>NC_135371.1:61952500-63202500 GCF_049243985.1 Paroedura picta | reverse complement strand
TCTGTGGTGATCTTGGAGCCCAGGAAAATAAAATCTGTCACTACCTCCATTTCTTCCCCATCTATTTGCCAGGAATTGAGAGGGCCAGATGCCATGATCCTCGTTTTCTTGATGTTGAGTTTCAAGCCAACTTTTGCACTCTCCTCTTTCACCCGCATCCAGAGGCTCTTTAGTTGGAGACGACTGAAGATAGCACCATGCTAGCCCGTTCTGTAACGAGTTCCCGAGCCAAGCAGAGGGCCAGGAGCAGAAGCACCTGGCAGATCTGAGCCGGATGCGCAAATCTCGCTCGCTGGTTGCCCCAGGAACCAGGAACGGCATCCTGAAGGTCCTACAGATCCGCGGAGACTAAGTTCTCCGGATCATCGCTGCTTGTGCTCGGGGCCATAATGGCATCCTTGTCGAAAATAACTTTTTTTTTTTTTGTAATTTTATTATTTATTATTATATAAAGCATTTACAGAAAAGTAAAAGAGGAAAAAAGCAACCAGCTGATATGGTTTGCCATCCTCTTTTAACATACATATTCAGTTCCCGTCACATATTAATCCTAATCTAGAAGTTTTACCATCTTTCTTAACGAAATGATTGTTAATACATATGAGAGTATAATCTGTTATAAGAATATATTTTATTATTATCTTAAATGATATAAAGTCGGTCCCCTTCATATATTGGCCCTGACCTAAGAGTTACTGCTGCTGTCTTGTTAATACATATGAAGTATAGTTTGCCATCCTCTTTTAGCATACATATTAGCATACATATTCAGTTCCCATCACATATTGATCCTGATCTAGAAGTTATTACCATCTTTCTTAGCAGAGTAATTGTTGATACATATGAGAGTATAATCTATTATAAGAATATATTCTATTATTGTCTTAGATAATATAAAGTCAGTTCCCTTCATATATTGGCCCTGACCTAAAAGTTACTGCTGCTGTCTTTCCCACAAGAGACCAGGAGAATGCTCCACTGTTCATCTCATCTTTCAGGTGGTCGCAGAAAATGAAATTGTATTTTTTTCCATAGTGACGCTTGATGATTCCTGCATAGAGTATTTCTGGTTGTCCTTCTGTCAGGGCCAAAGAAGTCTCTTGCTTGATTCTTGCTTGCAGTCGCCTTTAAGTAGGCTCTGTATACTTTGTCAATCCGGATCTCTTCCTCTGGTCGCACAGAGATATCTCCTGATAGCTTCCTGCGTGCTGTCGCCTTTGAATAGACTCTATTTATTTTGTTGATCCAAATCACTTCCTGCTCTAAATAGACTTCCAGGTTTTCGGTGCTTTCCTTCCTTAAATCTGTTTTCCCAAGTTCTTCCAAGGTGCTTTTGATTTTTACGTCCCTAGCTCTCTCCTCCTCCTGTTGATTAACTTCCAGACATTGAATTCTCGTTTGAAGTAATGTTGGCTGAGTTGTGTTTTCATCAGCTGTTTTTTCCAAACTGTCGGTTCTGTCTAAAAGCCCTTTCTTAGTCTTTTGGATTTCCTTTTCCACCTTGTTGACTGCTTTCAGTATCTTTGAGTTCCCTTCGCATAACAAATGGAAAAGCTGTGACTCACGGTCTTTACTGTTACAGACTTCAGCTCCTGTCAGTCTGGTAAAAGATGATCTGGGAAGAATGTAGGGTCAGCTGGTCGTTTCAGGCTTAGAAAGTTATTTACGACAAGGGCACCATCATGACCTTGAGCACATGCCGCGGCGATCCGGAGAACTCAGTCTCCACGGATCTGTAGGACCCTCAGGATGCCGTTCCCGGTTCCTGGGGCGACCGGCGAGCAAGATTTGCGTATCTGCTCAGGTCTGCCAGGTGCGGTTGCTCCTGACCCTCAGCATGGCTTAAGAGCCGGGCAGAAGCCCAGCTAGTACGGCGCCATCTTCAGTCGTTCCTGTCGAAAATAACTTTCTAATCTTGAAATGACCAGCCGCAAAAAATCCTGCATTTTCCCCAGACTATCTCTTCCCAGTTTGACAAGAGCAGAAGTCTGGCAAATCAACAACACAGAGACTGTGAGTTCTCTCTTTGCTTTCCTCTTCTTTAAAGCCAGGCACTAGCCCCCCTTCTTCCCCCCTAACCAATTTGCAAGGGAATTCTTTCTTCAGATGGGAGGCAAGCCAGCTAAATACACTCGTTAACACAAACAAAAGAAAGAGCTTAAGAATTTATTAGGGAGAGCCCAGCGGGAGATGTTGACAGAATACGGAGATTGACTAACTGATAATTCCTGATCGCCCAAACTCTCGCGAGACGCCCTGTCTGTGATCTGTGACTATATGGTGGCGAATGCATTCTGTGGAGTTGTTTACAGCAATGGAAAACCTAACTAATGCACAGATGTTTCATTTATTATGCAAGGGCAACTCAGAGATACTGAAAGTAGTCACAAAGGTTGAAAAGGAAATTCAAGATACCAAGAAAGAGCTCTCAGACAGAATCAACGGTCTGAAAAAAATAGCTGATGAAAACACAACTCAGCTGGCAACACACCAAACGAGAATCCAATGTCTGGAAGTTAATCAACAGGAGCGGGAGAGAGTGGCAGAAGACAAATCCGAAGTCTTGGAAGTAGAATCTAAATCTAGGAACGTAAAAATCAAAGGCGTTTCAGAAGAATTTGGGAAAACAGACAAGGAAAGAAATCACCGAAAGCCGAGACTACTCAGAGGAGGAAGAGATTCGGATTGACAAAGTATACAGAGTCTATTCAAAGGCAGCTGCATGCAAGAAGCAACCAAGAGACATCTTTGTGGGCTCTGACAGCAAGGCTGCAAGAAATAATCTATTCAAAAAGCATCAGGAGACGCCGCTGAGTTTGGTGGATCAAGAAGCACAAATATTTCAAGACCTACCAGCAGATACATCATGGAAAAGAGCACACTTCCCTTTTTTGCGACCACCTGAAGAATGTGACGAACACTGGAGGAATTACCTGGTCTTTCTGAAGAAAGACAGCAGCAACTTTTAGGTTACGGCTAACATACGATGGGAACTGACTATATATTACTTAAGATAATAACAGATTATATTCTCATATGTAACAATAATTTTGCTAAGAAAGACAGCAGTAACTTTTAGGTTAGGACTAATATGCGATGGGAACTGATTATATACTTCTTAAGATAATAACAGACTATACTCTCACATGTATCAACAATTATTTTGCTAGCTGGTTGTTTCTTTTTCATTCATCTTTCTGTAAGCGCTTCATATACAATAAAAATAAAAAATAATTTTTAAAAAAGAGGCTCTTTAGTTCCTCTTCACTTTCTGCCATTAGAGTGGTATCATCTGCAGGTTGTTGTAGGGCTTCTAGAAGGTGTTGTAGATACTGGAGTGGTTTGCCATTTCCTTCTCCAGTGGATCACCTTTTGTCAGAGCTCTCAGCTATGACCTGTCCGTCTTGGGTGGCCCTGCACGGCATAGCTCATAGCTTCACTGAGCTACGCAATCCCCTTTGCCTCGTCAAGGCAGCAATCCTTGAATGGGCCTTGTCATCTTATAGTTCTTCAAATCCCATGCTTTCCAATTTGCCCCACGGATCTTGATACCACTGGCTGATCAGCTCCAGTGCCCCTATGGGTTTTGCAGGAAAGGGTTTCATGGTTCCATTGGTTGCTGTTAGTGTGTGTGTGCGCATGTGAAAAGTGCCCTCAAGTTGCAATCAACTTATGGTAACCACATAGAGATGTTCTGATATTTGTTGGGCTATGTGGGATGAGGCAGCTGAGCCATTAAAGGAGTAGACAAACTTTAGATTTTAAGTACCTTGCACTTGTGGTTAAATTAAGTCAAATTAAGGTTTAAGCAATTTCAGCACCTTTTCATATGAATAGGTAGGTGATACTTGCTGTTGATGCCACCAGTATGTGTTGATGCCACCAGCAGCAATAATAGTGATTGTAGCAGCAGCAGCAGCAACAACAAATAGAGGGAACATTTTCCTTTATCTTCTTTGGTAGTTTCAGAATTTCTCCACTGATAACCTAGGAATATTCAAGGAAACAAGTTACTTTTATAATTTTACAGCAGAAAAAAGAAGAGACTTTTGAATGAGTGACAACTCAAGTCTGTGTTCAGTATAATCTGGGGAGGGGGGATTGCAGAGTGCTGGGCCGTGATGGGTCTATGTATCAAGAAATGATTTCTTGGAGACAGCTCTTGCACCTCCCTCTGGGGCAGCAGTGCTACCTAATAAGCAAGGACCCCTGTGTAGTCTGAAGATTTTCTACTGGAGCTGGGTCTGAAAATTCTGCTTCTGAATCCTAACAATGTAAATTGATTTACCGTGGCCTTGGCTAATGATTACCTCACCATTTAAATGATTTGTTATTAAGTAAAAATTATAAATCTCTTCTCCTATGAAGGTGCCCTTGGCTGAGATGAATGACAGTTTCCACTATTCTCTTTGTTTTGGAAGGAACCTTTTGCACAGGGCTGATATATCATATTCCATCCCAAACTCTGCCTTTGGCTTTTACCCCCGTGGAATAAGCCCTCAGTGCCATTGTTAATAGGGCTGCATGGCATAGCCTGGCAACCAGCAAGACACTGGGGGGTGTCAGGGATATTGGAGGCTGCTGTCAGTGGTGGCATGACATCATTTCTGAGAGAAACCTAGAAATGATGTTGTGACTCTAAAGGAGGTGCCAGGAGCTCAGTAGTATTCCCATAGAGCAGTGGTTTTCACCCTGGGGGTCGGGATCCCTTTTGGGGTCGAGCGACCCTTTCATAGGAGTTGTGGAAGGGAAAGCAGCTTGGCGGGGGGGGGGGGGGCTCATCCACACAACAGCCTTGCAGCGTAGATTGAGATAGAGCATTTGTCCGTCTGGAGCAGTCGAAAAGAGCAAGATTGGCATGATGATGATATGATAGTGTTGTTTCATGGAATATGAGTAGAAGTTTGCCTATAATCAGTGGACAATAGGCAAGCTTAGACTCAGGTTGCCAACTGTAGCTTGACAGTGGTTTTCAGAGAAGGTTATTTTTGGGGAACAGAGGGAGTTCACTTTATCACTTTATTCAGATCTGTAATTTAAATTTCCTGCCACATATCATTTGTACCTATCATCCCCCATACATTGTTAGCTTCTGTATGCCTATGTTACTACTAACCCATTAATCCCTAAATAATTGTACTGGTATAACTGGATCCAGTTATTTTTCAGTCATCCTAAAAATCCTCTCCAAAGTCCTGCTTCAGGGTTTTCTCAGTAGCTGCTTTCACACAAGACTGGAAAAAGCCATCCCCCTGTGCAAGCAGCACCTAGTCCTAGTGGGAATGAGGTGGGTACAGAAGTGACAGCCAGATAATAATCTTGCCAGGTCCCCTGTGCACCCCAGTAGCCCCCTTCCAGCAACCACAGAGCCATGGCTTACGGCTGAGAGGCTTCATTCTTTTCTTTTCTTTTTAAAGGACTGTTGAGTGAAAAGGGAAGGGAAAACCAGTGCTGAGCATCCCATTTTGAGATTGCCTCCTCTAGACTGTCTGCAGTCAGATCTTTCATATGATCTTTTGCTTATAGCAGGCATGCTGTTTCCTCTCTTAAGTTGGAGCCAAAAATGTTTTTCTTTGCTCAGGCTTAAAAGGGAGAGCCCTGGGACCCCCTGAGCCCTGCTTGGAAAGAACAAACAGTTATGTGGAAGTTTTCAAATAAATCAAGGGTGTGCTGTGTGCCACCTAGGGAAAATACTGGAAACAGACAGTATTAAAGAGAAAAATCCATTGTGAAGACTCGTGAGAGAGACTCCAGCCAACAGCAGTCCCATACACCTCTCAATTCTCAGCTGGCTTCTTTTAGTGTTTTTACAGGTAACAATCAATCATTTTTTCCTAGACAATCTCCATGATATGCCGTAAGAGAAGCGGAACTCTTAGAACATCCATCCTTCATAGCCATTCTAACAGAGCAGTTTTGCCTAGGTTTTGTGGTATACCATAAAGTCCTCCCACAAAGCAGACATTTCTTTCAAAGGAGTTGATCTCTGTAGTCTGAAATCCCAGGAGTCCTTCAGCCTGCAGGTTGGTAGCCCAAGGGCAGGACCAAACTACACCAGACTGCCAGAGATCCTTATGGTACCTTTATGGTTTCACTTTGGGGGAAATAGCAGATGGTGCCTCTGTGTGATTTGCCTCAGAGAAATGGCACGGGTAGGAACAGTGACACCCACTCTCCCAGAGTTGTGGCCCCAATTTGAATTGAATGTCCAGGCAGTTGCTGTTGTGTTTGAAAATAATCCATGGGAAATTGTTCATGGATCTCTTTTAGTGCTGCCCTCAGAGAAGGGAAGCATCTCACCCATAAACAATTTATGAGAAAAAAGGACTCGGTGTTTCTATATCCCTGCCCAGTCTAGCCCTAAATCTAGTCAAAATGGAAACTTGGTGCCCAACGGAGCCGAGTGTTCTGTATTTTACCCTGCTGCACGGAATGTATTGAACTGAATATTTGTCAGTGTCTTCTATTTTTGTCTCTCCTTACAGGAGGGTTTTTAATAGACTGTGGCACTTCTAGGGTCTGTGAGCTGGAATCCCACATAGTGTGTAATGAAATTCCCCTTTCTAACACACAGTTAATTAACGTAATTGATTTAAGCCGAGAGGTAAGCAAACTGCCAAGGCCACCAGTGAGTCCATGACAAGTGCTGAGCTTTTAAACTTAGCATTCTCAGGTTCAGGTCCAATACATCATCCTGCAGACCAGACTGGGTGCCTTGCAAGTGCTGCTGCACTCAGAGAGGTGCATGAGTTGAGAAAGGCGTCACTTTTTGCCAATCAAAGTAATAACAAAGAGCACAAAAAATCCCATTTTATTGAATGGAACAAAATATCCAGTATGAAGCCAGGTACTTTCCATGCTGTTTAGAGTAAGATGTATATGTCTCTATAAGCCATAGCAGTTGTTCCTGTGTCTCAGAGCTACTTTGATGTCTGGGTACCATTTCTGCACAGTGCTGTGAATAAACAATTTCTGACTAGGCATCTTGCTAACCCTGTCCCCCACAATTTTTTTCTTCAATTGTGGAATGCAAAATTTTAGCAACAGTGAAGGTAAGGAAAAGGTAGGCTTAAGAATTAGAAGCCGTATCCTTGTCTCATACAGAAAACAGCTAGGCTTCTTCCACTTGTGCTACGAGATAAAGATCTATGGAATCTCATTAGAGGCATGGTGCAGCCTACCTTCTGTAATTAGGCAAATGCACATTTCCTGATTAATTGGTTCCAGTTACATATAGTCACTGCAGAACATTATTGTGAGAGTATTCTAACTACCCTCAGGCCTGTTATGATAAATTAGGTGCATTCCACATCTCTTACTGAGATTCACTGATCTGTCATTTCTCAGGAAGGGATCCCGCATACCAGGGCCAATTGGTTTCAATGGGACTACGTGCCTAACTGCTTAGTATTGGGCTGGTTATAAGCCAAAGCTTTTAGGAACAGCAAACCAGATTTTTGACTATGGAAAATGGGGAACCTTTCTCTTACCTACCCAAATTTTAGCAAGCAGCAGTCAATGGGTGATGGGTACAACCTCTGAGAATTGATTGGAAATGTGACTTCCATTGAAACCAAAGGGGGAAAAAATCAAACAAAGAAATTAATGCGAAACAATAATAATAGTAATAATATAAAAAGAACAAATTCTTTAAAAAGTAAAGTGAAAATGTTTTACGCCCTTCCCTACAAATCAATCATGATGCTTAAGCTGATTTTGCTATGATATCAAAACAACTGCAGAAGGTGCCAGCTAACCCCCTACCACTTCCGATGTGTTTGTTCCTCCAGAGCTCAAGGCCACTGGCACTGCTCACTTCTTCAATTTCCTGCTCAACTCAACAGACTATCGTATCCTGCTGAAGGATGAAGATCATGATCGCATGTATGTGGGGAGCAAAGACTACATCCTGTCTCTGGACCTTCATGACATCAATCGGGAGCCCCTAATTGTAAGGGCCTTTCTTTTTGTACCAAGAGCAGGGGAAAGGCAGGAACCCCTGGGATGCATTTGGAGGAGGCAGAGAATTTCAGTTTAGTGGGAAACAGAATACATGAGTATTGGGTTTGGAGCGAATAGATCAAAAGCAAGTCAAAACCAATAGTATTGTACACATTTTTGGCATTCCCACAATTAATGAATCCATTCTATTCAAATGATTGCAATTTTTCATAACTTTTTTTGAGCTTGGAGAGATTTGCATGCCAGTTTTGTAGAGGCTTAGCATATTCCCTTGAAAACTCTTTCTTAAGAAAGCAAAAGGTTAATAATGAATAGGCATGCATATGCTTGCATTTCTTTAAAACAGGGCTACATGAGCACTGCTGAATTTGAGCCCTACTACAAAGCAGTGCTTAATTCCTAAAATAACCAAAATAAAAATAAGGTATTTTCTGCTGTACCTTTAAAAAATATTCTCAACGTGACAATTATGGAGGAGGAGGATGCTATATCACTATCATTGATGTCGTTTCAGAGGCACAGTGTGTTTCTTCTGAGACACTAGCAAAGACACTAACAAAACTGGTACAGTTTTGGCACATGCAAGAAGAGGAATTGCATTTCCCCAACAAGCTATGGGCTAATTGCTATTAAATGTGATATCCCCCAAACAGGGGTTCCACTAGGATCACCAGCTCCAGATTAGGACATTTCTGAGATTTGGGAGAAGTGCTTGGAGAAGGAATAGTCTGGGGAGTGGAGGGAGCTCAGTGGGGACAGGATGCCACACAGCAGGTTCTCCAAACCTGCTATTTTCTCCAGTAGAACTAGAGTTGTCAGGTCCCCCCCTGGCCACTGGGAGGGATTGGGGGTAGGGTTGCCAGAGGCAGGTTGGGAAGTTCCTGGAGGAACTTTGTGGGTGGAACCGGGGGTGGGCAAGGACCTGAGTGGTCCACACTCCAAAGGTTCCATTTTCTCCAGGAGGTCTGATCTCTGCAGTTTGGAGATTATTTGTAATTTCAGGGGACCCCCAGGTCCCACCTGGAGTCTGGCATTCCTAAATGGAACTGATCTCTGTAGTCTGGAGAACTGTTGAAATTCTAGGAGAACTCCAGGACCCACTTAAAGGTTGGCAACCCCAAATTCCATACTTAAGAAATACATCTAAGAATTCCTGGAACTAATAGAGAAGAACTGGGTATTTGTTGCTCTACAAATGATTGTTGAAAAATCCTTAGTGATCTTCAATTTCAGGTTTACCTTTCCAGGGAACTGGCTGGATTCAGATTGGGAAGGGCCTTTACCTTGTACTTATGTGTCAGTTGGCACCAACAACGGGCATGGTGAAGACCCTTCCCAGTTGGCCTTAGTCTGATTCTCCTGGAAATTACAGCCATGTGGGTGAAGGTGTTGTTTTGTTTGGCAGATCCATTGGCCTGCGTCCCAGCAAAGAATAGAGGAGTGTATCTTATCAGGAAAGAACAGCAATGTAAGTACTTATCGCATGGGCCTCAGAATTATGGAATGTGTGTGTGGGGATGAGGGGCAATGAGGGAGACAGTATACAAATAATGAAATCTAACTTTAGATGTTCCGTTCCCTTCAAAGATCATTGAGCTCAAGCAGTGACATTTGCTGATATGCATATCATCGTTTTGATTACCAATCAGCAAAGTGTATAAAAACTGATTGCCCAATCACCTTGCCTTAATAATCTCTTTGGTTTTAGACTTTGGAATGCTGCATCTTATATTCAGTGAACCCAAACCAAAAGGAGATCTGTAGGCTAAATAAATGTTCTAAAGTATTTGTTCTTTTGTTTCTTCTTTGTTATGATTTCACAATTCTAATCAACACAAGTCCAAAGAGTTCTATTTTCATGTTTTCCATTTCTTAAATATGATCAACAATCAAAATGGTATCCCAGATAATCTGCCCATTTTCCTGCACTTTCATCATTGATTGTTAATCTTAATACTTAATATCACATAGGCTTTTGTTCATAGATTCCTGCCTGTAAGCATTGGGGTCATACCATAAACTGGTTTATCAATAAAATGGCACCATCCATTTGCACCAATGTTTGCCTCAGAGGTCACTGTGCAGTGTACTATAGAACTCAGTGATGGTATAGTCCTTTTGTCGTTGGCATCCCTGCACTCAGACTGTAAGCTTTTTGTTTATTTGTTTTTTCATAGAGGGTATACTCATTTCCCTTTAGATCTTTGCAAGATATTAGAGACTTACTTTTTTGAGACACAAAAGCTGGGAATTCAGATTATCTGATACACAGATTTTTGTAATTTAATATTCTCATAGTGAAGTGTGGCCCAATCTGTGGATATTTAAATCTGTGGAGCAAGCCCTGGTGGACTAAAAACAGTTTTGTAAGCTTCAGGGCCCTACAGGTTCTCAGAGAAATCTGAAAACATTTTAAAATACATAGCCTCCCTCCAAAAACAAAATCACAGTCTGCTCATGTGCAATGCCTGCTCTGGTAACAGTGACGACAGGTAGCCATTTTGCACTTAGTGGCTTGTGGGCATTGAAGACAATTGGGCTTGCTGGAGACAGAGGCAGTGAGATGGCAGGCATAGTGGTAGATCTGTTGGCAATGGCAGTCTGCCAGGCAGGCAAAGACCAAGAGCCATGGTGGGTTCACCAGGGGCAACATTAGTGGTGGGGGAGCAGGGAGATGTAGCTAAGAGGGGAAGGAATCCACCTGTAGTGACATGGGTCCCCACTTGTCAATTCTGAACATAGTAGGCTTGCAGCTCTGGGTTGGGAAATACTTGGAGACTTTGGTGGTGGAGTGGAATGGGTGGAATTTGAGGCAGTGGGCCTCAGTGGAGTATAGTGCTATGGAGTCCACCCTCCAAAGCAGCCATTTTCTCCAGGGGAACTAGTCTTTGTCACATGGAGATGAGCTGTAAAACTGGAGGGTCCGCAGGTTCCACCTAGGGACTGGCATCCCTATAACGTGGCCAGAACTATAGATCCTTAAATCTGGAATTTGGGGCCACAAACAGACAAGATACAACTTTCTACAAAACTGGAGGGGGGGCGAATATGGAGAAAAATCTGAAATCTAAAACTGAAAATGGGGATTAATCCCCTCTCACACACACACACACACACATACCGCATAATAGCAGTAGTACCTGTAACTTTAAGAAATGAATATCTTCAGGTGTTATGCACATGATAGCCTACAAGTTTTGGTTTCTGACAGTAAAAGGCAGGCAGATACCAGGCCTTTTCCAGACATATTTTGGCCTTTGAGAGAGGATTCATTAGGTCGAGAAGCAAGCACTTGACAACTTGCATGACTATCCCAGGCCTGGCTGCTTGCTATTGTTTAACAGCAGCTACTTCACAGTAGCCATTGTGGAAGGAATAGTGGTTAGAGTTTCAGGTCAGGGACCGGGAGGCCCAGGTTCTAATCCCTACTCTGTTGAAAGAGCACACTGGGTGATCCTGGGCCTAACAAATATTCTCAGCCTAACCAAAGTAAGAGGGTTGTTGTGAGGATAAAATGGGGAAGAGGAGAATGATGTAAGCTACTTTGGGTTTCCAGTGTGAAGCAAGTTAGGGGCATATGCAGTAAGTATCTTTAACACTTAGCTGTATAAATATTTGTGCAGAGCTCTCCTGGGTGGAGCTGGTTCAGCCTCTGCTTCTGGTACCTGGAATGTTACAGGCCAATCAAGATGTGCACATCTTTGCTCGTACCCACCCCCAACGAACATGGCAAGGAGCACTTACCACCATTCACAGCCTGAACGCCACTGGGAAAAGAGGTTGAGGGTTTCATGAAAGGGTGGGAATTTGTGTGTGTGCCTCCACCTCCCTGACTGACCCTCAGGGAGGGCACTCAACCCCCAGAGGACCCATCAGGTATGGGACACTCCATCCCCGACTGCCTCCCCCTCCGCCTTCCAAGTGCAGGAGGAGGCAGTGGTCAGGTAAGGTGGCCCCCACCACGAGCAACCCCGCTGCAGCCTCACCAGGCCTCGGCAAAGCTGCCCAGGTGGTGGGGAGGGAGGCAGGGAATCTCCACCAGAGCTCACCGTTGCCCCGAGCAGCCCCACTGTGGCCTCACCAGGCCTCAGGCTTTTCTGCTAATATAATAAATATAACTGAAGACGGGGAAAGTAAAAGATGCATTGGTGGGTGGCAATTAGAGAAGGAACTTGGGAAAGTTGAGTCTATGGGGACTACAAGGAGGAGTGAAAGAGGAAATAATGTGGGGAGTGGACTATATGGGAAAGTGTGGTGTCCCCTGCTAGTTTTTGCAGGTTCTCCACTGTGAAGCTAAGCTTGGCCTACCTGTCACTACACAATGGGTCTTGGGCCAGCAACTGAAATTGTGTACCTCAGTTTTCCCAGGGAGAAGCTGCTAGGAGAATGGAAGGAGGGAGAGCTGAAGACAGGGCAGCAGATAAAGGCAGGCTACGTGGCTGGGTGGGAAGGAAGCAGGAACTGGCTATAGGGACCTTAAGGGAAGGAAGAGAAAAATGTGATACCCCTGAATGTCCTTGTGATGTTCTGTTACCATTTTGTTTTGTTTCTAGGGGAAGGAAATGATTGCCACAGGGACAAGGACAGGGAAAATATCTATCATTTTGAAAGCCTGGCCAAACAGCAACCATCCAATCTTTGCTGCAGTCTCTCCCAAAACTATGTAGCAAAGCTGATTTGGGGGGAAGATGGAGAAAAGCTGTGGAAATGTGAGGGTGGGTGGGATGTACGCAAGTACACCCTGATGCTGTGGGAAAGCAGAAGAATACCCAATTCAGAACTGCAGCAAACCCAGAGTAAGTAACCCATGTAGTCATGGCCTCTTCCTAAAGAGACCAATCGTTAGGAAGCCAGGAAAGGTGAAGTAGGTGAAGACGGCTTGTCAGCAGTAAGTTGGAAGACATGAAACATTTTGCCCAGTTCCAGCTGAGCCCCTTGGCAGTTCTGCATATTTTCTAATCTCACCAAAAGGAAACAAGTCAAAGGTAACCAAGCTGCTTCCTACACGCCACTCTCAGCTTTTTGACCACCTGACCTTGAACTCTCTGGGAATCCTCAGCCGCTACTGTTCAGGGCTCAGGCTGGGAGCAGCCAAGCTGGCTTAGCAAAGGAAACTGTGTTTGCTTGCCTATTTCCCATCCTACTGAACTCTGTTCCCTCTTGGCTGTGGCCCAGTTTTGCATGATCCCCTTAACTGGGGGCGTGAGGCAAAGAGGAAACATGAGCTGAGAGGAGGAAACTGGACTTGGCGCCCAGACACACAGCACAGTGTCCCAACTCTGGTCTTGAATCCAATTAGTTCACCAGTTCAGGCCTCGGCAACTCTATTTGCATGCACTCTGGGGATTGTTCTGCTTGCCCTCCAGGTTTCATCACTATCACTTACCCATTAGCTATTCTGCCCAAGCCTCACTGGCCAATGAGCAGTGACCCAGGGGCTGACTTGTCTGTCTGCCCTTTCTTTCTCCCTCCACAGTTAAGGCCAGACTACCCTCCTCTTGGGTCCATTACAGGGAGGTTACATTAATGTATTTGTTATTTAAAGAGTTTTCTCTGGCTTTTGAAAATAAGCAGGAGCAGACGTCTGAGGTTTGCCATCCTGACACCAAGATATTTCTCAGCATTACAGCCGTTCTTTACTCAGCCTTCAGAAAGAGTGCGCATGACAGTGCACTGTTTATAGTGTGCCTCAGATACAGCTTCTAGAGTTTAAGATGTGAAAAAGGAAGGTTGGCTCCAACAAAGGATTTTTTTTTTGTTATTGAAATCCTTCCAACAGAGGCACCGTGCAAAGGAGATGCAGGAATATTGTGAATAACAACAACAAGAGCAGCTTTATTTTTATAACCCGCCCTTCCCATATGGCTCAGGGCAGGTTATAACAAAAATAAAATACATAAAATCATAAGGTTTAAATATTTAAAATAGTTAATGTATAATATATAATTTAGTTAAAATTACTTTCTAAAAAGCTGCCTCCAAAAAACATTCTGGGGAGGCTGATTTATATTAGGTGGGTTAATATCCTCTGGGTAGAATTCATAAGCAGGGAAACTAGCATATCCTCAATGTTAGTTTGTTGGTTTCCAGGCCTCGACGATAGGCCTGGCACAGGTTTTCTCAACCAGAGTTTTGTGACACTTTGGGGTTTCTTGGAAACCCTGTAATGGCTTCCCAAATGGGTGGGAGTTAATTAATTTTAAAATATTTTTTAAATTTGCTAAACATTTATTGGGTGATACGATCACATATGGTCATGTTGGCCCACTCCCCCTCCCCAAATGGCCAATGATGGGTCTGGAAGGGGTGGGAAGAGGAGGGGCCCCAGGTGGGTATGCACACAGCTAAACTTCCCACCATATTCTGCATGATCATGCCACTACTGGGGTTTCTCAAAGCCTGAAGAATGTTTAATTGGTTTCTCAATGGTTAAAACGTTGAGAAAGGCTGCTGGCAGAACAGTTCTGTTTTACTGGCCATCATCTCACCAGGGACAGCATCCCACCAGGCTGGGGCCAGGGCCAAAAAAATCCTGAGCCTAGTTGAGGCCAGTTGAACCTCTTTTGGGCTAGGGACCCTGAGCAAATGCTGATCACTTGATCTTAATGCTCTTTGGGGTTAAAGCAGAAGAGGTGTTATTGTAAATACAGAAATCCCAGATCATCTAGGTATAATAAAAGCTCCCCACTGAGTCCCAGTAGGGACTTGTGCTGATGCATTCTGGGCCACTGAGTCCCACATGAGCCTCAAGGGTAGCCCTGTGTAGAGTCAATTACAGAAGTCTAGTCTGGAGGTGACCATTGCATGGATCACAGTGGCTAGGTCATGTGTCAAGAGATATGCCACAAGTTGTCATGCCTGGCTGAGGTGCATCCAACTCAGTCTTGGAAGAAGTGCTGCTGAGACTGAGGACAAAAGATTGATTGATATTATCAAAAAGATTAAGTCTTGGTCTTAACTAGAACTGAATTTTACTTGTTACATATGAATGGATGACAGTTACTGGGAGTTTTTGTTTAATTCTCAATCTGTTGCTTGATGGCTTAATTATATGTATGAATCACTGTTTTACTCCTTCATGAACCATCCAGCACTTCATAGACTGACTGCTTGTCCTCCTTGGAGTAGATTTAATTTCAGTGGGGCTTGGACTAATATAACATCTCCCTTTGTTTTCCAGGGTGAGTGTGGCAACTTCATCCGCCTTATCCAGCCCTGGAATCGAACCCATCTATATGTGTGTGGCACTGGGGCATACAATCCTGTTTGCACCTTTGTCAATCGGGGCCGTAAAGCACAGGTGAGGTACTGCAGAACAATATGACAGAAACTGTATTCACAGCACTGCTAGAAAAATTATAAACTTGGTCTCAGACCATGCTATGAAGGGATACTTCAACGGAGTCCCATGGAGAGGAACACTGATCACATCCATCAAGGCCCAAGGGATTGATCTTCTCAGTCCTCCTCTAAGCACTGAATCTAGTACGAAGCTAGGCAGATTTATAACTGATGTTTAGATTTATAATGAATATGTTTAGAGGTGAACAGAGATATGGTAGACGAGATTAACTGAGGTACAGATGTTTCCAGTCTCACACTTTCTTATCACACAACCCATTTCCTGAGAACTTTTTAAAGCTATACCCCTTTTCCCTCTAAGAGCCATGTGTTGATCCACAGGCCCCATCCACTGAGTTGTCTTTGTCCTGGAAGCAATTATCTTGGCTCTATGTTTTTTCCATGATTGTGTTGGAATCCAGTCATCTATCACAGCATCTATCACAGCCTACTGCTGAAGAACCTCTGCAATGGGGTCCAATAACTATTTCCCCCCTCCCAATCATGATTCTGTAACTTCTGGTCTGGAAAGGGCTGCATCAAAGCTCAGGGGCAGGGCTGGGACTCAGTGGTAGAAAAGCTGCTTGGCCTGCAGAAGGTCAATCCCTGGCATCTCCAGGTAAAAGATAAGGTGGTTGATAATGTGAAAGACTTTATACCTGAGACCCTGGATAATCTCTGCCAGTTAGAGCAGACAGTGCTCACCTTGATGGCACAAGGGACTGATTCAGTATCAGGAAGTGTCATGTGTATCTATAACAACATTGGGCCAGCCAGGATACAGTTGGTATGATCTGACTTCAGTTGTTATAGAAGAAGAAGAGTTGGTTCTTATATGCCGCTTTTCCCTACCCAAAGGAGGCTCAAAGCGGCTTACAGTCGCCTTCCCATTCCTCTCCCCACAACAGACACCCTGTGAGGTGAGTGAGGCTGAGAGAGCGCTGATATCACTGCTCGGTCAGAACAGTTTTATCAGTGCTGTGGCGAGCCCAAGGTCACCCAGCTGGTTGCATGTGGGGGAGCACAGAATCGAACCCGGCATGCCAGATTAGAAGTCCGCACTCCTAACCACTACACCAAACTGGCTCTCTAGACATGCTGAATTTGAAATGTTGCATTTGCTAATATTTCAAGAAAGGGGGTGGGAATTATATCCCCTGTTCATTATTATTCTTGAATGAATTCATGAGAAAACTTGCAGATTCAGGGCTAGGAGATTATTTTTTCATGTTATTTCAAAGGAAAGAATCCCAGACAAAGGTCACTCAGCATGAACAAACACACAAGAACCTTCATGCCATTTCTCACATGCCACTGGGCAGTATTGGGCAGTGAGAACATCAGTGCTAGGACTGGCTTCTCCATTTGGTCCAGCTTATGGAATCTGCCAGCACACATCTGACCTTCAGTGCAAAAGCTTTGCCATAACAACTAATTTCATGTTGCTAACCACAAAGGAATGCTGACTGGTGTCAGAGAGCAAGCAGTGTTGCACACCAATTATAAAGCTGTGCATGTATACACCGTAAAGGAAAAAGGTGACAAAGTATGTATAGTCACAAAGTTATTATGTATAACCCCTCCTCCCAAAGTTACCTTTCTTAAATAGACTGCCTTGCACACCATCATTTGCTTTATTTTTAAACTTGATATATTGTATTAATCCTTTTATTACTATATTAAACTTCATTAGATTTAAATTTCTGGCAGCCAGAATTGTTGGTATTATTAATATGTCCTCAATGGCTGATAACCAGTTTTAGCATATCTTTGATTATCACCAAGTAATATAATATATAATTTCTGTGGAATTGTGTACTTGATTAGATGTTTAGTTCATCAGACTTGCATTTTGGAACACTTCCACCAATATGTGCAGAATCATCTTTATCTTTACAAGTTCAACATTTTTTGTATCATCGATAAAAATACTTTATATTGGCTATTTTTAAAATTAGTATGCACAGAAGTTCCTGGCATAGATGCAAAGGTATTTTCTATTTTTTATCTTCCAGGAATTGCTTTCACAAAAAGATTGCCCTTTTTTCCCTCCCAAAGAACCTAGATGTTGTTCTTCTGCCAACAATATGTTTCATATTTTAGATAAAAGTGTTATTCTATTCTATTATTCATCACATAGTGGTTCAAACTTGGCATATATGCATTCAATTTAGAATATGTTTAGAAGATGTCTAAGCTGCCTCCCCTGAGATCTGCAGGATCTTAGCGTTAGCATCTTCTAAGCTGTTAATTTTATTTCTACAGAAAATATTGAAATAACACTGGTATTTTTCCATTTATACAATTGGATAAATGTTGAAAATCTCAATTATTTTTCATCACTTGTTGGCATTCAATAGCGTATCTTTCCACAATCTTAATGGATCAGCAATTCTGTCTTGATCATTATAAACAAATGATGAAAAAACAACCGGTGAACATCCAGATTCCTTTTTATTGGTTTGCTTCATACACTCAAGTCTGATGATTAAATACAAGAGATTTTTATCCAGAAAGGAAATTTAAAGGGAATTCACTTTTTACTTGTTCTAGATTAAACTATGAAAAAGAAGAAGAGTTGGTTTTTATACTTTGCTTTTCACTACCAGAAGTCTCAAAGTGGTTTACAATTGCCTTCCCTTCCTCTCTCCACAACACACACCCTGTGAGGTAGGTGGGGCTGAGAGAGCTCCGAGAGGACTGCTCTGTGAGAACAGCACTATCAGAACTGTAACTAGCCTAATGTCACCCAACTTCTGCATGTAGAGGAGTGGGGAATCAAACCCAGCTCTCCAGTTTAGAAGCCACTGCTCTTAACCACTATGCTATATAATATGATATAATATTATGAAAATGCTAAAGTTTCCTTATTATTTGTGTAATGTTTTGACTGACACACTCTTTTGTGTGTCAAGTCACAGCTTTCTTATGGGAAACCCAGCAAGTAGCTTTCAAGGCAAGTGAGAAGCAGAGGTGTTTTGTCATTGCCTTCCTCTACTATCTTCCCTGGAGGTCTCCCATCCAAGTACTAACCAGTACTGACACTGCTTAGCTTCCATGATCTGACAAGATCAGGCTGCATTGTGCCACCTTCCCTCCTGATTGACACTCTTACAGATTTACAGTTCCATAGAAAATAGATCAATATTTTCAACATAATGTCTAGACATTAAGGCTTTGGAACCTGTGAGGCATAACAAAATAGGAATGATAATCTGGTGACTATTTATTTACTAGGTTGCCTATTTGCTTATTTAAAATGTGTACACCCCAATTTTTATCCACATTACTCATGGCAGTTTGCAACATATTTAGCCGGAAATCCTTATCCATGGTTCCTCTATATTTGTGAAACAGCCTAGGGGGGTGGAATGTGTCTGGCTGTCCAAGTTGGAACACAGCAAAGCTGTGTGCACCCTAATTGGCCCTGCCCCTGTAGCTCCCGCCCTCTGTCCCTGGACTCTAGCCTCTTTGCTCTCAGACGCGCCTCAGTGTGTGGAGCCAGCAGCAGGTAAGGGGAGAGGGCCCTGGGCAAAGCATGGAGGGCCTAGCTGGGTCTGCTAACGAGGGCCTCCCGGCCTGCTGACTACCTGCTACGGAGCTCTGTCCCAGGCCTGCCAGCCGCTGCCCGCCCCACTTGATCCAGCTGCGAGCTGTGGCCCAAAGCCACCTTCAGCTGCCTGGCCGGGGGCCAGGGGAGGGGGCTCTTTCAAGGCCCGTTCTTAGGAACGGGCTTTGCAGCTAGTAATATATAATACTATCTCCAGCAAGTTATACCAACCATAAGATTAGTTTGTCATTCTAACTATTATTAAAATCCTGGGTAAGGAAGAAAGATTTTGCCTAGTACTTAAAACTTATCAACATAGAAGAGTAAGCTGAATGAGTATGGAGGGGAAATTCCATAGACATAGGCACCATCACAAGGAAAGTTATCTACTTTACCTCAAAAGATGGGGGCACCCAGAGAAAATAACAACACCCAGACGAGTTCATATGGTTTATGATATATTCATCTTGAAGATGCTGAGGAAATTCTTGATGAGGAACCCTACCATTATGAATTTTCTCTGTGGGTGAATCTGGCAAACTTCAGTGAATGAAATGAGATAAGCAAATGGTGCTGCTGGAAAAATACATATGAAAGACAGGACATAATTATTTAGTATGAGGGTCTTGGTGTCAACAGAAGTGTATACATGTACTTGAAAGAGACTATAAGACTTCTGCATGCTGCCTTCTCTGGCCAGACCCTGACATTCCTGCTTCACTGGCAGATTATCCTGCCAGATCTAACTCTCTGCTCCTCCTCTCCTCAGGCTTTTGAGCTGAACCAGTCCATCCAGCAGGGAGGACGGGGAAGTAGAGCAGTTGACTCCTCCCTCCACCCGTCTCCAGTGGAACGCAAGGTGGGAATCGCGCTCTGCCCTGCCCTTCCCCAAGGACGCATCTGGTTCCTTCTCTCCCATGCCTGAGCCTGGGCTCCTTAACCTTCATTTCAACTGGCATGCACCTAACAACTAACAGGGTCAGGGGCCAGACCCACTGGACATGGGCTGGCCTCTAAATTCACCCTCCTTCCCATCTAGTAATGAGCGCGCTTCCTGTACAGCTTCTCCTTGCGTCTCCTCTCTTAAACTAACACCTTCTTCCCCAGGCTCACACAAGGCTTGCCCCAGGAAAGAACACTCTCGGGATGTTGGATCTTATTGTACAGCAAAGGTTCATGTACTTTAGCCCAGTTCCCCACAATGTGGGACAGTTTGAAACTGGAACAATGGGACTGATATGCCAAATATATATTTAACTTAAGTAAGGATACCAAAATAACTAGGTGATTGGGATGGTAGAAATTATAATGATCCCTGGAGGAAAGATATGGTGTATGTCCGTTATATTTACTTCAGTTGTTGGTGAGGGAGAGTGAATTTCTTTAATGATAAAGCAAAAATTCCTAACAATGTCTATGAAATGTCAGAAAGAGGAAGCAAAGAAAATTCACTTTGTTATATTTGGCCTGCCAGTAATACGTATTTTACTCCTCCTGGTTACTGCAGATCATAACCAACTCAGGAAATAGTAATCTTAATTTCCATTCCAGTGTTGTCACTATTATTTAGTTGTTAAAGGCTACAGTCATTCCAAGAACTGGGGGAGAAGGTTATGAGAATTTCTTTTAAGAGTTTGGTAGGAGAAACTATATGGGTTGGATCACTTACATGTTACCTCCTACACTAAAGTTGTTCAAAGTCCCTGTTGCGGGAACAAACCATGTCAGTTACTCAGTCCCCACGGTCCTTCGCAAAAGACTAAGGAATATGGAAGCAGTTTTCACATTGGTTTGTTACTATATGAATGAGCTTAACTAAGAGGCATTTCTTTGCAAGATAATTAAAAGACAGGCATGGTCTTTACTGATATAATGATGGTGCTAATGAAGACATTTGCCCATTTTTAAGGTAGTATTGAAATTGGTGAAGTGGTACACATCCCAGTGTATTCCCTCTGGATTTGTAAGGGATTAAACTCTCCTTGCAGTCTGCAATGACACCTCTCCCATATATGCTCAAGATGGTATGCTGACAGCAGACAGGGAATGCCACTGATTTTTTTTCTAGGTTGAAGAGGCTGCCTGGTCTGGATGTTAGGAGCGTTTGTGCTGTTAATTGTCCACATGCCAGATTGTTCTGTTCAGGTGGGGGTATTCAGTCTAGGCAAACTAATTCAGTGTTTTTTTGGGGGGGAGGGGGGCTGGAAAATTAGGTGCTTGAACTTGAAGCCATTTGCTTTCTTTCCCAGCCTTCTCCAATAAAGGACTTCTTTGTTTCAAAAACAAAGTGCCTCACTCCTAGAAGGTATTACTCTGGGAGAAAGGATCATCAGTACTAACTGCTTTCGTCTAAAGTTGGTATGCATTTGATCCTAGAAGACTCTGTGATGTTCAGCTAGGGGAATATAATATCAATGACATGTTATTTTGTATATGGGTTGGATTCCACAAAGATTGTTGGATGATTCAACTTGGATCACCTGTGCTGTATATTTAGAATCTGCAGGACTTAGTAGAAATCAGGTTTGTGTATGTTGACATTTGATCTCACTCGAAAGTCATCTATCAGTCCCTCCATGCCATGGTTAGTTAGTTAGTTAGCTAGTTAGCCAGTTAGTTAGCTAGCATATTGCCCTCCACTTGTGGCTCAGGGAAGTTTACAGTAAACATGGGAGTCATGATAAATGTACAATATAAATCAGTAGTAACATCAGGTAATAACAACAGCAGTAACAGTGATAGCAATAACATTCAGGGCCATTCCGCACCCAGAAAATATAGTAAGCTACTTACCTTTTGCAGACACCATATTTTTGGCATTTTAAATGACATCATCAGCATCCAGCATCTTAGCAGCAAACTAGGGGATTGGTCCTCAGTCACACAGTCCCACAAAAGCATTTAACAAAACCTGCTCAGCAGTACGCTACGTGTTCCTCGAAAGCCAGAATGGTGCAGGGCTTTAGGAGATCTGTAGCTGCAGCCTCTACAGTTGACGCATAAAGCACGCCTCTCAGACCCCCCCCCCCAAAAAAAAAAAACTTTTACAAATTACTTCTCCTATGCTTCAAGGCTGGGTGGTGGCATTAAAATAAGCACTAAGCATCTATGAGTTTATGCATAGGCATAACAATTGAGAAGTTTAATTTAAAAACAAGAACAACCCTGCATCCCCCTTTAAAACAGGGGGAAAGTTTATTGGGTGGCTGCCATGATTGATGGGTGGAGGGAGAGACATGTGTATAGCGCGTCCCTCTCCTCCGCCATTTAAGGCAGCCATGCAGAATGCCAGGAAGCACCCAAAAGCGGCAGAAGAAAGCGGGAGAGCAAGAAGGTGAGAAATGGCAGGGGGTGTGATTTTGAATAGTGTCACGCAATTTTGCTGATGTGACACTATTTTTTTAGAATAGCCCTCAGTATTAATGATAACTAACAATTGAAACGTCAGCATATCAGTTGCTATCCCATACCCTCACCCCCACAATCTTTTGTTTGCACTTGCCAAACACATGTTGTCAGCCTGTTAAAATGGATTAAGTAATCAGTGGCAAAATAAACAGTACATGTGTTGCCACTGACTGTGCAATCCATTTTAACAGGCTGGCAACAATATCAGGAACAAGCCTCCTCCTCTTATTCCCTCGGGTGGCAACATGTGTTCGGCATACATTAGAAAGAGGAAGCAGGTCTTCTATGATATCCTGCCATCATTGACCTCCCAAGTCGTTAACGCAATAGGTGGGGAAGAGCGTGGGTTGTACCAGGTGGTGGGAAGTTCCAGAGCAGATGGGGTTAGTAAACGCAATGTGTCACATACTGGTCTAATCTTGACCCATTGAAGCCCACTTATGTACCATTCAGCCAGCTATAGCACCCCCTCTGACCTGTCAGAATGCAGATGAATCCAATGTTGTTTCCAGCAAAATTCAATGTGTGACATTTCCATAGCACAGAATGTTGAAACATTTCTCCTAAATGTACTCAGTTTATTTGTATTCTGTGTGAGGAAGTCCATTTGCACTTTTGTTCAAGCAATGAACTATCATTTGACAAACATTTCTGTCTCCTGGAATGAGACAGCATTTCTTATTCTTTTAAAAGCCATCCAGTGAAGTACCATCAATGCAATGTGGGTGAGGAAAATAATCACACATCTTGAGTTACAAATATACAATAAGTGATAAGAGGAGCTGACAATGAAAATGGTTGGACAGTATACTGTAAATTATTTGGGGAACAGATGCTATGTTAGAGGTGAATGTTTATTGCTGCTATTACATATTAGCATTCATTTTTTAAAACTAGGGTAGTAAAATATTATAGGCCCATTCCACACATGTTAGATAACATACTTTCAATGCATTATAGAATAGAAGTAATGCAGAATTTGGCTGGCAAGCATAGCTGTCTACACACCCACCCAGGGACCCTCCCCTTCCCACTCCCTCCAGGCCCATAGCTGCCCATTTGGGGAGGGATGGGTGGCTGAAACCCTGGTTGAGAAAGCCTGAGACAGTTAGAGTTAGTTTAGATTATGGTTATGATTAGGGTTCAAGGTTGACTCAGCCTTCCATCCTTCCGAGGTCGGTAAAATGAGTACCCAGCTTGCTGGGGGGTAAACAGTAATGACTGGGGAAGGCACTGGCAAACCACCCCGTATTGAGTCTGCCATGAAAACGCTAGAGGGCGTCACCCCAAGGGTCAGACATGACTCGGTGCTTGCACAGGGGATACCTTTACCTTTATGATTAGGGTTTGGATTAATGTTAGGGCTAGTTTAGGAAGGGTTAAAATTAGGGAGGATTAAGGTTAGGTATATAATAATGTCTAAAAAAAATTGCATCTATTCTACAAACTTCACATGTACATTAATTTTTCCCAGAAAATATACTGTATAGTAATACAATGTGCTTACAGTAGACACCAAGCACTAGGGTTTAGTTATGGTATGAGTTAGGATGTTAATATTGTTCATTTTAGTGTTAGGACTAGGAGAGGGGTAGCGTAGGGAGGATTAGGGATGGGTTAATTTAACAATAGCCCTAACTTTACCCTACCCTAACCCTTTCCTTAACCCTTACCTAACCCTAGTGCTTGGTATCTATTGTCTCCCAACTGTATCTCTGACCAGTTCTAAGTTTATTTACTGGTTAAATGTAATATAAATGTCAAGTGTGTAGGATCAATAACAAACAAAGATGAAAAAATCATACCTTAAAAAAGGTGGGAGGAGTTACATCCAATTCTAACTTTCCCTAACGCTAACTCTTCCCTAACCCTAATCCTAACATCTTTTTAACCCTAAACCCATTCCAAATTTAAGACTAACTCAAAGCCTTAATCTCTAGTGCTTGACGTCTACCATCTGCATATTGTATCTTTATTCAGTACTCAGTTTATTTCTGGGAAAAAGAAACATAAATTGAAGTCCTAACCAAACTCTACCATAAGCACATTGTATCACTATCCAGTACTCAGTTTATTTTCCAGTGGGAATTACTATAAATGTGATGTAGAATGCATACCAAAAATTATAAATTATTTATATATAAAATTTAAAAAATATATATTTTTGCGTAACCCTAACTCTTATGATTCCCTTATCCTATCCCTTATCCCTAACCCTATGGCCTCCCTAAAATAACCCTAAAGTAACGCTAATCCAAACCATAGCCTAATTCTGTATTTGGTATTTCCAGAAAAAAATATTTTGGCATTATCTCTAACCATAAACATAACCTAAAGTAAACCAAATCCTAATCCTAACCAAATCCTTGTGCTTTATAACTACTGTAAGTACACTATATCCAGATTCAGTTTATTGTCACTGCTAGTTTTGGCAGGATTAGAAAGGGGTTAGGGTTAGCATTAGCCATGGGGCTTGGGATGGGCTAGTGCTTTTTATAGATGGTTGTATATGTTTGCACATGTGCATTATGTGAGCAAGAAAGGAGGTAAGAGAAGGTCCCTCCAGCTGAACAAAATCATTGACCTCAAGAGATGTTAGTTTCTGTCCAGTTAGCTCTTATTTCAGGTAAAATTAGTTCACAAACCCATAATGTTAGAGACATGCATTCTGTCAATGATACTGGATGTTTCCTATCATCAGCATCTTTCAGATACTATGCATGATTAAAGATAAAGTAAGACCTCTACATTCTCTGGCAAAACTATTACATTCTGTTAGTGATCATGTTTTTGAATATGGCTTGGTTTGGGGATGTGTCTGTGCAAGTATGATGTTGCTCGAAGAGTGCCTCATTCCTTATGCTCATAGTTTCGGTGTTCTTTCATCCTGTTCAATCATCCTGACGCTAATGGTCTCTTATACCACTGATACTGACTCAGCCCATTCCACTGAAAGCAGCTGACCTTTGCAATTCCTCAGGTGAAAGAGGAACTACAGAAAGGGATTTATTCTGTCCAATTCAATCCATCTTTAAGACAGATTCAGCACTACTCAGCACTAGCCTAGCATAGTAGATGTTAACAAAAGACTGGACTCAAATGTGAAGGTATTTGAAGAACCATGTATCTTGCGCTTCTCACCTTTTCAGTCCTCCTGCCACCCCATTCTGAGAACATAAAGCCAATGACCATCTGGTTAAAAAGAGGCCCTAGAAAGTTCACACTTCCATTTTGTGGGTATTCTTTGCTAATAAAGAGCCACAATTCCTGTATAGTTTATGGATAATGGCCAATGGAGCTCTATTGAAAAGAAGAGCTTTGGGAAAGGAAAGTATGGGAAATCAGTATTATTAATGGCAGGATAGGTTTTACAATATCCCGGCTGACTTAATCAGTGGTTGTTGTTTTTTTCCTGGATACTGATATTAATGAGATATTTAAATAAAATCTTTGACAAGGTTCTTTTTATACATCCTAGAGATTCCCCAGTAGAAATAAGTGATGGAGAAAATAGATATGTTTTGACTCAAGTTTGGGACTTCTTATCTTGTTTATTTCAATGTGAGGGGATAAGCATGTATTTAAATATCCCATACATAAGTCAGTGTTGCCTACCATGCTAGAGTTTTTAAAATAAAAAACATCAAAACACATCAACATTTTTTTTTCAAATAAAAGCAGTTCTTAAGTCAGTACAATACTGAGATGGTCATTTGATTATAGAAACATTCATTTACTCTGCAGTCTTCCACTTAATTTTTCAGCTTAAAGACCTGCATTACACCATTGCTAGTCATGGCTGGCATTCTGGTGACTGCCCTCTGGGAGAGCCACTTAAGGTACTTCTATGCACCAGCTGTGATTAATAATGTGAAATTCTTTCTGTGTGCTTGTTAAGGTTCCCAGTTGGCTGTGTGCATATTCAACAAGGTTCCAGCAAAATCCTAGCATATGGGTAGGAAGGAAACACATGGAAAGTAGTTGTGGGTCAACCAAGGATAATCCAGAATTAGGGAAAATATGAAAAATTTCAAAAACAGGGCACTAGAGCTTTTAATCAACAAAAACTTTGCCATGTGGCCTTTCGCTACTTGTATTTTATACAGCAATATAAACATGAACTCATTTCTTACCCAAATAAATTTGTGCATGAATGGTGGTTGTTTTATGAGAAGGCCATGACATGCTTTGTTATAAAATACTGGGAGAAGACTATCTGAAGGTCATTTGAAGGCTGAGTTTCCAACCAATATATGGAACTTGAATATAGCCGTTTTGTCAATGTCCCTTTTAAGTCCAAAGAGTGGACAATGGTTATCATGATGTGTGATTGAAGAAAATAGTAAAGAAAGTATTGAAGGATCTATGAAACATATAATTGTTTAAACGTGTCAATTTTTTTGCCGAGTATTTTGCTGGAGTTTGTAGTTTCAAATGGAAACTACATCGACTTACCTATGTATAGTTATTGTGGATATGAAGGGATAAGAATATAATGGGCCATTCCGCACAAGGACCAATGTTACCAATTGCTTTTACAAAGAGGAAATGCTATTTTAAATAGTAGAATCTCAGTGTTCCGCATACCATTTGTAGTGGAATCCAGTAGCGTTTCATTCATTCCCCACAGGTTTCCGGTCTCGCAGGAATTGCTAGAAAGGAAACGATTTTTTTCTGTGCTTGTTCCCGCCCCTGGCCGTCAATCAAACGGAATAGCCAATGGGTGCTTGTTATCATGCTCCCGAAAGGCCCCTTTCTCTTTAAGCAGTTAAAAAAAAAATACACACACATTTCAACTAATATGCCTTGATTCTTCGCAACGTAGAAACCCATCTAGCTGGCATGTGAGCTGGCGATTCATCGTTACCACACTCCCCCAAGTGGGAAAAAAAATCCCCCCCCCCCATGGACACGATTTTTGGCCGAAATTAAAGGGAACTGGCGAACAGGGGGCTGTGTTGTGCTTGGGGACTTAAGGGAGCTTTAAAGCACTTTTGTGGAGGGACTGTAGCCGGAGAAACCTCGCTGGGTGAATTAAGCCTCGCTGGTTCGTTGCTTTCCCCGCTCCGAGGGGGGAAAAATGGCGATCGCTTCGCCGGAAATTGGGAGGAGAGAGCCAGGGGGAGGGACTTTGTTGCAACCGGTATATTGAGAAGGCACGTGTCTTTTTCGCACGTGTTGCAGGTTGTTGGCAAGAGTGTAGTGATTTTCTGAGGTTGAATCTACTTTTCCCGATTCCCCAGAAACTGCTACAACAAAGCGATTTTGGTGCTAATGTTGCAGGAGTGTTGCAAATTGCTCACAACGTCATGCGGAACGTAGTTTTAGTGGCAAACAAAATGCAAGACTAGTGCTATATTAAAGTCGTGCAGAATGGCCCATGTGTTTCCTTTCCTGAGCCTTCATTATAGGGTAGGCAGCTATATCAACAAATTAATGAAAACTGCAAGAACAGCTCAATTTATTTCATCCATTCACACGTTGCCTAGCGGGAGGGCAGTTACAAGCAGACAAGGAAGACATGCACACGAAATTCTTTTTTTTATTATATATTTTTTATTTTCATAAAGATAGAAATATAGAATAGAGACAATGTAAGTTATTAATACAGAGAATAGTAAAATATAGTCTTCGTTTGGAAATATAAGACCCCACCTTAACTACACAATGGTATGAACTTTTGTCCAAAGCTTATAAACTTTTTCATGTTTCTACCACATTTAAAAAAAGAAGCCTACTTTGTTACCACCTTTCCAACATTTGTTTACATAGTTTTTAACAATTTTAACGGTCATTTTTTGTATCCCATAACACCTATAAAACAATTTATATTTAACACAATCTTAGAGCCATCCACATTTCTACCACATTTAAGAAAAGAGGCCTACTTAGTTGTACAGAAGAAAAATATATAAGTTGTTATATAAGTATAAGTTATATAAGTATAAGTTGTTAAATAGTAAAATAAAGTCTTCGTTGGTTACATTTACACCTCCTCGATTAGGTGCCTCCTTTTAGTTATGCTTTAAGTTTTGACTGGGAGTCACTGCGGAGATATATTTAACTAGTAATCAAGCCCGCTGTACTTACAATACAGCGGGCGCTAGGCAAGGGAGCCCCTGGCAGCTGCGCTGTGCGTGGCTGCCAGGGGCTCCCTTGCCGGCGGCCTGATGCGTCGGAGGCGCTTTGCGAAGACATATTTTTTAGTAATTTTTACAGTCCCTTATAGTGTCACATACATCTATAAAACATTTCATACTTGACACATCCTGACAAGTATATTTTCAGATTTGAATTAAATGCTAAACATTTTTTGCAGAACAGTATGAGCTTTGGCTATATGTCAATACACTAATAAAGAAGAAATAAAGGGGGAGAAACCCCGTTTTATATTTCCGGCACTTACGATTATATTGTCTATGTGCCTACAGAAGAAAAGAAAAAGAAGAGAAAGAATTTCGACCACTGCTTCTCCTTTCCCTTCCCTGGTCTTCTTAAGGGGGTCTCATATCAAGACTTGCTGCATCTTGTTGTTCCCATAGACTTATGTTCTGTCCAGTTGGCCTTTGGCGTAGAAAGTGCAGCTGTACTCTTTCCCGCAGAGTATGCATCGATGAATCTTGAGGCAGTTGCACCTCCTGGACTCCAATATCAATACAATTTTTTCCCCGAGCAGCTCTTTTAAATCGATTACTTTCACAGCAGATCCATATATCTTTTGATTGGTTCTTGTGTACTGTTGCTTTGAAATGCCTGTATGTCTTTTTAAGAAGGGTGTCCTTATCTAGGCTGCAAGGCTCCGACATCCCCTTTTCCATCTCCAAAATTTCAAATTTATCTTCTACTGTTGATTTTCCACCTTGTTTAGAGCTATCATCAGCCACTGTTATTGATCCATCATTCCTGTTAGAGACTTCTTCCTTGCCATCTTGGATCTCCTTGAAAATATTTGTAAGCAATCCTTCTGTAAATGCTTTCAAATCTTGGGTTTGTTTCTCTATTAGATGAGCCATTCTTTTTAACATAGACATGCTTGCAAGTCAGCAACCAATCTCAGACAATTTTGCAAATAGCCAGTAGAGGTCCTACACAGTCCTAAGAGAAAGCAACAGTCTGTTTTGACCTCCGACGTTCCTGGCACTGGCGTGTGACGTATTGAAGTCAGTAAAGCAGATATTCCCGTACTGGAGCAAAATTCTCGCGAGATCCTCCCACCCACGGCTCTTATCTCTTATCTCCAAAAACCAAAACAATTGCAGTAAGAGCTATTGCTAATTAATTTGAGTTGATTTAAGTCCTTCTTCTGCTTAGGAAGGAGAATTAGCCTGCCTCATAACGAGGTGGCTTCAGGCAGAGCAAAAGGGGGGAAAAAGAGAAACGAAGAAACGGAGAAATACATGCTGCCTCTGTGCTTTAATTGGTATCTTGATATCTTGGAATTTGGCAGATGTCCTCCCCTCAGTTCACAGCGTTCATTTGCAGTAAATCGTAGTAGAGGGTTAAAGCAGATTCTTAAAGAAAGAAAGAAAGAAAGAAAGAAAGAAAGAAAGAAAGAAAGAAAGAAAGAAAGAAAGAAAGAAAGAAAGAAAGAAAGAAAGAAAGAAAGAAAGAAAGAAAGAAAGAAAGAAAGAAAGAAAGAAAGAAAGAAAGAAGTCCAAGATAGAATATGGTGGTCGTCCTCTTGATCCGAAACACTGACAGCCTGTAATCCGGGGAGATAAACTCCCTAAAGGATTGGAGATGGCCCCAAGAATTCCCTAGGACTTCCTTGGTAGAAAGGTGAGGTGGGGTTTGTGTACCCCTCCTCTTTTCTGCCAATTGCTTCCACAATTGGCCCCTGTCAGGCTTCAGTGATTGCACTGCAATCCTCTGAGGACGACATCTTGGCCACACCCCTGCACACGAAATTCTTGTTTAGCATGGAATTGGCCACAGCCTTATTAACACCCCAGCTGGAGCATCGGCACAGCCCAGGGAGAAAATCCTTGATGCCTCACGATCAGCGGACCATGAGGTAGGGCAGACCCCAGCGACACATCCTATAGCCACTGGGACCAGAATAAGAGGAAGGCAACCTTACATTGGGTGTGAGTCTCTGTCTGGTTCCCCCCAGTTGCCCAGCAATGTGAGCGTGCCTCTCCCGCCAGAGATGCACTGCAGCTCAGCATCTATGCAGTCTCTTATGGAGGCCCCCCTGCTGCTGAAAAGTCTGGTTTGCAGGCATGGACTGATCACAATCTCCCTAGGCCCAAATGGCAGCTGCGACAAAATCCAGCAACAAAAGCACAATAATATGGTTATAACTTTGAGAACACTTAACTCTTACAATGACGATTAAATTTGCACAACGAATATCAAAACTATTTTTAAACATATCACCATCCTTAATATTGACCTCTAGAAATTGCCTTACAATATGTTAACCATTTAACAATTAGTGACTTACACCAACTCAATTCTTGTTATAAGTTGGTTGGGTGGGATTTAACCTTCCGTTGGCTGGATGAGGCAGCAAGAGGCCAGTTAATGGGTGGGCAGCCCCTTTTAAAGGGGGGTAGCCATGCTCAGCCCAGCGCACATGGCAGCCAGCCACATGAGCCATGCCCAAGTTGCTTGGCCCTGCCACGGCTAATCCTTGACGCCCCAGTCTCCACTTTGGCAACCTGCAGCCTAGCAGTAAGGGCACAGCCATGATTGTAAAAAAACTTCTCTAATGATCTGTGGAATTTCCAATAAACTTCTATTTGAGGCTAAGTCGCACTTAATAGTAAGGCAGAATGACGAAGCATGTAGCTGCGGTATTCTCGTATTACAAAAGTGGATGTTTTTTCTACTTAATCGGCATAAAAGAAAGAAAATTGTGGGCCTGAGCATGCAATGGTGTTAATACTGTAGAAGAAATGAGGGGTCTCTGTGAAGTGATTGCACAGTTCAGCATTCCCAGTCTTGAACCCAGCCGTGAATGTGATAGGTGACATGGTCATGAGACAGTGAGCACTAGAAATATGATTTTAAAAATTTAATTTAATTTAAAACTGCATGACTTTATAAAATAGCATCATGAAGGTAGAGGGTGTGGAATATGTTATTTTAACATATTTGATTTGTTTCCCAATCATAGAACAGATTTATTTAGGGCAAGCTAACATTACTTTGACAACTTGAGCATGGGACAGCTATTTTGAGGCTTGCATGAAAATAGCAAATCATTGTGCCTGCAAATTAATTCATAGGGCAGTGCAGTAGCTATTGAGAAAATGAGTTTGCAGCAGCATTTCTTGTGGCTGGCTTAGGATTGACAACGGTTAAAGCAGCTACAGCTGGAATACCATGTGGACACAGTACTGCTGTTTCTGTCATGACATGGAGGTGTCAAGGGAGATGCTAACAACAGGCAATTTCAAAGATGTGTTAAGAGCAGCTGCTATACCTGCACCTTTCATTCATGCTTTTATGGTTGCCATTGGACATTCTAGGCTAGTGTACCTCAAACAGCTATGACATGGAGGAGGCTGCTCACCTTGATGGGGCAGTTGCCTGCATGAGTGGAGTCATTTGCAGTGCATGGAGTCAACCACTATGGAGAAATCATTTAGAATGTATTTTATAAGGGACTTATATTGTATGCCAGGGCTTCCTGCATTCAGTTGTTTGTAAACATTATTGGATGAAAGAGATATATTTCAGTGGTGCACAGTGTGGTTCATGCATGCAGTGTCTTCTATCTAATGAACTTTTGTATATCCCCTTTTTAAAGGAACCAAGAAGACTAATGGTAAGGTTGTATGATCATGTAGATAATTTATCCTTCTGTTGCCTTCTGTTCCAGGATTACATATTCTATGTGGAACCACAGACACTGGAGTCAGGGAAAGGGAAATGCTCTTATGATCCAAAGGTGGACACCGTGTCAGCATTAATCAGTGAGTTCCTCAGTTGTTAATGTCATTTCAGAAGATGAAAAGTTGATTGCTCCCTGGGAGTCCAGAAGAGCTAACAGAAATTAGAAGAAAAGGGAACAAGACTTCTTTGAATATCAGACCAAGTAAAAGCATCTCTGTGCTCAGGAAAATACTTGGACTGTTGTTAGAAACAGGTGCCAGTAGAAGATTCCATAAGGAACTGAAAACTGTGGGCAAGGGCTTTAAGGTATACTAAAATGGAAGACGAAGAGTTGGTTTTATACTCCACTTTAATCTAAGAAGTTTCAAAATGGCTTGCAATCACCTTCCCTTCCTCTCACCACAGCAATCACCTTGTGAGGTAGGTGCACTGAGAGAGTGCTGAGAGAACTGTGACTGGCCCAAGGTCACCCAGCAGGCTTCATGGAGAGAAGTGAGGAGTCAAACTTGGTTCCCCAGATTAGGAACTGCTGCTCCTAACCATTATACTATGCTGGAATAGTTTAACATTTATGGTGAGAGGGATGTGGGTCATTGACAGAACTGAGAGAGGCTGGCAAATCCTCATTGGTGACATTTATGCCACTCACTTTCATCTAGCACTTTCCCCTTATCTACATATCCATTGTAGGTACATTCCATAAATATGACCATGATTAGTAAACTATACTTACATAGGTCCAAACTGAATTTTGTCCAGATCTCGCTGTTATAAAGTTTGTATGCTCCCTAGAAAACATATTGTTCCTTTCTCTCACATACCGAATTCCCATGCCCTTTGTTCCTGTGACTTTTGTATAAAAATAAGCATACTATTTATTCTCTTACCTCAGTCATTTCCAAGATGATTCCAAACAAGAACATTCGTGGAAATTTGTTATACGATATGCATCCTTTTCATCTCTCGTGGTACCTCCTACATTTCCAGGCCACATGGTAGCAGACATTTACCAATGAGGAGGGCACCACAGGGCCTGCATTGGCTGGGATCACATACATTCACAGCAGGGAGATAATTAGCAGCGGTATCATTATCCTACCATTCCTAGGCCCACTGCTACATGACAGCTGCACTAGGCTCCCCCAAGGAGTAAGCTCCAGGACTAGTCAAAATTCTCACTTCCCGCAATTCCCCCAGCCCACTGATATTGCAGGGCTGCCTCTGATCTTGTCCAGGCATAAGTATCCACTTACATGACAAGCCCTAAACTTCTTAATTAATCTGACAGCAGCTGCGACCCAGGCCTGAGAAAGGCGAAGTTTGTGCCCCTGTGCCAGTGCGTTTCCGGCTGAGCGCTGGGCCTGGCGGACAAACCAGGGTCCATTTTGTAATCCTGTTTAATTCCTTTGTAAGTGACTCAGAGACAACAGTAGGAAGGACATGAAAGGGCACCTGGTTGGTTGGGGGTGGCTGGGGAATAAGCACTTATCTCAATCCTTTTCTTGTTCGTCTTTGAACATTTTAAGCCTTTTCCTACAGTCAATGTTAGCATAATAAGGAATGACCCCTTGTACAAAGACTTTACTTCCCCCCCTGTCTTTGCTCATATACCTACTTCGTAAAGGCAATATCACTGCTCTGGAATGTGACTTTGTGTTCATACCAAATATAAATATAGAGCATCTTCTAATATAATGCATAGGTTAAAATGGGGGTGGGGTAAATAGATTAATTCCATAGATGCTTTTCCCTACCTGCTAGGGTGGCCAATCTCCAGGTGCTTTGGAAGGTGGACTTCATGGCATTTTACCTTGCCAAAGTTTCACTTCAAATACCTCAAATCTCCAGGCATTCCCAAAGCTGTTGGATACTCTGCTGCCTGATCCCCATATTGCCCTGGATGCACCACTGATGTCAGGGAGAACTGGAAGCACAGATGCCCTACAAAAATAAACAACCTCTTGTATACAGATATGAGAATTCAGAATTGCTCAGTTGAGGAATAACTTGTCTGACAACTAGTACTCAATTAAAAGTCCTACCAAGAAAATGTCATGTGATTCTTTTGGCTTTCCTGTTGCTTCAGCTAGAATAAGAGTTCTGGTCACATATTCAGTAGCAGTAGCTATGGCAGCAGAGCGTGGGAATAGGGCCTGCCTCCCATATTTCCTTCTCCTCAGTTTGTCCATGATGATTATGGGTAATGCCAGTAGATTAGAATGGAAAAGGCTGTGGGTTTAGGGGTGTTGTTTGTTCTTGTCAAAATAACCGATGGAGAGAAAAGAAAGGAACCTTACACCCCTCCTCCTTTAAACTTCCTGAAGTGTGAGGGCCAACCCTTATGCTTGTTGTTGCCTGAGAGAAAGGGTGCTGGAGAAAGCTAAAAATACTTCCCTCTTTCTGTATGATGATTCTGGGCAAAAATGAAGTCCTTTGTGGCAACTCACTCTCTACCATTTCTTCTTATGGGGAGCTGTAAGGACTCTTGTTTCATCTCTCCTTCTGAGGAGAGGGGGAGAGGACAGAGGAAAAAGAGATTTGAGTTGCTTTCCTGTTCCCTTTACATCAATGTCATGTCTAATGTTGTTGAGAGTGTCCTGTGTTTGGGCTGGTGTCATGGAAGAAATATCTCCATCCTCCCAAAAATGACTTAAGCAAGACAAGACGGAGGGGTTAACAATGGTTTTTTCATCATCCCACCCTCAGCTGGACTAATGGGGTATGTACTGGAATTCTGGCTAAATGTGATTCTGGATTTCATTTCCAACTTAAGGTATAATACTGCTTATCATCGTGTTGTAGTTCTCTCATATGGAGAACAGTTCTGCATTCTTTGCTGATCTCTGCCTTTGCCACAGATGAAGAACTCTATGCAGGTGTTTACATTGACTTCATGGGCACTGATGCTGCCATCTTCCGTACTATGGGCAAGCAGACTGCCATGAGGACTGACCAGTACAACTCCCGCTGGCTAAATGGTGAGTGAGGAGATCGCAGTGCTTAGAGTGTTGAGAGTGAAAAGCAGGGTTCCTGATCATCTTCTAGGCTAGTGCAGGAAATGTGAAATATTTTTTTTTAATTAAAGCAGCCAGAAAGTTTCCTCTGGAGGTCAGGGGTTGTCAGCTCTCTCACGGCTTCAGAATGCACTCCTTTGAAAGAAAGACCCAGTTATCATACTGTGTGATAAGAGGCTGTAATTGAAAGACATTATGCTAGCTACTCCCAGTTGTTTATTTATGTGAATCCACACTATTCCTACAATGGCTATTCAAATCTGGCTTACTGAAAGTCTGAGGCGTCAAACATGTCACATCAGCTGCTTGACAATGTGTTCTTTCACCAGAAATAGCCAATTCAAAGAAATCCATTGTGGATATAGAAATAGAATTATAGAACCATAGAGTTGGAAGGGGCCATACAGGCCATCTAGTCCAACCCCCTGCTCTACGCAGGATTAGCCCTAAGCATCCTAAAGCATCCAAGAAAAGTGTGTATCCAACCTTTGTTTGAAGACTGCCAGTGAGGGGGAGCTCACCACCTCCTTAGGCAGCCTATTCCACTGCTGAACTACTCTGACTGTGAACATTTTTTTCCTGATATCTAGCCTATATCGTTGTACTTGTAGTTTAAACCCATTACTGCGTGTCCTCTCCTCTGCAGCCAACAGAAACAGCATCCTGCCCTCCTCCAAGTGACAACCTTTCAAATACTTAAAGAGGGCTATCATGTCCCCTCTCAACCTCCTTTTCTCCAGGCTGAACATTCCCAAGTCCCTCAACCTATCTTCATAGGGCTTGGTCCCTTGGCCCCAGATCATCTTCGTCGCTCTCCTCTGTAGCCTTTCAATTTTATCTACGTCCTTCTTGAAGTGAGGCCTCCAGAACTGTACACAGTACTCCAGGTGTGGTCTGACCAGTGCCATATACAATGGGACTATGACATCTTGTGATTTTGATGTGATGCCTCTATTGAGACAGCCCAAAATGGCATTCGCCTTTTTACTGCTGCACACTGCCTGTTCATGTTTAGTTTACAATCCACAAGTACCACAAGGTCTTGTTCACACACAGTGTTACCTAGAAGCGTATCCCCCATCCAGTAGGCATGCTTTTCATTTTTCTGACCCAGATGCAGAACTTTACACTTATCTTTATTAAATTGCATCTTGTTCTCATTTGCCCATTTTTCCATTGTGTTCAGATCTCGTTGAACTCTGTCTCTATCTTCCGGAGTATTTGCCAGTCCTCCCAATTTGGTGTCATCTGCAAACTTGATGGGTAGTCCCTCCACCCGCTCATCTAGATCATGAGATCAAATCTTCCTTTAGCTCCCTGTACCCCTGCCCCTTCTCTTCTTAGGGCTCTGAAAGTCTGTGTCCCCAACTAGGCGTTCCCATGAAAATGTCCATATACTTCTCCAGCAGTCCTTTTCATGTGGTAGAACCCTTCTGTCCTTGAGGCCATTTGTACTTCTCCTTTGCCATTTGCAATGCACTGTCCTTTGCTTGCACTTTCTGCTTAATCAATAACAGATCAACAGTCTAAAACAGATTCTTTCCTGTGGGATCCACTTCATGGTGTGCTCTTCCCACCAACAATAGAAAGTTTAAGCCCACACTGCTATTGAGTAAGCAATGAAGAGGACAAGAATCTGATTTAGATCCTACATATTATCTGTTTGTTTGGACACCAAGACATATGAGGAAAGATTTAGAGAGCTTGGTCTGCTTGGCCTGGAGAAAGATGACTAAGAGGTGATATGATAGCCATCTTAAAGTACTTGAAGGGCTGTCACATAGAGGATGGAGCAGAGCTGTTTTCTCTTGTCCCAGAGGGACGGACCAGAAACAATGGGATGAAATTAATTCAAAAGAATTTTCGGTTAAACATCCAGAAGAAGTTCCTGACAGAGTGTGTCCTCAGTGGAACAGGTTTCCTTGGGAAGTGGTGAGTTCACCATCCTTGGAAATGTTTAAGCAGAGGCTAGATGGCCACCTCACCGAAATGCTGATCCTGTGAACTTAGGCAGATTGTAAGTGGGTGGGCGGAAGGGATTGTGTCCATGCTTGGTTCTTATGGCCCTTTCTTGCATGCCCATGGAAATGCTTACTGCCACTTTGGGGTCAGGAGGTAAAATTCCTCCAGGCCAGACTGGCCATGGATTCTGGGGGGGGGGGGTTTGGGGGGGGAGGTATCATCTGGGCATGGAACTGGAGTTACTGTGGGTGGGCAGGTAGTTGTGAATTTCCTGCAGTCTGCAGGGGGTTGGACTAGATGGCCCTGGAGGTGCCTTACAACTCTATGATTTTGCATTTGGCCATTGCAAATCAGAAGATGCCTATACGGATACTTTGTTTGAGGTTTTCTCTCCAGAGAAGGAAATGTGCACTGTGAGAATTTATTTTTACATAACCTTTGTCCAGCCATCTGGTTATTTCAGAAGTGTGCCAGTGTTTGGGTAGTTGTTCCCGTCTCTTAATTTCATGGGTCTAACATGCATCTATCTCCCCTTTTGTTCACTCAAAAGCATTTGGTTGCTTGACATTATTTCTTTACACACAGTTGGTGGTGGAGGGCAGGTTTATATTCTTGTCATTTCTGATAACTGAGACAGGGCATTTTATCTCCTGCCCTCTTGCCTCCTGCATGCATCAAGGAATGGGATCCAATGAGAGAAGGCCTTTGGTGCACCTCCAGCTGTTCTGGAGTAGCAAAAACAGCTGAGTAAACCAAGGTTGGGGATCATGTTTAGGAGGATGTCATTTTAGTAACCTGAACAGACCTATCTATAAGCAAATGCTGGATTTTCAGAGGCACCATTTGCCTTCCTTGGCAATTCTTTAGCTGGGGAGACTTGGGATGAAACAGTAACAGATCGCCAAAATTGCAACATCTCCCAAATATTCTGAGAAAACATCTTGACAGGTGTGCTTGTAATCACATAAACCTAGTAGTGGTGTTTCTGAAACTGGAGAGAAAGGTCAGTGTTTTTGTGAAGGTTGGAGACAGGCTTAGAAGTAAGGCTGAGAGTTCCTCAAAAATGTGGGTCACAACCCCACTTGGATGATTAAAAGGGATGTGAGTTTGTTTTCTTAGTTGCTTACAGGTTAAGTTACCTCAGATTTAAGATGAAGTACAGTTGGAAAAGATCATGCAGGAGCTGAGGATGTTGAAACCGGTCTGTGAGGGGGTGGGGGTGGGGCTAGAATATGAATGTCTGGGAGCTGGGCTCTGGGGAATAGTATAAAGGGAAGTGCGAGCCAGGCAACACTGCTGTACAATATTAAGATGCCAAAAACTAATTCCCCATGCTGTGGCTTCTGTTATTATCTGTCCTCTTCAGGCAGACCCTGCTCAGCAAGTCAGAAATTCTCAGCTACTTCATTGTATGTTACAAATGAGGTGATTCAAGGCACAGAGCTCAGGGCTCCAGCTCAGTAGACCAAAGCTTAGCTAATCAAACACACCGGTAGATTTCTTGCAGCAGTTAAGCAAACAGCTGTGTAACTTATTGTGCATTATGCCAAGATCTTTTCAAATAACTTACACTAAGATTTGCTTCTCTAGCTGCAGTCTGTGGATCAGGTTGACCCCACATCCTCTTAAAAAATAGCTTTACTGTAGAAAACACCTAGCTTCAAAGTGGGTCACATTGTCATAGGGTGAGAAGTAATAAGAAATGGCTTTTATTAGGAGTGCAGAAAGAGTATGTGAAGTCTTGGTTGTGCAAGAAAGTGTTAATTTACACAGGGGATTGTTTTCCAAGAGTTCCAGACCACACAGTGGTCCACATACTGCAATTTTATAGCGTATCCATTTCCCCTTCTATCAAAGGTTGGTGGAAAAACTTCATTATTGAATCAGAGGAGAAAGAACCAGCAGCTGAAAGCCTGGAGGTTGATCTAGGAGGAGTGTCTACAACTGCTAGGTCAATGAGTGCTCCTGGTTGGCTCATTGTTTGATTGGAGCAGGCCATCTAGCTTGTGTGCCATAAGCAGAAGCTGCAGGGTTTATATGCCACCATAAATCAACTTAGGGACCTACTTCCCTTGGGCCATGAGCCACTGTGAACTAAAGAAACAAGCTGTCAGCCCATGCGTACATGAGCTGACCTCAAGTGACCCTGCAAGGGAACCAGAATTTTGCTATTGTAGGCTTTGCTTGGTTGGTTGCTTTTTACGCTACTGGATTCCCCTCCTCCACCCAATAGTTGTTATTCTATGTAATATAACATTTTAAAAGTCATCTTGAGATCTTCCTTTATGGACTCTATGGTGGAACCAACATTTAAAAACAGAGTGAAATAAATGTGAGTGGAGCATATGTTGATAGTGTTGAACTTTTCAGTAGCCATGTGCTTGCTTTAACTGCATATCTAAGTCCCAGCTTGACTATCTAGGCTGCCATTTTACTGTGCTATTATAAACAGATCTCAGAAATCAAAGGTACACTGGGAAGAAAAAATGTCTACCACTCCAAGAGAGAGAGAGAGAGAGGGAGGGAGGGAGGGAGGGGGAAGGGGGAAGGGGGAAGGGGGAAGGGGGGGAGGGAGAGCACTTGCTCAGCCAGCCTCACACCGTGTGGTGCTACACCAGATGCCTCCTTTGTTGTGCAGGACTCATCTGGGCTAGGCACTTCCTTCTCCATGCTGCATGGAGCTTGGCTAGAGCAGGTACTTCCTTCTCCACCTTGTGCTGAGGTTCAGGTTGCCAGCTCATGGTGGCAGCTTGCATACCCCTCACAGAATTTGGACAAGGGCCACTCATTCCTTGAGTTCTGATTGTCACTGGAGAGGGGTAGGGGTAGATTCCTCCCAGGTTATCAACGTCTCAGGATTTTTCTCATTGGCTTTAAAGCCCAGTCTGCTCCTGTGGAGAATTGATCAGCAGATACTTGGTAGAATTTCAGCCCTGAACTTAAATATTGTCCTTTTGTAGCAAGCTAACCAAAGGGGCTGTTTTGAACAGGTCAGATGGGAAAGGGGTACCTTAAGCTGTTCTAAGAAGCCACAAGATGGTGGCACAGAACTCTGTGAATGACGTGTATAACCTCCCCATTGCCCACTGGGATATTTTCCATGGAATCAAACCCCATGCTTTGTACTAGATCTTCTGGGAAATACATAAATTTACAGGGATTAGTAATGTTTCCTAGCTAAATCCATGCTTGGGAGCTAGGATGAGGAAGAAATCTCACTGAGGGAAAGGATGTGCCCTTTTCTAAGTAATCTGTGGCCAGGTAACCTGTTCCATGAGCCACTGAGGAACCATGGGCCCTGTTTTAACTCCGAAAGGACCAGCAAGACTCTTGACCATAGAAGACATGGAGTCTGGAAAGAATATGCGTGAGCACACTAGCCATGTTCTCTATTTCACTTGTCCTTGCAGATCCAGCATTTGTTCATGCCCAGCTAATCCCTGACAGTGCTGAGCGGAATGATGACAAGCTCTACTTCTTCTTCCGAGAGAAATCCACTGACGCCCCACAGAGTCCTGTTGTCTACTCCCGCATTGGTCGCATTTGCCTGGTATGTGTTGAGAAAGAATGGGGCTGGGTATCACTCTCCCTGGACACCCCTTGAGCCTGAACTGTTCTCTAGAGCACCCCCATCTGTTGTGAATGTCATGGTTACTCTCAGCCCTACCACTCTCAGTGCTGCTACTTTCTGTTCCCTTCCCTATATTGCCTCCTGCTAGAAACGGCTGGGCTTGGAACAACTGGGCATTCCTGTTCAATCAGAACTCCCACATTGTTCCCCTGCAGGAAAATGTTAAATAAAATTCTTGTAAGTCTGGCAGCCCAATCTTAACCACGTGTACTTGATTGTCAGCTTCACTGATTTCAGTGCGACTCAATAGGAGCTCTAGCTCGTATTATGTTTCCTGCACTTCAGAACACTGTTTTCTTTTGGCACAGAATGATGATGGAGGCCACTGCTGCTTGGTTAATAAGTGGAGTACATTCCTGAAGGCGCGACTTATTTGTTCTGTGCCAGGGCCTGATGGGATTGAAACACATTTTGATGAACTCCGTGAGTATTCTGAAGGCAGGGATTTTGCAAAGGAAGGGGAATGGCTTGGCTTATTATGCTGGTCACCATCAGACTGGGTAGGTGTGGCCAGAGTGACATAGTCTTTAGAGTATCACACTAGGATTTGGGATAACCAGGTCCAAATCTCCACTCTGCCATGGAGCCCTATTGAGTGACCTTGGCCCAGTCACATACTATCAGACTAACTTATGTTGCAGGCTTGTTGTCAGGATAAAATGAAGAAGAGGGGATCTTTGGTTCCCCATTGGGGAGAAAGGAAGGGTATAAATGAAGTAAGTAAGTAAATAATAACCTTTCAGCTACAACTGAACATCTGCACAGATCTGAAACAAACAGTAGGTTAGACTGGGTCAGCATGCATTGTCAAGGGTTCCTAGTCCTTTGATTCTGTGCACCTTCTTACCCTGGGTTGAATTAGATGTGATGAGAGGTTCTGAGCTCTGCTGCTGTGTTTCTTTCCCCCCTCTTCCAGGGAATTTCTAACAGAGCAGATCATGTACTCATCAAGCTGTGCATATCCCTGCCCCTGCCTTGCATCTTAGTACGTCACCTGTGGGAGAAATGCAAAGCAGGACAATGTCACTCTGCATGTTGCACTCTACTGGATGTTCAAGGAAAGTGTAGGGAAAGAGACCAAAAGCAGTGGAACTGCATTTCTTGCAATATTTGCTTCTGCCTTCAGCAAAGCACTACAACTTCAGTTGTCTCAATGATTCTTTTGAATTCTACTTTCTTCTTCTTCTTCTTCAAGAGGATGTTTTCATCCAGCAGACTCAGGATGTGAAGAACCCCATCATTTATGCTGTTTTTGCTGCTTCTGGGTGAGTGCTCAGGGGTCAGGATTTTAAAGCCTGTGTCCCCCATTTCACATGGTTGTGCCTTACTATGTGTCTTCTTAGCCAAGAATCAAAAAGGGTCATCATAGAATCTCTTGGCAGAGCTGGGAATAGAGCCCAATTGTTGGCTTACCAAGCTTGGTTTTTTTTCATAAACCACGGCAGCTGGATTTGATGACATGATCCCCTGGGGAAGAAGGCAGGTGGCATTTTCCCACTACCACACTTCAGGATCTGTTTACACCCCTGGAAGGTCAGGAGGGCATCAGGCCCTTTGTTAGACCAACAAGCAGCAGCAGCCAGTGTGGTTTCTCAGTGAATGTGGCTGGAGTGACTAATCCTGGAATGTTATATCATAGGGAACATGGCTTGATAACTCTGAAACAGCTGCATGGAGCTGGTCAGAGAACACCAAAATTACATTGTCTTATTCCACACTCCCTCTTGCTGGACTGGTGCTCTGTGCCAGGCAGGAAATCCCTGGCTTTCTTTGGTCCATGTCATTGCACATGTGAGGTTTAAGGGGCATTTCCAGGGCTTGCCAGCAACCAGGAGTGAGCAAAGAAGCATATTCCTCCTTTGCAGCTGTAAAGGACAAGAAGTCAGAAGAGCCTGCCAGGAGTATATGGTACAAGAATGGAACAATGCATGCAGTTTTCAATGTGAGCAAGATGGTCACCTTTGGAACTAACATAAGTTATTCTATCCTTACACAGGTCTGTATTTAAAGGCTCTGCTGTGTGTGTCTATTCTATGGCGGACATCCGTATGGTCTTCAATGGACCTTTTGCACACAAGGAAGGCCCCAACTACCAGTGGATGCCTTACACAGGCAAAATGCCCTACCCTCGACCTGGCACTGTAAGTGTAGATAAGACTCCTGGGAAATCACTTTTCTTCTACAGCACTGGCCTTAAGTAAGGTTCCCTTCTCCATATATCAATACATTCAACATCAGATTTGTATATGTATATAACTGCTTGGTAGTGTATGTGTAAGCGATAAAAGATGTATGAGAACATGTGTACTTCCTGCATAAAGTCAGGATGCACGCCGAGTCACGGGTCAACAATACTTTGTATGACATTGATACCCAAAAAAGTTGCTGCCAACACTTTTACGCTAGATGGACCACCACATAACAAAATATAATGGAATGCACATAGGAATGCATTCATATAGAACAAATCCCAATGTGTTGTGAGCCTCTTGGCTCTTGAGGAATTCTGTGGTCAGTGAAGGTTTATTCCAAAAAGAAGAATCAGGCTCTGCTCCATAATAATCATCTGACTCAATATAAGGCAGCTTAATCTGGGTATTCTTGTGAAGTAATGTTTAAAATGTAACAATTAAGAAAACAAATGACCAAGTTGGCAGGCTTTGGAAGGAGCCAGTGCTCAGCTGTAGATATACTCTAAATGCAGAAAGGCTCTGATGTCTCCAGTTGCAAGGATATCAGCTAGCTGGCTTGGAGAAGACCTTAGGGGAGCTGCTGCTAGATGGACCAGTGGGTCTGGCTTAGCATGTATGTTTGTATTTCTACCATGGCAGTCTTCAAGGTTGCAGTGGGGGGATTTATTCGTGACATTCAGCAAAATGAAACTCTTATGTTGCATCTCCCCCTAGCCCAACTGCTCTTTCTGTGCCTCTCAATTTCTTGCCTTGCACACCTCACCTGAACTTGTTGCTCTCCCAGTCCCCATCTTTCCACCCTATGGTGCTCCTCCAGCCTCCTGTAGTATCCATATCCTTTGCTACAATTCAGCCAAGCTTTTCGGAGCTGTGCACTGCTTGACATTTGGCCACAGCGTGGGAGGCTGATTAGTGTTTCCTCTCCAGGTTGGTGGTCTCTGGATCCATTTGCTGGCATCTCTTCCTTCTTGGCAAAATATCCCAAAAGAAGGAGAACTCATTGCTTCGTTTTATTGGCTTGGAGAATGCCGCTCCTTGGTCTTTTTTGCTCATATACCCAGTAAGGCCAGAAAGAGCCAGAGACGGTCTTTGCTGTGCTGTGGGGAGGTGTCCAAAAACTCAAAGGATAGGCTGTATTTGGCTGTCACAGCATTTCATGATAAAGAACCGTATTAGTTTGTTATTTGCGTGGGCTGTAGGCTGTGACTATAAACTTATGGCAATTAATATTAAAATATAAAACAATGATTAAAACACCAGCATGAGAATTGTTAAGAGTGGAGATCTTAAAACCCTAATCTGAAGGGCTAGCAACACTAGGCCAGCAACTCAATGACAGAAGGGATGAAGGATCAGCAGTACTGACTCCACCTAATGATTCACTGTGCTCACCAGGCAAAGAAACAAGGAAAAGTTTCCTCTACCCCACCCCTCCCCCAGAATGAAGAACAGCAGAGGTCTCCTCATGGATCTCATCTGCTGATTCCCATGCACTGAGCTGAAGTACACAAAAAGTAGGCTGCAAAAAGCAACCAGGGTGCATAATACATTGTGGCAGAAACTATAGGTCAGGCCAAATGGGAAGCAGCTCTGGGTCACATTTAGCCTACAGGCAGTCAATTTATTCTCTTAGTCTTATAGCATACACATCTGACAGCCACAGGAGAAGTTGGAGAAAAGCCACCTACTTTTAGACAGCAATGCCTGTGATGTTGCGTTTCATGTCTGCTCTGTATTTCTGTCTTGGATTTCCAGTGTCCTGGAGGGACGTTCACTCCTTCGATGAAATCAACCAAGGATTACCCTGATGAGGTTATCAATTTCATGCGCACTCACCCCATGATGTACAATGGTGTATACCCCATACACCGTCAGCCGCTGGTGGTGAGGACCAACGTCCACTACAAGTTCACAACCATTGCCGTGGACCAGGTGGATGCAGCTGATGGGCGCTATGAGGTGCTTTTCCTGGGCACAGGTACCCATTGATGTGCACTGAAGAGAATACACAAATACTTCCTACTGCCACCACCAATTAACAGCCTGGAAGATTAGCATTATGGGTTGGTTCACTGGGGTATCCACAAGACTCACCAACAGGGCTGCATTTTCTTTTAGCTGATTTGTAAAAATGCTGTTTAGTAACATGCCCAGTTGAGAGTAAATGACAGCAACAGTAGATTTCAGCTTCAGTTCTTCCCTTCACAGCCTAGACCATATCAAGTATCCAGGAGTCTTTCGTATTCTGTTTTTGCCTAAAGTGATATAGGAATTTGGGCTAGACTACATTTCTCCCTAGGTCACATTTCAAAATTGCTTTCAGTGGGCTTTTGCATACAGCATTGATTCTCCTTTTCTGTGGATTGGTGCCTGCAGGCCTTTTCCATGTATGAGGAATAGAATTCACTTCTGAGTGAATGAAAAGCCCTCTATGACCCCTGTGGTGGTAGGAAAATAAACCTCTCTTGCTCTGTCGACCAAGTGATTTCAGTAACAGCCAGAAAGATGCTCTAAACTTGTCTTCATCTTTGCTTGTGAGTGGAACAGAATTGTTTTGACCCTTCAGCAATTTGAACCAGGGTCCCCTCCCAGCAGGGTCCCTGTACCTCTCCTGGAAACCTGTGGGAGAATGCAGACTCAATACACTCCTTTGAACAAACCTCTTCCAAAGGATAGTTGAAAGCAGTATAGATTGAATAGGTAGGGATTCTATCCGCTATTATATGACAGTAAAGAACTAGTGCAGGGAGGGGAGCAGGTCTAGCCATACAGCTTGCACAGTCCAGTTTACTGTAGGTGAGCCAGTTGCCTCTTGGCAAGCCAAAGAAGCCTAGCCAGCATCTCAAAGCAGGTGGCCAGGAATGCTAACGACCCAGAACATTTTTATTAGGCGATAAATGCCCTGCCTTTGCACAGCTGTTGGACAGGCTACCCAAGCCACTGCAGAGCACCCAACAGCTGTGCACAGTCCCTCCACCACCTGTCATAGCCAGTAGGGAGTTTCCTCTTTCCTAGTAGGCCTAGGTATAACAAATCTCCCATTCTTGGCAGCTCCCTGTCCCAGAAAGAAACAGGAATGGTTTATGGTCACATCAGTTTGGAACACCTTCTGAAAAGAAAGAAGGCAGCATTTAATTCTGAATGCAAAGGAGAGTGGGATGGCATAGTGGCGTTGGCATGAGATTTGTTTTTCCATTTTCCTTTCCAACCACAGAAACTGGGAATAAAGACTGAAGATGGAAGTCCACCACTCCGTAGAATGGGTGGTGTGAATCCTTTTAATAGAGCTGCCATTCAAACTGAGTAGAAGGTGGGTTTCAAAACCCATGCAGTTATTCCTCAGATACAACTATATGTGCAGTCACATGAGTTATAAATAAGGGATGCTCTTAAAACATGCTCTTTTCTCCCCTCTCCTTTCTTTTTCGCAATTTTATTATAGCTTTGAACTTTTGTTATGAATCTTGCCACCATGAAACTTAAAATGATGTCTCTGTAAATTGAGACTGCATTACAGACAGATTGGCTCTACTGACCAAAATCCAGACTAGAGAAAATTAACAGAACAATCTCAGAAATAAAACATACTTCCTACTGTATACATACACTGTTTCTGTTAAATTATTACTGTGAAGACAAATAACTTGCTTCCAAGATTTATGCAAAGTTTCCTTCTTTTGACAGTTACAGGCTGTGTTGGATCACAGTTCTTTTTTTATTTGCTGAAATTCAAGCCTGCTTATGTATGCACAGTGATGTTAGGCTCAGATGCAGGAGTGCTTGGAGGGCTTGCTCAGAGTAATGCCCACCCAGCAGTAAAAACAGGACCAACAAATTCATTCAGTTTCTCCATCATCTCCCTATCTACTCTTCATATTCTTTTTCCTCACCTCATTGTCAATTGGCATTTCTTTTACTAAAACCTGTGCTCCTGTTTGTCTTCCATTTTGCAAGAAAAGCCTTTTACCTTGTATGGCTGAACTGAATCATTAACCACACAAGCATCTTTTTTAGATTTGGTGGGCCCTTTCCTGATTTGAATATGCATTCTATTTGGGGCTTAATTAGTATCGTTTTAAATCATTTCCAGGCAACCTGGATTTTACTCCCTTAATTTTCCCTTTTAAACTTCCTTCTGACTAGTATCCTCTTTTGAAGTGAAAGGCGATTGTTTTGGACTTTGAGGACAACTTTCTGTTGACATGAATGCTGAACTTGATAGAATTGTCACTGTTCCCAGTCAATGCAACAACCATTACATCTTGCATTAGATCTTAAGCCCTCCTCATAACCAAGTTAAAGTTGCTTCACCTCTGGTTGGCTTTGTAGACAGTCATTTATTACGTCCAGAAACCTTGTTTCTGTGGCATGACTCAAGCACATATTTGCCCAATCACTGTGAAGTTAGTTGAACTCCTTCACTATTGCAACATTTTCTCCCTCTTTTATTTCTCTCTCCATCTACAGAGCTACCTTCTGGTTTTAATGTGGGGGGGGGAGGATAGTACACATAGTAACATTTGAGGTCTGGTTATCTTCACCCATGAGAGGGAAAGGGGCACGGTATAGCCCAATCTCGTCAGATCTCAGAAGCTAAGAAGAGTTAGTCCTTGGTAGGGAAACCAGCAGACAAACCACCTCTGCTCAGTCACTTACACTCTACAGACAACCCTTTAACCAACAGCAATTCCAAGCATACATCACTGCATGGTTTATAGCATCACTTGCATTCCCTATCAGTTCTCAGCTAATGTAACTGATGTGTCAGATGCCAAAATCAAGATACATGAGCTTCATATAATATAGAAAGAAAAGATAGTTTATATCATAACGCTTTAACTAGCTGATGTTTTGTTTATTGTCTTACTCTATAGACGTCTTATGAACAGAAGCAACTTTTGTTCTGAAATTAAAAGGACATATAGATAAAGCAAATTTCTTATGCACTTAAAAAAATAATAAGCCAGATCTCTTTTGTGTTGTAAGGTTCACGCATGGTTCTATTCCCCATTTTTGAGCATATTCAGACATTACCAGGGTTTTCTTATCCCTCTCTTCTATTTCATGGGCAGCGAGTATGCTTGCTTCAGAAACATAAGACCCCCCCTCCTCTAATGTTCCTCATTTTTTATTTAGTTTCAGTAGGGTTACCATATTTTGAAAAGCAAAAAAAGAGGATGTATTTCCCATCTGACTACTTCAAACAAGTGGTTACTATGACAAATCTTATTTAAATATCCCCGCTATTTAAGCTGTGATAATTACTACTAACTAGGAATATTCCTAATCTTCCAATCGAAGAAGAAGACAGTTCTATCAGCTTTTTAAAAAGAAGCCCAAAAGCGAACAGACACTAAAAAAGGGGACATGTATTCTAAAAAGAGGACATCTGGTAACCCTGTGTTTCACTTAGACCCTGATTGTTCCTACTTCTCATATTTGATATCTAATCCTACTTCCTTTTCTGAAAACTGTGGGCTGTTTTTGAGGCTGGATAGAAAAGAGCCTCTTGTGGCGCAGAGTAGCAAGGAAGCCGTCTGAAAGCTTTGCCCATGAGGCTGGGAGTTCAATCCCAGCAGCTGGCTCAAGGTTGACTCAGCCTTCCATCCTTCCGAGGTCGGTAAAATGAGTACCCAGCTTGCTGGGGGGTAAACGGTAATGACTGGGGAAGGCACTGGCAAACCACCCCGTATTGAGTCTGCCATGAAAACGCTAGAGGGCGTCACCCCAAGGGTCAGACATGACTCGGTGCTTGCACAGGGGAAACCTTTACCTTTACCTAGAAAATGAATTAATGATCACATGAAGCTTCTTCATACTGAGTCAGCCTGTAAGCATGAGCATTCAGTTCACCTGAACTGAAAAAATACTTCCAAGCAGCAGGGAATCAAAGAAATCACTGAAATAGCTGCTGGCCATTCAAAGCTAGCAGCTTGACAGGTCTGCCCATCAGCTCTTAACTTTAAATGACCAGCAGCCACTTAAACCCTTCCTTTTGCTTCCATCTTCCAGTGGAGGTAAGCGAAAAGGATAATTGGAATATTCCAGTAATTCCATTTGCTTCCCTTCATTTAGAAAGGGGGGGGGGGAGTGGAATGGATCCCTGAAATGGCTTCCAGCCATTTAAACCTAGCAGCTTGATGGGTCTGCCCATCAGCTATTACATTTAAATGGTCAACAGCCATTTAAACCTTCCCTTTTGCTCATCCTCTTCTAAAGAGATGGAAGGGAAAGGTATTTCTAAAATGTCTGCCCATTAATGGATTCAAACCAGGCTCCCCAGCAGACCCCAAGCCCACCTTGCAAAATGAGTTCTCTGTGCAGCATCAGCTGTCTATTGGGCGATACAGGGGGGCAGTTCAAAACGGGGCCCTAGCAGACGCCAAGCCCATCCTGAAGAGAGAGTTTTACCCACAGCATCAGCTGTTTGGTGGGCTCTGGTACTGAGGCATTGAAGTGGATCTCAGTCCCTTAAGATACCTCAAAGCTGAACAAATTCAGCTTTTCAGGTATTGGATTTGGGAATATCAGGAAATACCAATATTTTCTGCAACCAATATACTCAAACCTGAAACATAACAGTTTTTTTGGACATGCGTACTACTGAGTTTATTAGATTTTAGTGAATGATGTAAGCTCTGTTTGAAGTATTGTGAGTCACCATGGGTGGAATCAAGGCAGCTCATATTTAAAACATTAAATAAGTAAATAAAATATTTGATTACCAATGCCCAAGTACAGGATACATTCATTTCTTAACGGGCCTAAAGGGTGTACATCACCCAGAAGCAGAAGCCTAAAGGATGTGCATCATAGAGTCATAGAATCATAGAGTTGGAAGGGGCCATACAGGCCATCTAGTCCAACCACCCTGCTCAACACAGGATCAGCCCTAAGCATCCTAAAGCATCTGAGAAAAATGTGTATCCAACCTTTGCTTGAAGACTGCCAGTGAGGGGGAGCTCACCACCTCCTTAGGCAGCCTATTCCACTGCTGAACTACTCTGACTGCGAATTTTTTTTCCTGATATGTAGCCTATATCGTTGAAGTTTAAACCCATTACTGTGTGTCCTCTCCTCTGCAGCCAACAGAAACAGCATCCTGCCCTCCTCCAAGTGACAACCTTTCAAATATTTAAAGAGGGCTATCATGTCCCCTCTCAACCTCCTTTTCTCCAGGCTGAACATTCTCAAGTCCTTCAACCTATCTTCATAGGGCTTGGTCCCTTGGCCCCAGATCACCCAGAAGCAGAAGCCCAGTTCGTTTTCATTTCCTACTGCAGATTGTTTTAAGGGGCCATGCACCAGAGCTCAAATGTACACCTTGTTAAGATTTAAGGAAACGGGAATGTACTTTTCTATTCAGTTCTTGTCCTCAGGAACAAAAATGTAAATGAGGGAATTAGCTCTGGGTGCTTTCATTTTACATTCAACGGACATGATGAAGGGAGCTGACAGAACAGATAATAGAATAATAGAGATAAGGAGAAAATTGAGTGGCAATGGTGGTTGATAATGAGGACTGATTTCTGCTTAAGAAGTGAGGTTTATAGAATGACGTGAAGGGATGGTGTTCAATGAGAGGTGAACACACTGGAAAAGTGAGCAAAAAGATGCATTCCAATAAGGATAAGTGCAGAGTTCTACATCTGAGATACAAAAATGAGAAGCATGCATACTGGATGGGAGATATACTTCTGGGTAGCAATGTGTGTGAACAAGATCTTGGGGTACTTGTGGACTGTAGACTAAATATGAGCAGTGTCATGCAATGGTAAAAAAGGCAAATGCAGTCTAGGGCTATTTCGACAGACCCCATTGCATTGGTCAGACCCCACCTGGAGTACCGTGTACAGTCCTGGGGGCCTCACTTCAAAAAGGAGAGTGACGAGGATGATCTAGAGTCTGGGGCCCAAGCCCTATGAGGAAAGGCTGAGGGAGCTGGGAATGTTCAGCCTGAAGAAGAGGAGATTGAGATTTGAAAGGTTGTCACATGGTGGAGGGCAGGAAATGGTGTCTGTTGGCAGCAGAGAATAATGGGTCTAAACTACATGTAGAATAATACTGGCTAGATATCCAAGGGGTGGGGATTCACAGTCAGTGTAGTCCAGCAGTGGAATCAGTTGCCTAAGGATGTGGTGCGTTCCTCCTCATTGGTGGTCTTTAAGGAGTGGCTGGACAGATACTTATCATAGCTGCTTTAGGCTGATTCTGCATTGAGCAGGGGGTTGGACTAGATGGCCTCTATGGAGCATTCCAAATTTATGATTCTTTGAGAAGGGATACAGGGTCTTAATTGGCCCTGACTACAAGATTTCCCCAAGAACTAACCAGAACTAGTTCTGAAGATATGAAAACTCCCTGGGATTAGGAACATTTCCAGTTTCAAAATATAACACTAAAAAGCAAAAATGTGAATATAGTCTTTTCAATGCTGCAGTAAGTCCACACTCCCTTCTGAGAACATTACATATGCCCAGTTATAGAATTACTTCTCTTAGTACTACTTCACATGCAAAAGTGAAAACTCCTAGGTGCAGCATGAGAATTTTAATAGTGCAGGTTCAGCCATGCCAAAGTAGCAGATGAGAAGAGCAGACATTTGTCAGAGCCTTGTAACCACCAAACACTTAACCTTTCTCTCTTACTACAAGCATCTAAGAAAGCCACAGGCAGTGTGAGAGAATTTCCTGCCTCTTCCTGGTTAAGGTTCCCCACTGAAGATGTCTTTCAAAATCCTAGAGCTGGACAGGGAGTATTCTGAATTTATTTTCTGTGTCTTTTATTCCAATAAATTATATCAGGTGACTGATCACTTCAGTGGTTTTCCTGAGCAAAGAAAACCAAAACAACAGGGTACCTGTTATTTTGCTGCAAAATATAAGCAAGGGTCTTGATCTATGAAAATGTAACACAAGATTTGGCCCACCGTCTCTTACAGAAGCAATCCAACAGGTTTTTATAGCTGCTTGATGAGAATATTAGCAGTGCTGCTACTAATTTAAATATCATGAGGCAAACTGGAAGCGTCAGAGAGAGAAAGGGGAGAGAAAGTCAGGTTTTGCTAAGTTCCCTTGCTTATGTTGCAGATCAAGGCACAGTGCAGAAGGTTATAGTTCTGCCCAAAGATGACATGGAAACAGAGGAACTGATGCTGGAAGAGGTGGAGGTGTTCAAGGTAAGACTGTGCAGAGCATAAGTTCCTCAGCCTAGGTTCTGTGTTAATTTGTATTCACCTATCACAACAGCAAAATTAATCACAACAAGAAATCCACTGTTGCCTTGAAAACTAACAACATTTATTCAAATGTAAACTTTTGTGAGTCAGAGATTATTTTGTCAGATGAACGGATCGCTTGAAGTGAGCTCTGACTCACAAAAGCTTATGCTGAAATAAATTTTATTAAACTTCAAGATACTGTATAAGATTCCTGTTTTAAGTTATCCAGGATTGCTGCTACTCCATGAAGCAAATTTTGCATATACATGCTGCCAAAGGGAGCACAAATCACCAACTCATAACTACCAATAAGAAATAATAGTTTTAAAATATTAATCAACTTTCAGCCAAGCACTCAGAACTTTCTCTTACTGAGAAGTTATCTCCACCAACCCAATTAACAAGGAAAAAGAAGCAAAGGAGTAAAGCAAGCTAGTGTTAACTTGTGAACCACCAAACAAGATAAGGACAAAAAGAATAAACAATAAATTAAAATTCCAAGTGAAACAGATAAAAATAGAACTTAAATAAATAAAGATAAAAGCCCCAAGAACAGACTACAGCCTTCAGATAACCTACAGGCTGAGCTTTTCCTCTGTGGAAGGGGTAGCTGTTCCTTTTTAAGAGGTTCATTAACTACTGTCATGTGGTTTCCTTGTAGGTTCCAGTCCACATCAAGACCATGACTATCTCTTCCAAAAGGGTGAGTTTTCAACATGCTGGTAAAGGCTGAGGTATGCATCACTTCCGGGAAGGATTACTAGACGAAATCTAGTTAGATCTCAAATGAGAAAGGGGTGTTTTCTGACTAAACAATATAGTCTTCACAAAAAAGATAATTTTAAAAAGTTTCCCCATTCTGATATTTCCCTCAACTAATGCAATTTGACCCACTACAGATGGTTATGATAGAGTTGCCCTTTCTAGATTGGGAAATTCTGGGAGATCTGTGGATGCAGCCTGGAAAGAGCAGGCTGGGGAGGGTATGATGCTGTAAGTCCCCTCCTCCAATGCATCTATTTTCCTCAGGGGAACTCTCTGTAATCTCTATAATTTGAAGATCTGTTGTAATGCCAAGAAATTTGGTAACCCTGGATAGTGGGTGGGTTGCCATTATGGCTTAACTGGACAAGGAGGCTTTTCTGTCCACCCTCTCTGATGTAATCCCTCCATGATCACAAGTAGGACAGCCAGGTCCCACTTGGCCACCATCAGGGGATGGGGGTGGGGGTTGAGTAGTGTTGCCAGATCCAGATTGGGAAACTCCTGGAAACTTGGGGATGGAGCCTGGGGAGGACAGAGATCTCAGTGTGGTACAATGCCACAGAGTCTACCCTCCAAAGCAGCCATTTTCTCCAGGGAAATTGATCTCTGTAGTCTGGACCTGTAATTCCAGGGGATCCCTAGGTCCCACTTGGAGGCTGGCATCCCTAATACCAAGCCTATTTGGGGTACATTGTGGGAGAAAGGTTGGCATACTCTCAGAGATCAGGATATCTTTTTTGCCCCAACAGCAACAGCTCTATGTGTCTTCAGCCATTGGGGTGACACATTTGGCTCTTCATCGCTGTGATGCATATGGGGAAGCCTGCGCTGACTGCTGCCTGGCCAGGGACCCCTACTGTGCCTGGGATGGCAAGTCCTGCTCCAGATATTCTGCTTCCTCCAAGAGGTACCATGAGGCTAGGAGGGATTGACAGGGCTGGGTTTTCACTTCAAACACAAGGCTATTTATTGAGATGGCTCCAGGAAGGTCTTACAGGAGTCATTGTGGGGTTATTTCTAGAAAAAGTCAGCTTTGGGGTTGACTTGACTGAGTTTGGGGACATTTTGAGAAACTAGTTGAACAGAAGTTGCATTCTGAGGTGGCCTAACAAGGATTTATGCTGGGTAGATAGGAGATGTTAAGTCTGGTTATGCATGCAGCAGAATGAACAGGCAGAAAAAATGTTTGGCAGCCACTGGGGAGATTATGGTTTTGATTGCTCTTTATGTTAGAAACTGCTTGCAAATAGAAAGCCAGCACAACAAGCAAATGGATGGACTAGAATCTTGCTCCATACAGTACTAATTTTCTGTTTGTGTTAAGCTATTAGAATCATAGGGCTTTTCCGCACATTGGTCAAAATAGTGAAATGCAAGCTGGATCACAAAGTGTGATAATTTATAGTGCTTCATAGAGTTGGAAGGCACCTCCAGGGTCATCTAGTCCAACCCCCTGCAGGGAACCTTAAAAAAAATGTGATCTCTCTCTGCATTCTGAATACAGTCTGTTCTACCACCTCATTCTTATTTCATTCTCCTTATGTAGCTCAAGCCTTAAAGTGAAGAGATCCTTGGCCGCTGTGGGGTTCCCGTTTACTTGCAGGTCAAGAACAGGGTAGTCAATGTTCCTCCTCTTATATACAGACAGCAGAGATGGGTGTGTTCAAAACAACATCCATTGATTAGCAAGAAGTTACAGAGATAGAAGCAACTGGTTTCTGGATAAGTGGGCTCATGCTGTCTATGGGAGGGAGTCTGTTCTGTGTTTTGCTCCCTTTGGTAATTGATTTGGTATTGCATCATTTTATGTCTGATATAAAAATCTGCAGTTTAAATCTGCAGAGAGATATGCTGGAACACAGGAACTCACAGGCAAGGAAACTGAGAATGTGGGAAAGCCCTACAGTTCAAACCAGGGGTGGTCAAACTGCGGCCCTCCAGATGTCCATGCTGGCAGGGGCTCATGGGTATTGTAGTCCATGAACATCTGGAGGGCCGCAATTTGACTACCCCTGGTTCAAACTAAAAGCAGAACCCAACAGGGATGAGGCTGAACTAACTCATACAAATATAATAAGGGGGAGGCAGATTATTCCATTGTAACATATACAATAAATACACACTGGAAAGAAGGAATCTTGTGAAGGGCTTGGAACTACTGTTACTTGTTTGGCATTATTCCAGGATACTAGCTGGAGAGAGTCCTGAAAGGCTAAGTGGATTATAGGGGGTTATGCAACCTGCAAATGCTCATCCTTTTGTGATGGTGTTAGTGCTACTGCTGTCTATGGCAAAGTGTTATACAGAACCAGAGGAAGGGAAAAACAAGGTATTTGTTGATTGTCCAGCTGTTTCTTTCCTTACCACAGGCGGAGCAGACGTCAGGATGTCCGGCATGGCAACCCCATCCGTCAGTGCAGGGGCTACAATTCCAATGGTGAGTGCCAACACCTTTGGCACAGGAAACAGAAAATGGTATTGCTCCTTGGCCGCAGATCTCAATCTCAGTGAGCAACTTGCTCTGCTTCTCCTAGCCTTGTGCCTGCACATTCCTCTCACTGTGGCTTTATGGAAATATCAAATGGAAGTTAAGAGAGAGTTGGATACCTTGATCAATAAGTACACCAATTACATTTCCACACATGAAGAAACGTGCATATTCAGCAAAATATCAATTCTTAAGAATCTCAGCTTCCTTTTGAACATAAAAGTTCAAGTTTCTAGATGTCATGAGTATGTAGATATATTAAGAGAACCTTATTACTCTTTTCTCTACCTTATAGCCTCCTGTTGTGTTCTCCTGCTGCTACTCACCTTTCTTCCTGCAGTCACATCATTATTTGTCAACAATACAAGTTGCTTAGAAACCAAATTTTCTGGAATAATGTGAAGCATTTAAACACAGCACAATATTTAAAATCAATTTTCAAGAATTTATTTAAAACCCAGAATGAGGATTTCCTTTGTGCACTGTTTGGACTGTTTACCCCTGAGTATGGATAGCCGTGGATGTAACAGGAAGTGGGCTGTGTGCCTGTGATAAGCAGGGCAAGGAGACTGAAGGAGGATGAATGAACCCAAACATTTTAGAAGCATGATTGAAGAAGGAGGGCCCATCCACTCCAGCATTCTTGTGGTTTTCAACAATGCATTTGTCCCTTTTACAATTCCAACATCAGCATAAAGGAATAAATGAGAGTCAGCATGGTGTAGTAGTTAAGAATGGAAGACCCTAGTCTGGAGAGCCAGGTTTGATTCTCCATTCTTCCACATGCAGCCAGTTGGATGACTTTAGGCCAGTCTCTGTCCTGTCTGAGTCCTCTCACCTACCACGCCTACCAGCCACACCTGCCACACTTAGGGTGTCTGTCTGTTGTAGGGAGAGGAAGGGAAGGTGATTGTAAGCCACTGTGACTCCTTCGTGTAGTAGTAGTAGAAGAAGAAGAGTTGGTTCTTATAGAGTTGTTTCTCCCCGAAGGAGTCTCAAAGCAGCTTACAATCACCTTCCCTTTCCTCTCCCCACAACAGACACCCTGTGAGGTGGGTGAGGCTGAGAGAGCTCAGTCAGAACAGCTTTATCAGTGCTGTGCCAAGCCCAAGGTCACCCAGCTGGCTGCATGTGTGGGAGCGCGGGATCAAACCCGGCTCGCCAGATTAGAAGTCCGCACTCCAGTATGCCAGAAAGTGGAGTATAAAAAACAGCTGCTCTTCTTCTTCTTCTTCTTCTTCTTCTTCTTCTATTTAACCTATTCACACACATACATATATTCATGTGCATACATACATGTCAGCCCCCCATACTCAGATCAAGCTTCTATTAATAAAAATTAGCACTATTCAGCAAAGTTTTGTAAGTTATTTTAGACAGTTAGAACTGAATTTAGTAGAACCTAAAAGACCTTTTGAGGATATAAATTTTCAAGAGTCAAAGTTCCCTTCATCAGATAGATAAAGCTTTGATTCTCATGTTCATGTCCTGAAAAATTGTTGGTTTCTAGGTTGCTACTAGACTTAACCCACATGGCTAGCTTCTAATGTTAGATCTTTAATAAAGTACGTTTTTCATTAAGAAGATTATTCAATGGACAGAAGGGGTAGTAGATTATTGTCCAGTCCTCCTGTATATACTTTTATAAATCAGTCTATTAAAAAACATGATGACTGGGAAACATCTTAAGAATATATGTGCTGAACTATGGGTTAATAGATTATCCTGGAGTGATAAAATTTGGCAGTGATAGCAAAGGAATAGGCACTGCTAGGAATATATTGCTCAGTAAATGCTGGGCATCCCTTTAACACATTTTAATCTGGTATCCATATGCTTTCTTCCTGCCTCCAGCCAGCAAGAACACCATAGAGGCCGTCCAGTATGGGGTGGAGGGAAGCACAGCCTTTCTGGAGTGCCAGCCACGCTCTCCTCAGGCCTCCATCAAATGGCTGCTCCAGAAGGACAACAGTGACCGGAGGAAAGAGGTGTGAGCAGCATACAGATGGGGCTGGTACTACCTGGGTGGAGTTTGGAGAAAGAGAGGGGAGACAAGGCCACAAGAAAGTTACAGTGGTTGGTCTTCAAGGTGCCACTGGACTCTGATTTTGTTTTGTTATGCTGCTTCAGACCAACACAGCTACCCACTTGAATCTAAAAGGAGAAAAGTAATAATCCTCCTGCTCCCATTGCAAGTTACGGTATTACAACTGCATATTTACTTTTGTTATTGACAAAAAACACTTTTTATGTGTTGTTTTTATCTGCCCCCTTTTGTCCAAGGGGGATGCCAGCCTGCAAGTAAGACCTTGGGATCACCCAGAATTACAGTTCATCTCCAGATTATAGAGAACAGTTCCCATGGAGAAAATGGATACTTTGGAGGGTAGACTCCAGAGGCATTGTCTCCAAAGGCATTGTCTCCTGGCCTTCCTAGGCTCCATCCCTAAACCTCCAGGATTTTCCCAACCTGGACCTGGCAACCCTACTTCCCCATTCTAAGCTGGAGGCCAAGGGGGCCTGGTAACCCTCCATGAGAAGGAAATAAGCAAAAGCCATCAAAGGCTGGATTTCAATGCTCCAGGGAACTGTACACTCCCTGAGTACAGACATGGCCTAAGGAACCCTCATGAAAACATGGGAATTGAGTATTTTATTTGGTCAAAGCCCTTGCAGAGGAGGAGCTAAGAAGATTTCTGGTCACCTGGCTGGTGGCAGAGGTCATGTTGTTCAGCAAGCCATAGAATTATAGAGTTGGAATGTACCTCCAGGGTCATCTAGTCCAACCCCCTGCAGAATGCAGGAAATGGCCACAAGAACCAAGCACCTACACAATTCCTTCTTGACCACCCACTTACAATCTGCCTAAGTTTACAGAATTAGCATTTCTGTCTTGTAATGAGCTGTCATATGATGTATATTTGGGTCGGGACGGGGGGGGGGGGAGAGCAGAAAAAATCTGGGGGAGGGTGGCAGGGCCTATGGTGGCTCTTAGCATCCCTGCCAAACCAAATGACCTAAATCATAATCACATCTCAGCTCCTGAGGCTGCATCAGTTCAGTGTAATGGCTACTGGTCAGGACAGAGATTTAATGGGTGGAGCCTTGGAATAAGAGGGAACAGAGAGGCCAAGTGGGTGAGGGCCAGAAAAGTCACTGCCATAATATGCTCTGTTTCACCTCACAGTGTGCTCTAATGTCCTCCGTGGGTAACGGTGTCTCTCTGGCTCTTCTCTCCTCTAGCTGCGCACTGAAGGACGGGTGCTGAGGACAGAGCAGGGGCTGCTATTGCGATCCTTGCAGCTCTCAGACGGAGGCCTATATTCCTGCACAGCCACTGAGAACAACTTCAAGCACACGGTGGCCAAAGTGCAGCTGCATGTACTGAGCAGTGAAACCGTCCATGCCGTGCTTTTCCAGTCAGAGGCTCCTGCCCCTTCTGCAGCAGCCATGCGAGCTGGCCTACCTGGCACCTTCAGCTCCCACTACCATGACCTGGTGCAGCTGCTCACCCAGCCTGAGATGGGACTCATCAACCAGTACTGCCAGGGCTACTGGCGGCACGTGGCCTCCAACCACAAGGAGACTCTGGCTGGCCTCAAAGCCAAGGAGCTGCATGACCAGAAGAAGCCTCGGAATCGCCGGAACCACCAGCCAGATACGGATCAACACACATGAAACTGACCAAGGGACTTTGTAATGACAGTGCTTTATTTCCCCCATTTTAATATTAAAAATATCTATAAATATATATATATAAATATATATATATATATCTACACAAACATGCCCTTGCTCCCCCTCAAGACAGTATTTATTTGTAGGTTGTACATAATCCTTGGGTGATGGCAAGGAACTTGGAGGCATCCGTCTGGCGGCCTGCTCTTCCCTCCCCCTTTTTATCTACAGTACTGTAAAAACTGGGGGGGGGTGGAGACTGAGGAAAAGGGGACGACTCTTACATGCCAGCCCAAACCACACATGGGGAAGGGGAGGGGCAGGGACAGCCAGAGCAATTAATAATAAGGCCTGTGCCTTGTTAACTTCGTGGAACAAAACCTCCATTGGACTCTGGATCCTGAATGGCTGATTACAGGCCTTCCAGCCTTGGTCATCACACACAAGCTGTGATCATTCAAAGCATCCCTACAAGCTGCTGTCACACCTCAAGCAGAGCAACAACTAGAGCCCCGTGAAATGGGGTACCGTGCCTCTGCCAGAGCTCCCACCAGAGGTATGCATGAACTCCTGCTATGCCTACAAAGACTTCAACACTTCTTCATTTCTCCAGACATTTCGCTGGTTCAGAAGAGTCTATGAGGGGACTATTCAGTGTCAAGTTATCAGGGTGGGGGGAGGCTACACCACGTAATGAGCTGGACCAATTGAAGGGAGAAGGAAACATTCATCAAGGGTATCCATACCTAGTTTCTGACATCTGCACAGAGCAAGTTAATGCCACCAATAGGAAGTTGAACCATGTTGTGATTGGTAATAATTCAATCTTTGCAGCATGGGTGGCATGCCTCTGCAAGAGGTGCATTCACTGGAAGTCACTACAGAAGGGTAGTAGGTGACCTGTGGCAATAGATCAGACCTCCAAGGGTGGCTGTATGTATCATATTGTGAATATGACTATGATCCTAGGCACCCAGCATTGCTAGGTCACTGCCCGATGTCCAGGTGTGAAGGCCTCATCCAAATATGTTATGCCAGGGAGATGTAATGTACATATAAACCAAAGCTACTCTCCCATAGTGCATGCACCAGAAACATTCGAGGTCAAAGACAGCATGGGAATGGAAAGAGTTTAGACATCAGCTGGATAACCATCAGAATACTTGGCTTCTTTGCTGGCCTATGGATTACTCAGTGCCTCAGTTTCCTTACCTGGTTATTTATTATAATTTAATAATATTAATTTGCTCAGTGCAAATCCAGATCCTCAGCCCATTAGCATCAAACTATGCAGTACAAACCTAGGAGTGATGGGACCGCTGGGTCTTAAATATCCGTATGCCTCTGTAAGGAATATTGTGGCATTTTCACCACTGGTCTGTGTCCCCCACTCCAGTTTTCAATGTGGTAATAAAGGAGAGCGCATTGCCATGCTACACAAGATTAAAATCAAGCACGCAATAGTATTGTTTAGGGGGGTGTAGGGTTTATGGATCTCATTGTACAGGTGAGGATTTGCCCATCAGATGTTCTTGGAATTAACCTCCTTTGAAAAATGCAGAAGGAATTATGGTTCATATCTGTGCTTTGGAACAGTGTGATAAACTGTCAGCACTGAAGCACGGAAAAGAAAATAGCCTTCAAAGGAAGCAGGATAACTTTGCATGCTTACTTGTGTGCATGGACTCTGGCAAGCTTGGGAAACTCATGAAAATTATTTTGTATACAATGCAAAGAAGTTGAATATGGCAAAGGATATAACCGGGCTTCATGTAAGCCAGGCTTGTCAAGGTCTGCCTTTGACAGGTATGTAGGAAATAAAGAACAGTGTGCTTCTGAGTCTGTCCACAGTGCATGTTCTTTACTCCTGTGTAACCACAGCAAATAGAGATACCTGGGAGCATGGAGAGTTTCTAGGTCAAAGGGTGGAGACCCAAGACAGGTTTAATCAAGCTCCAGATATAGCAGTCCCTTGAAACCCCCAATCCCCTGCCACCAACCCATCCCTTGGTCTGTGTTTTCCTTCCACTTTTAATTTTGCTGTAGCAAAACATTTGGCTCCCTTTTTTCTCTTGACCTTTTCCTTCAGACCAATTTCACTGGTATAGGCATGATTTCTATGTTTTCCTTCTACAAATTCTGGAAAGATTCCCAGATTGGAAAACTTCACATGGCTTCTATTTCTGAAGTTACTGTGACTGACAGTTGCTGGACTGGAGGGCTTTCCTCTCAAGTCCAGCACAGTGGCCTGTGCATGGAGTAATGCTTGACCGGAGTCCCTTTAACATTTCTAGTAACAAGAAACCAGAGAGACTGTCATTTCAGTGTGTAGAATGACCACAAATTACCTTATGTCTGTAGCCTAGATGAGCAACAGTGAAAACTAAGCTGTTTCTTGTTCTTTACCCCCTGAGACCTGCACTGCAAAGGACAGTCTCAACACAGAAAAGGTCTGCTCTGTGCCCTTTGGCCTCTGGGGCCACACAGCCTGTGGCTTACAAAGAAGACAAACTCTTCAAGTTTATAAGCTGTGGGCTCAACCCATTCACCATCATTTGTGCAGGTAGCCTCCCCTCCCCTGCCAATTCAGGTGATGCGTGTGTACTTTACTATTGTAAATAGCTGTAAATCAAAATGTAACAAAACCAGGGAACTGGAGCCTTTGACAGGTAGCTCCTTGTGATGAATTCAAGCACAGAGCCACTTCACACCTGTACTGTGAAATTCCTGTGGATAGAGCACGCTAATAAACCCTGGCTTTGATTTTGAAAACTTGAGACTCTTTCACCTTGACTCCAACTCTTGAAAAATGTCCCTTTATTAGAGGGCTAGGGTTTTTTTGTACTCCTTTAGTTCATTTGAAGATTTCAACCCAGTCTCTGGATTACTCAGAATCCGAATAGTTCTTTAAATTAGGCATACAAATATTTGTAATTAAAATATTGTCACACCTTCTACTTGTACAAACTTGTCAACAATTTGGATTTTAGTCACCTTTCTGATACAGTCAGCCACCTTTCACTAATCTAATTTGCTAAAACAGTGCATGAGATTTAGTTGGTGTGGTATAGTTGTTTGAATGTCTGACATGCCAGAGAATCCTAGCATTGAATTCCCACTTGGGCCATGAAGCTCTTTCAATGGGAAAGACATTCTCTAGTGCCTCCTTCCTACTGGCCACATAGGGCTGCCAACCTCCAGGTGTGGGCTGGAGTTCTACCAAGATTACAACAAATGTCCATAACACAGAGATCTACAGAAGGAAAATGGCTGCTTCAGAGGATGGACTCAGATCATATATCCCTACTGAGCACTGACCTTTCCCCAAACTTTGCCCTCCCCAGCTTCCCTCCAAATCCCCCCGAATTTCCCAACCCATGGTTGGCATCCCTACATACAACATTCTTGGTGAAACCAGGATGGGCTTAGAGAGAATAAAGGGCTGACATCTGAGATGGGAAAATAATCTAGATCCACACATGCATGGATGTTGTCAATACAATTAATGCAACAATAGGATTTACAAAAAGCATTACCCAACTGTTGGTCCTCCAACAGAAGAAAAAACTTCAGGATAGAAAAACTAACAAATAAAGAGGAAGGCCCTACATTTGCAAGAATAAAACAGAAACATTCATTAGGATCTAAACAGTAGAGACAATGTACTATAGCTTACCCTAGAGTTCAGATAAATATACCCTGTATTAGTATTCACATTGCTTACATGCAATTACTTTCTAACATGTATGGTTTCCAACTCTGGGTTGGGAAATTTTGGGAGGTAGATCCTGAGGGGGAGGGAGGACCTCAGCAAGGTACATTGCCAAATAATTCATTGTCCAAAGCAACCATTTTCTCCAGGGGGAACTGATCTCGCCTAGAGATCATTTGTAATTCTGAGAAATATCCAGGCCTTATCAGAAGAAGAGTTGGTTCTTATATGCCATTTTTCTCTACCTGAAGGAGGCTCAAAGCGGCTTACAGTCACCTTCCCTTTCCTCTCCCCACAACAGACACCCTGTGAGGGAGGTGAGGCTGAGAGAGCCCTGATATTATTGTTCGGTCAGAACAGCTTTATCAGTGCTGTGGTGCTTGCACAGGGGATACCTTTACCTTTTTACTAGTAACTAACAAAGCTACTCACCTTAAACTTTCAGCATATATGTAGATATGATTTTAAGTTTTATGTTGAGTTTAAGAATTTAGTTTGATATATTAGTTCTGAATATCAACCTCTCCTCCCCAATACTTTTTTTTCTGAGACCATCTTGGCCTTGGAGCCTAAAACCTTGCAGTATTTGACACCAGTGAAAGGTCCCTTAGCCATGAACATAAAACTTTAAATCAAGTCATATCTACTTATATGCTGATAGTTTAAGGTGAGTAGCTTTGTTAGTTACTAGTAAAAAGGTAAAGGTATCCCCTGTGCAAGCACCGAGTCATGTCTGACCCTTGGGGTGACGCCCTCTAGCGTTTTCATGGCAGACTCAATACGGGGTGGTTTGCCAGTGCCTTCCCCAGTCATTACCGTTTACCCCCCAGCAAGCTGGGTACTCATTTTACCGACCTCGGAAGGATGGAAGGCTGAGTCAACCTTGAGCCGGCTGCTGGGATTGAACTCCCAGCCTCATGGGCAGAGCTTTCAGACTGCATGTCTGCTGCCTTACCACTCTGCGCCACAAGAGGCTCTTACTAGTAGTTACTAGTAGCAGAACTAAATTTGAATCAAGTAGCACCCAGAAAATCTTCCAGAGTATAAGCCTTTGTAAATCAAAGCTCTCTTCATCAGATATCAGAGGTAATCCTATTTGGCTTCTGCTGTATATGTGTGTACATATGCACACAGAGATATACATAGACATATGGGGTTTTGTGTGTACATACACTCACAAAAGTGACCTGTGGGGAAAGGAAAGGTCCCAGTTAACGTGTCACAGAAAGGTAAAAATAAAGCCCCCCCCCCCCCATTTCTTCATGTCAGAGTGTCTTCTGGTCTTCTTCCTTTAGGGGGAACTACACTAAGTCCTAATGTTGGTAGCTCTGACATAGCATGTCTGCCATTGATTCTCTTCATTTACAGGCCCACAAGTCCCTTTTTTAATGAAGCAACCAGGTTAATGATTTTCTGCTCCTTCTGGTTTATGAGGCGTCAGGTCAGGAAGGAGGGGGCAGGTGTTGGATTTCTGAGGCCTGGCAATGCCCCTCCTTGCCCTGCTGTCCAAAGACAAAGGCTCCTTATTCTTTGGGTTTCATAAAAAGAGAGCGAGAGAACCCTGCCTCTCTAGGGGGGTGTTGAGGCAGCCGGTTAAGCAAACACACAGGGAAACAGAAATCAGGGTCATGGTCTCATTTCCTTTCCTGCCCTCCCCTGCCAGGGGCTGGGCTGGGGAAGGAGATGTGGTATGTATGTTAAAAGCAAGGACACCCTCCTGATCTGCACTGCTGGCCCAGGACATATTCTTCCTCTGTCAAGTTTCAAGCCGTCTCTGGACCTCGTAGTCTCAGTAGTTGATCTCTGTAGCTGGAATCATTTTTGTTGGGATCCTCATAATTCTGAACACAGACAGATCTGGCCAAGAAAGGATGGCTGAGACTTGTTTCCGCAAAAGGCTTACAATGCCCAGGAAGCTGTAAGGCTTCCTGGACTTAGAAAAAGACAGCTTCAAATAACTTCTCACAAACTATGGGAACATAATGAAAATAATTAATTCTATTTGCTTTCAGACTCAGTCATTCGTGTCCTTGTATTTGCTATTGTCAAGAAACTTAACTGAGAAATGAGATTCACCTCAAAACCTCTCATTTAACAGAATTGATAATAATAACCTATAAAAATAAACTTGCAAGCAGAAAAAGCTTTTAGTGGGAAGCCATCTTGAATTGTAGTTCTTTCATAGAGAGGAGTTTTACTGGACTTAAAATCTATGCAGCCAGAAAATAGCAGGTGGGACTTTTCTTGACATGAGTACTGTTGGGAAAACATTCACTTTTTGCCTGTCATGTTCTGAGGTGGCTGCTGCTGAAGCAACTTTTTAAAAATCTGGCCTTGCTGGTCAAAGTCTCACCTTGCCCTGTCCTCTTTCTACATATTCTTGGCAGGTGACAGGGAAGTGTTCAGCAGGCACTGTGGCCCCCACAGGCCCTGGTTTATATTTCTCCCATTTTCGGTACACATGTAGGGTTGTGATATATAAATTTTAAAATGTCTGTTAAATTATATAGACAAAAATGCAGGAATAACATCCATTCATAACTTTTTTGTAAATCAGTTGTGGAATAATGAATGCGCTTTCAGAATCTTTATTTTAAGTTAGCTGGACTTTCAAGATCTTCTGCAAAAGGAACATTTGTAGTGATGGTTCCCCCTCTTGTGGCAGAATGTCACATTGTTGCTCGAAGGGCAGAGAAAATGCTTCTCTACCGCCAGGCTAGGCGTTTGTGTCTACAATGGAGTGGACAACTGTTTCATTTTCTTGGAGTCAGAGTGTACTAGTGCAAATTAACTCAGAGGTATTTGTTCCTTTCATTTACTAATCTTTTGCTGGAGAATGCCCAATTTGATATCATGAAGTGCTCAATCCACCTTGACCTGAGATTTCCTATTAAATTGGGAATCAGAATTAGGTGTTCGGTTCCATTGCCAAATCCTGCTGAGGTAAAACTTTGCCTGTTCTCACTGACTGGCAAGCACAGTAGTGCAAGCTGAAGGAAGGGGACTGAGGAGGTGGCCCAGTTTTTCCTGTCCCAACAGAGGAAACTGCTAAATATTTTTTTTAATTGTTTTCTTTAATTTTCTTATTGTAAAATTGTTTGGATTCCGTAATCCATTCTGTTGTTAACCACCCTGAGCCAGCTTTCTGGAAGGGTGAAAATATAAATCTAATAAAAATATAAATAAATAAATAAATAAATAAATAAATAAATAAATAAATAAATAAATAAATAAGTGAGAGATCAGAGATAAGAAAATGAGACAGAACTATAGACTCAGTGTCTTTAAAGGCTCTTGATAGCCTTTATTTCACATTAAAATGTCTGTGCCTTTCTGAGAAATAAATCCATCATCCCAGCTATTTATATAGGTAAAATCAGACTTGAAGAAACATCAATTGGGAGTGGATGTGCTAGAGAACAGGACTTGACTGCTGTCAATTGTGCAGCCAGTGGACTAGTCATTTTCTCTTATTCCCATTTCCCCATTCGCAAATCTTAAACAAATGTATAGAATGCCTTTTATGTGTACAATGCCTTGTAAATTAAAGGGCTGTATAAATGAGTAACAGTTTAATTTGTCTCCTTTCCTTGTTCAGATTGTTCCCCCTCTCTTCCATGCCTTTTCTCCAGGTGATTTGATGTATGACCAATTTCTTTAAGTTTGGCAATTGTTTTGTTTCACACTGAGATAAAAACTATTCCCAGGGTGAGCCTGATAAATATGGCTCTTCTTCAAATGTCACTAGCTGCTTTACTCCATAAAGCATTTAGGGAAACATGTATTTTGGCTACAAGCATCTTAGAATCATAGAATCATAGTCGGAAGGGACCTCCAGAGCCATCTAGTCCAACACCCTGCAGACTGCAGGAAATTCACAACTACCAGCCCACCAGTGACCCCAATTCCATGCTTAGATGATCTCCCCTCCCCCACCCCCAATAAATCCCAGAATCCCTGGCTTGTCTGGCCTGGAGGAAATTCACCTTCTGACCCCAAAGTGGCATTCGACATTTCCCTGGGCATTCAAGAAAAGGCCACAAGAGCCAGGCACTAATACAATCCCTTCTGCCCAGCCACTTATTATTTGCCTTTCACAGAATCATCATTTCTGTCACATGTCTCTCTAGCCTCTGCTTAAAAACTTCCCAAAAGGGAGAATCCACCACCTCCCAAGGATGTCTGTTCCACTGAGGAACCACTTTAACTGGTAGGAACTTCATAATGTGCTGTTGTTTCCTCCAGTTAGAAATCAGATGGAAACTGCTGAGTTTAGCATGTGGAGGGATCTGAGGGGCTTAATCTCAAGGCTGTAAACTGCTGAGCAAGGCAAGTCAGATTAAAGCAAAGGAGGTGCCTCGTAGGTACATTGCACTTGGCTCTTTTCTTTACATTGAGCACCACGGATTCCTAGTGGTGGCACATTCCCTTAAGTTATAGGGTGGCTGTTGCTGGAGAGCAGAAGGAGGATCCTCAAACATCTCAAAGCTCCCACTGCCTGAACAGGCTAAACAGGTCAAAAGCACTGCAGGCTGCCAGGGGGCTTTCCACAGCTCCCCCTTTGCTTGCTGAACAACAACAAAAGTAGGAGCAACAATGGGGACAGGTGCTAGTGCTGAGGCAAAACACTCCCGTGAACTGGAGAAGAAGTTGAAGAAAGATGCAGAAAAGGATGCCAGGACAGTCAAGCTACTGCTACTTGGTAAGCACCCCCCACACCCAGTCCTCCCCCCCTCAGCATGAGACCCACCTCATCACTGTTCTGCTATTACTTCTCTGTTACCCATCACATCCCTCTTAGCTCGATGTTGTGGCTGAGGGTGAGGATATGTTTTCAATCCAAATTGAAGCAGAGCAAGTCCTTAGTGTAATGGTGGCCCAGACAGACTGAGTGGAACCTGCAGATACCATCGTCCAGTTCTATAGCTGTTGTTGCTGGATTGGCTTCCTGGAAAGCAGCTTCTGTTCTAGCCCTCTGAGGATAATAGAGAGACAGGGAAGAAATATCCAAGAAAAAGAGGGTGTTCTAGCTGCATTAGTGAAGATCTGGGTACCTCTGGGACTAGAGATCAAGGCAACTCATGCTAGGTATTGCTGTCAGGGTTATGCTGGTCTTCAACTGAAATGACCTCAAACCCTGACTGAGGAAAATGGGAGCTGAAACAGCCCATTCTAACCTGAAATAGGAAATTATTATCAATTTATGCATTTTCAATCTGCTGCTTGGGTCATTCCTCCCTCTCTACTTTTACTGGTTTAAGCTGATATTTTTGCTGAAAACTGTGAGTCATATTTCTAGCAGTCCTAAAAGTAGGTTACTTTCTCTGCTACCTCTTATAATTAGATTTACAGAGCTGGAAGGGAGCACAGGATACCTGATGTGAATTCAATATTCATTATATAACCACCAAACAGTAAGCCTGACTCCTTTAGTGCTTCTTGAGGTTTTAAGTGGAAAGTCTCCTGCATCCTTGGCATAGTTCAGCTAGCAAAACTGACTATGGCTAGGGATGTATGTCAGCAAAGGAGCTGCCTGCTTAGAGTTACAATTATGAGGCTATGTTGAACCGTTTTTGAAAGACCCTTAGTTATGATACCTGTGTGTGAAAGAGTTGTATAAATAGGGGAGTGGCAAATGTGTTGAAGCCAGTAGGCTTAGAAGGGTGTAACTCTGCCCTATATCATTAATCCTGCAAGTGTATGGCCATTCACTAAGGGCCTTAAGAACACTGGAGTAGGGTCATGAAATGACATTGTGCAAATAAGATGTTACTGGTTCAGGCCATATGCGGCCTGGGTTCTGCCTACCTGCAGGACCTCTTGGTTGCTTATGCTTCACGCAGAGACGTTAGATTTGAAGAAGAAGAAGAAGAAGAAGAAGAAGAGTTGGTTCTTATAAGCCGCTTTTCTGTACCTGAAGGAGGCTCAAAGCGGCTTACAGTCGCCTTCCATTTCCTCTCCCCACAACAGACACCCTGTGAGGTGGGTGAGGCTGAGAGAGCGCTGATATCACTGCCTGGTCAGAACAGTTTTATCAGTGCCGTGGCAAGCCCAAGGTCACCCAGCTGGCTGCATGTGGGGGAGGTGCAGAATCGAACCTGGCATGCCAGATTAGAAGTCCGCACTCCTAACCACTACACCAAACTGGCTCTCCCTTGCAGCCTCCCTTGCAGCCTCATAGGCTAGATATCAGGGGGGAAAATTCACAGTCAGAGTAGTTCAGCAGTGGAATAGGCTGCCTAAGGAGGTGGTGAGCTCCCCCTCACTGGCAGTCTTCAAGCAAAGGTTGGATACACACTTTTCTTGGATGCTTTAGGATGCTTTTGGCTGATCCTGTGTTGAGCTAGATGGCCTGTATGGCCCCTTCCTACTCTATGATTCTATGATTCTGTGATCCTATGATTCTCATCAAGAGGCAAAAAGCCATGACAGGGCAGGGGGAAAACACGGGAGGGGTCTCCCTGTAAGGAGGGCTGCAAATGCAAGATTTAACATCCTGCGTTTGCAAGCAGGAAGCCACTTCTTTTTATATATTTATTTATTTATTTATTTATTTATTTATTTTAAGAGCCTCTTGTGGCGCAGAGTGGTAAGGCAGCCGTCTGAAAGCTTTGCCCATGAGGCTGGGAGTTCAATCCCAGCAGCCGGCTCAAGGTTGACTCAGCCTTCCATCCTTCCGAGGTCGGTAAAATGAGTACCCAGCTTGCTGGGGGGTAAACGGTCATGACTGGGGAAGGCACTGGCAAACCACCCCGTATTGAGTCTGCCATGAAAACGCTAGAGGGCGTCACCCCAAGGGTCAGACATGACTCGGTGCTTACACAGGGGATACCTATATTTATTTTTATATAGAAAGAACAAGGAAAATATCTTTGATTATAATATTACAATATCATCCCTACTCCCCAAAGTCCCCATTTGCTTGAAGTTTTGCATTGCTGAATACTGTAGATGTCTGTTGCCTGTAAATATAAAAACAGAGCCACAACAAAAAAATCCCATAAGTACTTAACATTAAGCATTTCTTATAAAACAATATGAACTTTAATCTAGTATTTATAAAAAAAAAAAAGGAAAAAGGAAAAAGGAAAAAAAACCTTTATCGTGACATTTACAGCTACTTTAGCCCAGTATTTTTTTTAGGAGGGGGGGGGGAAGAAGCCCACTTTATCATAACATTTGCAGCTCTTAAATTCTTCCATTAAAATTCTTTTAAAATCTTTGCAGTTACTGTAAGTATTAATGCCATCCATACAGAAACAGAATATAGAAAAAATGTCAGCCCCCCCCCCCCTTGCCTCCTCCAAGTCTTCTTAAGGAGGTCTCAATTCGAGGCTTAGGAAATGAAGTTGTGCCCCTTTCCACAGAATATCTGCCAATGATTCTTGAAACAGTTTCACCTCCTGGTCTCCAATCTGAGGTGTGTTAGGACCATTTTTTTTCCTGGGAAGCTCTTTTAGAATAGTTACTTGCGGGACAAACCAATGTGTATTTTGGCTGATTCTTTTGTGCTTCTGCTTTGAGATATGTCTTTTCAGTAAAGGTAACCTCATCTGGGGAACTGGATCAGTGATGATAATAAGTTCTTGTTTCGGGTCTTGCTTTCTGAAGGAGTCCATCTCCAATGCTTCAAAATTTTCTTCCACTGAAGATTTCCAATCCTGTAATTCTTCACTCTTGCTATTTTTTTGTTCCAGTTGGTTAATATTATCATTATCATTTGGTTCATCATTCCTGTTTTTGCCATTTCAGATCTCCTTTAAAAAATATCTTTCAACAAATTTTCTGTGAAGGCATTCAGATCTTCTCTTTGTTTTGCTAACAGATGGACCATCTGAGTCAAAAAAGCCATATTAAAAATCATACTTAGAAGTCAACACCAGCCAATTATCAACCAAATCAAAAAAACTCAATGGTAACTTCCCTCGTTCTCTTCCACTATTCCCATTACTTAATCTTTTATCTAATTTAGGTTCAGTTACCCCATTTAAGTCCCCCATTAAAATAACGCTAGAGTATAATAAATTTGACATTTCACAGGCCAAATTCTCAAAAAATGTACGTCCGGGAGCAACTGCGAGCCGCGCTGGTCCCTCCGATTGTCTGTCGTGAGGAAGGGTCCAACCCGGACCCTTCCTCATCACGGACAAAGCCCACCTCTAGGGGGCTTAACGAATTATATAGTCCGTGGTGCCCGTGGCTTTGCCCATGTATCCCTTTCAGCCGATTAGCCAGTATATTAGTAAAGATTTTGTAATCTATATTTACTAAAGAAATAGGCCTAAAATTTTGCATCTCATTTGTCTCCAGTTTAGGTATAACAGTAATATGTGCCTCTTTCCAGGAATCTGGGATGCCATCAATTATAATCTTGTTCATTGTCTCCTTTAAAGCTATTAATATTTCTTCTTTAAAAACCTTATAATATGCACTTGATAACCCATCAGGTCCCAGAGCTTTACCATCTTTTAGATTGTTAATTGTGTTTATAATTTCCTCTGAACTTATAGGCTGATTTAATAATTCTAACTGTTCTGAGTCCAATTTCAAAATATTCTGTTTTTCTAAATATTTCTCTCTTTTCTCTCTAGAGATGTCCTGCTTCTCATATAATTTTAAATAAAATTCAAAAAAACCTTGTTTAATTTTTTCTTCCTCCAGTAATATATTCCCATCTTTCTTTAGGGCTGTAATCAATTTATTTTGTTGTTTCTTCTTTAATTTCCAAGCGAGCCATCTGCCTTGTGTATTTCCCAGTTCAAAATATCATTGTTTTACTTTATTTAACTGTTCACCTAATCTGGCCACCTCTAAGAGTTCCAGTTGTTTTCTTAATAGCTTTAATTGTTGTAGAGTATTTTTATCTTTTGATTTTTCCAACAACATTTTTTCCTTGTTTTTTATTGCCTCTTCTAATTTCTGCCTTTCTTGATCTTTAAGCTTTTTTAAGCTCCTGCATATTTAGTTCAAAGAAGTCTTTTAGTTTCACTTTATAATCTTTCACAACTTCTTCATGTAATAGTAGACTATCCATCATTCGCCATCTTTGATTACTTTTCCTTCTCTTTGACTTCAAGCTCATTAATGCCGGTCTATGATCTGATATTAATCCCGGTAGTATCTCAATTTTTCTTACATCTAAAACAATATCTTTCGTAACCCAAATCATATCCAATCTGGACCATGAACTATGTCTCTCAGAAAAAAAGGTAAAGTCTTGCATAGTTTTATTATTATTCCTCCACACATCCACCAATCCCCAATTATCAACCAAATCAAAAAAACTCAATGGTAACTTCCCTCGTTCTCTTCCACTATTCCCATTACTTAATCTTTTATCTAATTTAGGTTCAGTTACCCCATTTAAGTCCCCCATTAAAATAACGCTAGAGTATAATAAATTTGACATTTCACAGGCCAAATTCTCAAAAAATGTACGTTTACCTTCATTTGGAGCATATATCCCTACCACCAATGTTTTGATGCCATTTATTTCCACTTCTAACATTATATATCTTCCATCTTTATCAGATTTTATTAAACATGGTTTCAATTGTTCCTTAACATATAACACAACACCATTTTTCTTTTCCTTTTTCATTGCTGACACAAAATCTAAACCCAAATTCATATTAACTAAATATTTTTTAACCGATTCCTTTATATGTGTTTCCTGTAAGCAGATTATTAGGAAATTCCCCCTTTTCAAAAATTGGAACACTCTTTTACGTTTTTTGGGTCATTTAGACTAGCGGTCCCCAACCTTCTTGTAGTTGGGGACCGCCTCCGAGGGTGGGAGAGAGCCGGCGGCCCGGCTGCTACAGCTGCACGTAAATGCGCACGCGCAGTTGCTGCGCCTGCGTGTTTTTGCCACTAGGTGGCGCTAATGTGCATGCGTAGAGCTGCCGCACGTGCACGTTTTCACCAGGAGGGGGTGCAAACACACCTGTGTGGCAGCTCCGCGCGTGTGCGTTTGCGTCGCTGGCATGCCGGCGGCTGTGCCTGCCTCTTTTTCCCCCTCTCACTGCGGAGGGGGGGAGGCAGGTGTGGCCGCTGGCGGCCCGGTACTATGGCCTTCACGGCCCGGTACCAGGCCGCGGATCGGGGGTTGAGGACCCCCGATTTAGACCATTCACATTCCAAGTTATTATATTAATATCTTTATTACAAAACATTAAAAAGTTAATTTTGCTCTGTTACAAGCAGACCAATATTTTAATTCAGCTCTTTTTTATGTTTCTTTAGGAAGTCTCTTGCTTTCTGTTTGTCTTTGATCTTAACTTCCCTACTTTTAAATTGGAATGAAATACCTTCTGGTATTTCCCATTTAAAATATATCCTATTTTTTTTTCAACACTTCAGTTATAAAATTGTATTCCTTTCTCAATTTCAAAATCTTTGGTGATAGTTCCTTCAACAAAATAAATTCCTTACCATCCACATGAAGCCTCTTTTCATAATGTGCATGAAGTACAGCATCCCTTATAGATTTCTATAAGACCTATAAGAATGTCTCTTGGCAGGTTTCTTTCTTTAGCATATTTTGAGTTTACACGAAAAATTTCATCCACCTCCAATTTAATTTCTCCCTCATTTTTCCCTAACATCTCACACAAAATATTAACTACTCTTCTATATGTATCTTCTCCTTCCAGCTCTTGCAGTGAGCGCAATCTTAAAAGTCTTTCGTTTTGTTTCACTTCTATCCACATTCTTTCTTGATTTTCTCTCTCCTTCTCATTCTCCGTGCTTTCCATCCTATCTTCTAGACTTTCCATTTTTTCATTGACCTTTTTAAAGTCTTCTACTAGTTGAGATATGCCTTGAAATCTTTGCTGTCTCCTGTTTAATATTGCTTAAGTCTTCATCAATTTTTACTTTTCTATTCATGTCATTTAAAGTCTCGGTCATTTGTGTTAATTTTGTCATCATCTCCTGCATATTCACTGTATCTGGCGTGGAGACAGCAAACTGCATTTGTACCTCCTTTTTTTTCTGGGAGTCATTATTCCTTTTAGATAAATAGTAACACTGTTCAAAAGTTAATAAGGCAACAACTAAAATCTTCTGTAATGTCTGTGACTTTATACACCAGCTTTCCCTTCCCCCTTTCAGTTTCTCCTTCAGCATCTTAATCAGGGGTGGGGTGTTTCAATGAGCCTTCGGGGAAATAAGAATCTAGCTCAGAGGAGTTAGAAAGATTCTTCAACAATACAGCCTCCACTTTACATTTCAATTGTTTAATGAAAGGTCGCTCCAGCCTCAGTCCCCTCAGGGTCTTTCGTGCTGATAGGGAGTTCTTTTTCTCCTGCCTCGATGAAATGCTGCTCTTGGGTAACAGTCACTACGACTGTTTCTCCTTCACAGCTTTCACCTTTATCAGGCACTGGAGCTCCCCCGCTGCTTTTCCTTTGTACTGGAGAATTCTAATTTGCAGGTTAAAGAGTTTTTACCTACATTCTCTAACATGAAGAAGCTCCGTTGATTCGGAGCCAGCCAGCTGGAGCGGAAGTTCCACCGGAATTTATATTCTTTATGTTACTTATCTCCACTCATGTAACCTGAGAAGATAAAGCTGAGCAGAGCATTGGGCTCAAAGAACATCTTTCCCAAACTTATCTTCTTTATTCAAACTATTCTCAAAATCTGAGTGAAATAATGCACTTTTCATAACAATTCAAGTGCTAAAGCTTTAGACCAGGGATGGCTAAACTGGCTTTCCAGATGCCCAGGGTTATTGTAGACCATGGACATATGGGAGCCACAGCTTGGCCATCCCTGCTTTAGACCAAGCTAATCAGTGTAGAAAAGCTAGAAGGTCATACATAAAATCTAAATATTACAATGAAGTACATTTAGATAATGATTGTCGCTAAAAGGCAATACTAACGGTATGGTGTTGCATCATTAGCTCATAAAGTAGCCATGTAGCACTATAAAGAGTAACCCAAAAAAATCCCGTATACGTTTTTGCAGTTTAGAACCCAGTTCTTCAGAAATGTTGGACAATCCATAGAGTGAATTCTCACTAGCATGATGTAAGAGAATGAACAGAAAACAGTAGAGTCAAGGCAGAGTACAGTAGAGTACAGTACAATATGAGATGAAATGCAATTAGTGGATAGTCTATAATTCAGATCTAATCAAGGAAAAACATTAGAGAGGTCACTAATTATGGTTCAGAAAAGCTACTGTCGGGACTCAGGCATTCTCCAAGTTGATCTCCTTTTACCAGGGGAGCGCTGTGACTGAAGCTATAACCTATAACATGCAATGCATGTGTCCTCCCGACCAGTACCAAAGCACTCTAGCATGGATACATTCCTGTAAGAGGCAAAGGGAAGGGACAGCAGAGTTAGGACCTCACCTACTTAGAGGTTTTTATGTAGCTTTGGTAGATACAGAATGGTTGATTCCCCAACGTGTGGATACTCAGCAGTTGATGGACTTCACATTCTGGGGCTGATACAGAATAATCTTTTTTCTTTCCATTATTTTTGTTCTAACAGGGGCCGGAGAATCAGGCAAAAGCACCATTGTCAAGCAAATGAAGTAAGTTTTTGCATAGAGAACAATTCATGGCAAAGCTTTCAAAGAGTGACGATGGCAGCAGGATTTTTCTTCTTCAAGCAAGTGCTTTGCTCCATGGCATTCCTGTCTGGGAGGCTGATAGTATCGAAATTGGGTGCTTCCTGAACACGCTTGACTGTTACTCCAGTCACTGTAGCGCTCTCATGGATGCCTCACACATTATGTCTTAAGGTTACACCTAAGATATCTTAAGCATGCAGTTAAAAACTATCCAAAGAAAACTGAAAAACCAATCATGTCAGTGGTCCACTAGGAGGGATGTGTGGAAGGGAGTGACCCAGGGCGCCATGCCTGCGCTGTAGCCCCGCACAAACACACATGCGTGGACCTGCCACGCATGTGTGTTTGCTCCCGCTGGGGGCATCAAGGCACATGTGAGGCAGTTTTGTGCATGTGCAGAGCTGCCACGCACACACGCTTGCGCTCCTGGCGCGGGAACCAACACATGCATGCGGCAGCTTTGCACATGCACGCATGCGCTAAGCCGCCATGCACACGTTGGTGCCCCCAGCAGGCGCAAACGCACATGTGCGGCAGCTCTGTGCATGCACATTTGTGCCCACCCACATGCCGGTGGCCATGTTTCCCTCTCCCCTCCTCCCGCAGCGAGTAGCTCGCTGCGCCGCGAGCTACTCGGCCGCTTTGGCAGCCGATTTGCTCACAGCCTAGAGAGCTTCTCGCTGCAGGGGAGACGGGGAGAGGGAGCTGCGGCCCCCGCAGCCCACTGTCGAGGCTTTCGCAGCCCGGCAGCGAACCGCAGACCGGGGCTTGATGACCCCTGAATCATGTGATATGCCTGATTCCATCCCCCCCCACCCAAATTATATTTCCCCTGTAATCCCCTTTTCATTGCCTTGAGTCCCGACAGTATCTAGGTATAACCCTCTAGACTGCTTTGTGTGGTTTTGGATTAATTTCCCCCTCTTAACCTCCACAGAATTATCCACCAGGATGGTTACTCCTTAGAAGAGTGCCTGGAATTTATCTCCATAATCTACAGCAATACTTTGCAGTCCATACTGACCATTGTGAGGGCCATGGACACACTCCACATCGAGTATGGAGATCCAGCTGGAAAGGTAGGTTAAAAAGGAATAGGTATTGTTATTTCTTTTGCATTTGAAAAAAGTGCTGTGCAATATAAAACATCTAATTTTAAAAGTTGAATAAAAGCAACTTTTAAGGTTATAGTCTAAAAAACAGAAACATGAACACATGAATTCACTGCAGCTTGAATCAAACGACTAGTCTACTTTGACTGGAAGCTCTCCAGTTAGGTGTGTACATGGCCCTTTTGGGTGGAGATGGTGGGCATTAAACCTAGGACCTTCTGCATGTAGAGCAGGTCCTCAGCCACTGAGTCATGGCCTCATCCCAAATTATGAAGGGAAGGAATGAAGAATGAGGTAAGTAATTATGTCACTAGGGGGCAAAGCCCATTGTATCCAGGAATACAATGGGCGCTAGAGCTTGGCGGTAGGAAGAGGAAGGGGAGGAGCTGTCCAGTCTGTAAAGGCATGGGGTTGAATGTTTGTGTTTTGTGGGAAGTTGTGGTGGCATGGTGACAAATGAGGGCATGGGTGTGGAGATATGGGTGTCATGAACCTGTGCTTTGGAATGTTCGTTGAGTGTGGGAGAGGACTGACCTTTGGGAACTGTGGCATAGTGGTTACAGATGAGCTTTCCAGAGCCATGTCTTCAGATATGTTAAGGGAAAATCAGACTGGAGACTCTTCTTAGGGGGAGATTACATGGCAACCAATTCCTCCCAGTTCTGCATATTTTCCCTTCTTGTGTGACTTAGGCCACAGACACCAAAATATCCCCCTACCCTAATACACATGGGGGTAGTCACAGTACACAGGTGTCCACCCTGCTCCTTCTGTCTCAATTTTTTCACTGTTGATAAAATGTTATGTGCCCACATGCTTCTTTCATGGTTGCTCCTTAGAAGAACTGGATTTTTGTACCCTGTTGTTTACTACCCAAAGGAGTCCCAAAGCGGTTTACAAACACCGTTTCCATTTGTCTCCCCACAATAGAAAACCTGTGATGGATATGGGGCTGTGAGGGGTTTGAGAGAACTGGGAATGGGCCACAGTGACCCAGCAGGCCTCAGGTGTCTCAAAGCATTTTCCAATCGTCTTCCCCTTCTCTACCCATAGCAGACTCCCCATGAGGGAGGTGGAGTAGAGAGCCTTACATGGAAGCTGGCAACCCTAAGAGGAAGTCTCTCTGTGCACAGAAGTCTTGACCTTAGAAAGGTTTTTTATACTGTTTTTTTATTTGCCAGGCCAAGGTTGAAAAAAAGTCAAGTCAGTTCCCATGTCTCTCCAGCCATTTACTTATTCACTATCTACAGTTTCAAGCTGTAAATATTCTTTATTTAGATCTTCCTGCACTTTCCAGACTCACAGGACTGTGTTGGTCTGTCTGTCTGCGCACCAAAATGCAAGCAGTTGCTGGTAAGGGCTGGCCATAACCCATAGCCCCGGAGGGACACACCTGCATCACTCCCTCCCAACTGCAGGCAAAAATGGCTCATTTGAAGGCTGGACTCTGAGGCATTGTACGATTTTGAAGTCCCACCTCCAAACCTCCAGGAATATTTCCAACCCAGGGGTAGCCAACCTCCAGATGGGGCCTGGAGAGCTCCTGGAATTAAAGCTCATCTGAAGAGTATAAAGATCAGCTCCCCAGGCAGAAAGGGCTACTTTGGACAGGGTTGTGGTAGAGAAGAAACATTTAATGCCTCCCAGACAGGTTGTTGTTGATTTGAAAGACTTGAGGCCCACTGCACAGGGTTGTTGTGCAGATGAAACAGGAGACAAAAGAACCTCCGCAGCAGCATCCAGTTTCGTCTGCAGAATAATGCTGTGCAGTAGGCCTCAAATCTGAAGAAGAAATACACATGGCTTGACTGTGTCTAACCCCCGGCCAGAGCAGTATTTTAAGTGAGAAGGGGCTTTTCTGTGGCCTCCCTGTCAGCCAGTCATTTGGCAGAAGGAGAAATCCCCCCGCCCTCAAAAGGAAGGCCCTCAGGCTCCCCTGCGTTGCTCTAGGAAAAACCTCCCTCCCCTCAGTCAGGGCCTGTCAGAGGCTCCTTCGCAGCAGGCCTGAAGGGGGGAGGGGGAGCACTCTGCAGCCTCCTGCCAGCTCTGTCAGGGTTCTGAGGCAATTTACAGTTGGACATGACAGTGAGGACAGCCTTGGGGCGAAAAGGGCTGGCACAGCCTGTCGAAGCCTCTGTTCTCATCCCCCTTGGCAGCCCTACTGACCTCCTCTCCCTGCAGTGGTCAGGGGCAAACTGGCAGTGATGTCTCCAGATTGCCCCTGGCTGAGCGGGACCTGTCAGAACTTTGGCCCAATGATAGGGCCTCCCGACTGGCTTCATGCCTCCCGATTGGCTAGAACTCTGGCCTGTCCTGGTGAGGGCAAAATTGGTAGGCGCTTCGCACCTTCCGATTGAGCCTCACCCGACTGGCTAGAACCCTTGTCTGTCCTGGTGAGGGCCCGTCCACACTCCACCCACTTAGCCTTTAACCAAATATGATACTGCTCACCAAGCGGTTACAGATATACTGTCTTTCAACTGTAAGTGTTCCAAAGGAAGACAATGGAAGAAAAAAAACACTAAATTACAATACTTCTCATAATTAGGAAAAGCACATGAAAGTAAATGTCTTGAGGTTCTTAAAAAGTGAGCAGAACTGGATTGTACAAATAGTTACAAATATCTGTAGATAATGAATTCCAAATATAAGGCAAGGTGTGAGATGACAAATGTAACCTTTGGCGTGAGAACAGTAGAAAACACATAGCTATAATAGAAGGAATATGGAGTATGATGATGAAAAATCTTTCCATGATCCACCTCAGATGGTGAAGTGAAACCCAACTCATGTTTCAATTGTAGGATTATTCCTGCCAACTGCTGCACTTAGCTAGTGCCAGTGAAGAGGGTACCATGCCTCCGGAGATGTTTGACATCATCTGCCGCCTCTGGAAGGATACAGGCATCCAGGCCTGTTTTGCGAGAGCCTCAGAATACCAGCTGAATGACTCAGCTAGCTAGTAGGAACCTTTTGTTTGTACCCCTTGAGAGACAAAGAGAGGGTCTCCAAAATAACGTAGGGGTGTGCAAGCTGATCCCTAGAAAGGTGTACTTATTAGAGAAATATATCTGTCCCCATTTTCCACAGCTGTTGATCCATATTCATTTATTTATTATTATATTTATATACCGCCCTCCCTGAAGGTTTTAGAATCTGTATCCCTCTAATTGCAGGTTTGGCAGACAGGGAACATCTCTACTCCCACAAGTTGATGTGGAAGCATATGAGGCCAAAGGGAAATGACCTTATGATTGGACACTGTTTTAAAGTTTTCACCCAGGGTGGCTGTAAGGGGAAGGGTGATTCTAAGAGGGAACAGATTGAAATCAGGTACTTACAACTTTGCAGAGCTGGATCTGTGAGCAAGTGACCGAGGAAGGTTCACTGTGGTTCTCAAGTAGCATCTCTCTCCCCTTATTCTTGAAGAGCATTGCAGAAGCATTGTTTGAGCACATGTAGTCTGCCACTTACAGTATCCAGCGGACTAGGAACAGGACATTTGACTGCCCTCTCTGAAGGTGTGAGGCAACTCACATGGTAGGCTTTACATCTGTCTATCTTCAGTTACCTGAATGACCTGACACGGCTGGTGATGCCTGGATATATCCCTACAGAGCAGGATGTTCTACGCTCCAGGGTCAAGACTATGGGCATCACGGAAACTCAGTTTACCTTCAAGGATCTCAATTTCAGGTACCACAGAGTTGCAATAGATGGACCATTTGCCTCATATTTGTTAAAATACTTAATGGGGGTTTTAATGGGGTTGAGACTACTGTGACCCGCCTCGAGCCAATAATAATAATAATAATAATAATAATAATAATAATAATAATAATAATAATAATAATAATAATAATAATAATAATAATAATAGGAGGATCATACATGCCTTGCCAGGAAGCAAAATTATGAGTGGATGGATTGGGAGAGGAATACGTGCCCCATAACAATCGAAGGTAAAAATGCTAGTGACTAGATCACAAAATGCTTCCCAGCCATTTTCTTTTTAACATTTAATTTAGCTTTATTAAAATTAAACTAGCTTTACTGGCCCAGACACAAAGAGGACTATAAGCTTTATAGCTCCTGATATGAAAAACAGGACAGGTGTTATTGCCATAGTTCTCTTGCTTTGCAATAAGAAAAAAAAACACTTCTGAACTTTGGCCTGCACTGTTGAGGTTAACTAGGAACTGGGAAACCCAGTTCTGTTTAGGAAAGTTTGCGTAGCTCAGAGGCCCCTTTGTATGATGCAGGGGACAGTAACAGAGGGACAAGCAAGAATCATATATAATGCGAAATGTACAGCTAGTGCCCAAATGACAACTGTGCGTCTAGTTCCCCTCCCCCTCCCCCCTCCATAAATCAAGGAGATCTTCTCTTATGTTGGGATGCCATGACATTCTTGGCTCACCCAGTACTGCAGAGGCACAGTAATGTGGTACCATCACGATTCAGGGTATGTTGTAGTTTACAATACAGAAGGGAACACATGAAGTAGACGTTATGTCACCCAGGGGACCACTAAGGCACCATACTGTGTCCCTTGCACTGTTTACTGAAATCCCACTTTTCTCCTGATGCAAATTTCAGACCACTATTCCCTGCCTCGTCCATGTTCATGCCTTAGTCCTCAACACAGCATTTGAAATGAGAAGCCAGGCAGAGCCCCAGAGGAAGCAGGACTAATGGACAGAGCGTGATGTAGAACTACGGGGGGAGGACAGGATCAAAGCCAAGTTGAGACGGCCCATGTCAAGGTTGGCTTGCCCTGATGCTTCACAGATGCACCTGTCATTTGTTGCTGAATTAGCAGTTTGGTAACTTTGACTGAGGATTTAGCACCCTCTAAGGATGTAAAGTGGAAATGCTAGAATTCCGATCTGTACAGGAGGCTTTGGTCTGTTCTTATTTAAGAACAAATTTCAGTAGTCCTTCCACTTCCAAATAGTGAACACCTCCTTAAGCTTCTTGCTATTATATCTTTCTTCTTTCTGAGACTTTTAGTCTAGGGACAAGAGTTGCTCGAGCCTTTCTCATACAATACGGGCTAAGCCTGGGCCTTCCTTTCCCCCCCAACTTAGATTAAGGGATGGACTATAGCAGGGGTAGTCAACCTGTGGTCCTCCAGATGTTCATGGACTACAATTCCCATTAGCCCCTGCCAGCAAACACTGGCAGGGGCCCATGGGAATTGTAGTCCATGGACATCTGGGGGACAACAGGTTGACTACCCCTGGACTATAGAATACCAGTTAGAGGCTTCATTGGAAAAAAATACTTTCCATTAATTCCTCACAGGCTGGGCTGTGGCAAAGTAACAGAGCAACCAATTCAGTTCTTTTTATTCTGGCCTTTTTTTTCATACTTCCGTTGCCTACCCTTCCCTCAAGATCCTCAGTTCACTGTTTACCTTGGACCCTCCCTTCTATCACACTGCCTCTAGTTTCCCCATCTTCCTCAGGATATATGTAATAGCTATCATTGGTTTGTTCATATAAAACTGTTCCTGCTTCTATAAGGTTTATTCCCTGCCAGACAATTCTCCTTTCTCTTTCTGAAGGTGGACTGGATTGCAAGTTTGCTTCAAATATTTTGCTTTCAACAATTGGAACACTTATGAACCATATTGTCCAATTATCATCTAAAGGCTGCATTGTCACAAGTACAACACACTACTGCTGTGGCCTGGTGAAAATAGCTTGGCTACTATACCTTTCCTCCCTGCACACTTCTCTCTCTTGGTGCAGCAGATACTGTCCTCTACCACCAAACTCATTTTCTGTAGCCCTAGCCATTTCTGTGTTCCTTAGACCATTGTCTGATGTGCTGGAACATCTTAGACCTAGAGAGCTCATATTCAGCCTGTGTTGAAGCAGCTGCATTGGCTGCCAGTGGTGTTCTAAATAAAGTTGAAGGTATTGATACTTACCTTTAAGGCCATCTGCAGTCTGGGCCCAACATACTTGAGGGCTGCCTATCTCTTTATGTCCCCCACAGGGCTTTATGCTTGGCAGGTATGAACTTGCTGCTGGTTACTGGTCCACGGGAGGTATGTCTGGCCTTGAGTGGGGGCAGGTCATTTTCAGTCCTGACCCCTGCCTGGTGGAATAAGCTCACGGAAGAGCTGTGGGCCCTGTCGGAGTTGTCACAGTCTCAAAAGCCTGCAAACCCCACTAGGCTTTTGGTTAAGGCTAGAGCCAGAAGATCCTGGGCCCCTCCCCACTTTCTTCCCATGGTGGATTCCATGGCTGTGCAGCAGATCTGCCTCAGTAGCATTTAGGCCGAGAGCTGCCAGGACTTCGGGGAGGGAGGAGGTTTTTGAGATTATTACCTGCTGCCATGTTACAGATTAAATTGTTTGGTCAAGTCAAACTTTGTTGCACTAGGCTATCGCAAGGTGATTAAATTTGGGGGGGAATGTTTTTTTTAATCTTATTGTATTGTGGGATTGTATATGAGCCAGTTCACTGAGAATGGTGGGATAGAAATTCAAAAATAAAAAGAAATAAATAAAATGAACTGCCTTTCTAGCACCTATGAGAAATGTGTGTAGAAGATCTGGGCATCCAAGCCATAGTGGTGGCTTTTGCATCATCACGGTATAGTGGTTAATAGCAGTGGACTCTAATCTGGGGAACCAGGTTGATTCCCCACTCTTTCTCCACATGCAGCCAACTGGGTGACCTTGGCCTAGTCAGAGGTCTCTTAGGGCTAATTCTCACAGAGCAAGTCTGTTAAATATCTCTCAGGCCCACCTTTCCCACAGGGTGTCTGTTGTGGAGTGATGAAGGAAAAGGGGTTTGTAAGCCACTCTGGGACTCCTTCGGGTAGTGAAAAGCAAGGTATAAAAAACCAGATCTTCTTCTTGAGAGATGAGTTCAGCAGTTCCAATCCAAAAGAACAATAACTCTCAAGAGTTGGAACTCTACTGCCTTGCTTCCATCTGAATGGAATAGACTTTTTTCACAGCTATTGGCCTCTGCTACATTATGACCAATGTTAGTCAATAGATTTGTGGAAAATCACTGTTCATGTATTGGGTCTGCTCACAACATTATCTTGGTAAGGCTCCAGCATGCATCTGCACTGAAAGATCAGCCTGTAGGATATGTGGCATTTGCAAGGTGAGGCTGCTTGGCACAGAATAATCAAACCCCCTGAACCTCTGGCCAATAGTCTCGTCATGCTTTGTTTAACTGGCTCATCAAATTTGTATTAACTGCCAGATAGCTGGTAGGTGCATCCAAAGATTTAAGACTTCATTTCTTATGTTTGCAAAAACATCATTGTTACTTAGTGGTTTTAGCAGAGCTTGTTTCCTGTTGGGTTAATTTCTATTGGTTTTAATGGAAAGCACATTTCTAATTATAACATTTTTGTTTCCCATCCTACTTGGCTGAAGTTTTAAGGGATTGTACCTCTCTGCCATATTTCAAGCAGATGGGAGACAGGCCCCCTATTTTAATACGCAATTTAAGAGAGACAAAGACCTGTTTTGACAATTGAAAGAATGTTTCTTATATGCCAGTTCCACATCATCTTGTCCCTCTTGACTCTCTCTCTGAGCACATGCCCAAAAATAAAGGATCTGTTTTAAATTGGTAACAAATTACTTCCTATTTACTTCAATGACTGATTGTTTCCTGTTTATTGCTTGGCTAAGATCATGTGTGTAGTGTATGTTTATGGCTGGTTGATCAAATCCTGTTGGGGTACCAATATCCCCACATTTCTTCATAATTAAATCCTTAAACTTCTAGATGATAGAGCATCCATTGTTTGACCCAAACCTTTTAAAACTTGCCTGTGGTTGAGGCAGGCCACCAACTACTCTGCCAACACCATCAAGCCACCAACTACTCTGCCTGCAGTCACCAGGCTAAACATCTCAGTGAGATTTATGTTATGTGGACCCCTCTTCCCATATAAGAACAGTATTAAAGGCAATAGTAGCCGTGTAATTAAAAAATGTTTTAACTGTATTTAACTAATTTTAAATTTTATTTTGGTATACTTTTATAATGTACTAGAAATTAAGCCCGCTGTGGTATAAATACAGCAGGCACTAGCTGCGGGAGTGATGGCGGGCAGCTGGGCAGGCGGGCATAGCTTGCGGGGCTGGTGGGTGTAGGTCTTGGGACCCCCTTACCTCGGGGAGCTCACCGTGGGTGGGGCGTGCCGCAGGGCAACGGCGGCGGCGAGAAGGCGAGGTGGGGATCGGCCATACAAGTGTCGAGGCGCGGCTGGCGAGGGCAGCACGTTGCGGTGGCGTCATTGCATGTCCGCGGCAGTCTCATTGTGTCGGCGGCCATCTTGGGGCTGTCTGGCGAGGCATTGGCGGGGCGTTGGCGGCGGAGCGGGTGGCTGGCAGCCTGTTTGTCCTTGGTGGCATCGTGGAGCGCGAGGCCTGGCCGCAGTGGCGGTGTCGAAAGTCGTTGGCAGGCATCCAAGCAGGGAAGCGGCCCCAGGAGCTCGGGGCGTGGATGCAGCGGTGACGGCGAAGTCCGGGGAGAGGCGCCGAAGTGGCGAGTGGCAAGTTTGTGTGGGGGGTGGGAAGGTCGCAGGCACTGGCGGGCGGTGATGGGATGTTTGGGGTGGGGGTGGAAATGCCGGGGTTGGCCGCGTCCGAGGAGGCGGAGTAGGTAGGAGCTGCATTGGTGGGGAAGGGCAGTCGCTGGGTGGAAGGGAAGCAGTTTTCCCCGACTCCAGCGGCGTGGGGCGAGCCTCCTCCCTGGCGACCATCTGGCGATGATGGTGGCTCAGAAGGACTGGAGAGTTGGAGGCGCGGCGTTCCAGAGACGGGCCAAGTGTCCAATAGGGAGGCGCGCAATTGGACACTTGGCCCTGGAGTGCCACTCGGAGGAGTGAATCAGGAGCCGCGAGTTTTTATCCCGGACAGAGCCCGCCCTAACTCCTCCCCAACAGCCCTTACTCTTTTATTTAATCTGCTCTGCAGGAGCGGATTAAAGATGTATTGTATTGACACTGCAATCTGCCCTAGGTGTTTTTGAGAAAGGGCAGAATAAAAGTTGAAACATAAAAACATATATAAAAGAAGAACCCTTTCTGCCACCTTGTTGAAATTTGGCAAGACAAATATTTTGTGTGACGGGTAAACAGCTACAGAACTTAGTCCTAATTGGATGGAAAATGTGAACTAGTTAATTTGTTTTGTAGTTGTTTTCCAAAACAATGCAGTTTCGTTTTGAAACAAATGCATATCCATGAACACATGAAGGTGCCTTTTACTTAGGTCATTCTCCCTTAACTTATTGTTTATGGAAAATTTAGATGTATTAAAGAACTATAGCAATGGATGCCATGCATAATCTAACTCTATATACAGTGTGGTCCCTCTTTAACTTGCTGGCAGGATGTTTGATGTGGGGGGCCAGCGCTCAGAACGTAAGAAGTGGATTTACTGTTTCGAGGGAGTCACCTGCATCATCTTCATCGCTGCCCTCAGCACTTACGACATGGTCCTAGCAGAGGACGATAAAGTGGTAAGCAGTACCCCAAGTAATCTGACTCTTTAGAAACAGCAGACAGAATCTGTACATAAAATAAAATGTATAGCCCAAATCAGTTTATGCTTTGCTGAACAGCGAAGGATGCTAGAATCAGTCACCCATTTCAGGAAACTAAATATAATGTTGCCTGGGCATGAGTCAGACAGACAGTGAGCGAAAAGTATATTTTTACAAGATTTATACAGGGTTAGCCACCACATCAATAGCCACAGATAAGAGTTAAAAGGAAAGATGCTATTTCTATTTGCTCTCACAGTAGGAGCTATGAGCAAATACAGGCCAGTGACCTTGTAACAGCAGCAAACTTAACTAGGAATCAAAGTAACAGTGACCAGGCATAGAACATCATAGAATGTCTGTGAGTAGTGTATAGAGTAGTGAGTAGTGTATAGAAGGGGACATCTACTTGACGGGAAATAGAGAAATTATATTTCTTATCACGTTTGTTCATGCTGGCTTAGGGCACTGGGTGATACTGAAAGGGCCTCTTTGGGTCCCGTTTCTCTTCTCAGAATCGCATGCACGAGAGTCTGCATCTGTTCAACAGCATCTGCAACCACCGATACTTTGCTATCACTTCCATTGTTCTTTTCCTCAATAAGAAAGACATTTTCCAGGACAAGATCAAGAAGGCTCATCTTAGCATCTGCTTTCCTGATTATGACGGTGAGTCCCTGCATTCCACATTTATGTGTGATAATACAATCTGAAGAAATGTCCTACGGCCAGTTGTGCAGTGAATATGGGAAGGCGGTAATGTTTATTCGTCAGCCTGAACAAATGTTGCAGATATTTGAACACCCGATGGCATCACAGTAACAGGTCTATGACACCATCATTAAGGATTGCCCTTTTTATCTGTGCAAGGTTTCCCCCATTATCATCTCTCTGGGACAATATAATGCTATTCTTGGTGGCGGCAGGTAGCAGGTGACAGAGTTGCTGTGTTTTAATTTATTAGTTTTGACCGCCAGGGTCCTCCTGCTGGTTTTTAAAGACTGTGTTCATCTGTCTGATCTATCCCCTCACATCTCCAACATTTGAGAGAGAAGTTGAAGATTTATTCTCAGCGCGTTACTCCCCTAGTCTCCTATCAATCCTCCCGGATGGACAGGCAACTCCCACCTTAGTAAGCAATTAGGAGAAGGAGCCTCTCAAGCTATGCTGCTAATGAAAGGGGAGATTGCCCAAATAAAACCTTGGAATACACATTTATTTGCATAATCTACCTTTGTCACTGGGAACGCAGAACAGCTGATTGAATACGCTCAGTACTAACTCACCCCTTCATTGTCTTGTTGAGACATTGCTGAGCTGTTCAACAAAAACTGCATTTGCTTGCAGGGAAGAGGGTGAAGCTGCAATAGGCGATTGGCAGAAAGATCAGTTGACAGGAAGAGTTGAGCCTATTGTTCTCCAGGAAGAGGTCTGTTTTGCCCTGTCCAGTTAACTACATGGAGAAGACAGGTGTTTATTTATTATTTATACCTTTGGTGGGTGAACAAACAGCCTTCTGTGCCTTCCCATCCTACCACACCAATCAGTGAAAGCATTTACAATGAAAAGATTGCATCCACTACCTTTCTGAAAACACCCATGTATATATGAAGTGTGCACACACACAAAAGCTGACACCTCAAATTAAACTTCATTGGTCTTAAAAGGTGGCGCAGGACTCAAGCTTTTGTTCTGTTCATATATAGCAATCATGCTTTGGAAAACCACTAGGGGTCCTCAGCACTCTATGGGAAAATGCTAGCTTTCTGCCACGTAAACTAGAATTTAGCATCTCCAGCTCCCTTTTGCATTTTTATGGCTTCAAAATGGTTTTCTTCCTCTTGCCAAATGGACGTAGTTCAGATGGGCTAACACCTGGGCTGGTCATGGCTAAAACTGGGCATTAAATGGAAGACATGGGCAAGGCCCCTGACTTTTTGAAGAAGGCATATGGAAAACTGGTGAGTGTGAGTAAGCCTTGAAGCAGGCACCTTTATGTGGAAAGAAGTGAGGAGTCACAGTGAAGCCGCTCCTTGATGCCAGCATCTGCATCTATGCAGGGCCCAATACGTACGAGGATGCAGGTGTCTACATCAAGGCCCAGTTCCTGGAGCTGAACCTGAGGAGGGATGTCAAGGAAATCTACTCACACATGACCTGTGCAACTGACACACAGAATGTCAAGTTTGTCTTTGATGCAGTCACTGACATCATCATCAAGGAGAACCTCAAGGATTGCGGCCTCTTCTGACAGCAGTCACTTGGGTTCCAAGGCTGGCTGACTCAGTCCAGGTGAGCGAGGGACCACTGGGAACAAAAGTGACTAAAGAATCCCAGTCCATCCTGCTTTATCACACTTGTTCAGAGGTGGCCTGTTCTATTATTAGTTTGCATAGGAGCAGATTTGGCATCTATGGAAGCAAAACTTGCTAAGGGATCACTTTAGGAGGTTGAGGTTGAAGTACTGGCCCACTTCCAGAAAGCTGTCCTATAAAAACCTTGCTGCTGATCGAAACCTTAGTCCTTCTGACCATTGAGAGCCAGCATGGTGTAGGAGGCTCTAATCTGAAGATCGATTCCCCATTCCTACTCCACATGTAGCCAGCTGGCTGACCTTGGGGCTTTCACAGTTCTCCCAGAGCTCTCAGCCTCACTGGATGTCTCTTGTGGGGAGAGGAAGAGAAGGCAATTGTAAGCTTCTATGAGTCTCCTTTGGGTAGTAAAAAGTGGGGTAGAACAAACCCAGCTCTTCCTAAGATGTTCTCTCTCTGTCTCCCCAGGCATCCCTGATCCTTCTCACAAAAAGCAGCATTGCCATTCCAAGACAGCGTGGAGGGAAGTGAGCTCTTTCTCTCAAGCTAGGGTATTTATACAGAGGTACTGCTGGGAGCAATGAGCCACACGTGGGGAAGGGAGTTCCTCCCTGGCGGATCAGGCCTGACATTCTTGTCTGAAATTCACATAAGCAAAATAGTTGCAGATTCAAGAAGCAACAAGGATCTTTTCCTATAAATCCTTTACCTGAGACTTGAGGCTGGGCATTGCAGGCTCATCCTGCTCAGCAGGGTGCTCTCTGCGTATTATTTGAAAGCAGGGAGCACAGGCAATTGAACTATGAGGAACAGGGCCACTTCAGAGACACCACTGAGAGCCTGCCCTCTCCCATAACCAGTCAAATTCTTCGCTGGGCACTGTGGAATGGAATGCTGCGATAGACAGGCAGTGAGCCACACCAACTGCATGCAAAGCCCACAATCCTTGCAGTGCAGAAGACAAAAGATACTCGGCATTAGGCTCTGGGGTCATCCGTAATGGTGAAGCCAGCCCTTCTGCTGTGCTGCTGCTCTGTGTTCAGAGCTAAACTGGCTAGGAAATCTACTTGGGAGTGCAAAGGCAAGCCTTTCATGCTGACAAAAGACCTGGGCCGAACCCCTGTTGTGTGTGCAAGGACTGGTGGGGCAGTGCAAGAGAAGTGAGACAGTGCAAACCGGGTTTTCTTTCTACCTTTTTATTATTTCAAACCATGTGAACAATTTTGGTAAAACATTGTGATAAAAGCTAGGCTGCATCTGACGGTTACTAATGACCCTGATGCCCGCTGACCGCAGGGCCGTTTACATACAGCAGTGTTTCCTCAACTGACACTACAGTTAGAGCTAAGAAAATACATTAAAATAGACCTGACAGTACAGCAACCTCAGGAGCACCCCCAGGCCCTGGGGCGGGGCACAAAGGGATAGAGAGAAGTTGACATTAACGTTGCTTAGTCCTTAGTGGAATCTTAGCCCTTAGGAAGCTAATTCTGGGGCCACAAAACATGTTTAAAACCCATGGGCACTGCCCCCTTACAACAAATTTGGCCTGGACCACAGCGGAGGACAGGGGTGGAGAAGGGATGCAGAAAGAGGGAACCCATTGTATTCAAATCTAAACACAATGCACATTGAAGCAAACTAGGAAACAGATGTAAACATACAGACACCCTCAAGGCACAAAATTGACTAGAGAAGATGAACTCAAATTGGGTAACTTAACCATTTACTACTTGACATTTTAAATAAAAGTTTTTAAAAAGATTCTTATTTTAAAAAATGCAGATCAACTTTCCCTGCACAAATTGGCTTTTAGAGGAATGTGTATTTTTGTGTTTGTTTTCTCTTCTTGCTGGTCCGTGTGCAAATTCTAAAGGTAGGAGCTAAGAGGCTTGCTCCACAGCAAGAGCTCCTCCTGAGGGTAGGTGGAAAAACACATGGTCAGTGATTGCTTTGGCAGAGCCGATAAAGGGTTGCTTGGACTAGAAAAATCTCTCATATCGCACAAAGGGGTGCAGGGAAGGGGGGACAAGACGAAAAAGGAAAGAGCATGAAGAACATGTCCAAAGCCCCCTGACCTTGTTTGTCTTTTGTACTTCTGCCTTCTTTAAAATGAAAAATGTGAAAACAATACAGCTATGGCAGGCCACCTATCATTGGCGCTTGAATAAGGCTTTCCGGGCACAGGGAGAGGATACAAATGGCCTACAGGTGGTAGCTGGGAGAGCACAGAGCAAGAAAAGCAATGGAGCCCATCCTTTGGACAGGAGGAGCCTCCACAGTCCTGTCATTAGGAAAATTTAAAAGAACGAAACAAAACTCAGAAGCAGAAGTCGTTAAATGGTGCGGTCCTCCCTTCATCAACACCAGCCTCTTCCTCATATGGCGCAGTTCAAGTAATCCTATAACAGGAAGAACAAGGGAAAGGGAATGTATCAGCCACCACTGAGAGACATGGCCAATGAAGACTTGTACAGCAGGGGCCCACATGCTTTTTGAGTCTGAGGTCATCATAGATCTTTCTAGCACATTTAAATCTCATCCACACTCCAAGGTGCTCTGTGCAGTTTGTATGGTTCCTCCTTCCTGCTTGTGATCCTCATAAAGAACTGTGCTGAATGTGCAGCTGGTCCATGGTCCCCCAGGCAGGAAATGGATCCAAGCCGCTACCCATTGGTAGCCTTCAATTCAGCTATTATTCAGTCCTTGAGCTAACCCTTACCATTAATTGCTCATCAAGTCAGGGAAATGTAACTCACAGAGCTTTGATTTCTGCCTTTTTCTCATTCTTTTACAGTGTACATTCTTGTAAGGAATCCAAAAGAAGGCTACAGCTTAGGGCAACAGCTACATATGGCAGTGGTCCCCAACCTTTTTATCACTGGGGACCGGTCAATACTTGACAATTTTACTGAGGCCGGGGGGGGGTAGTTTTTTGCTGAGGAACGTCACCGCTGCCTGAGCCCCTGCTCCACTTGCTTTCCCGCCAGCACCCCTGACTTCCTGCTGCCTGCTGGGGGGTGCTGCCAGCAGCAGCTGTGCAGTGCCACGCTGAGGGGGAGTCCCAGCCATAACGGCCACTGGTGAGCTGGCAGCAGAGTGGCAGGGCAGCCCCCAAGACAGCAGCTGGGGAGGAGGACGAGGAGGAGCCACGGCCTGGTACCAACTGTTCCACAGACCGGGACTGGCCCCCAGACCGGGGGTTGGGGACCCCTGACATTTGGTGGTAAATCCCAGATAGGCCCTGGTCCTTATGTGCTTACAGGGGCATATTCCAGCCTTATTCAGACCCTGATCCCCCCTGGCTCAAGAGAGCTCATAAGAAACAACTTAATTTTCCTTCCTCACACTCTCCAGCAGCCAAGACTCTTCAATCTCCAAGTTTAAAAAAATTATCCTGCTTCAACACACATGAAACTAACTGCCTTGTGCTCAGTCAGGCCCCTGAGTATTTTCTACTCAGACTGGCAGGCAGGAGCTCAGGTAGACGTGATTCACATCTCCTACTGCCTGGTCTTTTTAATTGGAAATGCTAGGGATTGAACATGGGATCTTCTGCACACAAAACAGGCCCTTCCACTGAATGACAGCCCCACCCCACTACCCTGGTGATCCTTCTGTCTTGGCATTTTGGACACCTGCTTCTACTCTTCTAGAAGTTCCTGATGAGTACACTTGACTAGGGCATTAAGATATGCGCAGAAGTAGACAGTAGTGCACTGTACATGCTTCCCCAGGGTGGCAGCCAAAAATACAGGAATGTTCTGCCAAGCAAGGTGTCATGAAGCATCTCCAAGCCTCTGCGTCGTCCCACCAAATCCTTACCTTCCTGTGTTCCTCAGTAGATGCCACCTGAAGAGCTAAAAGAGCCCACAGTCCTTCAGGTTGTTTTTGATGATGACATCAGTGACAGCATCGAAGACAAACTGCACGTTCTTGGTATCGGTGGCACAGGTGAAGTGAGTGTAGATCTCCTTGGAATCCTTCCTCTTGTTCAGATCCTCAAATTTGCTCTGGATATAGCCTGCGGCTTCATCATATTTGTTGGCCCCTAAGAGGGAAAGAGAGGAAATCAACAATCAGCAAGAAGACTGTGCCCCTCGGGAACTGGGTAAACTGACAGAGTTTTGTAACTCCACGGAGATTTCAGCCCCCAAATTACCAGCACAATTAGGCACTGGAAAGCTGGAAAGTTGTTCCTTGTCAATACACTATTTGCACAACCCTGACATCCTCATCAACATAGTGTTTACTTGCCAATTGCCCTCCATTGGGAGTTGCTCTGAAAACTGAGCAGGATACCCTGACCCTGTGAAAGCTCTGTTCTCAGTAGTTGGGACAGAGTAGCAACAGGCTGCATATACAGTAAATTTACTTTACCAAAGTGATGATGTTTCCCCTGGTTCTTCCTCATGAGAGAAATTTAGCTGCACACAAGCTGGTGAAACACTCAAATGAACAAATCCCATTGGGCAGGCAGAACAAAATGGAACAACTGGTCCCAGGAGAGAGATTCCTCAGAGCAGATTCCCTAAGAAGCTACCGCGGCCATTGGCTGCAGAGCTGGTGACTGAATGATAGTCTTTCCTTGTCCACAAAACAACAACAACAAAACCACTGGCAGTAGCAAGTCCTAATGACTGACATGTTCAGATTCCAGGCTGCCTTTCACCATTCCACGCCTGCTCTGGCAGTTTTGCTCCACCACCAAACAAGATATGCCAAAGATAGTTTGCAAAGGACTGCCTGCTGATTGCCTACATGCTGATGCTTCCTGGAAAAAAAAGACGGCCTGTGTTAAATGGCTGACATAAAGCGGGACGTTCGTCGTCATCAGTTGCATTCAGCTGGCAGGAAAACTTCATGTCTGAGGCCTAGCCAGAGCTGCCTACCTAAACTGAAGGCATCTCCTCCTAGATCCTGTCGACAGCATCTCCCCCTTCAGCAGCAGACCTGAACTTGACAAGATGTAATTATACCCATACATGAAAGCATTCTAACAAGGGAAAGCCCATACCAGCTGATACAGAATTTGCTTCCATGCTACTGCCCGAAGTTGTTAAAGTAAAGCTGTCTTTCCTCTGTCCAGCAGCAGCCATGCCACCTGTGGCAGGCCCTTCCTTTGCACCTGAAGAGCCTATTAGTGAAAGAACAAAACTACACTTCCTGTGCTGGGGGACTAGCACAAGAGACAAGCACAAAGACTTCCTTTTCTCCACCTTAGAGCGTGACCTTTGAGACCTAGCATCTCCCATTGTCCAACCAACTACACCATGGTTGAGAAATCTGCAAGTGATGGTCGACTACATTTCAGCTCCTGGAGGGAAGAACTTAAGAAGAGCCATGCTGGCTCATTCTCCCCAGCAGCCGATCCAAAGAGGCATGCTGCCTCCAGCACTGGAAGGAGGAGCTGTCATCATGACTGTGAATCACTGACAGCTCTGTCCTTTGTGCATTTGCCCATTCCCTTTGTAGAGCCTTCCAAATTGCCAGCCATGACCACTTCCTGTGGCAGCAAATTCCACAGTTCAACTATGTGCAGCGTGAAGAAGCACTTCCTCATGTCTGCCCTGAATCTCTAACGGATGGCTCTGAGTTTAAGTCTTATGAGAGAAGGAGAAAATTCCCCCTGCTCACTGTCCTCACACCATGCTTAAGCATAGACCCTTTTTCGTGTCCTGTAACCAGAATTGTATACAACTTTCCAAGTGCGGTCTCAACACGGATTTGTATAAGGATAGCACAACAGCAGCAGTTTTCTTCTCTGTTTTGGTTCCTATTATGGCCAGAGTGGAATATGGCTTTTTTTTTTGCAACAGCTGCACATCATGTTTACATTTCCTTGGTCTGTTGCTGCCAGCTCAGATCCCATCAATATATATGTGAAGTTGTGAACATTTGCCACATATGCATCACTTTACACTTGCTATGACATTAAATCTCATTTGCCATGTATTGCCCATTTGCCCAGTTTGGAGAGATCCTTTTGTGGTTCTTTACTACTCTTTTTTGTCTTAACCACCCTAAATAATTTTGTCTCATCTACAAACTTGGCCACTTCACTACTTACCCATAACTCCCAGTCATTTATAAACAGACTGGAAAGCAATGGTCCCAATACAGATTCCTGAGGGATCCTGCTGCTCACATTCCCTCCATTGCCAGAACTAACCATTTATTCCCAATCTGTGATTCCTGTTGGTTTTTTAAAGCCATTTCCAATCAATGACTCTGAAGTTTGCTCAGGAGTCTTTAGATATGATCATTATTTTTGTTTGCCTCATTTGGGCAACCCTTCCAGATTCTAAAGGAACACTTTTCCACTCTAATAGCTCCCCACACCTGGCTCATTAGCCGTGCTGATGATCTCCTTGACTTAAATCAAAACAGTTTGGTAGTTGTTCAGGTTCTCAAACAGGTCTTGGGGCTTATTTGAAACTTCAGTACTAGAGGCTAAGTTAGGATATATACCACATGTCAGGAACTGTAATACAATCATAGAAGAAAAATCTGCTGTCAGAGGAGTGTAACACACAACTACCCTCCAGTGAATGAAACTGGAGGCACTTCCCAGAACTAAATGAAGAGGGCAGAGGCAGATGATCACTGCTGTTCTAGCACTGATGACAAAGGAAACGGTCATGCAGCAATAGATCCAGCACTGTTTCATGCTGGTTCTACTTCTTAGGGAATCCCCAGCACTAGGAGAAACTGGAAAGAACAGAAAAAAGGCACAGAGAAGATCACATTTTGAGATGTAACCTCCAAACTTATACTAATGTCAATTTAAGCATTATGTTCCCAGGCCAAAAAGAACAAAGCTGGGTAACCACATTTGAGACCAAGAGTTGATTGAGAAAGAAAGCATTCATGTGTACCAGTGTACTCTGCAAAACAGATGGTCAAAGGGCTGTGGATGATCTTCTCCTCGAAGAGATCCTTCTTGTTGAGGAAGAGGATGATAGATGTTTCCGTGAACCACTTGTTGTTACAGATGCTGTCAAACAGCTTCATGCTCTCGTGCATACGGTTCTATCAAGACAGCAGAAACCCCCAAGTTAGGAAGTGTGCTTAGGGGGGGAAAAGCTCATAGCAACAACTTGAAGGGTAAGTTTATTCCTGGAGTCGAGGGACTTGGGCATACTAGTAGCCACACCAGTCAAACAACTGCAGTGGGCAGAGAGGCAAAGGTATAAAATCACCCCTTCCCTTCTGTGGGTGGAACTCAGTTTCTTCAGGAGATAAAAAGGATGATTTCATCCCCTTCCCTCTGCCCACAATAGCCATCTGACTGGTGCAGCTATTAGTACACGCAAGTCTCTCAACCCCAACAATAAACTTTCCTGGGATGGGAAATGTTCTGCAGCAGGGGGAGTGAAGGTGAAGACCATGCTGGACAGTGTGTGCTTTCCATTGGCAGCTGTCAAGCCACTATGCATCACCAGGAAATCCTTCACACACATTAATTAATTAATTAATTAATTACATTTCTATACCGCCCTCCCCTTAGGCTGAGAGCAGTTTACATAAAATGTAGGGATAATACAGTGTAATTCATAACACAGCAACCATAACAATGGGAATCATAACTGAAGACAACAAGCATTATAATATTATAACATTTCACATGACAACAATAATTTTCTAACCAAGATCCCATAGGAGATCAGTTTGGGTTTAGATTGTGGAGAGGATGTCTGGGGATCCAGCTGAATAATGTTAAATTGGTTAGCCTCAACCAAATTCCTGGTGGAGGCCCTACAGAATTTTGGGAGTTCAGGTAGGGCCCTGAACTCTTCAGAGAGCTCATTCTTCCAGGTGGGGGCCAGGACCGAGAAGGCTCTGGCTCTAGTTGAAGTCTGACGTGCTTCTTTGGGGCCAGGGATCACCAGCCAGTTGGAAGTGGCAGAGCGTAGTGCTTTTGGGGGATTTAGGCAGAGGCGGTTCCTCGGGTACACTGGCCCAGATTGCATATGGCCATGAAAGTGGTTACCAAGACCTTAAGTCTGATCCAGAATTCAACTGGGAGCCAATGCAGTTGTTGAAGGGCAGGCCTGATGTGGAACCTCCACAGTGTACCTGTGAGGATCCTGGCTGTGGCATTCTGGACCAGCTGCAGTTTCAGGATCAAAATTATGGGTAGACCTGCGTACAGCGAGTTGCAGAAGTCCAACCTAGAGGTGACCGTCACATGGATCACTGTGGTTAGGTGTTCTGGGGCAGAGTAGAAAGCTAGTAGCTTGGCTTGGCATAGATGGTACACCTGCCACGCTACTCTTGTGATCTGTGCCATCAATGAGAGGGAAGCATTGAGGATCACACCCAGATTTCAGGCAGAGTGAGCCATTGATAGATGTACCCCACCCAAGTCAGATAGGCACCCTTTCCTTGTTTGAACCCTTCCTGCCCAGCCATAGGACCTTTATATTTGAAGGGTTGAGCTTCAGACAACTCTGCTTGAGCCACCTCGTCACAGTTTCCAGGCATCTGGCTAAGGCTTCAGGGGGAGAATCAGGGCGGCCATCCATCAGGAGGAAGAGTTGGCTGTCATCTGCATATTGATGACATCCCAGCCCAAACTTCCGCACCAGCTGAGCAAGAGGGTGCATGAAGATGTTGAATAGGAGTAGAGAGAGGACCGCTCCCTTTGGGATAACACATGTGAGCATGTGGCGGCTTGATAGTCTCTCTCCTTTTGCTACCTTCTGTCTGCAACCCTGGAGGAAGATCAGCCATTTGAGGGTTGTCCCTCATATCCCAGTGTTGGTGAGGCAATGAGCTAAAAGCTCATGGTTGACTGTGTCAAACACTTCTGAGAGGTCTAATAAAACAAGCAGCGCTGACCCGCCTCTGTCCAACTGGCAGCGGAGGTCATCCGTCAGAGCAACTAGCGCTGTTTCTACCCCATGGTCAGGCCAGAAACCTGACTGAGATGGGTTTAGGGCTGAAGTTTCCTCCAGGAATGCTGATATTTGGTCCATGACAGTTCTCTCAATTAACTTACCCAGAAATGCTAAGTGCAAGAGGGCTGGTAGTTGTCAGGCTCTCGTGGGCCCAGAGAAGGCTATTTCAGCTATGGCTGTACCACTGCCTCTTTTAGTCCTTCTGGGAATTTTCCTGTTGAGAGGGAGAGGTTGATTCCCAGAGGGGGGCCCCTAGACTTATATTAGTTGTTTTTAGGAGCCACGATGGACAGGGGTCTAATGGGCATGTGGCTGGCCTCATTGCAGCTAAAATCCTTTCTACTTCAGTTGTTGAGGGTCATCTGAAGTTACTCAGTGTTCTCTCCAGAGATGGCCAAAGGGCCTCTAGTTCACTTTCTGTGTCTCAGTTTAGAGGGAGGTCATGGCAGAGTGTAGAGATTTTGTCTGCGAAATGACTCGCAAATGCCTCACAGCTGATATTTGATTGCCTATTATTTTGGTGCCCTTCCTCTAGAGCAACTAGCCTAAAGAATTGTGCTGGGCATGAGTTAGCAGAAGCGATGGAAGTCGAGTTAAAGTTGTGTTTTACTGACTTCATCGCCATCTCCTAGGCTTTCATCTGCATTCTATAAGATGTTTTTGATGCTTCATTGTAAGTCTTCCTCCAATTGCTCTAGTTGTCTCAGTGGGAACTTCCATAATGAGTATCTGACATTTCCAAAATGGGGAAATTAAAACTCCAACAGGCACAGGGTGAAGGACATAAGTCTAGGCCAATGTACATAACCCAGAGCTAAGAGAGGGAAAACAATTTATTCCCTAAAACAGCCAGCATACGTGCTGTACATGAGTCTTACCATCTCTTCGTCTTCCGCCAGGACCAAGTCATAAGCACTAAGAGCCACACAGAAGATAATAGCTGTCACTCCTTCAAAGCAATGGATCCACTTCTTCCTCTCAGACCTCTGGCCCCCTACATCAAACATCCTACAAGCAGAAATTACAGCTCAGACACTGCCATAGTAGTGCCAATAAACAAAAAATAATGGGAACTGGCTCAGCAGTATCCAAGCCTAGGAAACACAGGGTGACATTGATGCAACCTTTGTATGACCCATTATGCACGGGGGTTTTAGCGCACATTCGGGGTGGAATGGCGGCGACTAAAATCACCGATAACGCACGGAGCCGGCTGCAACCGGCCGCAGCTTCGGTGCATGCCGCCGAAAAAGCAGCGTCAGTGAAACGCGGAAGAAAGCGCAGCATCCGGGTGACCGGGGCGCAACCAGAAGCGGTGCCCGGATCGCCGCGTGCATAATCGGTTACTCTGGGTTTTGCCACCGTCGCGCCCCGCCCCGTACATAACCGGTATGCGTCGCGTCTTCCCCCTCCGTGTTTTCCATGTGACCCGAAATCGCCGTTTCGGCGGCCGTGCATAATGGGCCTATCTGACGCACACCTTCTGGTTATGACATTCCATGAATGGAACCCCTCACTGGGCAATACTGGGTCACGTTTAGCATATGGATCCCAACAATTTAATATCTCAATGACAGCTATGTCAATGTTAGGGCCTCATGCTGTTTTGAAAGTCAATGGGGACACTAGCAGATGCAGGCAGTCAGTGGATATGAATCAATCAAAGGTTTATAAAAAGGAATCCAGTCCACCACTCAATAGCAGACCATATGAAATGGATCAACTATTTGAAAACCAGTGTAAACCATCTATCACAATCTTTATCCCACTTCTTCAAAATGTTGAGAGTGGTAGACTCTATTCTCACCTTTTCCATGTGGTCCAGTCTGTTGTTAAACAGCTGCAGAGATTTTGGAGTACAGACATATAAGGACAGTAATATCCTTCTTGCAAACCATGCTTACTGAGGCTAGAATTACATGTGATGATGTGTTAAGCATCTAACTACCAACAAAGCTGGCAAAGTATATGTTTATTTCACCTCCCTCTCTGCTATAATGTCCCAAGCAACTTAATTATTTTGACTTTATGGCATCATACATTTCCCTGCCCTGTCAGCAATAGTTATGTCAGGACAAAACAAAATCTTTTGGTTACAGAGGACAGGTGATCACATATACTCATGGCAGTGACTAAAAGCAGCCGCTGTGTAACATAATCTCTAATTCTGGTTTAAGGTAAAGAGAAAGGGGACAAAATAAGGCACTTGTTTTGTTCTAGAAAAACTATGGTTCTTGGGGGAGAGGGGAATTTTGCCCAAAACACTAGGCTGCATTAAGATTCTAGCACATATGAGGGCAAGGAGATTAATGAGAATCATACTCATTCTTACCAATTGTATCATTTAAATGAAACTAGAAGTGTGTTACTATTTAAGCAGACTGTAAAGGAAACACAGCCAATCTCATTCTGTTTACCACTCAGAAATACTGCCTCTAATGCTATTTCCCTGAGAAGCTGCCATGCCATTGGCAGGAGGATCATCAACCCTTGCCAAGTGATGAAAGCAGAATTAACTGTATTTTTGCAGCCTCCATTTTTGAATTGGTAGCAGTTGAGCAACGACCCTTCCTCTGCAAAAGTAAAGAAGTGTGTGGGCTGAAGCACAGTGGGGCAAGACAGTAAATGAAAAGATATATTCAGGAGTGAAGGAGAAATTGAAAACCTCAATCTAGCTAATGGCACAATAAGTCATTTGAAAGTGCATGCAGTGCTTAATAATCTGTTACCTGACCAGCAAAACCCAAGATAGGCCATTAGTGGTATTAAGAAACTGCTCTTAATATCAGGTAATTTCCCAAACAGGCATGTGGGAACTTGCCTCCATGCCCCACAAAAGACAAGGAATGCTCAGAATTCCAATAGCTTCAGCAAAAATAGCCCAAAATGCAAAATATATTAAAGATGTACAAAACAGCTCAATTTCTGAAGTCAATATCAGTTTCATCTAAAGGTACAAAAAATAGAACTTACTCTGACCCATGCTTAAAACAAGACCAGCTGGGATCTAGATTTGATTTCTCAGAGTATGTGAACTGTGCATGGTCATGCCAATGTTTTGTAGTAGCAGGAAAAGTTTGTGCCTGTGCCTCTAATGAACACAAGGGTGTAATTCTTAGACACAGATCTGTGGCATTTCTCCATAGACAGGTCAGTTTAGTCTACTATTGACTCAAATATCCAGCAAACATTTGGCATTATTTTATTTATTTTCTTAGATTTTTATACCGCCCTCCCATACAGCCCAGGGCGGTATAATACTTGAGATACTAATCTTGTGTTTCTATGGCAGATGCACCCTACGATGTGTCCACTTACCATCCAAGTGGCTTGATATGGACAGGATATTTCTCCTTACTAAACAGTTGGTAGCTCATTCATGTGATACTCAAAGTACTTTGACTACATCTTTCTGATACTGAGAAGGCAGCCAAAAGTGACTGTGAACATTTATTTATTACTCTAGTAAAAAAGCGCACTGCACTCAGGAATGCAGCAGGCGCTAGCGGGGTTGTGGAGGGGGGAGGCAGTGTGTGGGAAAGGCAGTTCCGTGCCCCTCCTCCTGCAGCCTCCCCCCTCAAAAACAGCAGGCTGCAGCTCCATCGCCCCCCCTGGCGCCTCCTCAGTGCTTTAGGCCTACCCCAACTTGGCTTTGGTGGGGTGGGGAAGGCTGTTCCATGGCCTCCCTCTCCCCGCAGCTTCCCTGCCCCCCCCCCCCAATGTTGGAGGCCTTTTCTGGCCTAGCGATGCCCAATGAGGCTTCATTGGGCCAGGGCAAGCAGCTCCGTGCCCCCCCCCACCAGCATTTGAGGCCTACCACGGCTAGGAGAAGCCTTGGAAGCCGCTTGCGCGACCTCCAAGACTTCACCGGGCCAGGGCAGGCACCTCAGTTAGAATCTCTCCCTGGGAGATGGTCAGGAGCCTACCTCCATCCCCGGCGACATCATTTAGTGAAATGAAGGTAATTGGTTTTGCCAGGTTTGTGCGGGCCTGTCGGAACTGTGGCCCAATGATTGGGCCAAAGTCCTGAGTGGGCGTAGCCATGCCCAGTCTCTGCCCACCAACCCCTTAGCCTGCTATTCTAACAGCAAAAAGTTGTTACAGATGTGTAGTACACTTCTCTGCCATCATGAAACCCTCGAGGTCTCTCACCCTGGCAATGACCTACATAGTTTCAGCAAGATTGCAAAACCATTGCCATACCAGCCCCATGGGTCACTATCACCAGAAGACTTATACAATTCTATCAGTGAACATGAGCTCATTCTGGAAATGACCTGCTTACAAATGCTCACAGTCTTTTAGCCCACTGTTATTAAACTACCTTAGCCTTTCTCAACTTTTTTATCATTGAGAAACCCCTGAAACATTCTTCAGGCTTCGAGAAACCCCAGAAGGGGCTCCATCATGCAGAATATGGTTGGGAAGCATAGTCCACCCAGGGCCCTTCCCACCCCCTTCCAAGCCCATCATTGGCCATTTAGGTGTTTGTGTGTGTGTGTGGGGGGGGGGTTGACATGACCATATATGGTCATATCACCCTATAAATTTTCAACAATTTTTTTTAATTTTAAATTTATTAACTCCCACCCATTTGGGAAACCCTTCCAGGGCCGTCAAGAACCTCCCAGCATTTCACAAAACCCTGGTTGGCAAAACCTGGACTATCGAATTATATTACCAGATCCAGTCTGGCAAGTCTTAAAATCAACTTCCAATACAGATAAATATGGCAAAAGAAAAGAAATACACAGGCACCAACCAGCCAAGCATTACAAAGTACACACAGATTATTCTCTGTGCTGGAAAAGACATGCAAAGTTTCACTAAGAGTTGGCAAAGATAGCATCCCCTTCAGTCCAAACCCTTTTGCAGTTTGAATGACAGCTCTCATCCTGGGTTGCTGCCAGCTTTCTACACAAGCCTACATGGACGGCCAAAACAGGCCGCCAACGCAGAGGAGCCGGCCAAGTGCTCAGCCTAACAATGGGAGGAAGCAGAGTGGGAACTCCATGCTGAGGAAAAATGGAGACAGGAAATCAACGTGACATGTAAGCAAACTGTGCTCCATCCATTCCACAAAGTGCCACATCCCAGGGTCTCAGTGAAAAGCCATGCCATATTTGCGAGTGCTGTGACATTCAGACTCTCCCCACCTATTTCTGTGTGTGTGAAAATAACCCTTTTCAGATAGTTGATCTTTGTCTGTGCTGCCTCCTGACAACTTGCATGAATTCTTCCCTGATCCGGGGGGGGGGGGAGTATTAATCACGTCTAGTTAACCCTATTATTAGTTTGAAGAGTTCTGTCTTTTCTCAGGGCTGATTGACAAATGCACACATGTCATTGGATTTCACATGATGATTGACAGTGGAATAGATGAATCAATTCTAACAAAATGCTTTGGGCTGTATCCTTCCACTTTGTTCATCTATTATCAGGATCTACTTCTGGCACAAAAAGCCTTCCTTTAACACCAGAATCCCTTTTGTAGGCCAAAACAGCCTCCGCAATCAGAGGGACGCTCCTTGTACTGGAAATGTGAAATCCTTGTACTTGTAATGTGAAATCCCAGTGCTTTTTGTTGAAGAGGGGCAATAAGCATGGATTTCTTTTGCAGGAGTGTCCCAAAAACTACAGTAAACTACAAATGTTTTAAGAACCATTGGCTCCACCACCACCTCAAGCAGTCACCATAACAGTACAATTAGCCAAACAGGGCATCTAGAAGAAAAAGAAGAGTTGGTTCTTATATGCCACTTTTCTCTACCTGGAGGCTCAAAGCGGCTTACAGTCGCCTTCCCTTTCCTCTCCCCACAACAGACACCCTGCGGGGTGGGTGAGGCTGAGAGAGCCCTGATATTACTGCTTGGTCAGAACAGTTTTATCAGTGCCATGGCGAGCCAGGTCACCCAGCTGGCTGCATGTGGGGGAGTGCAGAATCGAACCCGGCTCGCCAGATTAGAAGTCTGCACTCCTAACCACTACACCAAACTGGCTCTATACCCGTAATTGTATCACCATCTCTCTCTGTTTAGTCAAGATGATCAAGCAAAGAGGGGGTAAATAACACACAATCCCTGGACTGTTATGGTAATCTGTCTGCCAGTGTGCCCATGCTCTCTGAGAAGCAGGAGACAGAGCCATGCAGAACTCCATGGGGATTGTTTGCCTGCAGACACTAAACATGCATGGGAAAGGACTATCCTCCTTCGATGGTGACCTGATTAATTCTCAAGTATTTTGCTTAAGGAAAGCATCCTGTATCTGAAAATTGAGTTATATGGTTTGTTAAAGGATCACTCATATAACACTGCTTTGACCTGAGTTATCTTAAATTCAGATTTTAAGACACTGTGTTCTGGGAACATTATGAACGCTGAAGTCCAAGTATGATAATATAACTCACCAGAAAATAAAAACTGCACTACAGTTTCATGTATAATTAAAACTTTGTTTCTGAAAATACTTTCCCCACAGTGCTCTATGAAGAGTTTATATCTTCCAATATGTGACTAAACACTTCAGATGGAGTTTTAAAACAAGTGGATGTTTAAGTTAGATCCTGGGCAATTACTATAAGGATTGCAGTTATTTATAATTACTCTGAGAATTACAGTTTTAAAAAATGTACATATTCTTCTCTACCTATCTGATGCTGACTTCCAGTTCTATTAGAGTATAGCTATGATGATTAGTGCCCCCTTCAAGGATCGCTGCCTTGCCGTGGCAAGGGGGCTTGCGTAGTTCAGTGAAGCTATGAGCTATGCTGTGCAGGGCCACCCAAGATGGACAGGTCATAGCGGAGAGCTCTGATAAAAGGTGATCCACTGGAGAAGGAAATGGCAAACCACTCCAGTATCTTTGCCATGAAAACCCAATGGACAAGGCAAAACAATAAGACGCCGGAAGATGAGCCCCTCAGGTCAGAAGGTGTCCAATATGCTACTGGGGATGAGCAGACCGCTAGTTTGAGTAGCGCCAGAATGAATTATTTACCCGTAGTATTGTGGATAATACCGTGGCCACTTCTGGGATGATCTCTGGATCCCTTTCATCTCAAATTCTATGTATTATTTGGTTCTCATCTACATTAGTAAATTTCATTTTTTTCCAGTATTTTGACTAGTGGTTTTTGCAAGTGTAGAAATCTGGGGCACTCCACCAATAGGTGATTTAAGGTGTCTAGAACACCAAATCCATGAAGACACAACCTTTCAGCGGAAGGAGTATCCAAAAGACGGCCTCTGGATACATTGGAGGGGAGGATGTTTAGCCACACTAAAAGAAAGGATCTTCTTAGAGAACTGTCATCTAATATTCCCAAATATGCAGGAAAAGATCTCTATGCAGGGAGGATGCCCCAATATTGAGGGGAGCAAATGCTGTTGGACGTTTAAATTCCAGATTTGAGAAGCTAAGTTAGCAAGGTTACCTAATGTCATCTGTTGAAGACACTACTAGCGTCACGCTGGCTACGCTATTCAGACAGATTCGTAAACGAAGATGGGGCTAGAATAATAGAACCAACTACGACTTTCTTAAATGAACAAAGCCCGCTGGAAGTTAGCATGACAATATCTCCCAATAAAACAGTGATTCATTAGTACTATTTGGTTCACTGATACTTTAATGGCATTCAGCTGGAAAGAGAGATATTGGCACCGGAAGATGTGCCACCCTGCTTGGTAATTAAGACTTTCTTCCCAAGCACAGCTCCTGTGAGCTGATATGAGTGAAAACGAGAGATGGGCTTATGAAAGTGGTAGAAACTCACCAGTGGAATGCCACCCCCACTGCTCATTTGACATCAGCAGCTATGGTGCCTAAGAAGGATCATACTACAAAGAACCTTGAGGTGCCTTTTTTAAGTGCCACTCTTAGCTGTGAGCCATCTTAGACAAATGAGTCCTTAAGATGGAAAAGTAGTTTTAGTTTTAAAATAGTTTTAAAATATTTTGAACCTCTGTAGACTTTTCATTTCATATGGTTTATTTTACTTTTTGAATATTTTCTCCCTTTTTGGCTTTTGTATTTTCATAAATGAAATAATAAAAACAAAGACATGAGCTATCCTTATGCTAGATGGGTTTTATAATGGGGTTTTAATGGGGTTTTGTTGTCATGTGGGATTTTATTATGTAACCTGCCATGAGAGTAACCTACCAGGAGTGATGGGAAACAAATCCTAATAATATTGATAATGATAATGATAATTATAATAATTTTAGATAAAGAGTAAATACAACTGTTCACAGAGAAATGTGAATGTGAGATATGGATGTTTCATTGGAACTTATGACTCACTGCAGGTTTCTTTGTGGCCTGGCAGTGTCCTTTTTCTCTTCCTTATTCGTGTGGGGGGAAAAAAAAACCAAGTCAAACTAAATTTCCAGCTCAGATTGGCTAGAGGTAGGAAATATGGGGGTGAAGCATGACTTATGTTGCGCACATCACTGTGGGATGTGGTTGGCTGTTAGCTTTACTTTTTAATAGATGAAGTGTGTCTTGTTTTGTAGTGAGAGAATTATTTCCATGTTCAAACCAATTTTATTGGTTTGAACACCTTTTAAGTAAAAACACCTTTTAAGTAAAAAAGAAACATTTTGACTGTTCTTATAGTTGAATAGTCAACTTCCCCCCTCCCCCAAATAAAAAACTGGATACAATTATCTTTTGTTCTCTTGCAAATAACAAAACAGTGAAATACTTCAGAATGTCAAAAATTGTCCAGAATAACTTTATCGAACTTCCAATAATTGTAAGAGAGATAAGCATAAAGAATCAGAGCTTATGCAGACTTGTATGCATACATATACTTAGACGTGATGTTTGCCCAGGTTACTGAAGCATGTTCTCTTGTCTTGCTGATAGGTTGACTAGAAGAGCGATCCACTGAGCAACAAAATATAACAGCAGTGTTTCAGGGGGGTCCTAGTATGGTGCTTATGGGTGTCATGGTGCCTTTTCTGATGCCAACAAAGTTTTTAAGAAGTGGGTGGGGCCAAGTAGGGCTTTTACCCAGCAAGGCTTCTGAGTGACTATTGGCGATGTGATTGGCTGTGCAGATTTTTTAAAATGTTGCTTTGGCTGCTAGCATAGCAAAGGATCTGTACTGTTAATGTTAGTTAAGCTGCGGCAATCATTTTGTGGCTGGCTCTACCTCCTGAGGCAGCCATTTTGTTGCTGCACACACCTTTCCATGTCAGAATTCCAAATGTGCCTATAGGGTCAAAAGGCTGTGTGTGGGTGTGTGTGAACGAGACCTTGGGGTACACAGACTTGGGCTATATCAACAGAGGCATCACATAAAAATTGCAAGATAGTCCTGCTGTATACCTCATTGGACTGACTGCACCTGGAGTACTGTATGCAGTTTTGGAGGCCTTGCTTCAAGAAGGACAAAATTGAGAATGTTCAGAGGAGAGTGACAAGAATGATCCAGGGCCTGGGGACCAAGCCCTATGAGGAAAGGCTGAGGAACCTGGGCATGCAGCTTAGAGGAGGTTGAAAGGGGACATGATTGCTGTCTTTAAGTATTTGAAAGGTTGTCACTCTGAGGAGGGCATGGAAAAATTCCTGTTGGCAGCAGAGGATAGAACCCGCAGTAATGGGTTTAAATTACATGTAGAATGATACCAGCTAGATATCAGGAAAAAAATGTTTCACAGTGAGAATGGAATTGGATGCTTAAGGAGGTGATGAACTTCTCCTCATAGGCCGTCTTCAAGCAGCGACCGGACAGATACTTATCCTGGATGCTCTAGGATGATATTGCATTGAGCAGGGGGTTGGACTAGATGGCCTGTATGGCCCCTTCCAACTCTATGATTTATGAAAAAGGTTGGGGACCTCTGTAGTAGATACTTTTAGTGCTTAAAACACTTTTTCATTAGGTTAGTGTACCATTTGCAATGCCTTTCAGGACTGTTGTTTATAACACACAGAATATCTACTCACATTTTGTAAAGATACATTAAGAAGGTTGCCATCTTTTTCCCAAAGTTAAAATTTGTTTGTGTTGAGAAAACTACAGTGTTGTCTTTCTTAGCCCCTGCAGTATTAAACAGAATATTTGGCAACCTAGTTTTATAGAAATCCAGGCCAGGTGGTAGACTGGGCATTTAGCTCCCAGCTACAATTTAATTCTCTTAAGCACTATGATTGGATTGTGATAGGAACACTATGAGAGTCCAATTGGAGGCAGAATCCAAGTATCCCGCTGTCCTTGGAGCATGGAACTCACTTTAATGAAAACCTCTAATTTCAGTATATTGACCTTCCAGTGGCAGTTCTTGCTGGACTATTGTTCTCCAGAGACATCTGCCCTCAAGCCAAATCCAGATCATTTCCCTTGGCACAGTTGCACATAGAGCTTAGTGTATATTATTTCAGATATATATGTGGCATCTTGTTTGCTGGTGGTAAACAATAACATCATGACAGAAACTGTATTTTTTTAGTTCTGCCCTCTTTGTCTATGATAGAAATACGTATCAGCTGTGCAGCTCAAATTAAAATGTTTTGCTTGCATAAATTCTTAACTATAAAAACAAACAGGAGGCCTAAGCTCACAATGCCATAAAAAAAAATTCAGGAGTCACCTGACAGGACTCTCTGTCCCTCCTAGTACTGGAAACTGTATCCACATGGTAACACAGAACAGCAGTTTCCAAATGTCCTTAAAAGCAAATCATGTACCTTTAGCTAAACAAAAGCAAGAGCTGCTGCTTCCTTATGTAGATCTCCCTGTTTGTGCTGTGCCTGAGGCTCTTTCGGGTAGCCCAGTTGTCCTGTAGCAGAGAAGGAATGTGGCTTGCTGCTTATCCAGTCTGGTTAGATGAAAAATGTTCTTTGCTGCTCACCTAATTTCCCCCCACCTATTCAGCACGGTGCCCTGCTGACCTTTGCCTCTCCATTGAGAAATCCATTAGAAAGCAGCCCTGAGGAGAGTTGGTTAACAAAAAACCAAACTCAAGTGATCTGCCCACAGAAACTTTTCCTACCTTGAAGGCCCACACATTTCTCTTAGGCATTTATGTTATGAAGACAGCTTAAAAGAAGAACATTTCTGACTCTCTTCCAATTCACAAAAGCTTCCCTGGAGGCATTTTTGATTCATTGCAGGTAAGTAACCATTGAGAAGCCTGAGAAAGGAAAGGAATTGCCACACACACATGACCTGTGAGATTCTTCTGAGCCTCTCCCTTAGCCATTGGGAAGGAATGACCATCTGTACCTCTTGCTGTCAAGTTGGGCTTGGAGAGTTGTTTGATGCTCAAATTAATTTGTTAATGAGGAGAAATTGTACACATCGCAATTTGTGGAGATTCTCTTAAAACTTTTCATGATTCATCCTTGGTTTTCCCTATCCTGAATAATTTTGTGTTGTCTGCTCACCTCCCAGTTCCAGATCATTTATGAACAAATTAAAGAGCACTGTCCCCAATACCAATGTTCGTGAGACCCCAAATGATGAGAAACTCTGTACTGTGATTCTTTGAGTTGGATAAGTTTGTACTTTCTCGGTACAATTCAAGGCTTTGCAGAAATCGAGTATGTTGACAAATCATAGGATGTGGTATGGACTTCACAACCTCATACGGTGTTCTCTGGATGATTATATGAATAACTAATCATCATGTTGTTGTTGTTAGGTGCAAAGTCGTGTCCGACCCATCGCGACCCCATGGACAATGATCCTCCAGGCCTTCCTGTCCTCTACCATTCCCCGGAGTCCATTTAAGTTTGCACCTACTGCTTCAGTGACTCCAACCAGCCACCTCATTCTCTGTCGTCCCCTTCTTCTTTTGCCCTCGATCACTCCCAGCATTAGGCTCTTCTCCAGGGAGTCCTTCCTTCTCATGAGGTGGCCAAAGTATTTCAGTTTCACCTTCAGGATCTGGCCTTCTAAGGAGCAGTCAGGGCTGATCTCCTCTAGGACTGACCAGTTTGTTCACCTTGCAGTCCAAGGGACTCACAAGAGTCTTCTCCAGCAACAGAGCCTCAATTATTTGACGCTCGGCCTTCCTTATGGTCCAGCTTTCGCAGCCATACATTGCAACTGGGAATACCATAGCCTTGACTAAATGCACTTTTGTTGGCAGAGTGATGTCTCTGCTTTTTAGGATGCTGTCTAGATTTGCCATAGCTTTCCTCCCCAGGAGCAAGCGTCTTTTAATTTCTTTGCTGCAGTCCCCATCTGCAGTGATATTGGAGCCCAGGAAAATAAAATCTGTCACTATCTCTATTTCTTCCCCATCTATTTGCGTGGAATTGATGGGGCCAGATGCCATGATCTTTGTTTTCTTGATATTGATTTTCAAGCCAACTTCTGCACTCTCCTCCTTCACCCGCATTAACATGCTCTTTAGTTCCTCTTCACTTTCTGCCATTAGAATGGTATCATCTGCATATCTGAGGTTGTTGATATTTCTCCCTGCAATCTTGATCCCAATTTGTGACTCCTCTAATCCCGCATTTTTCATTGCTTCTTGACCTGCATATATGCTTCTCAAGAGACAAATAAGATGCTCTGGTATTCCCATCTCTTTAAGAACTTGCCACAATTTGTTATGCTTCACACAATCAAAGGGATAGTCAATGAAGCAGAAGTAGATGTTCTTCTAGGACTCCCTAGCTTTCTCCATGATCCAGTGTTTGTTGGCAATTTGATCTCTAGTTCCTCTGCCTCTTCGAAATCCTGCCTGTACTTCTGGAAGCTCACAGTCCACATATTGCCGGAGCCTAGCTTGTACAATTTTGAGCATAACTTTGCTAGCATGGGAAATGAGTGCAATGGTGCAGTAGTTTGAACATTCTTTGGCATTGCCGTTCTTTGGGATTGGAATATAAACTGACCTTTTCCAATCCTGTGGCCATTGTTGAGTTTTCCAAATTTGCTGGCATACTGAGTGTAGCACTTTTACTGCATCATCTTTTAAGATTTTGAATAGTTCAACTGGAATGCTGTCACCTCCACTACCTTTATTGTTGCTCAGACTTCCTAAGGCCCATTTGACTTCACATTCCAGGATGTCTGGCTCCAGATCTGTAACTACCCCATTGTGGTTATCAGGGATGTTAAGCTCACTCTTGTATAGCTCTTCTGTATAATTTTGCCCCCTTTATAAAATCTCTTCTGCTTCTGTGAGGTCCCTACCATTTTGGTCCCTTATCATACCCATCTTTGCATGAAACGTTCTCTTCATATCTCCAATTTTCTTGAAAAGATCTTCGGTTCTCCAAATTCTATTGTTTTCTTCTGTTTGCACTGTTCATTTAAGAAGGCATTCTTATCTAGCTTTTCTCTGGAATTCTGCATTCAGTTGGGTGTATCTTTCTCTTTCTCCCTTGCCTTTCACTTCCATTCTCTCCTCAGCTATTTGTAAAGCTTCCTCAGACAGCCTTTTTGATTTCTTGCATTTCTTTTTCTTTGGGATGGTTTTAGTTGCTACTTCTTGACAATGTTGCGAACCTCCGTCCATAGTTCTTCAGGCACTCTGTCTATCAGATCTAATTCCTTAAATCTATTTGTCACCTCTACTGTATATTCGTCGGGGATACGATTTAGTTCATACCTGAGTGGCCTAGTGCTTTTCCCTACTTTCTTCAATTTAAGCCTAAATTTTGCAACTAGAAGCTGATGATCTGAACCACAATCAGCTCTTGGTCTTGTTTTTACTGACTGTATCGAACTTCTCCATCTTTGGCTGCAGAGCAGCCAAATACTAATGGTCATCTGTATTAAATTCACCCATTCCTGTCCATTTTAGTTCACTGATTCCTGATTCTTGTTTAACCACGTTCAGCTTGCCTTGATTCATGGATCTGACGTTCCAGGTTCCTATGGAATAAAAATCTTTACAGCATCTTTTCGTCACCAGTTACTTCCACAACTGAGCATCCTTTCAGCTTTGGCCCAGTCGCAGATTGGGCCCTCCGAGTGTCAGTCCGGGGGAAGGGCCCTATGGGCACCCTTCCTCATCACGGACAGGGCCTGCCGCCATGGCCCTTAATGAATTATTTAATCCACGGAGCGGGTTAAAGATTCTTGTTCTACAGTTTTATCTTTTATTATGCCAATAAAGGTACTCTGTGTTCTGGAATTTCATAGGCCATTAAACGGACTCCACAGTCTCCGATTCCCAGGCATCGAGCAAGGCATATTTATCCTGACCTGGACTAGCAGTTGGACTATGACATGTACCAGAAAGAAGTTCTTCATGTCATTCTTTAATATGCACACTAATTTTCATTAGTATTTTACACTGTAAATCCACTTTGCATTAATCCACTTGGGGACAGTCTACTTCAATTAATCCATCTGAATAATATTTATAGCCCAAGTTTCTTAAAATGGTGAGGATTTAACTGAATGCACTGCTGCAGTATGTGTATAAAACAAAAATGCTCTTCACTAATTCTACTCCTTGCTTCCCCAAATCAGTGTGCACTCTCGAGTTTTGTTTATCCACAGACATTCTTTTCAAAGCACCCTGTGAGGATGTGCACTCTTGTCTCCTGTGATGTGGCAAGGGAAATTACAGTTTTGTTGTGTTAAACATGCTTTTATTTTGTTTGTGATCTAATTGTTAGAATTTCAAAGCTTTTCACAGTAATGAGGTCCCACTATATTCAGAAGTGACAAGTGCAAGAAGATTAAACTGGCACCATCCCAGCTGGAAGGTTTGAAACCAGAACCCTGCTAGGACTCAAGCTTTAGGCTTGTTGCATCATGGTTTTTGATAAGGGCAAATCCAGAGATGTGTGCTCCAAAAGCAGCATTATAAGAGGATAAAACAAGGAGGGGGGAGTATATTTCTACTGCAAGCTATTGCATACTTTTCCCCAGTTGTTCCAACAGAAAAGCTGGTTGTTTTACAGTTTGTGATACATACCTTCACTCTCTAACTAAAATCAGAAAATACCTTTGTTGGAAAGCAAAACGCTTGCCAATAACCATGTTTGGGGCATTTTAAGAGAGAAGCCAATATGAGCTAGTAAAAACAGGACATTTGAATAATTCTTGCAATGATGGCAGATTACAAACTTGTTGTGTTGCCTAATCATGTGCCACACTGTCTCCAGTACTAGAATAGGCAACAGGATCCCAGTTAAAAAACTAAAGGTGTAATATCCAGGAGTGCTATGCAGCTATTAATAAAGAGAATTACACTGGCCCAATGGGTGCCAGCATGAAAGGACATGCTACACAAGTTTAGGGGAAAGAGGTGAAAGTGAGGCAGGCAGTATTCTGCTTTCCTCTGCATAGCCTTGCTTACAGCAAAAACAGGGACACTGGAGCTGTACTCTTGATTGCTAGGCAAGCTGCCAGGAAAGAGGAGAACATGAATGGAGATGGCTCTCTCCTTTCTCACTGACGCCTCCATTCATTGCTGAGCAGCTGACATTCCCAGTAGTATTCCAATCTTTGCCAATCTTGATGACCCAACAGGTGAGAAATACAGGATGAGTGGCTAAGTTGCACAAATCCTTCAGGGTCTGTACTGTAACTGAAAACTGTGATGCCTCCTTGTGTGTAAGAAAGTAAATTGAAAACTTCTGAAGTGTGGTATCATCAATCTACAGCAACCGGAATGCAATGGCCAGGTACAACCAATTCATGAGCCAAATGCAGCCCAAGCGTGGCCCTATTCATAGTCCTCAAACCAATGTTGGGAAAGGTGTCTCCCCTGAACATTTCCCAGACTTTTATTTGTTTGGGGCCATTTAAACCTAACAGCTGAGCAGGGTGTCCCGCCCATTAGATGTTAGGCTTAAATGTTTGCAAACTATTTAACTACATATTCATTCCCTTCCCTATTGTATATTATTTCTTAAGAGTGGGGTGGGAGCCATTTAACCCTTCTTGGGTGATTAGCCCCCTTCTCCCAGCTATGGTTTGTCATAGCCAGGAGAAAGGGGGTCCAAAACTGCTAGGGCATACTGTTCAGCTTGGGACAGCCACAAATTAAACCAGAATTATTCTGTTTGTGCCCATCCCTACAGTCCTCAAGGCAGGGAACCCTGCATGTAGATATGCAGGCCTAAACACATCCCTGTATTATTCCATACGAGTCCTGAGACTAAACTGTGAAGACTATATGCTTTGATTTGAATATTCACAATTTGGTTTTGTTTTTCCCATGGGAAGATTCTGTGCTTTCATTTTTGTGTCAGTCTATGCACCCCCCCCAGTGAATTATTCTCAGTATAATTAATGCATGTTTCAGCATTATTTGTGTGTTACATGCACAAATTAAAACATTCTTAATTGTTTTATATCTGTTAACTTATTGGTTTCATTGAGCTTTTAGTCTGTGTAAAGTATGTCTGAGGGAAGCGGTATATAAATCTTTAAATAAATAAATAGAAGCAGTAAAAATTAAGTGGCAAAAATAACATGTAAAGTCAGAAACATACAAAACAGCTGCATCAGCTCTGTGTCTCTGTTATTACACCTTACGAGCCTGAATGGTGGGCCATGGTTCTCTTAAATTACATGCACCCACACCCACATTGCTATCTAAAAGCAACCTGTTTTGTAAAAAAAAAAGAAAAAAAGAAAAGTAATAAATTTTACCCAACAAGAGAAAAAATGAGGCTGGAGCTGATCCACAATGCCATAACCTTGCATTTCTTAGAGATTCGTACTTACTTGAAATGTAGGTCCTTGAAGGTAAAGTGAGTCTCCACAATACCTGTGGTCTTCACTCTAGTTCTCAGCACATCCTGCTGGGTTGGAATGTAATCTCCCCTCGCTATCCTCTCCAAATCATTCAGGTAGCTGTAGGAAGACATGATGGTAGCGATTAGCACAATAGCTCAATGCAGGTTACTTCTGTCAGCTTATCTAATGTAACAGAAAATGAAAGCCACAAATAAAGTTGTAATGCCATTTCTTCTAAAGCAATGAAATATCACCTAGTTATTGGTGGAGATTGGGGTGGGGGCCCACTCCCAAGCCTATTTCAGTATTTCCTTCTTCCATCTTTGAAAGCAGAAAGAACTCTACCGGCATATACAGGGTGGGCCAACATGACCTACTCAAGTGGAATATATAATTGGCTGGTTTAAAATTCAGATGAGTAGTTCTTAAAGAGCAATGCATTCTATGTATGGACATATGACCACTGGAGATAGGCAGAGGCACAAACAGTTTTGCATGTCTAATTGATAGTAAGCCTAGACACAAACCTATAAAAATAACCTATGAGCATCAATCTAATGTGGCTTCTATGGGGGGGGGGGTAGGATTTATTCATGATAAATGCATGCCAATTTATATTTGTTTCCCACATGCAAGATGACTTTTATGTGCTCCAACCCCAAGCATGTTTGAATCACTGCCTTTTGTATTTTAATTCTTCAGAGAGCTCTAGGAGAAGCACAGACTCAAGAAAGAATCCTGCTATAATCACAACAGAAAATGTTATCCTGAAAGTAAATCCTCATTAGGAACAGCAATCTTTTTTGCCACGTCATTGTGCTATGTTGCTTTACAGGAGCTTTTAGCTGTTTGGGGGTTTTAAATTCCTGTTTCTTCTGGGAGACCTACTCAGATCTGGGGTTATATCCCACTCACGCTTCCTCGTCAATTCGAATTAATCAAGGCAGCATAGTTACATTAATACAATGCAGCTCTCAGGAAAGAGGAAAGTATTCATCACTATGGCAACAAACCAGGGAGAGAGAGAACACGAACACGCAAGCAGAAACCATTTATGGCTCCGTGCCATTTATAGTCAACAGACAAAACCCTCTTTCCTGGGAGGAGGAAGGAGATGGGGAGAGGGATGCAGATTAATGCAATACTGATTAAAGAAGAAACATCAGGATGAAGCAAACCCTATTCTAGAAGCCAGAAAAAAAATCACCTTTTCACCAAACTTCACTCACAGAACACTAGAGGAAAAAGGAGGGATGTGAAACAGAACCAAACCTAGGTCAGCATTACTACTGTATTTGCTGGCGTGTAAGACTACTTCCCCCCCCCCTGAAAAACATGCCTCCAAGTGGGGGGGGGGGGTTGTCCTATATGCCGGGTGCACTTCAGTTGGGAAAGACTTAGCTGCCCATAGTGGCTTCCCGAGGCCCGCCCTCCTCATTCTACATACCATCCAGTATTGCGCGGTATTCAGCACGGCTGCGGTGAGCATCAGCAGCGAGACAGGGGTGCCAGCCTTTTCGGCGTGACCAGCCCGTTCTGCTCAGCGGGAAGCAAAATCTATTTTTAATCATTAAACTGGGAAACTTCCTTGACGTTGGCCTAACAAGGGTTGGCATGTAGCCCCTGAAAGCATCTTGGTGACTGCATTTCATTCAGCTAAGTAGAGCGGCTCTTCCAGCCCCTGGCCAGCTCACCCTCCCGCCCAGCAAGCCCCGCACCGGCCCCTCCGAGCGGCTCTTCCAGCCCCTGGCCAGATCACCCCCCCCGCCCAGCAAGCCCCGCACCGGCCCCTCCGAGCGGCCCTTCCAGCCCCTGGCCAGATCACCCTCCCGTCCAGCAAGCGCCGCACCGGCCCCTCCGAGCGGCCCTTCCAGCCCCTGGCCAGATCACCCCCCCCCGCCCAGCAAGCTCCGCACCGGCCCCTCCGAGCGGCCCTTCCAGCCCCTGGCCAGCTCACCCTCCCGTCCAGCAAGCGCCGCACCGGCCCCTCCGAGCGGCCCTTCCAGCCCCTGGCCAGATCACCCTCCCGCCCAGCAAGCTCCGCACCGGCCCCTCCGAGCGGCCCTTCCAGCCCCTGGCCAGATCACCCCCCCCGCCCAGCAAGCTCCGCACCGGCCCCTCCGAGCGGCCCTTCCAGCCCCTGGCCAGCTCACCCTCCCGTCCAGCAAGCGCCGCACCGGCCCCTCCGAGCGGCCCTTCCAGCCCCTGGCCAGATCACCCTCCCGCCCAGCAAGCTCCGCACCGGCCCCTCCGAGCGGCTCTTCCAGCCCCTGGCCAGATCACCCTCCCGCCCAGCAAGCTCCGCACCGGCACCTCCGAGCGGCTCTTCCAGCCCCTGGCCAGATCACCCTCCCGCCCAGCAAGCTCCGCACCGGCCCCTCCGAGCGGCTCTTCCAGCCCCTGGCCAGATCACCCTCCCGCCCAGCAAGCTCCGCACCGGCACCTCCGAGCGGCTCTTCCAGCCCCTGGCCAGATCACCCTCCCGCCCAGCAAGCTCCGCACCGGCCCCTCCGAGCGGCTCTTCCAGCCCCTGGCCAGATCACCCTCCCGCCCAGCAAGCTCCGCACCGGCACCTCCGAGCGGCTCTTCCAGCCCCTGGCCAGATCACCCTCCCGCCCAGCAAGCGCCGCACCGGCCCCTCCGAGCGGCCCTTCCAGCCCCTGGCCAGATCACCCTCCCGCCCAGCAAGCTCCGCACCGGCACCTCCGAGCGGCTCTTCCAGCCCCTGGCCAGATCACCCTCCCGCCCAGCAAGCTCCGCACCGGCACCTCCGAGCGGCTCTTCCAGCCCCTGGCCAGATCACCCTCCCGCCCAGCAAGCTCCGCACCGGCACCTCCGAGCGGCTCTTCCAGCCCCTGGCCAGATCACCCTCCCGCCCAGCAAGCTCCGCACCGGCACCTCCGAGCGGCTCTTCCAGCCCCTGGCCAGATCACCCTCCCGCCCAGCAAGCTCCGCACCGGCCCCTCCGAGCGGCTCTTCCAGCCCCTGGCCAGATCACCCTCCCGCCCAGCAAGCTCCGCACCGGCCCCTCCGAGCGGCTCTTCCAGTCCCTGGCCCGCTCGCCCCACGGCCTAGCAAGTGCCGCGGCGGCGCCTCCCCGAGCCGGCAAGCTGCCATGTGATGCAGCAAGCGCCACCCCCAAGCGACATTTTGTGCCTGGAGGCTGCGAGGCTTCAATTTTAAATGAAAACTCTTCCCCATTCTTTCACCATACAGCGAGAAGACAAGTGCGCTTTGCTCTGTTTTGCCCTTCTTCAGATGCCGTACTCAGCACCTCTTGAGGGGGCTGTTCGGATGGGCAACTTGGAAGAAAAGTCCATTGGGAGGAGTTGGCCGCACTTTGGGGCCGGTAGGAGGAAAGTGACTAGAAAGATGGGTGGGGAGGGAGACGTTGCTCCTTGCCCAGGAGGATGAATAAGGCTGGGTAAAAGTCCGAGTTGTAGGGAGGGAGGGCCACCGCTGCCATCCCGCTTTACTGCTGTCAACATCTGGTCACCTTAGCAGAGATATGAATTTGTAGAAAAAAGGGAAGAAAAGCTTATGATTGGAAACAGTTTCACCTGTTTTCATCCAGTCCCATGAATGATTCATGTACATTTAAAATAGGCTGGTTTGCACAGTATGCCTGTTAAAGAACAAGAAGGTGGCTTTTGAAAGTGATCCAAGAACAGCATGATGTCATAAAAGCCTTTCCTGAGCTGTTGTTTCACTATTCCCCCTCAAGAAGCATAGAAATGCAACCTGAATTAGGTCCTGAGTCAGAATAAGTACCTTATTGGCAGGATAACCACAAATGGTCACTGGGTTTGAAACAATGTCAGAGGTCATTAGAAAGAAGTTCTACAACTCAGGCAAGAGGATTAGGTCACTTTTGCTTTCTGAATGGAAGAAACAAATATCTTTCAAATATGAGAAGTTCCCTAAATTAATGACCTGGCTAAATTGCATAGAATTCCAATGTAAAGACAATCAGAAAGACCTACAAAGTGCCCTTGTTTTGGATATAGTGACTAAGGAAGCTCTATGACCTTACCAGAAATATTAAGTGGACCAGATAAATAAGCAGCTGTAGCAATGCCTACTCAGAATCCTCCCAAGGCATTTCAAGGCCAGAATCATTGCATATTGACAGTCAAACGCCGCCAGCTGCAACAAAGTACCAGAGAAATTAGACCCCCCCCCCTCCCCTAGTTACCATGTTCAGGTACTAGACAGGCAGGAACTCCCTTAAGCGTGTCCATCCTTAGCTGCTCCAGCATCTAACTGCATAGCATGAGAGGTCTGGATGTATTAATTGTAACCGCCATCTTGGGATTGTGTAATATTAATATTGGGTTGCTATTTTTGTGATCTGTCATTTTATTGTTTTATTGTGTGTGTGTGTGTGTGTGTGTATGTGTGTGTATATATGTGTATGTACGTATGTATGTATGTATGTATGTATGTATGTATGTATGTTGTTAACCGCCATGAGCCAGAATTTCTAAAGATGGCGGCATATAAATGAAAATAAATAAATAATACATACATACATATGTACGTGTGTGTATATACATATATATACATACATATACATATATGTGTGTGTGGTGTTGTTGTTGTTGTTGTTGGGTGCGAAGTCGTGTCCGACCCATCGCGACCCCATGGACAAAGATCCTCCAGGCCTTCCTGTCCTCTACCATTCCCCAGAGTCCATTTAAGTTTGCACCTACTGCTTCAGTGACTCCATCTAGCCACCTCATTCTCTGCCGTCCCCTTCTTCTTTTGCCCTCGATCGCTCCCAGCATTAGGCTCTTCTCCAGGGAGTCCTTCCTTCTCATGAGGTGGCCAAAGTATTTGAGTTTCATCTTCAGGATCTGGCCTTCTAAGGAGGAGTCAGGGCTGATCTCCCCTAGGCCACTCCGGTTTGTTCGTCTTGCAGTCCAAGGGACTCACAAGAGTCTTCTCCAGCACCACAGTTCAAAAGCCTCAATTCTTTGACGCACGGCCTTCCTTATGGTCAAACTTTCACAGCCATACAATGCAACTGGGAATACCATAGCCTTGACTAGACAAACTTTTGTTGGCAGGGTAATGTCTCTGCTTTTTAGGATGCTGTCTAAATTTGCCATAGCTTTCCTCCCCACGAGCAAGCGTTTTTAAATTTCTTTGCTGTAGTCCCCATCTGCAGTGATCTTGGAGCCCAGGAAAATAAAATCTGTCACTACCTCCATTTCTTCCCCATTTATTTGCCCGGAATTGTGAGGGCCAGATGCCATGATCTTTGTTTTCTTGATGTTGATTTTCAAGCCAACTTTTGCACTCTCCTTCACCCACATCAACAGGCTCTTTAGTTCCTCTTCACTTTCTGCCATTAGAGTGGTATCATCTGCATATCTGAGGTTGTTGATATTTCTCCCTGCAATCTTGATCCCAATTTGTGACACCACCTTTCTCATGAATGTGCTCCGCATACAAGTTAAATAGGCAAGGCGACAGTATACAGCCTTGCCGAAAACCTTTCTCAATTTTGAATTAATCTGTGATTCCATGTTCAGTTCTCACTGTTGCTTCTTTACCTGCACATAGGATTCTCAAGAGAAAAATAAGATGCTCCGGTATTCCCATCTCTTTAAGAACTTGCCACAATTTTTTGTGCTCCACACAATCAAAGGCTTTAGCATAGTCAATGAAGCAAAAGTAGATGTTATTCTGGAACTCCCTAGCTTTCTCCACGATCCAGCGTATGTTGGCAATTTGATCTCTAGTTCTTCTGCCTATTCGATATACTGCCTGTACTTCTGGAAGTTCATGGTCCACATATTGCTGGAGCCTAGCTTGTAGGATTTTGAGCATAACTTTGCTGGCATGAGAAATGAGTGTAATGGTGCAGTAGTTTGAACATTCTTTGGCATTGCCCTTCTTTGGGATTGGAATGTAAACTGACCTTTTCGAATCCTGTGGCCATTGTCGAGTTTTCCAAATTTGCTGGCATATTGAGTGTAGCACTTTTACTGCATCATCTTTTAAGATTTTGAGTAGTTCTACAGGAATGCTGTCACCACCACTAGTTTTATTGTTGCTCAGGCTTCCTCAGACGCATTTGACTTCACATTCCAGGATGTCTGGCTCCAGGTCAGTAACTACCCCATCGTGGTTATCAGGGATGTTAAGCTCGCTCTTGTATAGTTCCTCTGTATAATTGTGCCACCTTTTTAAAATCTCTTGTGCTTTTGTGAGGCCCCTACCATTTTGGTCCTTTATCATACCCATCTTAGCATGAAATGTTCTCTTCCTATCTCCAATTTTCTTGAAAACATCTCTGGTCCTCCCCATTCTTTTGTTTTCTGCTATGTACTGTTCATTTAAGAAGGCATTCTTATCCCTTCTCTGGAATTCAGCACTTAATTGGGTGTATCTTTCTCTTTCTCCCTTGCCAGTTGTCCAGTCTGTAAGGGCATGGGGTTGAATGTGTGTGTTGTGTGGGAGGTTGTGGCGGCGTGGTGGCAAATGAGGGCATGGGTGTGGAGATATAGGTGTCAAGAACCTGTGGTTTGAAATGGTTGTTGAGTGTGGGAGAAGACTGACCTTTGGGAATTGTGGCATAGTGGTTGCAGATGAGCTTTCCAGAGCCATGTCTTCAGATATGTGAAGGGAAAATCAGACTGGAGACTCTTCTTAGGGGAAGATTACATGGCAATCAATTCCCCCCAGTTCTGCGTCATTTCCCTTCTTGCGTGAATTAGGCCATAGACACCGAAATGCCCCTCTGCTCTAATACACATGGGGTAGTCAAAGTACACAGGTGTCCACCCTGTTCCTTCTTTTCCATTTTTTCACTGTTGAATAAATGTTATGTGCCCACATGCTTCTTTCATGGTTGCTCCTTAGAAGAACGGATTTCTGTACCCTATTGCTTACTACCCAAAGGAGTCTCAAAGCGGTTTACAAACACCTTTTCCATTCGTCTCTCCATTCGTCTCTCTCAGCGGGAAGTTTCCGGATCAAGGACAAGGGAAGGCCCGCGTAGAGCGAGTTACAGAAATCTATTCTGGAGGTGACCGTTGCATGGATCACAGAGGGGGACAGGTAGGGTGTCACGCAAGAAGTGTTCAGGGGACAGGTAGGGCGCTAGTAGTCGGGCCTGGCGCAGGTGGAAAAATGCCTGGCCTGCTACTTTTTTGACCTGTGCCTCCAAGCTCAGGGAGGCGTCAATGATCACACCCAAATTCCTGGCTTGGGACGCGATGGTGAGTTGCGTCCCACCCAGGGTGTGTAAGCATGCTTCCTGGTCCCGCCCCTATGTTCCAGCCACAGGGCCTCCGTCTTGGAGGGGTTGAGTTTCAGGCGACGCTGCTCGAACCATTCTGTCACCGCTTCCAAACATCTGGCAAATGGTTCCGGGGGAGAGTCCGGGAGGCCGTCCATGACAAGATAGAGCTGGGTGTCATCAGCGTACTGGTGGCAACCCAGCCCAAAACTCCGCAGCAGCTGGGCCAGAGGGCGCATAAAGATATTAAACAGTGTGGGGGAGAGGACCGCTCCCTGGGGGACTCCACAAGGAAGTCTGTAGGAGCGCGAGAATTCATCCCCCATTGCTACCCTCTGGATCCGGACCTGGAGAAAGGAATGTATCCAGCGTAGAGCTGTGCCCCATATCCCCATGCCGGCGAGGCGGTGGACCAACAGTTCGTGATCCACGATGTCAAAAGCGGCCGACAGGTCCAGAAGAACCAGCACTGCCGACCCGCCCATATCCAGCTGGCGGAGGTCATCCAACAGGGCAACCAACACCGTCTCTACCCCGTGGCCAGGTCGAAAGCCAGACTGATATGGATCTAGTGCCGAAGTTTCTTCCAAGAATGCCACGAGCTGGTCTGCCGCGGCCCTTTCAACCACCTTGCCTAGGAATACCAAGTGCGACACTGGGCGGTAGCTGGCGGGGTCCCACGGGTCCAGCATGGATCTTTTCAGGAGAGGGTGAACCACTGCCCCCTTCAGCTGCTCTGAAGGAACCATGACGGACAGGGGTCAAGCGGGCAAGTGGTCGTCCTAACCGAACCTAGCAACTTGTCCACTTCGGATAAAGAGAGCCGTGTGAAGCCATCTAACGTCACCTCCAAAGGCGGCCAACAGGCCTCCAGTTCGTTTACTGTATTAACTGTGGCAGGAAGATCGCGGCAGAGTGACGAGATTTCATCCGCAAAATAGCTCGCTAAAGCCTCACAGCCTAGTTCCAATTTGCTAATATTTTGGCGCCCCTCAAGGGCAGTAAGGGATCTAACTACCCTAAATAGTTGGGCCGGGCGAGAGCTTGCGGAAGCGAGTTCTGCGGCAAAAAATTCACGTTTTGCCACTTTCACCGCCATCTCATACGCCCTCATAAGTGTGCGATAAGATGTTCTCGTAGCTTCGTCACGAGTCTTCCGCCACACTCGCTCCAGTCATCTCACTTCCCTTTTCTTCTCCCGAAGCTCCCCGGTATACCGGGGAGCCCGTTTGAGTCGAGGGCAGAGAGGACGTTTAGGGGCGATCTCATCCATAGCAGCCGTCAGGCGGGACTGCCAGTCCGCCACCAAGGCCACTAGTGAGTCGCCAGTAGGCATTGGGTCCCGCAGAGCATTCCGGAATCCAATTGGATCCATGAGTCTCCGCAGGCGGGCTAAAATACGCCCGCCGCCCAACTGGGGGGGGTGGTATCCTGAGCCAGGCCCGCAGTGCATAGTGGTCTGACCATGGCACAGCTAAAGCTGTATCCAGATCCACCTCTATCCCAGCCGAAAATCAAGTCGAGTGTGTGGCCGGCGTGATGGGTGGGCCCAGCAACAAATTGCGAAATTCCTAGTTTCGCCATGGATGACACCAGGTCTCCGCCATGGACTGAAGGGGTCACGTCCGCGCGGACATTGAAGTCACCCAGGATCAAAAGCCTGGGGTACTGCAATGCCCAGGCGGCCGCCACCTCCAGCAGGCGGGGCAGGACATCTGGCGGCGCGTTGGGCGGACGGTATACCAACACTCTCGACCGAGTCCCATCCAATACCGACACACTCCGCCGGAAATTTCCGGTGCCAGGAGAGCTCTGTAGGTGAGGGCCTCCCGGACCACGGTAGCCACCCCCCTCTCCCCTCTTGTGGGTCCGAGATTGGTGAAGGACCGAGTAACCTGGTGGGGCTAGTTCTTTCTGGGCCGATGACTCGCTTTCCCTCACCCAGGTCTCAGTCACGCAAGCAAGGTCCGCCTTCGACTCCGCGATGAAATGTTGCAGGGTCGAGGACTTGTTCTTAATCGACCTTGCATTGCACAAGACCAATGTTGGACCCTGTACCCTAGCCTCCACCCTCACATTCCTGGGGATGGACTGAGGTTAGAAGGGGATCGAGCACACCCAGGGCGCCGGCCGTGTCTCCACGGCCGGGTCCCATACGTGACACCAGTGCTCCCACCCCATCTCTTGTCCAACCTCCTCCCCCAGCCATAGCGCCCCTGGCCAGTGATCGTTGAAATACCGGCCCCGGTACAAGCCCCCCTTTGGTTGGGCCTCCCTCTCCATAATCCCGCTCCCCAGAGAGAACAACCAGCTAACCTCCTGTGTTAATTCTTCTCCCCCCACTTAGCTGCACTAACCCGCCCTAACCCACCCTACCCTAATTAAGCTATTACCGCCCAACCCCCCTCCCTCCACCCTAATCTCTACTGGCAGCTGGTGAGGTAAGGGCTACACTGCAAGGGCGAGATCCCGCCTGTAAGGGGTTTTCTCGAGCCCTTCCAGTTTGCTCCTCCAACACTGCTGATCTTGCCCTAACTTCTATTCCTCTCTGGGTAGTAAATCCCTATCCGCTAGCCCCCCCTGATACCAAGGAAGGCCAATCCAGACAACCACAGGCAAAGAGAAAAAAAATACAGTTGGTGGATGTTTTTCACTTGACCACCAGATGGTGCTGAAGGGCGATTCTCAAGCTGGACCAAGTCCTTGCAGTTCTTCCGGTCACCACTAGGTGGTGTCCAAGGGAGCCAACTCTTCACTCCAAGTCGAGATCTTAAAGTGGAAGGACCAACTTCTTCGCTCTCCTCGAGGCAGCAGCTCCACTGGTGGAGATGGAAAGGTGGAGAGCGGGCCTCGCAGCGTGACTGGCAGCAGGGGCCCACAGAATCCACCCACCACCAGCCGATGGATTTCAGGCCATAAGACCCATGTGCAGCTCCAGGACCTCGCGGCAGGGGCTGGGCTTCAGGCGAAGGTTCCCATCGTCGCCCTGACCCGCCGCAGCCCGCTGTCTCTTCCAGGTCGACTGCCGCAAGCCCAGGAAAGCCCAGCAAGTCGAGTAACCCCAGCAAGCCGAGCCCAAGTACCAACGGAGGACCAAGGAAGGACCGAATGAAGAAACAAAGCCAGCCCCAATGCACCACGCTACGGCGCCGAATCTCCTGGTGAGCCGTCGATCTTTCTCTCTCACTTATCGGGGGGGTGCAATGAGGACGCAGGGGCTTCCAGAAGGAGGGTAGCAGCCTGAGGGGGGAGGGTCGTCTGCGGGTATCCCTGCTGCGGCCTCTCTATGTTGCGCCTCGGGACTCGCGTTGGTTTTCTTTCCCCAGCCAAGGTGTTTTCTGCTGGAAGGCGTCCGTGCACGAGTCCGGTGGTAGAGCCAGCGCATTGGGCCGCTGCTTCCCCCCCTTCTGTCACTTGCTCTTTTGCCCTGTTGTGCTGGCGGTGGTCTAGTCCCGTGATAAAAAGGGGGGGGGAGGGGATGGAGCTAACCCCCAGTCCCCACAAACCTTGTAGGGGCGAGAACCCCAAAACTCAGGGGCTCTCATAACCCAAAAGGCCGGGTGGAGCTCTAGGCCCCAGCGTCCATCCGCACCACCATCTTGCCACAGAAAAAATCAAGTCAGTTCCCATGTATCTCCAGCCATTGTCTTTCTGGCACTAAGTCTATCACAGTCCTAGTTATGGATGGGCATGAACTAGTTCATGAGTCAAAAGTTGTTATAAATTTGGCCTGGTACATACTTTGCTTAACATTTCCTGAAGTTTCACCCAGTTTGGGGGTTTGGGCCATTTAAACCTAGCAGCTGACCAGGGTGGTCTGCCCTTCAGCTGTTAAGTTTAAATGACCGCAAACCAATTTAACTATCTGCTTTGCACCCCCCTTCCAAGCAGGAACTAGTGAAATGGACAGCTAAAATGGCTGCTTCAATGCAGGAAGGCGCTGACATTTAAGCATCCATTTTGTTCCCCTTACTTTGAAGCAGTAGAAAGTGAAATGGACCACTGAAATGGCTGCCGGCACATGGGCGCATCCATCCTGCTTTTAGCCTGAAATGGTTGCCAGCCATTCCACTGATCTATTTTCCTTCCCCCGCTTCAAGTCCACTCATCAGCTTTTAAGATTAAATGGCTGCCATTACACTCTCTCCCAAAGCTGAGGGAAGCAAAACTGATTGGTGAAATGGCTGACATTTCAGTGGCCCATTTTAATTCCCATTACTTCCAAGCAGGAGAGAGTGAAACAGACAGGTTAAAGGCTGTCAAGCTGTTAGGTTTAAATGACTGGCAACCAGTTCAGCAGTCCATTTTGCTTCCCCTCAATTCTAAGTAGGGAGAAGTAGCTAGGTCATTTTTGGGCTTTTTGTTTCGTTCAGGGGTTCAGAAAGATCCTAAACCGCCAGAACTGAACCATTTCATGCGCATTGCTAATCCTATCTACATGTCTAACATTTCCTGTTCACATACAGTCCTGCTAATCCCAGAGTCTAATAAATTTGATGCCATCGATACCTTTATCATTTTTTGCTCATCTGTTTAGACCAGGCTTTCTCAACCAGGGGTTTGTAAAACCCTGGGGTTTCTTGATGACCCAGGAAAGGTTTTCCAAATGGGTGGGAGTTAATTTTTTATATATCTTTAAATTTGTTTAACCATCTGCTTCGCACCCCCCTTCCAAGCAGAAACTAGTGAAATAGACAGCTAAAATGGCTGCTTCAAAGCAGGAAGGAGCTGACCAGGCTCTCTGCCATTTAAACCATCCATTCTGCTCCCCTTACAATGAAGCGGTAGGAAGTGTAACGGCAACCATTTAATATTGGGTGATATGACCATATGTGATCATGTTGACCCTCCATCCCAATATGGCCAATGTTGGGCCTGGCGTCGGTGGGAAGAGGAGGGGCCCCAGTTGGGCATATAAACACCTATGCTTCTCAACCATATTCTGCATAATCATGCCACTTCTGTGGTTTCTCAAAGCCTGTAGAATGTTTCAAGCGTTTCTCAGCGGTAAAAAAGTTGAGAAAGGCTAGATTAGACTAATAAGAATCCTGTTGCCCTGTCATTTCTCAGGTGAAGTAGTAAAGAAGTAAAGGATATTTTAAATGACAAGAGCAAACATTGCAAACTGAGCTGCTTAAGAGGATTTAAATTTGGGTCCTCCATAACCTAGTCTCTAACCACTACACCATGCCTGCATATGAAATGCAAAGGTAAAGGCTTGAGTAAAGGGGATAAAGGAAACAGCAGACACTGAAGTCTCCTCAATTCTTTATTTATTTGACACCCCGCTTGCCATTGTGCTCTACAAAGTCTGGTATTCCTCTTTCAGACACAATAAGAATATTCTGGCTAATTACTTATTCCTTAATTGTAAGATCAACTTCTTAAAATGACAACTGTCATCATTCAAAATAAGATGTAAATGCAGTCTTTACCTAAGCAGCTATGATAAGACATGCAGCTATCACAATGTGCAAGAAAACAATAATGATAAGAGCCACATACTAAATTACTTCCTAGAACTATGAAATTCCAAGAAGATTGTCTCAGGATTGATGGATATGTAACAACAATTCCATGCAATAAAGTACCCATGCAAAAGTGATCAAGGTAATTCAGAAGCATTTTCCAGCATGATTTGGGGGGAGGGGAGACTAGTATTTTCATGGGAGGGGGGGGCATCAGCAAATATCTTGAACTTCACTTCTCACTGCTCCTCTCCAAAAGACAAAGGATGGGCTGCTCAACTTTCCACTGAGAAAGAGCATACTTACTCTTGTTAGACAGATGAAATAAGTACTCTGTTAGCCACAGAAGATTATTAGTGTGTATATGGGAGGGAAACTGAACCAAACAAAACCAAAGTTCCCTTTTTAGGTTCCTGTATGCTGATATCAGCTGGATCTGTCCTCTCAGTCTGCACAAATAAGTGGGAACCTTCCATTACACGGTGAGGTGGCTTGCTATTTTTTAAAAATGTGTCAGATGTTAGCTTCTCATGGCATGCACTTCTCCAGGTGCACTTTTGAAGCACTCTTCAACTGTTAACAGGAAATATCTTGAAGACAGTATCACTGCATTGGGGATATCATGGTTTGCCCAACTGAGTTTATCAAGCAAACTTTAGAAGAACTTAACATGGGAAGCAGCCACTATGATACTGATGGCCGCTCCTCTTAATGGGTTAATGTGTTTGTGTGGGCACATTTCAAAACAGGACTCTCATCTTATTAAAGCATATATTGTCCTGGAAGCTTGGATGGTTCTCTTCATTCTTCATTTGTTGGTGCATGTGCATTTTAAGATCTTATGCTTTTATATACCAGAAAATGGAAATCTGAGACACTGTTTCACAGACAGCTGTGGTATATGCCAAATGGGAGACAATGCAAAAAAAATTATTTACCCGTATCAAATTGCACAGAAGAATGAAAACAAGTCCATAACAAAGCCAAAAAAATCAATCAGAGTTACCAGTGAAGCATTTTTTCCCTCTTTGCTAGTCTGAAGCCACAACTTTTTAAAAAGGAAGCATGCCTCCACATATTACATACAACCTCAACAATCCCATGGAAACTATGCAGATGAACTTTGTTCCTGAAAGAATGGGCCAGGTCACTCTCATGGGGACAGTCATAATGCATGCAGTCACAGGAGATCGTCGAAGAGAGTTTCAGTATGACAACCCCTTGCTCTCATTAGGAAAAGCAGAACTGGGATTCAACACAGAAGGAAGTCTTGAAAGCTGTTTGTCATCTTGCCAGGTAACTGTGCCAACAAGCCATTCCTTAATTCCTTAAACAAACTCGCCACTGGTAGTGAAATGGAGCACACAATGCCTTCATACACTCTTGTTCTATAGACCAGTCTTGCGAGCAGGACATCAGTAGCCTGGCTACAGCCTGCTTGGCCAGCACAGACACCAGACAGCAATGCCAACAGAAGTCCTTCTTTGAAGTTATGCTTGAAAAACTTCTTCTAATATGCATTACAAAACAGCTGTTTGGGGGGGGGGGAGAAATTGTGGAGGAGACCAAGCCAGGAGATTTGAGCAACAGGCAAGGAAGCCGCAGGCTTTTTTTGCACGATTTTAATTTGCCACCAGCACATTGTAAATAAGATTCCCAATATGTGACAACATGATATCCTTCCTAGGTAGACTAGGTGTGGGGGGCTGGGGGGAGGGAGAGAAGGAAGTCAGAGGATTATACAGACAAAGTGCAGTGAGGCAGATAGTGGAGCCTGGTTAAGCCCTGCATGAGGCAAGAGGATTATGATGCCCATTTGAACCCCACGTAAATTGAGAAAAGAGAGGCAGTGGCACTCAGTCTGGCTAAGCTACACACAAGGTCCCTGCTCAGCCCAGCCTAAACCCTTGCAGCATCCACCTCACATGAGATGAGGGGAGCGGTGCCTGGTCTGCGTGAGGTGAGGGAAGCAGCACCTGTCCACTTGGCTAGGCCTGCTGCCTCTTCTTCCCTCCTTCCATTTCCTCTTTGGGAGGAAGAGGCAGGGTCAGGCAGACAGCATCTTCCTCTTCGCTCTTCCTTTGGGGCCTGGGAGGTCAGGCTGGAGGAGGGGCCCTTTCTCAAAATTGTTCACTCCCAGTTTACCCCTGCTCGCAGAGTTGTACTACAGATAAAATGGAGAAGATGACACTTAAGTAAGTTGCTTTGTGTCTCCATTGTGAAGAAAAGTGGGCTGTAAAAAAAGTAAAGAAACACTAAATACAGCTGAAGATGGGGGAGACAGATAATTGGTTAGTAGGTATGAAGGAGAGAACAAAGGTGAGGATATGGGAGTTGTGTGAAGAATGGAGGAAATAGCATGGAGAAGCCAAGACAGGGGGAAATGGGTACCCCCCTTTGCAAGTCCTTGCAGGTTCCCCACTGTGCAACTGACATTGCCTTGGCACAACTGGGCAATAGTTTTTTTCTAGGAAGAGGGCACCAGGGGTACACTAAGATGAACAATGGAAGACGGGAAGAAGATAAAGATAGGGTGGCTAATGGATGAGAAGACGAGGGGACAGGAAAAGGCGGGAGACTTTCAGGCCTTTCAAGAATGGGAAAGAAGGAAATAGTGGGAGAAAGGAGAATTTACCCCATAAATCTTTGTGGCTACCCATTTGTGATCTTCTAAGACCAAAACATTTAGCCACCTAGCTGCCAATTCTGAGCCTGGAGTGCCTGGAGCAACTTCTAAAGCATGAGAGTGGGACATACAATCATATTTATATATGTGGGAAAAAATTGTGGTTGACTGTAGCTTCCTGTAGAATCCAAGATTTCCTCTCCTCCAAGGAGTATTTGCTGTGTAATCTGTTAAATGGACCTAAATTCTTCTGCACACCAATTGTGAAGCAGAGGAAATATACAAAGATACCATGGATAGGCTGAAAGCAATTATACACAAGTACAGAGGCCAACAGGAACGATAGATGAAACTTTACTGCTGCTACTGCTATAGCAGTTCCCAGTACTGAAGTGGTTAGCTGCCTTTCAGATTTTAAAAGGGTTTATTTTAAGAGCCACGTCTCTTTAGCAGCTACAGAATTGACTCAGTTGCACTGTGAAAAGCAAAGGCTTGTTTCTCCAGAAAGGGAAAGAAAGCCCTCAAGATTGCCATAGCCCATCATGTGATGTATGAATGCACACTGGTCTATCTGCACACTCCTCCAGCAAATCTTAGACAAATGTCTAAATGAGACTTCCAACAGGAAGAGCAACACCTCCCTTCCCTCACAGGATTAATATCAAAGACAGGAAACTATGATCCTATAAGATGGATTCTGCACGGTTTTAACTGAGGGAAATTTCTGCGCAAGTAATGTAAAATGCAGCACCTATCCAGGAGGATGAGATTAACTTTCACAAACACCACCTGCATGTCTCCAAAAAGCTTTTATAAGAGAAATTAGCATTTCAAAAAGCACACTTCAGCTTTTTGAACTTCACAAAAGGAGTCTTCTGCTCATGATTAATAGATGTGGCATAGCATTCCAAATGGCATGGCAGAAAGGATTGTTGGGAGAATAGATAAGTAAACTACAATTATTATTCTATTTTTTTGCCCAGAGGAGCTGCGGAGGGACAGATCATGAGCTCCAAACCTGGAATGTTCTGAAGGATTTCCCATTTAACTCAATTACTAGCATTTTAATGGCATTCACCATCCCTTGGCTTAGATCCTCCATGTAACCAAATGCATTACCCCTGCCTCCGCTTCACGCATACCCCCAATCAACAAGAACGAAAACAGGCTTGCTGCCTGGATCATATTACCAATACCTTCTCAATTTTTTAAAATGGAAGACCCAGTGAGAGGTAAGCTACTGGGTTGCCATCACAATGCAAAGCTAACATAGCCCATAACACAAAAATTATCAAGCTATATTTTGCTGTGAAAAATGTATGCTTTAGCATACAGCCAAGATATTCATATAAACTGCATGAAAATGAGAACCAACTACACTTAACAGCAGTAATTCTACATCTTTAAATGCCACAATCCCATAGCAGATGAGAGGCACAACTGCAACTGAGCATTGCATGAGCAAGGGATATAAATCCTGCCCATACTTGCTGCTCTCCTACCTTTTACCCTCCTTGCTGGCAGGGTCACTTCTAGTATAGGAGCCCACCTGGAGGAAAATGGCCAATGCATACAAACTGGCTGGGAAGGGAAGCAGATGGGGGAAAGTGCAGCAGAAGCCTTGTGTGCTTTTAAGTCACAGTCTTCACCCTTCCTTCCATTATATGTGATTAGGGCAGTCTCACACGCTAGGATGTGATGCTATGACAGGTGTAGCTTGCTCCTTACCAGGCAGTTTCAAAAAACATTTTATGCTCATTCTAGCAAGCTGTCAGAGGCAGACAAAACTCACAACAAGGCTTCTATAGAAAGGAAGCTTTAATTGGAAGTAGATCTCAATACTCAAACATCTGAAGTCAAGACTGTTCGATATCGATAAAGCAAGCAGTGATCGATACAATTCTCCTGCCTAAACCAGACCCGTTCCCAGGGGAGGGGTGCCACCCCCCGCCCAGGTGCCATCCTGGGCGTCCTGCCAAAGTGTCTCTGTTGGCATGTCCTTGGTCGGTGCCTCAAGTTGCAGATAAGATGTTTAAAGGGTCACTGGTAACAAAGTATCACACCAGGGAGAACATGCAGTGTGAAAAGTTCAGGGCCATCAAAGGGAGGATAGAGGATCAAAAGGAATGCTACAGAGTCATAAGCATAATGGTTACATGGTTAAAGCAATAGAAGTTACACACACACAAAGATAGAGTCTCTCTGGCTCACTTGGTATAGACATGGCAGAGAGCAGGGGACTGACCCTGACACAAGCACTGCCACAGCTTTGATACTACAGAAGTCTGGAGAGCTGGAGAGCAATTGTTAAAAAGTTGCCATTGGACTTAGGTGTGAACATATCTTGCTCCTGAAGCATTGCTGCTAAATAAAGAGTCAGAATTTGGTGGACAAAAAGAGTGAAAGGACTCACTATGCAGCAGAGTCGTTCAGCTGGTACTCTCGAGAACGATTAAAGCAGGCCTGGACTCCACTATCTGCCCACAGCCTCCGGATTACGTTGGCCAGGTCTTCTGGCATGATTCCCTGTTCCTCTGCAGTGCAAGAGAGTGCAAACAACTGGCGAGCATCATCCTGCAAGGGACAGGAAAAAAGTCATTTAAGGCCACACAATAGCTTATGCCTTATCTGTGTATAACACGAAACTTCATGCATTGCTCATGAGTAGGCAAGGGAAGAACTTGGCACCATCCTGTGCTTTAAATCACACTTCCCACACTGCCTCACCTCTCCTTTTAGATGTGTAGATGTATGACACCAGAGTTCATCCCAGGGGAAACAAATATACTTTGGTGAACAATGGAGCAAAACACTCCCTATGTGCAAAGCAGTAACCCCTTCAGCATGTTGCTACAAAGAAAGCAGTTCTTAGTCTATTGATTTAATAGTACTAAGCAAAGCCAACATCAGGAAAGCAAATTCATGGTTAATACATAAACAATTACAATAGACCTTTGTTTGAATAGCCTTGATGAACTCTAAGAAATAGTTCACAGAATGCAGTGCCATGAGTTAATTTGAAAGAGTTGATTTAATTTCATAGAAAGAGAGAATTGGTATGCATGTGCCATCAAGTAATTTCCTGCTTATGGTGACTCTATGCATTAATAACCTCCAAAATTTCCTATCTTTACCAGCCTTGCTCAGGTCTTGCAAACTGAAGCTCATGGCTTCCATTTACTGAGTCAATCCAACTCATGTTGGGTCTTCTGTTTCTCCTACTGCCTACAACCCTCCCTAGCATTACTGTCTTTTTTTGGTGAGTTGTGTCTTCATGTTGTGATCACATTAGTCTCAATTTAGTCATTTAGGTTTCTAGGGAGAATTCAGGTTTGAGTTGATCTAGAACCCACTTATTTGTCCACTGGATGGTCCATAGTATCTGAAACACTCCTCCAACACTACATTTCATATGAATCAGTTTTCTTCCTGTCAGCTTTCTTCATTTTCCAGCTTTCTCATCTACACACAGTAAAGGGGATACCATAGAACTAATTATCCTATTTGCATTACATTATATGGGTTACTCGTGACGGACTGAGATTAATCCCCAATCCACATTCAGGGTGATGGTTGGGGGGGGGGTGGAGTTGGTTGTGTTTTTTCAATCGCTATATCTTGGTCTTGTATGGATTTGTATGGATTGATGTGCATTTTATAAGGGGTTTAGGGGTAATTTTATTGGAGATTTTATGTACCTCTGTAACCCGCCACAAACCTTTTAGGGAGTGGCGGGCTAGATATCTAGATGATGATGATGATGATAAAGTCCATTTGCCAAGAATGACACTGCCTTGCTAGCACAGTGAAGGCTGGATAATTTGAAATTGCTCTTAATTATTCTACCAGTATCTTTTAGGGGGACAGTGTTTGTTAAAAGGCAGGACACAAAAACACTGCAAATAAATTTGACTAAACAATTCTTTAATTGATTACCGTATAAACTCACATATAAACCGACCAGCATATAAGCCGAGGCACTTAATTTTACCACAAAATCTGGGCAAATTTATTGGATATAAGCCGTGGGTAGGAAATGCAGCAGGCTACTGGTAAATTTACAGGGTGGTCTAAATGCTTAATCCATGCTCCATCATCACAGGCTCTCCCATCCAGCCTCCCCACCTCACCACAAATACAGAAAAGTCAAGCTGCTGGTTTTTGTACCCCACTTTTCACTAACCAAAGGAGTCTCAAAGTGGCTTACAGTCGTCTTCCCTTCCTCTCTTGATGCCAGACACCCTGAAAGAACACTGACAGAACTGCTCTTTTAGAACAGCTCAGGTAGGAGAAGCAAACAGTGCCCCCCAGGCCAGCAAACCAGAACAGAACAATAGTACCCAAAGTTGGCAACCTACTACAACTAGTACAACAGCTACCAAACTGGGGGCTACAGTGCCCCCCAGAACAAAACACTGAAAGAAAGAACTGTAAAACTGAAAACTGAAAGAACTGTAAAAAGCAACTTCTAAAAGAAAAAACAAACCCAAGAAAAGGCAAACAGTGCTGCCCCTCAGATAAAAGAAGGAACACTGAAAAAACAGTAAATCCCAGAACACCCCCAAAACCCACCCCAACCCATCCCTAGAAAACAAAAGAATAGTTTGGAAGAAGTGATTAGGAAAAGAAGGGGGAAAATATCAGAATCCCTCAGTCAAACCATTGATGTCCTACAAGCTGCCAGAGTAAGTTTTCAAGATATTTGCAGAAGGCAATGGTTAGCTGGAAGCAATTAGGTAACTTGCGAAGAGCTTAGTTTTTAAGATCTTTGCAGAAGGCAAAGGTTAACTGGAGGCCACTAGCTCAAGGCAAGGGTTAACTGGAGGCCACTAGCTCACTTGCAAAGAGCTCAAGTTGCATATGCAATGCTGCGATTGGCTGGCTGGGGGCAGGCTGTTAATCAATTACCCGAATATAAACCAAGGAGGTCTTTTAAATGCCAAAAACTGTGCTGGAAAACTTGGCTTATATGCAAGTATATATGGTATATTGTTTAAATTATGTAATGCCTTAAAAGCCCATGGAAGAAGAAACGAATTGAAAAAAAATAAATATAACTGCCTCATAAAAATCAGACTGCTTTATTTATTATTAATGTTTATTAAATTGTTTCTCCGCCATCACCAAGGAGCTCAGGATGTTGCACCAATTTCTTTCATCCTCAATTTTATTTCTGCAACAACTCTGTGAGATATGTTGACTCAGCAGTGAAAGACCAAAAGTAACTTAATGAACTTCTGGGACAAGAGGGGATTTGAAGCTGAGTCTCTCTGGTCCTAATCCAATATTTGGACCAGGATTGTAGGACACCTGTCTCAATACAAGGTAACAACATAATCAGTGTAGTCTGAATATACAACATTAAGGCAATATAGAGCCAAATCAGAAGAGACTGGTGGCTATCATGAAATCACAACAGTGTAGAATATGTTGATGACCACTTACATGAGGTTCCTATTTAAGTATTTTGTTTCTTGTTTTAAATCCCATAGGAAGTTGGTCATTTGTTGAATCAGCCACACAGCAAACTAACTTTTCCCATGGCCTTCTCCAGGCAAGGTCTTCTCCCCCACCGACCCCACGAAGCTCAGGAAACACTTCACAGTCCCCCACAAGAAAGAGTTTTAGTTCTGCTCCCAGGAGTATGAAGAAACGGGTACTGGTAATTGGGGATTCCTTGCTAAGAGGTGTAGAGGCCCAAGTGTGTAGACCAGACTTGTTGTCTGGAGAGGTCTGCTGCCTACCAGGTGCACGCATCAAGGATGTGACACAACGGTTAGACAGGCTCATCAAGCCTACAGATCATTACCCCTTACTTCTCATCCATGTAGGAACAAATAATACTGCCCAGCAGAACATGGAAAATATTTTTAAAGACTTTATGGATCTGGGGGAAAAGGTAAAGGACCTGGGAGCGCAGGTTGTGTTTTCATCAGTCCTCCCTGTGAGTGGCTGAGGCATAGGAAGAGAGAGAAAAAAATATGCAAGTATATGACTGGCTACGTCAATGGTGTTCACGAGAACAATTTGGATTTCTGGATCATGGTCAACGATGTCGGTATGAGGGGCTATTATCAGGAGACGGTGTGCACCTCACAACGGATGGAAAAAGTATTTTTGGGAGAACCCTTGCACACCTGGTGAAGAGGGCTTTAAACTAGACACAAAAGGGGAGCGAGACGTAAATTCAGAACTTGGTGTGATGGCAATATCTGAACTTGAGAAGATCTCAAATCTAAAGGGAATGTTACATAAGCAGGGAACTACTAGCTTACAAGGAAGTTCAAAAAACAAAAGTATGACGCACACATATTATAGACTACGATGTCTCTATACTAATGCACAGAGTATGGGAAACAAGCAGAAGGAATGTAGTTGTAATAGAGGAAGGAGGCTATGACCTAATAGGAATCACAGAAACTTGGTGGGATAATACAATTAGAATACTAAAATTGAGGGGTACAATCTATTCAGAAGGGACAGGCAAGAAAAGAAGGGGGGAGGTGTAGCAATATATGTTAGGAATCTTTATACTTCTGAAGAAATACAGGTACCCAAGCATGAAAGTTCAATTGAGTGTATTTGGGTAAATATAAAAGGAGTAAAAAATGAGAGTGGTATTATTGTGGGTGTCTGCTATAGACCACCAAGCCAGTCAGAGGATTTAAATGAGATACTGCTAGACCAAATTACACAATTCTCAAAAAAGGGGAAAACAGTGGTCATGGGTGACTTCAATTACCCGGATATCTGTTGGAAGACCAACTCTGCTAAAAATGCAAACTCCATTAAATTCTTAACTTATCTTGCCGAAAGCTTCATTTCCCAGAAAGTAGAGAGGGGAACCAGGGGGTCTGCTATTTTAGATTTGATTCTCATCAATAGGGAAGAACTGGTAGATGAGGTGGAAGTAGTGGGCACACTTGGTAGCAGTGACCATGTGCTTATGGAATTTTCAATCGTGGGAAAGAGAAAACCTTTACGTAGCCGTACGTATAGACTGGACTTCAGGAAAGCTGATTTTCACAGACATAAAGGTATGTTGTGTAGAGCCCCGTGGTCAGAAAGACTTAAAGAGATGGGAGTCCAAGAGGGCTGGGAGTTTCTTAAAAGTGAAATACTGAAGGCTTGATCACAAACAATTCCCTTGAGAAGAAAAGATGGAAAGAGCCTAAGGAAGCCAAGTTGGTTCCATAAGCAGTTGACAAATGATTTGAGGAATTAAAAAAAGTCATTTAGGAAATGGAAGGAAGGCCTCATTACCAAGGATGAGTATAAACAAATAATCAATAATTGTAGGGGGAGTGTTAGAAAAGCTAAAGCTCAATATGAGCTTAGGCTAGCAAGAAATGCTAAACATAACAAAAAAGGCTTCTTTAGTTATATTTCAAGCAAGAAAAAGAATAGGGACACCATAGGACCCCTGTGAGGACAAGAAAGTGAAATTATAACAGATGATGAAGAGAGGGCTGAACTGCTTAACTCCTATTTCTCCTCAGTCTTCTCTTGTGAGGGAAATAGTGATCAATGTGGCAAAAATGTAACACAATACGGGGGACGGAAATGGTGGCCTAGGATCACTGTTGGAACAGTCCACAAACACCTAGTTTCTTTAAATGAAACAAAGTCTTCTGGGCCAGATGAACTGCATCCAAGGGTACTAAAAAAACTTGCAGATGTCTGTCCATTATTTTTGACACTTCTTGGAGAACAAGTGAGGTGCCAGGCAATTGGAGGCAAATTGTCCCCATCTTCAAGAAAGGGGAAAAGGAGGATCCGGGTAATTATCGACCCGTCAGGTTGACATCTGTAGCTGGCAAAATTTTGGAACAAATAATCAAACACTCGGTCCTTGAGCAGATGGAACTGAGAGCTGTGATTTCTAAGAATCAGCATGGGTTTTGCAGAACAAGTCATGTCAGACCAACCTTATCTCTTTTTTCGAGAAAGTGACTACCTTGCTGGATCAGGGGAATGCCATGGACATAGTTTATCTGGATTTCAGCAAAGCTTTTGATAAGGTTCCACATGATATGGTAAAATGCGGTATGGATCCCAATTCTGTCAGGTGGATCAATAACTGGTTGACAATTCATACCCAGAGGGTACTTGTTAATGGTTCAGCATCTTCTTGGAAAAGTGTGGCAAGTGGAGTACCGCAAGGATCTGTCCTGGGGCCTGTGCTGTTCAACATATATTTATAAATGATTTGGATGAGGGATTAGAAGGGATACTTATTAAATTTGCAGACAATACTAGCAAACACAACTGAAGACAGCAACAGAATACAGGATGATCTTGATAGGCTCAAGAAGTGGGCTAAACTGAATAAAATGAAGTTCAATAGGGACAAATGTTCTGCATTTAGGTAGGAAAAACCAAATACACCAATATAGGATGGGGGAGACTTGTCTTGGCAGTAGCATGTGCAAAAAGGATCTAGGAGTCTTAGTAGACCATACATTGAACATGAGTCAGCGGTGGGACTCAGTGGCTAAAAAGGCAAATGGGATTTAGGGCTGTATCAAACAGAGTATCGTGTCCAGATCACGGGAAGTGATGGTACCGCTTTACTCTGCTGTGGTCCGGCCTCACTTGGAGTACTGTGTTCAGTTTGGGGCACCCCAATTGAAGAGGGATGTAGACAAACTGGAATGTGTCTAGAGGACGGCAACAAAGATGGTGAGGGGTTTGGAGACCAAGACATATGAAGAAAGGTTGTGGGAGCTTGGTCTGTTTAGCCTAGAGAGGAGACGACTGAGAAGGGACCTGATAATCATCTTCAAGTATTTAAAAGGGTGCCATATGGAGGATGGAGCAGAATTGTTCTCTCTTGCCCCAGAGGGACAGACCAGAACCCAATGGGATGAAATTAATTCAAAAGAAATTCCATCTAAACATCCGGAAGAAGTTCCTCACAGTTAGAGCAGTTTCTCAGTGGAACAGGCTTCCTTGGGTGGTGGTGGGTTCTCCATCTTTGGAAATTTTTAAACAGAGGCTAGATAGCCATATGACGGAGAGGCTGATTCTGTGAAGGCAAATGGGTGGCAGGTTACAGTAGATGAGCGATTGGGATGTAAATGCCCTGCATAGTGCAAGGGGTTGGACTAGATGACTCATGTGGTCCCTTCCATTATTCTATGATTCTATGATTAATCAGATATACAGCCAGATCAAGAAAGTAAATGCAACATTCACATATTTCTACACCAACAGAAACTGACCCAGTAGAACCTTGCATAAATGTGTATATTCAACTCTGAGTTTAAATCATCATCAAATTAGCTCCAGTTATCCTCTCTTGGAGCCCTTCTGATAAGCATATGCTTCCCTGCCACTAAAACTTAAAAGCTCTATTTGCCAGTTCAACTCAGACTTGCAAATATTAAGACATTTAATATTTCACTGGGTTGCTACCACAATCACACTTCCACCTCACTGTTGTCTTAGCAGTAGGATTAATACCAAGTCCCGAACAAATTTTGTTTTGTTTTTTGAGATATACGAAACAAAGGACTGAATACAAAAGGTCTGGTGATTGGTAACAAGTCCCACCCTATATCAGTCCTGTGTGCAGAGATAGACACATTTTAGGAAATTCACAACCTGAATGTGCAGCTAGAACAGAATGACAACATTGGCCACCTTGAGTAGCTTATCTTTTGGCACAAGATAGCCCTCAGTTCAATTCTTACTGTATATGCAATTATATGTTGATTAGAATCAACAAGAAAACCATGTTTTTGGTTCTTTTTTAATGGCACCAAATTAGGAGCTTGAGGGGAAAAGTAGCTGTGAACAGATTAGTGTTACTCAGAAAAGGTGAAACATTCTTCCCATTCCTTAAACTTCTTCCCCACACATATACCAAAATTCAGCCTAGCAGTAGTGATGAGGTTATCTCTCTATTGCTGCTCATCAGGGGGAAACATGTGGGGATTCAGAGAGGTGCCCTGCAGCCAGATAACATTGGACAGCAACAGCTGAATACATCACTTCCTTCCATTAAACATTACCAAATTGTAATTTGCATATGTCATAGTCTTGCTATGCACTACTTAAGCGACTCCAAGTGTTCCAATGTAGTCTGCATTATTAGTCCTCACCATGGGCTTCCCTAGCACCCATAAATTCATAGAATCCAGAACACAATGGATACAGGCAAGGAAGTCCCTACATGTTGATATATGTATTTAAAACAGTAGATTGAAAAGAGCCTGATCATAAATAAATAATAAATAAAGCAATAAAAAAGGATTCATAAAGGCAAAATACAGCCTCCACTACTTGTACAATTATTCTCCTCTCTCTGCAGAGGTGTCTTCCCACCATCCTAGAATGTCTTGTGAATAGCCTTCATTGACCAGCCATCCATAGTATCCTGCTACCCACACCCAACCCTGCCTCGGGGTGGCCAGATTTCACACAAGGCTTATAGGGGTTCAGCAAAATATTCTTATTTATGGATTGTTTTAAAGCGACTATTTGTAGCAGCCACCCATACAGGCAAGCTATACAAAAGTTCTCTTTTATCTACAGGGAGCATAACCTCTTCAACAAGCTTTTTTTCTTTTCCTTTACCTCAGTCAACACATGCTGAATCCTCCTTCCTTAGCTGGTCATGACCCATTTGGTTGCCTTAGTTACAGGCTGGCTTCAATCTGCTATGCCTTTATTTTCTTAAAACTGCAACATTACAGCATGTGGGCACACACCCCTTTAGAAAATGCGTCACCACATACTTCCTCCATATTGTTTTTACAGAATTTCTTACTTTAAGTAATCTCTGGGGAATTGCCTGGAACACACAGCTAAATTCACACAATAAACAGCTTTTGCCTGTTTAAATGAAGATTAATTTAAGACAAGGAAGTCGCCCAGAAACAGAGAGCACAACATAATAAATAACAAGGGCTCTGATAATTCATTGTCTTTTGATTAAGTGGTTCAAGTTAAAAGATAATAAAAAAAAACAGCTTTCCATGCACTGGCTTCATATCTTTCCCCTTGCCATGACAAGACTCCCTGCTGCTTTCCACTATTCTCAATTACAATTCACGGTTAAGTGCCATCACCCCACTTTAGACCACACAGAAAGGCCCTGGAACTATTAGATTTACTTCATGCTGTTGGGTAGACTGGAGCACATTTAAAAAGTGAGAAATACCATTTCCCTAACCCGTATATTTGTTGTGCTTTTCCCTACACACAAGCTCTACTTCTATAGAAATGCATCACACATATAGCAGTGGAGTAATTTTTTAAAGATTGAAAAGACCCATTAAAACCATTAATATACCTCACATGTATCACTTTCTAAAACCCAGAGGAATCTACATGACTCTGCTCTAGCTAGAGCCTGATCCAAAACCAAAGATAACCAAATATCTTCCACTGCAAAAGTCCCTTCATATAAAATGCTATAATGTGAAGGAGGACAAGGACTATTGGTTCCCCTGATATGCTAGTTTCCCATATGCAAGAATTTGGAGAGATCCAAAATGCAGCTCCTCCTAACCTGCAGCCCGGAAAACAGTACTGTGATCTTCAGTTCACATTTTCTGGGTAGAGAATACACTGTCGCTGTGTTTTCTGCAGTGCCTATCTCATGTGAATGGTAATACATGTGGTGGTCATGGTGACAAGGGCAGTGGCAGGACGTCAAGAATGGTATAGGAGCAGAGATTCTCTTACTCCTGTATTATTTAAAACTAGTAATTAAGTCCACTGTAAAAAAAATACAGTGGGCGCTAGCCATTCCCAACCATTCTGGCAGCGCTGGTCGGGCAGCTGGGAAGGGCTGGCCCCCCCGAACTCCCCCCCTCAGGCTGAAGCCGTTCCCAGGAAGCTGGGAGTGCGATCACCACCTCTCTGAGGCAGCGATAGGGCTCCCGGGCGGCTGAGATGGGCTGTCTCCCAACCTCTCCAGGCTAAAGCCTTCCCAGGCACCGAGGAGCCGGCGATAGCACTCCCCCGCGCCTGGGAAGGCTTTTTCCTCCCCCTCCCACCCAGGGGAAAGGCCTTTCCAGGCACTGGGGAGCGTGATCGCCAGCCCGGAGAGCCGGTGATGGTGCTCCGTGACACCTGGGAAGCCTTCCCCTCCCCAGGCCAGGCTACGGGGGGCTGCGGGCCTACCTGCCCTCTCGGCGGCCAACAGAGGAATGGCCACCGTGGGGCGAAGGTTTGGCCTCGTGGGGGGTCGGGTGGGTTAGGAGGCGCTTTGCACCTCCCAACTGGTCTGTGTTGGGGCAAGAAGCCAATCAGCATTGGCACTTTGGGGCTGGACTGACAAGCGGAGGGCCCAATTGGGAGGCGCAAAACACCTCCTGATTGGGCCCTCCGCTTTGTCAGTCCAGGGGAAGGGGTCAATGGGCACCCTTCCTCATCCCGGACAGGGCCCGCCCTCAGGGCCCTTACTGCTTTATTTTATCCGCTCCACAGAAGCGGTTAAAGATTGTACTACTTGGTGACTTGCCAGGTAGTCCTAATTTAAATTTAACTTTCAGGAACTTACACATTTTCAAGGTGGAAAAAATGTAGGCCCAGCATCAGCAAACCCTACTTTTATTAACCTAGAATGTACACTCAATCTAAAATCAAATCCAGGAAAATCCAGCAGAAGAAATGGGCTTGGGTTCCTGCCTTGAGTTTCAGGCTTGATTACAAACCAAGGGCTGTATGACAGCAGCTGCTGCACAGTGACTGGAGTAAGATTGCCGGGGTGGGGTGTTAAGGTGTGGCAGGGCCCCCTGCCTCATTGACAGGCACACTGTCTTGTATAACCAATGGCACCCCACAATAGTCTAGGCTTAAGCTAAAGCCAAGACGACACTGCTAGGGTCGGCCAAGCCAGGCCAGACTCCATTTCTGCCTTAGGTTTGGAATGACAGCCTTTGCCTGACCCAGATGTGCCTTTGGACTCAAGCTCGCATCAGCTCACCCCCCCCCCCATTGTATTTCTAAGCAAGTAGACTGGCTTCCTCCTGTTTGCCTAAGGGCTCCTAGGAAAATCCTTTGTCTTGCAACGTTTTTCACACTGCCATGGGAAATCTCTTCCCCACATCCTGCCAGCTAGACCTGATGGCTCTCTTCCTCAGAGTCATTAATACCTTTATCCAAATCCATTTATGGCCATCCCCCCCACTTGGCCAGGTATTGTTCTAATCTCCGGGGACCCTGGAAACTTCCAGCACATGCTTACCTGAGCCTTGTCACGTAGCCCCCAAAATCCTATAAAAACTGTGGCTTCACACAGCCACTCTGAATGTCTTCCAACCCGGGACCTCCCACGCTGGTTCGTGCTTCTTCCTCTGACCCTCCATTCCTTGGACAGGTAACTATCAAGCCTTCTACTCTTCCTCCTCCTTCTCTATACAACTGCTTGTAGGTGTGTTAGCTATTTGTGTGTCTTTTATTTTCCTTTCAATAAAGCTTATATTACTATTTTACTATTTACATCTGTGTTTGCCTTGAGTTCCTACTGGTATAATCAACCCTGGTATATATAGGCATTTCGATCCATAAATGCTAAGTTTATGATTTAATTTAAGATTAAATTAAAACAGCTGTGCCATCATTGCCCATGTGATGATGTCACATGCATGATAATGTCTCGCAGCATTTGGGCTAATATTCCCCACAAGCTCAAAGATACGTGTTTTAGGCCACGTGTTCACGCAATTTGGGTAACGGGGGGGAGAAGAGAAATGAGGATAGGTTATGTGGGGGTGGCACTGGAACTGTGATAACGACACCCAGAAGTGATGGCAGAAGCTCCAGGAATTGCCAAACCCTCTTTGATTTTACCATAACATTTCTGACAATTCCTGAAGTTCTACTTAGAATTTCTTGGTTTTCCCCACAAGTGACATCATCACATGGGCAATGATGGCACAGCTGTTTTAATTTAATCTTAAATTAATTTTGAGTTTTAATTTTCCACAGTCACCTTTCCAAGTGGCAGCAGGGAACACCCCCATCCAAACAGGGGGCTTGCCAATCTAGATTAGACATTTTAAATTAACCCAAATTCCGTTCTACAAAAAGCAAATTCTACAGTGCAAAGAAAGAATAGGCAACTCATATTTTTACAATGAGACTCTTCTGCATAATTCTGCTTCTGTTAGGAAATCAGGATAGGATGAGGCCTAAAGCCCCAGCCCCTGACTAATGGAAACATTAATGCCTACTAGCATAGCTGGAAAGCTGGCTATCAGTCAGCAGGAAGGAAAGGAAACTCACCGCTCTAGTACAGTCTCCAAAGTCAATCTGCAAGTTACCCATTGCTTTGATAATAGCCATAATGGACTGAATGGTGTTACTGTAAACCACCGCTTTATACTGTCGGCATTCCTCTTCCGAGTATCCATCCTCATGGATAATTCTAGAGTAGAAAACAGGAAGACAATGAATATCAACCTTGCAAATATAATGCCAACATCTGCAACTGTTATGAAATCCATGCTGCATTCCCTTTTACAGATTTTTTTAAAAGAAAGCCACTAGGGATGTCCTCCTTTAATATTATCAGTATAGTATGCCAGAACAAGAAGAAGGAGGAGGAGGAGGAGGAGGAGGAGGAGAAGAAGCTTTCCACTGCTGAAATGCTGAAATCTTAAACATTAGGATTGTTAGCTACCCGTCTGAGAAACCGCAGAAACAAATAAGGATCCTCTGGCAGAATTCGGGATAACCCAGAATTTTTCTTCCAAGATAGTAAATCTCAGATCCAAGCCCTATTTTAGAACCTTGTTTAGCCTTGGATTCTAAAAGCCTCTAGTAGGATTCTGGTGATCGCTTTTCTACATCATTTTCTGCAGTAGTAATATACTGAGATTTTAGGGGAAGTGGATTGTATGAAAGGGCTCATTGCATGACAGATTCAGAAGTTACTATGCAATGCAAAACCAAACCAAACAAAAAACAAACAAAAAAAAAACAGCCCCATGAACCTATATTTTACAAAAGCCTGGTGTGTTGCTTTGTGTTGAGCCTTATCCATATTCATTTCTCTACACAGCCCAAATGATGCAATTTGGAGGTTCCATTTCCCTAGCATGACTAAGAGAGATGCTTACATTCTTTGGATTCAGAACAAAAGACAAGAACCATCCTTCGATGCTTGTCAAGAGGGGGTTGGCTTTGATTTGTTACCTCCCAATTTTATTTTAATTTATTTTTGCATCTTTAAGTCAGGTAGAAAAGGAAATATTGGCAGAGGCAGTCTCTTGTAAAGGAAAGAAAAAGGCAGTAAGAAGTGGAATTCCTTCCTCCACATGGCTCCTGCAGCCTGCTTTCCATCTGGTCACTATTCAGGAAAGTTCCCTCATCCAGTCTTTATGAGTGAACAGAAAGGGAGGAGCTAGTCAAGATTATCTGCAGGGTAGTTTACAAATCCCATAAATACAGATGTGCCCACCTACAAAAGTCAAGAAATTGAACATAAAAAGTATTTCCACAGAAGGAAGTAGTTAAGTCCATACATGCTCTTCCAGACAAGCAAAATCAATGCAATAAAACTGTGAATATGAAACGAAGGACTACAATATTTAAATATAGAAAAGAATGCTTACTTCATTTGTTTTACAATTGTGCTCTTCCCAGACTCTCCTGCACCTACAAAAAAGAAGAAGATGTAAGAAATGTGTTTCGACTCTGGCTTTTCTGCTAGATAATGGAACAGTTAACAGAGCTGTCAACTACAGAGGCATATGGCAAGAGTACAGCTCCCTTGACCCAAATGAGCAAGTGCACGCAGAATAGCCTCAAATTTGAAAATCCAGCCAGCTCACTTAACATCAAACAGCGATATCTTGAGCCTAGTTCAAACATATAAGGAACTAGCATTAGGAGCTGGACTCCAGGTTCCTTCATGCCCTGGCTCCATTCCTCTCAATAGTGCTTACAACACTATTCCTCATTACATATAATTGCTACAAATACTAGCACGCTCAAACTCACTTAACGATCCTGGTTATAGTCACAAATTTCAAATAGGTTTAGCAGTCTTTCAGACTTTATTTTAATCAGCATTCATGATAGTTGTCACACACACGCAAAAGGGATGGGTGGAACTGTGTGAAAAAGGAAAGGAAATACAACTCCTACAATCAGAGCCTGTCCCATGAAACCAGCAGTGTGTCCAAATGTGTGCCCATGAACACACTTTTACATGCCATCAAGTCAATAATGACTTATGGCAACTTTATGAAGTTTCTTCATAATGGTTTCATAATGGTTTGGAATGGTTTCTTCCAAAAACCATTCTGTCATTAGCATACTCAAGTCTTGAAAAACCACAAATAATGTTATTTTTAAAAGATGGTCAGTTTAACTCTTTAGGAAAGGAAGTTCAGCTGTGTGGGATGGGCATTACAGAAACTAACTTTGCTTTCCCTAGACTTGACGCGCAGATAGTAAACTTTATAGCTACTTCCAAAATAAAGAAAAGTACACCAAGAGGCAAACTCCAGAAATCAGGAGAGTCTCAAATCTGTGGTAGAAATCAACACACTCACAAATCTACTATTACTACTTTAGTTTTATCTGAATTCCTGGCATCCGTTCCTTAGTCAAGACTAAAAGATTTTACAAGATAGAGCTAGGTGATAATCTTGCATACCAAATCTCACCATAATCCTACTCACTGATTTCATATGTTCCAAACTAGGAACATTAAATGACTAGCTACGTCACTGGTGTAGTCCGGAAAGGTTTGGATTTCTGGATCATGGTTTATGATGTCAATATGAGGGGCTATTATCAGGAGAGGGACAGACCAGATTCAATGGGATGAAATTAATTCAAAAGAAATTTTGGGCACCCCAATTGAAGAGGGATGTTGACAAACTGGAACGTGTCTAGAGGACGGCAACAAAGATGGTGAGGGGTTTGGAGACCAAGACATATGAAGAAAGGCTGGGGGAGCTTGGTCTGTTTAGCCTGGAGAGGAGACAACTGAGAGGGGATCTGATAACCATCTTCAAGTATTTAAAAGGGTGCCATATGGAGGATGGAGCAGAATTGTTCTCTCTTGTCCCAGAGGGACGGACCAGAATGAATGGGATGAAATTAATTCAACAGAAATTCTGTCTAAACATTTGGAAGAAGTTCCTGACAGTTAGAGCGGTTTCTCAGTGGAACAGGCTTCCTCCGGAGGTGGTGGGTTCTCCATCTTTGGAAATTTTAAAAAAGAGTCTGGATAGCCATCTGACGGAGAGGCTGATTCTGTGAAGATTCAAGTGGGTGGCCGGTGACAGTGGATGAGCGATAGGGTTGTGAATGTCCTGCATAGTGCAGGGGATTGGGACTAGTGACCCAGGAGATCACTTCCAATTCTATGATTCTAAATGTGATAAGGAAACTCTGTGGAAAACACAGAAAATTCACCCATGACCTTTTTTGCCAACAGCAAACAGAAAGATCAACTCCATGGAGGACTGCCCCAGCACTGTAATAGCTATATCTCACATTCAACAGAATTACAGGCTGCAGAAAAGCAGGGTCTGAGCACACAGGTATAGATAAGAACCAAAGCCTCATAGAAAGCAACTCAGTGAACTTACTACAGCAAGAAAGTGAAGCAATGCTTTTCTCCACCTCTAGAAACTGGAAAGGGACAAAAACCATGTTTTTCAAAAGAAAGAAGATACCATGTGGGACAGCACTAGCAAGATGAACAATTCTAAAATAAACATGGTAAATAAAATACAAGCTTGCAAGCAGCCATCAGCAAGGGTCCTGCGAGTGTGGAAACTGCAGGAAGATCTAAATAAGGAATACTTAGACCTTTTACCTGTAAATGGTAAACAAGCAACTGAACAAGAGACATAGGGGCTGAAGCCTGGCCTGATAAATAAAAATCAGTATTTGCCATGAAAGTCCTTTGAAATAAAAAAAAGTGAAAAAAGGGACTAAAATAAAATTGTTGTTAGAAGAAATGATGTGCTGTAAAATTCTGATGCACCCTGGGTATATGTTGTTGAGTGTAATGGAGTGTAAATCACACTCATGCCACCACAATCACCATAAAATTCCCCTGGTAACATCTGGTCACACAAAGAGTACCACTACACTACACACTCCCACCCCAGCGGCCTAGCACTTGTTGTATTCCTGGTTGCAATGGGCTTTGCCCCTAGAAGTTAAATGAACTGCATAAAGAGATTGTCTTCCATTATGAATCTATCAATTTACTCAATAAAGCTGCAAAAATAATCACCTTGCCAAAGAGCCCAAATGTATATTAATCTCTATAATCTGCTACCTATTCAAATTCTCTTGATGACAAGTCCCTTAGTAAAGGACTAAGTGTTTATCTATGCAGTTTATGCCTACAGACGTAATGTAATGGCATATTTGTATGCCCCAAAAGCTTATTTTCCAGTATCTCTTCTTTTACAAAGTCTAGCTGTCACCACTGGAGGAGGAAGGGCAGAAATCGGATACATCTACAACTATGTAGCAAGCAAGAAGCAGTTCCGGAGTTCATTATAAAAAAAAGATTTGAAAATGTCATTCTTGATCTGTACATTTCTTACACAATACAAACCTGCAACTGTGTACAGCGGACATACCATTTGACGCAATGCTTGTCCAGGTAATATCTGAGCCGTAGTATATGGCATTTCTAAAACTGTGAGTATTTGCATTTCCTCAAAATTACCTAGCTACTACTGAAATGGAGTAGGATCTAAATTTTAATTTCAATGTTAGGCAAGTTTCAGAAGATCCAAAGAAAAAAACTTTGCTTTTATATAATAAGTGTTCACAATTTTAAGATAAACCACTTTTAGATGCAGCAAACATAAGGATAGCTACAGCAGAAGCTCAACAGCAAATCAGAACTTCAACTGGGTATTTAAATATACAATACTGTTAATGATCCATGAACTCCTCTTAGCAAATATTCATTTCTGCTGCCTCACTTAATCAAAACACTACATCACTCTACTCACAGTAAAGAAAACTCACTTTATAAAACTCACTTTATTAATTGTCCCTGCTTCCATAGATGACCATGTCCCTGAAAATGCAACTCTAACAATCCTATGTAGTTATTTCAGTCGAAACACATTAAAATCAGTGGACTTACACTATGTTATGTGCCACGCCTGGCCCATGCCAGCTAAGCCTGGAGTTGAACTAGCCTTCCCAAGGCCTTGTGTAACAACCCATACTCCCAGTCCTTGCTTTGCACTTCAGAGAGACCTCTATAGGGCAGGACACTCTTATCTCAGTTCTTTCCAGTATGCATAACAATCCTGTCTTGGCTGTCGCACCAGCATGTGAAATAGACAAACTGTCATCTGTTTTTACACTCTGGTTGATCAAACATGGGTACTGTGGGAAAGTGGACTTTGCACCTAATTTTTGTTAAGGGAGGTGTGGGATCTGATAGTACAACTTGACAAGTTTCCTTTTGTTCCCCATCCTGGACAGTGCCTATCGGTGATGCTGAAATCCTGTAGCTGCCACCTTGCCCTAATGAACACTAACTTTGGTTCTCCCAATGCTTGGGGCTCCTGTGTGTTTTTTTTAGAGGGGTCCATCCAGGACTGCACTCCACAGTCAAGAGACACTGGTGGAGCTCTGTTAGGAATAGACTGTTAGAGCAGTCTGGATTATAGCTGAGACAAAGAAATAGCAGTCACATATTTATAAAGATTGGCTCCATGCATGCCACCTAAAATGCTTTTGAGCCACTCTGTCAGTGAAGATGCACACAACCACAACGAAGTAGTGTTGCGTTAAATATAGTTGGATGAGGTAGCCATACAGAAATGCTTACTTACACCTGCATTTCAACCATTCTACAAGAAGACACATTCTATCCAAATCAATTTTAGTGGGGTTATGCCACCAAAATATTTCACGCTATCAAGGACACCATGGACTACATGGAACCTCACATTTTCTTTTTATTTCATATGCCTATTAGCAAAGGCAGTAATGAGGGCTATTTGTTTCCTAGCCTTGCAACAGTAGTCACAGGCAAACACAGAAAATGTTTTCCTACTGTGTGAACTGCCAGCTTCAATGCAACAACAAAAAAGTTTATTTCATTGTCTCATAAAGTGCCCAGCCATATTTTTAGACCTCTTTTTATTCATAACTAGGGGCAAAGCCCATTGTATCCAGGAATACAATGGGTGCAAGAGCTTGGGGGTGGGAAGAGGAAGGGGGAGGGGTGTCCAGTCTGCAAGGACATGGGGGCGAAAGGGTGTTGTGTGTGGGGTGTGGAGGCCTGGTGGCAAATGAAGGCATGGGAGTGGAAAGATAGGTGGCAAGAATGTGTAGTTTGGAAGGTTAGTAGAATGTGGGCATGCCACAGCTGCATGTGTGCCACGTGGGATCGGAGGAGGTGGCGGGGTGACCTTGTCATTGCCGCTGGGCAAAGAGGCCCAGTGTCGGGTAGTGCAACCTTTTTTATCCAGAAGAACCTCAAGATTCTTCTCCATTTCCTACTCAAATATGTTAAGAACTGAAAAATATGATTAATCACTCAAGTGAGTCCACAGAAGCCACCCTTCCTCAATAGAGAACTAATATACCCTCCTTAAAATGATATCTAATTTCATAATCCCTCAACAAAATATTAACCTAGACTCTGATCTAACAGTGAAGCAATGACTAGCGAGAATGTAGCTTTAATTGTAAAAATATTATTGTTATTGTTAACTATTGTTGAAACGGGCTGGATTAGGTCTTTATTTTCTTGTACTTAAACTGGATACTTTGCCATCTTTGATTTTCATTGACCCATGAAGATTGTGACAACAGGGAACAGATGCCCTGGAGTTTTATTGTCTATTGCTAAAGTTACGACCCTATATCAGAAATAAAATAGTGCCTCAGCAGTAGAGTTGGAGAAGTGTATCAACTTCCCATAAATTCTCTGAAAATCAGTTAGATCCATATGCCTTCATGAATCCATCACCCAAGCAGAAACCATTAGAGACCAACAGCCTAACTTTCATCAGACTAGCAATTGTCTCTAGCAACAGAAGGCTGTTCTGTGCAAGGCATTTCCTGCTTTTTCGGCACAGGGAACGCCACCATACATTATGTAGAGATCATTAAAGCACTGTGGGTGGCACATCATTCCTGAGTTAAACCACACCATTAGCAAGAGGAATCTTCTTACAATGCATCCTATTAACACATTGACTAACAAGTTCAGGTCTGCAAGCTAGTGTATGCAGCAGACACAGCTGTTCTGAAGCTTCAAGATTTCCCTCAATTCTGGCTTCTCACATATGGAAGTAATTCGGCTGGTCTAGTGGCAATTAGTTTTGAACATCATGATGGCATTATTTTCTGTAGCTTCTGATTATGATGGCATAGATTTTCTGTAGCTTTATCATTCCTTTAACACACACAGCACAGCAGAATCCCTGGAAATGAGGACGCTGTTTGCATGGGTAATAGAATTTCCAGTTGGCTATACTATAAAATCTTACCACAAACAGTTCTGTTTTCATTCCAAGAACAAGGCACACTGCTGGTTCTTAAACCCTGACCATTTCCAGCCAAACCCCAAACAAATCACAAATCGGATTGCTGAAGACAATTCGTTCCAGCACCAACAAGCACACGTCGTGATAACAGACAGTGCACAACTACACCATTGTATATTGTTTCCCAGGGAGTTAACATTCACCCATGAAAATAGGCTTAGAGTTGAAAGCTCAGCACATGAGATCTCAAATGGAACAGGAAGCACTCAGTTTAGGCAACTGCCACTTGACCCTAAAGCACAGGCACATAAGGGAAGCAGAGAATTTATCCTTCAGATTAACCCTTCATACTACATAAGGACAGTCAGACAATGTAATGAGATGTTAAAAGAATTCTTCCTATATTATTTGTCTATCTAAAAAATTTAAAAGCCATCTTTCCAGAGACCTGTTTGAAGTGGTTCATGAAGCAGAATAAATACAATAAAATCATTAGATTGCCATTCAATTATCAATATTAAATCAAACCTTAAAAACATATTACTCTGTTTTTTTTTTAGTGACATGGGATGCAAGTTTATTGGGTAAATATGAAACTTTTAACTGATGTGAAAGAGTGGAGGAGCATGTCTGGAGATCATGGAGGAAGACAAGAAACTATAGGGGACGGGTGCAGCCTGTCACCTCCAGAGCTTTCTGTAGACAGGTAGGCAGTTGTATAAGCTCTCCTATGTTCTTTTCACATTAATGGAAAATCTCAAAGAAATCAGATCCATATGCAAAATACCCAGTTTTTTACTTAACCTCCCTACAAAGAGAGAATAATCTTATGGATAATGATTTTGACATTCATATGAGATGTCTATTTTTAAAGAAAAGAGAAAATTATATTTTACTAACAGTTAAACCAAGTATATCAAAATCCTTTGAAGTCTAGATCTTTGACAATCATGTTACATTGTGTTTTATGTGCTGTCAAGTCACTTCTAACTTACCTCAGCCTCATGCATTGATATTTAAAATGTCCTCACTCAGATCTTGCAAATTATGCTATGGCCTCCTTCATAGAATGAATCCATTTCATGTTGGATCTTCCTCTTTTATTCAGCTTTTCCAAGCAATACTACTTTTTTTTCTCCTTTGCTATCAAGTCACAAGCAACTCACAGCAACCTTATAGGGGTTTCAATGCAAGAGAAATTCAGAGGTGGTTTGCTCCTGCCTGCCTCTGTATAGTGGGCATACAGATTATACGATATATGTATAACTAGATTTAAAGCCCATTTTATAATGCAATAAAATGGGCGCTAGAGGACTCTCCCCCCACCAGAATCCGAAGGGAACCAGCAATGCGAGGGACGGCGTCGGGTCAGCAAGGCTTTTGCGGAGCAGGCCTTGGACGGGAAGAAGTAGGCCTACCTGCGGTTGTGTAACGCGGCTCCTGAGCAGCAGGGAGCTCCGAGGACGCTGGGTCGCAACCGGCCATGAGGCGGGCGACCATGTGCAGGGGCGCGGCGGCGGGGCAGTTGCGGAGGTGGCGGCAGCAGGCCAGGCGCGTTGCTGGCGGTGCAGGTACAGCAGTGGCAGCCGCAGGCCAGTTGCATCACCGGCAGCGGCCGGGAGAAGTCAGAGTTGGGCGGGTGTGCAGGTGGAAAGGAGCAGGGCCGCCGCATCTTCGACGCGGCGGCCCTGCTCCTTCCCCCGCATCGAGGCGGAGGCAATGGCGGCCAAGGTGGCAATGGAGAGGCGCGCCAAGCACGCCTCCCCATTGCCTCCTTGGTCCAGGATTGACACTCGGAGGAGCGAATCAGGAGCTGCTTCGCGGCTCCTGATTCGCTCCTCTGAGTTTTTATCCCGGATAGAGCCTGCCCTAACTCCTCCCCACCAGCCCTTACGGCTTTATTTAGTCCGCGGCGCCCGTGGCGCCGCGGGCGGTTTAAAGATGCTACAATGTTATATGTAGAAATATACCATGCACATTGTGGTTAAAAGAAGACAAACTATCTTTTAAAAACATAACATGGATGGTATATTTCCACATGTAACACTGGTTAACTAAAATGTCCTGTAAGGTATGATAATAAAGGTGTGATCATGTCAGCTGTGGTGTTTTGGTTTTGGTTTTTAGTTGTCAGGTCAGTGCATGCCATTCCAACAATTAATGGGAGTAAAAGGTGCATCGTTCTAGGAAAGTTAACACTGATCACCAACAAAATCCATGATTCCTGTGGGAATCTTTGGGGGCAGTATCAGTGAATGAACCCATAAAGCTAGTTCCTTCTTAAACCTGTTGCATGCCATTAATTATAAATTATAAATAAAATTATAAAACTGTAAAATGTGAAGGGTACTTCTGATGATGTGCTAGCCCGCTGATTAGTCCTGGGGCCACTCAGGGGGAGGCACTCTTCACTGCGAGCCACTCAGAAGGGCTGGTGTACCTTTCCACAATGTTCTTGCTGTGCATGGGGGGCTCCGCCACAGCCCAGCCAGCTTCCCTGGCCTTAGACAAGGTGGGTAAACCCCTTCTCCTGCGCTCCTCAATGCTGTCCCATGCCCATTTAAAAATGGGTTTCTCCACTAGTCTTAAGTATGGTTTCAGATAACGTTCCATGACTGTTTATGACTTGAAGGGACTCAATGGATCCTAGGATCAAAGAGCCACAGGATAGTTTCTACATATTAAGAGAAGCCACAACATATTTAGTCAAGATCCAGAGAAGCAGTCTTAAAATGCAAGGAAAACAGTAATTAAGGAGTGGAGTTGTTTCTTTCAGGGACAACTGTGGCTGTAACAATATGCTGAATTTATCTACCAATGCATTCCCCACCCCACAGAAGAGTTTTCCCTTGCTTCCATCCAATTCAGGAAAATCGTAGGCATTATCTACTTGGGAGGGGCTGTGATTCCATAGTAGTGCATCTGCTTGGGAGTAAGGTCCCAGGTTCAATTCTCAGTATATCTGGTAAGAAAAATCTGGCACTATGTGGTGTGAAAGACCTTCACCTAAGACCTGGGAGAGCTGTTGCCAGTTTAAATATTCAATACTGAATGTGATGGCCCAAGGGTATGATGCACTATAAGGCAGTTTCATGTGTTAGTGTGTACTGCAGTGCAAATGAGAGAATTCAAAAACTTTCCCTGAAGTCTCTCCTACCCCAATCCAGGGGAGAGAGACAAACACAGAATTCTTAGACAACAAGCATGTTAAAAAGCCACACACACTCTGCAAATGAAGCACTGAGTTGTACATTCAGAGAGAACTTGCCACAGTCTTCAACACATAGTATCTATGAGTAAAGCCGGTGCTCGTCACAATATACAGTGATGAGGAGAGGAGATACTACAGACACTATCCAGGGCATTGTGTCAACTCTAAAGATCAAGCCAGCTGGCCTGCTAGTGAGGCCAATGTAGATCTACAGCTGCTGCATCCCTTTCAAGAACAGCAATTGCTTCTAATCATGGTGAGGTACCCCATCGGCAATCCCTCTCAGAGGCCAAGAGTCACCAGATGCTCCCATAGGTGTCCTGCAGTCAAACTGACTAGCGCAAGGAAAGGGGATTTGGGGGAAGCTAATAATTCATCAGATCATTATCTGGATTATCTTTTTTCCTTGCTTTTCCTAGTCAATTTATATCTGGATACAGTGTCACTGGAATATCACTGGTTACAATTAAAAGCACAGCATCACTCTATCATTTGAGTACACACAATAGATAGTTGGTAGAATTATATTTCTCCAGCTTTCTTGAAACTTGTTGGGTCATTTCAGGAAACAAAATATCTGGGGAAATGACTGGATTTACAACCCCTGAATGTAAAGACATTCAGTCCAATACTTTAATCTTTCCAATAGTACTGAAGAGATTTGATATACCAAATAGCACAACTTGCTCCTGTGCAGAGTGAGAAGCCCATAATTTCTGTCACCTCATTTGTTAACCTTGGGATTCTTGATCAACAAATAGCATGCTTTCCAAATAGCACATTTACAAGCAGACTTGCTTGATGTGGACAAAAAAAGGAGAGTAATTCCAAGCATGCACATCTAACTGCCTACTCTGCACAAGTATTTTTCTTTATTCAGATACCATGCATTAAGTATACCAAGTACAAAAGATGATAAACACCAGTAATCTGAAGTTCAAGTAAAATTATCTCTCTTCTACAGGCTTCATTTATCCCAAAACAATATTCAGAGGCTCACAAATAACATTCTTCCACTCTACAGCACCCTTATTAATGTTCCACTTGTCTTCTTAGACTAAGAAATTCTACATTGGATAACTCTACTGTTGAACATCTTGCTGAGAAAACAAAATTTAACTGCCAGGACCTCACTGCTATGGATCCTAATGTTTTTGCTGCTGAGGTGTACTCCCCATGACCACTAGCTCCTCCCTAGCTCGGCCAACCTATTTAGACAGTATACTTTTCAAATTTCACACCAGTCACCATGCAGTCTTCATGCCAGTTGGATAGTCGTTCCTCTATTATTTCCACTACCTAAACTATTAGGTTGGGAGAGGAGGGTATCATGGTTTTTCCTCAGGCCCTTAATGAAATGGCACACAGCAAACAGGATTCAAATTAAACATTAAGGGAAGTGGCTACTAGTCTGACACAAGAGTACAATTGGACATATACCCAGGATCTGTGACTCTCTCTCTCTCTCTCTCTCTCTCTCTCTCTCTCTCTCTCTCTCTCTCTCATTTGATGATAATGTTGTATGTTTGGTGGGCAATTGCAGATTAAAGATTAAGACACTCTGCTCAACACAAGCAGCATGGAAAGACACACACAAATCCTTATCCATGGTTCCTCTATATATTTGTGAAACAGCCTGGGTGGTGGAACGTGTCCAGCTGTCCAAGTTGGAATAGGGCCTGATTGGAATAGGCCCTGCCCTGCAGCTCCCGCCCTCCATCCCTGGACTCTAGCCAATTTGCTCTCCGACACGCCTCAGTGCCTGGAACCAGCAGCAGGTAAGGGGAGAGGGCCCTGGGCAAAAGGTCGTGGTGGGGGGCCTGCTAACAAGGGACTCTTGGCCTGCTGACTGCCTGCTAAGGAGCTCTGTCCCAGCCCTGCTAACGAGCTGGCCTGTCCGCACTCACCCCACTTGATTTGGCTGCAAGCTGTGGCCCAAAGCCACCTTAAGCTACCTGGCCGGGGGCCGGGGGGGGGGACCCATTCAAGGCCTGTTCTTAGGAATGGGCTTTGAAGCTAGTATTGCCATATTCCATAGACTGGCTTATGCAATGTGGAAAATAGTTTTCTGCTCACAAATATACAATTTATTGTATGAAAATACAGTCCTCAGGCAGATCACAATTTCAGCAGCAACCCCATAAGACAAATTTATTATTAAATGAATTTTGCTACACACATTTTTCAAAAAAATGAAACCATAAAGAGTGGAACAACTTAAACTTTCCTAGTTTAGTTCCTGTTTAAGACATTTTATAGGTTATGACTAGATTATTACCTCAAATTCATCACAAATGTGAGCAGTTCATGCCCTCCCAAGCCTAGGTTGGGAGGAGCCCCCCTCAAATATTTCCCAGACCTTTTGTCCAGTTAAGTTCATGGCATTTAAACCTAGCAGCTGAACAGGGCAGCCCACCCCTTAGCTGTTAGTTTTAAATGGCTTTGGGCCCACTTTGCATGACCCCTCCTCCTAGAAAAACCAGCTATTAAAAATGGCTGCCAAGTCTACCAGCCATTTCAAGATGACAGCAAACAGGCACATATGCCCCACTATAAGGCTGAAATGGCTGTCAGCCCAAAACGGTTGCAAGCAATATCAGTGAGCGGGATCTGAAACACTGATCTGATACACTGAAATTGCTTGCCGCCTTTTCAGCCTGACAACTGAGAGGCATGCAGTCCCAGTGTCAGCCTGAATTGGCTGCAAACCATTTCAGCCCACTGTTTCACTCCCCCCCCCCCCCACACACACACACACACACACTCACACACTTCTAAGCGATGAGAAGCGAAACAGAATGGCCTGGACTAAATTGGTTTCGTTTGTGGTCATCTGGGTTCAGGGGTTCAGTTGCAATTCAAACTGAAATTCTGCAGTTTGTATGCATTCCTAGTTATAACTGTGAGCCTTTATAATTACCAATGTAGCTATGATGCTGGTTGAAACCAGAAAACCTTAACAAGTTGATTCCATGCAAATGCTTCTTTTGCCATAGGTTATTTCACAAAGCGTTCAGCTCAATTACGTGTTTTTTCCAGACTGGAAGCTCTTTCTACAGCAGAAATAGTCATACCTGAAGCCTGCTCAAGACTAGATTAGAAGCTTTGAAGTAAAAGCATTCCAGAAATGATAACATTTCTGGCCAAAAGTTCAGGCAGAAAGATTGTAGCCTTATCTGCCAAGCATATCTGATCTATTTCAGGTGCCACTTGCTCACTCCTGGGCGGCCGCATAGGAAGATGATCAATGGAAAGAACATGAAGACACAGCCAACACAAATGAGCAGGGGACCTGCCATTGATCTTCAGATAGCCAGACTAACCTGCAATACTGCCTTAGAAGAAAGGCTGCCCTTGTCAGAAAGTTTTGCCCAGTAACAGAAGTTTTGCCCTGTGACAGAAAACAGACCTCATGATATGTGAGCTATTGCCTAAGTGACACTATGAAATTAATTACTTATGTGATAAACCATCCATGTACCAAGGAGTAGTCACTGAGGAAGCTCCTGGAAAATGAGTTTATTACCTCAGACCCCGTTTTTATTACTTGTAATATTGGAATAAAATAACTTTAGAAAAAACTCTTAGTTTGGACAAATTTATTCAACAGCCATTCAATTTCCTTTATTTTTGTGGTGTGACTTTGAGGAATCATGGGTTCTTTTTTGGAATAAATGTTAAGTCATGTCTGTAAATTGATACTGGAGTTCTGCTTTATTCCCCTGAAGGAAGTATTTTTACTATATTTCACCATAAAAGCAACCATTTTATTCTTGAATTCACTGCTCTGACCTGAGTGAGATGTTTGGATAGCAGTTTTTCTCAGCAAAACTAGAGAAACAAGAACTGAGGGCAAGGCTGTTGTAAAATGATATCCTCCTCTCTCAGAAGCAAGAGTGTCCAGAATGTTGGTAAACAATGTTATGGCCAGAATTCTAGCTGGAATGGGTCATAAGGACTCTTATCACTCTAGTCTTGTTCCATTCATGCTGGTGTCCAATTAGCTTCCAGATCCAATTCAAAAAGCTGATATTGACCATCAAAGTCATACACAGCTTGCGATCAGCATACCTTAAGGACCATCGACTCCACTATGAACCTATCCAATCACTATGGGTCATGTGTGGAGGTGTTGCTTCTGGAGCCCTTGTCAACTGAGGCTATATGTGCAGCAACCCAAGAAAGGTCTTCTCTATCATGGCATGAAAGTTATTTGTCTGACCGCTTCCTATCATCCTTTTCTGCCAGCAAGTGGTGACTTCTTTATTTTGTCGGACCCTCCTTCACTAGTTCTTTCTGACTTCCTTTTGTTCATGTGTTTTGTTTTTTTAAATATTTAAAACAAGATTAAAACCATATATACTGTTTTTCTTGTCCATCCCCTTGGAGACTCTAAATTGGATGGAAGGTAGTTTTAAAATGTTTTCAATATGAATGATTAAAATAGCCAGCGCACCAATGTATCAGCAATAAAGTTTTTTAAAAAAACGCAACTAACAACAACTGAAATCATCAGTAAAACAATCTGAACAGAATAACTGAAACAGCACAAACATCAAAGGTGACAATGACCACAATAGGGAAGGAGGGGCAAGCAAAAAAATTAACAGAAGAATTGATTAAAGGAAAGAAGGAAAAACAGGAGTGGGGTACCTTTGTAGAGCAGCACTCATGCATGGTTTGTTCATATGAATGGTGGTGTTTACATTCTTTAAGAAAGGCTCTAAAAATGTTTAAGTCACACACACCCAAAATTTTTTGAGAAGAAATACTGTGAGAAAAATGGTTAGTGAGTTTACAGTTAGTTTACACAGCAGCCTACTGGTAGCTTCTTTTTGAATAATACTAAAGCATTTATGTGCTGTGTGGATACAGAAAACCAATCTCCACTGTATTAAAGATCTTCCTTCTGCACACCTAATAACTCCTAGCAAATGCTGAGAAATACAACTGTTTTGATCAGCAAGAAATCACAGAAATTCACATGGCTATCTGGTATCAAAACAGCCATGTCTATTTATTCATGCTGTGCTTCTGTCATACCAAACTAATTAGATAACTATGTACTTTCACTGATAATTATGTACTTTCACTGATACCAAATCAAAACAAGAGCTATGAGAGAAGGATAAATTGATGAAACAGTTAAGGTATACATAGAAGGTTACAACTATGTTTAAGAAGAAGCAAACAAACTTGTGTTATGCTTGTCATATGCCAGTATAATTTCCTAGGTCTCTAAGCAAATAGTCACAATTCTCCACATTCATCATATTTATCAGGTATTATGTAGGCACAAGTCACATTTATGAATCCCCATAGCAATAATTAAAAGGTGAAGAGGACAAGATTTACCACTGAATAATTGTTAAAAAGGGGGAATGCAGGCATGAAAGCTACAGTTTGGCCAACCTGTTTCCTAACAAGAGAAAACAAGGGATATTAACCAACTAATTAATACCAAGGGAGTTTGGGTTCTGAGACAGGAAGGACTACATAAAAGATATTACCTGAAAGAATAAAAATCCACTGTTTTAAATGAAGAAAAGAACAGGGTATGTATAGGATGCAAGGCATTAAATTTTCTGTGCCTGCTGTGGCCACAGAAATTAAAAATTGATTTAAAGCACTTTCATAAGAAAAAAATTCTGCCTATCTTAATATTAAACTTTAATTAGTCAGGTTTTATCCTTGAACATTGCACTTTGGTTGCAAACATTTCTAACATGAAAAATTTACATTACTGGTCCTTTTGAACCCAATAGAACTTGAATCTGTTTCTCTAGGCTTCCATCTATAGCAGTGGTCCCCAACCTTTCTGAGGTTGGGGACCGACAGGGCATCGGGGCGCGGCCTGCGGCCCACGCGGGGCACGCCCGCGCATCGGCCGCACCCACACATCGGGTTGCGCCTGCGGGCCGCGCCCACATGGGCGCGGCCGGCCCTGCTTCCCTCTCCCCGCCCTCCCGCAGTAAGAAGCTTCCCGGGCCGCAAGCTTGCGGCCTGGGAAGTTTTTTTTACTGGCGGGGAGAGGGAGCCGCGGCCCGGCGCCATGGCCTTCGCGGCCCGGCAGCGGGCTGTGGCCCGCAGGTTGGGGACCACTGATCTATAGCAACCAGTTGTGAGTAGAAAGTTAGGACCAAGCTTAAGAGTCCAGATAAATTATGAATTTAAAAGTCCTCTCAGCAAATGACACGTGGCTACCTGCCTACTCATTGTGTAAGAGAAGAGCTCTTCTAAGTGCTGATTTAATTATCAAACCGCACTTGCCAAAACAATTTTTCATTTGTTTTGTATAAAATCGGCAATATAATTATGTTGATATTATAATTACCTAGTCAACAGCAAAGGTGGTTCCTAAACAACATACAGAATTGTACTCTCCCAACATTCGAAGTTTGTCAGTGGCGGCAGCGAAGGCGAAAAAGCATTGAACTGTTACCCAGCTGAGATCACTCAGCTTTTGCCATCAACGGTGTACTTTGCCCACGGCGCTAGTTATTCTCATCGCCTCAGACTAATTACTGAGCCAGTAATTACTGAGGCTGTTCTGTGACATCATACATATGCACATCCCAGACAGCCCGTCACATAGGTAAGTAGCCCGTGTTACACTGAACAAACCATGTTTTTGTATGAATCCCTTCTCAACTATGCTCAACCAAATCATGCCCCAAGGTTTCTTCACAGAATGTGAAGTAGTACTTGAAAAGAACCTATATTTAAAGATGAGTAAGTAAACATACACACACAATGACAGTTTCATTCTGGGTAACTAGTTCGGAGTTTTGTAAACCTGCCGTCTTACACAGTAGCTCATTTTTATGTATTCTTTTCCCTGTGGAACTTTTGAGGATAGGATAAAATACAGGCGGTTCTCTGAATATCAAACCAAATCAAAAAAGAAAATCTGTTGGCTGACTAATAAATAGATTTGTGGATTATTACTTTGCATAAATTGTAAACTATATTTTTATCATTATTTATAGGAAGTAATCACTGAGGAAGGTTTCCGGTTGAAAATGGGTATTTTACCTGGGACCCCATTTAGATGACTTCTGGTTACCTTTGAACACTTGATAAATTACTTTTTTAAGTGCTTCTGAACAATCATTATTTTGAAAATATAATAACACAAAGAATAACTCTTGGATTTTGAAAAATATTGATTAGTCAGCCAGATTACCTTTTTTGATTTGGCTTGATATTCTGAGGAATCAGCATTTGGTTCTATTCAGCATTTGGTTCTCTCAACAAGCAAGACAAGCAGCCATGTGGGCTGCGACTGAAATAAACCTGGATAGCTTTCTCACTGTTGCTCCTTCATTCTTTCTTCCTTACAAAGAGCTCCAGCTGGCTCCTTGACCCGCTCAGTCCCACCCTACCACATCTTTTTCCATTGCAGAGGAAGACAGGAGCTCCAAAGATACCTGTTTTTCTTCACATTCCTATAATTTGAAGCCTTCAAAACTATGGGGGCAAAAGCAACCACCTCTATCTCCCCTTCCAACTATTATTGCTACATACAACGAAAAATCATTTTACATACTTATTTTCTTTCCTTCCCAGCATTGCTCCAGAAAGCATCTGTTGTGGATGGGGGCAAGAGATGCTGTGACAGTTATGGCAACAGAAGTGTACACGGGCATCTCTCTAACTGAGGGAATGTAGGAAAGGTGATCTTCTCCAGACAGACAGCACCATTACAACCTATGGTGAAAACCTGCTAGCTCATTGATGCATTAACTTCTCCAAATTGGAAGACCCATATTCTGGGGGGTTGGATGCGGCACCCAGGATGCGGCACCCAGATTTACCAAGGTCTTTGCAGCCCATGTGGGGAGGAGGATTTGAGGATTTGTTAATTAGAGTGAACTATTGGTTGGTCCTTTGGGGGCAAACTCATGAAGGGCAACAGAAGGGAATGAGATGAAAGATCCTTGTAGGTGAGTTAGGGGTGGGAGGCTTCATGTAAATAACAAAGACCAGATATGACACAGATTAAATAAAACTTTCCTTTTATTTGGCTTAGTGCACCTGAATCTGTCTTGAAGTTCCCAGAGTTCGTGCCTTGTAGAAATAAAGTTATTTAATTACAGAAAACCTGCATATCTCCTTGCCTGGTTACTCAGCATGCTAAAGTAATACTCCCCTGTGGCACTAACCTTGGTCAATTCCATGAGAGAGAGGGGCTGAATTTTACCCTGGTGATGACAACAAGAAGGAAAAGGGAAGAAAGACAGCAGATGATCTCCCACACACAGTGACAATGTTCTTCACAGCATCAACGTCAAGTACAAATTAAGTGCAATTAATATTATCAAGTTCCAGCTCCATCCCCCACCCCATTCAAGAAAGTCAGCTAGGGATTTCAACCTGGGTGGATTTGGGGAAAATAAATGGCCTTGGAAGAGGAGTCCCTCCCGGTTGCTCTGGTCCATTACCCCCAAAGGAAGAAGAGAATGCCTGGCCAGCCTACGTTAAGGTGGGTCCATCCTGTCCATCACCATTGTGAGGCTGGGTAGGTAAGGCCATGTCCCTTGCCATAGTGAGCCCTCCTTCCAACTTCTCAGGGTCATACCCCTCTTTTGGGCTTGTGTGGTCAGAGGTCCTGTATTCAGATCATCAGCCCGCCAGGATTCTTTTCAGTGGCCTTCATAGCCAACACACCCATGAGTTCAATGGAGAACTGTAATGCCCATTAAGATGTATTCTGTGACAGAGCTAGGATCATGTCCTGTTCAAGGATCAGTATATACTTTAAATAAAAAAAATTATATCCTTGCTTAAAGTTAATTTTATTGAACCCATATTTTACAATTTAAGTATTAATTGAAAGTTCGGCAAAACTGTACCTTACTGGGGATGACAAAAGTATCTTGAATCGGCCTTGGAATAATACAGTAAGAGAGGAGGGTGAGAATGAGAGACAGGTAACGTTCACAGACTAATCAGTCATGCCTGTAAATGCATGCCGAGGACCAAAATGTACACATAGACCTTTTCAGCTATTCACGTATCAACCATGATGCTGTGTATATTTTTAAACAACTGATATCAAATTATGGATAAATGCATCCAGTTAGATGCTAGCACATCTCAGCTTCTTTCCTCCAGAAAACAGCACACTGTACATCCTTATACGCCTGTTGAGGAGGGAGAAAGATACCAAGTACATCTTTTTAGGAAGTCTTTATTGTAGTGACAGATGGTGCCAGTCATACAGAGGAACTACTCTGGGTTTCCAGTATGATAGAAATAAACCAAGTCTGTCATAAATGGGTTTTTAATTGATTCCCCAGGGATACGATGGCATCAATTCTCATTTAAACAGACCATATGCTTTCTAAAAAAAACTGTCTTAATTAGTCAGAATTCAACAGAGCATAGGACACTTTGCTGAAGTGTATTTTATGCAGAGGGAAATGCTGCTCTAATAGCTAAGCACTTTATATAGTTACAGCTTAGCACCCACCAGAGTTAACATATTCCTGCTTTGTGGCACTCTTTTTAGAATGCTGCTAAAATCTAGCTCCAAATGAACTAGTTCCATAGCATGTGAACTTTGTTATATGATTTACAATCACTCTGGCTCCAAGAGAACAGGCCTTGTAATGAAGTCATTTTATCTACTTACCAAAACCCTTCCCTCAAAATTGACAGCTAAAAATAGGGATTCTTTTGTTGGGGTGGGACATCCATATTGTGCATTCACATATTTGTCCCATCTTTAAATAGGACAGGGTCCTATTAAATAAAAGAGTAAGGCCACCTGGGGAGGAGTTAGGGCGGGCCCTGTCCAGGATAAAAACTCAGAGGGCTCAATCAGGAGCCGCGAAGCGGCTCTTGATTGGGCCCTCCGAGTGTCCATCCAGGGCCAAGCAGCCAATGGGGAGGCGCGCAAAGTGCCTTTCTATTGGCCTCTCACCACGACAGACCAAAATTCCATTCACCCAGCCCAGTCTGGCTGCCAGTCTGCTCCTGACCACCGCAGGGAGAGGAGGTCAGCAGGGCTGCCAAGGGAGATGAGAACAGAGGCTTGGACAGGCTGCGCCAGCACTTTTCACCCCAAGGCTGTCCTAACTGCCATGTCCAAATGTAAATTGCCTCAGAACCCTGACAGAGCTGGCAGAAGCCCCGCCCCCTTCAGGCCTGCTGTGAAGGAGCCTCTGACAGGCCCTGACTGAGGGGAGGGAGCCCTTTTCCTTCAGAGAGCAACGCAGGGGAGCTTCAGGGCCTTCCTTTTGAGGGGGGGGGGGAATTTCCCCTTATGCCAAACAGTTGGCTGACAGGGAAGACACAGAAAAGCCCCTTCTCACTTAAAATACTGCTCTGCCAAGCCATGTGTCTTTCTTATTTGCAACTCTCTGCAGATTTGAGGCCACTGCATAGCGTTATTCTGCAGAGGAAGCTGGCTCTTTTGTCTCCTGTTTCATCTGCACAACAACCCTGTGCAGTAGGCCTCAAGTCTTTCAATTCAACAACAACCTGTGTGGGAAGCCTTAAATGTTTCTTCTCTACCACAACCCTGTCCAAAGTAGCCCTTTCTGCCTGGGGAGCTGATCTTTATACTCTGCAGGTGAGCTGTAATTCCAGGAGCTCTCTAGGCCACACCTGTAGGTTGCCTACCCCTGGGTTGGAAATATTCCTGGAGGTTTGGAGGTGGGACTTCAAAATCGTACAATGCCTCAGAGTCTAGCCTTCAAAGGAGCCATTTTTGCCTGCAGTTGGGAGGGAGTGGTGCAGGTGTGTCCCTCCTGGGCTATGGGGTATGGCCAGCCCTTACCAGCAACTGTTTGTATTCTGGGACTCAGACAGGCAGACCAGCATCAGTCCTGTGAGTCTGGAAAGTGCAGGAAGATCTAAATAAATATTTACAGCCTGAAACTAAATAGAGAACAAGTAAATGTCTGGAGACACATCGTAACAGAAACAGTAACTGGCAAATAACCTTGGCCTGGCAAATAAAAAACAGTATTAAAAACCTTACTAAGGTCAAGACTGCTGTGCACAAACAGTCTTCCTCTTAGGGTTGCCAGCTTCCCTGTGAGGCTCGCTACCCCACCTCCCTTATGGGGAGTCTGCTATGGGGAGAGAAGGGGAAGACGATTGGAAAATGCTTTGAGACACCTGAGGCCTGCTGGGTCACTGCGGCCCATTCCCAGTTCTCTCAGATCTCTCACAACCCCACATACCTCACAGGTTGACTATTGTGGAGAGACGAATGGAAAAGGTGTTTGTAAACCGCTTTGAGACTCCTTTGGGTAGTAAGCAATAGGGTACAAAAATCCGTTCTTCTAAGGAGCAACCATGAAAGAAGCATGTGGGCACATAACATTTTACCAACAGTGAAAATATGGGAGACAGAAGGAACAGGGTGGACACCTGTGTACTGTGACTACCCTATGTGTATTAGGGCAGAGGGGCATTTCGGTGAATGTGGCCTAATTCACACAATAAGGGAAATGATTCAGAACTGGGGGGAATTGGTTGCCATGTAATCTTCCCCTAAGAAGAGTCTCCAGTCTGATTTTCCCTTCACATATCTGAGGACATGCCTCTGGAAAGCTCATCTGTAACCACTATCCCACAATTCCCAAAGGTCAGTCCTCTCTCTCAATCAACGAACATTCCACACCACAGGTTCTTGACACCCATATCTCCACACCCATGGCCTCATTTGCCACAACCTCCCACACAACACACATGACAACTCTATGCCCATACAGACTGGACAACTCCTCCCCTTCCTCTTCCCACTGCCAAGCTCTAGCGCCTGTTGTATTCTTGGAGACAACGGGCTTTGCCCCTAGTTCACAAATAAAGAAGGAGAAGAGGTCTAATTTTAACATCAAACAGGTGGACCCCAACCACACAAACTCCATTGCTTTTAGTACTTCTCTTTCAACCTGACTCACTTCTAAGTATTGAAACCAGATTGAAAGAAAAGAGTCCAAAGCAATATAGTATGGAGAGACAATGTTTTATGGGCCCAATAAGGATAATAATAAAAAGCAGATACATCACCCTGCCAACAAAAGTGCGTCTAGTCAAGGCTATGGTATTCCCAGTTGCAATGTATGGCTGCGAAAGTTGGACCATAAGGAAGGCCGAGCGTCAAAGAATTGAAGCTTTTGAACTTTGGTGCTGGAGAAGACTCTTGCGAGTCCCTTGGACTGCAAGGCGAACAAACCGGTCAGTCCTAGAGATCAACCCTGACTGCTCTTTAGAAGGTCAAATCCTGAAGATGAAACTAAAATACTTTGGCCACCTCATGAGAAGGAAGGACTCCCTGGAGAAGAGCCTAATGCTGGGAGCGATCGAGGGCAAAAGAAGAAGGGGACAACAGAGAATGAGGTGGCTGGATGGAGTCATTGAAGCAGTAGGTACAAACTTAAATGGACTCCGGGGAATGGTAGAGGACAGGAAGGCCTGGAGGATCATTGTCCATGGGGGTTGCGATGGGTCAGACCCGACTTTGCACCTAACAACAACAAAAATGATAATAGAAGTCACAAAATCAAAAACAAAATAAAATTTGATTTTCAAAAAGAAAAACCAAGCTGCTGATGACCCAGAAATCTAAAACCAGCAGGCTAGCATTTAGTTTTAGGAAGTTCAATGGTGCCTTTTTTTAGGAATCAAGAAGCTGAAGATGTAACCAAACCAACAGCCCTCAGTACTGGAACCCTCAATGTCTTATTTTAAAAGAAAGGCTTCTCTTTTAGATGCCTGAACGTAAATTGCTTTTTGGAGTTCTCTGGAAGCTAAAGGAGCTCATCTTCTTTATATGCCTTTTGTAATTGCTAATAAACTGCACTGCACTGTTTTCCCAATTAACAAGGAATTGTACATTCAACCCATTTTTTAAAAATCTAATTTCCATAATCTCACTTGCAGCACACACACAAACAAAAACCGCCCCTTTCATACTGCTCAAATACATGCTTACAAGATCGTTTTCTTAGTACAGAGAGTGGTAATGTATTCCAAATACATGTCAGCAATGCCCTCCTGTCTTCATTCTTTCCATTCCATCCCTCTATCAAGACCCACTGAAAGGTCCTTTCTGTTTTTCCTATGCATCTGCTTCTCCCTTGCAAGGCTAATTGGCCCTAACAAAAACAGCCAATTATGACCAAGGCTGCTCTGACAATGAGATACTGTTTGTTCCTACAGAAACAGCTCAGAGTACAACATCCTTTGAGCCAATCTCCTACATTTATTAACAGGTCATCACCACAGCTGAATTTAACAGTCAGCTTTTACTCTTTCATCTCCTTTTCAACTCCACTTCTATAGCAGTGTCCTGACGTCTCCATCTTTATTAGAGAATGCACAATCCCTACAAGTAATAAGATACTACTATATGATTCTCATTTGACAAACTAGCAGATAAGCACAAACTTAACAGGCCAAGAAATAAATACATTCAGGGACAGTTAGCCTTGATGAAACTGGCTATAGAGTCAATTCATACAAAAGCTCATTGCTTCTATTACCATCTGTGGATCTTTAAATCCATGGATCAGGATCACATTGGTCAGGATCACTTATCCTAACCCCGCTCGCGGCGCCTGTGGCGCTGCGGACTATATAAAGCCGTAAGGGCTTAGGGGGAGGAGTTAGGGCGGGCTCTGTCTGCGATGAGGAAGGGTGCCGATTGGCCCCTTCCTCTGGACAGACCATCGGCGGGGCCAATTGGCAGGCGCTTCGCCGCCCTGCCGACAAGGAAGCTCCCTTGCCGGTGGCCTGACACGTCGGGAGGCGCAAAGCGCCTCTCGCCGCATCAGGCCGCCAGCCACGGAGCCCCCGCCAGCCACGCTGCCGGCGGCTGCCGGCGGCTCCCTTGCCTAGCACCCGCTGTATTGTTATTACAGCGGGCTTAATTACTAGTGTATGCATAAACATACATAAATGTATGTTTATGCAAACTTGGGGGTACTCCCCATATTTGCAGAAAAATGTGGAAAAAAAATTTAAAAACACACTAAGAGAAACTTCCCCAAAATATGTATGTACAGCCACAAGCAATGCACTTCCCAGTTGACCTGGCAGCCACTACTGCTTCAGATTTCAATAATGGGTCCAGTCACCATGATAGAGGAGTGGCTATTTATTTATTTACAAACTTTTATCCCACCCATCTCCAAGGGTTCATGTTGAGCTACAAAAATTAGAAATATAAACATTTAAACATTTAAAATCACAATATTAATTATAGAATAACATAAATCCTTATCCATTGTTCCTCTATATATTTGTGACACAGCCTGGGGGGTGGAATGTGTCTGGCTGTCCAAACTGGCCCTGCCCCTACTCCCGCCTTCCCTCTCTGGATGCTAGCCATGTTCTTCTCAGACACACCAGAGACAGAGAGGGACACACAGAGCCCTGCCAGACCGAACACGAGCCCTCATTCCCTCCTATCGCTCCTGCTGCAAGGGAGACAGAGAGAAACACAGAGAGAGCTGCCCCAAGCTGCTGACCAGCCCTTCTTCTCTCCTACAAACCAGGCCTAATTACCTGTTATGGCTCCTGCTGCCACGGAGAGAGAGACACAGAGAGAGCCACTCCTTCTGTGATGGAGGGAGAGAGAATAATAAATTCAGAGACCAGTAGCACCTTTAAGACCAATAAAGATTTAGTCAGGGCATGAGCTTTCAAGTGCAAACACTCTTCGTCAGGAGGGAGAGACAGACAGACAGAGCTGCCCCAAACTGCACACTAGCCCTCCTTCCCTCCTACAAACCAGCCCTAATTACCTGCTATGCCTCCTGCTGCGAGAGAGAGAGACAGAGAGAGATCTGCACCTCCCGGTATCCCCTGGGTACTAGCACCCATTGCATTCTTGCTTGCAATGGGCTTTCTGGCTAGTTACATTATAAAAATTATAAAATCCAAAACTAAATACTCATAACTAAATATAAAAATTATAATACAATTTGGCAATCCTGCCTCCTGGCTGGAGAGAGAATAGGGGCAGTATATAATTGAACTCCTGTAGAACTGACTTGATGGAATCCAGATGGAAATCAGACAGGGAGGCCAGCTGAAGTAAGATATATCCCTGGCCTCAAGTATAGGCCTAGTGCAGTGGCTCTCAATCTGGGGGTCGGGACCCCTTTGGGGGTCGCATGACCCTTTCACAGGGGTCACGGCAGGGCAAGCAGCTGGGCTGGGCTGGGGGGCATCATCCACACAACAGCCTTGCGGGGTAGATCAAGATAGAGCATTCGTCTGTCTAGAGCAGCAGAAAAGAGCTAGATTGGCATGGTGGGACAAGAAGCAGAAATGAACTGAGAAACCCCAGCAAAAAACAATTTATATATAATCATACAATCAAGAACACTGAATCTTCAGTGTTCAGTCTGAGGAAGAGTGCTTGCACTCGAAAGCTCACACCTTGAATAAATCTTTGTTCATCTTAAAGGTGCTACTGGACTCTAATTTTGTTGTACTGAATTTTCACACCATTGGTCAGTTTGGGTTTAATTTCTGTGAAAGAACACTTGCAGCATTTTATGGTTGGGGGTCACCACAACATGAGGAATTGTATTAAAGTATTGCAGCATTAGGATGGTTGAGAACCATTGGCCTAGTGGAATAACTCCATTGATTGAAATCCCACAGGGTCCTGATCATAGTGGCTAGGTCAGATGCCTACAGCATCTAACTGTCATGCCTGGTGAAGGTGGTAAAATACCTGACGCATGACATTGGTGACCTGGGCCTCCATAGACAATGAGACATCCAGGATCACTCCCAAACTCCTGATGATTGCTGAAATTGTTAGCTGGACTCTGTCAAGAGCTTGGAGTTGTGCTGTCTTACCTGGGGCATGCTGACCCAGCCAGAGGACCTGTCTTAGCTGGATTTAACTTCCAACAAACCTTCTTGAGCCAGTCCACCACAGCCTCCAGACATCTGGCTAGAGACTGTGAGGGGTAGGGCAGATGGCCATCCATCAATAGATATAGCTGGGTGTCATCAACAAATTGTTGACACCTCAGGCCAAACTTTCATATCAATTGAGTGAGGGGATGTATATCAAGGGCCAGTGTTTTTTTCCAGAAAGCTGTGTAGGTATTCAGCAATCGTACGATCAACCACCTTATCCAGAAACAACAAATGGGAGACTGGACAGAGGTTTGCTGGTCAGATAGATGTGGGCCCCAGATTTCCTCCAGTTCCCTTTCTGTATCAAAGTCAGCAGATGTCGTGGCAGAGAGAAAGGATTTGCTCTCCAAAAAAGCTTGCAGAAGCCTTGTAGCTGATATCTAATCATATGTTTTCAGACACACCTGTAGCAAAGGACATCTAGGAAATAATTGTTTTTTATAATTGCGCTTGACATAAGCTAGCAGAAGCAATAGAAGCTGTGAAGTAATCCCTCTTTGTGACCTTTACTGCCATTTCATAAGCATCTAATAAGATGTTCTTGAAGTTCTCCACCAAACGTTCTCTAGTCTAGCCAACTCAATGCTCATTTCTGTTAGCACAGTTCCATGGTGTACCACGGAGCCATCTCAGGACAGGAATGGAGAGGGTGTTGGGGGGGTGATCTCATTAATGGCCTCAGACAAAAGACAATGCCAATCTTCCATTAGTGCATCTACCAAGGAGGCCATTGGATCCCACAAAGCATTCCAGAAGCCTACTGGATCCACGAGTCTCCTTGGGCAAGCATAAATCTACTCTCTTTCTATACAGGAGCAGACTCCAAGAACTACTTGGTGCATGACTAAACATCCAGAAGAAGTTCCTGACAGTAAGAGCGGTTCCTCAGAGGAATACGCTTCCTCGGGAGGTGATAAGTTCTTCTTTGTTAGTTTTTAAGCAGAGGCTAGAAAGTCATCTCACAGCAATGTTGATTTTATGAACTTAGGCTGTGAGTGGGTGGGCAGGGAGGGATGTGCCAGTGTTTGTCATTTGTGGCCCTTCCTTGCATACCCAAGGAATTGCTAATTGCCACTGTAAGATGGTAGGTGACTTTCCTCCAGGCCAGGCTGGATTCTGGAGATTTTTGGTGGAGGGATCACTTGGCCATAAAATTGGGGTCACTGTGGGTGGGCAGGGAGTTGTGAGTTCCTGCATTGTGCAGGGGGTTGAACTAAATGATCCTGGAGGACCCTTCCAACTCTATGATTCTAGGCTCCAGGCCTAGCCACACTGGCAGAGGACTCTGGGAGCTGCTCCCTGCCTGGCTGCTACAGCAGTGTTCCAGGAGCCTCAGGACACTCCCTGGGGCCAGCTGCAATGCTGAAGGTTGCCTGGAGCAACTCTTGGCTAAGAGCAGATCCCAAATACTGATGCTATTGCTACAGATGGATTATGGGAAATGGGATTTTCCACTGATACATTTGTAAAACTCTAGTTTCCCAGCTCTGACTGTACAATGTACACAAATTCACTAACTACTAGTTGGATTCCTCACAGATCCACATTAAACACTCCCAGCATTTGGTAAATGCTTTAGCATTAATCAAAAGTGCAAAAGGTAATAGTTGAAGGGGGGGAACCATGATGTTGTACTAGGCTTTCGAGACCAAAATTGCTTTCCCTGAGAGAAGCAGGTCATATTCAATGGTGCCCGCAGAAAGCAACCCCCTTTCAGAATGCATGCTGTCGTTAGCCACTGGAAGGGATGCAAATCATCCATTTTCTGTTCTTAGGATTGCATTCACAAGGCTAGGAAGCTATGGTGTTACAGCACAAACAGGTATTTTCGCAATCCGTTTTATATTTCATTATTATATACAGACATCTTTTGAAGTAACCAATGTCTAAAACAGAACATAAATGCTGAAGAGTAAGTCCATGTTTCCTGCAATTATATGGTTTTCAATTGAATTACTATAGATACTAGCTATTAAACCATTTCAGTCAAGAAAAACTTTATTTCATTCTGCATCAAGTCCTGAGGAGAAAAATGTGGAGAAGGGAAGAAAGAAGCCCACAGACTGCCTCACAGACTTACAACAAAAGACAAACATTCAATCTATTAATATTTTGTTTTAAAATGACCAAAACTTTGTGACAGGCAGCACTTCAATGGATAATAATAGCGGAGATGGAACAGAAGCATTTGGAAATGGAGGCCTTGTGCGAGCCAATCTAAAATATCTGCCATGGTATTAATCAACAAGGGAGCTATGCAGCTATGCATGGAACAACCCATTACTGATCAAGATCAATTGTTGTATGATTATGCCAGGAAGCTGTCATTGTCTTAACAGTTCAGCCATTCACATTTTTGGTAGCATGAGAAGGAACTGAGAAGAGGGTGTTTTATTCTCCCACACATACTTTCGAACAATGTAACAAAGACCAAAAAAGGCTAGCACCAATACCATAGTAATCACGATAAAATATCATCTCTGAAATGGTCAGTTTTAACCACATTATACTGTTCCTTCCACAGCAATATGGAACATCCTGAAAAATACATACAAATTTTAAAAGCACATCAAAATGGGGCGCATAGCAGGAAACCAACAGAGCCAAATTGACCCCAGAATCCCCAAATGTAACAAAATGTGTAACAGATAAGCTACTCTGGAAAAGAAAATGTTAACATACTGAAATGGACTTTACCCACAAACACAGAATTTCATAGACAGCCTTCAGCTCAGGCCTCACACAGAGCCATTCAGTTTTGTTATACAGAGAATGGTGAGCTATTGCTGCAGATGGATTATGAATTCAGTCTTACACATTAAATTAACTCTAATTAGGTTGGCTATCCCAAGTCAGAATATGCTCAATTAACTACAATTAACTACAATTATTCTAAACTAAGGATTCAGATGACCATCAGGTATACTACTGTGGGCAAGAATCTCGCAGAAGAAATGCAGTAGCCTTCATAATCAATAAAAGAGTAGGAAAAGCAGTCTTGGGATACAATCCCCAAAATGACAGGCTGATCTCAGTTGGAATCCAAAGGGAAACCATTAAAAATCACAGTAATCCAGGTCTATGCCCCAACCACTGCCGCTGAAGAGGATGACGTTGACCAGTTCTATGAAGCCCTACAACACCTTCTAGAAGCAACGCCAAAAATGATGTGCTTATCATCATGGGGGTTTGGAATGCTAAAGTAGGAAGCCAAAAGATAACCGGGATAACAGGCAAGTTTGGCCTTGGAGTACAAAATGAAGCAGGGCACAGGCTGGTAAAATTTTGCCACGAGAATAAAACGGTCATCGCAAACACTCTTTTCCAACAGACAACATCACCAGACGGTCAACACAGAAGTCAGATTGACTATGTGCTCTGCACCCAAAGAGAAGTTCTATACAGTCAGTAAAAACAAGATCAGGAGCTGATTGTGGTTCAGATCATCAGCTCTTGTTGCAAAATTTAGGCTTAAATTGAAGAAAGTAAGGAAAAGCACTAGGCCACTCAGGTATGAACTAAATCATATCCCTAATGAATATGCAGTAGAGGTGACAAATAAATTAAAGGAATTAGAGAGTGCCTGAAAAACTATGGGCAGAGGTTCACAACATTGTACAAGAGGTAGCAACTAAAACCATCCCAAAGAAAAAGAAATGCAAGAAAGCAAAATGGCTGTCTGGGAAAGCTTTACAAATAGCTGAAGAGAGAAGGGAAGTGAAAGGCAAGGGAGAAAGATACACCCAACTGAACGATGAATTCCAGCTAGAAGAGATAAGAATGCCTTCTTAAACAGTTGAAACAAATAGAAGAAAATAGAATGGGGAGGGACCAGAGACCAAAAAAAATTGGAGATATGAAGAGAACATTTCATGCAAAGATGGGGATGATAAAGGACCAAAAATCGTAGGGACCTCACAGAAGCATAAGAGATTTTAAAAGGTGGCAAAATTATACTGAGGAACTATACAAGAGCAAGCTTAACATCCCTGATAACCACAATGGGGTAGTTCCTGACCTGCAGCCAGACATCCTGGAATGTGAAGTCAAATGGGCCTTAGGAAGTCTGAGCAACAATAAAACTAGTGGTGGTGACAGCATTCCAGTTGAACTATTCAAAATCTTAAAAGATGATGCAGTAAAAGTGCTACACTCAATATGCCAGCAAATTTGGAAAACTCAACAATGGCCACAGGATTGGAAAAGGTCAGTTTACATTCCAATCCCAAAGAAGGGCAATGCAAAAGAATGTTCAAACTACCGCACCATTGCACTCATTTCTCATGCTAGAAAAGTTATGCTCAAAATCCTACAAGCTAGGCTCCAGCAATATGTGGATCAAGAACTTCCAGAAGTACAGGCAGGATTTTGAAGAGGCAGAGGAACTAGAGATCAAATTGCCAACATAGGCTGGATCACGGAGAAAGCTAGGGAGTTCCAGAAAAACATCTACTTCTGCTTCATTGACTATGCTAAAGCCTTTGATTGTGTGGAGCACAACAAATTGTGGCAAGTTCTTTAAGAGATGGGAATACCAGAGCATCTTATTTGTATCTTGAGAAACCTATATGCAGGTCAAGAAACAACAGTGAGAACCGGACATGGAATCACTGATTGGTTCAAAATTGAGAAAGGAGTTCGGCAAGGCTGTATACTGTCGCGTTGCCTATTTAACTTGTATGCGGAGCACATCATGAGAAAGGCAGGGTTAGATAAGTCACAAAGTGGGATCAAGATTGCAGGGAGAAATATCAACAACCTCAGATATGCAGATGATACCACTCTAATGTCAGAAAGTGAAGAGGAACTAAAGAGCCTGTTGATGCGGGTGAAGGAGGAGAGTGCAAAAGTTGGCTTGAAACTCAACATCAAGAAAACAAAGATCATGGCATCCGGCCCTCTCAATTCCTGGCAAATAGATGAGAAAGAAATGGAGGTAGTGACAGATTTTATTTTCCTGAGCTCCAAGATCACTGCAGATGGGGACTGCAGCAAAGAAATTAAAAGACGTTTGCTCCTGGGGAGGAAACCTATGGCAAATCTAGACAGCATCCTAAAAAGAAGAAGAAGAAGAGTCGGTTCTTATATGCCGCTTTTCCCTACCCGAAGGAGGCTCAAAGCGGCTTACAGTCGCCTTCCCATTCCTCTCCCCACAACAGACACCCTGTGGGGTGGGTGAGGCTGAGAGAGCGCTGATATCACTGCTTGGTCAGAACAGTTTTATCAGTGCTGTGGCGAGCCCAAGGTCACCCAGCTGGTTATATGTGGGGGAGCGCAGAATCGAATCTGGCATGCCAGATTAGAAGTCCACACTCCTAACCACTACACCAAACTGGCTCCCTCTCCGCACTCCTAACCACTACACCAAAAGCAGAGACATCACCCTGCCAACAAAAGTGTGTCTAGTCAAGGCTATGGTCTTTCCAGTTGCAATGTATGGCTGTGAAAGTTGGACCATAAGGAAGGCCGAACGTCAAAGAATTGAGGCTTTTGAACTCTGGTGCTGGAGAAGACTCTTGCGAGTCCCTTGGACTGCAAGGCGAACAACCCGGTCAGTCCTGGAGGAGATCAGCCCTGACTGCTCCTTAGAAGGCCAGATCCTGAAGATGAAACTCAAATACTTTGGCCACCTGATGAGAAGGAAAGACTCCCTGGAGAAGAGCCTAATGCTGGGAGCAATGGAGGGCAAAGGAAGAAGGGGACGACAGAGAAATATCAACAAATATCAACAACCGACCGAGAATGTGGTGGCTAGATGGAGTCACTGAAGCAGTCAGTGCAAACTTAAATGGACTCTGGGGAATGGTAGAGGACAGGAAGGCCTGGAGGATCATTGTCCATGGGGTCACGATGGGTTGGACACGACTTCGCACCTAACAACTACAACAGGCTCTCCATGCTTTCTCTCTTCCCCCTTTATTTTTATTATTACATGCAGTTATCAAAGGAAGTTATGTTTCACTGCCCCAAGCAAGGTGGCCAAGAGCTACATCAGGAGGACATGTGCACCTCTCTACCACCACCCATGCTACTGCTGAAAGGGTCTAGGAAATGCACTGCTCTGTCAGACCTGCACTGTCATTGGTACGGTGAAAGGTAAGCACCAGTAGAGGACTGTGGAATAAAACAGCCAATTGTGGGATAAAAATGAGGCAGTGTTTGTTAGATGTATGGGTGACATTATAGGCAAAGGCTCCTTACAGGACAGCTTTTGACTCAATCTCCATATATGGACTGATCAAGTACATATCCTAAGTTATTTCAAAGCAGGATATCTGGTGGAATCTAAACACAGATCTCACCCCTCAGATGAAGAACTCTGGAATTAAAAAGATCAGCTCCCTTGAGTCAGCAGCAGTTTGAGCAAGCTGAATCATTATTATTTATTAATTACATTAATATACCGCCACTCCCAGCATGCATCCAATAAAACAACAATAAAACATCATAAAACCCCATAAAAATTTTTAAAATACATAAATTACATACATCAAAATCCAAAAATACGCAGATCAATGGTGGTCAAAACAACAATTCCTCAGCAACTTGCTGTCTTGGCACCACTTGCTAGCCGTCACTCTTAGATGGAAAAATGCTATCTGGCCTACCTATCTGGTGCAGATGTCATTTGCACCCCAAATTCTGCCCTCTTCAGGCATCATCCCCATCCCCAAACCTCTGAAATTTCCCAAATTGAAATAGAAACTTCGTTGCCATCTTGTGCAGAGTTACTTGGCAGGCAAGTCAAGATGGTTGTCTCTATTCAACAGTTATTGGATAATAAACTACTTTAATAATTAGAGATACAGAGGCAGTACTCACTAGGAATTTCTCACATGTTACTAAACAAGGCACTGAAATTCAACTAGGAAGATGAAGACTCATCCCCTAACTCTGTTAATGACTGCTCAGACTTCAAAGCAATAATTTCAAACTGAAATCCCAAATATGGTTCAGAACCAAAGGGGGCAGAAAGTTACTCAGCAGTAAAACACCTGAGAGTTGTCACTATGCAGGTTTTAGATAATGCAGCAATACAGCAGGACTAAGTACATCTTGACAATGTGACTTTATGAAATCCTGCAGTCTTCATACTAGATCAACAGATACTTACTATTTTAAAATGTTATCTGGAAACTAACAGCAATAGTTCTGAACCATTCAGATAACCCAAAACTAAAGAAAACTCTTATTTGACAGTTTACCTGTAGAAATATTATTGTACTATGAAAACATATGCACCTATCAAGAAGTACAACTTGAAGGACTGCTTGCCTCCTTATGCCCCCCCAGGGCACTTCAGTCAGTGGGTATTAATCTGTTGGAGATCCCTGGGCCGAGGGAAGTGCGCCTGGCTTCGACCAGGGCCAGACATTTTCAGTCCTAGTCCCGACCTGGTGGAGTGAGCTCCTGAGAGAGCTGAGAGCCCTGACAGAGCTGTCAGTTCCACAGGGCCTGTAAAATGGGGATCTTCTGCCAAGTCTTTGGTTGAGGCTAGGGCAGGTAAGATCAACGGCTCCTCTCCAAGTTAAATCAAGACATTAGGTTGCTAATTGTGGAGTGGAAGGGGAGGGTTATCACCGCCAGGATATCCTGGGTTTTAACTGTAATTTTCTTGTTTTAATTTGGCTTTTATTGGGGTTGATATCTTTGTTCTCACTTTGTGGGAGTGGCAGGTTAGAAATTAAATAATAAACGGGCTTTTAAATGGGGCTTTTAAATGGGGACTGAAAAAGCTGACTGACTCTGTGTCACAATATTATCCTATTTGATGCACAATTATCTATATCTACTGATAAGGAGTTTTTGAAGGTCTCATGTAGCTATTCTTCTCATTTCAGCTACCTGAGCAGGAAGTACCAGGTACCAAACTGAGGACATTCTGCATTAAAACCATGAACTCTTACAATTATCTATGGCCTCTGCCATACTCAGCTCAACCGTTAAGTTTACCCAAGTGGGATGAAATAGCTGCCATGAAAACACAATGAGTTGCATCTGCATCAGATCTTAAGATTTACAAATCATTAATTGCAAGCTTATAAAAGCCTTATTCTTTGTTTACATGTTATCTCCAACTTTATAGCAAGAAGCACAGAACCAGGAGCTGGGACACATGAGAGCCTATTCCTAATCCATTTACCCCAAGGTAAATACAGCAGTTTTATGAACAGGCAGAATTCATTCACAACTGCTAACTTACAGCTATACAAATACATTTAGTTAGGATTAAAGCAAAGCTAAAAGCCTTAGCGGAGAAGCGCACACCAAAGCAGGTAAAATCATTCATCACTTCTATATCTGACAATTCTGTGGTAAAAGTGCCAAAACCACATACATAAAGAGGCAAGTTGCCAATCTGAATATTACATTATAGCACTCTTTTCACCTATGCTTAATCCTGACACAGAGTTACGAGCAAGACTAGAATCAGTGGGTTTTGTTTTACTCTCTGCAGCTACAGTACAAAATGCATCTTAATATGCAAAAGAAAATTCATTTTCACAAAACGCTTCATCAGGCATATATTTGTAAAGTAGAAATGCCTCTAGCTGCATAAAATTTTATCAACTCTTCTAATTCAAGACAGCTTTTTAAAAAAAGCTAGTTGAGATCCAGATTCATCTATGTGCACAGACATAAATCTTTAAGAAAGGTTAGAAGGACCACTTCGTTTAACGTAACATTCCCCTAAACAACACCTGAGCAGTATTAAATAGAGATTTCTGGTTGGAAGATTATGAAGTGCCAAACAAACTCCAGTATTACAGATTTACTTCTGAAGAAAAAAATCTAGGAAAGAGGCACATGTGATTAGAAACTACAATAAGGACACTTTGAATGATGGCACAAAAACACATGTGGCAAAGAGGGAAGATAGCAAGGTTGCCCCAGCAGCTCTTACAACACCCCCTCTTCTAGAAGGTAGGCAGGATACAGCACCACTGCATTGGCTAATCAGTCATAGATCCTCTTCAGCCAGACTAGCTACACTATTATTACCCTTGAAAATGAAGATGAACCTACATCGTTAGGATTCAATGGAAGTGACACAAACAGAAAACAGGTAGCCAGACCCAGAGGGCAGAGATAGTGGCTCAGTGTTAGGGTTAGTAACACCTGACTGAAGTATGACCAAGACCCAAAAAATAATGCTGTGCCCAAAACAGTTGAATGATCTCACAGTGCATTAATGCTTAATATTTAAGACAGAACAAGCAACGTTACAACAGGCCTGGCTACATCCTCCAATGGCTAGTTATGTTTCCTTGAACTGAAACTCAGGAGTTTGAGAGTTTTTATATTCTTCTTTGACCTTTGAGGGAAGTGGCCATGGAGTAAATACATAGCAAGACACATCCAGACCAGACTGCCAACACAGTTAAGAAGACAGTCCCAACCACTGTGATTGAGGTCAAACAAAGTCAGCACCCTATGTTTAAAAGTGCTCTTCTGTTACCCTAAAATGGATTCCAAATGTCTAATGGTAGGTCTTCTCCCTCACATACACTAGAGACACAAAAGATTACAGGGAAGAAGAAAAAATTACACTAAATTAACTTGTCAAAATAGAGGCAGTTGTTTAACTGTGAACATCAGTCAAGAAAAAATGCAATGAATTTTAGAGGTGCTGAGGCAGCAGAGTGCAGGCAACTATGCCAGTTCTCACAGGGCAATGGGGCCTGGGCTTTCAGATTCTTATTGCCCTGTCACTGGACAAAACCTTGACAGTGAAGTATAATGTAAGGAACTGAACCTGCAGCAGAGACACAGGGTGAACAAACCAATGGGCAAGGGTGACCCAATAGATATCGTTTATCTAGACCAGGGGTAGTCAAACTGCGGCCCTCCAGATGTCCATGGACTACAATTCCCAGGAGCCCCCTGCCAGCGTTTGCTGGCAGGGGGCTCCTGGGAATTGTAGTCCATGGACATCTGGAGGGCCGCAGTTTGACTACCCCTGATCTAGACTTCCAAACAACTTTTGATAAAGTTCCTCAACAAAGGCTCTTAAGTAAACTCAATAGGCATGTGATAGAGGACGTCCTCTTATGAATTAAAACTGGCTAAATAAATGGAAACATGGAGTGCCTATATATGGACAGTTTTCACATAGGAGGGTGGTAAGCAGTAGGGTACCACAGGGCTCAGTCCTGGGTCTGATGCTTTTAAAATTGTTCATTAATTATTTGGAGTTGGGAATAAGCAATGGAGTGACTAAGTTTGCAGATGACACTAAATTGTTCAGGGTGGAGAGAACCAGGGAAGATTATGAGGGATCTGTTGAGTATGCAAAAGTGGTAAATGAAGTCCATCGTGGACAAGTGCAAAACAATGCATGCACAATGGAGCCAAAATTCCTAACTACAAATACACATTGATGGGGTCTGAACTAACCAGGAGAGAGAACCAAGATCCAGAAACGCTTGGAATGCATGACTGCAATTAACAGCACAATCCTAAACAAGTCAGGTCACAATCCTACTCAGGTCTATTAAATGGGACGTACTTCCCCAGGAAAGATCTCTTAGGATTGTAGTGTAATACAATGGAATGATTTTTATATCTATTTCCAAATAAAATCCTACACATTTAGTACCTGACCATAATCTCTAGTACACTGTCCACAATGGAACATGTTGCATATAATCTCTTCCAATAGGGAGGAGCTGTGGCTCATGGTAGAGCATCTGCTTGGTATGCAGAAGGACACAGGTGCAATCTCTAGCATCTCCAATTAAAAGCATAATGAAGTAGATGATGTGAAAAGTTTCTGCCTGAGATTCTAGGAAGCTGCTGCCAGTTTGCTTAGACAATACTGACCTTGATGGACCAAGGGTCTGATTCAGTACGAGGAGTTTCATGTGTCAGTCCCCATAACCAACAGAAAAGGCCAATTATAAATCTGAAACATGCAAACTATCAGTATGGGCATCCTATCATTTATGTTTTATTAGAGAGCCTTTTTTCTTCAGGCATATTTTACATAATCAATTATTTCCTTTGATGAAAGTGGCAGTTTTCTAAAACTCTCACTCAGCCAAACTGGATAAGCTTCAATCAGGATCTTTTCAGTCAAATGTTAGAACCTACCATATCACAATTATTCCTTCACCAGCTCTTGCCAGAGGAATAACTGTTCCTTGATCTTCCCAGCAGCAGAAGATTGAGGCTCATCCAGTATGAATGCTGAAACTCGAGTGTCAAAGAAATTCACTGCTTACAGTAGAAACGGTCAAAGAAGAGACTTTAAAATCAAAACAAGATTACCAGGTGCCTACACTAGCATTTGTACACAACATCTCAAATCTGAAATGGATACTTTCTCTTGGCAAATTCCATTCCATAGATCATATATTATGCACAAAACTTTGGTGCTACACTAAATGGCAAAGGATTTTGTTTGAAAAGTGTATAAAAATACTGTGCAAGCATGTATATTATAAACAAGTACTGGTGGGTATTTTTAAATTTATAAATGCTGTTCATTGTATTTTGCATTGCATTAAAAACCTGTAAACTATACTTTGCACTTGCCCTTTAAACAACAATTAGAAAATAGACTTCTTGGAAGTCACTGTGAATTATGCAAGTGCCTACATTGACAAATCCTGGTTTCACATTAAATGAATGATCCTCAGACATTATTCCTCCTCCTCATGCACCATAGCTCACTTTTAGGAGACTTGTGGTTTTCTGTTACATGCAACCCAGCACAGTATGGTTGATGACTGTCCTTCAAGCCAAACTTAACTGTTTTATAGCCTGAATATAGTGACAGAATGATAGCTGTGAACCACTATAGTTTTAAGTGTCATAGCTAGAGAATTTCTTCAGCAACATCTCCATGGAAAGTATCTATCACCTTTAGACATTCCAAACCAGTGGTCCCCAACCCGCGGGCCGCGGCCCGGTACTGGGCCGCGAAGGCCATGACGCCGGGCCGTGGCTCCCTCTCCCCGCCCCCCGCAGTAAAAAACTTCCCAGGCCGCAAGCTTGCGGCCCGGGAAGCTTCTTACTGCGGGAGGAGGGGAGAGGGAATCAGGGCCGCGCCCGTGCATTGCGCATGCGTGGTCCAGCCACGCATGCGCAATGCGCAGGCGCGCGGGCAGTTGCCCTGCCGGTCCCCAGCCTCAAAAAGGTTGGAGACCACTGTTCCAAACAACTAGAAGAACAGGGAAGAGAGAAATTTAAATCTTCTGTTTTATTGGGTGGCTTTCTCTGTCCACTCACTCTCATGGGCATAAATGTCTTTACAATATTAGTGTCTCAGTTGAATTCATCTCCATTTATATTTTGTTGTTATTATGTGCGAAGTCGTGTCCGACCCATCGCGACCCCATGGACAATGATCCTCCAGGCCTTCCTGTCCTCTACCATTCCCCGGAGTCCATTTAAGTTTGCACCTACTGCTTCAGTGACTCCATCCAGCCACCTCATTCTCTGTCGTCCCCTTCTTCTTTTGCCCTCGATCGCTCCCAGCATTAAGCTCTTCTCCGGGGAGTCCTTCCTTCTCATGAGGTGGCCAAAGTATTTGAGTTTCATCTTCAGGATCTGGCCTTCTAAAGAGCAGTCAGGGTTGATCTCCTCTAGGACTGACCGGTTTGTTCGCCTTGCAGTCCAAGGGACTCGCAAGAGTCTTCTCCAGCACCAGAGTTCAAAAGCCTCAATTCTTTGACGCTCGGCCTTCCTTATGGTCCAACTTTCGCAGCCATACATTGCAACTGGGAAGACCATAGCCTTGACTAAACGCACTTTTGTTGGCAGGGTGATGTCTCTGCTTTTTAGGATGCTGTCTAGATTTGCCATAGCTTTCCTCCCCAGGAGCAAGCGTCTTTTAATTTCTTTGCTGCAGTCCCCATCTGCAGTGATCTTGGAGCCCAGGAAAATAAAATCTGTCACTATCTCAATTTCTTCCCCATCTATTTGCCAGGAATTGAGAGGGCCGGATGCCATGATCTTTGTTTTCTTGATGTCCATTTATATTTATTTCCATATATATTTTGCAGACTTCCAAAAGTAGGTGTATGTTAGAACTGACAGTATTAGTATCTTCAACATCTGGCTTAAGAGATCTGAACTTCACAATGAACATAAGAGCAGCCCTAGTTCAGCAACCTGATTCAATCAAATAATTCAGAAAAACTAAGAAACAATACACAAATGCCTTCCCTCATAAGAAGAGCTCTGCTATATGAGACCAATGGTTCATCTACTCCAACATCCCGTCTCACACAGTGGCCAATCAGATCCTCTGGAGGTCTAATGATAAGACACAGAGGCTGAGGCCTTACCAATGCTGGACCATAGCAAGTGTTACACTGACATTTTAAAAAAAAATGGGTCCAGAGGAAAACCAGAAAATTACAGGTCCATTAGCCTAACCTCTATCTCATGCAAACCAGTAGCCACTATAATCAAAGACAGAAGTATTAGGCACACAGATGAACAAACTGCTGAGTTTGAAGATGACACAAAATGATTTGTGACAGTAAAAATCATTGCTAACTACAAAGGGCTCCAGGAGGCTTTCTACAAATCGGGTGAGCAGGCAAAAATTTAGCAAATGAAATTCAGTGTCTTTTTGTCAATCCTTTTGTCAATCCTGAATTCCTTTTGTCAATCCTGAATTCCTTTTGTCAATCCTGAATCTATAGCACATCAACTGGGTACTTCTGAGTTCTAATATTATGGAATGAGAAAAAATTCTAGTGACTTTCTCCATTACATGCATAGTTTTCAAAACCTCTATAATGTCCCCCCCTGACAATGGAAGTTACAACTTTGTTTGGCACTCATAAATCATCTAAACGCTATCACTGAATCAATGTCTTATGGCAAAATAAAGGCACACAGTTTCTTTAGCAAACTGCAGTCCCAAGCAATCTTCACTGCAGCAGCTCAAAAATGTAAGCTTTGCTCACTAGCATTTACAAAGTTAAAAACGAGCAAAAATCCCAATGCTGCTCCACATTTTTCTTTATGTTGCACGGGGAGAAATAGTACAAGTGTTTTTCAAAGAACTGAACATTCTGCATGATAACATTTCTCTTATATTACCTGCAAAAACAGAACAGGCACATAAGAGTAATGGATTTTTAGTCTGGCATTTGAAGTCCATCAGATGATTACAGGTCACTACTAATCTTATGGATATCTTCCATTTTCCCAGTGTGCCTAAACTGAGGAATGACTAATACTCGAAGCTAATCCTTTTTAAGGCTTCCAGAAATACTTTGGTTACATTCTAAGAAGAGAAAGGCCAGTTTTTTTTCTAAAAAGCCAGAAGCACAAAGAAAACTTGGGATGGAAACAAAGAGCATGGCTGTTTCTTAAATGCGGGGTGAATAAGAACAAGCTGTTCAGACACAAAATATGTGTACAAAGGGGAAAATGAATGAGGGAAAATGTTGATCACAAGCAATGGCTGGTCATCTACCTTCATATCAACCAAGATGAAAGTGCCAGTGGCACATCAAGAGCTCACTGAATGTGAAGTGGAGTGACACAGCATTGGAATAATAGCATTTTGGAAAGGTGCAGCTGAACTTCCTCAAATCCAACTTGAATCCTGTTTCTGGAATAGAATGCCAAATACTCTCAGTCATACTCCTAATACTATTATCCAGTCATATCGAGGTTGAACTTTTATCCAACTTTCAAAAAACCAATTATGCAAACAAGTATACAGAAACATTACAAGGAAAATGGTGAGAAGGAACAAGATGATATTGAGTCCTAGACATGGCCAAAGCTCCAAAAAGTTATGGAAACAATTGATTCTGTGTAACATTTTCATGTTACATAGTCATAATCAGTTAAATAGAAGCAAGAGTGCAGTATGTTTAGACAGCATCATTAAAAATAGTTTTTACAAGCTTGGGAAGACAAAAAGGAACAGCATTTAGCATTTACATATAACATACATTTAAAAATGGTTTTAAGATTCTCCTAACAGAACATGAGTCAAAGCAATGAGACAATGCAAAAGGAAAACACAACACAAATACCATTTAATACACTCTTGTATTACAGAAGTACAAAAAATAAACATATTATTCATAGTCAAGCTTTCCTCCCCTTTCATATGTTTTCAAAATTAAAGGCTGCTTCATACAGTTTGGTGTAGTGGTTAGGAGTGCGGACTTCTAATCTGGCATGCCAGGTTCGATTCTGCACTCCCCCACAGCGCTCTCTCAGCCTCACCTACCCCACAGGGTGTTTGTTGTGGGGAGAGGAATGGGAAGGCGACTGTAAGCCGCTTTGAGCCTCCTTCGGGTAGGGAAAAGCGGCATATATGAACGAACTCTTCTTCTTCTTCTACATGCATGTTCTACTATTGATCTTTCATCAATGGATCATGAGCCACAGAGAAGTATTTGTTGGAGGAGGAGGAGAGGGGGAGGAGGAGGAGGAGGAGTTGGTTCTTATATGCCACTTTTCTCTACCCATTCATTACGTTCTCCTTAGGGGCAAACCTCAGGGGCAAACAGGTTCAGCTGGCAAGCATATTATGCTCAACAGCCTCAACCACCTGTAAACAATAAAATCAGAGTCCAATAGCTCCTTTAAGACCAACTACAATTTATTCAAGAACGTGAGCTTTCAAGTGCAAGAGTGCTTGCACTCAAAACCTCATGCCTTGAATAAATCTTTATTGGTATTAAAGGTGCTACTGGACTCTGATTTTATTGTGCTACTTCAGACCAACAAAGTCTCCAATCTTGCTATTTCACCACACACAACCTCAAGCAGTTGCCCTGCTCCAGCATGGCTGGTGCAGTAGTCCAACTCCACCTGCTTCTGCCTTGCACAATCCCATAAGTCTGTGCAAATGCATGCATATATGAAAGTCTCTTGATGACAAACAGATCCAAAGAAACATTACCAGGTAAGACCCCTTGAAAATAGTGTTTACATACAACTTCTGGCGGACAAACCACTTTGCTCTTTATCTGCATAACTGATTTTGTGCTGTGCTAACAGATCTATTATGAGCCTCTTGTGGCGCAGAGTGGTAAGGCAGCGACATGCTTTCTGAAGCTGTCTGCCCATGAGGCTGTGAGTTCAATCTCAGCAGCCGGCTCAAGGTTGACTCAGCCTTCCATCCTTCCGAGGTCGGTAAAATGAGTACCCAGATTGCTGCTGGGGGGGTAAATGGTAATGACTGGGGAAGGCACTGGCAAACCACCCCGTATTGAGTCTACCATGAAAACGCTAGAGGGCGTCACCCCAAGGGTCAGACATGACCCGGTGCTTGCACAGGGGATACCTTTACCTTTAACAGATCTATTAAGGAGGACACAAACGACAACCCACATTAGGTGGCAATAGACAAGCATGAAATATTTCTGAGTGTTTTGCACAGTGCTATAATATTTCAACATGTGAAAAGGAACCTGAAAAACACAATCTTTGAAAACAGCAGAATAGCCTATCAAAACAAATGATGAACAGGGCATGGGTTAAGCCAGCAAACATTCAAGCAAACTTACAGTATTTGCTGACATAAAAGACTACTTTTTCCCCCTGAAAAACATGCCTCAGGGGAAAAACAAGTGGGGGGGTCGTCCTATACACCGGGTGCTCTTCAGTTGGGATAGACATAGCTGCCCATAGTGGCCCATAGTACTGTAATGTAATGTAACAAACTCTATATTTTGAGTGGAAATGTTGGGGGGTCATCTTGTACGCCCAGTCGTCTTATATGCCGGCAAATACGGTAATTCAAATGACATCAACACATCTCAGGAGACAACCTCAAATGACAAGAAACAGTGAAAGAGAAGTGTTGTTTTCTGTAAGGAGTGACTATTTCCCCCAAAGGCATACTGTCCTGTCAACAAACTCTTAAATTTACTATTTTTGACATTATCTATAACTACTATACGCAAAGCCAGCTTGGAGAAATCAGAACAGCTATCCATGTGTTGTGCCTGCCTTCAATTACAAGTCTAAATTAAGAGCACTGCACAAGTCAGTTTTCCAGGTGTCAAGATCACAAATGCAAGTGTAAATTAACAAGCAAACTTGAATATTTGTGGAAATAATTGACAAAAAGAACCAAAATGCAATATGTTTCAGCAGTAAGTCTAGGAATAGTAAAATCTGTACATTATTGTAACAATGTTATTATTTGTAGCAGAACATGCCCTCTGGCATATTAAAATATAGCACTTTCCAATATTTAAATACTGGTATAAGACTATAAGCCTTACAGAAGCATTGGGATTTGACAATTCACTCTCTACACGTATGCTATTTTCATATACTCTGTTCCTTCTGTTCATAATGTGATAAGCTCTCCTAAGGCTAGATATGTGAAGGCCAACTCTGTGGAGTTTCCAAGGCAAAATATATCCAGAGCTGGTTTGCCTTTACCTACCTCTGCATCACAAACTTAAATTCCTTGGTGGTCTCCAGTGTTTCCTCTAAGAGTCAAAGTTGTGCACATGAGTGGCAGTTCATTAACACAGGAAGCCCCACTCAGCAGCAGTCTGGAGTCACACAGGGTATTGCACAGTCCATTGCCCTTTTTAAAATTACTCCAATTGTATTCTGCTCAGGATAGAGGGAACACTGGTGGTCTTCTATCTGAATACTGACCAAGGATGGCCCTGTTTAGCTTCCAAGATCTGATAAGATTGGGCAAGCCTGAGCTATCCAGTCCAGGGCTTTTATATCATTAGATGACATCTCCTATGCATACTTGTAGATATAATTTCAGGGAATAATGTAAATGATGTTGGCATCAATTAATATGCTATAAAGGTAAAGGTAAAGGTATCCCCTGTGCAAGCACCGAGTCATGTCTGACCCTTGGGGTGACGCCCTCTAGCGTTTTCATGGCAGACTCAATACGGGGTGGTTTGCCAGTGCCTTCCCCAGTCATTACCGTTTACCCCCCAGCAGCAAGCTGGGTACTCATTTTACCAACCTCGGAAGGATGGAAGGCTGAGTCAACCTTGAGCCGGCTGCTGGGATCGAACTCCCAACCTCATGGGCAAAGCTTTCAGGCGGCTGCCTTACCACTCTGCGCCACAAGAGGCTCTAAACATGCTATAACATGTTTAATTAAGATGCATTATTGAAGATTTCAGTGCTTTCAATGTTATTACCCAAATAATAAACATTTTCTTCTTCTACTGAAGAATTTATTTTCTTAAATGGCAGGAATATGCTATGGTACAATAGCACATTGTGGTTTGAAAGTCTTCTCAAGTACTGGGTGTCCTTGCCATTTTGCTTATACAAAACCAGGACAAATAAGCCAGATAGTACTATTTTATACACTATGTTATAAAATGATTCACTTCATGCTCTTCATTCGGTAAAAAAGGGTTTAGGCTTGACAGGAAAATATAGCACTTTTGTTTTTAGCTTTTTCTGGTGGTGGATACAGAAAGTGAAGGTTACTCTTGTAGCTTCAACATTTCTGGAAATGTTACCACCTCTGCCTGGATCACAGCTTAGTAATCTAAAGCATGTACCTTCACTGTACCTTCGGGATCATCACAAAATTAAAGCAACTAACTTACAGTTTTACCCCAGCTAGTAAAACCTAGGTTGAAGCTAAACAGGCACCACACTAGAAGAAGAAGGAGTTGGTTCTTAAATGCCGCTTTTCTCTACCCGAAGGAGTCTCAAAGCAGCTTACAGTCGCCTTCCCTTTCCTCTCCCCACAACACACACCCTGTGAGGTGGGTGAGGCTGAGAGAGCTCGGTCAGAACAGTTTTATCAGTGCCGTGGCGAGCCCAAGGTCACCCAGCTGGCTGCATGTGGGGGAGTGCAGAATCGAACCCAGCATGCCAGATTAGAAGTCCTCACTCCTAACCACTACACCAAACTGGCTCTTAAGCCAAGCATTTTGAACAGTTTCTCTGGGCAACTGTCAACACTAAACTCTTCAGGGCAGTTACATCTGGTTGTAAATTTTTATCATTCTAATCACCCAAGATGCTACTATAAATAAGCATTACTTTTAAAAAATGGAAAAAAAATCCTGCTGGCTTGGAGGCTAAGGCAGACACAGTCATATTCTTTAAAAGCCTACAGCATCGTTTGAATAAGCAGTTTTTGATTTGATTTGCCTTTCAAATGGCCTCATTTGTGTAATAATCAAGTTGGCATTAGTTTTGTTTGAGAAAAGTAGTCTGTTACTCACGTGGGGACAACTCTTTATTTATTCTTATAACTGCATGCCACATGCTGATCAGCTCCAATATTTCATGCAGGAAAAGAGGCAACAGAAATGCAAACAGAACAGCGTTTTCTATGACTGACAAAACATTAATGCACAACAAGAGATGTTGAGTCATGCTAAATCCATCTAGCTTAGCTTTACAGGTCCTCAGAGACCAGCTAGATATCCCCAGGAAGCTCATAAGGAGAGCAAGGTGAAAATAGTCACCCCCTTTCTTTAATATTTTGTACAGGTACAATGTGTGAATTAAGAGACTGCATTTTGTGCTCAACGGAAAAACAGAATGAGAGCCTATCCAGACTCAAAATGGGAGATGTGCAGTTGGATCACCTGCTCAAGATTCATTTCAAAACTGTAAAATTAGCCTGAGTGTGATAATTACATTGGGGAAGCCAAGTTGGAGAAGCAGATTTGACTTTCCAGTGTCAATGCCCTAGTCTGAACTGCCTGCTCAGTCTGTCTCTTCCTTCCTCCTGCTGTGCCAGCTACTGCTTAACAGCATGATTTTGATTGGGGAATAAGGGGAAGAGCTACCTCATCCCCTGTGTTGCTTTCTGCCCCTGCATAGTTGCTTTGAATTTTTTCTTTAAAGAAAGAACAGGAAATCTGAGAACAGATCTCCTGCATCATTTCCTGTTTGAATTTCATAAACCATGGTTTTAAGTAGTTTTGGGTAGCTATGTTGGTCTGAAGTAGCACAATAAAATCAGAGTCCAGTAGCACCTTTAAGACCAATACAAATTTATTCAAGGCATGAGCTTTCGAGTGCAAGCACTCTTCATCAGACTATGATCTTCTTACATGACAAGGAATATATAGCAAAAATCAATTCTGTTACATCAGTAGACTGTGTCACAACCAAACACAGCCAATGATAATCCTTTGTCAAAACAGCCAATCAATCCCCTAGAATTCAGTGTACTTTACAAAGAGAAACCAAAATGCTGTTCTGCATGTTGGTCAAATTAGTTAGTATAACCAATGTTCTGCCTCAATACTGCTAAATGGCCAGAAAATAAAAGCAAACAAGCTGCTCAAAGCATGGTTAGCACATTAACTGTAATGGCAAAATTGACCCATCAGGCAAAGCATTATTTAGCCTGCCTTGAGCCTACTGAGAAATAAAGAATTCATCCATATCTTCTCTTTCTTCTCACCACTGATATCATGTCACATTCTCTGAATTTCTGGATCACCACCAACTCTATAAAAAATTTTTTTTCAGATGGGTGATGAAAACTACACCAATAATCTAAGCGTACACACACCACACATCCTCACTGTGACACTATGAGCGTTGCTATTTGATCTGCTATCACTTTTTTTTAAGTAATTCCTAATACTGCACTTACCTTTTTCATTAATACATTTTCAACTGGTTTGTTTACAGAATCACATGCTTTCTCAGAAAAGCCTGATTAGACAACCATTAGCAAGCATAACTTTAGGCAAACTTTCAAAGCCTATAAACTAAACACTTCATGTACTGCAACATACCTAATGAGAATATTTATTAACCAAATAGAAATTTTGGAATATCAAAGAAGGGAGCAAATATCCTTCTAATAGAGGCCAAAGGTAAATGGCTCTATTATAGCTAAGCCATTATAGGTTGCAGAAAAAATTTAATATTCCAAAAATATACTCAACCCTGGGTAACTGATGGGCCTAATCCATTCATATGAACACTTCTAACTAACATTATACTGCATTATCATTAAAATAGCACTATTATACCACACAAAATCTGGAGTCCGGTTCTGTTTCTTCCTCTATCTGTCTGAACCTCGAGTTGTCCAGGGCCATCATTCTGTTATCACTATCATTTCACAGATTAGACTTGCTAATCTCTGAGAAAAACAAAAACATCCTAACCCCGCCCGCAGCGGCGCGGACTAAATAAAGCCGTAAGGGCTTAGGGGGAGGAGTTAGGGCGGGCTCTGTCCGGGATGAGGAAGGGTGCCTATTGGCCCCTTCCTCCGGACAGACCATCGGTGGGGCCAGCGTGTGCAGCGCGGCTGGCGGGGGCTCCCTGGCCGGCGGCCTGACGCCACAAGAGGCCTCTCACCACATCAGGCCACCTTGTCCCGCGTGCCGGCAGCCTGCAGGCTCGCCGGCACTGAGACCATAATCTAGCGCCCGCTGTATTGTGACTACAGCGGGCTTGATTCCTAGTATAATGATAATATTAACAGCAGCAGCACTCTATGCCATGTGCCTGCCTGGGAGACAAATGCAACTGGAGTTTTCTCAGAAAAGTTATCCGGTTTATGTAACTGGAAATTTAACATTTCTCTTCCCATCCTGAGCGGCCTCTATCAGCAGGCAACTTTTTTCCCTTCCCTTTCTTTTAATAAACAAAGGGAAGAGATGGGCAGCAGCAAGTACATCATTGCTTATGAAAACTTGAAAGCAATAGCTGAGTCAGAGGATAATTTTGTAAGTTGGAGTGGCCTTAAGATAGACTCTTTCCTGATTTTCAGTAGATCACACAGAGTGTGTAGGTTTCTAGAACTCTTGCAAGCATTTTTCTAATCTAGGAAGGCATCTCTTGTGTTCTTAAGCGACAGAGTACATTCAGAATCACTTCGAACATATTCATTAGCCTTACCTGTCAAAAGACACCGAGTACAGAACCTTGCTTGTAAGCTTAATTCTCAGTAGTGGACTATGGGGTTTTTAGGGTAGACTGTTTTGCTCTTCACACGACTGAAACCAGCCACACTTCTCCATGAAAGAATACCTTGCCTGAGTCTGAACAGGAATTAGAAAGATCAATAATCCCAGAATGCTCGAGCAACAGTTTCTGTACCTCACAGGTCTGACTCATTTGTTGTTGGAAAGGTATACAAATTTTGATTCAACAACTTAAATGGCACTTAAGGCACTTTGAAATTCAAAAATAACACAATATCTTGTTTAACACAGAAGGAAAAGGTCAGGAGAAATCAGGGATAAAATTTCTGAAGTAAAATTAATACATGCACAGACTTATGTTGCAGGCTAATGACAATTTCTTAAGCTTTTCACAATGACTTATATCTTTATGTTGAGAGATTCTTGTTCCAGTGTTTTCCTTCTGTATGATTTCTTTGAGTATTCTTTGATGTTTCTGGTTTCCAGAAGGCTGGTATACTCTTTCGAGTACCCAAACTCCTTTTCTTGATACACCAGTAATTGTCTTGAGTTTCTAACAGATTCTTAACATCTTTAAAAGCAGTTTCTAACCACACCAGACCAGAGATTTCTGCAGTCTTCAAAGCTAACTCCTTGTTTGACTGAGTTGGGAAATTCCCCTCGCACTAGAACAGGCATGGCTAAACTGTGGCTCTCCGGATGTCCATGGATGACATTCCCATGGGAATTGTCATCCATGAACATCTGGAGAGCCACAGTTTGGCCACTCCTGCACTAGAAGATCTACCCCCTTTCTTTGGTCTGAATGGGATTCTTCAGCTATTTCCCAAACTTCCTTGCCAACTTTCCCCCAATTTTCCTGTCCATGTTAAACTGCACTCAGTCAGGGCTGAATTCTGAAACTGTCAGTACTAGGGGTGTGCACACAAAATAGCCTGATAATTTTCAGGTTCAGGAATGCTGAGCCCCCCCCCCCCCCCAAAAAAAGGTATTTCCCAATGTTCTGAATCCAAATACCAGTATATGGTATTTGGATTTCGTATATTCAAGAAAGCCAAATTTTTCAACTCCATGGGTCTGAATCCATTTCAAGCCACCATTTGCAGCTTGTGAAGAAAGCATTTAAAGGGATCTCGGTCCTTCCAAATGACCCAGATTCATAACCTGCGGCCAGCTGAATTTGTCTGCAAAACTCTGTCAGGGACTGGGAAGGATCTCCCAGCTCCTTGCAAACTTGATTGGAAGAGCTTCTGGTGGCCATTTGGAAGGAGGGAAGCAAAACAAGTAGGTTTAAATGGTTGCGAGCCACTTAAACCTTACAGAAGACATCTCAAGCTGCTTGAGCCCCGAATAGTCCGGAGTGTTTTCAGCAGTCCATTTGACTTTCCCTCGCTCGGAAGGAGGCAGAATGTGCCTGAATAAAAGCAGAAAAAATCGGCTTTTAGTCGGGCCAGCTATACTGGTAGCAGAAATAATTCAGGGATTCTCTGTTCTTCTTAAAAAATAACAGTAAGGGGTTTTTTTCCAGTTCACATGAACTGAATGCACACACCTAGTCAGTACTCAAATCTTCTCAGCTAGGACTGAAACCAGACTCAAATTAGTCCAGGCAGAAATTTCCTCAGCGTGCAGCCGCCAAGTCTTTCTCTGCTGAACTAATGCTAACCAATCAGGTTGCTTAGAGCAGTCTGTCACTCAAGATTCACTGTTTTTGTGAAGAATTAACCCTTCATAGTTCTTCAGCTGTTTATACAAGTATAATGATATTAGCCTCAGTCACGAGGATTTACTCCTGAAAAGAGTTTTAACATTTTTGAAAGGGAGTCAGAGGGATCCTTGGAAACAAAAAAGCCAAAGGATTGATAAAGAAAAGAAGAACTGCAGAGAAACTTAATTCTGTCAGTGCAGAAGAATATGAGACAGTTACCCATGTTAGATCTGCTATTTTCAGAAAGGGTACTAAAAGAACTGAATATAACATAGGTAATAAGATACAATATTCTAGGGCCAAATGACAAGGGTCTAGCTGTTGTACAAAGAGTTCTTAAGGGAAAATGTGGAATTTGTTAATTTCCCAAGACAAATATGCAATCTAGTGCTAAAATCAGCCTCCCTTCCAGACGATTGAAAAGTAACAAATGTAACACTTATTTTTTTAAAGGAGCCTAGAGGAAATTCAGCAAATCACAGGCTAGTTAGTCCAGCATCTGTTTCAGATCAATTTGTAGACACCGTTACTAAAGTTATTATTAAGCACACATAAGAATAAGTCTTATTAAAGAATAATCTGAATAGTTTTCGTAAAGGCCTGCCTCACAACCTTCTGGAGTTCCTTGAGCAGGCTGTAACAAATATGTGGACTAAGGATCCAGTAAACACTTGAATAGAACATCCCACCTAAGTTTATTCTAACAGGATCTGAACATGCTGAGACTGCAAAGGAAAGAGATCTTGGGAGCGTAATGGATAGCTCAATGAAAATACCAAACCAATATGTCATGACAGGGAAAAAGGAAAACTATGGTGGAGATTATTGGGAAAGCAACAGAAAATAAAAGAAGAAGAGTTGGTTCTTATATGCCGCCTTTCCCTACCCGAAGGAGGCTCAAAGCGGCTTACAGTCGCCTTCCCATTCTTCTCACCACAACAGGCGCCCTGTGGGGTGGGTGAGGCTGAGAGAGCCCTGATATCACTGTCCGGTCAGAACAGTTTTATCAGTGCCATGGAGACCCAAAGGTCACCCAGCTGGTTGCATGCGGGGGAGCGCAGAATCGAACCTGGCATGCCAGATTAGAAGTCCGCACTCCTAACCACTACACCAAACTGGCTCAATGTTATAATGCCCCTATACAGATCTCTTGTGGTGCAGAGTGGTAAGGCAGCAGACATGCTGTCTGAAGCTCTGCCTATGAGGCTGGGAGTTCAATCCCAGCAGCCAGCTCAAGGTTGACTCAGCCTTCCATCCTTCCGAGGTCGGTAAAATGAGTACCCAGCTTGCTGGGGGGTAAACAGTAATGACTGGGGAAGGCACTGACAAACCACCCCGTATTGAGTCTGCCATGAAAACGCTAGAGGGCGTCACCCCAAGGGTCAGACATGACCTGGTGCTTGCACAGGGGATACCTTTACCTTTACAGATCTACAGTGTAGCCTCATTTGGAACACTGTGCGCAATTTGGGTCACCATTTCTCAAAAAAATCTCAACAGAACTGAAGAGAGTACAGAAGAGGGCAACCAAAATGATTATGGAGCTGGCATACCTTTCCCATGAAGAAATGCTGAAGAAGTTGGGATTTTCTCCCAAGCAAAAACTCATGGCCATCCGATGACATTTATGAGCAGCAGATTCACAACCAACAAAAGGAAACACTTCTTTACTCAGCGAACAATTAAATTGTGGAACTTGCTACCGGAAGCTCCAACAATGGTCACAGGCACAGAAGGCATTAAAAGATTAGATCAGCCTTGCTCAACTTTTTAACGGTTGAAAAACACATGAAACATTCTTCAAGCTTTGAGAAACCCCAGAAGTGGTGTGATCTTGCAAAACCCTCCCATTGGCCCTTTAGAGTAACTGGTTGGCCATTGTGTGAGATAGGAGGCTAGCCTAAATGAACCATTGGTCTGATCCTGCAGGGATCTTCTTATGTTTTAATATACCTGAGGCTTCCCAAAAGCTTTTGACAAGATAACTCAACAAAGGTTCCTGAGTAAGCTTAGAATTCATGAGAAGATTGAATAAATCCTCTCTTGCAGTTTAGAAACTAGTTATATAATAGGAAGAAGAAGAAGAAGAAGAAGAAGAAGAAGAAGAAGAAGAAGAAGAAGAAGAAGAAGAAGAAGAAGAAGAAGAAGAAGAAGAAGAAGAAGAAGAAGAAGAAGGAGTTGGTTCTTATATGCCGCTTTTCCCTACCCAAAGGAGGCTCAAAGCGGCTTACAGTCGCCTTCCCATTCCTCTCCCCACCCTGTGGGGTAGGTGAGGCTGAGAGAGCCCTGATATCACTGCCCGGTCAGAACAGCTTTAAGTGTTTTTGTATCAGGCTTGGAGCCGTATAATAATAAATCTGAATCTGACAACAGTAAGGACAGCAGAAACAAATAGGTAATTATCACAATAAAGGTTTGTAAGTATTGGAGGAAAGTAAGCAATGACCTCTATGGAGGGTACTGTGACTAATGCTGTATAAATTTCTTCATAATGACCTAGAATCAGGTGAGCAGTCAAATGTTCAAGTTGTGTACTTGATGAAATCACCCAATTATTCAGGAAGATATCCAAAGCAGATTATAAAAAGTTCCAATTTTGCAATTAGAAAAATATTAATTTTGTATATGAGTTGATGTGATCTGAGCAGGTGGTGAAGAACTATGAAAGGCACCTTGGGTTCATCTTGAGCAGGTTTACTCACTGTGCAGAAGTTTTTTTTGTTTTTTAAAGGTAAAATATATGCTAGGAATTATTTGGAAAGGAGCCAAACCAAAAATTAAAAAGAAACCCAGGCAATAGCATAGTACAGTGGTCCCCAACCTTTCTGAGGTTGGGGACCGGCAGGGCATCGGGCTGCACCCGCAGGACGCGCCCGTGCACCAGGCCGCGCCCACATGGGCGCGGCCGGCCCTGATTCCCTCTCCCCGCCCTCCCGCAGTAAGAAGCTTCCCGGGCCGCAAGCTTGCGGCCTGGGAAGTTTTTTACTGCGGGGGGGGCGGGGAGATGGAGCCGCAGCCCGGCGCCATGGCCTTGGCGGCCCGGCACCGGGCTGCGGCCCGCAGGTTGGGGACTACTGGCATAGTATATTTACACAGATTTACAGAATGGTACATAAAGTACTGGTATGTGAGAAAGAATACTGCAGATCTAGAGGAGGTGCAGAAAAAGGCAATCAAAATTGTCAGGAGGCCAGAACAGTTTCTCTATGAAAAAAGAATGAGTTTGGGCCTTTTAGATGAACAATTGACTGCAGATTGATTTGGCATGGTAAGGTTTATAAAATTGTGTGTGTGAAAGAGTGTCACTAGAAACCCCCCCTCCCCCAATACTGATGGCCCTCAATGAAATATTTAAACCAGCAGATTCAGAGCAGACCGAAGGGAGGACAACACTCAGAACTAACTTGTATAATACACTGCCACAAGGAGTGATGGGCACAAGTACAACTAGCTTTACAAAAAGATCAGACATATTAATGGATAATAGATCCACTGATGGCTATTAGTAAAAACAATCTTTAAACAGCCTGTGGCGCCTCCGATTCCCAGGCTGAGCAACTGCGAGCCGCGCGCAGCGCGGCTCGCAGTTGCTCCCGAACTGACGCGGCGAGAGGCGCAAAGCGCCTCTCGCCACGTCAGACCACCGCCCGAGGGAACCCCCAGCAGTCGCGCGAAGCGCGGCTGCTGGGGCTTCCCTCCCTGCCGGACTCACGCGCCTTTCAAAACCCCTTTTTATAAAGGGGCTTTGAAACTAGTTAAATATAATCTCTATTTTCAGAATGGGAACACACTGGGGAACAACAATGGGGGTGGGGGTGTATTTCATATCTTTCTTGTATGCTTTCTGGTGAAATTTGTGTGACAACTAAGTTCCACCATAATGCCTTTTGCTGTATATGCAGTGATCCTCCGCGGGGACAAAAATAATTAGTGTTTTTCTTAATGGGAGTCATATATTCAACAAGGTGTTATGAAAACATGCCTCAAGGGAGTAGAGTTAAGAACAGACCAAACACGTTTTGTTTTGTTTGCAAGCAAATAAGAATGAAATTTCATCATATAGCATTCTAACTGTAATTTTCTGTAAATCTATATGAATATATTGCAATATTGCCTGTTTTTTGTTTTGTTCTTTTCTAAATACTCTCTAGCATAGAATTTACCTTTCTTATTACTTCTACACCCTGAGTTAACCTGCTCAAAATGAACCCAAGATGCTTTTCATAGTCATTCACCATCTTCTCTGTACACAGAAATTTTGAATGCCAGTGGCAAAAACAGCCTGCATTATCACAGAACCAATAATAAGAGCACAGACAAGCTTCCTGTTTGAACTAATGCTGTCATGTACCTGTTCCTCCCTTGTCAATTGTCCCTTTGAGTGCAAAAATTCCACATTCATTAAATGCCCATTTAGGCTGCATTAATCAACTTGAAGCACACTGGAGGCAAAGATTGTCTTAACTCGAGGAGACTGGAGAACGACCCCTGATTACTCACTGAGAGGGGTCCTTCTCCTCAGGGGTCAGGAGGACAGCTTGATGGGTGTTTCCCAACTCTCTTTGAGGGAGGCAGGCAATTTAAATATTCCATCTTCCTGTGGGAAACACCCCTCTCAGCCAGTCGGTATCTCCGTCAAGTCCATTGCATCCTGTGCCTTCACTGCTATGACGTAAGCTTGTTAAACAGCAGACACAGACACTACACTGAGGAAGGAGGGCAAGGAAGACTAGACACAAAACCAACCCATGGCAACAAACTAAACTGTCAGGCGTCTATATATATGTATATGTTCCTCTTTTTTTTTGTGTGGTAAACACAGACCTCCAGACAGGAGAACTCAACTGAATCAATTCTGAAAAACCCAAAACGTGATGCACCGCCTTACTGGGTGGGACAAGCTGTCCTCCTGACTCCTGAGGAGAAGGACCCCTCTCGGTGAGTAATCAGGGGTCGTCCTTCCTCTGGGTCAGGAGGACAGCTTGATGGGACCTTAAAGAGCAGTCCCAAACCCAGGGTGGGACCGTTAAACCAGGTCCATCACGTGAGACAGAACTCTACGCCCGAAGGCAGCCTGTTCCATCTCCCCTTGCTGAATCTTATAATGTTTGACAAATGTGGAGGGCGTGGCCCAGGTAGCGGCCTTGCATACCTCCTCCACCGATGCTCGCTTGGCAAACAATGCTGAGGCAGCAGCACTCCGCAGAGAATGAGCGGTGATGCCCTCCGGCACCACCTTACCCGCGGCCCTGTAAGCCTCTACTATGCATGCCCGCACAGTCCTGCTGATGGCAGTCTTGGTTAAGAGCTGCCCCCTCTTTCCCCCTGAGACTGCTATGAACAAGGTCTCTGACTGTCTGAATTCACTAGTCCTAGCAATGTACACCTTTAGGACTCTCCTGACGTCCAGCTTATGCCAGATCCGCTCTGGATCCGAGTTAGGATGAGGGAAGAATGAGGGCAAACTGATTTCCTGTGAAAGGTGAAACCTAGAATCCACCTTGGGCCTGAACAAGGGATTCACCTGCAGCACCACCCTGGATTCACGGAATGTGCAAAGATTCTTGTCTATGGACAGTGCCCCTAATTCTGAAACTCTCCTAGCGGATGTAATAGCCACCAGGAAGAGCGTTTTCAGACTAAGCCTGGAAAGGGACACCGACCTAATCGGCTCAAACGGCTCCCGGGTCAACGCAGTGAGCACTAACCCCAAGTTCCAGGTGGGAAAAAGATGTTTAGTTGGAGGCTCCAGTTTGGCAGCCCCTTTTAAAAATCTGACAATGTGTGGATGCTTGGACAGTGGAAGCCCCCCTTGCAATCCTAGCACAGTGGACAATGCAGCTACCTGCCTGCGTAGTTCCCAGAACGTAACCTGACTTAAGGCCATCCTGCAAAAACTCCAGGATGCTTCTAATCTTAGGAGAGGATGCTGACACGGCCTTCCTCCTACACCACCACACGAAGGCCTTCCAGGAACAGTTATAAATTCTGACTGTGGAGGACCGTCTGGAAGCCATGATAGTATCTGTAACCGCTAAGCTGTATCCCTTCCGTCTCAGGGCTGCCCTCTCAGTAGCCAGGTGGTCAAATTCCACCAGCCTGGACGAGGGTGTCAAAGAGGACCCTGAGACAGTAGGTCCTCCATCACTGGAAGTGCGAGGTGCACCGACATCTGCACTATCGCTGAAAACCACCATCGTCTAGGCCACCACGGAGCCACGAGGATGACCTTGGCACGCAGGAACTGAATTCTCCTGAGAAGCTTTGGCAACACCGGAACTGGGGGGAAGGCATACAGGAGTCCGTCCGTCCAGACCACCGTCAGCGCGTCCATCATCTCTGCCTTCGGATGGTAATACCGGCTGCAAAACCGGTCCACCTGGTGGTTCTGGCTGGAAGCAAACAAATCCATTATTGGATGACCGAAGCGCACTGTGATGAGGTGAAATGCTTCTCTGCTTAGAGACCATTCCGCTTCCACCACCCGCTGCCAACTGAGCCAGTCTGCTTGAGTGTTCAGAGTCCCTTTAATATGTTCTGCTCGCAGCGATGCCAGATGCTGTTCTGACCACAACATCAATCTTTCAGCCTCCTTTTGTAACCTTCTGGACTCGGAACCACCCTGGTGGTTCACATAAGCTTTGGCAGTCACGTTGTCCATCCTGACCAGAACATGCTTCCCTTCTAGTTCCTGCTGGAAAAACTGTAGGCCTAGGACTATTGCTCTCAACTCTAACAGGTTAATCTGCTGTTTTCTCTCGGAAGGCAACCGAAGTCCCTGAGTGGGTGATTCGTTCAGCGTCGCTCCCCATCCGGAGAGACTTGCATCCGTGTACATCTGCTGGAACTGATTGAATAGGAACGGCTTCCCCTTGACCACGTTCGATTTTACTGTCCACCAGACCAAGCAGTCCTTGGTGTGCAGGTCCAACGAAACCGAGAAGTCTCTTTTCCTGGCAATGCTGCCCTGAAAGGGTCGTAGTGCTTTCTGCAGAGGCCTGGCTCTCGCCTGCCCCCACTGTACTGCTTCCGCATTTGCTACTAACAAATCCAGGACACTGGCTAACTGGAGCAGTGAGGAATGCTTCGCCAGGATAATTTAGGAGACCAGCTGAATGGTCTTTAAAACTTTGGCCTGGGGAAGAAACAGAGCACGCCTGACCATGTCTATCACCACCCCCAAGTGCTCTAGGCCAGTGGTCCCCAACCCGCGGGCCACGGCCCGGTGCCGGGCCGCAAAGGCCTTGGTGCCGGGCCGCGGCTCCCTCTCCCCGCCCCCCCGCAGTAAAAAAACTTCCCAGGCCGCAAGCTTGCGGCCTGGGAAGCTTCTTACTGCGGGAGGGGGGAGAGAGGGAATCAGGGCCGCGCCCGCGCATTGCACATGCGTGGCCAAAATTGCGCATGCGCGGCACTTTCACACATGCGTGCATGCACAAAAGTGCCGCACATGAGCAATTTCAGCCGCGTATGGCATGCGCAATGCGCGGGCGGGCAGTTGCCCTGCCAGTCCCCAGCCTCAAAAAGGTTGGGGACCACTGCTCTAGGCGCTGTGTGGGGATCAATGAACTCTTTTCCCGGTTCACTAGGAACCCAAATCGCTCCAGTATCTCTATGGATCTCTTGGTGAACTCTTCCGCCAACCTGAGGATGGGGGCACAAATCAGGAGGTCATCTAAATAAGGATGAATATGGATGCCCTCCTGTCTCAAAATGGCCACTAGATTTACTACTAACTTGGTGAAAATCCGCGGAACTGAGGACAGCCCGAAGGGGAGGGCCCAATATTGATAGTGCCACCCCACTGCGCAGAAACGCAGATAGCGTCTTGTGTTCTACTGTGATGGGCATGTGTACATATGCCTCCTGAAGATCTAGGGATGTGAGGAACTCCCCCTTGCTGAATGGGCTCTGTTATGGACTTTAAGGTCTCCATCCTGAATTTTCTGAAGGGAATAAAGGTATTTAGAAAGCGGAGGTTTAGAATGGCTCTCCAATCTCCGTTTTTCTTTGGGACCGTGAACAAGAGAGAGTAAACTCCCTGACCCCTTTCTGATTCCGGAATCTATTGCCCTTATAGTTAAGAGATGCTCGATTGCCTGTAGCATGCGAGCCCTCTTTTCTGGATTGTGGGAGATGGGAGATGAGAAAAAACAATCTGGTGGGCGCTGGCCCAGCTCTATTCTGTATCCCCTCTGGACCAACTCCTGAGCCCAGGAGTCTATCCATGGGTCCAGCCACTGTTCGTGAAAGGCGAGCAGTCTCCCCCCCCCCCACCGGAAGGGATGGTAAGTCACGCCTGAGAGCTCTTGTTGTCTCCCTCTGAACGGTCAGCTCTGTTTCTGAACCTACTGAACCTGGCATTGAATCCTCCCCTGCGGGAGGATTGTCTGGACCGACCCCAGGAACCTCTTCTGCCTTCCGGCCGATATCTGGGGCCTGAACCCTGATTCCGGAAGGCTGAGGGAAAGGGCTTGCCATCTCTTCGGATGCGCCGCGGAAAAGCCTTCTTCTTTTCCCTGGTTTCAATTAGATTTCTATCTAAAGAATCCCCAATGAGCTTGTCCCCTTGGAATGGGTAAGCCACCACAGTGGTCTTCTGAGTGTGGGTCAGCCTGCCAAGCCTTTAGCCCCAGCAGTCTCCTGGCCACCGAAGCAGAAGCCATTGTACATGCTGCAAACACTACAATATCTAGAGATGCATCTGCATTGTACGCAGAAGCTTTCAATATTCTATTGGTCCCCTCCTGAAGCTTTCCCTCAGTATCAGGGATGAGGGAAAGGAACTTTTTACACCACGCCATGGAGGCCCTGGCCACCACTGAAGCGGTAGTGGCCGCCCTAATAGACACTGCCATGGCTTCGTGTGCCTTACGTAATGCAGATTCTGCTTTTCTGTCGTTTACGTCTTTCAGGTAGCCCTCTCCGTCTTCAGATACCAAACCCGACGTCTGGAGTGCTGCTACTGGACCATCTATAACAGGCACCTGTAAGAAAGACTCTGCATATTCTGGTAAGGCATACATTTGACGTATAAAGGCTTTTCCCATTATGCCCGTATCTTTCTCTCGAAAGTCTCTGGCATAGGAAAGTTCTTCAAGTTAGTTTCAAGTTTAGGGAAGAATTCTCCACTACCCTTGGGGCCATAAAACTTCCTGGCCTGTTTGGAAGGGGGTTCCTCAGAGCCAGATTGTTTCAAATCCAGAATGGAAATGGATTTATTCAGAAAAAACTGGAAATCTTCTGCATTGAAAAATCTCTCAGTCTTTCTCCTCATCTGTAATAAATTCCAAATTGCCCTCCTCTCGTTCTCTAACATCCATCTCCTCCTCTGAAGAATGAGATCTCTGCTGGATACAGTGTTGTCTCTTTTGGGCAGCCTTAGTAGGCCAGCGTGGCCTGGAGCCAGAGGCCTGAGGAGACCTCCTGCGAGAATAGCTCCTTCTGGAAGCCCTGGAGTCTGGGGAAGATGAGCGGGAACGAGACACAGAGGTTCTGGAACTGGGGGGCAGAAGCTGCTGGCACACCTTTGCAATTTCAGCTTGTACAGTGCTCTGCATGAGTCTTATAAAATCAGGAGGTAAATTAAATTGGCCTGGTGCGGTCTCTACATTACCCTCCTCCAGGTGCTCTGCGGTGTTCTTCTGCCTGGCTGAGGGCCCTTCGCCTGGATCCTGACCCTCGCCCATAGCCGCTGTGTTAGCCGGCTTGGGGGGGGGGGTCGTCTAGGCTGCTTAGCGGCCCTCGCGGCTTTTGAGCGCTGTCCTTGCTCTGCCGCGGCTGCTGCAGCTGTTGAGAGGTCGGGCGCAGTCGATCCGACTGCCTCCTTCATCGCTCTGACCCCGGCGATCCCAATCCGCGGCTCAGTGTCCTCCTCAGAGGAAAAGCCGCCGTCTCTCCGCTCCGCCGCCATCTCCCACCGAAAAAATAAAATGGCCACCACTGAGCACAGGGCCGTTGCCGGCGTTCCCCTGGTGCACAATCCGGCACAGCCGAGGGGAAAACAAGGGCCAAAAGGGACAGATAGCCGGGAAGAACAGGGGAGAGTGGAGGGAGGGAGGAAAAAATGAAGGAATCGGCAATCTTCTTCAAAAAGCTCAGAGACGCCTAGACTGTAGCTGCTCCCTCTAACGAGGCAGGAAGAAGACTGGCTGAGTGGGGCGTTTCCCACAGGAATACAGAATATTTAAATTACCTGCCTCCCTCAAAGAGAGTTGGGAAACACCCATCAAGCTGTCCTTCTGACCCAGAGGGAGAACATCAACATTCCAATTAAATTAAGGCACTCTCCTAATCAGGTATACTTTGGGTAAAGGCCTTGAGGGGGGAACCCGCAAAACACTGCAACAGAAATTATTTGGCTTTCTGTTAGAAATCAGGTCAATTGGAAATGAAATGACACAACGCCTCTGTGGGCACTGAGATTTGCAAAGAATTTTTTTTAATCCCTCATTTACAAGTCACCTATCTATGTCAATAAGCCATGAAGCCAGAAGTAAATATATCTGGTACGTATTGCTATCAAACAACAGTATGATACATTCCTTTCTGTATGGTAGTTTAGGAGAGAGTGCTTCTACTGTAAAAGCACAACACTTACCCTTGTACCTAGAGGGCTTTACAACCTCCAGGTGGTTAGTAGAACAAGAGGAACACACAGTGTAACCATGAGCAAAACAATAATACTGTGTAGTATTATAAACACAATTAAATCCATAAATATCAACTAACTGTGGAACTCGTCAGTTTCTTCACCAAGATATTTAATGAACTGCAAAATTTGCTTCAAAAACTGAAAACATTTAAGTTTACACCATCAGTTCAGTCTTCATGTAAATCTATTAACAAACAATTCAAAAGTTAGCAACTTATACAGAATCGGGGAACTCTTACCTAAATTTGAGCAGTTACATGATAATCGAGTATATAAATAATTTTTTAAAAAGCCTTCAACACAACACAGAACTCACCAAAACAGAGCAAAAACTCTCCAAAAACAGTTGCATGTTGCAATCAGACATAAAAGTGGTTTGCAAAGAACCTACATATAGAATCTAAAGACAAAATGAAAAACAGCCATTAATCTGAAAGATCTCTTCAGAATGCAATTGATTTCCAGGTGACAGAGCGCAGTTCACCTGAAGAAAAAGAAAACATCTGCTTTGGAAGGTGGAATCTATGACATTATGCTAAGGTTGCTAGCTCTGGGTGGGTAAATACCTGGAGATTTGGGGTGGGGCCAGGGGAAGGCAGGTGGTAGGGAGAAAGACTACACTGGAGCATAATGCCATCAATGCTACCCTCCAAATCTACCATTTTCTCCAGAGGAACTGATCGTCATATAGTGATAAATTGTAATAGGATTGTAATAGGACTCCACGTGATACCTGGAGTTTGGCAAGCTTATTATACCCCATTGGAATCCCTCTCCTCCCGAAACCCTGCCTTCCTCAAGCTCCACCCCCAAAATCTCCAACCTGAAGCTGGCAATCCTAATGATACCTCAACCTGGAGGGAAACCCGCCTACCCACGGTAAGTAAGAATCACCAGGCTAATAAGCATCTAATATGGGGACAATACAAGAATATACAAGATACATACATATCTAATGGTTATAATGTATAGGATTCAGTTCCAAACACAATCTAAAGTTGCCAGCTTTGTATTATTACTGCTTACTGACTAATCAGGGTGACTGAGAAAACTTTATCATACAAGAAGACTTGGCTGACTATATACAAGTTATACATCTCAGGTAAAGAAACCTGCTGGTTTATTCACTTTCCAAACACAAAAGCCCATAATGCCATTTAGCACTGAAGCAAAGCTAAATAGAATATAAAAGACCACAGATACAGAATAATTGTACCCCAGGACATGCAAGAGATTTTTTTCCCTCTAGGACTTTTCTACTCATGATAGTTTGATTTGGACCTGGAGTGAGAGCAACAAAAGTCCTCCAATCTACGTATACCTGTTAATGCCTCCATTTTTGCATTAGTGGTATCATTTCAGGCATCTCTATTCTTCCAAAGCAGTTTGAAAGCCTAGTTATCAGGCGAATGATTCAAATACAAGTGTAGCAGGCTACTATGATGTCAGTCATTCAGGCAGTGGCACCAAAGAAGGCTCAGCAGGCAAACATATCAGAGATCCCAAGAAAGATTATTATGGAGATGAAATCAGAAAAGTAAGGAGGGAAGTGAAGGACAGTCAAAAGAGAGGTTAAGTGTCAGAGAATGTCACGATTGCTAGTAAATATAAAAATATATAAACACACTACAGGTGTTACAGATGGACACCACAGCACCTGCATGCCACTTCCCCAGAAGCCCATCAAGCAGAGTTCTGTGTGAAGGCAAAACCAGTGACTGGCTGCCTTCATAAAAATAAGCAGGCTTTATTCTTCCCACTACTCACTTGAGAAGAATCTAGACCCTGTTAATAGGACCTCACTGATCAGCTGAAAGGCAGAGGGGACTGTGGAGCACCGGAGCAGCCCTCCCCACCCAGGGCATCTTTGCTCTGCGTGTTTTATTCTCCCTTTACCCCATGGTCACCTTGTGTGTTATTCTGCCCTAGGATTCTTCTACATGTGTGTTTACAGTCTCCATATCCCCCCCCCCTCCTCTGGTGCATATGGGTGTGCCTCGTTCTACCTGCCATAACAGCCATTTGATAGTGAAGCACACCAACCTGCCTCAAAATTCCAAAGGGGCTCCACAGACTCAAAAGGGTTAGGGATTATTCACTTGTACATCCTTATCGCACTTGTACATTTGGACTGAGACAAGAAGAGCAGTTCATTAATCACCAAAAATTCTACTCTAAACTGTGAAATCTCACACATTCATTTCTTTGGGGGAGGAGACAATGGGATTATTTATTTATTCTATAAAATCACTATGTACTCAATAATTCTTACAAGGAATTTAGGAGAGTATACATACAGTTATTTGATTTTTATGCTCACAGAATTCATGACACAACCCAAAGCTATGTTGGACCTTCTATACAACACTGGCTTCAGAAAAAACTAATTCCAGTATGTCTGCTGTGATCAACATAAGAGCATCTGTCTTAAATCCAACAGTGTGTTTCCACTAGTGGCGGAACTCTCTGCCTGCAATGTGCACATCACACTACATCCCAAAATGCCCCTTGAAATGCTGTTCCTGGAAGGAACAAGGCAAAAATGAGAAATTTGCCTTTGGTAGGTGGAAATTATAAATAAAGAACAAAATAATTAAAGAAATTACTCCATCCACAGGAATGCTCTGTGGATCCAAGCCTATAGGTAGAATTTGAACTTCTGCCTACCAGCTCCTATGGCAGCACTCTCACCTACTGCATTACAGTATATTACAGATAATTATTAAATTATTGTCCTTTGGGATATTCTCTCTCAGTAAACTCCAGCTGCAAAGAAGATTGCAAAGGAGATATGGTCACCTGCTGCTTCACAAGTGCTAAAGTTCCTGAAAACTTGCCTCTTTTGTGGAGAAGAAATCATTAAGGCACAAAGAACTTGCACAAATCTCCAGAAAACAGTAAATGGCATCCATTCTCTAAATGTAACAATCATCTGGAAGCTAGCCATAAAGAAAGGAAGGGAGAGCCTTTCCTGATACATCACAACTTCCAATTCAGAAGGAACAAACATTTCCTACTGAAAGCTTTTAATCAGCTGTAGCACAAAATGACCTGGATTTTCCTTTTCCGGTGTATTCTTCTATGCACACAGGTGTATGAGGGAACAAAAGGTTAAGTTCAAAGAAGTGTCTACGTAATGCTTTCTCAGCTCCTGAGACACCTCCGGAACCACCCTACTGTAGGACCAGAATGAACCAATCCAGGATAGTGGCAGAGAATGTCACAATTGCTAGTAAATATAATAAAAATATATAAACACACTACAGGTGTTACAGATGAACACCACAGCACCTGCATGCCACTTCCCCAGAAGCCCATCAAGCAGAGTTCTAATTTTGCAGTTCCTCCTGTTATCACTCAAGGCTACATTGCTATGAAGGGGGTGGGGGAATGGTTGTAGCACTGTAGATAATAATATATTGTAGCATAACCTTTGACCTATACCCACCTATTTCATAATGTGCATAAATGCATATGAAAAAAGTCAAGATGATAAAAAGACAACTGACCTAACAAGTGACCCATCAAATAAAAAGAGGTCCATAAAACAGAGGCACCAAGAGCAATATAAGTGCCTCCCATCTCCTTCTTCCGTATAAAATTCCCTATGAATTCTCTTCTAAGCTCAGAGAAAAAGCAATATCACAATACTTCAACTTAATTGTTTCAGTATTAGGCTGCATTCATTTCATAGCTCCAGTTGGAACCAAAAATACACCTTAAATGAGGGCTGTGAAGCAGCCGCCTATGAAACTTTCCACTGTTACATAATGTCTTTGCTTCCTTATTATCAGCACTCAGAAGTATGAGGGGGATAAGAAGGTTATGGCCAAAACAACCAGGGAGCAGTAGTAACTCCAATATGTTATCACCAGACGTCTAAATCAGTGGTCCGCAACCTTCTTGAGGCGGACCGCTGGCGGGGGGGAGGGTGATCGCCCGGCCGCACATGCCGTGCATGCGCATTTGTGACCACACATGGCGCAAACATGCATGCGCGGCCCTGCTTCTCTTTCCCCCCCTCCCACAAAAAGAAGCTTGACGGGCCACAAGCTAATCTACTGCTTTTGATGCCGATTTGCTTGCGGACTGGGAAGTTTCTTACTGGGGGGGGAGGGCGGGGAGAGAGAGCCGCGGCCCGGTGGTTGGGGACCACTGGTCTAAATAATCCTTAGAAAGCATTCCCTGGAGACTTTCATTACTTCAGAGTCAAGCAGGTATAAAAATAAAGAATTGGAGAAGCAGATTTGAACAGGCCTTGCACAAGTTGTTAATTGAGGCCTAATAGAACTGATGTGAGGGGAAATGAAAATCCAAACTACCCTCTTAGAAGCAGTTAAAATATAATAAGGAAATACTTCCATAAATATATATTCATTGATCCTAACTCCTGAAGATTGTCCATATGCAATGCCTCAGAATATTACCAGCAACATCAGTACTTTGGAAGCATATCACTATTGAATTCTTTTCCACTGCCTATCCTAGTCTCTTTACACTGGTGGCCTTTGATTAGTGCAAGATGACTGAAATAAAGAAGACATGAAGCAACATATGCAGGGAAGCTAGCTTGGAAAACATCTTCTTTTATAAATAAAAGCCTAAGGGCTAAGTGGAAGGAGAGTGGGCAGGTGCTGTCCATGATAAAAACTCGGAGGAGCGATTCGCTCCTCCGAGTGGCACTCCAGGGCCTGTCCTCAGAACACTGCGCCTTGGAACACCTACTTGGCCTGTCCTTGGAACACCGCGCCGATAACTCACCAGTCCTCCCAGGCAGCCATCCTCGCCAAACCAACCTCCAGATGGTGAGTCCTGTTCATGTGGAAAAGAGCAGGGCCGCGGCGTCAAAGACGCGCCAGACCTGCTCTTTTCTCGCCACCCACCAACGGACTTTGGCCAGGGATGGGAATGGCTGCCAGGGAGGATGGTCGCCCCACGCCATTGCATCGGAGACGCAGCGGTCCTGCTGCTTTACCTTCGCCCAGCGGCAGCGCTTGCCCGCCCTGGGAACTGGCCGATACCCCTGATCCGCCTCCCCAGCCACCTCTACAACCGCTGCCGACCATGCGCTTCCCACCCCGACCCCGCCAGTCCCTTGGAGGGGCACCCTTCTCCCAGCCCCTATGTATGCCTTGCTGCTTCGCCGGCCACTGCCTCCACTCGCCGCTGCCTCCGCAACCAGGCCGTGAGGGCCGCGCTGTAGCTGCCCCATCATTGCACGCCATTGCGCTGCCGCTCACCTCGCCCCCAAACCCTGCCTGCACTGCAACCCGCTACCGGAGCCCACACCCGCCGGAGTGCCGCCAGTGACGCGGACAGGCCTCGCGCCGCAGCCACCTGCCACCGCTACACCGCTGCCCAACGCGCATACGCGCATTCCCAGACCGTCCCGCTTGCGCGCATGCATATGTCCTGCCACCGTCGCCACACACCCCGGCCGCCTCTGGAAGCCACGCCGCTGCTGGCGACTGGAGGCCGCCCCGCCAACGCGCCTAAGCTGGAGCCCCGCCAGCGCTGCAGACAGGCTTCGGGAGCTGCCTGGCCACCGCCAGGTTGGTTCGGGCTCTACAAAGGGGAGGAGGCCCCCAATGGGACCACCCGGGTTCATGGCCCTCCTCTGCCCATTTTTTAAAATAATCTTTTAATCTACTATATATCACAAAGTCAACGAACTTCAACAAAGCTGCAGGTTCTAGCCTGTTAATTATGAAAAGGTGACTAACTCAAATGGCACAGTAGAGTCTCAGATTGTGCCACTTATATATGCAGAAAACATGTTTTTCTTAACATCCTGATAAAAGTAAATGGGGTACTGTCAATACATATTGATGGCAAGGCCATTTTATTTGCCAGGGTTTTTAATTGGGTAAAATTTGGCAGGTGATTTACATTTATTTTGTTAGTTTTAAATTGTGATTTATGTATGATTTATAAGCTGCCCTGAGCCACAAGAAAAGGAGAGATAATTGTGTGTGTGTGTGCATTTAAAATAGGTGTGTTCATTCACTATCAGTTCCCACAATCTTGCAGTTGGGGTTTACTAGGTATTAACAAGTTTTAAAAATGTGTCTGATTTGAAGGGGCAGATAATTTAAAGTGCAATGCTAATCTTTTTAACAAAGTTATGTAAAACGTATTTAATTTCAATAGATGCTATAAATGTATTTATTTTATACTAGCAAGAAAGCCCACTGCAAGCGGGAATGCAATGGGCACTAGGACCCAGGGAAACCGAGAGGTGCAGATCTCTCTCTGTGTATCTCTCTCTCCCTCTCATTGCATGTCTCTCCCTGTGTCTTGCAGCAGGAGCCATAGCAGGTAATTAGGGCTCATTCTTAGGAGGGAAGCAGGGCTGGTCAGCAGCTTGGGGAAGCTCTCTCTGTGCGACTCTCTGCCTCCCTCGCAGCAGGAGTGGTAGGAAGGAATAAGGGTTCGTGTTTGGTCTGTCAGGGCTCTGTGTGTCTCTATCTCTGGCATGGCTGAGAGGAACGTGGCTAGCATCCAGGGAGAGAGGGCGGGAGCTGTAGGGGGCAGGGCCTATCAGGGTGCAGCCAGCATTGCCAGCTGCACCCTGATTGGCCCTATTCCAGCTTGGCCAGCCAGACATGATCCACCACCCCAGGCTGTTTCACAAATACATAGAGGAACCATGGATAAGGACTAGTATTTATCAATTGCCACTTCTGAACTCAGCCAGCTTATGGCAATAAAATCCATAAACCGTATAAAAACAACAATTAACAATAATGGCAAAAAAATCTAAATTGTTTCCCTCTCCCCACCCACCACCCACCAATCCACAGCCAATGACACAAGGCAACATTAGTCTACAGTAATCCACCACCGGCCTCAGGAGAGGTGCCCATACACAGATGACCCAGGCATATGCCTCTACATGGCCTATACATGGGCCTATGCAGGGAGGGACCAGATCTTCCTAGCCTGGCCTCAACCAAACGCCTGGCTGAAGAGCTTCATCTTGCAGGCCCTATGGAATGCTGACAGCTCCATCAGGGCCCTCAGCTCTTCCGGGAGCTCATTACACCAAGTCAGGGCCAGGATTGAAAAAGCCCTGGCCCTAATCCAGGCCAGGCATCCCTCCCGGGGGACAGGGACAACCAGCAGATTCATACCCGCAGAGCGAAGAGTGGCATAAATTAAGCCAAATCTACCTTCTTCGATATAGGTATAATTATTTATTGTGACATTTAAATAAGCCCTCACTAACTTATGGCATAAGAACAGAATTCAAAATGGCTCTTTTCCAAAGTCCTTTACTGTCTAATTAACAACTCAGATATAAGTGTTTGCACATCCTTAAAGAATTAGGACATATGTACCCGTTAAAAGAAATGCTTGCTTGCGTACCTCAAGTTTCCAATACTTCTTAGAATTTAATTTTCTCAGTACAGCCATTTGTCATTCCTTTTACCAAAATGTTTGAGCCAGGCAGACAACACAAGGACAATCAAATACATCTGAATTGATGAGGAAGATGCTAAGGCTACACCACTGTTTTGTAGTTAACCAAATCACGATTAAACTGCATTTCTCAAGATGCAGTTGTCTCCCTCAGCAGACAATCCATTAACAGTGGAAAATGTAATTTGAGAAAATTAGCAATGCCTTTTAACTTGGTTGGAGCATTGTCCTTTTTTCATTTCTGGGCTAGGAACATCAGGTTCCATTCAATTTTGCTTGTGTTTGTCCACCTTATGAGAGGGCACAAAGAGCACAGACCCAGAGTCTAAAGGGACCATTATGGCTGCCTGACTTTCCCCTAAGCCAGCCTTTCTCAACTTTTTTACCACTGAGAAACCCATGAAATGCTTTTCAGGCTTTTAGCAACCCCAGAAGTATCGCAGTCATATATAGAATATATAGTTGGGAAGCATAGCTGTGTACATGTTCACTTGGGGTCTCTCCCCTTACCACACCTTCCAGGTCCATCATTGGTCATTTTGGGAGGAGGGGACAGGCTGACACGACTATGCATGGTCATATCACCCGATAAATGTCTAACAATTTTTTTAATTTATATTAAAAATTAATTAACTCCTGCCCATTTGGGAAATGCTTCCAGGTCTGTCAAGAAACCTCAGGGTTTCATGAAACCCTGGTTGAGAAAGCCTACCCTAAGCAGTCTTTATTCAAGTGCATAGTCTTCCCTAACCTCACCCAGAGATAGCTTCTTAGTGAAACTTCAATATCCAGCAATTTCAAATTCAGGGATAGCTACATTTCTATCTATGCTTCACTGGAAATAATCCCCACTGAAATAAGTAGGATTCACCTGAGTAAACACAATCAACCTGTAAGATTTCTAGCCAGATACCATATTACCCTAAATTTATGACTAAAGCTACAATCTTCCAGGAAGGGATTCCTGGATGACCATGTGAATGCTAGTCTAGAGAAAAATCTGTGCATGAAAGCAACATTATGAAAAATTGCCACTAAGGCAAGACCCTGGCTAGTCATAGTATTTCATCAGAATTTATAGCTGAAATGTAAGATCTACACGTCTTAGCAGGGGACAAAACCTTTCTATACATGCATCACAAATAAAAATATGCCAGCAATTTTTTTATTTAAAACATTTTATGTCACCTTTCTACCCAAGCAAAATCTACAAAATAGCAAACATAAAAACATTTTAACAAGTGAAATGCAATCAAAAATATAGAATTCAATTAAAAACACACAAACAGGACTAGAAGAAAGGCCCCAAAGTGTTATTGGAGGTATGCCAGAAGAAACAAAAAGGTCTTCACCTGTTCACAAAAGAGTGATAGAGGGAGACCAACAAATCTCATTGGGGAAGGAACTCCAAAGACTCTCCTGTCCAATGTGAGGTCCACAAAAAAAACAGAATTTACCTTGTGTAATGGTTCAGAGGGATGTTGGATGAGGCCTTGTACAACCACCTTTTGGTTCGCACCTGAAGCAGCCAGCGCCGAGTTGCAGGGGGAGAGGGGAGGCACGGCCGTTGATGCGCTGGTCAGTGCTTCGACGCCCCCCCCCCCCCCCGCAATGCAGCACTGACTTCTTCAGGTGCGAGCAGCCGCTTCGGACACCAAAACGCCCACCCTACTTTCTACAGAAGATGCTCTTATTAAAAGGTCGCCCAAATAGGCATACAGATTTACTTTCATTGCTCTTAGTGCTGCCACCAGAACTACCCCATCTTTTAGAAAATGTGTTGAAAGTGCTCTTCTTGCACACAGACCTGCAGACATTTCCTGTGTCTGTCTAATATTGGAACATGGATATATGCTTCCTTTCCATGTATGGATGTCAGAAGGTATCCTCTTTCTATGATCTCTGTAATGGATCTTAACGTTTCCATTCTGACCTTCTTGTTTCTATTAACTTATTTAATACTTCAGATCTAACACTGTCCTTCAAATGGGGTATTGACTACACTCCATTGTTTTCTGCCTGGGGCACTTTTTCTATGGTCTGAATTTGTAGTAATAATCTATAGCCCATTGTGTTGCTAGAATTCTATTTCTTTTGACTATGGTTGGGGACACTTTTCCAACCTGCCTAGTCGGAGGCATGGAAATTATATTGCCTAACCTTTGTGGGCTACTCCCTTTGACCATCTGTCCACCTCTGATCCAGCCCACCAATCCTGGAACAAGGTTAAGTCTCTCCTGCACCATTTTGCTGCTGATTGGGAAGCCTCCGTGTCGGTCGGGTAAGGGATGGTCCTAGAGGATATGCTCACCAACTTTGCTGTCCCTCCCCCAGTCATCGGGGCTTCCAAATCCACTTTCAAAAGGAGAACACCTTCTGAATTGCAAACTGCCCACCAGAAGCTTGTAATGCCTGCCTGCTCTCATCATTTGGAGAGTCTTGTCTCTCCTTGCTCTTCACTCCAGCCACCCTGAGCAACTGTCATAATAGCATTTTGCCAGCTATAAAAGTCTTAGAATTCAGATTACAATAGAATAAGAATTAGAATAGAAATTAGGGTTGGGTGCTTTGGCTGCCAAAGCAGCCATTCACACCCAAAGCAGCCATAGGTGCTGAACGGGGGGAGGGAGGGCACCACATACCAGTCAGCGCACGCACACAAGCGCAGAGCTCTGCACCTGCATGCGGGTGCTAGGTTGTACTCCACCACTGACGCCGCTCCTCCCCCTGTGTCACGGCGCTGGCTGCTTTGGGTGCGAACGGTTTGGCGGCCGAAGCGCCCAACCCTAATAGAAACAGGTTTGAATATAAAGAAGGGCTGCCCACTGCCTGACGAGCTGTCTCCCTATGCAAGGCAGGAAATGAACTGAGCTTGGGTGACTCTCACCAAGCACAAACAGGAAGAAGAATTTGAGTAAGTCCTACCTCCCTGATGGAATGGTGGAAATCACCCAGAGTAGCGGTCCCCAACCTTTCTCAGGTCAGGGACCACCTCTGGGGTGAGGGGAGAGCTGACGGCCCGGGTGCTGTGCAAACACGCACACACAATTGCCGCGCATGCGCATTTTTGCCACCAGGTGGCGCTTATGCACACATGCGGCAACTGCGCACATGCGCGTTTTTGCCACCGGGGGCACTAACGCAAATGCGCAGCAACTGCATGCATGCGCGTTTGCATCACCGGCATCCTGCCGGCTGCGCCTGCCTCTTCCCTTCTCACTGTGAGCAGGGGGGGAGGCAGGCGCGGCTGCCAGCGGCCCGGTACTGTGGCCTTTGCGGCCTGGCACCGGGCCGCGGACCGGGGATTGGTGACCCCCGACCCAGAGGATGTCTTTGCTTCCTCAGAGGGAGAACTTGGGTTCTGTAGAAACATATATTCATCACAGGTAACTGCAGTGAGTGTCTAACTACCTTATCTGTACATGACAAGGTAAGAGCAAAGTATATGTGTAAAGCTCATCAACAAGCCAGAGCCATGCACATCCTGGCTTAATATCAACATGTTCTAACATCTACATACAGCCTCCATATAAAGATTACCTGATTATGTTAAGCCATTCAAGGGGAAAAAAGAACTCAGGTTGCAGCAAAGGGTAATGAAATGCAGTAATGGCTGCTCCCATTTCAAAACGATGAAAGTCAATCACCATTTGGAAGTTGGGAGGCAGTAACCTGTAGTCACAACATACTTGCCATTTGCAATTGACACAATCCATGTTTCGCAAAACATCAGTCTTCAGATCTACTCACAAGAAGGCAGGCAACAGATCATAGATTAGCGATCCCCAACCTGTGGGCTGCGGACCACATGTGGTCTGTCGACTAATTGGAGGTGGGCCGCGAAGGACGCCTTCTTCCCCCCCCCCCCGGCCCTTTACAACACACTTCGGGTGTCGTTGTTTCTCGTTGCAGAGAAACAAGCTCAGGGTTCCCATTGATTTGTCATTGTCATGAGTTAAAATTTCCATGAAAACAAAATGTTCCTTATGTTCATTTTTGTGGTATGTCTGTATCTTATTTTGAAGGGATGTTTAAACATTACCATAGCGATCAGAGAGCGTTAGGGCAGTGGTTGAGAGCAGAGGAGTAAACTACCCCCCCCACACCAGGCCTCAGTAAAATTGTCAAGCGTTGAGTGGTCCCCGGTGATAAAAAGGTTTGGGACCACTGTCATAGATGAAAAGAGCATGAAGGTGGTGTTAAGAGACAAAATGCAAGCAGCTGATAAGATCAGAATGGCACAAAAGGAGGAAGAGAGCATTTTCCCTTGAGCAGGAAGCAAGTTGAAAGGCAGAATAGAGGAAAACAGAAGCAAAGACAGTACAACACAGAGCACAGAAAGAGGAACATGGTGCAAGAAAAAGCTGGAAACAGGATGAACAGAACAGGAAAAGGAAGATCAGAAAGCATTCACTGTTCTTGATTGTTTTAAAGAAAGGAGTAAATAAAGCAGGAGCAGGCAACCAGGAATGGAGGAAATTACTTCTTAGCATAATACCAGTATCCTGTTAAAGTATCTAAAAGTTACACAATAAATACACAATACAAACTAAAAGTTCATTCAGTGAAATGACAGAGATATCAGATTAAAATGCAAAATATAATAACATTCGGATATTGAAGCAAGCTACTAGGAAACAAAACAATCACAAGTCTAAATAGCAGGAGTATGGCTGCATAGACCATTACAAAAACTACAGCACATATATAGGAGCTGTATTGTTCAGCAGAGGAACAAAGAAAGAAACCTCCAAAATGAAATTATTACAGTCCAGATGATCTTTCACATTCCTCTTGCCACAAACTCAAGTGGGAAAGGAGAACTCTACAAAGATTAGTCCATCTTGAATGTTTAACTGCTTATAGGTCCAGTCCAAAATCTTCATAGGGTCTTGTGCACTAGGAGCATAGTGGGACAGCCTGTCCCTTGCATTTCAGACAGCAATGCTAAGTCGAATATCAGGGGTCACAGAACAAATTGATGGCAATAAAGGAAGGAGCAGCAGCTGTCAGGTGATGAGGCAAGCTTATTTTCTGGACTGCCTTATGGGTTCAGTCATGTTTTCCCTGGCACATTACCACTTCATAATCAAGGCACAGATGTCAGTGCTTGCCATGCAAAACTGAAAAACAGTTCTTATTTATCACAAACAAACACAGGTTAGAGTGCAATGTTAAATCTCCATATTGGGTGATTCAGATGTGTGTATTAAGACAGAATTTGCCTGTGTTTGTTTCGGACATTTCTAACATTCCTTTATGACTTGCTAATAACTTTTTTTTAAAGCAAATTGAATGTTTTTGAAAGTCATCTGCTTTTGTTTTATTGGGGTGAGAGACAGCAGGGAATTACTGTGAACATATTTCTGTATTATTGAAAACTTTCTTTAGTACTTAAGAAATAAAAGCGATCAATTATTAGTTCTGCATTGCCTCAAAAGAGGATTGAACTTTAATGTGCTAACAAACTGAAGGACTGTAACCATACAAAACATAATGCTTCAGCATAAAAGGGAGTTCAACCACTACAGCAGGGGTAGTCAAACTGCAGCCCTCCAGATGTCCATGGACTACAATTCCCAGGAGCCCCTGCCAGCGAAAGCCAGGGAATTGTAGTCCATCTGGAGGGCCGCAGTTTGACTACCCCTGCACTACAGTATTTCCTCTTGTATAAGAAATACAGGCTAAAAAGTACAGTCATATACAAAACTATAGCTTCCCAGAATTAGGAAAATAATAAATTCCTAAGCATACCAAATCATCAGCAGACTCTATACCAAAAGAGGACTTACTTAGCTAGCTTTTTTCCCAGGATCACAGTTCCATTTTTATTTCTGTCTGAAGAGCACTTGAGAAAGTAGTATTATTAATTATATATTAGAAACTGGGTTTGTGGCACATTTGGGGCTCCTATGAAAACTGCAGAGGACAGCCCTTTGAATTATTAACAGCTGTGCTCAACATCTTAATGAAGCACTGATAACAGATCCTCATAACAGTCTGACTAAGGCCATACAATGTAGTGATCAAGTGAGTATAATACTTTCGAGTCCCTGTTTGCAGTATGGACAGTTCAATAGGCCATAACTTAAAGATATTTTTAGAGCAGTCCAGGAAAATCAACAATCTGCTGAACTACTCTGACTGTGAAGATTTTTTCTCTGATATCTAGCTAATACTGTTCTATACATAGTTTAGACCCATTACTGTGGATCCTGTCTTCTACTGCCCTGCCCTCCTCCAAGTGACAAACTTTCAAGTACTTAAAGAGAGCAATCATGTTCCCTCTCAACCTCCTCTTCCTCAAGGCTGAACATTCCCTTGTCCCTCAGCCTATCCTCATAGGGCTTGGTCACCAGGCTCCAGATCATCCTTGTTGCTCTCCTCTGAACCCTTTCAATTTTGTCCAAATCTTTTTTGAAGTGTAGCCTCCAGAAATACACACATTACTCCAGGTGGAGTCCGACCAATATGGTATACAGAAGGACTATGGCATCTTGTGATTTTGATCCGATACCTCTGTTGATACAACTCAAGATTACACTCACCTTTTTCAACACTGCATCACACTATCTGCTCATATTTAGCTCAGTCCACAAGTACCCCAAAAGTTCATTGATACACAGTGCTAAACGGAAGTATATCTCCCATCTAGTATGTATGCATCTCATTTTTGTGACCCAGACCCTTATTGAATTGCATCTTATTCTCATTTGCATAATCTTCCATCATGTTCAGACCTCACTGAAGTCTATTTCTGTCTTCTGAAGGGTCCTTTGGTGTCATCTGCAAATTTAGTAATTAATAGTCCTCCCACTCCCTCATCCATCCTTACTATTGTTTCCCTCTAATATTTTGGAAAAACCCCTGTGTGCAGAGTGCTGTCCGGGAACTCCTCTGGTGTCCATCCTGCTCCCCGCATAGGCCAATCTGCCTGCGCCCATTGGATTGGGTCAGTCCCTGGAGTGCCTGTCTTCAGGAGCTGGCTGGGAGGTGCACGGCCAGCCTCACCACCAGACACTGCCTGACCGCCGAGGATGCTGCTCCTCTGCACCCTTGCCCTCCCCCACTGCCGGCAGCCCGCATGCCTCTGGATATCTCGCCCCAGCCACTGCCACCTGCCCAGCCTACTGCTGCACCTAGCTGGAGGCAGCAGCCGACGAGGCGACGAGGAAACAAGGCATCAGGGAGTCGCCAGACAATGAAGCGGCTGGGAGGTGGTGCCAGCGCCACACAGGAAATGGCAGGGAGCCTGCAAGCACTGATGCCGCAAGCATGAGGCTACAAGGAAGAGGCGGCAGCCACCACGGCACACACTCTGGCAGCGGCGATCCTTGTGCTGAGGCAGCAGATGTGGTAAGGGGCCAGGAGGGGAGGCCGCTCCACACCTCACCATGCTGCTATCCCTATGCACACCCCTCCCAACACCTCCCTGCTAGCGCACATTTACATGTGCAGCGCTCTTTTTGCCTAGTATCATTGATTAAAATGTTGGAAAGTCCAAGCTTTTACAGTTCAGAAGAACTTTGGGGAGCTTCAGAGGGACTTGGAGTTGCTAGTGTGCTTGGAGTTGCTATTGTGTGCAATAAGACAGATCTAAAAACATTACTGTGTGTTGAGTTCATGTTTAGGCCTATTCCTAGGACTCAATGTGACCTACATTATATATCTGCAAGTCATTTCTTTTGTCCTTATGTAAGAGGAATAATTGTTTTTGTAGCAGTGGGAGCCATTTATACAAAAAGTCCATCTGATTAATATAACTTGGAAGACATTCAACAGCATCCTACTTTTCCAAAATGATTAGGGGGGGGGGGGAGAGACACACACAGCATACATATGTAAATATTAAGGCCACAGTTTTTAAAAAGAAGTAGCCGAAACCTTAAGAGGCTGAACAGAACAGCAGCAGGTAAAAGTAGAAAAGAACATGTTTAATCCTCTTTCCTGCTTGCCATTCCCCCCCCCCCACCTCAAAATCCCTGCAGCAGCTCTCCCTAGTAGGGTTCCAGATGCATGTTTATTCTTGGAATCCCACGAGAGGAAGAGGGGGTTTACGTAGAATGTGGCCAATTGGGAATATGTTAAGCAACTTTCATCCCCTGCTGAAAATTGCGGCCACCTGAGGCTGCAGTTTTTCATGGAGAAATCAATGTTTCATTCAATACATTTTAATGTAACATGGATGGTCCCTAAGAAAAAGGTGATTAGGAGACACAGCTCTCTAACAAAAGCACATCACTTACTTCCTCTAAAGTCACTGATAAGTAGCTGCTGTCATCTATAAATAAAAGCTTTTGACAAGCTAATAGCTTGTCAACAGTTTAAAACAGCAGTGAGACTTGTGTAAATGTATTAAAATTGTCAATGAAGAAAGAAAAAACACAAAACATTTGCCAAGCTACTGAATGATGTGGGACTCCTAAGAAAATATGAATAGGAATGGATGCAAATTTCCAAATAATACATGCAATGTACATTTTTATTACATAGCCCAAAAAGGATAATGCCACTAGTGGTGAACAAATACATTAGAAATAAAGATGCAATAGAAATACCTCAAATTATTTCAAGAAGCAACCAATCATGTATTTAATGGGCTCAATTAATTTTGTTGTGATTTTTTTTTCTAATTTCAGCTGTTGGCGAACAGGAAATGCAGTCTTTGGGCAGTAAAATCAGAAGCTTCCCTTCCTACCTAAAATGTGGTCATTCTTTTCGTCTTAAATTCATATCACACTGGGGGTTTTATTTCTTTTTTCTTTAAAAAAAAGAATCAAGCTCAACAGAGAGAAATGTAAATCTGGGGGCTATTTGACAAAATCTTCTCTCTAGAGAAGTAATAAAAAAAACTTTATATATATATATATATATATATATATATATATATATATATATATATATATATATATATATATATATATATATATATATATATATATATATATATATATATATATATATATATATATATATATATATATATATATATATATATATATATATATATATATATATATATATATACACATTTAGATATGTATATGCTAAATTTTAAACAACACTGTTTCTTACAATGAAGTCAGTGAGCAGGGGCAAAAATGTGGAAGAATGTGTTTACTGGCATGTAGATGAGGGGAACTGAGGTCAGCAAGTCAGACCCTACTCTGAGGTAAGAATATCAGTAAGTTGTGAAGGCTTGTACTGCTGTGGGCCCAAGACTCTGAAATGTCTTCCAAAATAAGGCACAGCATTGCTTCTTACACATCTTCTTTCAGATGGTTTACAAAATATTTCATGCATGTGAGGATGCTTTCTAGCTGACCTCAGGGGTTGTCAACTAATGTAGAGAAAAATATTCTGTCCCTTTAACGAGGGCTACATGTGTGGAAATGGTCTGCTGAAGCTTTTGGAGACATGGAAATAGACACCACTTGATAAATTACACCTCATTAATCTTCCATTAAAAAGACAGGATATTTTTCTCCATGCCACTTGGCAACTATATTTGTAATTTGAGCGATATTAAACTTGTTTAACAGAGGAAAATGTATTTGATACGGAATTTGGGCTACCTAATTTGGGAGCTGGCTCCTTGGCCCAAAGAAATTTATCATCTAAAATATGTTTTTAAAAAGACAGGCTCAGTTAACCTCTTCCTACTCAGGAAATTAAGAAACTTCTTTTAAAATGCCATGCTTAGATTATGCACATCATAGACTGCCACCATTTTGGCTGATCAGACTTTTTGCTCTGGAAAAATCATGGTATCCATCTGGATGGCATCATGATTTCATCATGAAACAGGACAAAGTTGACAGAAACCTTTTATCAGGTCAATGTGACGAGTGGAAGAGAAACCAATGGCTGCTTGTTAAAAGGACATGGTTAGCTGCCCCAATACCAACCATTATAATTTATTGGTTTGCTAGCCAGAAAGGACAAAAATAGAGAAACAGAAACAAAACTGTCTACGTACTCGTGGCAGTCCCTTCAGGAAGCTTGAAATGAATCAGCCCACTATCTTTAGAAACCAATTGTATCGTGCCTTGCACTTGCCAAAATATTATTCACAGTAAGATGAGGTTATGCTGATGAAGGGAATGCTTAAATGCATGAATTCTCTCCTTCACAGCTCACACTCTGTAGGATGTTATTTGTATACATGCCTGGAACATCTGTCTCCATTGAGGCACAAGCATACAGTGCAAGACAGGCCATTATGCAACAGGCAAATACCAGACCTTTTGGATAACTAACTAAAGGAAGTTTAAAGCAGGCAACGGAGGTCCAACCAGTAAACAGAGCCGTTACTCAACAACCCCTAAAGAGGAGGCCGAGGAGTTCCTAAGCACTTCCCTTTTCTGCCACAGGAAACCCTGCCCTTCCCGAAAATGTGATTTGCTATTAGATGCAGCATGGAAAGAGCATCTTAACAGTTAAGCATAGACATGATCATGCCTTTCATTATGAAAACATAGAATAGCACTTGTAGGATTCAAAGTCATTTTCTTTGTTCTTTGAAAACTTGCTTAGATAGGGCTCTGCATCCCCAGCTAACAGTTGTTCTTATCAGACCTACTCATTTACCTTGATTACTAATTTTATGTGAATGCAACTCACTGGGGAAAAAAGAGACAAAAATATCCAGAGAGCAGAAGGAAAGGAACAATATTTCCCTTCCTTCAAGTGTGACCCTATTTTCCTGCTACTAATATATACCAGTAAAACCAGGTTAGTTTCCATCACTTCCAGTTTGTTTTTCCATCAGAAGCAAAAACAGACAATAGCAAAACTGAAAAGGCCTCCCTCTTTCTTGCTGTGTGGATTAAAAGTAATAACTGTCTTCACTGTTCACGGCCCCATGGAATAAATATCTAGCTTGGGATCAATTATTGGTTAATCTAACTGCCACACAATTTCCACAAATACCTCTTTACCACCAGCATAAAAATATTTTGTCAGTTACTTTTTGGATAGCAACTGCTGGTTCACCATAAAAAGCCCTACACTCCAGTAATTGCTTTACCCTTCACACTAAATCATTACTTTTTATGGCTATTTGGACTGTATATTCATACTCACCCAACCAGATTTACTGTTACTTACCCATATCCTACTCACCTTCTTTATATCTTTATGTTTCTATTTTGTCATGCACTGTCTTTGCCAAGGCAACGCCTGCCTAGCATTGTGGGGCAGGACAGAGGAGACAGCCGCAGTCCATTACTCAGGCCTAGGACAGCAACAGGCCAAAATCCTTGGCTTGAGGGTCCTGACTAAACATCATCTTGCCCTTTAAAAAGATGCTATCAGATTATCCAGTCTCTGTGTTAAGGCTATCAACTTCCCCATGAGGTGGCCAAACAAATGCAGCATCTCTTTCCCCTGGCCGTTAATCATTCCCGTCCAATTAGTTCAATCTAGACCCCCCTCAGGGGAAGGCCCACCACAGAGCCAGTCACAGAAGCAGCAGCAGCAAAAGACCCAGCAACCTCAGCAACAGAATAAGCATCACAATTGCATCAACTTGACTGGCATTGTCTGATCAGTGGATCAAACAACGCCAGTCAAGTTGATGCAATTGTAAAGCTGGTAGCAGAAGCCATTTCACCCATTTACATCATGCTGCTCCACCCAAACAAGCCCACTGTTGTTTTCTGCATGAATGATTCCAGGACAGATAATGGAATGCACTGACCTATATACATAAAGTGTTTCATTTTCTAGCTACATAGAGAAGCAAAACCAAAAATGGAACACAAAACCAAGAATTTGCACACAGATGAACGTAGCCATGTTGCTTCTTAGGACGTGTGAGAACACCCAGTTTATGTCAAGAACAGCAAAGAGATGAATGGCAGCTCAGAGATAATGAATGATAGCACAAGAAGAAACTCATGCCAGACAATTACACTTCAGATTTTCAAAACTGTTGACAGATTTCAAGGCTTTTGTTTGTATTTCTTTCTATCCCCTAAAAAAAAACATAAAATAGAAGTTGTCTGTCCACAAGAGATAATGGTCCATCATCCAACAGCACAGTTAAATTCTTAAAGAATGCTTCCAAGCACACATGTAACGTAGTCCTAGACAAAGGCACACCCTGTTAAGCCCAGTGACTTCAATAGACTTGGAAAAGTATAACCATTTTAGGATTGCACAGTTAGTCCATCAAAAAATGTGCAATGCCCCAGATAAGATGACAAGCATAGCTAGAACTTTATTTCTCAGTAGTGCATACACCTGAGAACACGGGCCCTCAAAGTCATGAAGGAACAAAGAGTAGTTGCGTAGAATATCCTAAACCCATAACATCTCATCTTCTTAATCATCTCCTCTCCACCAACTGGCTCACATTCCTTCTTCCTACACTACTGCATCATCAACCTGAGATAACTGAGGCTTTGAGCAGTTAGGAATGTGTAACTCCCATCTCCTTTCTAGTTACTGCAGTGAACACACAAACTACTATTTACAAGCCCTATATCTGGAGCAGACTTTCTCTTTTCTTTTTTTTCTTTTTTTACTGTTGCGAAACCCCTGATTAGATACTTCTGGCTTCGAGAAACTCCAGAAGGGGCACTATTCTGCAGAATATGATTGAGAAGCATAGCTGTAACATACCATCCTGGGGCCCCTCCCCTTCCCACCCCGTCCAAGCCCATTACTGGCCATTTTGGAATGGGTGAGTGGGTCAAAAATGACCATATAAAAATGTTCTGAAAATTAGTTAACTCCCACCCATTTGGGAAACCCTTCCAGGGCCATCAAAAAATCTCAGGGTTTTGTGAAACCCTGGTTGAGAAAGCCTGATCTGGATGATGAATAAAATGTGCCTCTCTCTGCTATCCCACACTTCCATGTGGGCCCATTTGCTAATTCTGATGATTTCTACTTTAGCCTTTTACTACTGAACTCTGTAATGTGTTATTGTAACTATTAACATGCAACGGAAGTCTCAGAATCACACTAGAGTATCATGTAGCTGCAGAACTGAAGCTTTTTCTTTCCATACTGAACTTAACTTTTGACAAAACAGCAAATTAAAGATGGCAATAATATCATAACAACTGAATGAAAACAGCAGATTGCTTAAGTCTACTCCTTTCAGATAAATACATACAAGTACTGTATGCTTGCAACATCTTCATTTTAAAAAGACAAGGGGGGGAAACAGAAAGCCTTGCCTCACCCAAGCTTCCTGTGTTAACGATTTCCTGTGCAATCAATGAACAAATGCACAGTTTAAAAGCTGTACTCAGTACACAATTCCTTCTGGGGAGGATGAAACTACAATAGTGTCTGGCATATAACTAAGGGAGAATTATCATCTTAAAACACACCACAGATACTAAGAAGCAGCAAGACTGTTACTAAAAGATTTCAAATTAGAGCTGTTTCCCTACTCATTTCCCAAGTTTCCTCACAAAAGCAGTCTCCTAATGATTTTTCCTAGGCACTTGGTGAAAAACATGACAGTTGAATTTATAAATAGTCAGGTCAAAAATCTGTCTTTCTTCACTGATCAAATAAACTTTTCCCCGTTCAAGATTTCGAACCTTTATCTACCAAAGCAAGCTGTGCTTAACCTTCAAGGGAACTCCTATTGAGACATCTTGTCTTCTGGCAATTTGAGACTGGGACGACTTGAGAAATTGTTGTAGCTGTCAAGAATGCATTCTGCCCCCTAGATCACATCTAAGATGTAAATCAGCAGTCCCATGAAGCTGGTGAGGCTCATGAGAGATGATTATTTCCTTTTTATTATTGCTTTTTTCCTCTCAACAAGAACCGTATATACTCGCATATAAGCCAAGTTTTTCAGTACAGTTTTAATACTGAAAAAGCCCTCCTCAGCTTACAGGTGGGTAATTGAAATAACAGCCTGCTCCCAGCCAGCCAATCGTAGCATTGCCTTCTGAAAAGGTCTTCAAAGCTGAGCTTGTTGCTCCCAGCCAGCCAACCGAAGAACTGCCTGCTGCAGAGGTCTGAATACTGGCAGCTTGTAGGGCATCAATGGTCTGACTGAGGTTTGACTTTCCCCCCCTTCTTTTCCTAATCACTTCTTCCAAACTAATTTTTTGTTTTGTTTCTGCAGGTGGGGTGGGTTTTGGGGGTGCTTTGTGATTTACACACTGTTTCTTTCTCCTAGTGATTCTTTCTTCTTTTATCTGAGGGGCAGCATTGTTTGCCTTTTCATCTTGGGATTGTGTTTCTTTTAAAAATTGGCAGTTTTACAGTTCTTTATTTCAGTGTTTTGTTTGGGGGGGGGGCACTGTAGCTGCAGTTAGAGTAGTCCATTCTCCCAGTGTGGTAGCTGTTGTACTTGTTGTAGTAGGTTGCCAACTTCAGGTCCTGTTGTTCTGCTCTGGTTTGCTGGCCTGGGGGGCACTGTTTGCTTCTCCTACCTGAGCTGTTTTAAAAGAGCAGTTCTGTCAGTGCTCTTTCAGGGTGTCTGGCATCAAGAGAGGAAGGGAAGACGACTGTAAGCCACTTTGAGACACCTTTGGTTAGTGAAAAGTGGGGTACAAAAACCAGCAGCTATTCATCTTGACTTTTCTGTATTTGTGGTGAGGGGGGGAGGCTGGATGGGAGAGCCTGTGATGATGGAGCATAGATTAAGCACTTAGGCCACCCTGTAAATTTACCAGTAGCCTGCTGCATTTCCCATACTCAGCTTATATGTGAGTCAATAAGTTTGCCCCGATTCTGTGGTAATATTAGGTGCCTCAGCTTATATGTGGGTTGACTTATATGCGAGTATATACGGTAACTTTAAGAACTAGCAATGTAAGTGTTATTGTACCATTACTAAGACCTTGAAGAAATGATCACTGGTTACTCTTTTCCTCTTAAATGCTGTAGTTCATGAGACAGTTCCTCTATTCAGGCTGATCTACAGAGGAAGTGTTGCTTAATCAGCTTCTACAATACATTAAGCAGTGCTTCCATTATCACACAAGCAAATGAAAAGTTCTGTTCAGAAAGCCATACATCTCAGGCATTTATGAGAAAGATCTTGATATGTAAACCAAACACATAAGAACAGATTTTCTATCAAAAGGAATCTGAAACAAATGTATGCATAAAATTCTATGAAATAGGCTAGTTCATGGTTGATGAATATCAATTTTAATAACATGCACAAATGGCCAAACACATTTTCTAATAGCTTCACAATTCTTCACAGCCTATTTCACCTCCAGCCCCAACATTTGTGGTGACACAAGGCTTCTGCTTAGGCTTCTATGGAAGCCTGTTCAATGCCAACAGTTCAAATGGACCATTTTTCTGCCCACAAATACTCCCTACTCCAGTCAATCTGTGAACTAACTAATGCAGTAAGGCAAAAATTCACTGAGCATGACAGACAATGAAATACACACTCATTAAATCTGCTTTCCTATGCCCACATTCACAAAAAAAAGGGAAAAGGTTGGGTTCGTGGCTGAAGCATATGGTAAATTAATACTGCAATGTGAGCCATGAAAACTGTTGCATATTCAGAATTTCTGGGACACCCTGACAGGGAGAAGAAAATTCACCTTATTTTTTCTTCACAACAGTGTTTCTCAGACCAATGTTAATACTATTCTTCAGTATACATGCAAGGGAGATAGGTAAGGTTCAATACTAGACTATGGTTAATTATATAATTTAGGAAATTAGAGAGCATGCTATCAGAAGCAGGCAAAATCTTTTCCTATAGTAATTGGCATTTCATCTGTTAATCATTTAATCTACTTGTAGATTGTTGCAATATTGATGAAATGGCTTCCATCCATAATTTTCTGTCTCATCACCTTAATTTCTTTGTGGTTTCCCATCTATTCATGTTTTCTTTCAATTCACTTCCTAGACATATTCTATTGAACTTTCTTGCCTTGTATTCTTTATTTCATTGAAAACCATAATTTCCTTGTATCATTACTATAGTGGGACCTGATGATAATCACTGCGACCTCCAGTATTGTGATGAACCTGTGGCCGAGGGGATACGAAAAGAAGGTGCTTACTATATAAGGAACTCTACACTGTGAAAGGACCTTTTGAAAGGCAATGCCACTGAGGAAGCGTTTGAAAACGAGCATTGTTTTAATCTGGAAACTCATTTTGGTATCCTCACCTGTTTGATACATACAATTAAAAAGAGACAAAGTTTTTCAAAACTGAATTTATTGAACAACAAGCATCGGCCCTTTTTTCTTCTTGATACTTTGCTGGACTGCCAGGACTTCATTTGGTAATTCGCTATCACTGGCTTGGCAAACCTCACCTCAAACGATATCAAAGGAAAGCGTGTTTCCGTCTGACACTCCACCCAGAGACATTTAATGGCCTGCTTTTGAGTGCAAGCAATGCATCCTCAAGAAATGTTTCACTGTTCTGTCGCTTAAGCCTATCACTTTAGTACTATTCATATGTTAGAGTGAATGCATGTACCTCTTGCCTGTATGTGTGTACATCTGTTCATTAGAAAAAGCCAATGCACATGCACTTTACAAATGAAACAGGTGTTTGGTATTTGGTGTTTCAATCACGTATCTTTCCCCACCTTTAATACATTGGAATGAAAAAGCTGAGCCCTCACAGTATATAGGTGGACGTAGGGATAAGAATGACCATTGAATACATAACGAGAAAGGTCCTTCTCTCTTGGGGTATAAGAGGACATCTTGTTGGGTGAGATTCCACCGTCGGATCAAGGGAGGCAGGAACTTAACAGTTCTTCTTCCGGTCCCTAGGTGGCACTCACCCGGCCCCTTCAGTTCGGCCACTGCCATAGCTGTTCGCATCTCAGGCATTCATAACCACAACTTATAACCTAGGAACCTCCTAACAGAAGAAGAACTAGAGACACATAACAACTAACAAAACGGAAGAAAACACATTATGACATGTAGATAACTCTGCTCTGGGACAACTTCCAGATGCCCTGCGGCTAAGTATTTTTTCTTTTTTACTTGATGATGGAAGGGAGGAATCAAGATGTCCTCTTATACCCCAGGAGAGAAGGACCTTTCTTGGTATGTATTCAATTGTCATTCTCCTCCTGGGGCGAGGACATCCTGCTGGGACCGCCCATAGCAGTCCGTAAATTCAGGGTGGGCCATCGTCATCTGTATTAATTACGTTTTGCAGCACTCTTCGCCCAAACGCTGCTTCCGCTGAGCTGTAAGCGTCTATCTTGTACTGGCTAATGAAGGTCGAGGCGTTGGCCCACGTTGCTGCTCTGCAAATTTCAAGAATCGATGCTCTACCAAACAAGGCTGCTGAAGTTGCCGTACTCCTCACTGAATGAGCCGTAATACCAGATGGTGGCGTCAACTTCTGAGCCAAGTATGCTTCAGCAATGGCCGCTCTGAGGCAACTACCGATAGCCCTACTGGACAGCTTCGAGCCCTGGTTTGGGGCTGCAATAGACACAAATAATGAATCAGACCTTCTCATCTTCTCTGTTCTGATAATATAAGCCTTTAAAGAGCGCCGCACATCCAGAGTGTGCCAAGTTATCTCCTTCGGATGGACCGGGTTTGGGCAAAAAGACGGTAGGACCAAATCTTGGTTAAGATGAAAGTTGGACAGCACCTTCGGTTTGAAGGCTGGATCCGTTCTTAATACCACTTTATCCTTGTGAAAGATGCAGAGTTCTTTTCTGACCAATAGAGCTGCCAGTTCTGATATCCTTCTGGCTGAAGTCACTGCTGTAAGGAAGATTGTCTTCATCCTCAGATGTTTCAATGAAATGTCCATTATTGGCTCAACGGGGTGTCTCGTCATTCCCGTTAAAACTTTATTCAGATTCCAAGTGGGGAATCTATGGGCAATTGGTCCTTGGATTTGGGTGCCCCCTTTGAGGAAACGGATGATATGAGGATGCTTAGAAATCGGCTTGCCTTTAAAATTTGGAAGGACAGACACTAAGGCTGCCACTTGTCGCCGAAGAGTAGCCACCTTCAACTTTTGTGCCAGACCATCTTGAAGGAACTGCAACACATCTCGTAGTCTTGGAGACAGGTGATCCACCTTCTTCCGCCAGCACCAGCGAAGGAATGCTTTCCACGAGGCATTGTAGATCCTGTTGGTCGACTGGCGCCTGGATGCCATAATCGTCTCAACCATTTCCGTACTGTAGCCTTCCGTCATCAGGTGGCCCCGCTCAACCTCCAGGCGGTCAGTTGGAGCCATTCCGGATCCGGATGCCAAATTGTTGGAGCATGTCCGGCTGTACTGGGATCTGCAGCGGGTCCCGCACTGACATGCACACCAGGGTTGAAAACCACGGTTGTCGAGGCCATCTTGGAGTTATTAGTATCACCTCCGCCTTGAGCTCTTTTACCCTCACGAGCAGGCATGTGATCACGGGGAACGGCAGGAAGGCGTAAAGCAAGCCCTTTAGTCACTGGGCCAATAGTGCATCCATCTTCTCCGCTGAAGGATGGAAGTACCGGGAAAAGAACCTGGGCATCTGGCTGTTGTCCGCTGTTGCAAACAGGTCCAGCTTTGGCTGACCGAAGATTGATGTTATCCAGGCGAAGATTTCCGGCTTCAGACACCATTCCACTGCAGACATCGTCGCTCTGCTCAGCCAGTCTGCTTGGACATTTTCTTTTCCCTTTATGTATTCTGCCCTTATCGACAACAGGTTGTCCTCCGCCCAACACAAGGACTTCATGGCTTCCCTGTGAAGGTTTGAGGACCTGGATCCGCCTTGGTTGTTTAGGTAGGCCTTCGCTGCCATGTTGTCCGTTCTTACCAACACATGAGTGTTTTTTATTCGACATTGGAAGTGTTGTAGAGCCCTGAAGACCGCCTTCATTTCCAGGACATTTATTGGAAGTGTCGATTCCTCTGAGGACCATCTTCCCTGGGCTGAATGGCTCTCCAGCGTGGCCCCCCAACCCGGCATCCGTGAACAGTTGTTTTTCCAGCCTGGGGCCGAATAGTTTCCTTTCGACAGGTTGGCCTTCTTGGTCCACCAGGCTAAGCTGATTTTTACGGCTTGTGGTACCTTTAATTTCTTGTCCAGTTTCATCGAAATCTGGTGTTGGAATGGACGCAACAAGCTCTGAAGCTGGCGAGAATGCAGTCTTCCCCATTCCACTGTGCACAAGTTCGACACCAAGACACCCATCATACTTGCTAGCATCATTAGGGACGATGTTCTTCCTCTTATTATCTGATTTGCCAATTCTCTGTTTTTTTGTACTTTCTTCTCTGTCATGAAGAGTCTGGATGCCACCGTATCTATCAGTACCCCCAGATGCTGAAGGGACTGAGACGGGATTAGCGAGCTCTTCTGAAGGTTCACAACGAACCCGAAGTCTTGAAAGATTTGCAACGCGATTGCGGTGTGGCTGCTGGCTTGTTGGAGGGACTGAGCCCTCAGTAACAGGTCGTCTAAATACGGATGCAGGTGAATTCCTTGCTTCCGTAAATAGGCTACCAGGGCGATTAACAGCTTCGAGAAAACTCTGGGTGCCGTTGAGAGTCCAAACGGTAAAGCTCTGTACTGATAGTGGTGCTGACTCACGCAGAACCTGAGGAACTTCTTGTGTCCGTTCCGGATCGGAATGTGCAGGTATGCCTCCGTGAGGTCTAATGATGTAAGGTACTCTCCTTTTTGTATCGCTTCCGAAATGGATTTGAGGGTTTCCATCCTGAAGTGGCGAAGCTTGATGAAGCGATTCAGGAACTTAACACTGCTCGTCAGTCCCTGTTGGATTTGGGTACTGTGAAGAACACCGAGTACACTCCCGTCCTTTCCTCTCCGTGAGGTACGGGTTCTATTGCCCTGATGACGATCAGGTGCTGTATGGTGGCTTGAGTTCTTTCCAGGTTTGGTTTTGATCTTGGGTAGGGTGACTGAATGAAGTGATTTGGTGGGAACTTGAAGAATTCTATGGTGTAACCCTGTTCTATTATTTCCAACGACCAGCTTTCTGCCTGGTATCTTGTCCACTGATCCAAGAACAGGGCTAGTCTTCCTCCCCCCGGAATGATGGAGTCATGCCTTGTGAGGTTTTCCATCTCTTTCCTGCTTTGGAGGAGGGTTTCCTCTCTGGAATCTGTTGGAGTAGCCACCCCTGAAGTTCTGTCTGGCATTGGATCAGCTAGATCTCCTGTCTTGTCTTTGTTTGTTGTATGAGCCAAAGGAGCGAAAGGAGTTACCTGCGGGTTGGGAGAACCTTCTATCCATTCTCCGCAAGTTCCTTGGCATTACGCGCTTTTTATCACGTGTCTCCACCAGGACCTTGTCCAAAGACTCTCTGAAAAGTTTCGATCCATGAAATGGATAAGCAGTGACGATTGATTTCGCTTTTGTGTCTGCCTGCCATGCTCTCAGCCACAGTGTCCTTCTCGCTGCTGCCGCTGTGGCCATGGCTCTGGCGTTGAAGATGGATGCGTCCAGGGTGGCGTCTGCTAAAAAACAAGCTGCTTTTAGTACTCTATTCATTCCTTCTGCCACTCTCTTATCTGCTTCCGGCAACAATTGAAGCAGCTTCTTGACCCACATGATCGTGGCTCTGGATACAATTGAAACTATTGAAGATGCTCTTAGAGACATTGCTAAGGTTTCATGAGTTTTACGTAAGGCAAAGTCCGCCTTCCTATCCATTACATCTCTTACAGATCCCTGACCATCGTCCGAGAGAAGACCATAGGATTGCAAGCCCTACTACCAGGGCATCCACAATAGGGGTCCTTAATATTTCCTCTGCGTAATCAGGCATGGTATACAGCTTTTTGGCATACGCTGGTAACTGCCTGTTTGCCATGGGCTTTTCCCATTCTGCTCTGAATTTTTTCTCAAAAAATACGGGCAGTGGAAAGTTTCTAGGAACATCTTCCTCTGGGGGAAAATATTCTTTATTGCCATAAGGCCTTCTAGGGTCCTGATCCTCTGGATCCTCCGTCCCCTGTTTCCATTTTAAGTCCAATGCGTTAAGACATTTAGACAACAAATACTGATAGTCTTCTGGTTTGAAAAATCTTTTGGATACCTCAGGTAATTCCATAATTTCAATCACTTTTTCATCAGATAAAAACTCCCCATCTTCCTTTACTGAGGAATCATCTGCTGTAGATGGATAATCCTCCCTGTCAGGACTCCAATGGGTTTTTTTGCGCGCTGCTTTTGTGGGCCAGGAGGGTCTTTGTTCAACCGAGTTCCCATATTCCTCCCTTTCTGAGTCAGGGGAGGGCTGCCTGCGACATCTATGCCCCTCAGGCCCTCTTTCTCTTTTTTCTAACTGAGCTTGGACTACCTCTGAAATACAGGCAATTAATTCCTTAGATAATAAATGTTGCCCACTGGGCCTTACTGTACTCCTGGATTGGCTCTCCTCTCCTTCCTCCTAGGCCCCAGTCTCCTCAAGAGCAAGCGTGGACCGGGCCGCAGCCGCGGAGCCGCCCGCCCGATCTTCTTCAAAATGGCCGCCGCACGTCTTCTTCCTGCTCCTTTCCCGCGCATTGGACTTCTTGCGGCGTTTTGCCGCTTGCCGGCCTGGCTCTTCGTTGGCTGGTTTGGGGACGGCCTTCGGCGTGCCCTCCAGCTTCTTCGGCTCCTGTTCCGTGGGTTCCATCGGCGCCTCTAACTCCCCTTCGGATAAGAGGTTGTCTGCCATTGTTATCGAGCGGAGCCAGCAATGGAGCTTCGCTGGGAAGTTTTTGCCTTTAACGGCCTTTTTCCAGAGCCGAATTACCAACAGGGTGGCGGGGGGGGGGGTTCTTTCTTTCTTTCTTTTTTTTAAGAGGTGAGGCAAACACACAAACGGAGACTGACAAGGAGGTAGCCACACACGAGGAAAGGTTGGAAAGAAATAGGAATAAAGGTAGGATTTGAGGTGAAATCTATTCAGATCTTCCAGCTCAACTGCTCTCCCTCCGAGGCAGAAACCGAACTGAAGGGGCCGGGTGAGTGTCACCTAGGGACCGGAAGAAGAACTGTTAAGTTCCTGCCTCCCTTGATCCGACGGTGGAATCTCACCCAACAAGATGTCCTCGCCCCAGGAGGAGAAGGGGAAAAGACAGAGAACGCTGGTTGTGAATACAGTTCTGCTTCTACTGTAGAAGCAGGAAGGGTGAGTTCTGCATATCTTGTTATTGTAGTTCACTTATTGTCAAATACTACTGGAATTAAAACAGTCTTGCATGCATTTGTCCCCCTTCCCTTATTTATCTCCTAACCTAACACTGCCTGTGTATCCTTTTATTAGGACTCACTGCCTACATTAATTTCATGTTCCTCTCCAGATGGGAAGAAATATTTTGCTTGAAGACAGCTTTGACATACTACAAAGGTCCAAAAAAAGCATTGCTGATTGACAGAGCTGTGAAGCCACAGCTTTGGCTTCAGTTGTGATGGGGCCATTATTCTATGGCATGGTGTTAAAAGCTGAGCCTGCCATGAACAGCTGAATGGACTCCTGTCATCAGCCCTCTCATTATAGCATTCTCATTGGAAGAAAGAACTGGTCTGCAAAGGTAATAATCATTCAGATACTTAATTTTACAGCTTAGGAAAGAAAAACATTTCTCTTACTATATCTTGGTCTTTGTTAATGTGTATAATTTTTTTTAAAGAGAGACACTAAATTGACTTCTTTTTTTATTCCCTAGCTCACTCATTTACTCTGTATGTACCACTGATCTCTCTAGAAAAGTGTAGGATATCTCCTGTTGAGTTTCCATGCAGCTGCTTTTCACTATAGCTGGTTGTAGGAATATTCATTTTTATAGCATAACTTTTTATGTCGATCAGAAAGTTAAAAACTGATGTCTGTTATGTTATTATTGATCGTGAACCTCCACGAGCCAACTATGTTGGGGGTGGAGGTATATAAAGCTGATTATAAACAAAATAAATAAAATTCACAAATTCAAAAACAATTCTGCAGCTACAACAGGACAGATCCAAGTATATGATGGGAAAGGGGATTTAAAGCATTCATCTATCCTCTCATACTAGAAACTCAGTTTTTCAAGGTGGTAAATCAAAATGTCTAAAGGAGAATTGAGAGTGCACAAAAACAACATGGTTAGGGATATACATTTTGTTTTAAAAACAAACTATTAATATTTTAGAGCCAGTTTGGTGTAGTGGTTAGGAGTGCAGACTTCTAATCTGGAATGCCGGGTTCAATTCTGCATTCCCCCACTTGCAGCCTGCTAGGTGCTCCCCACGGCACTGATAAAACTGTTCTGAACAAGCAGTAATATCAGGGCTCTCTCAGCCTCACCCATCTCACATATAAGAACCAACTCTTCTTCTTCTTCTTCTACTATGAATACACTAATTAGAAACAGCTTCATATACAGTAAAAATGTGCTCATTTCTCTCTTGGCTCTCAGTAACAGATTTCCCAGCTCATCAGTTGCCTTTAATTACAGAAATATTAAATGGCAAATTAATGTTTACTATTTAAATGTTTAATAATTGCTTATTAATTTTCATGCTTAAAATGGTACTATACATGCAGACCTTGACCATATCTCTTGTGATAGGTAAGCATTCACAAAGGGTATACCTTCCCCACTCTAAAATTCAATAAGATATATGTAGCCATTCTCCAAACAAGTATGCAACACCTCCCTGCCACACCACAGGAAGTGATGCCACTAGAAGTGCCATCACCACTCATGTTAACAGGGAGCCTTGAGTGAGAGACAGGAGACAGTTTAAGGTGTGAGTAGGCATGCAAGCTCCACCCCCTCCCAGGTGCAGAAACCATGAGAGTTCTCACTCATTGCTCAGATTGAAGGAAGGGGGAGCAAAGGAAGCAGCTGGTTCCCCAGCTTGTGGAAGGCAGGGAAAGGGCGTGGACCCTCTCTGGAGCTCCCACGGATCCTGGGGGTCCATAGACATCTAGTTAGGAATCCATGATCTACAGCAGTGGTTCCCAACCTTTTTAGCACTGGGGACCGGTCAACGCTTGACAATTTTACTGAGGCCCGGGGGGGGGTAGTCTTTTGCCAAGGGATGTCGCCGCTGCTACCCGAGTCCCTGCTCCATTTGCTTTCCCGCCACCACCCCTGACTTCCTGCCGCCCACTGGGGGGCACTGCCAGCAGCAGTTGCGCAGTGCCATGCTGAGGGGGAGCCCCAGCCATGGCAGCACCAATGGTCAGCCAGCGGCAGAGTGGCAGGGCAGCCCCTGAGGCAGCAGCTGGGGAGGAGGAGCCACAGCCTGGTACCAACTGATCCACAGACCGTTACAGGTCCCCGGACCGGGGGTTGAGGACCACTGATCTAGAGCAGTGGTCCCCAACCTTTTTATCACCAGGGTTGACAATTTTACTGAGGCCCGGTAGGGGGGGTTAGTTTACTCCTCTACTCTCAACCACTGCCCTAACGCTCTCTGATCGCTATGGTAATGTTTAGACATCCCTTCAAAATAAGATACAGACATGCCACAACAATGAACATAAGGAACATTTTATTTTCATGCAAATTTTAACTCATGACAATGACAATTCAATGGGAACCCTGAGCTTGTTTCTCTGCAACGAGATAGTCCCATCTGGGAGTGATGGGAGACAATGACACCTGAAGTGTGTTGTAAAGGGCCGGGGGGGGGGATGAAATAAAGGACCGGGGGGGGAGAGAAGGCATCCTTTGCGGCCCACCTCCAATTAGTTGACGGACCACATGTGGTCCGTCGCCCACAGGTTGGGGATCGCTAATCTAAAGGATATAGTATTTTGTCCACAATGCAAAAATATTTAAGACCAGCAATGTTGTTATTACACATCTGGGATCGACCACACTTTTAAAAGCTTAGAAGTGCTATGTAAATAAATAAAAGGACTCTGAAAGGTTAATTCTTCACAGATCCAGGAAGCCTTGAGTGACAGCCTGTTCCAAGAGATCTGATTGGCTAACATCAGCTGAGCAGAGAAAGATTTCTGAACTGGACACTGAGGAGAGATGCAGTCTGATTTCAGCCCTAGCTGAAAAGACTTGAGAATTGACAACTTCAGAATTCAATCCGGACCGAGAGCTGAAGAAAGTTCGTAATGAGACGGAGACTCCCATTCAGGGAAATGAAAGGAGATAGATCTTCTAATAAGGAGAATTTCTCTACCGAGGCAAGCAGTGAGTTAGCTCTGAAGAGTGCAGAGATTTCAGTTCTGGTGTGGTTAGCAACTGCCTTTAAAGGTAAAGGTATCCCCTGTGCAAGCACCGAGTCATGTCTGACCCTTGGGGTGATGCCCTCTAGCATTTTCTTGCCAGACTCAATATGGGGTTGTTTGCCATTCCCTTCCCCAGTCATTACTGTTTACCCCCCAGCAAGCTGGGTATTCATTTTACCGACCTCGGAAGGATGGAAGGCTGAGTCAACCTTGAGCCGGCTGCTGGGACTGAACTGCCAGCCTCATGGGCAGAGCTTCAGAGTGCATGTCTGCTGCCTTACCACTGCGCCACAAGAGGCTTGAAATTTATATTATAACCATTTTAAAATATAATAAAACAAATTAAAATTTAACATTTCCACCATTTCCACTACCCCATTGTCTCTTTAGTCATTCTATCTGGGACCGTGATGGTGTAGACTCCACGAGCGACTCCACAGAAGTAGCCTCAGCTGCCATGAAGGGCTCATATGGACAGAAATATATTAAGCTAGCTGCTTATAAGCAATGTTAGATAATAAGCTGAATTCCAGAGGAGTCACCTTGATGACACATTCTCCAAAGCAGCAAGAGAGATTCTTACTACTTTTAGCTATCTCCAATGTCTAGGGCAAAGCGAAACCAGCCAGTTGCTGCACTTGCTACAGAACTTACACACACACACACCCCTTAGCATGAAGTAAGAACCTCGTTCCCTCAAAGAAAGGCAGATCTTTCATTTTGAAGAGAAAGAGAATCACTGAGTTTGTCTGGGATCCCTACAAATTTATGGATCCCTACAAATGGGCAATGCCCACTCAATGTTACTGAGAATTAATGGTGGAGGGGCACGTTCAAAGACTAAGTGTATTATTCAACATCATGAAAAAGGAGAAATCTGGAACTTGAGCAATTGTTTACAACATATTGAGAATGTAATTGTATTTGATAGCATAATGTTAAATGCCATTCCTCAGATTAAACTCTCAACAGTTCCCAGAAAGCAGGGCCGATGCTCCCTTAGAATTCCTGCAAGGCCTCCTAATATAGCCATTTCTGAATAGTAGCTGTTGTCACCACTAGTATTATCAGTTACATTAACTAATATCAGTAGAGTTTCCATACCCAATAATCTTAGCAGTTTCTTCAAACATATTATTCAAGCACGAATATCATGGGAAATCTTTCCAGGAATAAAACCTATTAAGAGTTTGGGAAGTGCACCAGTGGCACAATTATGTCATTTGTTTGTAATTCCCCAAACTTTGTAGCTAGAACTCGAGATCCCCAGCTAATGGAATTTTACTCAGTCAGTGTGACCTTTTTAAATAGGGAAGTCCCATATCTCTGGATTCTTAGTTCATCCCCAGAACTAAAGAGGAGAAAATCTTCCATTCAGCAAATATGCTGTTTCCAAGTGTTCTCTAGCTGATATAGATGTTTGTTTCTCACTAACAGGGATGTACCAGGTTCCTCTTTCTTTTTCACAACTCTGCAGCCTTCATAATATTCAACCCCTGCCACAACAATTTAGGCTTCTGGCAATACTCTCCCAAAGAGAACACTAATAGTCCCAGAATGTGTGCTAGCTAACTGTTCACTCCTTCCAGTTTGGAAAGCCAGTTTGGTGTAGTGGTTAGGAGTGCCGACTTCTAATCTGGCATGCCAGGTTCGATTCTGCACTCCCCCACATGCAACCAGCTGGGTGACCTTGGGCTCGCCACGGCACTGATAAAACTGTTCTGACCGGGCAGTGATATCAGCGCTCTCTCAGCCTCACCCACCCCACAGGGTGTCTGTTGTGGGGAGAGGAATGGGAAGGCGACTGTAAGCCGCTTTGAGCTCCTTCGGGTAGGGAAAAGCGGCATATAAGAACCAACTCTTCTTCTCTTCTTCTTCTTCCCTTTTCAATAAGCCACTTCTTTACTGCTCACTCTCCCGCCTATTATGCAAGGAGCCCCAGCTACTGCAATTCTTTCTTTCCTTTACTTTCTGTCTTTTTTTGCTGTCAAGTTACACCCGAATTATGTAGACACGGTAGGATTTTTAAGGTAAGAGACAAAGGTGGTTTCTCATTACCTGCCTCTGTATAACATCTCTGGTATTCCTTGGTGGTTTCCCATTCAAATACTGAACAAGGCCAAACCTGCTTAGCTTCTGAGATCTGACGAGACTGCATTACTTCCTTTAGAATGATAACGCTATGGTAATTGCTACCACTTGCCTACCACAGTACTTCACAAGGTTTGAAGCTTCCTCTAGTTCCAGTTCCTCTACTGCAGAAAGAACCACTTAGGTTGGAGGCTGAATGAAGGGGGACATCTGGATCCACCACACTGCATAATATATATGAGTACCAGATACCAAACTAGTGCTTGCCTTCTCCAACTGAAAGGACTAAATGACAGCAATAGTTAATGGTACTGCCGTCTTTAACTGCCACATGTCCCATCCAACAACCTGCATGTGTGCTGGAAATAAGTCCTATGTGTTGAGGGCAAACAGTGAAAATATCTATGAAGTTCAATCATGTCACTAGCCTCCACCCTCAATTACTTCAGTATCTTTAAATGTCCCATGGCGCAGGGTGCCGCGGACTAAATAAAACAGTAAGGCCAGGTTGGGGGGAGTTAGGGCGGGCTCTGTCCGGGATAAAAACTCGGAGGGGCGAATCAGGAGCCGCAAAGCGGCTCCTGATTCGCCCCTCCAAGTGTCAATCCTGGACCAAGGAGGCAATGGGGAGGCGCGCAAAGCTGCCAGAGACTGCTCGTCAATGCGGGGAAAGGAGCAGGGACGCCGCATCGAAGACGCAGCGGCCCTGCTCCTTTCCAGCCGCACACCCTCCCAACTTGGCCCGGGAAGTGGCCCAAAAAGAACCAGCTACGCGGGGGCCGCTCTGCCTTCACCTCACAATTGTTCCCGGGGGGGGGGGGGGGTCTGCGCCGCCTATTCCCAGCTGCTCCACCAGTCGGGAGGCGGCTGAAGATCCCTGCCATTGGGGAGGGGGGGCTCTGCCGCCTTCTCCCACCCGCTGCAGCAGAAGCCTCGCCATTGCTCCCGGTGTGCCGGGGGGGGGCGCCGCCTTCTCCCGGCCGCTCCAACGGCCGGGAGATGGCTGCCGTTGCCGGGGGGGGCCTGCCACCTTCTCACTGCCGCTGCGGCAGAAGCCTCGCCATGGCTCACGGATGAAGATGGCTGCCATGGGGAAGCAGGGGCCCTGTCGCCTTCTCCCGCCCGCTGCAGCGGCCTCGCAGCCTGAGGATCGTTGCCCCGCCGTGGCTGCGCTGTGACACAAGGCCGGACGCCGACCACCTCACCCAGATGCTAGGCCGCCATCCTACACTGCCTACCGCGCCGACGACCGCTGCCACTCCCGCTGAACCGACACAAGGTCAGTCTAGCGCCCATTTTATTAACAAATAAAATGGGCTTTAACTCTAGTTTCAAAATATTACTACAATTCTGAAGAATGGCTTAGTAAACTATTGGTTTGCAACACGCAAGTGTTCAAGCAGGTGGTCATGAGTGATTAATGTTTTCTTGTTGGTCAAGTTATTCATCAGTCGTACACTTCTCCAATTCAGTGTAAACAGTTACCATTAATATTTTTACTCCCACCCTCTAAAAAATTATGCAACAGGCAGTCACACTACCAACACTTGCACAAAGATTTCCTATCAGGTAAGAATAATTTTGAAAAGCTAAATGAAACATTCAAGGATTCCACAGAGTAACAGGAACTATTTAACTGCATTCAGTTGTCTTGGATAAACCAAGCTTTGTACCTGAGAAGTATAAATACAGCTTCCTGGTGTGCTTGTACATTTACTTCATTCCTCACCATCCTTAATCTCACACAGGCACAAGATTTTAAGGTCTTGGAAGCTTTGGATCAAGTTCCAACTCAGTAACCCTTTTCGATTGGAGATAGCAGGGACTGAACCTTTGACAAACAAATCATGTACCTTTTCATTGAGCGACAGCTCCTCCCCACTTTCAGCCTTCAGCACTGCAAGGATCAAACCAGTTGCAGATGCTTTACTCTCTGTGAGCAAGGCTTCCAACTGTGCAAGCAGGATTTCAAGCCCAGGAGGTGCTTTGCTCAAGTTCAACAGAAAAGAGTTTACATGGTAGTCCTTGTTCTGAGACTTTAAATAGCACAGAGTTTAGTACAATCCAAAGCATTAAATAAAAATGTGCAGCATCTGCAAGTCAAGCAGAAACTATGCTGATCCAAATTTTGCTCACTGGCACAACTTCATTAGTGCCCAATGAGACAATCTGGCATCAAGCCTCCACACTAGTAAGAAGCCCTTCACTGACATACTTCCTGTCTTGTTTCCTGTGTCGTGCTGCAATTGCAGGTGGGGCTGATGTCTGGAAACATGCTTAGCCTCAAATGTCTATCTAGAGATAGCTGGAAGTAAGTTGTTTGTCACCTGTCTTGCCATCTCAATCTTTACAGGAAAGCCTCTCAGGATATAAGCAGCAGGTGGAACTGTGATTTCAAAACAAACTTGTCATGTCTTAATTCAGATCATTTTTTATTGGTATAAGGTTGCATAAACCTGAAGACTTCATAAAATCTAACTCAGAAGTCAAATTTTAGTTGACAGAAGATATAGCATCTGGACTGGGCACATCAAAAAACACGGATTGTTCTTAGATACTAGGTTCTGAGTAACATGATAGCATGGCTCCAAAACAGAATCACATTTTGTTGCTAATCTTAGAATTTTCTCAGGCAGGTACAAGTTGCCTTTTTTTGTACAGAATTCTTCCCCTGCCTTATATACTAGCTTTAGGTCCTAGTTCCAAGTCACCAATGTTTGGCCCAACGTAGTGTTACTCTTACCCAACAAGTGTGTAGAATACCTGCAGTTATCCCTGTACACAGCAAAACTCCATGCCTTGAAAGACTGAGGGGACCTCGGATGAGTTTCACTGTAGCCAGATAAATGCAATTAATTCCATAAGGGATGAGCACAACTGCAATATCAAAAGTCACCTGGAAAAACAACATAAATGCATCCCAAATAGAAGGATCTTTAAAAGGCAGGCACAAACAATACTACCCGAGACTTCTAACCAAAATCAGGAAATGAAAAGGCTTCAGAGAGGCCTATCTAGTTCCTCCTTTGTCTAGTATTTATGTAAGCCTCAAAACAGAACAAAATGTTACTGAGTTTTAGGGCTCATTAACTGTGTGTTTCCTGTAATGAGCAGCTTATGAAAGGGAAAAGGGAAAGAGGGTGCATGCAAAAATAGATTAGGCACTTATGTTTTGTATCAGAAGAAGTGGAATAGTATAACAATCTATAGCACTGCTCTTTGTGTTAACCACACAAAACCAGGATATGCAAGTTTAACATTAGTCCAAAGGTGTATCTGTACCGATGACTAGAACATCAGACAAACTACTCCTTTATCCTCTCTAGATGTTCCACTCACCCCCCCCATTAAGTGATGAAAACAGAGATTCAATAAAACAAGAACAAAGATTGAGTCCAGTGGCACCTTTAAAACCAAAAGTTTTATTCAAGTTTCATGTGCACACATACTTCTTCAGGGATATATCTATAGACAGATGTATATCTATATATGAGAGAAAGATAGATCTAAAGAAGTGTGCATGCATGTAAAAGCTTGTACCCAGAATTAAACTTTGTTGATCTTAAAGGTGCCCCTGGACTCAAACTTTGATCTGCTGCCTCAGACCAACATGGCTACCCATATGAATCTATCAATTAAACAAGAGAGTGTTTTCTCTTCCCCTCCCCCAAGAAGCTGATTAATAATAAATAATCATTCCTGTGGTGTAGTGGTTAAGAGCTACTGCTTTTAATCTGATGGGCCAGGTTTGATTCCGTGCTCCGACACATGCAGCCAGCTGGGTGACCTTGGGGTAGTCACAGCCCTGATAGTGTTGTTCTGACCAAACAGTCCTGTCAGAAGCTCTCTCAGCCTCAACCTACCGCACAGGGCATCTGTTGTGAGAAGAGAAGGAAATTGTAAAGCACTCTGAGACTCCTTTGGGCTGCGAAAAGCAGGGTACAAAAACCAACTTTTTCTTGAATCAAAAATTGAACTGTTCATGTTCTTGATTAATTTGTACAGAGGACTAAGATCTACTGAAGAAGCTAACTGCAAGCTCAAGACAAAAATTATGTAATCAGTTTGTACTTGCTTCATATTTAAAAGATCGTTTCCCTTTAAACACTTTTTTAACATCCTGTAGAAAAACAGATGGCCTAGATAGGCATATTCATCCAAGAAACGTTCCTATGAAAGTTTTTTAAAGAAATAAACGGCAAGCACTAGAACTGAAGAGAGGGTGTGAATCTTATCCAGATGAATTACTGAATTTACAATGTGCATGCATTTTGAGCCAAGTTTAAAATAGTTGTAGAGTTACTAAAAATCTTTGAAAGCCTGGTCAAATAGAAATCCATTCAATTCTAAAATCACTAAGGCAATTCCAACAAAAGAGAACGTTGTTGCATCAGTATTACTTCGAAAACTTAAATGCTATACTGCATAGACTTATGGTATACTGAGATTATGTCCTTATAAACAGAACCAAATCCTTGGCACTATATATTCTCAGTTGTGATGGAAAGGGCCATCAAGCTGCAGCCAATTTATGGAGACCTTGTAGTGTTTTCAAGGTAAAAAATGGGCAGAGCTGGTTTGCCATTGCCTGTCTCCTACCATTTCCCTGGTGGGCTTCCTTGGTGGTCTCCTATCCAAGTCGTAACCCAGGCCAGCCCTGCGTAACTTGCGGGATCTGATGAGTTCAGGCTACCAAGAGCCATCCGATGGTGATCATTCCAACTGACTATGTATTTATGTATTTATTATTTATTTATTATTTATTATTCTATTTATATACCGCCCTACCAGTATACTGGCTCAGGGCAGTGCATCAATAAAGCAATTTAGAGGGAAACTGATGCAGCAAAAACACACCTTGCTTCACTAGCACTACTGAACAGTCATATCATGAATTGTTATTTTTCACTGAAATAACAACTAGTTATTAACTAGTTTAACAACTAGTTAAACAATAGTCTGAACAACAAAGTGCATTTTTCATCCCAGCAACAGCAACATCAGTGTTCCTTTGCCAAAGTGCAGATTCAATAGATGAGAGAGCCTGAATTTTATCTTGCCAATTAAATTGCATACACCTGCAATGACCCCCTTATAAAGAAACCCAACCTAGCACCAATGCTTCCAACAAAATGGTGAGTAGCTACACCTATATAAAACGGGAATGTGTGTTCTTCAGCACAACAACTTGCTAACATGCCTGTTTTAAACTGAAGGCTGCTTTTAAACTATTTCTGTCCATACAGTCCATTTCAATTATATCTCCTGTGTGGCAAAGCTGTCCAGGGAAATGAAGCTCTTAATTGGTTTCAATTATCTACATTTTTAGTTGTCTAAATGTAGAAAGCATCACTGCTGTGAAAAATTGATATTCAATGCTTTTGACTTCCATATCGCCTCTCTTGAGAAGGAAGGACTCCCTGGAGAAGAGCCTAATGCTGGGAGCGATCGAGGGCAAAAGAAGAAGGGGACGACAGAGAATGAGGTGGCTGGATGGAGTCACTGAAGCAGTAGGTGCAAACTTAAATGGACTCCGGGAAATGGTAGAGGACAGGAAGGCCTGGAGGATCATTGTCCATGGGGTCGCGATGGGTCGGACACGACTTCGCACATAACAACAACAATCTCCTCTCTTCAGTGGAACTTTAACTTACAGTTTGTGCTGCTAAACCAACTTTTTGTATATCAGTGATAAAAGAATCTTTGGTCCTCCAAGACAGAGGCACCTGGGTGCCCCATAAATTGCTACGTCAATTATTAGAAAAGCTGTTAACTCATTCCCAAGAACCCATCAAAATTAAAAGTGCTCAGACACTGAAGCAACAAGCCCCAAAGGGAAAGAAAGCATCATGCAAGTAAGGAAAATTTCCAGAGAACATTCCACTAAGAAATGCATTAAGCAAAGTTCTTTCCCCAGGCTTAATGGCCAATAACATTCAGAAACTTTTTCTCATTTAAAAATGGTGTGGAGTAATCAAGGGAAACCAGTTGAGTGTCTTATTTTTAGACAAAAGCTAAAGTCACCATTCTAAACCCTCTTATTCTCGAGTCACTGGATGGAAGCTGACTCCTTTGAACTATAGTTTAAAGGCAATATCCTTCAATGATTCAACACTCAAAGAGCTCAAAAATTTAGGATAAATGCAAAATCGTTTACAGATTTTTTTTTCATAACCCAAACTTTCCACTGTGCGATGTTCTCCCAAGTTGGCTTTATTTGATTGGGCCATGCTTGATTTACAAGCAGCAGTTTTGTGAGGGCACAGTATAGCCTTCTGGAATGAGCTGTTATAACACTAATAAACTTCAGATATCTTTATAATAATGAATGTGTATGGTATGGCATAGCCTAACAGAGTTCTATATGACACACAAAAAAGGAAGGTGAGACTGCTTCTCCCCAGCTTTTTTCCCTTCAAATAAGCCAAAAAGAGGCCCAAAATAGTTAAGAGAACACCACCCTTAGGTTACTTAGCTCCAGGGGGTCATCAGCATCTGTGTGAGAAGCAGAAATGGGAAAGTTTTGAAAAAGATGCTAAATGAACATGCTAAGAACATATTTACAGCCAAACCACCAAAAAGCTTCAACTCAGTGATAATAAAGCAATCAACCCGAGCACACACACCACATTGAGCATCTGTTGCAGTTATTACCCTACATCAGAGAAACCAACCAATACAAAAATATTTGTTGTGGGGATGGGGATGCGATTACTGCCCTGCACAGGCAGCTAACGCTGATAGCCTTTTATCAGAAAAACAGTAACAGAAATGTGAACACTGGAGGCTGACTAAAGCCATTTTATTAGACTGGTAATAAAATCAACTGTTCTCTCCCCTATCAAATGAGTGAGGGGGAAATCAAACTTCAGAATAATTGTTGGAAGACTTGCATTTCCATATTTTTTACCTGTCTTCCAAGAAATTCAGGGAAGTATACATTATTGTTATGGAGCTTCCCTCATAACAGTGGAGCAAGATATACTGACAGAAAATGTGGCCCAAGATCTCCTAATAAAATTCAGAACTGAGTAGGGATTTGGACTTGGGTTGTAATCTGGTGTTCTAACCACTAAACAACACTGCCCTCTATTTCTTATATGCAACACACCTTCCTTCCACATTACTCTCTGTGGCATGCTAAAGAATACCAGCAAGCCTCCCATCCAGACACTGACCCCCCAATTTGTTTAGCCTCAGTAAGGCTGCTGTACCAGGTGCCTTCAGACCATGCCCTGCAGGCTTTTTCAATCAGGGTTTTATGAAACCGCAGGGTTTCTTGATGGCCCTGGAAGGGTTTCCCAAATGGATGGGAGTTAATTTTTAATATATATATTTTTAATGTGTTAAACGTTTATCAGGAGATATGACCATATATGGTCATGTCAAACTGCCCCTCTCCCAAAATGGCCAGTGATGGACCTGGAGGGGCCCCGGATAGACATGTACACAGCTATGCTTCCCAACTATATACCACACAATTGTGCCACTTCTTGGGTTTCTCAAAGCCTGAAGAATGCTTGAGAGGTTTCTCAATGGTAAAAAAGTTGCAAAAGACTGATCTAGTGAAACTGATCACTGATAACATTTCCTGGAGAAGCAACTTTCCCTAGTGTATCTTTCTGGAACAACCATACTGTCACTGACTGACACATGGGCAGCTGACATAAATCCTATACTCAGACATGACTTTACACTATCAGCTTACAAAAATGAATCCTTGTTGCCGAGCTTTCTTTGTAGAAAAGCCTATCAAGCTTGCCTTTTATTGAGCTTCAAAAGGAAGATTAAACCTAGTTCTCCAGAGGTTTTGATGTGCAGCATGCTGCTGGAAATGTTATTCAAAATAAACTGCCAAATTCTTTTATTAAATGTATTGTTGTGTTTTGTATTTATTGCTGTTTTTGTTATACTGTTTTATGTTGTTTGAGAACGGTTTTGTGAGCCTTGGTTCTTTATTTAAAATTTCTGTCCCAGCTATAAATACCATCTTGCAACAAGGATTTGCTGATAAAAACCACTTGCAGAGCACCACTCCAACAGTCCTTAATGACTTCACTCTATTTAAAGTATTTACTTACCAGATTTCATGTGCTGTAATGATCTGAAATTAACAAGCAATTCCTGGGTTTTTTTAACATTAAGTACAGCATTAACAATTAGTATCCAGGCAGCAAGATGTCTTGCGTGACTGATTCATTTACCACTCTATGTGAAGCACAGTCTTTCCCCCCCCCCCTCCAACCATTCCAAGTTAATTTCAACAGTTCTTCAGTTATGCTTAAGCTTAAACCAGAGTATTAAAAATTCTGTGCTTGAGTACCATTTTACATTTCTGTCTAGCAAACAATGCACACTAATGTTTCAAGGTACATTTTTTGTGCTGTTCTCAAATACTGTTTGAATAAGAATTGTTCTACCTTGGAAATCCAAAAATAAATTCTGCCCACCAGAAAAGACTACTCACATTTGCCATATTTTCTTTCAGTTTGGAGATTTGTCTGCTCTCTCTCTTTTTTTTGGGGGGGGGGGAGCTGTTCAAGAAGAAAAACTATCACAAGGGTCACTCTGGCCAGCATCAACATCTGTCATCCATACTCCCACAGAAGAGCACAACTTGTTCAGGGGGGGGGAGGAAATTACCAAACAAAATCCTGCAGGAATATTGTTAACAAAAGCAATACTAGTTATCAACTATGCAACAGAAAAGAACACATACCATAAGTCAGTGGACTGCAGTTGCCATAAACAAAGATTTCAATGTAGTTACATTAACACAGTCCATTTCATCTAGAGAATACTCTTATGACCAAAACTTTCTTTCATGATCTACATGATAAAGTGTGGAAACCCAAAGACTCAGGAGTGAGGCAGCGTTTTTTATAATCCTTAACACGCCCGCGGTGCCGCGGGCGCCGTGGACTAAATAATTCGCTAAGCCCTCAGGCAGAGGGCTTTGTCCGTGATGAGGAAGGGGCCGGATTGGCCCCTTCCTCCTGACAGACCATCGGCCAGGCCAATTGGCAGGCGCAAAGCGCCTGCCAATTGGCCCGGCCGAGTCCTAACCTGCTGAAGGAAGGAACTGCAGCTCGCAGGAAGGAAGGAACTGCGGCTCGCAGTTGCTTACTTGAGGGCGGCCTGACGCGTTGAGAGGTGCGAAGCGCCTCCGACGTGTCAGGCCGCCGGCAACGGAACCCATGGCAGCCGCGCAGAGCGCGGCTGCCGGGGACTCCCTGCCCGGTGGGCTGAAGTGTCGAGAGGCGCAAAGCGCCTCTCGCCGCTTCAGCCCGCCCGCAAAGGGAACCGGCGGCAGCCGCGCAGAGCGCGGCTGCCAGGGGCTCCCTGCCTAACGACCTCTCTGTAGCTCTTAATTAGTTAATTTTCTTTACACCACCCCCCTCGCACCGCGCCACGAAAAAAGCCCTGCCTAGGAAATTTCCCTCCTTCGGAGAACTTGGCCGAGCGGAAGGCCCGGAAACTACTACTCCCAGCATGCATCGCCGTCAGTTAAGCGTGCAGGCGGCCCATGAATGCGGCGCGGAGCGTTCTGGGTTTCGTAGTCCCCCAGGGGAGCCCTTCCTTACAATGGGTTCGCCGATGTGTCTCGCCGCCCGTGTCGAGCACCCGCTGCCGCCGCCCGGCCTCAGCCTCCTTTTCTCCCCAGGCGTGGAAAAGGCGGTGGTGAGCACCCCACTCGCCTCGCCTCTGCCGCTGAGGGACCCGTTTCGGCGGGGTGGGCGGTGCGGCGCGCGCGCGGGTGTGAGGTCAGAGGCAGATGGAAAAGGGAACAGACAGAATGGCCGCCGCGGCTCCCGCTCCCGCGGCCTCGCAGTGCCGGAGCCCCCGCTGCATGGCGGAGCGCAGGGGCGTCCGCCGCGAACTCGACTCCTGGCGGCACCGGCTCATGCACTGTGTGGATAAGAGAGACGGTGGCGGATGGCCGAGAGAGCGAACGGAGGAGAGGCGGCGGCGGCCGGGGATGAGATGGGAAGGGAAGGGGAGCAGAGCAGGGATTTCCCCCCCCAGCCGCTCCCGCCCCCTCCCCCCAGCTTAATTCGAGGGGCTCTGAGGGGGCGCTCTCCCCGGGCGAGGCACGCCTGTCTCAGGGGCGGCGTGTGTCCCCCTTCGCCCGGGCGCCTCCGAAGCCGGCATGGCAGCTCCGTCGTCTAGCGCCCACTGCATTAAGCTGCAGCGGGCTTGATTGCTAGTAATTTAATAATACTACTACAGGAGAAACCCTACTGTGTTATGCTAAATTCACCTAGCTAGCTGAATATCTGCAGGAGAAAATTTCATGAATCAATGGCATCCATCTTGGATCCCTGCCTAAAGTTGGAGGTCACATGATGAATTTGAATTTCAGTTGAATTTAAGTAAATGGGAGACATTCTGGGCATCATCTACCTAGGATAAGCTGTGTTAAGAAAACAACAGGATGTAAATGTAACTAATGCATGTGTGCAACTGATCTGGCACAACTATCTATCCTAACCATTGTGGCCCTACAGTGATTGGGGAAAGGGCCGGTATGTGGAGCATGTCCAGGACCCTGAGAGTGTCCGTCCTCGGTTTCCGGACAGATGGACACACTCCGCAAGCCAATCAAGGTGGACCCTGGAGGAACCACTCTCCCTAGCCGGCCACAAGCCTCTCTGCCACCATCGCCCCACACAAGCCTCCCAGCCGTGGCCAACTTGCCTCCTCCGGCCCACCCAGCTAGTGTCGGTGGCGGGCAGGAAGAGCCAGCAGCAGCAGCTCCAGAGGCGCCACTTAGGAGGTGGCCGCGCTGGAGATCGCCAAGAGGAGGCAGCAGCACTAAAAGCATGGCACAGCCTGCAGCAGCACAGGGTCCACAGCAGCGCTCGCTGGACCTGCAAGTTGCTGCTGGCACTGGTGGGTAGGAGGTCACGGCTGTCGCTGCGCTGCCTCACAAGTCGGGGATGAGGTGGTGGCGGTGGCGGCCAGGCCAGCCCAGGGCCTGCCAGCCCCAAGGACAACATGCACTCGCCCATCAGCCTTGGGAGGGGGAGGGGGCGAGGGGAAGATTGTCTGCTTTGCACCTCGCCAGAATTGCCTCCCCATACCCACCTTTGTCCTGCTAGCGCCCGCTACATGTTGGGCTGCAGAGGGATTTCTCCCTAGTCCTTACCAAAAGTTCTCCTTATATTTGTCAAAGGGCCATGTGAGTGGCCCCTGTCTGGGTGCCTGTCCAGGTGGTGTGCAGGCCCTTTCTAGCCAGATCTTCCTCTCCAGCGGGCCAATCCAGAAGCACTCAGCAAAGCTGGGTGCGTCCAGATTGGGCTGGCACCTGGAGCACCCGCCTCCATCAGGTGAGCGCCAGCCGCTCACCCAGCCTCCAGCCCAGAACGTTCCTCGCCGCTGAGGAGAGCTCTTGGATGGCTCGTGCCCTTCCCCCCACCTCCGCGCTGACACCAGCAGCCAGCCGCAAACCACCGCCAGCTCCTGAGGTGTGCACCCACTGGGGAGGCCTCTCTGTCGCTGCGGGAAACGCCTCTCCCTGTCTCCCTGCCACTGAGAGGGCCCTTCACACCACCAATGCCACTTACCAACAGCCACTGCCACCGGGAGTGCCCCTTCCCTCCCCGTTTGCCCTCCCACCGCCTCTCACTGTGTTGCCCTTGCCACGAGAACCCACCCACCCACCAGCTCCCAAGGGCCACGCCCGCTGCCCGATCAGTTCCTGGCCCCAATTCCCCCCAACGCACTGACAGCCCTGGCCGCACCACCTATCCACTACGAGGAGCGGCAGCTCACTTCCCCTCCCCGTTGGCCCAGAGAAGGGACGCGATGGTGGAACTCAGCGGCCTCACCAGCCCTACTTTCCCAGCCCTCCATGGATCCGGATGCTCCAGTGGGAAACAGGAGGAGCGGGTGGCGGCAACTAGCACAGTGGACTAGAGACCATGACTCGCTCGCCCAACAGGACGCCACCACCCCTGGGATAGAACACTAAACTTGCCAGTTTATGGACCCAACCCCATCATTATCCTTAACACTATGCCAATGAAAATGTATTGGTCCACTTTGAGGACTTACCATACAAAACTATAGTCACTCTACTGGCTGCCCATCAATTACTGGACTCAATTTAAAGTAGTAGCTCTTCCATATCTGGGCCTTAGACCCTCATATCTGGGAGTCTGTCTCCTCTCTCCTATGTTCTCCCATGGCAGATTCACTTGCCTGAGAAGTCTTCTAGAGATGCCAACTTGCAAAGGGCAAAATCAACAACAGCCTGTACATGTGCCTTTTCTGTTGTGGTCCCCACCTTGTGGAAGGGCCTGCCTGAGGAGATCAGGAAGAATCCTGCTATCCTGGTTTTCCACAAACTATCCTGGTTTTCCACTGAATTATGCAAGACAGCTTTTCTACATAGAAAACAGGGTTGCAGTGCATAAAAGGATTCACAAAATTAGTTTGATAAATTATTAGAGATTGAGTTCTGTACTACTGTGTAGTTTGCTATAAGTAGGATCTTACTATGTAATTTTACATCATTTAATGTGTCATGTTAACACATATGCCTTGCTTCAGTTCTGCTTTTAGATTTCTGGTTGGTTCTATAAACCTAACCCCCAAAGGCTCTCTGCCTATGCTCCCCAGAGAGCATTATGTTCAACTAATAATTCCAACAAGTTGGTGATCCCTGGCCCCAAGGAAGCGCATCTGGCCTCAACCAGAGCCAAGGCTTTCTGGGTCCAGGACCCCACTGGGAGGAATGAGCTGCCAGAGGAGATCAGGGTCCTAGCACAGTTTCCCAGGGCCTGCAAAATTAAGCTCTTCCACCAAGCTTTTGGTTGAGGCCCAAGTCCAACCACTTCATCAAGTGACAGTCAACACTTAGTTTTACAATGTTTTCGTTGCAATTTTTATCATTTATAAGTTAATGAGTTGTTTATGTATGTACCAAAAATTGGATTTATTAATTTAGATTATTAACCACCCTGAGCCACAAGGGAATGTAACATAGAAATGTAATAAAATAAATAAAATTGTTTTGTTTAGTGAATATCCCATTCTGTTAATTGTATTAACTGTGTAATCTGCCCTAAACCCTAGTGTAAAAGGTAGACTATAATGTAAAAACATTTTTAAAAAATTAAGTCTCAAAGCAGTTCTATGCCAGGGACATCTATGTTACATTCTATGTCAGGGACTAGTTATAAAAGTCAGAAGCAGTTTTGTTCATCCATTTAAATGAAGTAAGCAACATACACTAGATTAAAATTCTTGTGTAATTATTTTGTCTCAGAGAATTAACCAGAAGCAGAATCTATTGAAAGCAATGACAAATCTGACCAAATCATAAACTTATTTGACGCTACAACACAATTTACAAAATAGAGATAAAACTTTCCCAGTACCCAACCACATTCACAAGAGAATATACAACATTACTGATGCACAGTATTAAATAGCTCATAAGGAAAAATAACCCAATATCCTATGTTTACTTAGCCAAAAGAAGTTCCCAAAAATAATTTAGGCATACTTCTAAATAAATGTTCTTAGAACTGTTTATCAGTATTACTTTTAGGGACAAAAAATATCAGATACTATCAATCTTTCCAGATATAGTAAACAAAAACCTTATTCTTGCAGCTTTGTATTCCCGTAAATAAAAAGAGCGGTCTTCCGTCATCCTTTTCCTGCAAGTTCCTCCCATGTTGGCAATAGGAGTAAGGAAATCACCTTTGTTTTACCCACTTTAAAACAAAGGTGATTTCCTTACTCCTATTGCCAACAGTTCTCTAATTTAGCGATCCCCAACCTGTGGGCCATGGACCACATGTGGTCCTTCGACTAATTGGAGGTGGGCCCCAAAGGACGCCTTCCCCCCCCCCCCCCGGCCCTTTACTTCATCCCCCCTGGCCCTTTACAACACACTTCATTGTTGTGGCGTGTCTGTATCTTATTTTGAAGGGATGTTTAAACATTACCATAGCGATCAGAGAGCATTAGGGCAGTGGTTGAGAGTAGAGGAGTAAACTACCCCCCCCCACCGGGCCTCAGTAAAAGGCGTTGAGTGGTCCCCGGTGATAAAAAGGTTGGGGACCACTGCTCTAATTCCCTTCTTTTTGGGTTGACTCTACTCAACAAGCTATACCCAGCTATTGAGGCATTGCAAAGGACAATTTCAGATGTGAATGACAGAATCAATAATCACTTTCCTTGGAAATATACACGAGAGCATAACAAAAAGACCAGCTATAGGGGAATTGAAGATCTGCGTTTAGAGGAAGAAGTATATGAGCAGTGATGTCAGAAGATTAATTAGTTCGTACTTTGAAGCCTTTTACATCTAAAGCAGGGATAGTCAACCTGTGGTCCTCCAGATGTTCATGGACTTCAATTCCCATGAGCCCCTGCCAGAGTTTGCTGGCAGGGGCTCATGGGAATTGCAGTCCATGAACATCTAGAGGACCACAGGTTGACTACCCCTGATCTAAAGAACAGTTCATTCAGGCTCAAATGTTTTACAAAAAGCTACGCAAAATTAGTAAACCAATATATCAAAGTATGTTAGAAGCAAAGGTGTTGGTAGAATGTTTGGTATTGAAGTAATGGATGAAAAGACACCATATCAAGGCACGTCAATTCCATACAATTGTTAGTGGGTTTGTCATGTGTCATACCCCTCCTTCCAAGTAAGCCTTTCTCAGTGTAAAATGCCCTGCTACCTCAGCAGAAAAGACCAAATGAAGATTTTTCTGCATGACAAAATCGGGCCAATAATTGACTTACTTTGTTTTTCCAGGATGATTGCACAAACCCAAATACACACAGTAGCCATATTTAATATGGAAAGACAGAGCTTTCATTGATGAAATTATAGCAATCCAAAAAGCATTTCACTTACTAATGCATGTATGTACATAAAAATACTCCACAGGATGTTCACACAATTGTTCACATAATGAACCACCGAAAAGGATGAGAAAATGAGTGCTTCTGGTTGGGTTTTACTTCTACCAACTTGGGCAACAACAAATGCTCTTAAGGAAGAGAACACCAGAGACACCTATTTCAATCTCTGTTGGGGGAGGGGCAAGCATGACAAGAAAGACTCTGTTATTGAAGCACCAGTTAACAGAAGTGGTCATATCAAAAGGGAGGGGAACACTATTTTCAGTTACTTATTCACTCCACAAGCAGCCTCCGCTTAGTTGCGATTTAGCCCTGCAATCCTAAACAATGTTAAACACCTCTCAGCACAAGACATTCTATGGATTTAAAGGGTCCAACTCCGTTCAGGGCCGCGATATATAACTGTTCCTAACTTTACAATCAACAGTTCAGCCCTAAAGATGCTATCGAGGAAGGAGACTTTTGAAAAGTTGGGAAGGAGGGGGAGGTAGGATATGGATTCTGGAGACATTCCTGAGATTCACTTCATCTCTCTTGGAGAGAGAGAGAAAAACAGCTGGCTAACAAAAGTGGTGAACTCAATTAGGGAAGTGAATAGAACAAGGGGAACGGTTGCAAGGCTCATTCAAAGGATATGACTATAACCAGCCTCTTAGCCTAAAGGAGCTACAGGAAGAGTTGAAAAGCTTTAGGAGATGGCTACTCCCCTCCCCGTTTCGAATCCGCTTGAATAAATGGTTGAAACCAAGAGCCGATAGCCATGCCCGACCACTCAACCTGGAATAAGGGGGTGGGGGTGGGGGTGGGGGGCGCGGTCTTGCTTCTGCTGAAGGGGACGGGCTGAGGCAGGGGTGTGGCGCCCGCAGGGGGGGGGGAGAATCACGGGGCAGGGCGAGTCCTGCATCGGGGGCAAGGGGGTGCCGAGCACAGCAGGGTCCCAGGGGTGGGATTGGAGAGGCACACGTAGGGGGGCCGGCACACGTAGATGGCGGGCGGGGCCCGAGGAAGCCCCAACAACTCAGTGAAGCTTACTTCCGAGTAAACACGCAGCCCAAGTGGCCCATGGGGGGGGGGGGAGGCCCCGGCGGCGCGGCTCTTACCGAGGAGCAGCAACTTCACCTCCCGCGCCGCTTTCTCGCCGTCCTCCCGGAGGTTCTTGTCGATCATCTTGGAGCGCTCGGCGGCCGCTTTGTCCTCGGCGCTCACGGTGCAGCCCATGGCGCCAGTCGGGCTCGGGCCGGCCGCGGGAGACTCTGCGGGGAGCGGGCGAAGGCAGGAGGGAAGGGGCGCGGGCTGCCGGGGCGCGGCGCGGCCAGAGGACTAGCTGCTGCCCCGTAGGGGCGGGCGGGCGAGCGAGCGGCGCTGGCTCCTTGTCTCCCGTCCGGCTGCCGGCGCGGCGGCGTCTGAGCGGCCGCTGGCTCTGGAGGGGAGGAAGGGCGGGGCGGGGCGGCTCCGCTCGGTTCCTGGCTGCGCGCGGGGGACGAAGGAAGGAAACGAGGAAGGAGGCAGGGAAGGGGAGTTTGGGCGGTCTTGGCGTCGCCGTCAGGAGAAAGAAGGGGCGGCCCCGGATGCGCAGTGTGGGGCTGGGGGAGGGGACGCGAGAGAAAGCGCCGAGCCGGAGAGAGGCGCTAGGAGGCGGGGGTTGGAGGCGGGGGGGAGGGCGAGCCAGTCAAGGGGAGCTACGAAGGCTGAAGTGGGGCTGCAAAACTTGAGAAAGGAGCGGAGTCCGCTGCTGAGGGTAACCGAGGCCATGGGAAGTGTGGCCGAGGGCCAGTCTTCGGCGTGGCTACCGGGACTGCCTTTTACTGCAGTGCCGGCGCTTGGGTCAGCGGACTCGATGCCTCGCCGTCCCTATTTCTGTGGAGATCTGTGTTGACTGAACCACGAAGGCCGGATTAGTTGCCGTGTCGATCCTCGCTGCAGGCAAAAGATCAGCCTTGTGCTTTACTGTGCAGCGCAACTGTGCCCATCACTTCTGCACAGACCCGTTAGAAAGCTGGTAGAAAGGAGAGAAGCTAAAAAAATTACGACTAGACGCTTACTGCCTCCGTAGTTTTGTATGCCTGCGTTCTGTTTTCAAAGAGCCACCTCCGTGGTCTGTAGCCATCCTGTGAAGATTGGGCGGTGTGCAAGAGCGCAGTTGAGGGTGGTTTCCACAGACTGCTCGGAAGGTGCTCCCCACTCCCCAGCAGCACGGTTTATTTTGCCTTCTGCATGGCCCCCTGATGTTTTCTCCATCCTTCCAGGTGTTCTCCATCTCACCTGTGGATTTTCCCAAGCTGGCTGAGGCACAGTCTTTCCAGGAAAACTGTTCTCAAATCAAATTTTTGAGAAGCGTGAACTCATCCACATCTAACTGTTGTTTTCTCTTGCATTTATCACTCCCACCCACCCCTTCCAGTGGTTTTCTACCTCTTTTTTTCTTAATGGTATACTTAATGGTAGTCTTGGTATACTGTTGCATGACTGAAACACTGCTGATATCTCTACTGTTGGGTTTTTAGGACAAAATCTGCTGGAGGTGGGGGAAGGAAGAAGCAGGCAGAATGGAGAAATATCAAGGAACTTTCCATGTGGAAGGTCCATTACCCCCATGAATGCCTTTGTAGAGACAATAACAATAAACCAGAAATACCCCTTTGTGGATATGAAATTAAACCTGTACCAATATGATTCCACACACTTCTGATCAGAATGGGAGATAGGAATTGATTTAGGATGAAGTGAGGCCTAATTGCCTTAGGCTGCATTTGGGATTGTCTCTTTAACTTGGCCCATGCTACTTGGCATGGTTGTTAGGAAGATAATGTGCTGCTCTGAAATAATTTGGGAATTCATGTAGTCAATAAACATGGAATGTGCTGCCTGTTACAGTATATATGCACCTTGTTTCAGCAGGTTTGTTATAGGACCATTATTATTGCTCAGTTACTTATGCATCTTGACTCTAGTTAGCTTTTCCTGGAAACTAACACACGCACCCTGTCTACCAGTATGAAAGGCTTGGGGAAGTCTGTTTTCGTGTGTACAAAGAAGTGTGCATCTACATATGCTAAGTCACTTGGTTGGTCTTAAAATTGCCACTGATCTAAAACTTATTCTCATACCTGTTTGTTAACTCTTTTATTTGTATGCTAATTTGCTGCTCTTCACAAGTTTTACTAACTAAGATTTAATCCAATCTTAGCTGTAATCACTCAATTACTTCTGTGTTTTCGCTCTTAGCCCTTCCTGGCAAGGATCCCCCGCTACCTCTGTAAACCTTGAGGAGGTCAGTTTTAGTGTGTCTGAAGAAATGTCATACACACAGCTTATATCCGGAATAAAACTTTGTTGGTGTTAAAGGTGCCACTGGACTCAAACTTTGTTCTGTTGCTTCAGACGAACATGGCTGCCCAGCTGCATCTATCTGCATAACTTATTTTGATTTTACATTTTGATGGTTGTCTTGTTTTCTGGCTGTTATCATTTTAATGCCATTACTATCAGATTACAATGTAAAACTGCATTGATTTTATGCTGTAAGCCATTTAGTTTAAGTACATATGTTGTTTTTTAAAATAAATAAAACAGTGCTTGAACTGAATGGCTTCTGGTCAGATCAGAAGAAATATATGAAGGAGGGAGGGTCAGATATACTATCATGTTCCTAGGCCTAAGGTTAAAGATTGAGACTTCAAGGAGTACTCTCTTCCACAAAGGTCTGAAGCCTTGGGTAAATTTCTGATAGGCCTACGGTATATGAAATGTTTGCTACCTTGGGAAATCCATGATGTGTGGAAAGGCAGCATGGAAATGTTTTAAATAAATAAATAGCTGCTGTCACCACTGGGTGTGTATAAAGTTGCATAATCAAGGCTTTGTGTCCTCCAGCATAATGTTTAAATCAGAACTTAATCTCCTGTGTATGGAAATCAGGCCTTTAGTTGTGGCATCTGCGTTATAGAGCTCACACTGAATGGAGATCTTCCTAATCTCAACAGGTTGAGTTTTCATTAGCAGATGGAGATCTTCCTTTGCACGTACATAGGTTGCTCTGGGGCTCTACATTTTGAACTACTGATTCTTTTAGTAAGATTGTAAATAATATGTCATGATCTTCCCCAGGGTTCACCAATATGGGGCCCACCAATACTTCCCCTGGTACCTGCCACGCTTATCATATGAAGTGTGTTACTGGCTGCCCTCATTCAAATAAAAAGATTTTCTGCCATAGTTGGGACAGCAGCTACAGCCAATTAAGGTTCAGGAGGACTGGTAATCACATCTTTCATTAGTCTCTGTGTGGTTCCATCCCCCCCCCACTTTCCATCATTTCATTTTAATCCCCCATTTATTTCTCCATCTTTCCCTTTGAAATTTTCTTCCTTCCTTTTTTATACCCCTATTTCTCCCCCAGGCCCTCCCCTTGGGGTTCCTTCATTTCTTTTTAATCCTTGTCAGCAATTTGTTTACAAATCTAGGAGGAAGGCTCTACTTCCCATGGCAGCTATTTGGTGTTTGATCCGACATCCATTTTGAGGTGCTATTCACCACCCCCTATCACAATTCCAGTGGTGCGCACAGGCTAAAAAATATTGGGGACTCATCATAGCCCATAGATTCCCGTAGAATTAATAAAATCCTGTTTTACAATCTACCCTTTATTCATCAGTGACTCTTAAGGCAGTATAATAGAACCATGGGGGTGGGTGGGGCGGGGGAGGCCAGAGCACACATCTTTGCTTTTTCATCACTTTCCCTTTTTGCTTGATAGTAGCTATTCATGCTCCACAATATGAATAGCGTGTTTCAAGGCTGTAAGGAGAATTAAGCAAGGGGTGTGGAAGGTGTGTAGAGACCTCCTATTTACTCTAATAACCAATTGTAGTTATTTTTTTAGTGTATACATAATGAGGGAAAGGGAGTGAATGAGGTGAGATGGACAGGATCATGTTCACTGGTAGTTAATGTTTAAGCTAAATGTTTTTGTTGAATTGGTTATTTATTGTATCATTGTAATTGTTGCCTTGGCTATATGTCATGTATCTTTCCCTTACTTCCCCACAAATCTCAAAATGTCTGAATCAGCCTGTGACAGAAGAAGCAGACAGCCTGAGACAGATAGCAGGGTTAGTCACTGATGTATTTTTGGCAGCATTTCCTATCTATGAAAGCTGTAAGGAAGTTGTTCAGAACAGCTTTTAATCTGGTTGATGTAGAGTTACCATGTTCTTGCCAGGACTCCTTTTTTTCACAACTGCTTAACAGCCAGAAATGCAATAGGTACAGTTGTCCCCGCATACAAATACAGTAATGAGGCAACTGCTTTGGTTTGAATTTCTGCCATCACACAACAGCTTCAGGTAAAAAAGTATGACAGAAAATGCAAAAATTCAAAATTAGTCTTTGTCAGTAAGAATAATTGACCTTTATAGTATAAATGAGAAGAACTATACAAGAAAAAGAGTGAGCTTAACATCCCTGATAACCATGAGGGGGTAGTTAGTGACCTGGAGCCAGACATCCTGGAATGTGAAGTCAAACTGCCCTGAGCCCCCGGGGAGGGCAGTATATAAATATAATAAATAAATAAAATAAATGGGCCTTAGGAAGTCTGAGCAACAATAAAGCTAGTGGAGGTGACAGCATTCCAGTTGAACTATTCAAAATCTTAAAAGACGATGCAGTAAAAGTGCTATACTCAATATTCCTTAAAATTTGGAAAACTCAACAGTGGCCACAGGATTGGAAAAAGTCACTTTATATTCCAATCCCAAAGAAGGGCCAAAGAATTTTCAAACTACCGCACCATTGAACTCATTTCTCATGCTAGCAAAGTTATGCTCAAAATCCTACAAGCTAGGCTCCAGCAATATGTGGACCAAGAACTTCCAGACGTACAGGCAGGATTTCAAAGAGGCAGAGGAACTAGAGATCAAATTGCCAACATATGATGGATCATGGATAGAGCTAGGGAGTTCCAGAAGAACATATACTTCTGCCTTTGATTGCGTGGAGCACAACAAATTGTGGCAAGTTCTTAAAGAGATGGGAATACCAGAGCATCTTATCTGTCTCTTGAGAAACCTTTATGCAGGTCAAGAAGCAACAGTGAGAACCGGGCATGGAATCCCTGATTGGTTCAAAATTGAGAAAGGAGTTTGGCAAGGCTGTATACTGTTGCCTTGCCTATTTGAGGAATGGTAGAGGACAGGAAGGCCTGGAGGATCATTGTCCATGGGGTCTAGATGGGTCAGACACGACTTTGCACCTAACAACAACAACAAAAGTTTTAAAATAATTACTGGTTATTATTATTTGTTATAGGTTAATTATAGATTTAATGGAAACATCTTGGATTAAAGCTATTGTTGTCTGTTTTGTGGATCCTAGAATCAAATGCCTGAATTTTTTGTTTTAAATCAAGCACAGAGTTTTCCTATTGCTATAATTTATGCTTTTCCCTTTGATTTTTCTGATTTGTTAAAATATCTGTCAACCTACTAGAAGAATGAGTATTCTCTGTAATAACCCTATATGCTTTTTTGTGCTATGACCCAGCTGGTAAATGTGGGAGTCTATAATGAAATCATGTGTAATCCTTCATAAAAAACCTGGCTGAAGGGCAGGATATAGTTTCATGTGTTTAAATAAGGACTAGGATTAGCATAATTATTCATACACCAGTGTTGTGCCCCAAGAGATGTTTTCCTAATTGCCAGTTCCATGAAATTACTTTGATCAGTTGATAAGCCTTCATATAAGTAACCTGGTTAGAAACAAAGAGTGCGGTCTCATACCAAATCCAGGCTGATTCTGTCAATTTTGAAATAAATCTCCACAGATTAGCCCTACAACCAGAATCTGTTTACAGCCTTTCTAATGGTTATCAAAATTCTTCTGCCATGTATTCAGTTTTTGTCACTTGCAGTCTTCCTAAAACATTTGATTTTTAATTTCACTTATGCCAATATCACAAGTGCTTATTTAAAGTTCAAACTAGTGGTTATTTATGACTGCAACTTGTTCTCTCTGTCTCCACAAATTCTACATCAGATTTGTCATTCAGGTTCACCGTACTAATGTATTGTCTGACCGTAGAAGGCTAATGGTATTTAAAGCCCTATTTACACATGCAGGAAAAGGGCTTGTGGATGCTTACAAGACAACTTAGTAGAGGTTGCTCTGTGTAATATGTGAAGATGTCTGCAGTATGGTTCTGAGGGTTTCCACTGTACAACTGCAACCCCCCTTTTAAACTTTTTCATTCACATGTTGGATATTCCCTGTCAAGCTGCTTCATATGAACAGAATGCTGCATGCAATTGTGTTATATATGACTTTCAAACCATTTTTAACATGTGTTAATTGGGACTGGCATGAGAAAATGGTAGAAGAAACATAGGTGGATTATTAAAAATCGTATTCATCATTGCTTCATATCTGATACATACCACATTTGGAATATCAACTTTATTCTTATCTCAGCATTCTTGACAATTTCCCATCTACATTTCTGAATCAGTAAAAAAACAAAACCAGAGCTTTTCCTATTCCTGTTTGTTTTGGTCTTGTACGTTATTGCTTTATATCCCATTGGTCATGTGTGATGAACGTTTCAGAATTAAGTAAATTGAGATAACAGCCAGGATCTTGAACAGGGCTATACGTAGGGATGCCACCCTGGAGATCGCCTGGAATTACAGCTTACCTGTACACTACAGAGATCAGTTTCCCTGGAGAAAATGGATGCTTTGGAGGGTGGTCTCCATGGCATTGAACCCCACTGAAGCCCTTGTCCTTCCAGGCTCCATCTCCAAGTTTCCAGGAGCTTCCCAACCTGGACCTGGTAACCCTACCCCTCCCTTTCCCCACGAGGGATGCCTGGCAATCCTAGTTATAGGCTATATACAGCCAGGATCTTGAAAAGGTGAAGAAGAAGTTGGTGGTAGGCAGAGCTGCCACCATCCAGCCAGCAAAAAGAAACAAGAATGAAAGAGCATGCTTCAGTCACGGCAGGGAATGGAGACATTCCTCAGTATAGGAATTGAGCAGATGTATCATGTAGAATGATAAATGACTTGGTCTGCAGGCAAGTTTGTTCCTGTCTTTTACTGTCTCCCCTTTTTGGAAGCTTTTGTAGAGGACAGATTGTTAGGACACATTAGAATGATACCATGCTTTTATAGACCCAAGTGTGTTTTGCAGATATCTGTCAGGAGGCTGCTTTTACAGCAGGTGCATCTGTCTTGGCTTTATCAGTCTCTATTGTAGTGACAATTTTGATGTCTATTTGTGTTTGTGTGTGTTGTCCAAAATACAGATAATGCCATTTTGTGATGGAATAATAATAACACCAAGTAATCAATTCTAAGCAAAGATGGACCATTCCACATTCTGATAGTTTCCTATAATGCAAGAGCCCAGTAAGACACTGCACAGTTTCTTCAGCTACTTTGCATCCAGTGCAACAGACAAAAAAAACCCCAAAAATTCAATTCTGTTTATAGTAGTTCCAAACATCTGCAAGCTTTTGCGGCTGCTCAACATGCTGAGGGGGAATATGAAGGACCTAGTTATACCCAGTTGTGTGTTTAATTTAGAGTCTTAGGTCTCAGATATTACAAAACTCAACTTTCTTTCGTGCTGGGAACTAATAATGTTTTCTGATAGACTGAGCAGAAAACAATGTAAATAAATAAAGGTCACTGTCGAATGCAAAGTTAAGAGCACTAATTACACAGATCTTGTCATCTAAGATCAAAGTAACAGTAGTAGGAAAATAAAAGGGAGGACTGAGAAAACTTTAAGTGGAGCAGAAATAAAATGAAAATTTTCTTATAAAAAATTAAAGTCTTAATTCTAAAATATTGATGAACATAAAAATGTACAGGATCTTACACGTTTAACTGCAAAGATGAGTAGATGGTATGATGAAGGGACTGTGTGCTGTTTTTCTGTCCAGACTTATGGTACATCTTCAGTAGTACATCTACTCTCATCTCCTATTGCCAACTCAGCAACAACAGAATTTCTGTATATAACAGTACTGCTAAATATAATGTTCTCTGAGCTGGTCTGATAGACTGTGAATTTGCACCACCTAAGTGAAGTGTGTCAGCTGTCTCCATAAAACAGTGGAAGATGAGCAGTGTCTCTCCTTGATCATCTCAAGATGTTAGAATTGAAAAATTGGAAAACTATTCTCCAATTGCCAAATAACATTTCCAATGTCGCAATTAGGATAGAGACTGGAATGGTTAATGTACAGACTAGGCTCTGGGTGGCAACCTTTATGTTCTGGCTAAAACTGATATTTCAGCAGAGGGGTCTTATTAGCCTCTTAATGACAGATTCATTTGTTGCGCCCTGGTTAAAAGCACTGTTAGAGAAGCTGGGCTCCTATGATCTGTCCTATCAACTTGTTCTGAGCCTGGGACATACAAGGCAAAAGAATTAATAATAGGTGTAATAGGTGTAGAAAGACAGCATGATATCAATAAGATCTTGGACTCACTTTTTGGAAAAGACTTTCTTAACAAGACTGTCCTGATGCCATATCTAACTGATCTTCTAAATTCTGAACAAAGAAGAACTTTCACTCTTCTCCGTTATAATGCTCTCCCTTCCACTTTTCTGGAAGGAAAGTTCAAGGAGCTACTGATAGAAGCACACAAGTGTGTCTGTGACAAATGCCAAATAGAGACAGCTGAATGTGTCCTATTTGAGTGCGGACTCTATCGTCACCTCCGTACAGATTCACTGGCCTCGTTGCTTGCAGAATGCCTCAGAGGTCTGAGGAAACAGCGTCTTAAGCTAGTACTTTTGTTGTTGTTAGGTGCGAAGTTGTGTCCGACCCATCGCGACCCCATGGACAATGATCTTTCAGGCCTTCCTGTCCTCTACCATTCCCCGGAGTCCATTTAAGTTTGCACCGACTGCTTCAGTTACTCCATCCAGCCACCTCATTCTCTGTCATCCCCTTCTTCTTTTGCCCTCGATCGCTCCCAGCATTAGGCTCTTCTCCAGGGAGTCCTTCCTTCTCATGAGGTGGCCAAAGTATTTGAGTTTCATCTTCAGGATCTGGCCTTCAAAGGAGCAGTCAGGGCTGATCTCCTCTAGGACTGACCGGTTTGTTCGTCTTGCAGTCCAAGGGACTCGCAAAAATCTTCTCCAGCACCAGAGTTCAAAAACCTCAATTCTTTGACGCTCGGCCTTCCTTATGATCCAACTTTCGCAGCCATACATTGCAACTGGGAATACCATAGCCTTGACTAAATGCACTTTTGTTGGCAGGGTGATGTCTCTGCTTTTTAGGATGCTGTCTAGATTTGCCATAGCTTTCCTCCCCAGGAGCAAGCGTCTTTTAATTTCTTTGCTGCAGTCCCCATTCGCAGTGATCTTGGAACCAAGGAAAATAAAATCTGTCACTATCTTCATTTCTTCCCCATCTATTTGCCAGGAAAGCTAGTACTGTCAGACACAAATAAAGACCTAACAAAAATGATTGCCAATTTGCTTGGGTAGCTATAAAAATAAGGCAGAGCTGGACCAACCCTATACCCTAATACTTTTACACTGGATCCAAATACAATTGTTCTTATTTCTTGTTTTTATCCATTCATAATTGATTTTATATCTGTAATTTTATTATTTATTATTTATTTATTTATTTATTCATTCTACTTGTTGGTCTATAAATGTAAATAAAAATTGATTGATTGATGGAAAAATGAATAACAGGAAGATAGTACCAAAAGCTTGTAGAGTCTCGTGCTTAGGTTTCAATGGCGATCTGACATTTGCTGCTTTCCCATTTCTTTGTGGTGCATTTACAACAGTCATCCTCAGTGGCTCAGGAACCACATGTAGTTTTTTGACGTGTCACCTGTGGCCCTTCTGAGGACTGTTCTCTACTGTGGCTCCTACTCCATGTTTCAGGAAAGTGGGAAAGGTCCCTATGGGGTTGTTCTCTGGCTGTTGGCTCCCATCTGGAAACAATCACTGCTGGAACAATGTGTACGTTGTGAGCCTGCCTGAAGTGAAGGCCTCATGCCAGGGATGGAAGTAAATGGGGAACTTTTGGTTGATAGTAATTGTGCATATGGTCTTCATGACCTGCAGTGTGAGTACTACTGATTTGCAGAAAACATTTGGTGTAGGAAAACTTCTCAGGCATCTAAATAGGAGGAAAGTAATATTTGATCTGTGTTTACAAATCAGGAAAGAAGGATTTGGATTTTTAAAATTCATTTTAAGAAAGGAATCTTTGTTTTGTTGATGATTCTCTCCTTTTCCTGTGGGTATTAAGATACTATTAAAGTACTATTCTTAGAACCAGCTTGGTGTAGTGGTTAAGATCTGCTTGGTTCTCTACCCTAAAGCCAGTCTGGCATGGGATAGGACAACGGGGGCAGGGAAGGAATGAAGCCAAACTTTAAAAAAAACTGTTTTAATGATATTTATTGTTGTAAATTGCCCCGAGGCCACTTGTGGGGAGGGGTGGTATAGAAATCAAATAAGAGTTGCAAATTCTAATCTGGAGAAACTGGTTTGATTCCCCACTCTTCCTCTACATGCAGCCAGCTAAGTGACCTTGGCTCTACCACAATTCTCTCAGAGCTCTCTCAGCCTCAGCTACCTCACAAGGTGTCTGTTGTGGGGAGAGGAAGGGTAGGTGATTATAATCCACTTTGAGACTCCTTTGGGTAGAAAAAAGTGGGGTATCAAAATGAACTCTTCTTGTTCTACAATCTCTGTGAGATATAACATTTATGTACTACTATGTATCATTGGATCACAGATTAAAAGTAAATTTTCTTGCTGCAGGATACCTGCTTATTGTTTATGGTGCAGTCTCTAAACCAATGCACAAGAGATGACTGCAGACACATCAGGTCATTGGCTCAAAATCATGTCCTGATCATCACAGCAGGAACATTAATGTAAGGTTGCAAATAGCCATGTTAGCCGGCTCCAAGAAGTCCCAATGCAAAAGTTATATAATGACTTTTTAATGGCCATTTAAACTCTCATGTGCCATGAGCAATATTTTAAATCCCCAAGGCACTTCTTCAAACAAAATAATACAGTGGCTCTTTCTGTTGTGTGGGAGGGCGGGTTTCCATCATGCCTTGCATCAGTTTTCCCTCTTCCCTTTCACCTGAAGTGGCATTCCAGCCAAGCTGAAAACTTTCCTAGTATTTCATGATGTTTTAATTAGTTCAATACAAAATCTTTCACTACTGAATCCCCCCCCCACAAAAAAAAATGTGGTCCCATGCTTGTTTACCCTGGAAGCAAGTCCAACTAAATGCAGTGAGAGTAGCAGGTGATAAGATCAGGATGCCAGTTAAGGCACATGTGTGACACACTATCCACCAACACCTTCTCTATGCTGTCCTTGCCCATGAGTATCTGAGAGATAGTGGGGGATCTGCGTGTGAGTGAAGGGGCTAGCCTACTTGCCTCTTTCCCTCCAACTATAGAGGGTAGGCCCCTGCAGCCTCTCACACCCATCTGCCCTTCCCATGCTTTCTGAAGTGAGAGGGCCTGATAGCAGTATCCAGCAAGCAAGTGCACTCACTGCTATGCATGGTCCTTCTCCCTGCTCTGCTAGCCCTCTAGCCAAGTCAGGCATTTGGTCGATGCATGTTTGGGTAACATGTTTGGTCACAGTCTGAGGCCCTTTGAAGGCAAAATATATTGAACATTTCTAATATCTTGGAATACAGAAGCACAGGAAAATTCATTAGCGGGAATGTTATGGAAGTTAAATAAAAATAAACAACGCCAAGGACTAAACTAACTTATATAAGTCACTGGGTTTTATCTTGACAGTCTCTTCTTAAAGACTGATACGAGCAAAGCAGATGTCAGTCAATGCAAGCTTCACTCCATTTCTCCCAGTTCCTGGTCCTTGGCTTCTGCACCTTTCACAAAGTATGTATTTTCCAGCTGCATATAAATTTAATATGTTGGTTGTAAGGAAAACTGAAGTGTGATGAGAGAAAAAAAGGAAAGTTGAAACCGTATGAGCAGAGTGGGTGCAAAAAGCCAGAAAACAAATTATGTCACCATCCACATTCCCACACCACAGGGGAGCACACAAGAAAAAAACTTCTGAGATGTATGAGTCAGTGTAACTTGAGGGAAAATTCCTTCCCATGCTCATGTAAGAAACTGGTCTGAATATAATACAGGTCCACCAGACAAAACTGTGTTCCACCACAGCATTAGAAAGTTTGGCTGACTTGTTTGCTCTGACCTTGGCCATCTCAAATATTTAGATGTAAGGCTTAGCTTAAGACAGATTTCCCATCTGGAACCTGGTTTCATTGCCAACAAACAACTGAAGAAAATGCCAAGTAATGAAGAGCTGTGCACTTCTGAGTCTATGCAGAATGCATTTTTGTTGCCTGAGAAGCCTGTTCCCTAGTCCCACTCACTTTAGATTACAGACAGTAATGCATTCATGCCAACTTCTAACCATAGCACTTTAAAGAAAATAAGTTAACTGTTTCTTAGAAGGGGGGGGGGGATGGCAGAATATGCCAAGGAGTGGAAAAAGGTCTTTGCTCTATGCTATGGGGCTTAGTCTTTAAAAGCTCGGCATAGCCACTCTGTAGGTTGTAGGGGATTGGAATGCTAAAGTAGGAAGCCAAAAGATAACCAGGATAACAGGCAAGTTTGGCCTTGGAGTACAAAATGAAGCAGGGCACAGGCTGGTAGAATTTTGTCAAGAGAGTACAATGGTCATAGTAAACACTGTTTTCCAAGAGACGACTCTACACATGGACAACACCAGACGGTCAACACAGAAATCAGATTGACTATGTGCTCTGCAGCCAAAGATGGAAAAGTTCTATACAGTCAGTAAAAACAAGACCAGGAGCTGATTGTGGTTCAGATCATCAGCTTCTTGTTGCAAAATTTAGGCTTAAATTGAAGTAGGGAAAAGCACTAGGCCACCCAGGTATGAACTAAATCATATCCCCGACGAATATACAGTAAAGGTGACAAATAGATTTAAGGAATTAGATCTGATAGACAGAGTGCCCGAAGAACTCTTTAGTTCCTCTTCACTTTCTGCCATTAGAGTGGTATCATCTGCATATCTGAGGTTGTTGATATTTCTTCCTGCAATCTTGATCCCAATTTGTGACTCCTCTAACCCCGCCTTTCTAATGATGTGCTCTGTGTATAAGTTAAATAGGCAGGGCGACAGTATACAGCCTTGCCGAACTCCTTTCTCAATTTTGAACCAATCAGTGATTCCATGCTCAGTTCTCACTGTTGCTTCTTGACCTGCATACAGGTTTCTCAAGATACAAATAAGATGCTCTGGTATTCCCATCTCTTTAAGAACTGTTGATGTGGGTAAAGGAGGAGAGTGCAAAAGTTGGCTTGAAACTCAACATCAAGAAAACGAAGATCATGGCATCCGGCCCTCTCAATTCCTGGCAAATAGATGGGGAAGAAATGGAGATAGTGACAGATTTTATTTTCCTGGGCTCCAAGATCACTGCGGATGGGGACTGCAGCAAAGAAATTAAAAGACGCTTGCTCCTGGGGAGGAAAGCTATGGCAAATCTAGACAGCATCCTAAAAAGCAGAGACATCACCCTGCCAACAAAAGTGCATTTAGTCAAGGCAATGGTATGCCCAGTTGCAATGTATGGCTGCGAAAGTTGGACCATAAGGAAGGCTGAGCGTCAAAGAATTGAGGCTTTTGAACTCTGGTCTAGGAGAAGACTCTGGTGCTGGAGAAGTAACAACAACAAGGTTGTCAGTAGACCTGGAGAAAATGCCCAGTGCCTTTATTATTATTTATCGCATGGTATGTTCAGTGTAGCCAGGAGACCTTAGGATATCCTGGCAGCCAAGCATTGGGGGACATTGAGGGTTTGCTGTTGCCTAGCTCTGCTTCATGACCTAGTGCTCCTTGGAAGGAACTATGGCGCAGAGTGGTAAGGCAGCCGTCTGAAAGCTTTGCCCATGAGGCTGGGAGTTCAATCCCAGCAGCCGGCTCAAGGTAGACTCAGCCTTCCATCCTTCCGAGGTCGGTAAAATGAGTACCCAGCTTGCTGGGGGGTAAACGGTAATGACTGGGGAAGGCACTGGCAAACCACCCCATATTGAGTCTGCCATGAAAACGCTGGAGGGCGTCACCCCAAGGGTCAGACATGACTCGGTGCTTGCACAGGGGATACCTTTACCTTTTATGTTCAGTGTAGCCAGGAGACCTTAGGATATCCTGGCAGCCAAGCATTGGGGGACATTGAGGGTTTGCTGTTGCCTAGCTCTGCTTCATGACCTAGTGCTCCTTGGAAGGAACTATATGTAAATATTGGAGGTCTCCCTGACAAATACTAGCTAGGGTTGGCTCCGCTTACGTTCTGAGATTGAGTTTGTTTGTTCTATCCATGCTAGGACCTCCTTACACGTAATAGTGGCTTTTTCCCCCATAATTTTTATTTTATTTCCAAAGCTAAAGATAAAACAGAACGAATAGTATGCATTATTAATACAGAGAAAGATAGGTTATGCTCTTCATTTGATACACTTAATTCCCCGTTTCAGTCCCCTTTTAAATTATTTTCTTAAGTAATTCAGATAATGGCCCCATTGTTCTTGAAACGCCTCTTCTGTAATAGTGGCTTATTTATGGAAATGGGCAGGGGACACTTCATGGGGTGGAAGTAAGTAATGTCACTTAGCGAATAACATCCTATTAAGCCACTACTAAAGGAAGAGGACTCTTATCTCTCTCTCTCTCTCTCTCTCTCTCTCTCTCTCTCTCTCTCCCTCCCTCTCTCTCTCTCTCTCTCTCTCTCCCCCCCCCTCTCTCTCTCTCTCTCTCTCTCTCTCTCTCTCTCTCTCTCTCTCTCTCTCTCTCTCTCTCAGTCCCTGGTGAAGAGCCGGATCCATTCCTAGCTTGCTTTGGTTTGGCAGAGTAACTCAAGTGTGGATAACTCAATCTACCATTCAATAGAACTGGAAGAGACAGGAAAATAATATCTAGCAACTGTACTAGGAGATCGAATAGGTAACACATTAAAGCAAATATCATAAATCTATGGCCATAAATCATGAGTAGGAGAACTGGTTCTCACCATGGCCCAGAAATATCCCACCAGTTCTAGAGTGCAGAAGACAATGATAATACTGCTGAATGTGAATTCTGTTTCTTTGTCCTTGAAATACTCTAAAACCCCAGTGTTGGCAGGGCTTCCCAGCATGTTTCATGCTCTGTTAGTCTCAGTGGAAGCAAATCATACTGAAGATCATCAGCCCCTTTCTTGGTGACATTATTCAGGCCACCATATAAGGAGATCTGTAAAGGCTGGGGGGGGGGGCAGGAGGAGGGTAGAAAAATGACTGGGGAAGGCACTGGCAAACCACCCCGTATTGAGTCTGCCATGAAAACGCTAGAGGGCGTCACCCCAAGGGTCAGACATGACCTGGTGCTTGCACAGGGGATACCTTTACCTTTTTTAGAGGACATTTGTAGAATAGCTCTGCAGTCAAATGACAATAGTTTTAATCCTAAGGGGCTACTTTATAGTGGGTTGGATCCCTGGTCTATCTATTTTGGAACTATATGTTTAATAGTGGCTCTCCAAGTAGATCTCAGGTGCAAGCCTTTCCCAGCCTTTTCCATGTGAGATTCCCTGCTTCTAGTCAGAACTGAACCTCTGATCTTCTCTAGGCAATACAGGTATGCCATGTATGGAAAGAATACGATACAAATCATATATTCTAAAAGTTACGTGTGGACGAATCTGTAAATATTTAAATCTGTAGATCAGGTCCATACTGACTTAAAAATAGATAGTTCTCCAAACTTGGGGAACTCCCTAGATTGACAAAAACAGTCTGAAATGTTTAAACAATATATGGGGGGATTAAATCCACAAATTAACATTGTCTTCACATGTGTAGACAATGGACTGACATGCTTCAGCAGGGCTGGGGTCGGGAAGTTGCGCTGCAGTTGGCTGTAGCTGGAGCAGTGGAGTGGGCGGGAGCTATAAATAGTTTTCTACAAAATCAACATTGAGTACTATGTTGCAATAGTTGTTACTTTTGATGAATGTTGACTTTATCTGTAATTCTTAAACTGCTGAGGAACCTTAATAGGTCTCTCACATTTATCTGTAAGCAATACAAAAAAAAAAACCCCAGTCTGGATTACTGTGTGTAATGAAGAAGAGGAAGAAGAAGAGTTGGTTCTTATATGCCGCTTTTCCCTACCCGAAGGAGGCTCAAAGCGGCTTACAGTCGCCTTCCCATTCCTCCCCCCACAACAGACACCCTGTGGGGTGGGTGAGGCTGAGAGAGCACTGATATCACTGCCCGGTCAGAACAGTTTTATCAGTGCCGTGGCGAGCCCAAGGTCACCCAGCTGGTTGCATGTGGGGGAGCGCAGAATCGAACCTGGCATGCCAGATTACAAGTCCGCACTCCTAACCACTACACCAAACTGGCTCTCCATGATGATCATTACACTAGGGGCAAAGCCCGTTGTATCCAGGAATACAACAGGCACTAGAGCTTGGCGGTGTGAAGAGGAAGGGGAGGAGTTGTCCAGTCTGTAAGGGCATGGGGTTGAATATGTGTGTTGTGTGTGGGAGGTTGTGGTGGCATGGTGACAAATGAGGGCATGGGTGTGGAGATATGGGTGTCAAGAACCTGTGGTGTGGAATGTTCGCTGATTGTGGGAGAGGACTGACCTCTGGGAATTGTGGCATAGTGGTTACAGATGAGCTTTCCAGAGCCATGTCTTCAGATATGTGAAGGGAAAAATCAGACTGGAGACTCTTCTTAGGGGAAGATTACATGGCAACCAGTTCCTCCCAGTTCTACATCATCTGCCTTCTTGTGTGAATTAGAAGAAGAAGAAGAAGAAGAAGAAGAGTTGGTTCTTATATGCCGCTTTTCCCTACCTGAAGGAGGCTCAAAGCGGCTTACAGTCGCCTTCACATTCCTCTCCCCACAACAGACACCCTGTGGGGTGGGTGAGGCTGAGAGAGCCCTGATATCACTGCTCGGTCAGAACAATTTTATCAGTGCCGTGGCGAGCCCAAGGTCACCCAGCTAGATGCATGTGGGGGAGCGCAGAATCGAACCCGGCTCGCCAGATTAGAAGTCCGCACTCCTAACCACTACACCAAACTGGCTCTCAGTTAGGTCACAGACATCAAAATGTCCCCCTGCCCTAATATACATGGGGTAGTCACAGTACACAGGTGTCCACCCTGGTGTCTCCATTTTTTCACTGTTGATAAAATGTTATGTGCCCACATGCTTCTTTCACAGTTGCTCCTTAGAAGAAGAAGAGCTGGATTCTTGTACCCTGCTGTTTACTCTCCAAAGGAGTCTCAAAGCGGTTTACAAACACCTTTTCCCTTAGCCTCCCCACAATAGACAACCTGAGAGGGCTGTGGGGCTGTGAGAGAATTGGGAATGGGCTGCAGTCACCCAGCAGGCCTCACAAGTCTCAAAGCAGTTTCCAATTGCCTTCCTTTCCTCTCCCTATAGCAGACTGCCCGTGAGGGAGGTGGGGTAGAGAGCCTCATTTGGAACCTAGCGACCCTAGCTCTCTCTGTGCACAGCAGTCTTGACCATAGGGAGGTTTTTTGTACGGTTTTTTTATTTCCCAGGCCAAGCTTGAAAAACATTTCAGTTCCCCTGTCTCTCCAGTCATTTACTTGTTCACTATTTACAGTTTCAGACTATAAATATAGGTTGGCTACCTCCTGGAATATTTCCAACCCAGGGGTAGCCAACCTCCAGGTGGGGCCTGGAGAGCTCCTGGAATTACAGCTCATCTGCAGAGTATAAAGATCAGCTCCCCAGGCAGGAAGGGCTGCTTTGGACAGGGTTGTTGTGGAGAAGAAATATATAAGGCCTCCCACACAGGTTGTTGTTAAGCTGAAAGACTTGAGACCTGCTACACAGGGTTGTTGTGCAGATGAAACAGAAGACAAAGGAACCTCCACAACAGCATCCAGTTTCATCTGTAGAACAACGCTGTGCAGTAGGCCTCAAATCTGCAGAGAGTCGCAAAGAAGAAATACAGACGCAAGGCCGGACAGAGCAGTATTTTAAGTGAGAAGGGGCTTTTCTGTGGCCTCCCTGTCAGCCAACTGTTTGGCAGAAGGGGAAAGCTTCCCTCCCCCAAAGGAAAGCACACCCATGTGTTGCTCTGGGAAATACCTCCCTCCCCCTCAGTCAGGTGCTATTAGAGGCTTCCTTCACAGCAGGCCTGAAGGGAGGGGGGGGTGGAGCACACTCACCAGCCACCTGCCAGCTCTGGCAGTGGTCTAAAGCAGGGGTAGTCAACCTGTGGTCCTCCAGATGTTCATGGACTACAATTCCCACGAGCCCCTGCCAGTGAATGCTGGCAGGGGCTCATGGGAATTGTAGCCCATGAACATATGGAGGACCACAGGTTGACTACCCCTGGTCTAAAGCAAAGTGAGGGAAGATGTTGGATGTGACAGTTAGGTCAGGCCTGGGGTGAGAAGGGCTGGAGCGGCCTGTCTGAACCTCTATTCTATTTTACGCTCACATCACACTGAAAAAGAGTAGCTAGCCAAAGTTGACCTGCAGAGTCCTGGCCAAATGAGAACTTGAACCTGGGACTCTCCAGTTTTCAACTTGCTCTTTAATGTCACCCTGAGAGATGGTTGTCATTAAGCACATGTTGAGAATTTTTCCTTTTAGCTTATGGAAGCATGAAGCCCTGACCTCACCAACTGTAACAGATTTGCTATACAAACATTTTCCATTTGTGGGTGTGTTTTTTTTAATGTAATAAGGTAGTTCCCTTGATGTGCATTGCAGAAGTTTTATAGAATGCTGCACACACGGGCTTTAAGCAGTCCTATGACACAAGCATAGGCTGAATACAATTTTCCAAACACACCTTTTCTCATAACTATTTTGAAGGTAAATATCCCTTTTGGTCGTTATGGAAAATGAAGCTATCATTACAAGTTCTTTTCTTCTTTCTTTCTTTTAAACAGCCTTCTGTTGAAAAGACAGGAATAATAAATCAGTGGGAACAGTTCTCCAAGGGTGCCCAGACAATAGCAAATCAGGATGATAGATGCACTGACTTTAACATTCCCAACACAAGAGGAAGTCAAAGCAGAAAATGATGGATGCTATTGTTGGTGGTAAATTTTATGGCATGTTCACAATCACTATAAAATATAGATTTGTAGGGTGGGGGAGAGGGAAAAGAAAAAAGGAATTGCTCCAGTAACAGTAGCCTGACTTGCAGAAATTTATCAAATGAAGGTGCTTCTTGATATAGTGGTCTTTCTGATGACAGAAGGGAGTGTCTTGAGAAAGCTGGCATATCTAAGAAAAAAAATTGATCTTTTCAATGGAGGTTGGTTTCACAGGTGGATTTTGAAACTAAAAGCCTGCACAGGGATGCAATATGAAATGTTAAGTATAAGCAGTCTTGCACTCAAGGAGATAACGTAGAATATAAATATTTTAAATTAAAAATGAATAAACAAGGATGTGGTACAATATCCAGGACTCTTTTCTTCTAGTCTAGAGAGCAAAGGGACAGAAGACCTACGTGCAGACATGAGGCATGCTTATAACACAGAAGCAGCATGAGTTTGGCCTTCTTAAAAATTGCATTTATTAATGAGTAATCTAGATCAAGCTGTGATCATTTACAAATAGGCTATTTGCCTTGGTATGGACGATACTGGGAAGCAGGTTTTTTCCCCACCTTCCTTGCACCATCACAGGGCTTGCATGCATCTCTTAGGTTTTCCTCCTCTTTCTTGCAAACTTGCCACAATCTGCTTTGCTGAGTTTTTGTGGGAAACAATGGAAGAATGCCATGGAGGCCCCTACATGGGCAGGAAAGTCCAGATGTTCGTAGTAATGGTCCCATCCATGTCTGTGCCATTTTCCCTGTTCCAGCCCCCTGCAGTTGCCAGTCTTCCGTCCCTTCCCTTTGTATGAGTATAGATGCCCCCAGATGTCCCTCCAAAAGTGGGACAATCTGATCACCTTACTATAGATGCAACTGACACACTGCACACACCACCACTACAGCCTTGCAGCTTCCCTGAAAGGGCTGTAAGGGAGAGGAAATACAATTGTTAACTCTGACATTTTGACATTTAGCTCTACCCCTTCCCATATTGTTTCTGCCCCCTCCCATATTGCATGCAGATGGAGTATTCACATGAATACTCCTGCCTGCTGCTATCCCACAGCTCTTCAACTGACCCAGATCAAAGGAGGTTTCCTTTTGATCCAACTGAAAGGGGGAACTCTCACGAATGCAACCCACAATGGGCTTCTGCATTCCACGGGGAGGGGGGGACCCTGTGCAGAAGCAGTTTTGGGCTTTAGTAATCACTGTGCTAACATCTTTTTCTGGTGGCCAATATTTTGAATTCCTGGTGATTAAGTTTAAATAAGATCCTTAACTTGCAAAAATATAATAGAGTTTAGGTAAGCACATGAAATGGTAGTGGCATTGAACTCCTGTCCGCAAACAGATTGTCACATAAAGACAGCCATCAGGGAGAGCAATTAAAAGCAGTCTCCACAGGGTGGCCATTTCCCATAGAATGGCCTTCTAAAAGCCTATGGCTTATGCATGTTAATGAGCAATTCTTTGTTAACTGTCGAAAGCACAGAATTTATGGAGGAAAGGTGATGGGGAGAGATCATACATCAGTGCCCGGTATAGGACCTCAGATGGAGATCCTAATTGCTGGTTGGCACCAGGTTATTGATTATAGTTTCTTTAACCACAAACATTCTTCCAGCACCGAAGACCAGAGGATGGGACAATTTGTTAATCATAAAGCCAGTCTTACTGTGCAGCAAATGACATGAATTATTTCACAAGTGATATTGAAAGGTTTTAGAACAGATGCAGTAAAAAACAGCTCCTCTTCTAAATGGTCCAAATGGATTTGTAGCAAAATTAATTGGTCCATTTGCCTTCTCACTTTCTGGCTAGCTCACTTTCTCACTTTCTGGCTAGCAAAGACAATAGAATCTTTATAATATTGACCTAATGACACTCATGTTTTTAAGAGCCAAGCTGGAGGAGTCTGCATCCATACTAAGGCTGGATGATATATTTTCAATCAGGATTCTTTAAAATATATAGCTTTATGGAAGCTGGCACCGAAAAAATAGTGAGTGATGAACAGGCAAAGGAGGTCAGACTCTTTATATATATCAGGGCAATCCAGTCCAGTGTCCTGCTGCCTGCTAGTCACAGAAGCCAGTTAGATTTCCCTATTTCATTCTTATCCTGAAGAGAAACTTGAGGCCTGTTTGCTTTGCCTAAATTAGCTTAGTAGGCCAAGTCCTAGAATTGAGAAGCTGAACACTTGGTTCAAACCTCAGGGTTCCTGATCTCAAAGTATTTGAACACTGAAAACATATAATCATCTGTACACTGCCCGTGGCGCCGCGGGCGCCACGGACTAAATAAAGCTGTAAGCCCTCTTGGGGCGGGATATGTCCGGGATGAGGAAGGGTCCGGATTGGACCCTTCCTCATGACAGACAATTCCCAGCCCCAGCAACTGCGAGCCGCGCGCAGCGCGGCTCGCAGTTGCTCCCGGCCTGACGCGGCGAGAGGCGCTTCGCGCCTCTCACCACATCAGGCCGCCACCCGAGGGAGCCCCTGGCAGTCGCGTGGAGTGCGGCTGCCGGGGGCTCCCTGCCCGGCAGCCTGATGCCGCCGCAGGACCACCGGCAAGTCCCACCAACGAGAACCCACCTGAGATGCGGGCGGCGGCGCAATCGACGGTGGCGCCATGACTGTTGGCGCCGGAAGAGCCGCCATCACTGGAGGAAGCTGCGCCGCGATCGCAGGCGGCGCCCGCCCAGCAAACGGCGGTGCCTGGGCCGCAATCGGCGGAGGGGCCATGCTTCGCCGCGCCGCCAAGCCCGCGCTCAGCAGCAGCAGCAACTCGCCCGCCAGCACCACGGGCCGCCGAGGAGCCACAGCACGCTGAGAAGCCACCGAGGAGCCAGTTCAGGAGCCAACGAGAAGCAGCCGGCAGGAGCCGCGGAGATTCCGCCGAGGCAACCCGCCCAACCCGCAGCCCAACCCGCCGAGGAGCCACCAAGGAGCCGCTGCCCTCTTTCTGGTAGCCTTCCGTCCCTCGCTCTCACCCCTGCCTGCTAGAGCCCATTGTATTCTTTATACAATGGGCTTTTTTACTAGTTTCCTTCATAAAAGCTGACTCCCAGGGGTCTGTGGGAGCTCCAGAGAGGGTCCATGGCCTTTCCCCTCCTGCCTTAATAGACTCAGTCACAAGCAAATTCTGGGCCACTTGTTTTTGAGTTCATAGGAGTTTTTATTTACCAGGCCATGCTTGAAAAAAGTCACTTCAGTTCCCATGTCTCTCCAGCCATTTACTTGTTAACTATATACAGTTTCAGGCTGTAAATATTCTTTATTTAGATCTTCCTGAACTTTCCAGGACTGATATTGGTCTGTCTGTCTGTCTCTCTGCACCCAAAAATTCAAACAGTTGCTGGTAAGGGCTGGCCAAAGCCCACAGCTCAGGAGGGATACACCTGCAACCACACCACCCCAACCACAGTCTGTGAACCTCTATCTTCCTCTCTAGATCACTGCTCATCTCTAGATTATAATGATCAGCTCTGCAAAATGGCTACTTTGGAGGCCGGACTCTGGGGTATTGTACGATTTTAAGGCCCCCCTCCAAATCTCCAGGAATATCTTCAACCCAGGGGTAGCCAACCTCCAAGTGGGACCTGGAGAGCTCCTGGAATTACAGCTCATCTGCAGAGTATAAAGATCAGCTCCCCAGGCAGAAAGGGCTGCTATGGAGTTTGGACAGGGTTGAGGAGAAGAAACATTTAAGGCCTCCCACACAGGTTGTTGTGCAGATGAAACAGAAGTCAAAAGAACCTCTGCAACAGCTTCCAGTCTCACCTGCACAACAACCCTGTGTGGTAGGTCTCAAATCTGCAGAAAGTTGCTTAGCTGTTTCTTCCCTCCAGCAGCATGGCCAGCCACAGCAGTATTTTAAGTGATAAGAGGCTTTTCTGTGGCCTCCCTGTCAGCCAACTGTTTGGCAGAAGTTGAAAGCTCCCCCCCCAAAAGGAAGGCCCTCACCATGTCCTCAAACTCCCCTGCATTGCTCTCAGAAACGCCTCCCTCCCCTCAGTCAGGGGCTGTCAGAGGCTCCTTCAGGCCTGAAGGGAGGGGGGATGGAGGGAGAGCACTCCAGCCTCCTGCCAGCTCTGTCAGGGTTCTGAGGCAAAGAGAGGGAAGTTACAGTTGGACGCGACAGTTAGGACAGCCTTGGGGTGAAAAGGGCTGGCGCAGCCTGTTCAAGCCTCTGTTCTCATCCCCCTTGCAGCCCTACTGACCTCCTCTCTCTGCGGTGGTCAGGGGCAGACTGGCAGTGATGTTTCCAGATTGCCCCTGGCTGGGCCGGGTGGGCAGGCTCTGTCAGAACTTTGGCCCAATGATTGGGCCAAAGTCCTGAGTGGGCATGACATGTCTGAGGCCTTGTGCGTCCCGACTGGGTAGATCTCTGTCCTGTCCTGGTGAGGGCCCAATCAGAAGGCCCTTTGTGCCTTCCGATTGGGCCCTCACCTGACTGGCTAGAACTCTGGGCCCTCACCTGGACCAGCCCCACCACTCTCCGCCCACTTAGCCCTTAACCAGTTATGTATACCACTCCCCGAGTGGTTTAAAGATTCTAGCATAAGTTTTCATGAACAAGAACCTGCTTCTTCAGATGAAGGTAGTGAGTACTCACTAAACTGACACACACAAACGTCTGTGTGGCATAATTCATTGATTATAATGGACATTTATTTCATTTATATGCCGTATTTGCCAGCGTATAAGACGACTGGGCGTATAAGACGGCCTCCCCAACATTTCCACTCAAAATATAGAGTTTGTTACATTACATTACAGTACTATGGGCCACTATGAGCAGCTATGTCTATCCCAACTGAAGTGCACCTGGGGAGAGGACGACCCCCCCACTTTTCAGGGGGGAAAAGTAATCTTATACGCCAGCAAATACTGTATTTCATTTATACCCCACCTTTCTCCCCAATGGGTCTCAAAATGGTTCCCATCATTCTCCTTTCTAGTTTGGTATAGTGGTTAGGAGTGTGGACTTCTAATCTGGCAAGCCAGGTTCAATTCTGCGCTCCCCCACGTGCAGCCAGGTGGGTGCACGTGGGGGTCGCCAAAGTGCTGATAAAGCTGTTCTGAATGAGCCTCACCCACCTTACTGGGTGTCTGTTGTGGGGAGAGGAAAGGGAAGGCGACTGTAAGCCGCTTTGAGACTCCTTCAGGTGGAGAAAAACTGTTTTCTTCTTCAGAATGTGTGGGTGGGTGGGTAGCTCCAGGTCACCTAGCAAGTTTCCACAGCAGAGACAGGACACAAACTTGGATCTCTCCCATCTTAGTCCAGCCACTTTAACCACTGCACCACACTGGCTGAAGAACGTGTGAGATGGTTGTTCTTACACAATACAAACAACCAAAATTGTTTGGGCAAAAATCCTGCCTATGCCCATTGGTCTTTAGAAAGTAAAAGTGTGGCCTAATACCTCCAAATGCCAAAGGGGAAAGGAGGAGGAACGCACCAAAGATCTTGTGAGAGACAGCCTTAAGAGGGGGCAGAGAGCTTATGCTTTGCAAACCCTGACTGCTTTGCTCTGTTTCCTTGAGCCATTAACAGCACAATCCTAATCAGAGTTACATACTGCTAAATCAAGTGAAGTTAATTGATTTAGGATTGCACTGTCAGTCTCTTAGAACTGCATCCTCCTTAGGATTGCACTGTCAGTCTCTTAGAACTGCATCCGCATGGTTTTGTCTGTCACTTTTTAAAATCCTATTTGCTGAGGTTCTAATTTGCAGCCAGAAACTGGGGTGGGGGGGTGGGAGAGCGGGTGACTTCTGAATCTTTTCCCTGCATCAGATTTTCCCAGCAAACCACCTTCCAGCTGCTTTTATTCCTGCTGGGGTGGGAGTGGGGATCTCACCAATTAACGTTTTAAAAACCTGTCTTTTAAAGTGTGATTTGTTAATGATACCAATTACTGCTTTCACTTCCATTATCCATTACTTTTCTTTGGGGTAAAGGAACTCACACTGCAGAGGCAAAAATATTCTTCTTTGCCTTCTTCTTCTTCTTAGAAGAATTTTCCTATCTGTAGTGCCTTGTTCAGCCTTGCAGTCACAGAGCACCCCTTGTATCTGCATGAGGAACAGAGAGCCCTCCTGGATCTGGCCTGGGCTGACCCTTCTCACCAGAGGAAGTGGAGTCACCGAGCTGCAGATAGAAGCGGCAGCTGCTCCATGGACGCAGAGAGCTGGCGTAGGCAAGAAAAGCAATGGCTTGGAAGGCTATAGCAGACAGAAAACGCTCTCTCTTCCTTTTCATTCCCTTCACCCTCCATTCTTGCCCCATCCCTCCTTGCTTCTACTTCTTTTTTAATCCTCCCCCCCCCCCCATTGCTTCCTTGCCACTCTCCCTCTTTAAGTAAGTAAGTAGGAGCCTAGGAAAAAATCAAGCTGGAGCTGCATGCATCATGGCAGGAGGAAAGTGAGCAGACAAGGAATGTTTTGAGAACCAGGAGTGGTGTGAGTGTGCACAAGATCTAAAATCACACTAGGCAAAGCAGTCTCTGGGTGGGACCTGGGGATCCCCTGGAATTGCTGCAGTGATCAGTTTCCCTGCCTGGGGGAAAAAGATACTTTGGAGGGTGGACTCTGGGGGGTGGGGGTGAGAGCAAGGGATTAGTTGTGTTTCCTATAAAGATCTGGAGAGGTCAGGCAACTCTTGGATTGCAGGCCTTCTTGTAATGGTTGGGTGATGCTTCATTCTGGAGCTGGTTAAACCAGTGTTTCCAGGCTATAGATGAAAGATTTCTGGAAAATCCCCCAGGGAAGAATGTGGTTTTGAGGGGTTGGGCCTAATATTTTGGGGCAGATGGGTGGAAATGCCATAATTACTTTTTAACCTTATTCACCGTTTTATTAACACAAAATACATTTGTATCTTAGCATATAAAACTTGATATATTAGTACATTAAACTGACCTATTTGGCATCCTTATGAAATTTAGAGGTATAAATGTATTAGTTTTCCACAAGGATGACCTCAAATAGACCCAGTATGTGTGAGAAAACTGAAAACTGCTGTGCCCTAAGATATCTTATTACACGTGCCTTAGTTTTTACCTTCTGAGAGGCTGGAAAATAAAAATTTAAACTAGAAAATGCATGATTTTTTTTTTGTAAACTCCCAAAATATATTTGGACAGAAACAGTCTCATCTAATCATAGATTCAAGTGGGTAGCCATGTTGGTCTGAAGTAGCACAAAAAAACAGAGTCCAGTAGCACCTTTAAGACCAACAAAGATTTATTCAAGGCGTGAGCTTTCAAGTGCATGCACTCTTCCTCAGACTAAATGGAACAAGGATCATGAGTGTACAGATATATAGAAAAGGTATATTAGTGGCAAATTAGTAAACTGTGTCATAATATCCAAATTATGCCATATGATAATTCTTTGCTAAAACAGCTAATCAAGATTTAAGGGCGGGGTGAGGGGAGAATCCAAGTTGTATAACTTCTTTCATTTCTGCCAAGTCACTGAACATGTTGTAACCATTTCCTCTGCTGCCCTGTCCCAAACTTATGCCTCTCAATGCTCTTTGCGCATGTGGCTTCCTTTCTTCAGTCACCCAATTTTGTACATAGGTATTTGTTTCTCTGATATTGACTGTAAAGCCTTTTGAGCAAAAACAACACCGTAGTTCCGAAAGAGCTGTAGTGCCATCTAGAGGTCGAGTTCCAGAAGCGTCCTATAAACCTTCCTTCAGGACCAAATTTCCAGAGTTTGCAAATTTGCCAAAGCAGCCCAGATGTCATTTCCTCAGGTGATTAAAAACCTACTCATGTGGAATTCAGAGGGGGAAATGCTGGTGGTTCTACTCCTTATCATAACTGTATCCTTATTCTGATGTCTAAACAGGATCTGAACCAGAACCGTTACCCCAAAACAGGATGTGGCTGGGGTTTTTTTTTTGGGGGGGGGAGCTTTAGTGAAAGAAAACAGACTTGCTCTTGAAGACTATTCAGAACCTACCTTTGGTACCAACTGTGGCTGTGAGAGTCTGAAATAAAACTTGCTGAAATGTACACATAACCTGGGCTACTTCCATGGTGCTGATTCCCGTTTGTTTTCACACTCAATTCAAGGTACTGGCTTCAACTGAGCATACTGTAGATTTGATGGTGAACATGTTTTATTGTACATTCTTCCAAATGTACAGCCATGTTGGTCTGAAGTAGCACAATAAAATCAGGGCCATTCTGCACAACGACCAATGTTGCTAAATGTTTGCAGTATGCAGAAACACTATAATAGTGGAATTTTGCCATTCTGCACATCTTCTAGTGGAATATTGAAGTTCCAGTAGCGGTCTATTCATTTCCCACAGATTTCCGGTCTCGCCAGAATCGCAACAAAGGAGGCGATATTTTTCTGCGCTTCTTCACGCCCCTGGCCGTCAATCAAACAGGACAGCCAATGAACTGTTATGTTCGTGCTCCCGAAAAGCCCCTTTCCCTTTAAAAACTGTTTTTTAAAAACCCGAAAACACCAGTAGCAACCAATATTTGTTCATTTGATGTCTCAGAAAGACCTTTTTTGCTGGCGTAGGAGCTGGCGCTTAATCGTTTACACGCTCTTCAAGTAAAAAAAAAATTCCCCCTGATGGGTGCAATTTCTGGCCGAAATTATAGGCAGTGTCGAACAGGGGGCTGTTTTGTGCTTGGAAACTTTAAAAACAATTGCAGAAGGGAGCTTTGTTTTACTGTTATGCACTTCTGTGGAGGGACTTCAGCCGGAGAAGCCTCGCTTATTTGTTGCTTTCGCTGGTTTAAAGGGGGGGAAATGGCGATCGCGTCTCCAGAAGCTCAGGGGAGAGAGCTAGAGAGGGACACTTTTCTACCACTATTTTGAGAACGCACATGTCTTTCACTGATGTGTTGCGGCTTGTGCTCAGAAGTGCAGCATTTTTTTCAGGGAGAATCCACTTTTCTGGATTTCCCCCTAAGCGCTATAAAATTTCGATTGTTGCTGGAGTTTTACAGTTTTGCAGTTTGTTTACGGAACGTTAAATTAATAGTGTTTACAAAAGGTAAGACTTCAACTACATTTAAGTTGTGCGGAATGGCCCTCAGAGTTTTTGTAAACTACAACTGAATTCCATAGGATTGGCTGTTTTGACAAATAATTGTCCTTGGCTGTATTTGGTGTGACACAGTCTACTAATGTAACAGAATTGATTTTTGCTATATATTCCCTGTCATCTCTCAAATGTATGTATTTTTCTTTGTACAATATGCCTCTTGAAATGAGGTGGCAGCAATTGAACAAGGGTTCCCAGCCCTGGCCCAGCACCCAAAAGACCCGCAGAAGACCCTGGGATGCTGCAGGTGTAAGCTGGGTAGGGCCAGCACCATGCATAATTGGCAGAGCCGCTACATCGCATGCCCCTGTCAACTCCATGGAGCCACAGAGCTGGCCAGGGAGTCCCCCCACCCCCACTCCTCTCCCCATTTTGCATTCATACCATGCTGCATACTTTGGGGGATTCCCTCATACGCCACATATGCAGGGGCAGCCCGCATACTCTGAGGGAAGCGCCGGGGCATGCTGACCCAGCTTAATGCCTGGTAGCAGCCTGGCATGGCTGCTGCCATGCATAATGGGTTAGAGTGGAGTTTTTTCTTTGTTTCCATGTCCACTAAAGACATTTTATACCATGCTCTTGAACTGGATTGGACAGTATTGGCTGTTTAATTGTCCTTTATTTATGGTAGCATGATATTTTGTATATGTGTTGGGTTTTTGTTGCAAGTTTTAAATTACATTTGTTAGCCTGTAGGTAACAATACAAGCACTCTAAATATAGGAAGAAATGTTGGTTAAACCAAAATAAAGAGAAAAATAAGAATTCGCTGGCAATCTTGCCAAAAATGTTTTGTGACCACAGTTGCCATTGACACTCAAAATTGTTTAGTGTAGTGAGTTGTCGTCGAAACAATATCTTCCTTTTGCATGACTCACGGGCAGCTGTCATGTGTATTGTATTAAGAGTTCCTTCAAATGGGAATTAAAAAGTCTTTAGCACTGTGTCCACAAGGAGGCACCAGATTTGCCAGAGTTTTAAGCACCCTTGAGCAGTCAATTAGAATTCCAGAGGGAAACTTGATTCCAGCTGTTTAGTTTGAAACACAACATGATAGAGTCTGGTTTTCTGTTCAAGAGTTCAAAACTCAACATCATAGTGCCATATCCCAAACTACTTTGCCTTTGCATTGAGCCATGAAATAGGGCTATTGCTATTATCTTTGCTGAAATATAAAGATCACAGTTCATAGCATGCAAAACTGTCTGGTGATTATGGCCACAGCAATGGCTGAGCCGAGACACTTTTCTGAGTTGCAATACAGTTGTGATCCCCTGATACCAATGAAGTCAGTTGATATTTAGTACTTCTGCTGCCATCTAAATTTTTGAGCTTCATTCAAAGGATTGTTGGATGCTCCATAATGGGATCTTCTCAGTGTTTTGTTACTTGCAACTACATATTTCCAGTGTTTGGCTCGGGGCCATACTGTGAGAGGGATCTGACTATATCACATTATTTTTGTCAGCTAAAACTACCCAACCCCTCTGGGTTGCTGCTTATCCTGAAAGCAAAAATGTATGTCTCAACCACACTTGAAAATCTTGGCTTTACAAATACAGACTAACACATTAGTGGACTGAGGTTTCACATTTTATTGTTATCTTAAAAAGATTTGTTTTCATTTCCAAATATAGAACTAATTTTCTGCATATAATTTAAAACTGACACCTAATACATATTAACAGAAATGGGACTGATCCAGACAGACAACACAGACACCCCTTTTACAGGGTGACTTGGGCAACAATGACAAAGACTGGGTGTCCAGTGCAGTGGGGGAAGGAACACCCAAATTATCCTTCTTCTCCAGAAATGCATTCCTGCAATACATTCAACTGAGTTTCCTTGCATACATATCAGACATGGCAAATAAGACAATTGACACCTGACCTGCCTTGAACCAGGCAGCACTGCCTACCTGTTGTCTGAAAACAGGAAGAGAAGATATCTGCTACCTACTTAGGAATCTCCACGGATCTGTGTTTTGGTTAAGAAGATGAAGGAGGAATGGCTTGCTGAAAGGAAATTATCCTGAGGCTGTGGTGGAAACCTACATAAGGCTCCTATCCTGGTCTGTAGCCAATTAAATTCTCAGCTATTGGTGTAAGCAGCCCTAACGCCCAAGGATAGCTGTACATAAGTGCTCAGCTAGATGCAAAATAGGTTCTCGAAACCACAATTCAGTCCAAGATAAAACTGCTGTCCATGCAACCCACATGGGATTACTAGTTTCCTCCCATCAGAGACAGACAGTTAATGGCCAACTATATGCCAGTTATGAAAGGCACCCAACGATTTTCATATTGACTTAGGGTTCTTCTGCATGGATGGACGAGTGGGCGGATGAATAACCCTCTGAATGGGAGAACAGTCATCAGTAGTCCATGTGTTTGAGAGGGCAACCCCCATTTCAGTGACTGCTGGTCCAGATGGATTACCAGAATTAGGACGGGAGAACCAGGAAAGGAGTTCAGCAAGCTACTTTATCTTGTGTTCCCAAGTTTACCAGCAAATTTTCTCATTTCAAGAGATATCTAAATATAACTTTTCTTAACATGAAGGTGGCATTTGATCTCCTACTACCTTTTCAAAAGAATTTTAAAATTCTGTCTTTTTCCATGTTCTTTTCTGGAAGATATATTTTAAAGATACATATTTTTAAAAAATCAAGCAGACTTTAGCAGGGATGAGTCAAGTATTTTAGTTTGGATTTTCTCTAAACTTTTATCTTACTTCTAAAAAATCTATATGAAGTTTGTATTTTCAAATGGTTAACCTGGGAGCATGAATTTTTTTTTAGCAGATTTCATGTTTTGTCATTCTTTTTTCACATTTTATGCTACAGGGTGGGGGGAGTATTAAAAATATAAAATATTCTTACCTTAAAAGATAATTAAAAGTGCCTAGTAGTGACATTGAACTTAACATGATAAATATATGATCAAATGGCCAGAAATAAAACAAAACCCAGTAACATGCCCCAAAATGGTCTCTTGCAGTGCTAAGCAGCTGTCATGCAGTTTCTTCCTTTCCTTCGACATCTCATACTGAGCACCTGAATCATCATCCACAGCCCTACTGCGCTGTCCTCCCCTCCCCTCCTCCTTGTTCTCCTCAGGAGGGCATAACAGTGCAGCACAGCTGAGCTGTGGACATGCCACGGACATATATAATGTGCTGAAAACAACAGGAAGACTGCAGCTGGCCTTCAATACATTATAGCTGGTGGGTAAGTAATTCTTAGCCAAACTTTATCTGCAAAAGCATTCTCCCCTTCTCCATTTCATTTCCCACTGGACACCAATCTATAGAAAAAAACAAAATACTCAGTAATTCACAGCTGGTACTAAGCTTGTTTGCCACAGCTTGGGCAGGTCTTCTGGTGTCCAGTTCCTTTTCAGTGAGAACATACAATATATACACTATACAGAGTTACTGAGTGCAACAACAAATACATTAAAAAGAGATCTACTCTTATATACAGTATTTATAAAAAGCAAATCAATCAGCCATCACCCCAGTACAAAAATACATGACTCTTATTTATGACCATTACATTTATTAAACCCTAGAAATAATTACTTATGGACTGAAAATTATTTTTATAACCACAGTGCTGTAAAAATATTCTCTGTTTGCTTCCTATTCTTCCCACATCCATCCTGCTGCAGCTTTGAAATTCATAAGGTGCAAGTCTCAAATGAATGCTTTCCTGTGGCTTTGGGTAAGAGGAGGCAGTAAGTGTGGAAAAGACAGCTGTAATGGGGGCAGGGGAGGAGGAATTAGTGTACTGGGAGGTAGTCAGCAGTAGTTCAGCACCCCAATGCGGTAAGAAACCCTCGTTTCATCCAGGATTCCTATCCAAGTTTACTTGTAGGACTGCAAACTATCAATCTGCTTTTGTTTTCCATGGTGTCAAAGCAGCGTGTTCTAATTTGCAGTGCAAGGCATGTTCTACCGTCTTCTCAAAGGAAATAGTCCTATGCAAGTGCCATTCATTTCAACAGGGGAAGAGGGAATTACTGCCTGTCTTTAGCGGGTATTGGATCAAGGTTTCTCTTAAGTGCAAATGCAGCTCATTTCTGATGCTAGCCAGCAGTCGCTTATTTTCAAGTGTGTTGTTTCCTTAGTTTACATTCCTTAACTACGGTTTGATGTGCTTCCCTGATGCAAGATTCTTGCATAAGAAGACATACTTGATGAAATGTATTATTATTTTAAAAACCACCAGATTGCTCAAACATTCCATATTAACATTTTTCTTAAAAGAAAAGAAAAAGACCGTTTGGCGTTTGTGCCGGGTATTATCCCCTCTGTTCCTCCCACCACTTCCCATGAGGACAGGACATTGCTCTAATATTGCCAAAATATCACTTTCAGGAGTTTCATGCAATGACTAAAATACAGCCGAGACCCATTTTGAATGATCTCGGCCCTGAGAAGCCCTCAGAGCACAACAGCAACCGTGAACTGTGAACCAGAGTGACAACATGGCTGCCATTGCCCACTGGAAACTGCAGTAGCCTCAAGCATCAGAAGGGGGCAGTGTAGCTTCACGTAGTGGCTAGAGAACTGTTCGTGTTCAAGGGTACATTGTTGCTGCTGTGTCCTTAAATATAAAACATCAGTTGTCCAAATGTTATATTTCTACACTTGTCTCAGCCATATAATCAATTTCCAGTTGCACCAGGAATGCTGAGTGCACAATTCAGCTGTCCTCACATGCATGATTTCCAACAGGATTTTTGCTGGACATGGAAAATCTGAGATTTGCTATTCTTTGCCACATGGACCAGCAGAGCAAAGCTTTGGATCTATGAATATGAGCACAATAGCGAGGCAGAACCTGGACACTGGGATGGGTTTCATCGCAGGCATTCCTATACTGTAGGTGTCTGCCTATTGCCTGAATGCTCTCTTCTTCAACAGACCTGGAAGGGACATATAAAGCTGCCTGGTCAAGAAGTTGAAGAGTAAAATATGCTGCTGTGGGTGGTGGAGAAAGAAATATGTTGAAGGTTCCCAAACTTTCAGATGAGGGCCCAATGCAAGCAGCTTGAGCATTTCACTTGCTTAACAGCCCCCTATGAAGGACTAGTCTTTTGCTCCCTGCAGTGAACCTGGTTTTTCATTTGACAACTGTAGCTCATGCAGGGCATTTTTCTGAAACTGTCAGCTTCACACTGAATGCTAACAATGGGAGGAAGTCAGAGTTGGATAAATTACAATACAAATGAACTGAAAGACAGTATCCACTCCATGTCCTTAGCACAACAGTTTGCAAACTATGGTCTGCCAATCCTCTTCCAACAGTGTCAAGGTTAACATGATGCACATGGTCCTTCCGTACATGTTCCTGCGGCCTGTGCAACACAGGGGTCATTGCCTACAATTATGTCAGCCCCCTATCCCTCCCCATGTGAGCCAAGATCCAGTGGTCCATGTTACTAATAATGTAAATAGTCCCTAAGAAACAACTTGGTTCTTTGTTTTTTCCCTTCTCTTTCCCATTAGGTTTTCTACCCCTACTTTCTATCCGTTTCCTTCTCTTGCAAGAGGCTGATTGCAACAAGACCTCCAAAACCTCGAATAAGAGTAAACTTTGATGGCCATAATGATGACTTGGGGAGAAGCTTTGACCAATCATTTTTTCTTATTTAGAATTTAAAAAATTACAAGCGCAGAGAATAAAGATGGAGAAGGTCAAGCAGCTACCAAGCAAGGCCTCGTCTTCTAATTTGAGCGCATGCTGAATACTTGACTAATCCTGCATAAATTAAGGAAAAGCAGAGTATATCCTTGCCAAATTCAGAAAGGCAGCTATATAAATACAATTCCATGGGAATACGTTAGGAACACATGAAGCTGCCTTCTACTAAGTTAGACTCTTTGGCCTAACAGAAGACTGGCAGCAGCTTTCCAGGAGGAGGTCTTTCACTTCACCTAGTACACAAACCTTTTTTTAAAAAAACTAGCAATTCCGAAGACTGGACCAGGAACCTCCTGTATTCGAAGCAGAAGCTCTGCGAACTTAGCCAAAACCCCTTTCCAATCTCACCTCAGCTACAAATCAGAACAAGAGGAGCCACCACATGTACAACCACCACATGTAATGCAAATTCTCCTAAACAACTGGAATTAACAGCAATCAGACTTAACTACCAGTGAGGCTCCTGGGCAGTCATTGAAGTGGGGACACAAACAGGGGGGTGGAGGTCATTAACACAGAATCACTTCCCAGCCAGGATGCAGAACATCAAGCTACCCTGTGGGAGGACACTGATTTTTGAGGCTGATAAGGCTCCCACCTGGGCAGAGGGAGTGGAACAAGTTCAACAGGAGAAACATACAAAGAAACAAGGGCCGAGAAGCAACGTCTGAGAGGAATAAAAGCCCAAGGTTTGTCTTTAAGACTTCTAAAAGCAACGATTATTACTTCTTTCATCGTTGTCCCAAATCCTTCAGTTCCAATTTGTAGCCCCAATACCAACATTATTTAAAAGGTACGTAGGGGAAACCTCCTCTGAATCAGTGGGGAATCTCAGGTGCAAACACTATGCCTGCACTCTTTAGCCACAGTCCCCCAATTTCCTTCTGTTCCTGTCCCTAACTTTCAAGAGCCCGCAAGTGTGGGCTGGACACACAGGAAACACAGGGCCAGGCATCTGCCTTGTGGACCCCCACCCTCGCCCCTTTGAATTGGTCTATCCCCCCCTTTGTATGTTCATTAGGCGCTGTTCGTCTGGCCTGTCCCAGACTATGAGATGAAAACATCCCCTCAAGAGAGTTAGAAGAACTGGCTTCTGGTCCAGTCTGGCTTACAGCATCCCTTGGCTCAGTGTCAGTGTGGGGACTGAGTTAGAGAACAGCACCCCTTGGCTCAATGTGGAGCTGGGGACTTGATGGCGGTACAGTACTAGCAGAGGTAGGGGGGCAGGAAATGTATCAAAGCCAGATCAGTCCTCCAAGGCATTGATCCACAACACAAGGCCCGGCCTAGTGGCTGCCCCCGCTCTTCCCACCACCAGTTGCCCAGTCAATGATGATGAAGCTGAGGCTCATGATCATGAAGAGCACACCAAGGCCTGCGAAGAGAGCTGCCTGCAATGAGAAAACAGGAGGGGAAAATGTCAATTGTGGAAACAGAACACTGGGGGAAGGGATCATGTCACAGGGCTTCAGCCCTTTTCTCCTCTTTCTCATCACCTAGTCTGGGGCAGGGGAGGTGTCAAAGCAATTGAATCTTTAAAATCTGTGAAATATTCAGGCACACTTAGAAACGAGTGTAAAAACATTTCAGTCTTCCAGGACATTTTTTTGTTGACTTGAACATCACTTTTATTAAACAAAAGCTCTTGAAAGGAAGATTCCAGTTCTTACTGTCATGAACAATAATTGTGCACATCTTGTATAGACTTGGCCATACATAGTTAGGTCACAGATGGTAACTTTCATAATATTTTGTTTCCACTAATTGCTGACACCCCCACCATATATAGAATCTCTCTCCTCCCCCCTAATTATCTATGAATCTGATGAAATGGTTCCTAGACCACCAAAATTTAAAGTATTCTAAGTCTTTAAATGCAACTTTTGGTTTTGATCTGGCTCCTGGGCCACCCTAATACCATAAAACATATGGAGAAGTTTTACTCATAAAAGGAAGTTCTATATGTTATAGATACATGCCCCTTTGAGATGTAATCTCTTTTTTGTATTCCTATATAACTGTGCACATGTGTGTGCAGACTCAACAGTTTGGATCAGAGCTATGCAGAATAGTAAGAGGAGATCCAACTCTTCAGCAGACTGTTTCGTTTTGCCAACTCTAACTGAGCTGAAAGTGCTACTGGCAGAGAACTATGAACAGTGTTGGGTGTTTTATCCCTTATGGATAGAGCTGACTTTATAAACTGAGTATCAACATCTGTTAAGGCAGTGGTCCCCAACCTGCGGGCTGCCCGGGAAGCTTCTTACTGCGGGAGGGCGGGGAGAAGGAGCCGCGACCCGGCGCTATGGCCTTCGCAGCCCGGCAGCGGGCCGCAGCCCGCAGGTTGGGGACCACTGCCTTAAGAAGATGCGCGGGCGAGAAGATGCGCGGGCGCGGCCCGCGGGCGCGGCCTGCGGGTGCGGCCCGATGCGTGGGCGCGGCCCATGGGCGCGGCCCGATGTGTGGGCGCGGCCCACGGGCGCGGCCCGATGCGTGGGTGTGGCCCGCGCCCCGATCCCCTGCCGGTCCCCAACCTCAGAAAGGTTGGGGACCACTGTGTTAAGGGGTTGCTTTATTAAACTAAATATACTTCCCCCCCCAGTTTATCATCTGGAGTAGACAGATATCCAAAAGCTGGCTATTCCTTATGAAATACTGTTTAGATAACATTATCACAACCAAATGATTGCAACCTTGTTTATCTGTTGCTACTGTTGCAAAACGTTCATTACCTGAAACTGCAATCATGGATCCCTGGTCCATCAATGCAAAAACTAACTCTGCATACTACTATCTCCATGACTTGGGAGACATCACTCATGTGACTTGGACCACTGTCTCAAGGCCCCAGTTGCTCTCCTTTGAGCCTGACAGTAAAGTCTATGGATCAGGAAGTACTGAGCCAGACCCCTAGCAACTACAGCAATGGGAAACACTCCAGCACAAGTCTGAAGAAAAGTTGTTTTTTATGCCCCACTTTTTAATACCTGAAGGAGTCTCAAAGCAGCTTACAATCTTCTTTCCCCATAACAGATACCCTGTGAGGTAGGTGGGGCTGGGGCTCTGAGAGAACTGTGACTACCTCAAGGTCCGCCAGCTGGCTGCATGTGGAGGAATGTGGAATCAAACCCGGTTCTCCAGTTTAGAGGCTACCCCTCTTAACCACATGCTAGTTCTCCAGAAGACCAAGACCACCTAGGTATGGACAATGCCATGACATTCATGCCAGGGTAAGTCTAAAAAGGCAAGGTAAAGGAAAGCATACTTCATCCCTCCACACAACTGTCCCAGGGAGTCTCTGTGACCCAGCTAGCTCCTCAAACAGAACATACCAGGATCTTGGGTGGGGATTTCATGGGCTCCTTGTCTTTGGGCATGATTCGTATGTAGAATATTGCTGGGAAGATGAATATCAGGCAGGGGGCCGAAGTGGCACCTGTGAAGCAACAGAGAACAGGTTTTGGTGGCTGAAAAAAAAAATGCTCCAGGATGAGAGACCCCTCACTAGGCCACCCTACCTCACATACTTTTCCTTGTAAAAAAATGATACAAAAATGAGCTGGCATGGTCCTTGGCCTTGCCCCACTGCTCTGGCCAAGTCAGACAACCTATTGATTTCCCCCTAGGAATGGAATTTGAGATTAACATCAGCAGAGAAATAAACAATGTTTGAATGGCTGAAGGGGGGGGTGGCCTCTGAAATCATACAGCAAACAAAAATGTTGTAGACAGTGGCCTTGATCTCTGGAACACACGGTCCCAGTGTGATCACGGGATCGCAATGTGGAACTCTTCCTGTGATTAGCGCTCTCAGAATCCAACTGGCCACAAAGCGGGGTGACGCAAATCATGGAGTTCAAGTTGTGTACCCGGGAGTTCCACTGATTGCCTCAGAGGTGGGTAGAAATTATTCTGGCCAAGGCAATGTCCTTCATCTGCCTGGCTGGGGAGGAGAGAACTAATGAATTAGGAAGGGGCTTTGAATTGCCATCCATGCACTGTAAGAACAGCCTTGGTGGGACAATTTAATTGACTCCACTAAGCACCACCCATAGAGGAATATATACAATTAGTGTATCAGAACGCAAAATCCATTTTCTGCAGAGGAGAAACATGACACAGGATTTAGTACTCCGCATGTATTCAGAAGTCACTTGACTATTGTTTCTACAGAACAGATTTTCTGTGTTTCTAAAGAACACAGGAGCTATCCTCAGTGGAGACAGAAATGGCCAGTCAGACAAGCTCATGGTTTCAAAATTAGCCATTTTTACTCCTGTCTGAGGCCCAAAGTATCCAGTCAGAGTACCACTACTTCAGATAACGTAGAGTCATCTGATGTACAGAACTCGGCTCCTGTCTGGCTCTGCGGAAGCAGCAAACATGCAAAATTCACAGAAGGGGTTGCTTTAGGAAACATACTTTATCAATCACTTTATTAAAATAGTAGCTACCAGAACACAGGAGATATTCTGTACTTAAATAGTTATGCATCCTCTGTTTAATACCTTTGCTTGAAGCCTTCAAGACATCATTTTTGTACCACTATAATAATAATCTTTGCACACACATCACACACAGACAAAACAGGCACAGCCAGCAACTCATTTTGGTAAATATTTGGAAAGAACCAAGTAGTAAATGGAGTCTAGGGGATTTAGGAAGGATTATCCATGATTTCCCCTGGGCAAACTGGCTCAGTTGGTGGGGAAGCTGTGAGTACCACATGGAAACTTGCAAGCAGAGGAGGAGAGACAAAGAGATTCCCCGAATATGGAACACAACTCACCAATCAGACCAAAGATTCCCAGAATGGATGGGGCAAAAATGACAAGCAAATTAATAGATGTCAGCAATACCACAGCAATTATAATGTGCCGAATCCAGCTGAAGTCCTTGTCTTGAAACAGCATTTGCTGAATGGCACGACGCACCTGAGGATTAAAATAAAAGTGGGTGACATCAGGTTTCCCTCTCCAGAAACACTTCACAGTTCTTACCTGCTTGCATTTTAAGCCTGTCTATCCTGTCCTCTTGTGGCACAGGGTGGTAAGGCAGCCGACCTGCTGTCTGAAGCTCTGACCATGTGGCTGGAAGTTCGATCCCAGCAGCTGGCTCAAGGTTGACTTAGCCTTCCATCCTTCCGAGGTTGGTAAAATGAGTACCCAGCTTGCTGGGGGGTAAAACAGTAATGACTGGGGAAGGCAAACCACCCTGTATTGAGTCTGCCATGAAAACGCTAGAGGGCGTCACCCCCAAGGGTCAGACATGACCCGGTGCTTGCACAGGGCATACCTTTACCTTTATCTTATCACAACCTTATCACAACAATCCGTGATCCTACTTGGTTATGATCTTTGTCCCACTGGACAGCCAGTTTCTTCAGACTTCATAAAAGCTCTCCTTTTGGATGCCAAGAAGACTCTTCTTTGGGCCTTAGCTGCTTCCGTCCGTACCCCAGCTATTTCCCAACCATAGGAACACATTCCTGGCCCTTAACTTAAGAAGAAACCAGATGCATGCTTAACTCAGGAGTGCAGTTGATGGGGACTAGCTCAACATAGATCCCATGCTGATAGTGTCAAGCAAAATCCTGAAGGATTCCTCACTTCCATATGGCCACCCGTGAGGTTAAATTTGACCAAAGCTACAGGGGTGTTTACACAAGTAGCTTGAGATGTGCAGTTGTACCCACGTCATTCAGGCCCCCAGCAGCAAACACACAGAGGAATAACATAGTGCAATAAGCAGCAGAATTATACCCTCCTGATCTTATTGATTTCAATGGACTTGCAAGAGTGCAACTTTGCTTAGGACTTCATTGGTAGCTCCACAGCACTCATAAGACCTCCTCGCCTCACCATCAGCGGCAGTGAGGCGGGGCACCGAGGGGGGCAGCCCCCAGCAAGTGGAGCGGAAGGAGCAGGGAGGGGCTTGAACGGGCAGGCCCAGGGGCTTGGGCTATCTTTTCTACTGCCAGGGGTCTGTCATTTGGGACACAACAGTAGCATGTGGACCGAGTGCTCCTGCCATTTATTCCCAGGTTTCTGGTTTGTTTACCAATGAATGACCAAAGATGATTCGCAGTCTAGGAACTGGACTTGAGACAGATTTCTGGTAAAAAGTGCAGGAAGACTGCCCCCACCCCCCAGCCTTCCCCCAATTTCCTGAGAACAGGACTCACTGGGAAAAGGACAATGGGCACTGTCAGCGTCACAGCAGTGAGCACAGCCACACGCACACACAGAACCAGCACATCGAATGGGTCCACTCTGCTGTAGGTGTGTAGCAGTTCTGATTCCACCTGGCCTGGAGAGGACAGAGAAGAAACCATAGCATTACCTGACCAGGCCTCATAACTAGCAAGGGGTTTATATATTTGGGACACAACAGAACTGTGTTTAATAGGGGTAGGATGTGAAGATGCTGGCCATCTCTGCACCTAAGTAGGGCACCAGAGAACAGCAAGAGAAAGGGCATCCTGCCACTGCATAAATATTATCCAGCACACAACATGGAAGAAGGAAGGAAGCTCAGAGGGACTTCTTACTAAAGGGGCCTCTTGTAAATGCACAGGAATGGCTCCAGCAAGAGGCTGAATAGACGGCCAGCTTTGTAAAACATGGAAAGAACCACAGCACTTGTCTGGCTCAGGAGATGCCAAATTTGGGCATTGGGTGAACACATAAGAACAGTCTTCAGTTAAACGCAGGTAGTGTTTGAGACACAGTAGTCATAACTATTGTCATCATCATCCCAGGGTCCACCTTTTCTCCACGATCTGGCATAGTAGAAGGGACTTACTGTGGAAAGTGAGGTAGCCAAAGAGGGCAGCCAGGAAATACATGACATACATGACAGCGATGGAAATGTTGGAAATGCACTGCATCTTCTTCTTAGAGGGGCTAAAAGACAACCAGAGACACAACATGAGGGGCAGGATCCTTGATCACTCAGAAAGCCTTGCACCACACACTCCCCCCCCCCCAAAGACAAAGAAGCAATTGGCTATAATCAACTAAGTCCAAAAGTGCAACCATCTCTCCTGCAAAATCAGCATCTACAATGGCACAGCATACTGGTTCTCTTGAGCACTGGGATTTGATATGCAAGCAGTGAAAGACATGGAGCCTTATGAATGAAGTTATGCAAAGACTGATTTGCTCCTTAACCAAACACCACTATCCAGCCATATTTTTTCCCTGGCTTGGTTTGGGACTTTTAGCTACACAGCAAGTCTCTGGCATGGAGTGACCTCTTAAAAATGGACCCTGCAACATCTTTACTCATCTAGGAGCTCCTTTTCTCCACCTCCTGAATCACTCCATTGCCAGACTATGGTACTGGATCATCAGCATGTCTGAATACTTACTCCTTCAGCTCGGTGTAGATAGGTAGAACTTCAGGATGACACACAAAAGCAAATGCCATTATGGGGATGGTGTAGGCTGTCTGCAAGAGACCAAAGAAAGAGGAGGGAGGAGATGACTGGGCACTGCTGGGCAGGTTCCTTTTTACCTGGGCAAGCCTGATCAGATCTCAGAAGCTAAGCAAGGTCGGCCCTGGCTAGTACTTGATTGGGTGACCTCCAAGGAATACCAGGTCATGAGCTGGGGCAGGCATTGGCAAACCACCTCTGAACGTCTCTTGCCTGGGCAGCTAGACAATCTTAGGATCTCCTGGTCACATTACACACATGCCATATATGATAAATAAATAATAACAGCAGCTTCTGTGACTGGGAGGCATGAAGGCAAGCATCACTGATAGGATTAGCTCTAGGGAAAGATGTTGGGTGCTTCCTTGTGTTTTTAGCGCCAACTCTTGCATCTGTCCCATTAGGAAGTGGTGGTAGGCAGGGGTGCCTTCACCAGTGACAATCCTTTCCTTTTCTCCTGCCTTTCTGTATTCTACTTCTTCTACCACAAGCTGATCTACTGTCAGATCCGTTCATTCCCATCCCTCACTGCCACACTATGCTTTGTCCATGCTCTTCCTTATTAGAAGCCGTCTCCCTGCCTCCTTTCATCAGGCTGCCTGTCACCCTCTCCTTCAAATCCCTCTTCAAACCCTACTTTTTCAGCAAACTGTTACCCTATCTACCCACCACATGTAATTTACCCCATTCTCACCATGGAAGCTTGCCAGGTGACCTACTTCCTCTCATGCTAACCTACCTCACAGGACTGCTGTTATTATAAAGATAAAAGGAAGCTCATGTTGGGTCCCCACTTTGCAGAAAAGCCGCATATAGATAAATGCATGCATACAGTTTGCCCTGTGTTCTTTGACTTGGCTGGCTTCTCTCAAGCTCAGCATTGTTTGGTTTTTGGTAGTTTCTGCTTGGCTTTTGTCAGAATGGTCTTCAAACTGATCTGGTAGCACTTTCTTCTTCACTTCTGGAACCTAACTTCAATAGTTAATGTCACATGACCATGCCATATCTCTAGTCTGTTGCATGTCTGGGCTCAGCTCTATAGCCACAGAGCCATACAGTGACAGCCATCAGCTCAGTCATGACAGTAAAGATGTGGTTTATTCAGCTACACATGCAGCATTCTTTAGTTAAGTCAGTTACATCTATGAAGCTGTGTTAATTGGTTTGTTTGTTATCCCCACTGGCTGTATTATGAATCCACCCCTCTGACCTGAGAGTTGAGTGTGAACAAGCTTGAAGAGCAGATGTCTTCCTCAGATTCCTGGATGACAGCGTGGTCATTCTGATAGTTGCTGGTACTGACGGGGGTGTAGTTCAGGCTGCTTGAGGTGTTGCTGAACCGGTCAGGAAGTGGACAGGGAATATGAAACGTTTTGTAGATTACCTGCGGTGAGAAAACAAAAATTATCACTCCAGCAGTTTCAGAACCCACTGACGCTATGGCACTGTTTGTTGTTTTGTTTTACTCACCCTGGCCATTTTTTCTCAGATTCCTTTCAGCTTGGCCCATTAACAAATATTTATATGTAAGGCCAAAACTGTGCTGCAAACATTTTACTGAGCATTCCACAGATTTATCAGAGCACCCTAAAAGCCACACCATCTAACGCAAAAACCCACGACTGTAGCTGAGATGCAGCTGATGCCCATGCAACTGAAAAGGCAGTGGTTCTGGAAGACTCAGTAGCCCTCATTAAAAAACTGAATCACAAAGGTAGAGGAAGAAAATCCTAAAAGGGTGGGCAGAAACTAGAGATTGTCAAATAATCCTGGCAACATGAGGGCAATCCACAGGTGTCTCTGGTCTGCTTGGTGGCTGTTAGAATGAAAGGAATTAAATTAGAGTGTTTGTCCTATGGCCCTATGGGGGTGGGTCCCGTCATGTGCATATCCCATTTCTACATCAGGATGGTATAGTGGTTAGGAGTGCGGACTTCTAATCTGGCATGCCAGGTTCGATTCTGCGCTCCCCCACATGCAGCCAGCTGGGTGACCTTGGGCTCACCATGGCACTGCTAAAACTGTTCGGATCGAGCAGGAATATCAGGGCTCTCTCAGCCTCACCCACCCCACAGGGTGACTGTTGTGGGGAGAGGAAAGGGAGGGCGATTGTAAGCCGCTTTGAGCCTCCTTCAGGTAGAGAAAAGCAGCATATAAGAACCAACTCTTCTTCTTCTTCTTCTTCTTCTTCTTCTTCTTCTTCTTCTTCTTCTTCTTCTTCTTCTTCTTCTTCTTCTTCTTCTTCTTCTTCTTCTTCTTCTTCTTCTTCTAGAAGAGCAGTGGCATCTCAACTGGAGAACTAGGCTTGACTCCCCCCTCTACCACGTGTAGCCAGTGGAGTGACCTTGGGTTAGTCAAAGTGCTCTCAGAGCTCTCTCAGCCCCACCTACCTCAAAGGATGTCTGTTGTAGGGAAAGGAAGGGAAAGGTGTTCATAAGCTACTTTGGGACACTTTCAGGTAGTGAAAAGCAGGGCATAAAAAGCAGCTCTTCACTTTTCTTCTAAGCTAATTCCCTTTAAGGTATCACAATGGGGCTGCCCCCTTCAGTGATCGAATATAACAAAACCACCTCTGATCCTAATTAATACCCTCCAAATTATGAAAGAGACAGTTCCCTTAATAGCATAAAGGGGAAGCGGAAACCAGGGGTGGGAGATGTGCAAATAACAGGGTCCACATCCCACCACCAGTTACTACCCATTACTGAGTTCATTTATACTATTACGTAAAACCATGAGGCACACAAAGGATGGATTACAATGTCTCTACACTAATACGCACAGTATGGGAAACAAGCAGGAGGAACTAGTAGTCTTAATAGAGGAAGGGGGCTATGACCTAATAGGAATCACAGAAACTCGGTGGGATAATACTCACAATTGGAATACTAAAATTGAGGGGTACAATCTATTAAAAAGGGACAGACAAGTAAAGAAGGGAGGAGGTGTAGCAATATATGTTAAGAATCTTTATACCTGTGAAGAAATACAGGTACCGGAGCATGAAAGTTCAATTGAGTATTTGGGTAAATATAAAAGGAGTAGGAAATGAGAGTGGTATTATTGTGGGGGTCTGCTATAAACCACTAAGCCAGTCGGAGGACTTGGATGAGATACTCCCATACCAAATTACACAATTCCCAAAGAGGGGGAACCAGTGGTCATGGGTGACTTCAATTACTCAGATATCTGTTGGAAGACCAACTCTGCTAAAAATACAATGTCCATTAATTTCTTAACTTATCTTGCCGACAAGTTCGTTTCCCAGAAAGTAGAGAGGGGAACCAGGGGCTCTGCTATTTTAGACTTGATTCTCATCAATAGAGAAGAACTGGTAGATGAGGTGGAAGTAGTGGGCACACTTGGTAGTAGTGACCATGTGATTTTGGAATTTTCAATTGTGGGAAAGAGAAAACTTTTATGTGGTTGGATGTATAGACTGGACATCAGGAAAACAGATTTTAGCAGACATAAAGGTATTTTGGGTAGAGTCCCGTGGTCAGAAAGACTTAAAGAGATGGGAGTCCAAGAGAGCTGGGAGTTTCTTAAAAGTGAAATACTGATGGCTCAATCACAAACAATTTCCTAAGAAGAAAAGATGGAAGGAGCCTAAGGAAGCCAAGGTGGCTCCATAAGCAGCTGTCAAATGATTTGAGGAATAAAAAAGAGTCATTTAGGAAATGGAAGAAAGGCCTTATTACCAAGAAAGAGTATAAACAAACAACCAATAATTGTAGGGAGAGTGTTAGAAAAGCTAAATATGAACTTAGGTTAGCAAGAAGTGCTAAACATAGCAAAAAGGGCTTCTTTAGTTATATTTCAAGTAAGAAAAAGAATAAGGACTCTGTAGGACCACTGTGAGGACAAGAAATTGAAATTATAACAGATGATGAAGAGAGGGCTGAACTGCTTAACTCCTATTTCTCCTCAGTCTTGTCTTGTGTTGGAAATAGTGTTCAACGTGGCAAAAACGTGTCACAACAGGGGGGATGGAAATGGTGACCTAGGATCACTGTGGGGGCAGTCCATAAACCTTTTGGGCCAGATGAATTACATCCAAGGGTACTAAAAGAACTTGCAGATGTAATCTCTGAACTTCTGTCCTATCTTTCTGACACTTCTTGGAGAACAGGTGAGGTGCCAGATGATTGGAGGCGGGCAAATATTATCCCCATCTTCAAGAAAGTAAAAAAGGAGGATCCGGGTAACTACCGACCTGTCAGCTTGACATCTGTAGCTGGCAAAACTTTGGAACAAATCATCAAACAGTTGGTCCTTGAGCAGCTGGAACATGGGTTTCGCAAGATCAAGTCATGTCAGACCAACCTTTTCTCTTTTTTCAAGAAAGTTACTACCTTGCTGGATCAGGGGAATGCTGTGGACATAGTTTATCTGGATTTCAGTATAGCTTTTGATAAGGTTCCATATTACAGTCTTTTTGACTGTAAAATGCGTTGGTAAAATGCGGTATGGATCCCAATTCTGTCAGGTGGGTCGATAACTGGTTGACAGATTGTATCCAAAGGGTACTGTTAATGGTTCAGCATCATATTGGAAGAGAGTGACAAGTGGAGTACCCCAGGGATCTGTCCTGGGGCCTGTAACATATTTATAAATGATTTGGATGAGGGATTAGAGGGGGTACTTATTAAATTTGCAGACAATACTAAACTGGGAGGGGTAGCAAACACAAAACAAGACAGAATGATCTTGATAAGCTTGAGAAGTGGTCTGAAGTGAATAAAATGAAATTAAATCGGGACAAAAATAAAATTTTGAATTTAGTTAGGAAAAAACATATACACCAATATAGGATGGGGGAGACTTTTCCTGGCAGTAGCATGTGCAAAAAGGATCTAGGAGTCTTAGTAGACCATACATTGAACATGAGTCAGCGGTGTGACTTGGTGACTAAAAGGACAAGTGGGATTTTGGGCTGTATCAAACGGAGTATTGTGTCCAGATCACGGGAGGTGATGGTACCATTTTACTCTGCTCTGGTTCGACCTGACTTGGAGTACTGTGTTCAGTTTGGGGCACCCCAATTGAAGAGGGATGTTGACAAACTGGAGCGTGTCCAGAGGAGAGCAACAAAGATGGTGAGGGGTTTGGAGACCAAGACGTATGAAGAAAGGTTGGGGGTGCTTGGTCTGTTTAGCCTGGAGATGGGATGACTGAGAGGGGATCTGATAACCATCTTCAAGTATTTAAAAGGCTGCCATATAGACAATAGAGCAGAATTGTTTTCTCTTGCCCTGGAGGGATGGACCAGAACCAATGGGATGAAATTAATTCAAAAGAAATTCCAAATAAACATCCAGAAGAAGTTCCTGACAGTTAGAGCAGTTTCTCAGTGGAACAGGCTTCCTCAGGAGGTGGTGGGTTCTCCATCTATGGAAATTTTTAAACAGAAGCTGGACAGCCATCTGACGGAGAGGCTGATTCTGTGAAGACTTAAGGGGGTGGCAGGTTACAGTGGATGAGCAATAGGGTTATGAGTGTCCTGCATAGTGTAGGGGGTTGGACTAGATGACCCGGGAGGTATCTTACAACATATGATTCTATATGTTGAGACAGCCCTCTGCAGCATAAAAGTTCACCATGCATTAGCTAGGGCTGGAGGAGGTTTTATCTTATTATTTATTTATTTACGGTCATTTAGACCAAAATTTTTGAAGCACTACTATACAATAGTAGTTTGTAAAGGGAAGGTAATACATTAAAAGGATAAAAATGCATCAACAATAAAACTTAAAACTTCTCCACCATAAAAACCAACATTTAGAAGCATTAACTTCCGTTGACTATTTTACACGGATAAAATGAGCCATAAAAGCTATAAAACTAATAAAACTGTTAAGATATAAAACAAAAGACAAGATTAAGAGGCGTGCGATACATCTACTAACTAAAAAACATAAGAAGTTCTGTGGACCTATTATGGCTATACATGAGTGACCCATTCTTTCCTAATTCTTAAAGCTAGCCACGCAAATTTTGCTACTTTGCTAGTTAACAAATTATCTGTATCTGATAGCAATATTTGCAGGCAATGCCTTCTCAGGTCGCGAGGGAATTCTATAAGCATTGTTACTAATGCACCTGTGCGAATATGATTATACAGCTTGCACTCAAATAAGATGTGTTCTGTGTTGTCTACTTGACCCTCATTGCAGATACAGAGTCAATCCTTGAGAGGGAGTCCATCAAATTTCCCACTCAAGTAAGCAGAGGGCAGGGCATTGTGACGAAGGAGGGTAAAGGATCTCCTGTGCTCAGGATTTACCACTTTTCTTAGATATTGCATCTGGGTGTTCCTGTTTAGGAGATCTTTCCTAAAGAGTGGGTCCTGAATATTGTTGAGATCATGTTGTCTCTCTACGTCTATCACTCTTGTCTTAACAAAATCTATAGACTTGTCATAACCCATAGACAAAAACAATTGATATGAGAGACCATAGTAGCACAACCTTTTAGTGAGTGCAATTTGCCAAGGAGGTTTTATCATACATGTAATATCAAAAGATGCAGCCTGTCCTCACCAACAGCTTCATCCTCTCCATTTCATAATTTGCAACATTTAAGCTCCAATAGATGTTGCCCTCTCTCAACACTTAAAGAAAATTAGTAGGGGGTAGAAATAGGGGTCTGTGGCTACGTGTAGGATGACACCCATCTCTTACCCATGATTTCCACCCCCTGCCACTCCAGGCTGTAAAGAAGTAAGTAGTGAACCCTGCAGCTTAAACATCAGACAAACTGAAGGGAAGGGGGAGATTTCTCCTTCTCCACAATTCCTTGTAGGTCACCCTCTTGAACTGGCTCAGTATGATTTCCAAACCAGCATCCTGACTGCAAAGGGCTGACCCAGGGGTACCAGAAGCCTGAGCAGGTTTGCACAGAGCGAGTCTTGAGGCACACAAGGGAATCGCAGTCTACATGAACAGGCTGATCACTGGACCTGCAATTCTGCTCCCCCCACCCCCCAAAGAAGCACTCAAGCTGTGCTTGGTTCACACGGCCTCATGACAGGTCGAATGCAGTAACAAGCTGACCTCAGACACCAGCCGGGCAGACAGAGTAAGTATTGACAGATGCAGTGCAGTTGCAAAGCTATGATTGGGCACAGAAAGGTGAATTGCTGTTGATGGAAACACAGGGGGGCTGTTTAAATAGCATCCTAAAAGCACATCGCCCAACACATTCCTCCATGTTTCATGCCATGACAGTGGGGGGGGGGGTTACAAGTGACTGGTAAGCAGAACAGGATGGACTCCCCCTGCTGAGAATGACACTGAGGCTATAATCTGCAAGATATCACACCCACGCTTATTTATAGGACTGGGGTGTTTCAAAAAGGAGCAAGAGATGCTGCTGGGTTCCTGTAGGATATGCCCTTGTGAAGAGCTGGGAATGGGGGAGGTAATTTTATTAGATCTGAATGCTTCTAAAGAACCGGTCTGCAAGCTGCCGTAACATGGACAGTTTATTTATTTCAGCAGTTGTCCCGCTTCACAGGGTCAGAGCAGCTTGAAATAATGTGAAAGGCACTAGGTGTGTATATCATCCCCCTTGGCTAGCATCCCACTGTCCAGGGTGGTACCCGAGAGTTGCAGGCACGATTCCTGTTGCTGACGCTTCGGTCACTGCCCCCAGCCTCCTCCCATCACCCTCTTCACTGGCACGAGGCTTCTTCACCCAGAAATAGAACAGTGCTGCTGACAAGGGAGTGAGAACGCGGCAGGGACACGTCTCTGCTGCTGAAACGGCTGCGGGGCAGCCTGCTTGCTATTCACTGTGACGGTTCAGCGACGCTTGCAAACACAGGAGCCATCCAGGCTTAGTGAAAGCAGGGGAAGCAAAACCCAGCTCTTGGGTCAGCTTGCCCAGCTCAAAAGAGGTGTTGCAAGGCCAGGCTCATGGGGTGACTGTGCTGGGGCTGGTTTCTAGATATAGAATCATAGAATCATAGAACCATAGAGTTGGAAGGGGCCATGCAGGCCATCTAGTCCAACCCCCTGCTCAACACAGGATTAGCCCTAAGCATCCTAAAGCATCCAAGAAAAGTGTGTATCCAACCTTTGCTTGAAGACTGCCAGTGAGGGGGAGCTCACCACCTCCTTAGGCAGCCTATTCCACTGCTGAACTACTCTGACTGTGAAAAAGTTTTTCCTGATATCTAGCCTATATCGTTGTACTTGTAGTTTAAACCCATTACTGCGTGTCCTCTCCTCTGCAGCCAGCAGAAACAGCATCCTGCCCTCCTCCAAATGACAACCTTTCAAATACTTAAAGAGGGCTATCATGTCCCCTCTCAACCTCCTTTTCTCCAGGCTGAACATTCCCAAGTCCCTCAACCTATCTTGTGGAAAGGCTAAGTGTCACGGGCAGGAAGGAACGTGTGTCTGCAAGTATGACTTCGGACTAAGCACCAGGTTCTGAAGACGTGCAAAACCCTGCCTGCAACCATCTTCTTTTACTAAGAAGGGTTTGCATCTACCCCCTCACCCCCATCAACCTAGATTTCCCTTTGTCCCATTTTCCTTCAGGTGTTTCTGGAAAACAGAAAGGTCTCCAGAAATAAAATAACCACTTAATGGGGCTTATGGCCAGGGAAGGTTCTCAGGATGGCACTGTAAGGCTGGAATCCTAAGTGGCGCAAGCAGGACTATGCTTGAGGAAGGCAGCTTCCCCACCTCCCCTGTCCTGCCTTCTATGCCCTTTAGAACCAGGCTCCTGTACAGGCCACTGTGAGGGGAACACAGCGGATCTGCAGTGGGAGAGGAAATTGGCAGAAGTTGCCCTGCCTTCTTCCACCAATACAAAGGCCAGCACAGTTTCTGTTGTGTCCACCAAATGGCAACTTAGGATCCAGCCCTTAAAACTGACAGTGACACAAAAGTTTTAATAACAAGCCTGTTAGGATTGTTTGCTTTCCGCAGGGCCTGTAAGACCCTGTAAGAGCTCTTCCACCAGGCGTTTGGTTGAGGCCAGGGTAGACCCTCGGTGTTTCCATCAAGGACCCCTTCCCAAAGTCTATCAGAGTCTATTAGACCCGCAGCCACTCACTCCTAGTGGAAGAAAACTTGGCCTCCATCTGAACGAGGTGGGATGGGATAGATTATTGGTGTTTTGACCACTTGCTTGTTTCATTGTAAACTAGGGGCAAAGCCCATTGTATCCAAGAATACAACGGGCGCTAGAGCTTGGCAGTGGGAAGAGGAAGGGGAGGAGTTGTCCAGTCTGTAAGGGCATGGGGTTGAATGTGTGTGTTGTGTGGGAGGTTGTGGTGGCAAGGTGGCAAATGAGGGTGTGGGTGTGGAGATATGGGTGTCAAGAACCTGTGGTGTGGAATGTTCGTTGAGTGTGGGAGAGGACTGACCTTTGGGAATTGTGGCATAGTGGTTACAGATGAGATTTCCAGAGCCATGTCCTCAGATATGTGAAGGGAAAATCAGACTGGAGACTCTTCTTAGGGGAAGATTACATGGCAACCAATTCCCCCCAGTTCTGTGTCATTTCCCTTCCTGTGTGAATTAGGTCACAGACACCGAAATGCCCCTCTGCCCTAATACACAGTACACAGGTGTCCACCCTGTTCCTGCTTTTCCATTTTTTCACTGTTGATAAAATGTTATGTGCCCACATGCTTCTTTCATGGTTGCTCCTTAGAAGAATGGATTTTTGTACCCTATTGCTTACTACCCAAAGGAGTCTCAAAGCGGTTCAGAAACACCTTTTCCATTTGTCTCCCCACAATAGTGAACCTATGAGGTATGTGGGGCTGTGAGAGGTCTGAGAGAACTGGGAATGGGCCGCAGTGACCCAACAGGCCTCAGGTGTCTCAAAGCATTTTCCAATCGTCTTCCCTTCCTCTCCCCATAACAGACTCCCCGTGATGCTGGTCTGCCTGTTTGCGCCCCAGAATACAAACCGTTGCTGGTAAGGGCTGGCCATAGCCCATAGCCTAGGAGGGACACTCCTGCACCACTCCCTCCCAACTGCAGGCAAAAATGGCTCCTTTGAAGGCTGGATTCTGAGGCATTGAACGATTTTGAAGTCCCACCTCCAAACCTCCAGGAATATTTCCAACCCAGGGGTAGCCAACCTCTAGTTGGGGCCTGGAGAGCTCCTGGAATTACAGCTCACCTGCAGAGTATAGAGATCAGCTCCCCAGGCAGAAAGGGCTACTTTGGACAGGGTTTTAGGAGAGAAGAAACATTTAAGGCCTCCCATACAGGTTGTTGTTGAATTTAAAGACTTGAGGCGTACTGCACAGGGTTGTTGTGCAGATGATACAGGATACAAAAGAACCAGTTTTGTCTGCAGAATAACGCTGTGCAGTGACCTCAAATCTGCAGAGAGTTGCAAAGAAGAAAGACACATGGCTTGGCTGTGTCTAACCCCCGGCCAGAGCAGTATTTTAAGTGAGAAGGGCTTTTCTGTGGCCTCCCTGTCAGCCAACTGTTTGGCAGAAGGGGAAAGTCCCCCCCCCCTCAAAACAAAGGCCCTTCCCTGCACTGCCCTTGGAAATGTCTCCGTCCCCTCAGTCAGAGCCTGTCAGAGCCTCCTTTGCAGAAGGCCTGAAGGGAGGGGGAAGGAGTGCACTCTGCAGCCTCCTGCCAGCTCTGTCAGGGTTCTGAAGCAATTTGCAGTTGGATATGACAGTGAGGACAGCCTTGGGGCAAAAAGGGCTGGTGCAGCCTGTCCAAGCCTCATCTCCCTTGGCAGCCCTACTGACCTCCTTTCCCTGTGGTGGTCAGGAGCAGACTGGCAGCCATGTCTGGATGGATGAAATTTTGGCCCCTCTGCTTGTCAGTCCAAGGCCAAGGGGGCAATTGTTGCCCCCCCCCATCTCAGACTGAGCCCACCCCAGCACCCCTTACTGTTTTATTAAGAGGGACAGATAGGTTTTTATTGTATTTTAATGTTTTATTCTGTGAACTGCCGTGGATTCTTAGGAAATGCGGCGGTATATAAATTGAAATAATAAATAAATAATAATAATAAGGAACGTTTTTATCAGAAGATGGCTTTATCATGAGATGGCTTCCTGAGGGTAAGCTCTCACAGTAAAGTTCTGCTGACAGTATGGACTTTCATCTGTGGAACAGAACTTTCTCAGCTCTACTATCCCACTGCAGTCCATAATGATCACTGAAAGGCTGCCCCTGTGGAATGGGGGATCCCCCAGGAACATTCCAAAGCCAGAGTCAGAGGGCTGCAGGTGAAGGGGGAAACAGGGAAAAAATAATCGCCTGCCTTTACACTACTTAAAATGTATGGTGTAATCCAAGCCCAAGCAACTAATTTGTTGGAGAAACATAATAACGGCCTCAAAGAAATACATGCCAGCAGCATGGAGTAGTGAATAATGTGGTCAATCAGGACTGGAGAAATTTCTCTTATTTGCTCAGATTTTAAATTTAAAGGATGTCCTTTGGTCAACCTACCCTCATTGCAATAATTGCTGGGAGGATAATGTGAGCCTCCCTCAACTCCTTGGAGGAAGTGTGGAACACACATCTAAAAATAAATGCTAGAAGAGAACTGGCCCTTTCACGGGTACAGTTGCTCCTCCTCCCAACTCACCGAAATCAGGAAGAAGACCATGCAGCTGAGGGAGAATCCACTGGCATAGCCAAGGTAACCTGAGAAGAGAGGAAATCACAAAGTTGCAGGGTATTTGGAATATTCCTGGAAAGATTTTCCTGCCCATGATACCCGATGGACCTCTGGAGGATGGGTAATACTATAGAATGAAGGTGGATGATACATTTTATGAGTCATTAGAAGATTACTGTCTCTCTGGTCTTTCCAGATAGGAGTAATGGACCAGAACACTGGAAATCCAGGTCTAAATCTTCATTCAGCCATGAAGTTCACTGGACAACCTGGGCTCTCAGCCTAAAGGGAGGATAAGATGGAAAAGGAAAGAGCCCTATGTATGTTGCCCCGAGGTTCTTAGAGGAAGGACAAGGTTAAAATGTAATTGACAGATTTTTCATCTACAAGATCAGAAAGCTTTTGGACAGCCAGTTGGGGAGCAGTGAATAAACTGTCAGACTAGGATTTGGGAGATCCAGGTTCAGTTCTCCACTCTGCCCTGGAAGCTGATTGGGTGATCTCAGACCACCCACACATTCGCAGCATAGCCTCCCTCACACCATGGTTAGAAAGATTAAAGCGAGTGATCTTGTAAGCCACTTTGTGTATCCATTAGGGAGACATTTGGAATTTAACTATCTGAAAACATAACTCAAATCACGTCCTTTGCTGTCCACTGTCCCCTTCCTTCTGCCCAAGAATTTTAGACAATGCAGCTTCTCTGGAGGAATGCCCTTTCATAAACTCTCTGTAGTCTAGGAGCAATTTCTGTGTGGTTTCAGCCTAGGGTGCTAGGAAGTGTATACAAATATCCAAACTGCATGAATAGGATCTTTTAGGTGCCCGGACAGCTGGCACCCTCTTTCCTGGTAAACCCACTGAAGAAGCTACCAGGGTCTCCCTGACTCTTCCTGGATTGCAAGCAAGGTGGAATGGTGTGCTAGTGTTTGAGACAGAGGAGTCATACACAGAACAAGAACACTTACCAAGTTGTTTCATGAGAGCCAGGGGAAGGATGATGCTGACAGAGACCATGATTACCAAATAGTTGCCATTCATGTACCAGTCCCTGAAATGACACAGGCTACAGTTAAACCCTATACAGGATTTGGGAATAGAAGACCACACTATATCTGAGCTTTGGCTGAGGCTGGCAGTGTTCACACTATGGGCACAAACCCATGTTGGTTAATGTAAGACTCTAAAGCATCCTCAGGAACAAATTTTGATACAGTTCTACAAAATTTAAACCTCAACAATTTGAATGAAAATTTCATATTAAAATTTTATTTGGATGCTTGTAAGAAATGGGTAAAGGGGAAAGCTCAGTGCATCTAAGTACATCTGGGATCATTCAAGAAAAGCCAAAGCAATCTCTCAACTGAAGAGGGAGAAAAAATGAATGGGAATGGCCTTCCAGACTTTAAAATAGTTAGGAAAGCTATGGGAAAACATGAAGGCTCTCACAGAATCCAGAGAAATTAAAAGGGCTTCTGGTGGTCAGAATGTGTGATTTCAGGATAAAGGGATAGGAAGAGCTGATCCTCATCCTAGCTTCTTATCCTCTTCTCCTGTCTATTCTCTCTTACGTTCATCTACTGGTTACATAAACACTGTGAAACACAGGTTCAAATCCCCATTCTGTCCTAAAGTTCACTGGATGAACTAGTAACTCTTACTGAGTTGAATTGTTACCACAAGGCTGTTGTGAGAATAAAATAAAGAAAGGGAGAAACAGGTATGCAATTCTGAGCTCAGCAGAGCAAGGGAAGGATAAAAATGTGCTAGATTATGTGATCTTACCAGATGTCTAATTTATTACAGGCACAGCATTTGAGTTTTCATTTGCACTTGACTTCAAACTACAGGTGTGCATTTAGCTATTCCAAGCTCAAAAAACCTTGAAAAATTCTTATTGGAATTTTTCAGGTACTAATTCAACCAGATATAGATTTTGATATTTTTCAGCTATCCAAAATATTCAGGATTCTTCAGGACTGCTGAATAGCCAAAGGTGAAGGGTGTTTAAAGAGTTTGCAGTCCCTTTAAACATCTTCCAGGTGAACTCACGGATTGAAGAAGTTTAAAGGGATTGTAGTGTAGTGGGTAGCTGAGGCTTGCAAAAGGCATTAAAATTTTAAAGGGACCATGTTCTCTTTAAAATGTAAATGCCCCCCTCCCTCCATTTGGGGTACCTTCTTTTTCAACCTTTTTCAGACTTGTGGGAGTTGAGGCAAGACACCAGTAGCTTTCCCAATTGGGAGAGTCACTTGTTGGCTCCTTCTTCCCATGCCATCCTGTCAGCCTGCAGAGAGGCTTCTAGAGAGAGTATGTGGGACACAGCTGCAGACTGTCCAGACAAATATCCCCTATCTGGTTGCATCTAGGTATCGGTCTCAGAAGCATCAATCCAAACCACAGCCGAGAGGGTAACATGGACAAAAGACAGCAAGCATGCTGAATTATGGAGATCTGGATCCCCTCAGCATTTGGATGGCTGCCTGAGTAAGAATGTCATGCAAAGCTGCCTTGAGCACCCTGAAAGAAAGGTGGGCTATCAATGTAGCAAAAGTAATGTTAGTCCCAAACATCCACACCTGGCTGTGATACTGGCCAAGCCCAGCCCAGCCCAGCAGAGCAAACAAAAACAACCCTGTGTGCAGAACACTGAGACTTTTGCAGACCATGCTTTGAGGTGCCTGGACCTCGACAGAACAGGCTCTCCTGCTCGGGAATGAATAAAGCTGCTCTCTGTTGGGTGCCTCAGGGGACAACTCTGGCCTGTGCATGAAATTCAGAATGCCCTCCCTGCCCCACTGCCTTCCACTCATCCTGCTGGATGTTTCCCTCTTCCTATGCAAAGCAAGGCCTCCGCTGCCGCTCAGCCTGTCAGGATTTATAAAATCAGATTAACAGAAGCAATGGCAAAATGGGATGTGTTTGCTTTTGGCTGCAAGGCAGGCAGATTTGAGTCTCTGATCTCTCTCCTGCTCTTGCTGTCTCCCTCATCCTTTGAGCAAGGGGCGCTCTCTTTGGTGCTGCAGACTTATTTTAATGAAAGAGGAATTGAGGAAGCAGAGAAAGTTTCAAGACTCCAAAATTCAGCCCTGTCTCAAACCTTACAACCATATTTCCAAACACCCACAACTGGAGCACACTTTTCAACTTAGGGACATTTCCTCAAAAAAAGACTTAATCTCACCTTTGAGAATGAGAGACATGTTATGTATAGCCAGCTGCTTTGCAGTTTCATCTACCAAACCCTTCCCTTCCCCACTAACTCTAAACCCACAGTCTGACCCTCACCCTTTCTCATAGATTCCACATCCAGCTACAGTTAAAGGCCACAGAAAACATGACAAGCTTTAAAGCATTGGGCCTGGGTTCTTGGACCAAATTCACTTTCCCCACAGTCACACATTGGCTACAAGGAATGTCTTTTTTTTTTAATCAGCAGGAACTGCAGTTCGGAGCGGGGGGAATATGCCATCCCCCAATGCTGTTTTCCCAAATCCAAGTAGCCCACAGTTCCTAGCCAAATTGGGTGCCTAATGATTTTCAAAATTACATTTCCTGTAGCTACTTAGGGTCTGTGGAACCACGTTTTCCCATCTGCCTCTGTTAGGCACTGGCCTGACACCTCTCCATGTCTTCAAGCCTGCAAAAGATAGTATTGTCATAGTCCCCCCAGCCATTAAACCTCTCAGCCAGATCTTCTCTATATAGGCAGAAACAGCCAAGAAGTTTTCATGATATTTCTTTGTAACAAGAGGGCCACAGCAGTGAGATCTGAGTTCAGATCTCCACTCAGCCATGAAGCTCACTAGGGTGACCCTGGACCTTGGTCAGCCTAATCTACCATGCAGAGTTGTTGTGAGGTTAAAATAGGACAGGGAAAAACCATGTCTGACACCTTGAGCTCCTTAAAGGAAGGGTTGAATAAAAATGTAATGATGATTTATAGATCCTTTAAAGGTTCTTAGCTTTTAGATTCCCTGTTTGATGCCATGATCTGGGCTCTGTGACTCATAATAGTAGCCATCCATACTTCCAGACTCCCTGCACTTAGGACTGGGCAACTTATCTCTGGCAGAGGAGGAACTAGATGGCAAACGTGCTGCATGAACAATCAAAGAAGGCTGGTCACGCTCTCTATGTCTTTTACACACACACACACACACACACACACACACACACACACACAGAGGAACCAATGGAATTCAGAGTAAAGACTGAAGAGGAAGTGATGCATTGTGTAGGGATTGGAAGTTCACTCTGGTTTAATCCTGCGTTGAGGGTTTTTCAGCGTTGGTGTCAATCAAAAATAGTAGTGGCTTAATTCTGTGAAATCCCTGTGACAGCCTGCCGAGTGAGAGACAAATCCTTCTCCTAGAAAGGGGGGAGGTTTGCTAGAGCTGTATAACAAGGAGGGAGGGGAGCAAGGAATAAGGGTAGGGGATGCCTACATGCATGTCAGCAGCACTGAGGAAGAGCAATCAGTACATTTCTGCCAGCACAGAGTCTCACGCTTTCTCTGGTCCCTTGCTGCACAGATAATCAAAGAGAAAGCCCATACTGTTCCTTTCCCAGAGATGCCCTGTAGTTCCCCTCCTGGCCAAATGCTAAGGAAATCCTGCCTTCAGCCATCAGCAAAGGGATTCCTCAGACGTCTTTCCAAGAAGCACAGCCCAACCGTTCTACAAAAAAGCACTACAATCTTATTTCCCACCAGTTTCTGACAAAGATGTTAACCTAGCCTTGACCAGGGCCACAGCCTTTTCTGCTCTAGCCCCAGCCTAGTGGAATGCTCTCCCCAGTGACATTAGGGCCCTGTGGGACCTGGGGCAATTCCAGAGGGCTTGCAAGAAAGAGCTGTTCTGCCAGGCAATACTAGAAATTTGGCCTCCTTGCCCAAAACATCACTCCACTCAGAACATCAACTAAGCCATCAACCCTCTTCCCATCTCTATGCTTACACCACCCTGCTCCTTAGAAAGAGAGAAGGTGGCTTTAGAAGGATCTAATTTAATCTAAATGTTGTTATCCATACTGAACCTTCAGGGAAGGGTAGGATACAAATTATTATTGTTGTTGTTGTTGTTGTTATTATTATTCACACATACCCTGTAATATTATCTCAAGGATATAGTCTAATTGATGGTGGGTGAGGAATATTTGATCCTGGTTGCACAAAAGGCTAGAATAGATAGTCTTCAGGATTTATTTTGTTTTTTGTTTTGCATTTCAAAACAGTGTTTTCAACAGAATTTGTGGTACCATGGAACTAGATTTGGCCAACTAGGGTGCAAGAGAAGAATTGTAACCCGCACAGCTGCTAGGGCCCTTCTGCAGAACTTGTGATAACAGGGAAATCTGTCACTTTAACCAATATGCGGCAATCATCACACCCTCTGCTGACCAGACTAATGGGGCCCTGTGGCTCATGGACTGCAAAGATAGGCGGGGAGGAAGAGCGCAGGTGGCAAACAGGAGGAAGAAAAAGAGAACCAGATGGAGAAGACTCACGTTGTCTTCTCTTCCAGGTTGAGGAAGGTTTGGATGACCAAAGGAACCTCAGACTTCACAATGTACAGGTAGCTTGACATGGCTGTACAGGAAGATAGAAGTTTAATAGCATGCAACATTCTAGTCAGAACCAAGGAAAATTATGCTTGGAGACATTGTCTTAGCTTTCCTCCCCCCATCCCCCATCCCAAAATTGTTTTCCTGGGAGAGAAGGCTAGGATAGGAAGGAGAGAACTGATTATACCAGCCATTTTATTGGCAACCTGTTTGGAGCAATTTATTGGAAAATTTAGAATATGACTGAAGTACCTCCAATATTCTGTAGTGTTATAGCAATGGCAGCTGCTAATTTCCCTGGTGTTCCAAAGGCCCTGTAGCCCAGCTGTTCATAGGCTCGGATTCCTACAAGAAACCAAATATTAGTAGGCAAGGAAAGAAAGTTGGAGAAACATGCACAGCTGCTGAGGGCTGGATTGTACATTACAAAGTCATTGTACATAGGCCACCATGGGGACTTTCAGCCAAATGGTACTGGGAATTCCCTGTTATTTCCAATTGGATTCAGTTTCCAAGCACAAAGGTCAGGATCAAAGCACAGAGAGTGGGGACTTAAGCCTTTCCTTCTGGGCCATTTACTCAACCTGAAAGAGCCCCAAGCAGCCACTAGTTACCCCGTGATGCAAATTTACATGTACGAGCCACCTTTGATAATGAAGCAAATAGTGGCTCTCTGGAGCCATTTCAGGTAAGGACACAGATTTGGATTAAGGCCACAGTTAATTTGGAGTGTTAAACCCCACTCCAAACTAAATGTGGCCCCAATCCAAATCACGGTTTCCAGTGAGGGAGGCTCCCAGATCACATGTCAATCATCTATATGGACTTTGGGATTTGTGAATCAGCCTGAGTAGAAAAACAACTGGGGGGAAACTGATTAAAAACAGAAGTACCCACAAAGCAACACTTCCTCAGTGATGCTCTTAACACCAAAAATTCAGTTACCACACCATCTTCACTGCTGGGCTACAGGATCCATGTAGATATTATCATAGCACATGGGAAACTCTAGCACTGCAGGTCAGTATCCTGCATAACATTAGACATCCCAACAACACCAACTGTATATCTATAATAAAGCATCCATAGTTGAAAATTCCAAATCATGGACAATGTGAACCTCCCTTCGTTTTCATACATTTCACTCTAGTGATGCTCTCCAACACCAGAATCTTTCCGTCTCATATATGGCTTGAGTGAAAAGATAGTGAAGGAATTTAATTTAAGTTTCATGGTAGAACAAATACTCTTGAGAGTGAGAGTAACTTTAAATCCCGAGAAGAATCAAACTTGAGCCAACCAAACTTGAGCCAAACTTGACTCCACATTCAAAATAAACACCATTCTCATGGTCTCCTAACAATTGGAATGAGTGTGCCAGATAACATAAGGGTGTCATTTGTGCAACTAGAGACTGAATGAGTCCCTTTGCTATCTGTAGCCCCCAGGATATCAGGAATTCATTGAGGACCAGAGATGCAACAGCACATAGTGCAAAGACCAGGAACCAAAAAGTTAGATGGGACTGAACTGAAGACTACCAAGGACTACAGAGGTGTGCAGTACTTACCAACAATTCCAGAAGATTTGAGCAACAAATGAATGGAGTAGCTGGATAACAAAGCTACAGCAGTCAGCAGGAACCTAGAATAGAGAGTGACTTACATTATGTGGCCAAAGGGACTATTAACTGGGCAGGTATCCAGAGGGAAGGGCACAGTAGGGAAATTCCAGGGCTTCTATTGGAGTATTCCAGATAATGCCACAATAATTTTGGCTTAATTTTTGAGCACTTTTCTCTGGATCAGCTTCATTTTCCAAATTTGTTTTAGCTTTTGTGCATTTCTCCTGAAAGTTAATTCTAATAGCATTGGATCCCACCTGCATGAACTAGATAGCCAGCACAGGGATAATTCTGCTCTTATCTGAAACAAACCATCTATCTGTTTTTATTCCTGTCTTCCCTCCAGAGAGTCCAAGGCAGCAAACCTGGTTTTCCACTTTTCCAATTTATTCTCACAACCTCCCTGTAAGGCAGTTTAGGCTGAACAATAGATATCCCTGGATACCCAGTGTGCTTCCAGGTTAAGGATTTGAGGATGTCTCCTAGTTTCTATTCTGACACTCTAATCACTGCCACCATATTGGTTGCACTACTCTGCAAGATGGGAACTTCTAAATACTAAAGTTCCAAAATATTCAAACATTGTAGCGCATATATTTGAAGAGTTGAACCTGGCTTTCCAATTTAAAAAGAAAATATGGCAAGGTACAGTGCAATGCATAGCCGTTAAATAATTTGGAACAATACAGGATTCATAAAATACTATTCTGTTACTTGTTACTGATCCCAGCACAAGCTTTATCCAGTGGATATCTATGGTCTTGGGCAACTGCTTCCCAAACATTAATTGCAGCTGCAATGATTGCACCATCCAGCGGATGGGATCACATTTTCCTGTACAAGATTACCTCCTTTATACTGCCTGAAAAAAGGGGATATTTTCACAACGGAAGTGCAGCTTTGAGGACATATGTGTAGACTATGCAAAAACCTGCATTTATGGAGCACAAGCAAGCCTGATCATATATAGATGCCCAAATACATTTAGCTACCTCGCCCTCCAATTATTGTGCCTATCACAGGTCCACATATTTAAGAACCCAAAGTGAGGGGAAGGAGAATGGAGTATTAACTCGCTGGGCAGCACTGGCTACTCAGGAGATGTACACATAAATAACAGTCCTTGTCTATTACTAGCTACTGCAATACCATTTTGTTATGTAACAATTTATTTGTAAATGTGAGCAATTCTATCCAGAGGATAATGCACTGGGCAGGAAGCCAGGATGTTTCAGAGCAAGAACTGTGTATCCATGTACTCGCACGGACACATACAACACACAGGAAAAATAGAATCAATGCTGGGTAAGAGGCAGACTCAAGATCTGAAAGCTTCATCCTGCCATGAATTGTTTAAGGTATTAAGCCCCTGACCAGCTGGAATTACGCCCTACCAGTGCCAGGATCCCACTGAACCACCGGCCTCAGGGGCTACCTCAGGTAAACAATAGTTGATAGGTATACTAGATGCCTTTATAAGAAGATGTTTGAAGGGGTTTTATGGGGGTTTTAGTCAGATATTGTAACCCGCCTTGACCCCTCAGGCAAACCACCCCGTATTGAGTCTGCCATGAAAACGCTAGAGGGCGTCACCCCAAGGGTCAGACATGACCCGGTGCTTGCACAGGGGATACCTTTACCTTTACCTTTACATATTGTCATTACCAAGTGATGGAAACTGGGAAGGACATTATGGGATGGCTTTTCCATACAGTATTTGTAATGTGTGGTACTGGTCACTCAAGGATTGCTCTGCCTAAAATCTACTCCTCCTGTCAGAAATGGGCAATGCTGCCATGGAAACTCCCTACACAAATCAGAGGAATAACGCAAGGCCCAGCAGACTATTAATTCCATTTTTACTCTACCTTCCGGCCCCATCCTCTGCCAGCCAAAACACAAGTGACAAGGAAAAGTATTGTCTGAACAGAGTCTCTGTACTGGTTCATTTTGTATTGATGAGTGGAAACAAAAAAAGAAGCTCATCTGATGCAAGGCTTATCTGAGGCTTCTCATTCTAAAGCGAGGAACAATTCCAAGCAATTCCAGTTATAAAAATGGCGAAAGAGGCATTGTCTACTACTGACTTTATACCTGGTGGGATGAGGATGATGATGGTGGTGATGGCGATGATGGTGGTGCTATGACCGCAATCCCAATCTAAGCACACTTTGTAAGCAGCGGATTCGGCTGCATGCCTGTCAACTTCCTTCCCCCTTGAAGTAGCTTTTCCCAATCAGAATCTACAGAGATGCCTCATCAGAGTTTTCCATGCCCATGTTACTAAATCCATATGGCTTCCCGTGGATTTGGTGGCCACATGTTTTTTCTTCTCTGTGTCTATTTTCATCACAGCTTTGCTCAGATTCTTTTAAAACTGTTTCTTTTCACAGAGGGCACAGGAAATGCTCATCTTAAGCCACCGTGATACATGGGTCAGGCACCTGACCCACCAACCACAATGTGATGCTGGGACTGCACTCAGCCCCCAGTGCTCTCTGAACTGCTGTCCTGACCCCAAATATGTCTGTAGCTTGCAATCCTTAACTGTTACCTAGACGTAACATCCAGTACCGTTAGAAAGACTTCCTTCCACATCATCGCAGTGTCATAACTAGTCACTCCTACCCTGGGAAACAGACTCCACTACCCAGGCCTAGAATGACACAGATGTGAAGTGAGCATCCTCAGATATGTATAACACAGAAGACACCCACAGAGAGCCTGCCTCTCCTGAGAACAATTAGTGCAAGTAAAACACAGTTGTGTTTCTTTAAGGGTACTGTTAAGTTCTCACTGCTTACAATGGACTGCTCTTGCTGCCTGCTGCTCTACACTTAGGTACTTGTAAAAAAAAATCCTGTCATTGCTGTTATCCCAACAGCAATAACTGGTAGGAGTCTCCTACCTTATTCTATCTGCACTGTGTACCCATGCATAAGCACAAACACAGACAAGGGCCAGCCAGTGGCAGAATATGTGGTAGTATGTACTTTACACACACCCAATGAGAGACTGCCAGGCAAGGGAACTATTGTCTGGCCTACTGCCCTCACTAAGCCTCCAGCAAGTTGCAACCTGAATTTTAATGTTCTACTTAGAAATTATGTAATTATTTCAATCTGAAAAAAATATAATATGGTTTCACAAAATAATTTAATCTTTGCAACTCATTTAGGCACCTGTCTAGGTTGAGCCCACCTGTTTTGTTTCTCTCTTATTAAGCTGAAGCCACTCTAGTCAGTCTGGGAGCAAGTTAAATCAGTTACAGTCTATGAAATAGCATTTTGCCTTCTGCATTAGTTCATATCCAGAGAGTTTCTGATATTAATTAGCCACATTGCAAATCTGCATCTCTTCTTGCAGGTGAGGAAACAGAATAAAGCACAAGCATGAGGGTCAAGAAAACCTGGTGTTGGGAATACATCTGGATTTCCAATCTGATTTTAGAAAACATTCATCTATGGTTGCTCCAAGGGGAAACTACCAAAATAGTAAGCCATAAAGCGGGTATCTATGGGGAAACTGTCAGGTCAGATTCAAATGTGCCACTCAATGCTTTTCAACCTTTCTCGATTTTGAAATGCATATGCAAAAAACAGAAAAGCAGTTCTAAATGTACCTGCATAATTTCTCAACTCATTGATGGACACATTGTATGAAAATTCACATACTAAAATTGGCTGTATCAACTGAAACGTGCATTCATCCTTAGGAAAGATTGAGTTCTCCAGCTCCACCATGAGCTTAATACACTTGCCACCCATGTTAAGTTTATACCTTTCCCTCCTTTGTGCCTCAGCTTCCCCTTCTGTAATGGGACAAAGACTCCTACTTAAAGCTCACCCAAATCCCACAAAGGGAAGAATGACAGATCAAAACCCTATATGAAAACATAATCTTGCAGCTTCTGGGGGTGCCTTCTCCAACATTCTAACAGTGTTGGTAAACACACTTTAAGTCCAGCATGACTGAGAGGGAAAACCAGTGTGGACAGGTACACAGTACACCCACAAATAGATCTTTGCTTACTTCTGGCTTAGCAAAAACACCAAGCCTAGAACACAGGATGCTCCTGGGGAGAATTACCCAAAGAAAAGAAGTCCAACAAGTTTAGGGAACAGTCACTGAACGAAAATTAAAGACCACTCCTTAAAATTGGTGGCATCAGTCACTGAGGGAATAAATTTGGTTTTTCTCCCACAGAAGTCCTCAGAAATGGTGCTCATTTTCCTTTTGAATGAGACGTACTGTGCCCTGGCTAAAGAAATGGTTGCTTGACAAGCTGAAGACAGGCCGACTGGAAGCCTCAGCACTGTCCCTAGCTGAACCCTGCTGTATGTAGTTAGGCAACGCAATAGAAACTCTCCACAGGGTAGCTAAGCACTAATGAGCATTCTCTGGGTGATGGGAAGGCTACCAGTGGCCCAAGCATCATGCTTACAGCCAAACAGCTCACATGGAATGAGAACTCCGAATGTCAAGCAGTTTTCACCCAAGCCAAATCGCCTGAGTGAAAACTGCCCCAAACACACACACGAACACAGGCTCAGCCTAAGTAATGTTTTGCTTAACCCTTGCATACAGGCAAATTGCAGTTTAGGGAGCTTGAAAAAAGGCTGAATTGAAGATCAGACCATCTGCAAATGTATACTGTACAATATACGTGCTCTAATGACAATTCCAGTGTTTGGTACAGATAGGCTTCCTAGGTCCCCCCTGGCCACCAGCGGGAGATGGGGGGGCAGGGTTGTCAGACCCAGACTGGGAAACTCCAGACTATTTCGTGATGGAGACTGGAGAGGACCAGGGCCTCAGTTGGGTACAGTGCCACGGAGTCTAACCCTCCCAAGCATCCATGGTCTCTAGGGGTACTGTTCTCTATAGTCTGGAAATGAGCTGTAATTCCAGAGGATCCCCAGGTCCCACCTGGAGGCTGGCATCCCTAGGTACAGAGTCCCATGAATCTCCACTTCCATCTTAAAATGAAGGGCCACAGAATGTGAATCCATCAAAGCTTGTGGGGATTCATAACATTTTGTATTCTTCTTGTTCTTCATTGCAGGTCCACAGTCAATTCATGAATAAGGATGATTCCCATACATATCACAAATGCTCCAAGATCTTTTAAAGATAAAGTGTTCCTGCCTTCAGACGTAAAGCACAAGCAAGATGCTGGGAGACTGATACTTGGATCCCTGTAAAAAGCTTAATTGCAGCCCCACAAAGCACCAATTTGGATAGAGGCAACAGTGAAAGGGGGAGTTTGATTCTTTCACTCCTGCATAGTTTCACAGATCAACACTGGAGTATCTGAACTGTTCTAGTCCTTTAAAGTAGCGATCCCCAACCTGTGGGCTGTGGACCACATGTGGTCCTTCGACTAATTGGAGGTGGGCCCCAAAGGACGCCTTCCCCCCCTCCCCCGGCCCTTTACTTCACCCCCCCAGCCCTTTACAACACACTTCATTGTTGTGACGTGTCTGTATCTTATTTTGAAGGGATGTTTAAACATTACCATAGCGATCAGAGAGCGTTAGGGCAGTGGTTGAGAGTAGAGGAGTAAACTACCCCCCCCCACCGGGCCTCAGTAAAAGGCGTTGAGTGGTCCCCGGTGAGTGGTCCCCGATGATAAAAAGGTTGGGGACCACTGCTTTAAAGCAGGGGTAGTCAACCTGTGGTCCTCCAGATGTTCATGGACTACAATTCCCATGAGCCCCTGCCAGCAAACACTGGCAGGGGCTCATTTGAATTGTAGTCCATGAACATCTGGAGGACCACAGGTTGACTACCCCTGCTTTAAAGAAAGGAGCCTTTTCTCCTTTAAATAATAATAGCAGTTTGGATCCTTCAGTTTTGTTTAGCAAAATCATGCAAAGATGGAAGATGTAACTCACTCTACCTGCCCAGTGTGATAGCCCCAACCTGGCTGTGCAACACTGTAAAAGGCTTTTAAAATATTGACAGACATGTGCTTTCCATTGAATCTAATTCCACCCTGAGGTGACTTACAGCAAAACAGGCCTTCTAGGCAGGCCACACATACACCCTCCTTTATTGATCGATTGATTGCATTTGTATACCACCCTCCCATAAAGGCTCAAGAAGAAGAACAAGAACAACAAGAAGAAGAGTTTATTCTTATATGCCACTTTTCTCTACCCAAAGGAGGCTCAAAGTGGCTTACAGTCACCTTCCCTTTCCTCTCCCCACAACAGACACCCTGTGAGGTGGGTGAGGCTGAGAGAGCCCGGATATCACTGCTCGATCAGAACAGCTTTATCACTGCCATGGCGAGCCCAAGGTCACCCAGCTGGCTGCATGTGGGGGAGAGATGAAGGCTCGAGGCAGCTAGTTAGTTCGGGACAAGCAGCGAGCTGCACCTTTACTCATGCCAATTTTTCAAATATCAAGGGCTATATCAACTCCAGGATATTGTGGGGGGGGGAAGGTGGGGTCACTCCAGATCAGTCCTGCTGGTTGCAGAGGGAAAATTTAAATCAGCCAAAATGGAAATAGCATTCAGTGTAGACGGTAGGGACTGAATTGACCTGGGATTGGAATAAAAGCTGTGTGCAGATTCAGCCCTGGTATGCTGATAACTTCCACATGACCTTGCTTCCCCAAATAAGTTTTGAGATCTTCTTATTAGACAGGGTGAGCACCAGGTGTGCACAAGAAAAGGCTTGCCTGTATTGATTCCTATGCACTTTAGTGGTGATGTGCACAGGGTGTCTGTTGTGGGGAGAGGAAAGGGAAGGCGACTGTAAGCCGCTTTGAGCCTCCTTCGGGTAGGGGAAAGCAGCATATAAGAACCAACTCTTCTTCTTCTAGGCTATTTAGATGGCAGAATTTCCAATGGAATATGAGGTTATGTTCTCTTTCTCCCTCTTTCTTTCACACACACCCACACTTCCATAACATGTAATAATTTTAATTGGTGCAACCAAATATAGCAGCACAGTTATGCCATTCTGTGATCCAAGCAGTGTCTGGGTCAATAATATTGTAGGACTCTGACAGTTCCATGTCCCATGACTAATAAGAGTGATGATGCTAGACTGCTGACACTCAGTGACCACTCACTTAGTCACTCACTCTCTGCTCCCAGAGGCTAACAAGATGGTTCTTGCTAGAGGCTTAGGGATGCAAAAGGCTCATGTGTTCCCTTCCAGCCCCTGCTAGAAGTGGCAACCTCAACCTGTGGCTTTGTTTGCAGAGTTGCAACTGGCAACCATACCCCACCATGAAAGGGGGGGGAGCAATCAAAACAAATGAGGGAAAAGTCAACACCTGCTGATGGCCACAGTGTTCACAGCACTGCCAAACAAGAGGCCTCCAGAGGGGGGAGGGAATTAGCCATGCCCTTTATCCCATAAAGTTTTCAAGCCTCAAATAGCTACACTATGGGCTGACCACAAGCCAGTGGTGGACAGAAAGCAGTCAGCAAGGCCATTAGGTGCCCATTAGGTGCCCCATGAATAGGGGCCTTCTCCTTAATTAAGAGACATGAATAAGGAACTGCTATAGGGCACGTATTCCATTTACTGTCAAGATCCAGAGAAGATCGACAGGCTCCTAAAAATGACCCTTTGCATCTACAGACCTCCACCTGCTGCCCTTCCTTGGTCTCAGACACCTCCTTTCTCCTGTTGAGAGTACAGTTTTGAGGCCCCAGAATTACGGTTGTTTCATCAACTGCATTCTAAGCCATGTATGGAAACCTCTGCCCATTATGTCTCCTTAGCACTCTTAGCCTTCTGATGCTGTCTTCTCCAACCACTAGAAAGGCTGCCTGGAAAGGGCACATTCCACATTGTTCTCCAGGCCTCGAATACCCCATGGGAACCATGGCAGCAGCCCACATGCAAGAGCCTGGCTGCCTCAACACCACAAAGAAATAAGTAAATACAAATTCATCAATAGCCTACAGTCCTCTGTGCTCCTAGTAAAAAGGCCCCAACCTGCCCCAGCCCACCTGCTGCTACCCACAGAGTGTGAGCCTAACAAACTCTCTTTGTCTTTCTCCTCTTTCCAATCCCACTAATGCAGCCTGAGTTGGGATGCTTTCGGACTCAGGAGCAACAGCTGCCAATGACCTTAGCTGTGTCACACACAGAGGAGGAAAGGTCTAAACTTCTGCTCAGAGCTGGGTACCTCAGTAAAAAGCTTCACCCAAATCCTGCATATTGCAGTGTTTTTGTAATGATAGGAAGCACTATACCTTATTTATCTCGCCCAGCATTTCTCATTCATATCCAAGGACAGAATGGTAAATCTTTAGCCACATGTCCATATATTGCCTGACCCGCTGAAGTTACAAACTGCTGGCACTGAATTTCTTCCATGACTGTTAAATTGCTTAGAAAAAGGGAATGATTTTTACAGTTCCTAAAATAGCCAGAAAGTCACACTTTGGGGAGCTATTTAAATGCCAACAATGTCAGAAAGAAAATAATATGGAAATTACAGAAAATGGAATTTAAAACATTTTAAAAAGAATATTAGGCCTAATAAAGTCAAAACCATCTTGGCAACTTAATCTAGTCAGCCATCCAAGCGCGCTGAGGGGCACCTCAAGATGGTTCACAAAGCTCCACGTTAGCCCTCGATTAAGGGACAATCCTTTCTTCAATATAATCTGTAGAGCAGTGGTCTTCAACCTGTCTAAACTGAGGGCTCACCTATAACCCCAGGCAGCAAAACAGGATCATGGGAAACACAAGCATGTGGTAACTAGTCACATGATATCACAGTAAGGAAGGAAAAGGAGCCAGAGCCTCAACCAGCCTCTGCTAAAATGAGTTCTCTCCATTGCTGAGTGGCCTTGCCTTGCCATCCTGTTGCTCTTTTCCAATGTGTGCACAAAAAGGGTCAGGAGATACATCATCCTCACGGGCAAAAAAACAAAAACAAAAACTGTACCAGAGTTGACAACCCAATGAGTGATGCTCTGAGATCCATCTAAGGGATCCAACCCATGGGTTGAAGACCATGGTTGTAGGGACAGATAATCTTGGTATCCCTCCAGCCCAAAGGCTAACCATTTATTATATTACTAGGCTTACTAGAGCCGAGAGATTAAGCTTGCAGGCTGACCCAATTGCTATTCTTCAGAATGTGGGCTGACAAGAAAGTGAAGACAACTTGGGGATTTCGCCTAATTCCCCTCGCCTGCCTTCCAGCTCAGATCAAAGTCTGCTTCCTTCATTTGAAGTTTCACTGAAATGCCTTGGGATTAGTTTGCAATGGTGTGACTCAAGAAGCCGTTTCTTATACAAAGACAAAAGGTCTTTAAAAGGCAGGGGGGACGAGGACGATGTTCTTCCTTGTTAATCAGTAACTTGGGTAATAGTCGCTTGGAACCCAGGGTACCTGCAAGAGGCAGCATCGCTTGCTTACAAGAGCAGCATCGGCAGCTACCTGTCAACGAAGAAGAGTCAACCCACACATCAAGTTGGCATTCCATGACAAGGATTCCACTTGTGTTTCTGGCCCCTGTAAAGCAGACCTGAGGGAGTGGCTCACATGGTTCTCAAACTATCCCTGTATCCTTTGTTGTTGTTGTTAGGTGCGAAGTTGTGTCCGACCCATCGCAACCCCATTGGGATCGGAGTGTGTACTTTTGATTGGTTAAATGGCCTAGGAATGAATGGGCTAGGTAACTCCCCTAGCATCTTTTCCCCAGCCCTTACAAGACACTTTTCATCCCCCCCCCTCCCGCAAACACATTGGGAGTTCCCATAATGGAGTTGTAGCATGTTATGCTACTTGGCCCTAAATTCCACGGAACTGCTATTCCTTCAGTATCTTAGACAGATGTAGCATTGTCTGTGTGTAGCTAAAGGGTTGATTAGCATGTTCGTGGCAGACATATGGATGCCACTTGATAAGATACGATGGGGGATGTAACATGAAGAGCAATTTGTCACTAGATGACCTCTGTCCCATAAAGATGCAGAGTATCAGCTTAAATCAAAGCAGGAAAGACAGAAAAGGCAAAAGCACCAACCGAAGCAGAGGAAGAAGGGCAGGGCAGGCCAGTGGCCAGCAGGATATTTTCATCAGACATCACACAGAAAGGGGACCACAGCAATAAAACTATTGCATGTTTTATGAGATGACACACTGAGTTCACAGCAATCTGGAAAAGAGTATTTAGAGCAGGACAAGAGCAGAGCGGGGATCTTAAGGGGAGCGATGGGGATGTATCCTTAGCTCTTCTTGATGTTCTGAGCAGCACTTACAGAAAGAGGAGGATGCCGGTATTGGCCATAGCATACGCTAGCCCAAGGATCCCGCTGCCCATGATGGCATTGCTCAGGTTGAAAACGGACATCCCAAAAGAGGTCTTCCCTTCAAACTGTAAGCATAGCCGGGAGAGAAAAAAGAGAGACGTTGAGCCTGAGCACCTAACAGGATTGTTCCTGGGGAAAGTGGGTGGGGTGGGCCATTGGGCCCCAGTGATGGAGAGCTGCTGGCTCTGGTAGCAAGCAGAGCCAAGCCCTAGCACCTCTGCCAACACCGCAGGGCGCCACTCAGCTCAGATCTCACCAGCATCACCCACAGTGCATGTTGGTTGCCCTGTCGCCTTCTCCAGACCTGTGCTGGCTGAGGAGGCCATGGGTGAGCCAAGACCCATGATTGGTATCCCAAGACAGGCCTGCACTAATTGGCCAGGGCAGAGCTGGCTTTTAGCACTGCAAGAAGCAACCAGCCTGGAGTGTTTTGAGGCTGTTCCCCTTCTGAGGATTCATCCACTCTTCTCTACCATTCCGGGAAGGAGACAGTGCCACTACCGTCTCTTCTCTACCTTCTTCTACCTTCCCTGCCCATATATTTCTTCAGAGCAGGTGAAGAGGAGAAAATAAACTTGTGAACAGAGAAGGCCAGCCTAGAATCCTGCTCTCCTTGGAGTACACTGCAGGTTCAGATCCCAGAATCCTGGTCAGTGACTGGGTTTGCTAACAGCCACTTTGAAGAGGGGAGCAGAAGCTGTAATGGACCCCAACCCCTTCTCAGTCATTCATTGCCTGTGGGCAAGTTCCATGGCCTCAGCCACGCCTCCCTGCCTCTGAGTTGGAGTCAGAGGGCTCTCCATAGGCTACAGACTGCCAATTCCTATTCTGGAAGGAAGCAATTAATAGAGGATTACTTACTTGAATGGTTATTCTTCAACTCACTTGCACCCCACTGCTTTGGTGCCTTTCTTTGGACCCCAGTTAAAACAATAAACAGCTGTGCAATTCTGTTCTGTACCAAGATCTCTGGAAGGATATCCAAGTCAACTGTCCAAATCTATGCAAACACTTACATCTGTGAAGTGGGTCTGTTTCTTTTCAACACCATGTGGAAGGAACTCCTCCATTTCTGGCAGGTTAGCCTGGTTCTCCTCAAATCTGGAAGAAAACAGCAGGAAAAAACACCCTTAGTCCGCAGCCTCCTCAACAATTTTCACATGCACAGTTGGATGAGTATGTGGCATGAATGCTAATGACTGTATAGATCTGCAACATTCCCACTCATGTACTTGATAGCTGCTTAGCCAACCTGGGCAGATACTAGAACTCCCATGATTTCCCACACAATCAGTAATTAGTCATTGCACTATATACCCCAAAGTTCCTTTTCAACAATACTGCAATGTCCCACTATAATGTGAAAACAAATCCTCACGAGATAAAGGAATATGGAAGAGATGTGTTTTCTCCAGCTGCTACGCACAACTCAACGTCCACTATAAAAGATCTGGTTAGACCTGGACTTCTCTGTTGGAGTTGCATTGCACTATGAAGGGTATAGTTCAGTAGTCCCCAACCTGCGGGCCGCGGCCCAGTGCCGGGCCGTAAAGGCCATGGCGCTGGGCCGCGGTTCCCTCCCCCCGCAGTAAAAAACTTCCCAGGCTGCAAGCTTGCGATTTCGGCTGCGCATGACGCGCGATGCACGGGTGAGGCCACACATGCGCGATGTGCGGGCGGGGCAGTTGCCCTGCCGGTCCCCAGCCTAAAAAAGGTTGGGGACCACTGGTATAGATGTTAAAAGTTCATAAAATGGTGCAGCACACTAATGAAAAAATGTCATTCTTGAGTAATCACTTCACAAGGTGTATACAGCAGGAGTCCAGCTATTTGAAAATTCCACATTTTACTCTTTGTTTTACTCTGTATACTCTTTGTTAAGTAAGTAATCACTTCACAAAGAATCTACAGCAGGAGTCCGGCTACTTGAAAATTCCAAATTCAATCGCTGCTGAAATAAATGCCCTACCAGAGAGGAAGGAAGGACCACATTTTGACAGGTACAATGTAAAGCATCATGAGTGCAAGGTACATGTGTTATTCCCATAACAGAAGCTTATCTTAACGGATTCATATCAGGTTGCAGCCTTGAGGGAGGATGTGCAGGCAGAGGGCAATGAATAAGAAACAAACATACTCCTCTTGGGCAATGAACGGATTGCAAAAGGAGGCTCAGAATCCCAGCAATCCAAATTCATTGCCTGTCTTCCATATGGATGGGTTGCCAGTACCCGATGTATGTAGCAACCATTTATCTGAGATACAGGTTATTCAAGTGTTTGTGGTGACTACAGTTCACTGATTACCAAACAGTGGTCTTGACAGCCAGAATAACTGACAAGAGTTTTGTATCTATTCAAAGTGTTTGGGTGTGTGGGGGGTGGGGGTGGAGGTTAGTGAGCAGGATGCACAGTGAGGGGTCAGAGGGGCAAGGTAGGCTATTAAGAACACAGGTGCCTTTTTCCCAAGTTTGAATATAAATTGCAGCTCTAATCACACACTGTATTGAAAAGCAGATGTGTCAGGAGAGACAAGATTCTCTTCAGTCCTACAGTCTGGGTCTGAGTTAGCTCTGGCTCTGTGTCTCACATTATGGCATAGAAGGGTTGGGTCTGAGTCCCCATCCTATAACACAACCACATGAGTTTTTTGACATGTCCTGATCCTAACTGCACACCACTTGCACAGAAACTGAGGAGAAACCACAAATTAAATGTAACTGTGAGCCAAACGGGACATGTCAGCATCCACATGTCCACGCTGCCGGGCACGCTGCCACTATTTTTAAAGTGATTTTAAAATGCCACAAAATCTCAGTGGACTGAGGTGCTCTTGCCTCCACCATGCCTTTTCAACTGCCATGAAAGTTGCAGTTGTTTCAGCACTTAAAAAGGCATTTTGGTGGGGAAACAAGGACTGGACCCTTAAGGCCCTGTCAGAGCTAGCATAGTTCTGCAGGGCCTGCAAAATGGAGCTCTTCCACCCGGTATTTGGCTGAGGTCAACTGAACCTACAACATCCCGAGAACCCCTCCTCCCACATAAATATGCCCACTGAGCAAAGAAAAGGGCTATCCTGGACTGACAACCTATGGGAGTCAGTTAAATGTAATGTCCTCTTAGGAGAAAAACATTGCTTGGTACGGCAGACTAGTGGCTATCTGCCCTTCCTTGCCCTCTCTATGGGACAGATTTGGGGGATTTAATGGTTTACCATTTCTATGGGATAGATTTGGGGATGTTATGGTTTTGCCACGTTGTTCTTATTGATGTATTTTTGTCTCTGGTTTTAAGGGGTATTTTTATTTATTGATCCTGTCCTCTCTGCAATGTGTCAAGAGGAACTCACCTGTCATTTCCCACTGAAGGGACAGCATTCAGCACTGAGTGCTTTCCATTTGGTACCAGTTCTACCATCTCTGTTTGGATAGGGATCTCTGTGGAATTCATCTCTGCACTCTGGTATGAGTACTTTCCTTTCTTCTTATTTCCTGACAGCTATCAAGTAAATAGCAGACAAGTGCAGAGAAGCAAGTTGCAGAATCCCTTCTCCTCAGGGGTGCTGTACCTGCAAATAAAATGCCAATCAGTCATGCAGATGCCCCCATAAAACAAGGATACCAAAGACCTAGCATCCAAGTTTGATGTGCCCAGCCTAGGTGAACATTATTCACAAATATAAAATTGCATAAATTCCAACCACAATATTATTAATTCCTTATCTCAAAACCAGTCATTATCCAGACTGCCTGATAACTCGCTTGACATCATGTCAGATCCTGCTAGAAACCTCTAGCAAACACAAATATTCCTTTTGTTTCCATCTGCAACTAGACTCACAGCAAAGGGGTAAGTAGACAGATAATATTAAGTCATTGTCTGATCTCCTCTGACCCACCAGGAGGATCCTTCTTTATGTTTTCAGAGATTACCTTAAGGTGGCCCAGCTCTGGAGGGGCAGTACCCTGGCCATCCTACTCTTCTACCTGCTGGTGTATCTCAGCGAGATTCTACATTCTAGTGCTTTTATTCTTGCACAAAGTATACCGATCACCCTTCCCAAAAACCTTTAACTGCAGGAAACTACAATAACACTGTATTTGTAGGACATCCATATTTATAATATATATAGGCAGAATCCACGTTGAAGCCTGCCCGTTTGGAGACTAAACAGCTCAAGCAGGTTGAGATGCAAGGGAAGATGAGGTTGCTCTTGTAATTCTGCACTGCAGCGTGACCTATATGGTAGCCCATTTGTCAAGGCCTCTGCTGGCAGGAAACCTCAAACCTATTCCTATAGGGTTTTCCCTTGTAAGCTATGTGCATCCCTGGGCCAGTCATTATCCTGTCTCGCTTTCTTGCCTCCCAGTTTAATTGGTTAGTGATCCCAAATGTTTCCTATATAACCTCGGTTTTAACTCCCAGTTCCTTTGCCTACCTATCTTCTGCTTTATTGGTAACCTGTCTTGGTCCCCATTTCTGTTTTGACTTTTTCCTAACCATGCTTGTTGCTACAGGAAGCCAACTACTTCCATTCTACTAGTTGACAAATTGGCATGACCCCATAACAAGATGTCTACCTGCAACCATTTATTTTATTAATTTATTTAGTTTCTTTCTAATCTGCCTTTCTCACTGAGATTCAAGGTGAATCAACACATCTTTAAACCGCCCGTGGCGCCATGGGCGCCACGGACTAAATAATTTGTTAAGGGGCCTTGAGGTGGGCTTTGTCCGTGATGAGGAAGGGTCCGGATTGGAACCTTCCTCACGACAGACAATCGGAGGGACCAATCGGCAGGCGCTTCGCGCCTGCCGATTGGTCCCTCCGATTCCCAGCCCCAGCAACTGCGAGCCGCAGTTGCTCCCGGCCTGACGCGGTGAGAGCGAAGCGCGGCTGCCGGGGGTTCCCTGCCTGGCGGCCTGACAAAGCGCCTCTCGCCGCGCCAGCCCGCCGACGACGAGAGAACGCCGCAGCCGCGACTCCCAGCGCGACTCCGCTTTCTGCCAGCTCCTGCCGCTGCTGGCCGAGGAGCCGGACCTGCGCTGGCTGGCCTGGGTGCTTCGCCAGAGGCGAGAGAGCGCCGCACACGCCGAGAGAACGCCGCCGCCGCCGCCGCCGACCAAGCCGCCGCCGACCAAGCCAGCTACCGCCGAACCACCGACGCCACAGTTAAGTGCCTAGCCCCCGCTGCATTTAGCTGCAGCGGGCTTGATTACTAGTAAAGACATAAATTTGAAGCAGCTCTTTCTCTGGTAGCACATTAACCCCAAATGGGGACAAAATGGCTAAATCAGTGGTCAAAGAAAGACAGAATTTGGTCAGAAAGTGATCAAAGAAAGGCAGAATTTACATTTTTGAGTTATTCTCTCATCCACTAAAAAGCTCGGATAGACCATTTATGCACTGGAGGTTTCATGCTGGGCTGCAGGCTGGAGTTTTAGCCATGGCAGGTAGCCCCACCTCTTCCTGCACCCACATGGGGGATCATTTGGCTCATTGCACCTCATCTGCCCCCGATTTGTGTTCTTGCATGGAAGCTGGGGCAGTGAAGTTCCCAGTGCATAAACGGTCATATAGTGTCAGACAAGCCTAATTTAAAATGCCGCCTCATCATCTCTCAGGTGCCAACCTTCCCTGCATCCTCCTGTTTTCTGCCTTTGTAGCCAAATTATTCCTGGTAAAGCACTTCTGTTTTTTTACTGTTATAAACAATGATAAGGTAACATAATACCCACTGTCCTGACCATGCAAACAAAGTGTTTTCTGCTGGCAGAACTGGAATTACTTCATTGCAGAATTTTTAAGGAATAGAAAGCAGATTCTGGGGGAATCTTGTCTCAGCTTCTAGTAGACGGATGAACAAGTAGTGAGGACAGCAGTGAAACCCTAACACAGAGATAATACAGTACTATTTCTACAAAAATCTCTTTCTCTCAAGCTGTCGAACTGTTCTAATCTTTTTGTCCCACTAGGCCAAAGCTTACTTTCACACAGAGAGAGAGACACCCTTCACTCCACTTCTGTAGTAGAGAGTATCAATACCAGGAAACTGCAAAAAGAAAGCATTGACAAACAAGATAGGTATCAGACCATCTTCTACTGGCAACAGAAAGCACAAAATGGGAATGTCATTGAGCTGCTTTCTCCCTCCTACTGCCCCAAATAAACCAAACAACTTTTCCTCTTATTGGTTATTCAACACTCCCTTTGCTAATTTCAGGCAGCCTAATCATAAACTCCTTGTTAATGTATCAAAAACCTGTTTACAATCACCAAAGCAGGAAAAGTTCAGTCTAACATTTCTAGGAAGTTCTCAGTTTGGCCATTGTTTTTGGAATGCAGCAGAATTACAAACTTTAGTTCCCAGGCACATCCTTTTCAATCACTTTGCAGGGCACAAAATCAAGTGATAAGCAAGGATCCAGCACAAGGACAGAGCACCCAGGAAAGAATTATGGAGCACCAGCCACAGATTAGGGAGTTCTATTCATTCATTTTCACCACTGGAGATTTCATGTCTGGAGAAATAAGATTTCTTCCACAAATGAGCTCCTTAAATAAGTATATACCTAATGCTTATATCATAATTCTGTTTTTTTCTTGATCGATCTTGTTGAATCTAGCTTGAAAATCTTATTTGGGAGAGAAATTAATTGGCCATATAGTGCTTCTTGTCACTACAGAACTCACAATGTCTCTGTTCAAAATATGTCCCTATAATGGCTGCTTTTTCATTAATTACACTGAAATAAAAATTCACCTGACTCCAACTAATGAAGTTCCCTCTCCTTAGCCAATGCCCATTCATGTATCCACATGTTGAGCTCTTTTTCTCAGTTGTCCACTGCAGCACTTCACACTGTTATGAACCAAAGGGATTTTTTATTATACTGCATAGACAGTTTGCTCAGCATGTCTTAGTTTCAGCAGACGGGGATAAAGCCCTTTATAGAGCTATCAGGTTCCTGGTTTTCCAGAGATTGCTTGTCATCCCATCTTCTCTTCTAGTTTCCTAGACAGCATCAGTAGCAGGGTAAATTTTGTCTGTATCACAGTTTTCCTGGCTCCATATAATTCTGTACATCCTGCTTTCCTGCAGAGGCAGCAAGGGATTACCCTTCAGTGACTTTAATGGCCTTTGATGCCAACATGCCTCCTCACACAGAAACAGACAACAGTGGCTACTCTTCTTTCTGGCATCTCTAGAGCTCACAGCATTCCTGGGCTTCTCTCAGAGGCTCAGAGCTCCCAAAGAAACCCCAATTTACACCTGGGCCCATCCAGGTGCTTGATAAACTGTGGGCAATCCAGAATTAGAACCCTAAATTAGCATAGGAAATTCACACTGAAATTATGAGATGGGTTTTGATCTAGTAATGCACTTGGATGCCTGTGGGTGGATCTATCCATAGCTACTGACACACAATTGAATCCCAGTGGGACACAGCGCTGCCCAGCCCTACTGTATCCCAAATACAGCATTAAATAATGAGAGAGACACACAGTTCCAAAAAGCCTTTTATTAATGTGACAGGAACAACTAACAACTGGCAACTAACTCACACACACTCCTCACTTATATAGGCTCAGTTTGCGCCGGATTTTCCCGCTCGTGGGAAACCTTCTGCAGTTCCTTAACAGTTGCCCAATTTGCTCAATACACTGCATACAGAAAACTTGTCTAGGAAACTCCTGAAACCAGAGGAGCATTAATGGAAGTTGCATCCAGTTCTCTTGCAAGCAATGCTCAATTATCCTTACTGTTAAAACTGTATGCTTCATTTCTCATGTGAGCTCATGCTGATTTCACCTCCAGCTATTTGGTGTTGCTGTAGTAGTTGCTCATCAAAACCCATTAGCACTTCCTCTTTATCCACCGTAACCAAGTTACCTCTTAACCTTCTTTCACATGCTAAACAGCCTGAGCTCCTTAAATCTCTTGCTGAAAGTGGAGCAGGCCCCAGCCCTTGGGAGTTCACAGTTTCAACTAAACCAGAACTGACAAAAGCACTTGGCCCAGGTGTCGGTCTACTACTACCATGCTTGAGGCAGTGAGTATCTTAGCTTTAGCAAAGTTATTGGAAGCGTTGGGGGATTAACCATGAAAAAGGAAGCAGGACACCAGCAGATATCACAGAAGGCAGTTTTTAGGGGATCCCGGGCTCTCCTACAGGGTACCATTTTGCAAGACACAAAACTTAAAGAGTAGGAAATCCTAAATAGAGCCAGCAAATGTTTGCTTCTTTGTGAGAAAATCCAAACATGGAGACAGGTGTGCACAAGAGAATCTTTTTCCTGTTGCCAATTCAAATAAAACACCTTTTTGTTTGTCTTGGTGGATTAAGCCAGAATGCATGTGCAGGAGGGTTGCCAAAGTCATTCTGGGATGATGGCTGTGTTCTCCAAAACTGAGATTTTGCCACAACCACAATCACCAAAGGGTTGCATATCATTCTGAATCAAAGCTTGTGCTCCCCAGGATGCCGTGGAAGACAGCTGTGTCTTAAACTGAGGGGAAGGCACAATATGAGGGAGATAAATGATTGCCAAGCAAGAAAATAGTGCAAGGAAGTGTTAGACCCCCCCCCCTGCACCACAACTCAGAACAATATCATCATCCCTGCAGCTGCTTTCTGCCTTAAAAATATACATTTCAGTGTTAAATGTACCCTCCACCATGGTGTTGTGGTTAACAGCGGAGGCCTATAATCTGGAGAGCCAGGTTTGATTCCCCACTTCTCCACATGCAGCCATCTGGGTGACCTTGGGCCAGTCACAGTTCTCTCAGAGTTCTCTCAACCTAACCTACCTCACAGGACCTCTGTTTTAGAAAGTGGAAGGGAATGGTGACTGCAAGCCACTTTGGGACTCCCTTGGATAGTGAAACGAAGGGCATAAAAACCCATCACTTCTTTTTCTTTGTGGCTTGTCCCTAAATGCGGGTTGACGTATAGCAGAGAATTTTCCCCCTTCTGACTCCTAGGGCAATGAGGTCTAGAAAGTGGGAACAAGAAGCAAAACTCAGTATGGATTAGGTGGCTAAATAATGTCTCCAACCTCCTCAGAAAGCAAGATGCAATCATCCTCTCCTTGGCATCGAGCACTTCCCCTGCAACTTATGCAAAATCTTCAAGGGAATAAAAATTCTGCCCACCTGGGGTTGGCAGCCACCTCTTTCAGTGCCAGTGACTGCATGAGCCCACAGAAGACTGAAAGACTGGAAGCAAGTCCCTGGCAAAGGAAGCTTGCCAGGCTCTGAAAGCACTAAGCACTGGACGTGTTGGCAGGCAGCACAAAGTGCCTTCTGTTTGGGCTCTGAGTCCCTCTTTGCTGATATCTTTGGAAGTGGCTCCCAAAGACATAGCATCATTATAGGCTGTTCCTGCTCAGAGTAATTAGGGCCTTTGCCCCAGCTTCTCTTCCCCACCAACCCCCTCTACCACCCATGGCTCTTGAGAGTTTCCTGCACTGTTCTAAAAACCACATCCCTATTGGAACAGCATCAGGTCATTTCTTGTGCCAGGATGAGGATAACTTTGAGGTGAAAGTGCTGGACTGATGTGCACCAGGCTAGGATTCCTTTTCCATCATTGCTGCGGACTCCATGACCAAAGGCAATCTCTGAGCAACACAAGCAAGATTTGGAGACAACTCAGCAGGCAACTTATCAGCCATTCTAGATATTGTTCCTATTTTGCTTGCCTGTCTCCCGAGTTCAGCCAAAGGAAGAGAGGTCATTGTCTTCTAATGCACAGCAATTTATGAGGGATATATGCTAATTATCCCTCACTACCAGTGCTATTGAGTTTTGTGCAGATTTGGACAGCTGCCCTCCGTCCTATTCCTCTGTCAGTTATGATGACAGGAAAGGGCTGTATATTTTTGGGATCACTAAGGGCTTTGCTTTATATATTTAATTTCATAGGGTTTTCCTCTGTGCTACTTGGCTTGTCAATTAATTTTTGGTATTCTTCCTATGCCACGTGACGTTTCTAGAATGGAACAAAATTTGGTAATATGCTGGGAGAAGAGAGGGAGTAATTTGGTATATGTTTTGTTATTCAGAAGCAGTTCTCATTAAAGAAAAGGTTGGCAACCCCTGTACTAGACTGCAACTATCATACAAGAATATAAGGATGGTCTAATAACTAAACCTAACACAGAGGGAAAAACCTATCCAATGGTACTACAATAAAATAAAGTGTCCTTTTTACCGTTTTCCTTCTCTGTTTATTCAGTGTCAATTAACTGACACGTGTCAATACAGACCGGTATCCTCATACCTATGTGAGCCTGTGGCCAGTATTATATTACTGTACATAAGATTTATATTCTTGATACTTATAAAATTGATAAAAATATTGAAGACTCAGAGGACTTGTCACTGAGGAAAGAATTTCACTGAAAAGGAAATTACCTGGATGCCGTTTTGACAAGTCCTATTGAATAGATAAGGAAAATTGTAAAAAGGACACTTTCTTTATTTTAAAGACTGCAACTATAACAAGGACACAAAAAGCACCAGTCATTGTTTGTCATGATGATAGGTTCTTTAGGTTGCCCACTTCATCCTGGGGAAATCCTTGAAGATTTGGGGATGGAACTTGTGAGGGGGGCAGAATATGGGGAGGGGTTCAGTGGGAGTGTGATGCCACAGCTGTAATTCTGAAAGAACTCTGGGCTCGAGGTTTCTGGCCCTACACTTCCTAGTATAAGTGAACATTGGCACGGGAATACTCGGTCCTGACCCTCTTCCCCTTTTTAATGACAGACAGTTCTGGGTGTCTGACGCAAAATGTAACTGTGTTGGGAAAGACTTGGGACTGAAAGGACTGATAGCTCTTGTGTAAGTGGATTTCTTATCATGCAACTCCAGAATTGCAGATAAAGACTTGAGTCACTGCACTTTGATTGCCACTATTATTTACCATGCCCTGGTGGCTGCAAGCTTCCCTGTTTTACTGTGCCATTCAACCACCTGTTATGTGGTAGTCCCATGTCAACAGGACTGCTGGATCCCATCAGGAAATAATAATGTGATTATTAAACTTCTGCACTTGCCTCTAGTCCAGGGCAGAGTCTGCACTTACTTTTTTTATTCCATTGTCAATCCTGTTGAATTCAGATCGCTTTGAACTCGGGTCTTCCTCTTCCCCCCCTCCCCATTGAAACAGGAAAGTCTTCTGCACGTGGTTAGGGAGGCTCAGAAGAGGGGGGGGGAGGCAAATGGAGACTCTTTCTCTGTTTTCTTGAAGGGGGAGAGGATCCAAGAAGTCAGAGGAGGGAGGAAAAAATCCTTTCTTTTCTTGAAGGGGGGGGGGGGAACGAAGAAGGCACAAAAAAAATCCAAGGCTGACACAAGTTGAGAGAAATTAGGGGCTTCTCCTTTGAGGCAGGCTTGTCACATGGCCACCTGTAGCCAATCACGAGTCCTCTAGAGCCCAGATTCAAAACAATGGGATTTTCTGAATATATTCAGGATTAGCAGCAGTCTGAGATATCCCACAATAAAGGTAGGGTCACTCCGGATCAATCCTTCTTGCTACAAAAGGAAAATTTAAATCGCCCAAAATCCAAATGGAAATCGCATTCTGTGTATAGGGCAGGGACTGAATTGATCTGGGGTTGGAATAAAAGCTCTGTGTAGTTTACACACAGTTGTCCTCACAACTGCATCCCAGACTATAACCATTTACTTGGTTTCACAGATGTGAACTTAAGGCATGCCCTAGCTCACAATTTCTGTGCCTTCTGGAGCTCCTGTAACTAAATTGCAGCTACATTTTATGAGTTCTAAAACAACAACTGTTCCACAATAACCACAGTCATCGAAAATCACCCCTCGCTTTCCACCAAAGGTAGAGTGTTTGTCATGAAGTAAGCCCATGCTAGTTGCACAAGAGAAACTGATTGCTTTGTTGTTGTTGTTGTTATGTGCGAAGTCGTGTCCGACCCATCGCGACCCTATGGACAATGATCCTCCAGGCCTTCCTGTCCTCTACCATTCCCCGGAGTCCATTTAAGTTTGCACCTACTGCTTCAGTGACTCCATCCAGCCACCTCATTCTCTGTCGTCCCCTTCTTCTTTTGCCCTCGATCGCTCCCAGCATTAGGCTCTTCTCCAGGGAGTCCTTCCTTCTCATGAGGTGGCCAAAGTATTTGAGTTTCATCTTCAGGATCTGGCCTTCTAAAGAGCAGTCAGGGTTGATCTCCTCTAGGACTGACCGGTTTGTTCGCCTTGCAGTCCAAGGGACTCGCAAGAGTCTTCTCCAGCACCAGAGTTCAAAAGCCTCAATTCTTTGACGCTCGGCCTTCCTTATGGTCCAACTTTCACAGCCATACATTGCAACTGGGAATACCATAGCCTTGACTAAACGCACCTTTGTTGGCAGGGTGATGTCTCTGCTTTTTAGGATGCTGTCTAGATTTGCCATAGCTTTCCTCCCCAAGAGCAAGTGTCTTTTAATTTCTTTGCTGCAGTCCCCATCTGCAGTGATCTTGGAGCCCAGGAAAATAAAATCTGTCACTATCTCCATTTCTTCCCCATCTATTTGCCAGGAATTGAGAGGTCCGGATGCCATGATCTTTGTTTTCTTGATGTTGAGTTTCAAGCCAACTTTTGCACTCTCCTCCTTCACCCGCATCAACAGGCTCTTTAGTTCCTCTTCACTTTCTGCCATTAGAGTGGTATCATCTGCGTATCTGAGGTTGTTGATATTTCTCCCTGCAATCTTGATCCCAATTTGTGACTCCTCTAATCCCGCATTTCTCATGATGTGCTCTGCATACAAGTTAAATAGGCAAGGCGACAGTATACAGCCTTGCCGAACTCCTTTCTCAATTTTGAACCAGTCAGTGATCCCATGTTCAGTTCTCACTGTTGCTTCTTGACCTGCATATAAATTTCTCAAGAGACAAATAAGATGCTCTGGTATTCCCATCTCTTTAAGAACTTGCCACAATTTGTTGTGCTCCACACAATCAAAGGCTTTAGCATAGTCAATGAAGCAGAAGTAGACGTTCTTCTGGTACTCCCTAGCTTTCTCCATGATCCAGCGTATGTTGGCAATTTGATCTCTAGTTCCTCTGCCTCTTCGAAATCCTGCCTGTACTTCTGGAAGTTCTCGGTCCACATATTGCTGGAGCCTAGCTTGTAGGATTTTGAGCATAACTTTGCTAGCATGAGAAATTAGTGCAATGGTGCGGTAGTTTGAACATTCTTTGGCATTGCCCTTCTTTGGGATTGGAATGTAAACTGACCTTTTCCAATCCTGTGGCCATTGTTGAGTTTTCCAAATTTGCTGGCATATTGAGTGTAGCACTTTTACTGCATCATCCTTTAAGATTTTGAATAGTTCAACTGGAATGCTGTCACCACCACTAGCTTTATTATTGCTCAGACTTCCTAAGGCCCATTTGACTTCACATTCCAGGATGTCTGGCTCCAGGTCAGTAACTACCCCACTGTGGTCATCAGGGATGTTAAGCTCGCTCTTGTATAGTTGTTCTGTATAATTTTGCCACCTTTGTTTAATCTCTTCTGCTTCTGTGAGGTCCCTACCATTTTGGTCCCTTATCATACCCAACTTTGCATGAAACGTTCTCTTCATATCTCCAATTTTCTTGAAAAGATCTCTGGTCCTCCCCATTCTATTGTTTTCTTCTATTTGTTTGCACTGTTCATTTAAGAAGGCATTCTTATCTCTTCTAGCTTTTCTCTGGAATTCTGCATTCAGTTGGGTGTATCTTTCTCTTTCTCCCTTGCCTTTCACTTCCCTTCTCTCCTTAGCTATTTGTAAAGCTTCCTCAGACAGCCATTTTGATTTCTTGCATTTCTTTTTCTTTGGGATGGTTTTAGTTGCTACCTCTTGTACAATGTTGCGAACCTCCGTCCATAGTTCTTCAGGCACTCTGTCTATCAGATCTAATTCCTTAAATCTATTTGTCACCTCTACTGTGTATTCGTTGGGGATATGATTTAGTTCATACCTGAGTGGCCTAGTGCTTTTCCCTACTTTCTTCAATTTAAGCCTAAATTTTGCAACAAGAAGCTCATGATCTGAACCACAATCAGCTCCTGGTCTTGTTTTTATTGACTGGATAGAACTTTTCCATCTTTGGCTGCAGAGCACATAGTCAATCTGATTTCTGTGTTGACCGTCTGGTGATGTCCATGTGTAGAGTCGTCTCTTGGGTTGTTGGAAAAGAGTGTTTGCTATGACCATTGTATTCTCTTGACAAAATTCTACCAGCCTGTGCCCTGCTTCATTTTGTACTCCAAGGCCAAACTTGCCTGTTATCCCAGTTATCTTTTGGTTTCCTACTTTAGCATTCCAATCCCCCATGATGATAAGCACATCATTTTTTGGCGTTGCTTCTAGAAGGTGTTGTAGGGCTTCATAGAACTGATCAACTTCATCCTCTTCAGCAGCAGTGGTTGGGGCATAGACCTGGATCACTGTGATGTTGAATGGTTTGCCTTGGATTCGAACTGAGATCATTCTGTCATTTTGGGGATTGTATCCCAAGACTGCTTTTCCTGCTCTCTTATTGATTATGAAGGCTACTCCATTTCTTCTGTGAGATTCTTGTCCACAGTAGTATACCTGATGGTCATCTGAATTAAATTCACCCATTCCTGTCCATTTTAGTTCACTGATTCCTAAAATGTCGATGTTCAGTCTTGTCATTTCTTGTTTGACCACGTCCAGCTTACCTTCATTCATGGATCTGACGTTCCAGGTTCCTATGGAATAAAAATCTTTACAGCATCGGACTGTCTTTTCGCCACCAGTTACTTCCACAACTGAGCGTCCTTTCGGCTTTGGCCCAGTCGCTTCATTCATTCTGGCGCTACTCGTACTAGCCGTCTGCTCATCCCCAGTAGCATATTGGACACCTTCCGACCTGAGGGGCTCATCTTCCGGCGTCATATCGTTATGCCTATTGGAACTGTCCATAGAGTTTTCATGGCAAAGATACTGGAGTGGTTTGCCATTTCCTTCTCCAGTGGATCACCTTTTGTCAGAGCTCTCAGCTATGACCTGTCCGTCTTGGGTGGCCCTGCACGGTATAGCTCATAACTTCACTGAACTACGCAAGCCCCCTTGCCACAACAAGGCAGCGATCCTTGAAGGGGGAACTGATTGCTAAATGACACTAAATCATCCCAAAATAGCTTTGGTGTTTAGCAGCAATGTGGACAGTCGAGCAATCAGTCTCATGACACCTGAAAGAATATTTGGCCAGTAGCCAAGACCAGATCGCAGCAGAACACAGCAGCTTAGTGGTGCCTAAAATAGCACAGGAAGTGCCTTTTTCTCCTACCACATTTTGCAGAAGGCAAGGGGAGGCTGAAGAAATACACCCACTTGCCTCATGCAGTTCTACAGTCCCTTTGGTTCACACTAGATGCTGTGGCACATCCTTGCACGCCCCTATTACCATTTCTTCCTCAGCCTAATAAGAAGCGAGTAATTTCTACTTTACATGTGCTATTCTCATAGCAACCTTACATCCTCACTTATTCCCCACTTGACATTCAAGGTGGGCTCGCGATCATCAAGTCGTTTCATCTTAAACCACTTTCTGCAGAAATAGCTTTATAATGGAAAAAATAACCTCATTCTATAAATACAGCTAAACACACATCAGTGAAATTCCCAGCAACAATTTTAACCTCCATCTTACTGTAAGGATTGCTTTTTTAAAGACCTGATTCAGTGATTTGTTAAACAAGTCATATGAGTTATTCCATTTATCTAGTATTATGATTGCTTCATATAAATTTATAATCCCAGGTTCCAAACTTTCAGCTTTTGCTCTGCTTCTCTGGAATGATTCTTCTGTGCCATCAGCTTCTCCCCTTCCATTTGCATTAGAACTGGGAATTACATGTATTATCACCACTCTACATCTTATGGTGGAACTGGAGATAGAGGCAGGAATTGCCAGCATCTGACACCATTGTGTCCTCCAATCAAATCAAGGTGCCATGTCTCCATTCACTGATGTTTAGCACAATGTTTAGCATAGATTAAGTCCAGTGCTATGGGAAGTGCCCCAGCACTCTTCTGTGCTCGATACACAGATTTAAGACGGGTGCTAAAGAACCAGTGAACAGAGAATTTTAGTTCCATCCTCTCTTGATGGAGACTCCAGGTAAAGGTTGGTGCCTTTGACAACTGATCTAATGAATATTTATTTAATGAAACTGAAGGGTTGGGACCAATCCATCATTATTTGGCACCAACATAATTTCATGCCATATAGGCCAGAATCTAACATTTTGGAATCTGAAAACGTTCACCTCTATTAAGCAGAAACAGGTTTCAAATTCTCTATATTACCTACCAGTTCAAGGACAAACTAGATGTAACATAGAATACATTGAGATTAGCCTCAAATGTTTTTTTTAATTTATTCAATTAATTTAATTTAATTTATAAAATAATAATACACAGGAGAAAGGCTGTATTTGATTAAATAGCAAGAACAGAGGAGAATGAGTAATTCTTCCTCTATGGGCTCTATTCTTGTTCAAATTCTCTCTCAGTAGATCGATAATCATTCAGTGGCCCAGGAGTGACAAACCAGATTTTATTAAAATGAGAAAACAGCTTATGATTCATGCTCTGTACTTTATTGGTAACTATAAAGTTTTAAAAGGAATCAGTACATACATCTGAAGAAGATTGTTCAAAGCTGAGTTGCTAGCACACAGTTGTGGACTTCTGTCCTGAATGTTTGGATGAATTGTATATGAATCCCCATTGAATTACTTTTTTTATTTTGTGTGATCCTTAATGCATCTGATACAATTTATGCATTGGGAGAGTACTGAAACTGGACACCTCACTCTCGTTGTATATATTATTTGAATACATTTATCATTTTCAACCAATGGGCTCAAGGGGGTTTACTGCACATAATTTCCACTTAAAAACTTGACAACCTTCTGTATTTTGGTCTCTTCTTCTTTTCAGCATGCCCCTTGTAGCTCTTCTGAGCTCTATAGCCTAATGAGACATCCAGCCCAGGTTCCAGGAAAGTGGGCAAAGCCACTTTGAAACCAGCCAGCCACCATCAAAGGTTACACATTTTCCTGAGCCATGATGGAAATAGAATTTCCATCCTTTTCAAGAACTACCCACCCTTCTCCACTAAATCTGCACACACATCCCAGCATCTAAGAGGCTGCCAGAAGGAGGACAAGCTTGCTGCAAAGAAGGGACACCATACTCACTACTACCACCACAGCCACCCAGGAAAAGAGCAAGGTGGCCACCATATGGTGGTGGTTTTACTCCATTTTCTTCACAGCCAGCTTGCTCTCCTCTGGGCGTCTTGATAATCTGAGTCCCTTGCCTGACCGGCTGTGCTTCATGCTGAGGAGAAAGCAGGCAGGCAGATAGGAAAGCCCTTTCCCTCACTCCAGATACACAAGGAACGGCAGGCTAATTAGGTGGGAGGTGCTCTGGTAATGTAAAAAGTTATTTCTCTTTCTGTATTGAAAATATTCCTATCCCACCTTACCTCCTTGGATGCTTGGTGCTGTCTTACAATTCTGCAAGCATTAGATTGTGACCACACAAATTATAAACAATCCAATTAGCACAATGCACAAACTAGATATACAAATTAGCAATATACACAACCTAAAAACAGGGGATATTTTTAAAACCAGTATTACTTAGGGAAAAGTCAGCAAGAAAAAAAGTTTGGGAGTTGGTAAAAAGTTGTTCTTGCTGTCAAAGAAAAGAACCTCATTGGTAGGCCTCACTACCCACAAACCAACATAAGCTAACAGATATTACAGCAAGGATTCCAAACTAGCTATAAGAGTATGTGTGTGTTTCATAGAAGCACTTTGACACAAAAAACAGAACATAAACGTGGAATCTTTGAGCCTGCCACAGAAAGCAAGAATGAAAGCAGAAACATCTCAGAGTCATAAAATGCCCATAATTAATGGAACTGCCAGGATATTCACCCTCCTTGCTAAAATTTTCAGTGGAGAACTGTGACAGGTCATGGACGTGAACTTCTTCCTCCACAAAAGAGATAAATGCACATCACAGCAATGTGAACACCTGATTCCACACAGAGGTGCAAAAACATGTGCTGCCACCTGCTTGTAAACGCGCGGTTGTAAGTCGCAGGTTTGCAAGCCTCCTCAGGGGAGACCCCTCCCGCATTTTCCCACCGTCTTCACAACTTTTTTCCTTTCTAGGGCCCATTATGCACGGCCGCCGAAACGGCGATTTCGGGTCACATGGAAAACGCGGAGGGGGAAGACGCGACGCATACCGGTTATGCACGGGGCGGGGCGCGACGGCGGCAAAACCCAGAGTAACCGATTATGCACGCGTCGATCCGGGCGCCGCTTCTGGTTGCGCCCCGCTCACCCGGAAGCTGCGCTTTCTTCCGCGTTTCACTGGCGCGGCTTTTTCGGTGGCATGCACCGAAGCTGCAGCCGGTTGCAGCCGGCTCCGTGCGTTATTCGTGATTTTAGTCGCCGCCATTCCACCCCGAATGTGCGCTAAAACCCCCGTGCATAATGGGTCAATGAGGCAGCAAGGGAAAACAAATTGAACTTATTCCTCTGCTCCCCGGTTTGACAATAACAGCAGGCCACCAAATCAAAACTCAGCAGTTGTCTCAGGGACTCAAACTTCCGCGCCGCCCCCCCCCCAGCCCTGAAATTAATTTTTTTAAGTACACTTCTGCTTTGTTATGCAGTAACACCACAACAAACACATTTTTAATCAAAAATCAACACTTACAGAAAATAGTGCCAATCCTTCCTGATTTCACACACACACACCCTTACTACTACAGCAGCCTTCCAGGGACACACAGTGCTGCTGAGGATCTGAAAGCAAGAACTGATCCACTCTTACTGGATGGATCAGTCTAAGTGACTTGGATTTTCCACATTCAGTTAAAACATTTTAATACTTTGTTTTATATTGTTTACTTTAGAATTTCTTGTAATAACTTGAGAGAAAAGAAAATCATGACCCCTCGAATTCACAGACCTTGAGCTGCCTACATACATACTATATGCAATGACCTTTTGGTGTTGTTCTTGAAAGGGGAAGAAGGAAGATTTTTATTGTTGTTGTTATTGTTATTAATTGGATTTTTATACCATTGTTCTCCCATGGTGTGCTCAAGGCAGTTTAATGAGAATTGGGAGAGAGAAGCAGAGTTAGGCTTATGATTAGGGTCTTGGGACAGGATCAGAAAAACAAAGGTTCAAATGCATATTTTGCCATAAAACAGAGTTGTCAGTATTTTCCCTAACCTACCTAGTAATATTATTATGATAAAAGGTGTGAGGGGAGACAAATCGTCCATGTACACCAATCTGAAGGAAGGTTAAAAATGGTTCTCCCTACTCAGGTAAATTCCAAATCAGGTTTTCAACCAAGTGTTCAACTGCCTTTTTAAAATTGCAAGTTTGTGCTTAAATAACCAAAGATGCGTTTTAAAACTCAAGCTCAGTATACTTCAAATCACAGTTAATGCCATAATTGTTTTCTCAAGGGAGGTCTTGTGCAGGATTGCAAAAATTGAGTAGGATTTAGGAAGCTTTCTCTCTGGCTCTCCGCTGCAATCTAAGGCTCAGCTGTGCTTTGATTCAACAAGGCTTTATCTTAGAAACATTCACTGCCTTGATATTAAGATGAACATGTGACATCACTTTAGAAACACAGAACATGCATTCTCCACAACAAAATCCATTTACTGATAGTATAGGAGCTGTCCGTCCTAATGTCCCACTTCATGCTACTTTCACAGAAGTTTTAACTTTAATTCAAATCACATTGCTTCTATCTAGCCTTCCTGTAGATGCAGAACAGCCTGAAAAAGATTCCCACAAAGCTGAGGGCTGAGAAGTAAAAACTCCAGACTTTTAAACTGCACCTTCTAAATTTTTCAATGAGCAAAGACAATGAACAGGAAAAGACCCTGTATTACATATGAACAGTATGTTTCAGGTTGGAGGAAATTCACAGGCCAAGCCCCTCCTCCAACTAATTATTTGGAAATGTCAGCATGGGCTTGTAGCTGCTAGAAACACATGCATTCTGTCATCTAATGATGCTTATATGTATATAAACATTACTGAACTGAAAATGTGTCCCATCAGCCTCAACACAGTTTAACCTACAGTGGCCAGCTCCGGGTTGGGAAATACATGGAGATTTTGAGGGTAGAGTTTGGGGAGGGGAAGGACTTCAATGGGGTATAATGCCACCTTCCGCAGTGGCCATTTTCTCCAGGTGAACTGATCTCTGTCGCCTGGAGATCAGTTGTAATCCCAGATCTCCAGCCACCACTGGGAGGTTGGCAACCCTAACAATGACCAAAGAAAATTGCTGAGACAGCCTACAAGGAGGGGCACTGATGCCAAAGCCTCCCCCAGTTGTTTCCTCCCAGTAACTAGTATTCAGAAGTATACTGTCTCTGAACATTAGAACTACTAGCTATTAATGGAAGAGGTACTTTTATCTTTTATTCAGCCTAATTTTGTTGGCAATACCCATTCCAAACGACTGCATATATAAACAGATCTTCCATTTTCCCCAAAATGAATTCTTTTTTATAATTTCTTATCTCCTGAACTTATCTGAAAACTAACCACAGGCGGGGAGGCCCAGCAAGGACACAGACATTTGTTATACCCACATTTAGTCTCAAATCTCCCCATTTGTCTCATTAGATATTCCTACAACATTTGGAGTTTAGTGCAGAATGAACCCTAGAAATTCAATTTTCAATAGCATCTTCTATACCAATCTTGCAATCTTAGACTTTTAATGTCAAAAAAGAGAAAGGTATTATGACTATCCTGGATTCCTGCAGAATTAAGTATCTTTCTTGGAAAGGCAGTGAACTGTTATTTAAAATCAGCAAGTGATGGCAAGTAAACCACCCAAGCTGATAACTTAGTTTTTTTCATTGTTAGGATTTTTTGTTTCTTACTTAACTCCTCTTTCATAAAAGTTTACCTGTTATACCTTGGATTTCTATAAATTGCCAGGTTTTATGTTCCAAGTATAAATTACAATGCAGCATAATTGCATGATGATAAAGGAGGCTCTTGTGGAGCAGAGTGGTAAGGCAGCAGACATACAGTCTGAAGCTCTGCCCATGCGGCTGGGAGTTCAATCCCTGTAGTACTGGGTGAAATGCATACCCATAGGTTTCAAGTTCACAAGACAGAGTTGAAACTTGCCAGGGCTTCAGTCTAGGGTTCTCATTTGGTAAAATGGACCTTCAGAGGTTCCCAGGAATGTTTATGCCTATTCTCATTCTCTATCAGAAGCAATGTTTCTGTGTTGCTGCTGTTGTGCTTATGTTCTGCATTTTTAATGGGGTTTTAGCTAAGGACAACGGTCACCCGCCACGAGCAGGTCCCGGGAGTGGTGGGAAATAAATAAATAAATTGAAGAGGAAGAAGCGGCAGTGGCAGGAGGGAGAGAATACTTGCAGTGTTGAAGATACATTTTGACACTTAGGTACAGTGAGCCTGGTTCTCATATGCAGGGTAATGAGGTGACAGAGACCTAACAAGTGGATAGCACTACATCACATTTTGGAATTGCTCCTTGAATTACCTATTCCTTGTACCTATTCAAAGCCTCAACACTCTACTTGTGGGCCATTCTATCACTTCAGCTTTCTACCCCTTCATTATCCGACATGTGTGAACTGGACTCTCACCTTTGGTTACCTTAGATGAAGGCATTTCAAATAGATGAATTCTATTGTTCCATCCTACTGAGACTTTAAAAACTAATCACCACACTCTATTTAACTTTTCTGACATATTCTAGAACTTGAACACATTCTATGCTAATCATGCTATCAGATTTGGAATATAAGTAAGGCACACAAAAGTTACACAGGAAGCTATTTCAGGGGACAGCCGTGACGGCTCTTTCCTGATAGCAATTGGAGGTGTGAAGTATTGTGGGAGCTGTTGGAGTTGCTGCTTCCTGGGAGAGTTATACCCCTCCTTTTGGTTTTTGGCTCAAAAGTCTTAGTGCCCTGTGATGTATTAACTATGGTTTTCTGCCCAGGAAATACCAGCTACTTGAGAAAATCTGTCTCTGAATAGCAAGTGCTACAGCTAAAGCTAATTGTCAATGCATTTCAGTTAACAATGCACAGAAAAGGATCCTGCCATCGTCCTGACTCTCTGTGAAACCCGCAGATACAGCAGGCCTCTTGTGACAGCTGGCACTATCTGGCAGGAACAGCATTTTGTTCCTAAGCTGGCATTCTTCCCAGAATGCAATTCAACTAAGCACCTTATTGGCAATATTAATGTGGAAATGAGGCAGTCACACAAGATGCTAATGATTTTTAAACACTTATTTGAAAGGTATTTTAATGAGGTGACAGCAGGAAAAATGGAGAGTTAAATAAAATCGATAAAACAAGAAGGCAGACCCTCCCTGAAACTGTTTGCTTTGCTTGGGAGATAAGGTCTTGCAGAACAGCAAATAAAAGTAACCTTGTGTGAAAGGGGGTATGTGCGTGTGAGTGTCCTCATTGCAGCATGTGAAAGTTTACATTTCATGTAAGCATTTGTTTTACATGGAAAAGTACTGAGCATGGTGAGGAGTTCTGCCAAAGCCTTCTATATCACTGTAATATATACCTGTATTTTGGAGCATGTTTGATGCTTTTAAAAGATTTGTGTAAGAATGTGTAAAAGGGCATGTGGAGCACTACATGTATCAATTTTGGATAGACATCTGTTTCATAGATGAATACCAAGCTAAACGTATTTCATGTCTTTTGCCGCACTTCTACACATATATCATTGTGTTCTTGGTGCATATCATTTTTGTTCCAGTAATCAATATGCCATACATTTCTGGAAAAAGTTATGTGCATGAGCACATGCTGCATCAAGCCACATTCAAAGCTGAGCATGGCATTGCTGGCTAGCTGTGTAAAACCCATTCTGATCAGAGAGAAATACCAGATAAGCAGACTTACAGACTGAAGTTATTAAAAAGACTAACTGAATACTCCATCTCTCCATCCCATGTTGTTTGCAGTTGAATTTAAATAGCTTAATATTGCCCCCATATCAAAAGGATTTTAGCCAAACATGAGTTTTCCATCAAATACATATTTATATCAGCTTAGACTCTAGATACACTGAAACCAAGGAATCTATGCTGTTGCAACTAAAAACAGAGACTAGGCATTTCAAATAGAACTTTAGTTGATGGACAATTCCTACTCAAATCCTTCACTGTATCCCCTTTACAGCTCCAGTTCCACTGAAAATGGCAGCCAAACAGGAAAAAAAATCTCTGAATTTCCATCATAGACAAAGAGCAACTATAAAATGAAATCTTTGTTCATGGAAAATAATTGTCCTACTACTTTTCTACAGTGAGTTGAGGAGTGCAGAAGCTCAAAAAAAGTTGACAGAACATCTTAGAGGCTGATGTGTTCTCATTTCCTAGTATTCCATCTATCTCAAATTATCCCAATTTATTCAAATTCTCTTGCTTATCTACACTTTTCAGGTGCCCCTCTGTTTGTTCCCCCCCTACAAAAATGATGAAGTTAGGATATTTCCACCCTTCATCCAATTTTATTGCAAACAGTGTTCAGTGTGTTCTCCTTCAGTATATAAATGGAGAAATGGGAGAATCAAATCTCCTGAATAATTTTTGTAATCTGAAAAATTAAAGCATACATATATAACTAAAAGCATAAAACTTCATATTGTTGTAGTCACCATTTTACAATTTAAAAATAAGTTTCATTGTAATACTTGTGGACCATAAGTTGATCCAGAGGATGAAAACAAGAAGGGAACCCTTTTCTATATTTTTATTTCAGTAAGGAAGAATATTTTAAAAGAGTATATAACTAAAACTCTCATACATCAGATAACTGGCAGCGCAATTACCATATGATGGGGGATCTCTTTACTGTTGTTATTAACCACTGTTAAACAATCTTATAACTCCAAATTAACTCTTTACAAACACAGACCCAGAAAGGCAGGCAGGCCATGGGATGGAGAGATTTCTAGACTTAGGTTCATCTATAATGCTAGATGCTTTGCAATTAGATTTTGGAAGAACTGTGTGAAGCTCAAAGTATGGTAAAACTGCTACTGCTTTCCAGAATGTTAACTCTGTCGCTTTCTGTGTGTTTTCTCAATCTGCTAAGCTACCTGGGTACTTTTCTCTCCATTCCTTAGAAGGTATACTTCTCATGTTGCATGCTGGAGATTTCACCTTCACAGAATTATATTACCCCTCCCCCAGCAAGACCCATATTATTATCCCCATTGAAAAACAGAGGAACTGAATCACTTGGATTATGAGATAGGTGCCAGGATACACATAGAGCTAGAGCCATAAATAGAACCCAGGTGCCCTGACTGCCTCCCACCCTTGCTGAAGAGTGGAACACACAGTTTGTTGTGGTGTGTAGCAGGGAGATAATCCCCAATAGCCTGCTGCTTAAACTCTTATTAACCCAAGTGCTTAGGACTCTTGCTGTTTGTTCCACTGTGCTGCTGCTGCCAGAGGCCTTTATTTTAAAGGGTCATTGTGTTATTTCCAAGGGAACATTCCTTAACTGCCCCCTCCCCAGTCCACAGAACAGATCCCAGCTCCATAATTCTTTGCTGATACAGGATTCCATTGCTGATACAGGCCTTCATTCTGCTCCATGTTTTCTTTCCTTTTGAGATCTGAGCGCCTGCTAGTAGACAGAGAAAATAGGGTCACTCTTACATGTAACCATTCTTCATTGAGTCTCCTGTGCAGGCACACATTGGGACTGTTTCCAAAGAGGTCTGTCACAGAAAAGTATATTCTTGAGCTAAAAAATTCTCTAGAGCAGTGATTCCCAACCTGGGGGTCGGGACCCCTTTGGGGGTCGAACGACCCTTTCACCGGAGTCGTAGCAGGACAAGCAGCTTGGCCAGGGGGGCGCTGCCACTGTAGCTGCTCCTCCTGGAGGCATCCACGTTTGGCCACCAGCCACTCCAGCAGTCCCTCCAGTGCAGCACAGTCTCCCGCCAGGCGCTCCAGGTGGCGGGGCAGCTCGACGGGACGAGAGGCAGAACTGAACTGGGAAAAAAACAATTTCTTGAACAATCATGAACAATGGATCTTCACGCCATTGGTCAGTTTTGGTTTTATTTCTGTGAAAGAACACTTGCATAATTTTATGGTTGGGGGTCACCACAACATGAGGAACCGTATTAAAGGGTCACGGCATTAGGAAGGTTGAGAACCACTGCTCTAGAGCAGCTGTCCCCAACCCCTGGTCCGGAGACTGGGACCGGTCCATGGATCAGTCGGTACTGGTCTGCGGCTACTCCTCGTCCTCCTCCCTGGCTGCGGCCTCGGGGGCTGCCCTGCCACTCTGCCGCTGGCTCACCTTTGGTGCTCTCCAGCGGCCACCATAGCTGGGGCTCCCTCGGCGTGGCACTGCGCAACTGCTGCTGGCAGTGCCCCCCAGTGGGCGGCGGGAAGTCAGCGGCTCTGGCGGGAAAGCAAGCGAAGCAGGGGCTCATGCAGCAGCAGCGACGTCCCTCAGCAAAAGACTACTCCCCCGGGCCTCATTAAAATTGTCAAGCGTTGACTGGTCCCCGGTGATAAAAAAGTTGGGGACCACTGCTCTAGAGTATGTTCTTCCTCCCTCTCACTATTGTGAGACATCCTTTTCCCATCCAAAGATTAGTCACATAGTCCAACAAGGAAGCACCCACTCTCTGAGCCACTACAAGAAAAAAAAACCTGTCCTTTAAGAACACACAGTGGGGCAGGTGGGTGGGAATGTGTGCCAATGAGCAATGGTTACAGGTAAGAGCAACCCAGTTTTCATCTTCAGTCCTCTATGCAGTCCCCCACTGGGAGGTTACCAACTTTCAGGATGGGGTGAGATTCCCACCTGAATGAGTCATTTGAACAGAGACTGTAGGATGATCTTGCCGTCCTCCACTTCACGTCTTTCTTTTATTCTTTTATTTTTAAATTAAATTTCTATACCGTCCTTCCCCAAGGGCTCAGGGAGGTTTACAACATATATATTTAATAAAAACATGATATAATTCAATTAAAATTAAACTATTAAGATTATTAAAAGTATTACAATTAATATTAGTACAGTATTAATTGAAGCATGTTGCCCTCCTTCGGGGTGTGGGGAATAAAGTGCTAAGCCAAGATGTTGTTGCCTGAAGGTCCAGAGCACAGTGTTTCATGAATGTCTCCTAATATGACCAAATAGCTGATTGGCAGATCTCCAGCAGTGGACCCAGGGAGAAAGGACTCAAACGTACAGAGGAAGGATAACCCTGCCTGTTTGTTACATGTCAGAATGGCTGAAACAATCCATCAGGATAGTGTTTGAGATGTCATTGGTCAGCCTTTGTTCAAACCCATATATGAAATAAACAGACTAATGCACTCCTGGAATGATTTGATTATTTTAAGGTAGAAAGGTGGAGAAAGGTGGAGCCTCCAAGGTGGAGCATGTAGCCTGTGTTCTTCATTAGGCAAAATGGGAACAGGGTCACCAACCTGTTTGTTCAGTAATGGATCCAATGTAATCTCTGAATTATGATCCAAATCCAACTTTCCATTGAGGGTGAGAAAAGTACTATGTGGTCTTGGTGGAACTGACAGCTAAGAATGATATTGATCCTGATCAGAATGGGAGAGTGGTGGGCATTCAGACCAGTTTTGAGGATAAGCAGGAGACATATAGTAATGGAATGGAGGATAGGAATGTTGCCAGCCTGGTGGAGCCAACAGGTCTATCTGAGTCAATATTGGGCCAGTAGCTGAGGTTTGACTCAGAGGGAGCTCTGCATCCAACACAGATTGGATCAATGAAACACAGCATGCTGAAGGGGTCCCAGGGGGAACAAAGGGTTCAGAAGACTGAGCAGTCTTACAGTTCAACTTGGTGGTCCCTGAGAATGGAAAAAGATTTGGATTTCTCCTTATGTTTTGACTTAGCTCGGCTCTTTTTGCCTATAGGTTTCAAAACACTTATTTGATTTGACAGAACTGAAGACAGTGAGCCAGTTCAGAATGGGTAGCCAATGGAACCGAGGCTGCTGCAGATTGGGAGGTACTTGGCAAAGTCACCTCAGGAGGTTTATCAGCAGGGCTAGAAGTAGTGTTCAGTTTATTTCAAACTTTATTACAGTCATTCAGACCAAGTTGTATGAAGTTAATACATAAAAGACCAAAAGAATATGGTCATTTTATATAATGCAATTTAAAACAGATCATAAAATAGAACTTAAAATTATGCCACTTTAGAGCATCGGATTTTTATGGTGGCAGCACAAAACTTACACAGTTGAATTGTCACCTGGGGGGACTCATCACTTAGCAGGCTCTTTGTTCGATCTACATCAAGGGTGCATGCTCCTTTGCTTCATGCCACTCTTTCCTGGTGCTCTTGATGGCTTTAGTTCCCAGTTTTTTTCCCGACAGACACTACTTCTAGCCCATAGGGAAAAACAAAACAAAACTGGGAACTAAAGCCATCAAGAGCACCAGGAAAGAGTGGCATGAAGCAAAGGAGCATGCACCCTTCCTTGTCTGCATGCAGTAAGGCAACAATTTTAAGGGAAGACTGCTCAATACAAACCAAGTAGTCTTCTTTCTCTTTCTTCTTTCTCTTTCTTCAAAGGAGCTATGCTGGGAAGAACCTTTCTCGAAGGCAGTGAAAAAGGAACTGAGGGAGTGGGCATCCCCTCCCTTGAACCATGTGACCCTACTTTGGTCAAAAAGGGATATCTAGAGGACTTTGTAGCTGGGGACAGCTTGGGAGATACTTGGCAAAGTCACCTCTGGAGGTCCCACCTCAGGGGGACTGCACAGAAGACTGAAGATGAAACAGCAATGCTGAATTAGCTAGGTTGCCTCCTTCCTATCAGAATATATTATAAAATATCAGAATATATTATTAAAATATAAATGGGACTGAATGGGCAGTTTCTTTAATTTACTAAGCCCAAAATGGATTTCTGCCACCACCTCATCACCACCCCCATTCTCTCCCATTCCCCATTTCTGCTCTTGGAGCAAGTGGATTGCTTTAAATGCAACTAGACAGAAACTTCACCCGCAGGGAATACTGTGAGTGCTGGATCTGTTCATGAAGTACTATGGAAAATGGTACAGAGGTGGTGAGAGCACAGCTGCAAAGGAAGAAACATCTATAGCATGACTATCTGTAATAAATCAACAGCTCCTTAAATAAGGCACATTTGGCAATTCCAACATAGGTTGGACTGCAATCCTAAGAACATTTCCCTGACAATAAGCCCAATTTAATAAAACAGGACTAGCTTCTGAGTAGAATAGCTCTCCTTAGTGTACCCAGATATATCTTACTTTCTTTCTGTCTTTTTCCAATCTTGTTCTTCCATGAGCGATCAAAACTTATACTTATACCATTAGGAGCTTTATAAAAATGAAATATTGCAAGGTTGTGTTACTTTTTCTGTCCATCCAAGTTGTAGAATAAGTCTTGCAAGAATCTCAACTATTCGGCAGCAAAGATAAGGTATTCTTGCATTCAGGTACTATGACATCTGTTTTATGCAACCTATTAAACTGTATTATGCAGAGATGGAAAATGCCCATGTTGAGGGCTGCAGTGAGCTCAAAGCCTTTTAAGGAAGATTAATTTTTTAAAAAATTATAGATTGGAATAATGCAATTTACATTTCATGAATGTGAAACACAAAAATTTATAATCTTGAGACCAGAGGCGAAATCTAAATTATATCTCCTAGTAAATAATGTCCAATTATGACTCTCTTAAAGGGACATACAGTTGGCAACAATATGCACTGGCATAAATCTCTGCATAGTTATTTGTCTCTATAATTTTCCTTTCTTAAAGCATCTCTAAGAAGCCCTACAGTCCTATAACAATCCTTGCCTGCCACTCCACATCCTGGTTATTCTGGCATTCCACCTCTCTTCCTGTTTCTTCATCCTTTCTGTACCCATTTTTTCTTCCCTGCACGTACTCCCTTCCTGCTGTTTATATAATCCTGCCGTGTTGAAATACTAATGAAGCCTGTTTATGGGGACAACAGCTAGAGAAACAATAAAAGAGGAGAAGTGGTAGGTGCAGGAAGTGTTACGTACTTTCCCACCCAGGGTCTTCTCTGCCAAAACCCTTATCCCACCAATACTTTTTTTCTCACCAGAAATACGCATCTGCCACTACTGGCTCAGCCAACTGATCCAATGTAAATCCTTGTGGGACCCAGTGCTCATTTTCCTAAACGAACAGGTCTCACAATGGGAGCAAAACAAGCAGTGGGTTTCCACAAGGATTGGTGCAATTTAATTAATTCATAAACTATTTTGAATTGGGTATAAGCATTGTACACACCATATTTGCAAATGATACCAAACTACTCAGAATGTTGAAAAAAATAAGGCAGACTGTAGAGCAATAGGATGCTCTCTAAATACAATGAGTGAACAACAACATGACAGATCATGTTCAACACAGGTAAGTATAAGGTGATGAACACCAGAACAAAAAGACCCTTAGTTTAAATACATATTGATAGGGTCTGAACTGCCTGAGATTGAGATTAAAAGGGATCTTCTGGTTATAGTAGAAAGTGTAATGAAAATGAGACTCAGTGTGGGACAGCAGTGAAAAGGCAAACTTTGACTAGGAATTATTAGGAAATGGATTGAAAATAAAACAGCTAATAATATAAGGCCCTAGTATAATGCTATAGTGGAATACTGTATGCATAGTTCAAAAAGAATATTGCAGAGATGGAAAAAAACACATGAGAGCAACCAAGATGATCAGGGGTTGGGACACCTTTCCTATGAGGAAAGTCTGGAGAGTTTAAGACTCTTCAGTTTTGAAAGAAAGAAGGCTAAGGGAAGACATGATAGAGATAAAATTATGCAAGAGGTGGAGGCAGTTTTTTCTCCTTCTCCTATAATACTGGCAATTGAGGCCACCCAATATAATTCTTGGGAAATAGGTTCAAGAGAGACAATAGAAAATACTGCTTAAACTTTCAAATTCATGGTCAGCAGAGGTAGTGATGGCCATAAGCATAGATAGATTTAAAAGAGGGTTAGACATGTTTGTGGTGAATAAGTCCATTAATGACCACCAGTTATGGTATCTGAAAGGAACTACCCTATACAGAGGCAGTAAACCTCTGAATATCAGTTCTAAGAAGCAGCAGCAGAGGGAAGTCTCTACTACTATGCTCTGATTGGTTTTCCAGTGGTTGCCCACTGTATGAAAAAGTATGGTGGACTAGATTGGCTACCGGCTTGATCCAGCAGACTCTTTTAAGTTTGTATAAGTAACATAGTTTTGCAAATGAAACCTACATGAGCTCCACAGGACACTTTAAGAATCGAAAACAGCACAGAGGTGAAGGAAACCACCACTTATACTTACACACCTTGGTAGTGGGGAGAGAAGGCTCACGTGAGTTCCTGTTGAATGTTTGCTTCCAATTCCTCATGTTGTCACCCAACATCCACGAGACCTTTGTAACATATAAAAAGGCCCCGGACAACATCCATGAACATTTGAAATTCAGGACTGATCTTTAAAGTCAAATGAACAAGGAGGCATTTGGTGGCGCCAAGTTAGTTGGACGGTGCCATGATTTTAAAGAGAGCCACACCACACAATATGCTTTGTGTCCATAAAAACACCAACAGCCATTGAATGGTCAGCCTGTTTTCTGTCCTTCCTGGGCAACCAAACAGCCCATGCCAGCCTTGTTAAGATTTTTGCAAACATGTTTTCCTAAGTGATTGTGGCTATTCATGTCTCTACATTTCAGGCACTTTCTGGGGAAAGGGTAAGACAGCTCCCTACAGGCTGTGCTCAGAGCATTTCATTTGTAACAATACTGGTAGGGGGGCATAAAAGGAAAAAACTGTAAGCCAAGTAATGACTTTACCTACTCACTGGAATGGCTCTCTCTTTCCTGCCTGGCGCCTGATGCTAGATCAAGAGCAAACCAAAAGACACATTAATGCTTTTAGACATCATCAGATTTAAAGAGGTTATGATTTGCAACCAATCTTCAGCTCTCCCAATATTCCATCATTTTGCTTAAACAACTTTGATCCTGCCAAAAATATCTGCTAATGAAGGATTTCAGTCAGCAGAGAGCAACAACTCTTGCCTCCCCTCTCCACGTGCAGTCTCAATGCTCACGCACCACTTGAAATGCTTCTCTGGGGGCCATGAGAAAGTGTATGAAGGGGGAGCCACAGGTCAGCCACAGGACAAAGGAAAAAGCCCTCCCTTCTTTCATGGAACTCCTTCGCTGAATTCAGCCTTTTGCTGTTGTGCAAATGCGATCCAGAAAATATTTCCTGGTTGTGCAGAAAACCCTCTGGAAATGTAACCAGTACACTTGACTGGAGCCTGGATATCACTGTGGGGCACCGGAGGCGGGGGGGGGGGGAGGCTATAAACCCTTCATCATGATAAATTCTGTATAGGACATTTAAGTAACAAAAGGGAAACTTTCTTCTTTCGTGACTTTTGCAATGTTTCCATTTATGTTGGAACTGGCATGGGGGAGCCTGGATTACAAATTTCAACATCATCCACAACAGTGATGGTTGGACTTTGAATAACTCTTTGGAATTGATCAAAAACAGCTATGGATATAATGGCAACACCCAATTAATTTAAGCGAGCTCATCAGCTGAATTTCTGTGAGTCTTCCCCATAGACCAACCTCTGCTTAGTCCTAGGCCAACTCTGCTCCTGTCACTGTATGAATGTTTTGGAGATTTCTCCTAGGCCTTTGGAGCAAATTACATCCTACCATGTTCCACATTTGGTCTGGGTTAAATTCTGACAGCAACCAGAGAAAGTCAACTAAATGCATTCTAATAATGAGTAGAACAATACCTATAGTACATTTCATTTTAGCAATAAAGGTAAAGGTAAAGGTATCCCCTGTGCAAGCACCGAGTCATGTCTGACCCTTGGGGTGACGCCCTCTAGCGTTTTCTTGGCAGACTCAATACGGGGTGGTTTGCCAGTGCCTTCCCCAGTCATTACCGTTTACCCCCCAGCAAGCTGGGTACTCATTTTACCGACCTCGGAAGGATGGAAGGCTGAGTCAACCTTGAGCCGGCTGCTGGGATTGAACTCCCAGCCTTATGGGCAAAGCTGTCAGACGGCTGCCTTACCACTCTGCGCCACAAGAGGCTCATATTTTAGCAATAAATATGTATAAATTATCTGTCATTTCAGTACTGGGGTGAAAAAGATGCAATTAATTTGTACTCATCTCCTATAAATGCCAACCTACCATTTAATCCAGTGGCAGCTGCAGCAACTTGCTCTTTCCTGGCATAGCAAGGGGAACAAATATCATTCTAGTTGTTATATTGGAGAAACAGTGCAAAAAGGCATTGCTAAGTAAAAGAACGAAGTTCCATCCCAGACCGGCAGAGAATTCAGAAACCTTCAGATCCTCCTATAGCTGTGGAATATGAAAAACTGGGCAGTAAGCCCTAAATACAGTTACTTGGAAGTAAATTCCACTGAAATCCTTTGGATTTACTGCTCTGCAAATCTGAGTATGATTGACCATTCTTCTACACTTCTTAGAATTCTTCTGCTCCCTGATCTTGTCAGTAAGGTAAACAGCAACGACGCTGCACTTTCCCCACAAACATCTGGCTAGGTTCTTAGGAATTATATACCCCCATTTCTCAATAACTAAATATAGGAATTGTTGAACAATCTGGGCAATAAATGCAATACTCTCATTAGTCTTACGGCTTGGGTTTCTGACCTTCAGCCAGATGTCAAGTATCAACAAATCTACATAGTGAGTGCAAACCTCTTGAGTGCTTGTTTCTCCATCTGTAAGCCATGACTAACAATATAGGACAGCAAACCCGCAATTACAGGAGAACATGGTTATTTAAATCTCTAATTGGCTCTAAAATACCGGCTGCTACACTGCCATGTTCTCTGCCAGTACAAGCAGGTTTATATAGAAGGGTCTGCCAGTATTCTGGGATGAAAGTATAAAGAGCACAAGACTTGTGACTAAGTACTACCATAATCTGGGGAAGCTACAATCATGCTGACACAAGGTACTTTCCCTCTCACACAGCATTTCAAGTGTTAAAAAGTTGTGGGGAGGCAGGAGACTTTCAGCAGTTGAAAAGACACGGGAGAGGGGATAGAACAGTGGTCCCCAACCTTTTTATCACGGGGGACCGGTCAAGGCTTGACAATTTTACTGAGGCCCGGGGGGGTAGTCTTTTGCTGAAGGACGTCGCCGCCACCTGAGCCCCTGCTCCACTTGCTTTCCTGCCAGCGCCCCTGACTTCCCGCCGCCCACTGGGGGGGGGCGCTGCCAGCAGCAGCTGCCATGCCGAGGGAGAGCCCCAGCCATGGTGGCCACTGGAGAGCACCAAAGGTGAACTGGCGGCAGAGTGGCAGGGCACACTCCAAGGCAGCAGCCATGGAGGAGGACGAGATGAGAAGGAGTTGCGGCCCGGTACCGACTGATCTATGGACCAGTACCGGTCCCCAGCCCAGGGGTTGGGGACCATTGGGATAGAAGAACACAATCGCACCCTGGTGCAAGTCCAGTCTGAACTGGGCCCTCCCAGCATTTTCAAATTGCCCATTTTAGGATTTCAAATGGCAGCAGAGTCTCCATGTTGGACACGGGGATGCCACTACAAGCCTGCATTGGTTGCCAGTCCTGGCCCTGGTCAGGTTCAAGGTTTTGGTGTTAATCTTAAAGGCCATTCGCGACTTAGGCCCTGCCTATCTGAGGGACCACTTGTCTCCTTATGCCCCCTGCAGGGCACTTCGTTCTGAGGGTGCTCATCTATTGGGGGTCCCTATCCCCAAAGAAGTACGCCTGGCCTTGACCTAGGCCAGGGCCAGGGCCTTTTCAGTCCTGGCCCCGACCTGGAGGATTGGGCTCCCAGGAGAGCTGAGGGCCCTAACAGAGATGTCAGAGTTCCGCAGGGCCTGAAAAATGGAGCTCTTCCACCAGGCATTTGGTTAAGGTCAGAGCCAGGGGACCTTCCTCAGGCTACACAGTAACATCCAGTGCGCCCCATCCCCGGGGGGGGGGTAGACAGCTGCAGGGATGGGGGAGGGATTATACTGCTAATCTTGTCTTATCCTCTTTTTAACTATGTTTTGTTGTTCTGTTATGGGATGGGGTTTTATCATGTTTAATGGGGGTTTTATATTGTACCTCCCCACGATTTCCTGGAGAGTAGCGGGCTAAAAATCTAACAAACAAACAAGCAAGCAAGCAAGTAAGCAAGTCAGCCAGAACTCCAGGCCTGCTGGCTACCTTGATAGCAACCTAAACAATAAATATGATATTTTACCGGGAAAGGCTCACCATTTTCCAAACAGCCCTCCTAAATGAATATAACCTAACTCCTGCTTTCTCTATATGAAAAAGTGTGCCCATTTCTCCACTCATTTCTGCATGGATTGCATGTTTTGCTTGGAGAAAAATCCTTGTCTATCTACAAAACGATAGCAGCTGCAGTGAGTGAGGAACTGGAGTAGAGAAACTGCAGCATGAACAAAAGAGGGATATGAAGATGGTGAGGGGTTTGGAGACCAAATCCTATGAGGAAAGGTTGAGGGAGCTTGGTCTGTTTGGCCTGGAGGGAAGACAACCGAGAGGGGATCTGATACCCATCTTAAAATACTTGAAGGGCTGTCAACAGAAGATGGAGCAGAGTTGTTTTCTGTTGCCCCAGAGGGTTGGACCAGAAATTAATTCAAAAGAATTTCCAGCTAAACACTCTAACAGTTAGAACAGACTTCCCTCAGGAGGTGGTGAGTTTCCTCCAGGTCAGGCTGGATTCTGAAGATTTTTGGTGGTGGGATCACTTGGGCATGAAATGGTGGTCACCGTGGGTGGGCAGGTAGTTGTGAGTTTCTACATTATGCTGGGGTTGGACTAGATGACCCTGGAGTAAGATGACCAGATGGTCCCAATTTTGGAGGAACATCTGGGGGCACCTGACAAATTGTACTTATGTTGAAATTAAAAAATATATATATTACAATACTATTTTTGTGTTCTATGCATTTTATGAAACTTTTTGTTGCTCCATATAGACCAAAATTTTAATCAAGAACCACCTCTCCCCCCCCCCCCCCCGGTCAATGGTGTCCCACTTTACTAATGTTGAAATCTGGTCACTTTACCCTGGAGGTCCCTTCCAATTCTATGATTCGAAGATTCTATGAGTGTGATTTTTTATGTCACAAGGCAAGAGCCACTATCAATGCCTTGCAAGGCAGCAGAAAGCAACAAAATCTAAAGAGGGGATTTACTTGGTGAGCTGATGAATAATAATGGCTTCCTGCTGGCCTGATCTGCCCTCCCGCCAGCCTAACTGGGATTAAAACATGGGAGGATATGACAAGTATTAGTTTGGTATTTTTTTGTTTTTGGAGCTATCTTGTTCTATTTAATATAACATTAGAATGAAGATGCTGCCCTCTGTTTATGTGCCCTCAGCGATATTCTTGTACAGCCAGATATGACTGGTTGTGTTAGCATTTGCGTAGTTAGAGCTGATGGGGGGTGGGGGGAGATGTTGAAGTAGGAGCCTACCAGAACAAGGCTCATTCTGCAGTGCCACCATCACTGCCAGGTATCTGAGACAGGAAACTGGCCATGCCCCAACTACGCACACACACACACACACCCTTTTACCACTTTCTGAAAGATACCACTAAAAGTCTTCTCTGTTTCAGCTCAGTTCCACTAACAAGCACCTACGAAAAGCTCTGCCTACAGAGGCCTAGGGCACAACCAACAGGAAAATTCTCCTACACTAGCCCTATTGAACTGAAATGGGGGGGGGGTGGAGAGAAATGAATGAAAGCATGCTGCTCTCACATTCATTTCAATGGGGTATTTGCATGATTGGCTAGAAGGTCATGCCCATATTACACCCTTGTGCGTTTGCTGCCTGATTACCATGAGTGGGCTTACGTGGCATAAGTGATTGGAGCTCCTATGACAAAACAGGCTATTAGTATTCTTCAATGGGTCCATTATACAGAGATGGTCCCTGTTAGCTTTGTGGTCCACCATCAGTGCTTGGAGAAAGCAAAGGAAAGGAATGGGTCTTTGTATAGGGCGGGGGAGATAAAAGAAAAAGAAATAGAGTAATGACTTGACAGAAGGAGCATGATGGTCCAGGATCTCTCTGTGGGAGTCTGCATGCATGGGATAATCTATACCGGCTGCCTGCCTCACAGGTGTGCCTCTTTGCTTCCAGGTATTGCAAAATCAACACAAGTGATCTTTCCTTCTACGGAAACCAGTGCAGCCTAGAATAGATTTCTGTAACTCGCTCTATCCGGGCCTATCCTTGTGCCTGATCCGGAAATTACAGCTGGTGCAAAATGCAGCTGCTAGGGTCCTCACAGGAACATCTTGGAGAACCCACATCCAGCCTGTGCTGAGGCAGCTGCATTGGCTACCGATTGCTAGCCGGATCAGATTCAAGGTTTTGGTTTTAACCTTTAAGGCCGTCCGCGGTCTGGGACCCACATACTTGAGGGACCACCTGGCACCTTATGCCCCCCACAGGGCCTTACGCTCTGCAGGGACAAATTTGTTGGTGATTCCCGGCTCCCGCTAGGCATGCCTGGCCTCGACCAGCTCCGGGGCCTTCTTGGTCCTGGCCCCTACCTGGTGGAATGAGCTCCCGGAAGAGCTGCAGGCCTTGCGGGATTTACCAGCTTTCCACAGGGCCTGCAAAACGGAGCTCTTCCACCAGGCCTATGGTTGAGGCCAGCGCCTCCTTGTAAGATCAGGCCCCCCTTCCCCCCTTCGGGCTATATATGCAGTGCTTCCTGGTCCCCTCCCTGGGAATGCCGCCACTGTTGGGTTGGTTGGGTTGGACGGTGTATTTGTTTTTGTAGGAGGTTTTTATGTATTAGGGGTTTTATGGGTTTTTATATGTTGTTACCCGCCACGATCCTTAGGGGAGTGGTGGGCTATAAATCAAAGTAATAAATAAATAAATATAAATAAATAAATGCTGCAGCTTCAACTTCCCATTGGTCAGAGAAGTGAGGAGCATGCCATATATCAATATATTCAACACACACAGAAGCATACATACAATGTGCTTGAAGAAGAAAAGAAGAATAGCTCGCTTTCACTACCCAAGGGAGTCCCAAAGCAGCTTACAAGCATCTTTCCCTTCCTCTCCCCATAGCACACAATCTGTGTGAGGCTGAGAGAGAACAGTCCTAAGAGAACTGTGACCAGCTGTCTGCACATGGAGGAGGGAGGAATCAAACCCGGCTCTCCAGATTATAGTCCACTACTGTTTAACTATTACACCACACTGATTACCTTAGCCAGGAGAGTGACATAAGGAGTGTATCCCTCTTGATTCTACTGGATCTCTCAGAGACTTTTAATGCCATCACCTGTGGTATCCTTCTGGAGAGGCCAGCTGGGATGGGAAGGGGGGCATCATGCTTTGATGGTTCTACTCTTATTTGACAAACCAATTCCAGAAAGTGATAAGAAAACTGTTGCTTTGTCCTGTGGTATTTATGCTATAGGGTCCTCAGCATTCCACTTTTTCTCATGCTATTTAACATCTACATGAAATCACTGGAAGAGTTGTCCAGGGGTTTGGAGAGAACTGTCAACAAACCCAGCTTTATTTTTCCTTAACAGAGAACCCAGATGGATGTGTGGAAGTCCCGGAGAAGGTAAAGGGATGGAGGCCAGTAAACTGAAGCATCAATGAAGAAGCTGTTCAGGGATGGCAGAGTTAGCCTGCCCTGGAGGGGGCTGCACTCCTCCTGAAAGTACGGGCTGAACCTTGAGGGGAGCTACTTGATCCCATCCCCCTGCACGTCCCCATTAGAATTATATGATATATCCAAGATTAATTCCGTTGCCTAATAAAATACATTATAGGCTAACAACACAGGTTTTCATCAAGCAAGCCTCATTTCATGGTTCCCCAGCTGAACAAATAATAAGTCAGAGACTTAGATTTAGACCCCATAGCTTACCCCCTTCTCAAGTCTGGCAATAAAAGGAGTCCCCCCCCCAGCCCATGCAGGAGCAACCCAGCTTTTTCCCTTTGGCTAATGTACAAAGGACAATAGAAATCTCTCTTCCTCACACCCTCCACATCTCCTGCCTGCTGGACTTGGAAGGAAAGAGAGAGAGAGCTTGCTGATATGCAAATTAAACAACAACACAATATAACAGAATTTTTTTTTAGCTCTGATGCACAAGTAAACTCCTCTTTTACTGAGAGCAGGGAACAGATTTAACCCATCTTTATTTTAATTCAATGATTTGCTACTGATTATGGCAAATTACTATAAAGATATATGGGTTATAATAGGATTAAAAATTCATTATTATTATGAAAAACCTGAACAGCTCAAATGGGGGGGGGGAATAATTATGAACAATGAGAGGAAAGTCTCGTGGAGACCTAGCATCCAATTCTGCCACAACTACATGTTATTAACCAAAACTTGACTGATGAGCTGAAAATGTATTCAACAATAATCTTCCAGTATAAATGAACACTGTTTTTTGCCATGTACCGGCAGCAGGCATTCTATCTACTGAACATTCTTCCTGATGTTATTCCACTGTGTAGTGGTTAGGAGCACCAACTTCTAATCTAGTGAGCCAGGTTTGATTCCGTGCTCCCCCACATGCAACCAGAGTTCTTCACTTGCGTGCATGTGCCTGCTTGTGTGCAACGACTGGTGCGCCGGTGCTGCCACCCCCCCCCCATGCCGCGGCGCTGGCTAATTCAGGCGTGAATGGCTGCTTTGGCAGCCAAAGCACCCAACCTTGTGGAGTCCTAGGGGGAAAAAACAAAAAAATTGCCAGAGGACTTCTTTTTCTCACTTTATTAAGAGAAAAAAATGGAAATTGTGAGTAGAACTGAGAAAAAAATATTGTGAAACATATTCTCCTTTGAAAGGAGAGGAATGCTTTTAAAGGCAATGCCTTACTCAAAATAGGTCCTATAAAGATTTTTACACAAATTAATTTATAACTAATTTAGGCTCAAATTGAAGAAAGTAGGGAAAAGCACTAGGCCACTCAGGTATGAATTAAATCATATCCCTAATGAATATACAGTAGAGGTGACAAATAGATTTAAGGAATTAGATCTGATAGACAGAGTGCCTGAGGAACTATGGACAGAGGTTTGCAACATTGTACAAGAGGTAGCAACTAAAACCATCCCAAAGAAAAAGAAATGCAAGAAAGCAAAATGGCTGTCTGAGGAAGCTTTAAAAATAGCTGAGGAGAGAAGGGAAGTGAAAGACTAGGGAGAAAGAGAAAGATACAGCCAATTGAATGCAGAATTCCAGAGAAAAGCTAGAAGAGATAAGAATGCCTTCTTAAATGAACAGTGCAAACAAATAGAAGAAAACAATAGAATGGGGAGGACCAGAGATCTCTTCAAGGAAATTGGAGATATGAAGAGAACATTTCATGCAAAGATGGGTATGATAGAATGTTCAAACTACTGCACCATTGCAATCATTTCTCATGCTAGCAAAGTTATGCTCAAAATCCTACAAGCTAGGCTCCAGCAATATGTGGACCGAGAACTTCCAGAAGTACAGGCAGGATTTCGAAGAGGCAGAGGAACCAGAGATCAAATTGCCAACATACGCTGGATCATGGAGAAAGCTAGGGAGTTCCAGAAGAACATCTACTTCTGCTTCATTGATTATGCTAAACCCTTTGATTGTGTGAGCACAACAAATTGTGGCAAGTTCTTAAAGAGATGGGGATACCAGAGCATCTTATCTGTCTCTTGAGAAACCTATATGCAGGTCAAGAAGCAACAGTGAGAACCGGTCATGGAATTACGGATTGGTTCAAAATTGAGAAAGGAGTTCGGCAAAGCTGTATACTGTCGCCTTGCCTATTGTATGTGGAGCACATCATGAGAAAGGCAGGGTTAGATGAGTCACAAATTGGGATCAAGATTGCAGGGTGAAATATCAACAACCTCAGATATGCAGATGATACCACTCTAATGGCAGAAAGTGAAGAGGAACTAAAGAGCCTTTTGATGCGGGTGAAGGAGGAGAGTGCAAAAGTTGGCTTGAAACTCAACATCAAGAAAACAAAGATCATGGCATCCAGCCCTCTCAATTCCTGGCAAATAGATGGGGAAGAAATGGAGGTAGTGACAGATTTTATTTTCCTGGACTCCAAGATCACTGCAGATGGGGACTGCAGCAAATAAATTAAAAGACGCTTCCTCCTGGGGAGGAAAGCTATGGCAAATTTAAACAGCATCCTAAAAAGCAGAGACATCACCCTGCCAATGAGTGTCCGTGTAGTCAAGGCTATGGTCTTCTCAGTTGCAATGTATGGCTGTGAAAGTTGGACCATAAGGAAGGCCGAGCGTCAAAGAATTGAGGCTTTTGAACTCTGGTGCTGGAGAAGACTCTTGCGAGTCCCTCGAACTGCAAGGTGAACAAACCGGTGAGTCCTAGAGGTGATCAGCCCTGACTGCTCCTTAGAAGGCCAGATCCTGAAGATGAAACTCAAATACTTTGGCCACCTCATGAGAAGGAAGGACTCCCTGGAGAAGAGCCTAATGCTGGGAGCGGTTGAGGGCAAAAGAAGAAGGGGACGACAGAGAATGAGGTGGCTGGATGGAGTCACTGAAGCAGTCGGTGCAAACTTAAATGGACTCCGGGGAATGGTAGAGCACAGGAAGGCCTGGAGGATCATTGTCCATGGGGTCGTGATGGGTCGGACACGATTTCACACCTAGCAACAACAATTGATTGGGCTAATGCAGGGTACAAATGGGAGCCAGAAAAGAAATTAGGAGCAAGGGGTAGCAGCGATGCTACTGGAGCTCTTTTTAAGTTCAACAAAGAACTTAGGGTAGCTGGGAAGAACTCAGGCAGCAGGGCTGGAGCAGAAACAGGGAGGAAAAGCCCCAGCTACCCAGGCTCCTGTTGCTTCAAGAAGTTTAAGCTCCGGAGATGGGAAAGATGGCTGCTTGAGCACTTCTCTTAAGGAGGAGCTCGCGGTCCGTATAGGGGGCTGAACGTATCTACGTCAGGCAGAAGCAAGCAAGGTGGGCAAACCTTGCTAAATTCTCCTTATAAGAGCTTCGGAAAGCTCCGGAGCTCTAAAAAAGGCCTGTTACTGATCTGCGGAGAGAGATTCTCAAGATCTTAAGCTATATGTGACTATTACAGCCAAGAAGCAGTCTACCATCAGAACCTTCTTTAACAAGGATAGTCTTTTCTTTCTCATTCCTCTCCCATTTTCTGAACTGCTTTGAAGAGACTTCAGAGTTCTCTAACTTCAAATGCCTGCTATCAACAGTGAGTAAAGTTTTAATGACACTAAATTGTTTTTGTACACCTCCCCCTATCTTGTCTACCAAGCCACGGCAGTGAGTTCATCTTTCTCACAAAGACTTTCCTGCTTGTTTTTCTTGTCTTTTTTCAAACTCTGGGGGAAAGGTGAAACATATGCGCAATTTTTAAAAATAAATGAGCTAATTTGGACTGTTTACATAATACGGAGATTTCCCTTGATAACGGCTCTCGCGATATCTCTCCGTGTGACTTTCTAAGCAATCAGAACTTCTGCGAAAGGACCTCTCCTGGCTGTTTGGTGGCTACACAAAACTGGCTGGTGTTGACTTCTAAGTCTGATTTTTAATATGACTTTTTTGACTCAGATGGTCCATCTGTTAGCAAAACAAAGAGAAGTTCTGAATGCCTTCACAGAAAATTTGTTGAAAGATATTTTTAAGGAGATCCGAAATGGCAAGAACAGGAATGATGAACCAAATGATAATGATAATATTAACCAACTGGAAAAAAATAGCAAGAGTGAAGAATTACAGGATTGGAAATCTTCAGCGGAAGAAAATTTTGAAGCATTGGAGATGGAGTCCATCAGAAAGCAAGATCTGCCACAAGAACTTATTATCATCACTAACCCAGATGAGGTTACCTTCACTGAAAAGACATATCTCAAAGCAGAAGCACAAAACAATCAGCTGAAAGACACATTGGTTTGTCCTGAAAGTAACTATTCTAAAAGAGCTTCCCAGGAAAAAAATGGTCCTAACACACCTCAGATTGGAGACCAGGAGGTGAAACTGTTTCAAGAATCATTGGAAGATATTCTGTGGAAAGGGGCACAACTTCATTTCCTAAACCTTGAATTGAGACCTCCTTAAGAAGATTGGGAGGAGGCAAGGGGGGGGGGGGCTGACATTTTTTCTATATTCTGTTTCTGTATGGATGGCATTAATACTTACAGTAACTGCAAAGATTTTAAAACAATTTGAATTGAAGAATTTAAGAGCTGCAAATATTATGATAAAGCGGGCTTCTTTTATTCCCCCCCCCTTAAAAAAAATACTGGGCTCAAGTAGCTGTAAATGTCATGATAAAGGGTTTCTTCCTTTTTAATTTTCTTTTTATAAATACTAGATTAAACTTCAGATTGTTTTATAAGAAATGATTAATGTTAAGTATAATATGTTGTTGTAAACAAGTGCAGGAACCAGCTGATTTTCTAGATTAAGGATATAACACCCATTGACTGTAAGTGCTGGAAATGTTATGTTAAAGTGGGATTTTTTTGTTGTGGCTTTGTTTTTATATTTACAGGCAACAGACATCTACAGTATTCAGCAATGCAAAACTTCAAGCAAATGGGGACTTTGGGGAGTAGAGGAAGGGATGATATTGTAATATTGTAATTAAAGATATTTTTCCTTGTTCTTTCTATATAAAATTTTTTTAAATTATATATAAAAAAGAAAGAAATTTAAGCTCCATGCACATTCACTGGGTTGCAACCCAGCAATGCTGCCTAGCAGTGACAAGGACTTTAAGGTCCATTCCGCACAAGTTAAAAGTAGCAGAAGTCTTACAAATGGTAAACGCTACAAATTTGACGTTCCGCATGATGTCGCACACAAGTTGCGACATTCCTGCAACACTAGCGCGAAAATTGCTTTGTTGTAGCGATTTCTGGGGAATCCAGAAAAGTGGATTCACCCTCCGAAAAGCGCTACACTCCTGCTAACAACCTGCAACACTTGCGAAAAAGACATGTGCGTTCTCAATGTTGCGGTTGCAACAAAGTCCCTCCCCCTGGCTCTCTCCTCCAAACTTCCGGCGAAGCGATCGCCATTTTTTTCCCCTCAGAGCGAGTGGGGAAAGCAATGAACCAGCAAGGCTTGATTTACCCAGCGAGGCTTCTCCGGCTACAGTCCCTCCACAGAAGTGCTTTAAAGCTCTCCTAAGTCCCCAAGCACAACACAGCCCCCTGTTCGTCAGTTCCCTTTAATTTTGGGCAAAAATCGTGCCCGGGCAGGGAGGGGGATTTTTTTTTTCACTCGGGGGAGCATGGTAACGATGACTCGTCAGCTCACACGCCAGCTAGATGAGTCTCTACGTTAGGAAGAATCAAGGCATATTCGTTGAAACATGTGTGTGTGTGTGTGTGTGTGTGTGTTTAACCTGTGCTTAAAGCAGGGGTAGTCAAACTGCGGCCCTCCAGATGTCCATGGACTACAATTCCCAGGAGCCCCTGCCAGCGAATGCTGGCAGGGGCTCATGGGAATTGTAGTCCACGGACATCTGGAGGGCCGCAGTTTGACTACCCCTGGCTTAAAGGGAAAGGGGCTTTCCAGGAGCATGATAACAACCGCCCACTGGCTGTTCGTTTGATTGACAGCCAGGGGCGGGAACAAGCACAGAAAAAAATCACTTACTTTCTAGCAATTCCTGCAAGACCAGATACCTGTGGGGAACTAATGAAATGCTACTGGATTCCACTACAAATGAAGGTATGCGGAACGCCGAGATTCCACTATTTAAAATACCATTATTGCTTTGTGAAAGGAATTGGCAACATTGGTCCTTGTGTGGAATGGGCCTAGTTGTTCTCTCATTTGACCCTGCTAATGAAGCTGTATGGGGATAGTGGGCATAAACTGCAACCTTTTAACTCTTTAATTATATTAGTGAGGATTACGATATCTGAAGAAATTAGATACTTAGACCCAAAATACATTAAGCATTATTTTCATGATAAGGATAGTTCATTTTCCTCTTTAGAAGCTCTGGACAAAGCTCTGCCTCCTTTTGATTGTAACTCAGAAACCAGAGTGAGTTTATTCCTGACTCTTCTTTCAGTCTCCTTTTTTGTTGTTGTTGCATAAATCATACATGCCACTCATGTAGAATTGCAGTGCTTCTCTGCTACTGGTATGAAACTAGTAGAACAGCTCCTTTTCTTTCTCCAGCACCAATGCCTGGGTTGCCAAATGCAGACATTTATGGTACTCCTGCATCTTTAAGAAAGAAGAATTCATGCAACTGTTCCCCTCATGTCCTACTAAAACCAGAATCAGGGATGTAGAGTGGCTGGGGCAAAGGGGATGAATGGCCTGGCAGCCCCACAAGCCTGAAGGCCCTTTAACTTACAGATTCATATTGCTTAAGGTTGGTGGTTAAACATGGTTATGCTTCTCAGACATTTAAACCTTCAAGGGCAGTGGTTTACTGAATCAATGAACATTCACGGTTGCTAATGAATTCATTGTTCTAAAATGTTTGATATATATTGCATCTGTATTGCATGCACTTAGAATATTTTATGTTATTTACTGGCAATAACTATGTAGGGTGCAGGTGCGGGAGGCAAGTTTCTTTTTTGGCCTGTGCCCTTGGTTACATCTCTAACATCCTGTCAGGAGAAGCCACACCCAGTCACTAGTTCCTCTTCAAAGTATAGGAGCCTTCTCAGCTCTGCCAACAAAAATTAAATATCACAGCTTTGTAAAGCATAATCAATAATCCCAATTTGCAGCTGGCAATAGGTCTTCTCAAATGACAGAGTTCACAATTGAATCTCTACCCAAGTCTAGCACTCCGTCCACTGGCCTGCTCTGATTCTCAGTCTGTTTTCCCATCCTGTGTGAAAAGTGTTATATCACTAATAATGTTTGCTAATGTTTTATCTTGTGTTTTTCTTGTGTCAGCCCCAACACCAGGTATCTGGCAACACTACACAAAGCAATAGGGCTCCGTTTAGATAATTAGTCCAAGAAACCCCATACTGTCTCTAAAGGGTCATATTTATTCTATTACTTCAATGGAATTTGGAATCCATTAGAAATATAGCTGGGATAGCACAAAAGTTCCATCTGCATGGAGAGGAAACACTGAATCTCATTCTTTCCAGGGCTAGAAGTACAGTTCCCTTAAGGATACAAATGAAACCAGGTCACACATGAATTGCCTGGATTTCTAACCACCCCACCATACGGCAGCTGTGGAAGATCCTCTGTTAGTACTGAAACTTAACTCTAATCCTAGCATTTTTAAAGCTATTCTTCATATGTATTTTCTTCTAGTGCAACACTGAGAAAAGAGGCACAGTTATGTTTTTAAATTGTTGAATACCTTTCCTAGAATTTTTCTGACTCAGCTGTGTATCAGTCTCATCAAACTTCCCATCAAAAGTGGCCCAGTGCTGCATTAGAAGAGTTTTTACTGTACTGCATTACTTCATCTACTCCCCACAAAGTTTGGCCATGTGGCTTGCTTTCCTGAATCATCTGGAAATGGTTGAGGCCCCTGTAATTACAATAGTCCTCCCAGCTCTTCATTTACTGTGCTCTATAATAAGGCTACCATGGTAAACTGTCTTATTTGGTGTTTAATTATGATGTCAGACAAGGGTGTATTTTATTTCGCTGTTCAATTGTATGTACAACATGTCACAAGAAAAGCCAGATCAGATTTCGATGAAGAGGAATGAAAACTGACAGAAGAAACATTAACAGTTTCAGATATGCATATGACACCATATTAGTGGCACAAAATAGTGAAGATTAAAGCAGAGAGTGCCAAAGCAGGATTACAGCTAAACATCAAGAAGACCAATGTAAGAACTACTGAAGAATTATACCACTTTAAGGCCAAAATTATTCAAGGGTTACTATTCCTTGGTTCCATCATCAACCAAAAGGGAAACTAAAGGAACTAGAAAACATCCTTAAGTGTAAGGATGTGTTGTTGCTGAACAAGATCAAAACAATCCATACTATAGAATATCTAATTATTATGTATGCGTGTAAAAGCTGGACAATGAAGAAAGCTGTCAGGATGAAAACTGATTCATTAGAAATATGATGTTGGAGAAAGACAAAAGTAGGTTCTACATCAAATCAAGCCCAACCTCTCTCTAGAAGCTAAAATAACCAAACTGAGACTGATTCTGCATTGGCAGAAAAGGCTGGGCCGGCTTCTGTATGGCAGCAGGGCTAATTCCTGCAGCCACACCATGCTGGTGGCAGCCCGGCCCCATCCTGGTCCCGGTGCACTTTAGGCCGTCCGTTGCCCCATGGAAAGGGAACACAGATGTTTTCGCATTCTCGTCTGCTGCAGTGGCTAATGGGGCCTATCCAGCTGCAGGCCCATATGGACAGGGAAGAGGTGACAGAAAATGCTGACAGCATCCCGGAGGGGACAGAAAATGCCCCACTTGGCTCTGTGGCACTTTGCGGTTCCTTGGAGCCAAACGGGGCATTTGTTTGATTTGCACAAAGGTGGGATAGTGTTGTAATGCAATCCTACCTTCAGGCAAATAAGCCCTACACCTCCCCCCCCCACCCCATACATAATTGAAACTTTCTATCCAGGCTGCATTATGGGGACACAGAAATCCAGAGTGGATGGTGTGTGCTGTGGAAATAGGTCCCCCCTGGGGACACAGAAAGTGGCAGGGCATGCTGCTCCACCACAACGCACCAGCACTGGCCTAGAGCAGTTGCATTATGAAAAGACAAGTCTCATTAGAAAAGACAATAAGGCTAGGAAAAGCTGAATGCAGCAGAAAAGAGGATGAGCCAAAATGAGATGGATTGACTTCATGAGTGAAGCCACAGCCCTTAGCAAGGCTGTTAATAATAGGACATTCTGGAGGACATTAATTAATAGAGTTGCCATGTGTGAATAAATTTCACAGTACTTAATACTCCCACACAAGAACAACATTATTCATTTATGAATTGTATCCCTCCTCCCAATCGATTCTGTATCCTGTATTTGCACAAAGGTGTTTTAAAATGGAGCCATTAAGTTTTAAAATGCAACAAGAAGAGAATGATTTAAGCTACATTGGGTTTTCACTGGAAGGAAAGGGGAGTAAAAATGAAGCAAATAAAAGGTAACTTCAAAGAAATCCAAGATCAAAAACCAACACTGAAAGCAGGCAGCAGATATGACACTTCATCATAAATTTAAATAGAAACTAATCAATACTATTTCACACACAAAAGAAGTCCCGTGAAACAGTAGAATTTTACACTGGAAGGTGGGCTATGGATCAAAGGTAGAGTGCAGTTTTTTTCATGCAGAAGGTTCTAGTTAAAGGATCTCTGGTAACAGGTACTCAGAAAATCCCTTTCCCTGACTGAGCTCCTGGAGAGCTGCTGTCAGTCACATCATACAACTTCATATGACCAATTGTATAAAAACTTGTAACTTGGGGCCAGTGCTTAGTAGGGAGGAAACATTTATAGACCCCTGACCAGTGGCACACAGGTAATGCAAGGGCTGTCTGTGCATTATCATCAGTATTTATAAAACAAGCCAGTCAATAGCTACAATCCTAAATTCATTTACTCATGTGAGTCTCACTGAAGTACATGCAGTTTAGACCTCTGAGTGGTCAGGACTGAACTGTACAAATTACAGAAAATACAACTTCATACAATTGGTAATTAAGCTATGAAACCCAAGATATATTGATGGCCGCTGTTTATGGAGAACATGTCTATTGCGGGCTATGATGGCTAAGACCTCCAGGTGCTGGAGAGCAGTAAGTAGGTGAGAGTTGCTCCCTGTGGTCCTCCATGCAGCCACTGCTAGATACATGATACCAGACTAGAGAAACCACTGATCTGATCCTGCCTGGCTGCATCTATGTTCCTACAATCTTGCACTCTCCTGCATGGGAATCTTTCTCCCAGTTTCCAAATAGGTGAGCATTTAGTTACATGAAACACTTAAGTGTGTAATGCTGAACAACACTGTCTTTATGTAATGTGTTCTACAGCTGGACTCAGGAACTGAACGAGGATATGTGACTTAATGGCTCCTACAATGAGACTGCAGTTATCACCAACCCTAGTACTACCAAGCTCAGAACAGGCAGGTTTGTTGAACACTGTGACCAAATGGAAAGTATGCTTAGAAAACACTAGTGATAGGAAAGGGCATTCTGTACAGTCAAGGAAGACAGCAAACATTGTTTTGGCATATTAATAAACCTGATCTTCCCAGAACTTTGAATATTCAACAGGAATCTATACTCCAGGCTTTCAGACCTAAGAACAGTACACCCCACACAGGTAAACAAGTGAAGGGGATCCTCCTGACCTCCAGAGTTTGACTGATACCAACGCTGCCCATACCTATCTCTCCTCACTGCAATATCATGTACTGGGTTAAAACCCCTTTTTCTTTTAACAGATGCTAGTCATATATCCCACAGTGGGACAGGTAGGTAGGACCCCCGGAGAGGTGCTCTCAAGATGTCAGCATGATGTCACTGCACTGTCGTGCAAAAATGATGTTGATGTGGGCCTGATATGCATATGCAAACCAACATGCAGGCAGAAGAAAAAGATACAACCACTTTTCTAAATGAGCACCAATAGCTACACTACAACAATTGCATTGGATCTAGCAGTCCATTAGTGAAAAATATTGACAATCACAGATATCTCCAGTGTCTGTTCCCTCCTCCAGCAGTCCTTTATGATTCCTGGAAACTTTATGACTGTAGAACCAACGTGGGCTGGGAGCTGTTGAAGGGATGGGCAATATAAAAGATGTGATGTCACCCTCTCCCCCTCAGCCTCTGGACTATGTTAATTAGTCCATGTTAATTTTGCAGCCCCTGGTCTAACACAGGAAAGTTCTCCAGCCCTTATGTCTGCCAGTGCCTGGATCCAACCAACTGCTGGCCATAATTCAAGACCATCATCACCTCACAGGAGCAAAGCCTGATCGTGAGGAATAGAAAGAAACAACAGACTCCCAATGCAACTCCTTATAAGAGATTGGGTATTTACACATGAGTACACACAAAGCTGCCTTATACTGAGTCAACCCCCTGATCTACCAAGGTCAATACTGTCTAATCTGATTGTCAGAGCCTTTCTAGGATTTCAGGCAGAAGTCTTTCACAACACCTCCTACCTTATCCTTTTAACTGGAGATGCCAGGGATTGAACCGGGGACCTTTTGCATGCATGGCAAATCCTCTGCAGCCGAACCATAACCCCTGCCCTACAGTATGGGAAAATGGTATGAGAAATGGAATGAGGAGCACACGCATGGAACCATTCTAAAATCCATAGCTCACAGCCATATGCAGTGCTTGAGATCATGTGTCCTGCTGCTACTGACAAAGCCTACTCATACAGTTCTTCTAGACAGCTTTCCAACACAATGGACCTCATTCACAGGGCAGTGTCAACTATCTGCAGAGCCTACATGACCAACAACTGAATTGACTGGTGCACATCTCACTGGTCTGTTGTGAGGTTGCCAACTGGTGCCTGTACCACTACAAGCTGCTTCACAAGCGACTGTTTGACCAGCACAATTATCCCTGTCACAGGGATACAGTGATAGTGAAAAGTTATTTTGCTGTCTATTCATCTGGCTTTCAAAGTCACAGCAGTCTTGTTAAATGAAGACAGTTAGCCACCACATGAATCACCTTCAGAACTCCATTTCTGATTGTATTCAACATATGCTTGGTTTGTTGCATAGTTGTGTCTCTGATGTAGTAGTTCTGGATCTGTGCTTGCCCTCTGTCCTTTATTAATTTCAGCTGTCTTCAAAATGGGATTCATGTTAGGAGGAGACTGGGAGGGTCCTCCAATGTCTATACCAGTGTCTATACCAGTCTAAACTTTTGACCATGGAAGAGCCTCTGGAATAATTTTTCAGTCTTCAAGGAGACTTGGAAGTAATGTCAGCTAGCCACGGCTCCCTGCCACACCCCTGGAACTGACATAACCATTCAAACAATTTGCCTTCCTTTTGCTGCTTCCCCACCTTTCCTACTACTATGGTGGCTCCACCTCATGTTAGCTGGAAAGAAGGGCAGTGTCAGGGTGTTTCCGCACAAGGACCAATGTTGCCAATTGGTTCCACAAAGCGGAAACGCTATTTTAAATAGTGCAATCTCTGCGTTACGTATACCTGCCTTTGTAGTGGAATCCAGTAGCGTTTCATTCGTTTCCCACAGGTTTCCAGTCTCGCAAAAATTGCTAGAAAGGAAGCAATTTTTTCTGTGCTTTGTCCCGTCCCTGGCCGTCAATCAAACAAACAGCCACTGGGCGGTTGTTATCATGTCCCGAAAAGCCCCTTTCCCTTTAAGCAAAGGTTTTTTAAAAAACAAAAAACACACGTTGCAATGAATATGCCTTGATTCCTCCTAACGTAGAGATCCATCTAGCTGGCATGTGAGTTGGTAAGTCATCGTTACCATGTTCCCCCGAGTGAAAAGAAAATTCCCCCCCCCCATGGGCACGATTATTGGCCGAAAATAAAGGGAACTTGCAAACGGGGCTGTGTTGTGCTTGGGGACTTAGGGGAGCTTTAAAGCACTTCTGTGGAGGGACTGTAGCCGGAGAAGCCTCGCTGGGTCAATGAAGCCTCGCTAGTTCGTTGCTCTCTGCTCACTTTGAGGGGAAAAAAATGGCGATTGCTTTGCCGGAAGTTCAGAGGAGAGAGCCAGGGGGAAGGACTTTGTTGGAACCGCAACAATGGGAACACACAGGTCTTTTTCGCTAGTGTTGCAGATTGTTCGCAAGAGTGTAGCGCTTTTCGGAGGGTGAATCCACTTTTCCCGATTTCCCTAGAAGCGCTACAACAAATCGCTTTTCGCGGGAGTGTTGCAGATTGTGTGTGACGTCTTGAGGAACTGCAAAGTAGTAGCCTTTACAATTTGCAAGCCTTCTGCTACATTAAAGTCGTGCGGAACGGACCTCAGAATCCCCCCAGTTTCTGCCATGATTTATAAAAGTTCTCTGAACCTGTTTGTAACTGTTTTGAAATGTATTCTTGTTCTTTTCCCCTCTGCCTGCTTTGCTGGCTCCAAGGTCACTGCTAGTTGCTCAGTTATCTCTTTCAACTGGGCCTCTCAGCCTTGCACCTGCATTCCTATCTATTATCTACTCCTTGCTGTGTGAAACTTAATGGTTCTGGGGAAGGTGGGAAAATTGTTGGAATAAGAGCTGGTGTTTGTTCTGTGTGGCTCAGAATCATCTATGTGGGTCCAAGAGGTTCTGCTTGAATTAATTACCACCTTTTCACAGTGGTGTTTATTTGCAAGTCAGGCAGGAGCTGAGAAGACAGGGCTGACCCCCTCCCATACCATGCCACAAATGACCCCCCCCCTTTGATTTTTATTCCCATGGCCTACCCACTGAGACCTCTAGACAGAGGCAGCCATTTCTCTAGCTTGTGGCCAAATCCATTAAGAGAGGAGGGTAAAGGCTACAGACCCCTTCTGGAGCTCCAGCAGGCCCCTTGGGATCCACGGACCCGTAATTGGGGTTCCCTAGTCTACACAACTGTGCCCAGCAGAGGGAGGCTCCTCCAGTTTCACAGTCCCCCTGACCACTGTTTAACTGTGATCCCATGCAGGCAGCATTAGGGAAGATGAAGAAACAACAGTAACTATCTACATAAAGGTAAAGGTATCCCCTGTGCAAGCACCGAGTCATGTCTGACCCTTGGGGTGACACCGTCTAGCGTTAACTTGGCAGACTCAATACAGGATGGTTTGCCATTCTATCTACATGGGGGAAAACTAATCAAAACTACTGACATCATGAATAGCCAATCAGTATAAGAAGTTATCCCCTGTTACTGGGTTTGTGCCAGGGATTCCTGGAAGGCTGCTCTAAACACTAAACACATGCAGGGGTTGAACTGAGACATGCTAACTCTATGCTGGGCTACAATACAATGCATTTCTCAGCAGTCTGTCCTGCCCAGTTTCCATTGTCCTTGTCAAGTGGCTAGGTAGCAGAGAATGAAATGGAACTAGGTGTCCTGAATTCTAATCTAACCAACATCCTTTTAATACAACACCCTTTCACTTTATTGCCTACTAAGCTTCTTCCACAACCTATTAACATTACTAATGTAATATAGATAGCAAATTACTGGGTGCAGACAACTTTGCCTTTCATATACTTGTCAAGCATAAATTGACGGCAGTAGGTCCCAAGAAAAATAGGAAAGGGGAAAGAAATTGGAGAACTTCAGCATATTCTCAGGCCCATTCCGCGCAAGAATCAATGTGGCAAATTGCTTGCAGAAAGAAATAACAGAATTTAAAATAGTGGAATTCGGTGTAACGCATACCTGCCTTTGTAGTGGAATCCAGTAGCATTTCAATCGTTTCCCACAGGTTTCCGGTCTCGCCAAAAATCGCTAGAAAGGAAGCGATTTTTTTCCTTGCTTTATCCCGCCCCTGGCCATCAATCAAACAAACAGCCAATGGGCGGTTGTTATCATGCTCCGGAAAAGCCCCTTTCCCTTTAAGAACATGTTTTTTTTTTAAAAAAGAAAAACACACGTTGAAACGAATATGCCTTGATTCCTTCTAACGTAGAGACCCATCTAGCTGGCAGCTGGCATGCGAGCTGCCGATTCATCGTTGCCACGCTCCACCAAGTGAATCCCCCCCCCGTGCACATGCGCGATTTTCAGCCGAAAATAAAGGGAACTTGCAAACGGGGCTGTGTTGTGCTTGGTGACTTAGGGGAGCTTTAAAGCAGCTCTGTGGAGGGACTGCAGCCGGAGAAGCCTCGCTGGGTGAATGAAGGCTCGCTGGCTCGTTGCTCTCTGTTCGCTCCGAGAAAAAAAAATGGCGATCGCTTCGCCGGAAGTTCAGAGGAGAGAGCCAGAGGGAGGGACTTTGCTGAAACCACAACAATGGGAATGCACAGAACTTTTTCGAAACTGTTGCAGATTGTTTGCAAGAGTATAGCGCTTTTCAGAGGGTGACTCCACTTTTCTGGATTTCCCTTTAAGCACTACAACGAATCGCTTTTTGTGGATCGGTTTCAGGAGTGTGGCAGATTGTGTGCGACGTCGTGCATAACTGCAAATTAGTAACGTTTACAATTTGCCACACTCCTGCTACATTTAACTTGTGCAGAATTGGCCTCAAAGTCTCTCAGAGGAAGTAGCATAGGAATCTTCACTACACTTTGGAAAACGTTCATATAACTTGGTCTGAATGACTAATAAAGTTAGAATTGAATTGGAAATGGGGTAAGTTGAAGCACTCTTACCATCCTAAAAGTGGATGATCTGGCAGGGTTTGCCTCATTTTATTATTCTGCTATCTCGGTATGTGCAAGAGCCAATAAGAGAGAATGCCAAGGCACAAAGGCGAGAGCACTTTTTAATACAATGCCATCATTATAATTGGGGCTTTACAAAATTCCACCTGGAAGAAAGACAGATTCCCTGCCTCTAGATTACACTGAAACAGAACAGACAGATTTAGGAAAGAAGAGGAAAAACAAAGGCTGAACAAAAGCCATTTTGTCCCAAACTATTTTATCCTGTTTTATGTGATAGAAATCGGATCTAACAGAGCAAGATGTAAATTTGTTCTGATTTTTGCTTGTTGACTTGGAAATACACACCTCTAGGTTCAAGGGACTCACGACTAAATAACCACACCCAGGACTGCTGCCTTTAATTCTATTACAGCATTTATGATTCTTTTATTCAATATATCAATGTATTTCTATGTTAATTGTCAGTGCTGTCAGCCTCTGCCTTGCAGTTCTTAACAAATGAAGAACTCAGTCTTGTAAAGGAATTTCAACTCATGATCTTAAGGCCTGTTGACGACTCATGGTGCCCACCCACAGCCATTTTTGTTCTAAAGTGGTTCCTGACATGCAGGTTCTTCTGGTAACTTTGCCTATGGAACACAGTAAAGAACAATAGAAATTCAGGCTCAAGGAGATAAATCTACGAAGGATCTCGGTGTAAGGCAGAAGATTTATTGTATTTAAACCATTTTATGCTGTTTTCCCACTCAATTAGGGTCTACAAGGCAGCAAACAAAATATCTAAACATTTGAACAAATAAAATACAGTTAAAATATAAAATTCAATTAAAACACAGAACAAACAGCTCTAGGAGGGGGACCAAAACCCATTATTGGGGCTATGCCAGATGAAACAAAAAAAGTGTTCATCTGCTATGGTAAAAGACACTAATGGAGGAAAACAGACAACTCTCCTTGGAGAGAGAGTTCTATAGTTTTGGTACCACAAGAGAAAAGGCTCTTTCTCAGTTTACTACCTGTCTAGCTTCAGATGGCATCATGGCAGAGGCAACTGAAACAGGGCCTCCTTGAGGATGACTAGAGTTAGCGGGTAGGTTTATATTGGAGAAGGCAGTCCTTAAGGTAAACTGTCCCAGGAGGTACACAGCTTTAAAGGAGGTAGCAGTTTCCTTCTCTGTCTCACCATCTGAACGCTGTTTTCTCTGAAGAACTGGCAAAAACAGCAGCACACCTATTGAAAGGAAATTTTCAAGGAGTCTTGGGACAGTCTGAGAAGCTTGCTATTATTTTCTTTTGCTTTTTATCTATCAATAGTGGACAGGGGAAACATTCTGCAGGTGTAGATTCTCCCATCACTGCAATGTTATGAAAGAGAAGCAACAGCTGGCAAACCTGCCACACAACTCACAAGCTTTCTTTGGAACATGTGTTCTATGGCAGTGGACTACTATAGAAAGGGAATGACAGGACACAACAGGAAGGCTGCCTGTAACATACTGAGTAAAAGCTTTCCCTCATTGCATAAGCAATCTTAATGGGATATGCATAAGACTACATCAAGATTATTTTTCTTCAGCTATTCTACTAATGGACACAGGCACTACTGCATGTTAATTTAAAAACTCCAACACACACACACACACAAATCTTGATTTGGTCACATGCACCCTCATTTTGCTTTTAGTCAGTGTTTATGAAAGCACACAAGCACAAATGCACTGCAGAGGTCAGAAAGACACAAATAAGATGAAAGAATGAAAAGTTGTGACAAAGTATATATCCACAGAGTACAGTACAAAATTTGGAAATATAAAACCAAACAGTGGCATAATGAACTAGTTCTATTTCAGATGAGGTCATTTGGAATTTTGAAATACAGGAGGAAATTCAGATGATAACATCCTTAATATAGACCAGCGATACACAGGGGGATGGGCTTTAGAAAAATCATATTTTAAAATTATTTTCATTTTTATATATAGCTCACTTTTCTCCCTATTGGAGACTCAATACTGCTTATCACATTGTTGTCCTTCCTCTATCTTATCATCACAACAACAGCCACCTCCAAAATGTTATTGAGTTCCCAGCCTTCCTCATGTTGCTTTTTGTCTATTGGCTCCCTCCCACATATGCACATACACCATCCCACGCCACTGCTCTCATCATTATGCCTCAGTGCCTCCCCAGGTCTCATTCTGAATTCCTGGATACAAAGCATGTTCCCAAATAGTTATTTTAATTTATTGTAGTTGAAATTCTTGATGTTCAACTGACAGTGAAAAAAAGTTCTGATTGGCAATGAAGTCTTTGGCTTGTATGTTGCCGGCCAGCCCACAAAATGATGTACTTCTGCTGCTAATGATCCCGTGGCTACTGTGTGATTTCCCCACTGAATTACCAGGTCAGCTGAAGAGTCTGTTCTGGGCCGTTGCTCCAGTTCCTGCCCCTAATTATGAAAGTTAAGATAGTCATGCATGCTGCAGAGATGAACTCACTTCTTCTGCCCCAAGCTGCTCTTTGGGAGGAAGCAAGAGCCATACACGGATAAAGGTGGATAGAAATCCAGCCTTTAGAAGAGAAAGTCATTGTTCCTCATAGAATGGGTCTGCAAAGTAAGAGACAATAGTGGATGTACCATCCAAGTATCTTGAGGTAATCTTTGTTCCAAATCGCTTCTAAATTGCAGTGAAATAAATTACTACTTGTGTAAGTGGTGTGGGATAAGAGGCAAACAACACTGAGATTTGCTTAGGTGACAGGCAGAGTGAACAGCAGCAATTTGATTGCCTAGCAATAAGGATGGCTACAGCACCTATTGATCAGACAAGGTAAAAAAGTTCCATGCACATGAACACAGTGTTAACTCAGTTATGCTCCACTGTGACAAGAGGAATACAAACATTTATCACCTTCAAGTGGATTGTCACTATCATCCTTCTGTATGATAAAGGGAATTTTACCACAGATGTGTGGTACAATGCTCATCTGTGCCTATTTACATTCAGTACTCTTTTGGCAAAAGAGCTGCACACAATGCTTCCTAATTCCTTATCACAACCACACTAAATCCCCAGCCTCACTACAGGAATTGTTCTTTCACACTTTCCTAGTTCTAGAACATGGAGCACGTCTAGTTCTGGCTCTGATAAACCAGTACTCCTTGGTGCAATGGTTCCTTCTCAACATGGTGTTTTAAAACTCTGCCCTGTTTTTTAGCAGGATGGCTCTTCTTGTTTGTGTAGTAAAAGTTATCAGAGACTACTGAATGGAGCCTGAATAGATGCTATACTTATGTGCTCTAAAACACACACACACACTTCAAACCCCCCCCCCATGAACATTGACCTTTTACACATTAAGAGAACCTAAAGAAGAATTTGCCCTTATTTATGTGTTTTAAATTATCATCCTCTCTGAGGCAGTATACTGATTGGACTGCCAGCTGGGGTATGGTAGGGAATCTGAGGTGAAAGAAATGGAGGCAACAGGAAATAAATCTCTGGGTAAGCACTGACAAGTTGCAGCAGGGGGCACATGTGTATTTGGCCCCCAGTTTCAGTACAAGGAGCAGAGTATAGATTGCTTCACTGTCTTGCCAGCCATAACACAGCTTTGAAAACAATGCCCTGAGAAAACAAGCCAGTCCTCTGAGATAAGAGGTTTACTTATTATACGTCCGCCAAAGCAAATAGTCCCAACTGGTTATTGTTCTTTACAGTTTATGTACCTTGAGCTGCCACCTCCTGGATGCTGTTGGTGAGGAGATTTGGCCTTTCAGCCAGGCAAAGTCATCCCTCAGCCTTAAGAAATTGCATAGCTGTCCTTCAACACATAGTCCTCCTCATATGTCCTTTATGTCCTCCTCATAAAGACGCTGCCTAAATCTGATGTGAGTGCCTGGTTTATTTCTGTACAAACAGTGACTTGACATATAAACCAAAGTATTCCAGGAGCAGTTGTAATTATGGAAGCAATTCCAACGTATTTTAATTAATAATTAATTACAATTTTATAGGGATTTTGTGTGTTCAATACTGTATGTGAACCTCTTCAAATCGGCCCTGCAAGGAGGAGTGGTGTACAAAATGAATAAATAAATAAAATACTACACATATTTATCCATAAAATTTCTATCCCACTACAAAAGAAGTCTAACAAGACCTCTAACAATGCTGCTACTGCTCCGTTGCCATCTTGTTTCCTCATATAGCAAAGCTTACATAAAATATCCATCAATATCCAAAACAGTCTATGGTGGATTGGCTGAGAGAAAATAAACTGAAGTACAGAGATTACGATGGAGAGGAGGGATTCAGGGAACTAACTGGTAAAGGAAATGTCTGCTGTGGATGAGATTGTACCCTTCATGAAGGGTCAGGTTCATAACACGGAAGTCCTCCCAGATCCAGCACTGTAGCTTGATTTTGAAGTAACAGATACCCAACTTTGTTGTTATGTTGTTGTTGTTAGTTGCGAAGTCGTGTCTGACCCATCGCGACCCCATGAACAACGATCCTCCAGGCCTTCCTGTCTTCTACCATTCCCCGGAGTCCATTTAATTTATTTAAATTACCCAACTAAGAGTGCCTTTTACCAGTGTTCTCTGATTCACCAGCTATGCTTTATGCTGGAAGTGAAAAATGATGCAACAATCATTCATGCCTTGGTGACCTTTCTGTTTAGACTACCATAATGGGATCTACATGGGGCTTCCCCCTTATGACTATACTAGGAATTAAGCCCGCTGTAGTTGAAATACAGCGGGCGCTAGGTGGGGGATAATGTGGGTGCAGGAGGGTGTTAGATGGGCCCTGGCTTCGAGGGGTGGTGGCTGTCGGTCTGGGCCCCCCCTGCCCATCCAGGAGACTCACCGGGTCCCGAGCACGCGGCAGTGTGCTGGATCATAGGTGGGCAGCGGGAGGGCAGGCGGGTCAGGGCAGGCTCCGAAGGCTTCGCGTGTCGGTCTAGCAGCAGCGGCTCCGCGGCGGCGGCGCTCTGTGTAGCGCTGGCATTTTCAGGCAGCGGCGCCGAGGCGTCAGTGAGGCGCTGGCCTAGGAGCGGCTCTGCGGCGTTGGCAGATTCATGGCGGCCATCTTGTCTCCTTCAAGCTGGCATGGGCGGCGGTCCAGCGGCAGCGACTCCGCGGCGGCGCTCTGTGCAGCGGCGGCATTTTCGGGCGTCGGCAGGTCGTTGACCTAGGAGCGGCTCCGCGGCATTGGCAGATTCATGGCGGCCATCTTGTCTCCTTCAAGCTGGCATGGGCGGCGGTTCAGCGGCAGCTGCTCCGCGGCGGCGCTCCGTGCAGCGGCAGCATTTTCGGGCATCGGCAGTTTGTTGGCCTAGGAGCGGCTCCGCGGCATTGGCTGATTCATGGCGGCCATCTTGTCCCCTTCAAGATGGCGTGGGCGGCGTTCCAGCGGCAGCGGCTCCGCGGCAGCACTCTGTGCTGCGGCGCCATTTTCGAGCGGCAGCGGCAGGGTGCTGGGCGAGGAGCGGCTTCGTGGCGTAGGCTGAGTCATGGCCGCCATCTTGTCTCCGTTGAATTGTCGTGGGCAGCGGCAGCGGCGAAGTGTTGTCAAAGCGGCGAAGCGTCTTGTAGGAGTGGCCGCGGCAGTGGGGAATTCCAGGCCCAAGCGGGGAAGCGGGAGCGTGTATGTGGGGGGTTGGGGGTGGGAAGGGCGCGGGTGTCGGCGGGCGGGGAGGCTCCTTGTAGGTCGGGGTGAGAAGGGCTCGCGTGGCGGATGGGGGGGTAGGACGTCCGTGAGTTGCGCGGGCGGGGAAGGGCAGTTGCTGGGCGGAGGGGAAGAAGTTCCCCAGGAGCCCAGCGGCGTGGGGCAAGGCTCCTGGCCGGCAGCCATCCGGCAAGGATGGCTGCTCGGGAGGAGTGTAGAGTTAGCGGCGGGCCGTTTGGGAGACGGGCCGAGTGGCCAACAGTGGCCAACACTTGGCCCCTGAGTGGCACTCTGAGAGTTTTTATCCCGGACAGGTCCCACCCTAACTCTTCCCCACCAGCCCTTACTGCTTTATTTAGTCTGTGGCGCCCCACGCCGCGGGACGTTTAAAGATGGGAAGAAATTCAGTTAAAAATGCTGCTTGCCAGCTTTGTTTCAGGAATTATCTGAACAGAGCACATCACAGTGGCATTTATTTATCATAATCATATGACATGTATGTAATATAGCCAGGAGATCCTAAAATTGTCTGGCTCTCAGGCAAGAGATGTTCAGAGACAATTTGCCATTGCCTGCACCCGGATCACATCCCTGAGGCATTCCTTGGAGATCGCCCTTCCAAGTGCTAGCCAAGGCTGATACTGTTTAGTTTCCAAGAACTGATATGATCAGGTGTGCCTGGGCTATCCAGGTCATCACAGTGGCATTACAGTGATATCTGCACAAATTTAAAGTATCAATTTTGACCTGTAAAGTCTGGCTTCAGAGTACATACTTTCAAATGAGCCAATTTGTTCCTTAAGAGGTGCCAGTGAGGTCCTGCAAAGAACACACTCAGACCCATTATGTACAGGGGGAATAACGCACATTCGGGGTGGAATGGCGACGACTAAAATCACCAATAACGCATGGTGCCGGCTGCAACTGGCCACAGATTCGGTGCATGCTGCCAAAAAAGCCGCGTTAGCGAAACGCGGAAGAAAGTGCAGCTTCCGGGTGACCGGGGCGCAACCAGAAGCGACGCTGGGATCGCTGCGTGCATAATCGGTTACTCTGGGTTTTGCCGCCGTCACGCCCCGTCCGTGCATAACCGGTGTGCTTCACGTCTTCCCCCTCTGCGTTTTCCATGTGACCCAAAATCGCCATTTCGGTGGCCGTTCATAATGGGCCTCAGGCAGATTCACCACTGACCTCTTATCAAAAGCAAGGTTTTTCAGTAGTTGCTGCTGCAGCACTGTGCAATCAGCTTCCACAGGAAGTCTACCTTTCTTCTTCACTTGTTTCCTTTTGGAAGTGGACAAAGGCAATTGAAACTGGAATTTACTTTATATTGAAGTTAGCATTGATGCCATGCTGTTGCTGAAAAGCTTTTAGGTAAGTGATCACAAATAGTTCACGGAGTTTGAGATAGCTGTGCATGAATTTAGGATTTTTATTGGGTTCTATTATACTTCATGTTGATTTTAAACTGTAAGAGTCCTTGCAACTCAAAAACAGTACAGAAAAATTGCAAATAAATAAATGACTTTGAAGGTAGTCACGTGGATTGGGTGCATGTAATGAGAAATAAATGCTCATTCATTGCACCATATGCTGGCTGTCCAGAAAGCCTCGGTGTCAAAGAGCCTCATTTTGCTTCTTGTGATTAGAAACACACAGCATTTGAAGCAGCATCTCCAAGTTAAGGAATCTGAGGTCCTTGCTCACCCTGTACTATTGCTTAGCTTGTTCCGGTCATACTACCCCACAGTACCTGCCAGCGAAGTGGGGATACAGAACAATGGCTGCAGGAATGACGTGAGAATGAATGAATGAGTGCAAGGCTCTTTGAGATGATCAGATGACAAGAACACAGGAAGAGCCGCAGGAAGAGCCGATCCTCCAATACGAATTTTTTATTGTTCAAGCTATAAACAACTGCACTCTTGTTCTGGTTCAAAGCAAACAAATATCCAGTCTTCTCAGTAGCCTGGCAAGAGAAAGAGTACCTTGACCTCATGATAGAGACAAAGTTGTGCCTTCCATTACCAGACCTCAGAGCATCATCTTGAAGCATGTGTTTGATGCTGGCTTCTGGAATAAAGCCATTGTTTCTTAGAACATTTTGAAAAAGACATCTTCTGTCTTTTAAATCAAGAAGATAGAGATTAGTAAGTAGAGTTTCTTTTAAAACAAATTTCCATGACACTGGGGGTGTCCCATTTTTTTTAACAAGGTTTCAATGCCCTTACCTTCTGAATAAAAGGCAAACATTCAACACTTTAGGACTCATCATCACTGCACTGCAATTCTAGGGGGGGAAATTGCATATATTGGATTTCAGCCTATTACACAATGGTCAAAGGCTAAAAATCCTACTTTAACCCCTACTTTGGAGATCAGTACAACCTGACATGGTTCTTGAGATCTGGTATTTACTTTCATTCTGTCTCCTCTTGAGAAGTAACAGGCTGCCTTCTCCTTTTTCCTTGACAATTGTATTCACAGCCGTAGAACAGCAGAAACCTCCAGGAAATGTTGAGCCTGAGGGACTATTCATAGGATAACAAACCACTGAGGAAGAGAACATCCTTGAAAATGGGCCATTGAAAAAGAAAAAAATTGTGTTTATCTGGAACCCGTTTTGATTTATATTTACACGTTAAATATCTACAAAATAAATTGGAATAAGAATAACCAAAAAAATTACATTTTTGTATCAGCCAATTGGATGAATTTTTTCAGTAAGAATTATGGAAATGGCAAATGTTTTTTAAAAAGTAAATTTCTAGCCCTTGAAGATACAAGAAAAAAGACCGCACACTTTCAACTGTGTACATTACTTTGGGAAATGAGGCAGTTGCAGGCATGACGTTGTAGCCCTTCTCTGCCCCTCCCCTGATCACACAGAGTACCTTTTTGCTGTATACACAGAGATCTATTGAAGAACCCTTGTTCTAGGTATGTGGAAGAAACTGGCCAAAAGCAAGGGCAAGTAGCCCATCAGAGAACACAGCATACTTCCTGAAGTGAGGAAAACACATCTATAAGGCAAGCTCTATAAATACTTACCTAGGAATTAAACAGCAGTCTCTCTGTTCACCTTTCTCACTACAGAGTGCACATACTCACATACATACATAGCCCAGCCAGTATAGTGAATGTTATATTCAAAACAAATGATTCCTACAGCCATAGTGGCTATTACAAAATTCAAGTATAGAAGCACCTTAAAGACCAATAATATTTCTCATGGTACAAAGTTTTGTAAGTCAAAGCCCACTTCATCAGCTACACGGCTACAATGGTATCACAAATAACACAAGTGAAGCCACAATCATACTTACAAGCAAAAAAACCCTGCAACTCCTTGGATCTCAATAGACTGTTACTGTGGGATAGTAGAATACCAAACTATCCTATCTCAAGTCTATAGCAGAAGATCCAGATATTTGATCTATGCTGCAAGAGTTTCCAGAGCCAGCAAACATATGTCACTCCTGTGCCCAATTAAAAATTAAAGCTGGAAAAAGTGTAGTTTTTAAAATGCATACAACACAGCAAATGCCAGACAAGTCCTTATCCCCTGGATAACCCAGCCACTTGGACAGTACTTTCCAAGACTTCACCCTCAATAGTCTGTGATGTTCAAATATGGAGGGAAAAAAAGTATTAGTAATGAGATCAGTATGTCCTGCTGCATTTATGGCCATTCATCCAGCTGGAGAATTTCATAAAAGAGAAAAGAAATGCCCACCAGGATCCTTTCATCTAAAGAAGTGTCAACATTTCAGATTTTCTCCAAATGCAGCCACAATAAATATGACATTAAATGAAGCAACCCAGTTTTCAAGAGCTTCATATCCATTAATTCTTACAGGGCCGGATTTTCCTATAGGCTAACTAGGCTTCAGCGTAGGGACTCAAGATGAAGAGGGCCTATATTCCACATTTTTTATAAAGGTTTATACCAATCACATGTTTCATTTAACATATTGATATATATCACAGTAATGATGTATTTTATTATCTCTCATGTAATTTATAAACTTAAAAATGGGAGGTGAAAGGGCCACATAAGTGGAATAGCCTAGGGCCTCTTTTCATGACAATCTGGCCCTGAATCCTTATGACAGCCCTGTAAGGCAGGCCAACATCATTATCCCCATGTTGCAGACTGGGAGAGGGGGCTGAATCTGAAAGAATAGCAGCATGCCTGCATCTGAGGTGAGTACTAGTAGTTCTCACTCATAGTAATAGCTCTCAGAACAGCGAAAGTACAAGTCTGGAAGAAACCTCTGGAGCTCATTTAGGCCAACTTCTTGTACTAGGAAATAAATAAAGATACACCAGTGACCATGACTAATGTTTATAGAAGTCAGTGGGTATAGTGGTTAAACTAAAGTGTCAGATAAAGATCTGGGAGATGCAAATTCAAATATCCATTCTGCCACAGAAACTTGCAGAGTGACCTTGGGCCAGCCTCACACTTCATCCTAAATTGCCCCACAGAGTTGTTGTTAGGAAAACATGGATGGAAGAACCATTTCGGCCACTCTGGATCCCCACTGGGGAGAAAGGCAGGGTTTAAAAGAAGCAAATAAATAATCTCCCAGCAATGTACATTTCACAGCCTTTTGTGAATCTCTTGCTTTGATGCCAAACTAACTCCATCTCTGTCCCCTCTAATAATTTAGTCTTTATGTCAGTTTCAGAAACTGCATTATTTTGCTTCAAATCACATTGACTGAATTGAAAAATATCAGAGTCAGAAGAGAAGCTACCGTATAGAAGTAATTTGGTCAAAAGAAAGTACAATGTGTATTGGCAGCATCCACCAACAGAAAAGGTGAAAACCACGCTGAAAGCATCCTCAAACTACAAGTCTGAATATATGTATGACTGGAAGCAAGTTTTCTAATTGGAAACTTGAGACTTTTTCTCTTCCTCTGTAGCATCAAAAATGGATTAGTCATGATAAATTAGTGTAGAAGGTGCAGTAGCTGCTTACACAAGCATGAATTTATTAATCAACTGTGCATCAAAAACATTAATGTACCATTTCTCTGAACTTACAATAGATTTGAACATGGTGCCTGCACTATGATAGGAAAAGTATTCATGTCTTATTCCTGCATTGAGGGGGCACAAGTTATCCTCTGTAACTCTTCCTCCCCAATTTAAAAGGAAGAAGCTAATGTGCAGCCTAGAAGAAATGTTCCTAGTTCTGTCATGTCTGAAGCTTTGCCTGATCATACTTGGGGCAATGAGGAAGTTTTCCCTTCTCCAGCCCCACTGCTTTGCAGGTCTGCCTCCGCCATAGTGTCTGGCACATCCTGTTTGCCTCATCCATCTGAATTTGCTGGTATAAATATATTTCTTGCCCCTCGCTGGTAATAAAGTCCTGAAGAGCCCTGAAGGCACTCTGCACCTAAAATCAAAACCTAAACACTTGTTTCAGTGTTGAAGTTGCTTATACCATGTGGACTCTTGCTCTCTCATATACACACAACTTCTGAAAACAATTTTCATTTCCTTTACAAGTGAAGTGATGGGAAAGAACCCTGACTAGAGTTTGTATAAATCTGCTAGAGCCTCTAGTTAAAATTGTTTCGTGGGTCAAATTCAAGTTGCAGGCTGCAAATTGCTCTAAATCTCACACACAAAAAAGACTTTTCTGAGTAGGGCCATATGGCATGCCACAGTAGTAGTCGTGAAACTCGCGTGTGATCAAATCTCAGTGCTGGATTGTGAATGAGCCCAGTTCCATCCACCTTTCTTTTCTATTTGTAAAAAGCGGGAGCAGCATAATGTCCAAAACAATTTAGTTAGGAATACTGCCCAAATAAGACTAGAACTATTACAAATCCCCTTTTCCCAGGTACCAAAATTAAGTTAGGATAGGTTATTCATATTTCAAAAAGTGGCCATGTTAGTCTTTCTTAGCAGACCAAACAGGAGTCAAGTAGCATTTTAAACACTAACAGAATTTTATTCCAGCCTAAAAGTTCAGAGGCTATATCCAGTTTCTTTGGACACTATCTCCAGACATCCATTCTTCGGGAGAAAACCAGAACAAGAAACTAAAAGAACTCATTGATAAAAGTTTGGTAAGAGAAAGTGAGATGGAGGGAGGGAAACAGTCCAGAGTCTGGGATGGAAAGGCGCACCAGGAGGTCACGGAGTCCTGCCCCAAGGGAAGATCTGTCCCTCATCCACTCTGCGCAGGACCCCCTGCCATCCCGATAACGGGGGAAAGGAGGCAGTGGATGGCGCTTTTGCGGCCAGCCCTGCTCAGCCAGGCTCCGGCGGTTCATTCCTCACGTCTTGTCAGGATGTTAAAACCTCCGTGAACCCCCGCCCCAAGGCAGGTATTAGTCGCAGTACTACGTCGAGGGAGAGGGGCTCAGAAAAGTTCAAGCGGTCGTCTGGGCAGGGTGCTTCAAATGGCACTCTTCGGCTGCTCCTCCCGCGCGTCGCGTCGCGGCTTTATAAATAGCAATAGAAAGGCGAAGACTCTGTGGCAGACCCTCCAGCCCCTCCCGAGGCGCGAAGTCGGCTGTGACTTACGTGCTTGCCCTTCAAGCCCCGACCCAGTTCGAGCGGCCGCTGCCTCCGTCCGTTCCGCGCCGGCAGAAGCTGGCCAAACTTGCAGGTCTTCGGCGCGCCCGTCCGGCAATCCCGCGTCGCCCTCCTCGCTCTGCGCCCGCAGATTACAGAGCTCGCCAATAATCCCCAATGGAGGTGAAAAGATTAATGCCTGCCCGCCCCCTCCCACGGCTGCCTCCAATCTCCGCGGCTGCTGGAGCAGCGTCATGCGTGCCCTCCCCCCGGTTTGGGGGACTTGAAGGGAGGGCAGGACGCTGGCAGGGGGCCATAGGGGGCTGTGCACGCGCAGAGGGCGAGAAGGCCGGGAAGGCCGGGCAGCAAGACGCGGGCGCTTTGCAGGTTAGCTGCGCCTCGAGGGAACGCTTTTGCCCCGGAAAAGCCCATCCCGGAGGGGCTACTTTGGAGTAAGTGGACCGACGCAAAGGGATACTTCGCACCTCTCTACTTGGCTGTTCGAGCTAATTTTGTTTTGTCCCGTTGCCTTGGAAGCATGTTTAGCATCGCAGTTTGCAGACTCGGTTCTGCACGGTTGCCCAGACCAACGTTTTTTGTTCGTTTTCCATAGTGCTGAACCCAGCATCCACTTATCCATCGCCGTGGCCCATCCGAACCCAAATTCAGAATGAACTTGCAAATTGGAAGCCTTTCTTGGCCGGGAAGCAAGTGGGCTCTCCGAGTAAACAAACCCTCGGCATCTGTGCGGGCACTTGTGCGTCAAGCTTTTGCATCTACTAATTATACTAATCTCTCGAGATATATATTTAAAAATGCTAATCCTCAAAGGGGTCCTTTTAATTAAATCTGACAGTTCTCCCCCAGGAAAGTAGAGTTTGGATTAAATGGCAGTGGCCTATTTTGGTTCTTCTAATCTTGTGGGCGAGAGCGGATTCTCTGTCCACAAGCAGAACTATCTTGGCGGGGAGTCAGAATACCTGAAAGCAAAGCAAGGTACTATTCAATCAAATGCTTCTGTGCAGCACTGTGAATGGAGTGTTATGAAGAATAAGTTGGTTTTTATACCCGAAGGAGTATAAAATCAAGTTTACAATTGCCTTCCCTTTCTCCCCCCACAACAGACAGAAGCAATGACAGAACTGATCTGTGAGACCAGCTCTAACAGGACTGTGACTAGTCCAAGGTCACCCAGCTGGCTGCATGTGGAGGAATGGGGAATCAAGCCCAGCTCTCCAGATCAGAGTCTGCCTTTTTTAACCACTACTCCATGCTGGCTCTCAGCATAGCTTCTTGCACTAAAGCGGCAATCCAGCCCTAAAGATACTTCCAATGAAATATTCTACGTGGCTCTTACCATCCTAGGGAGATAGAAGGATTTTCAAAAAGGTAGCCATGGATTTGGTTTGCCCTTGATCTTTTCACACTACTTCTTTCATCATCAGAGGCTGGCATTGCAAAACAAGAATGTTCATAAATAGAACAGATTCAAATGGGTAGTCGTGTTGGTCTGAAGTAGCACAATAAAATCAGAGTCCAGTAGCACCTTTAAGACCAACAAAGATTTATTTAAGGCGTGCGCTTTCGAGTGCAAGCACTCTTCCTCAGACTATGAACTGACCATCATGACACTGGGAATATAAAAGCCACTGTCATGGTTGTTATAAATAGACCAAAGAGCATATATTTGAGAAGGTACAACATAAAAACTTATCATATATTGCTTCCTCTCAGACAGGCACACTAATCTTCACCTGTTTCAATCAGGCAATTTTACAAAGACTCAACTGGACAGCACTTTTGGCAAAAGATGGGCAACAGAATTAACATGGAGAAAGAAAACTCCATCAGTGCTCACTGAAGATGCAGCAATTAAGGCTGCCTGAAAAAACTTAAACCTAGGAATGGGTCATGCCAGAGTCTTTCTATTACACATAAACACCCTGTGGTCAGGTGTTACAGAGAGCTGCAGCTAATCGAGAGGTACCAGAAGTATATAGCTCACAAATTATGCAAAAATAAGAGGAAGTACTAAATTATGATTCTACTTAACATATAGAATATGGGTACTTTCTAAATCAATAAGCCATGGACTAGACAAGTTCAATATTTTGAGGTGGTCTTGATTTCATTGGGACAGTTAAACATCTATTCTCACATTGAACTCTGTGGAACTCATGACTGGTTCACTTGGCTGGATGAAATGTTGCATTTATCTTTCCCATTGTCTTCGATGCCTTGGTGTTTATGCTCTTTCTTATTCCTGAAACTACAGAACAGCCTTTTTCAACCTTTTGACTGTAGGGGAGCCCCTGAAATAAATTTTCAGGCTTCAAGGATCCCTGGAAGTGATGTCAGCTGACCATATCTCCCTGCCACACCCCCTAGATGTTATACAACCAGCCATAGCCTTCGCCCTCCTTTTTGCTTCCTCACCCTGCTTTACTACTACTACAGTGGCTCTGCCACATGTAGGCTGGAAAGAAGAGCAGGAGCTAAAAAGACATCCTGGACCCTACATACCAGCCTTTTTCAACTGTTTTACCATTGAGAAACTCCTGAAACATTCTTCGGGCTTCAAGTAACCCCAGAAGTGTCACAATCATGCAGAAGCATAGCTGTGTTAATGTCAACCCAGGGCCCATCCCCATCCAGTTTGGTGTAGTGGCCAGTTTGGTGTAGTGGTTAGGAGTGCGGACTTCTAATCTGGCATGCCGGGTTCGATTCTGCGCTCCCCCACATGCAGCCAGCTGGGTGACCTTGGGCTCGCCACGGCACTGATAAAACTGTTCTGACCGGGCAGTGATATCAGGGCTCTCTCAGCCTCACCCACCCCACAGGGTGTCTGTTGTGGGGAGAGGAAAGGGAAGGCAACTGTAAGCCGCTTTGAGCCTCCTTCGGGTAGGGAAAAGCGGCATATAAGAACCAACTCTTCTTCTTCTTCTTCTTCATCCCCTCCAGATACATCACTGACCATTTCAGGAGGGTGGGGGGACAGGTCAACATGATCATATACGGTCACATCACCTGATAAATGTTTAACAAATTTTAAAAATATATTAAAATAATTACTGCTCACCCATTCAGGAAACCCTTCCAGGGCCATCAAGAAACTCCAGGGTTTCATGAGAAAGTCTGCCCAATACCATGCCATAGCTGATTCTCCTTTTTGAGTTTTATACCCACAGCCTACTCAATGAGCCCTCTAATGATAGAATCAGAGTAACTCATATCATAGGTGGCATATTCTGGAAGAATCTGCTTTGAGTCAGAAACATAAGCAGAAAATGTTTCAATCTATAAAAGGTTACCCCTAAAGATTTTTTTTTAATTACAGGAATATTTTAAAGTGTCTATGGAATTCTTATAATGACCACCTTGACTTTAATGGTTTTGTGCAAAATCCCACAGAACTTTGTGCATGTATGTTCTGGCTATTACATTATTTTTGTCTTGTTTGTCACAAAATCACAAACCAGTGTGGTGTAGTGGTTAAAGAGCAGTGAACTCTAATATGGAGAACCGGGTTTGATTTCCCACTCCTGTACATGTAGCCATATAAGTGACCTTAAGGTAGTCAAAGTTCTCTCATAGCTGTTTTCACAGAGCAGTTCTCTTAGAGCTCTCTTAGCCCCACCTATCTCACAAGTTGTCTGTTGTGGGGAGAAGAAGGGAAAGATGTTTGTAAGCCACTTTGGGACTTCTTTGGGGGAGTAAAAAACAGGGTATTAAAAAAACAGCTCTTCTTCTAAATTTGTACATTGCCTTGCGTGTCAGGCAGAGAGTATATGAATATTATAAGGAAATTAAAAACAGCAAGCAGTGGGGTAAGCGGCATCTGACTGCAAATTTGTTGATCACCTTTCCAACACACATAGGTCTCTGGACAAGTCAACATGTCAAGAAAAGCCAGATGAGACAGAAAGCTGGGAAATGTGCCTCTGCAGCGAAATATCTTGCCAGGTATCCTGTTCCTGTAAGTCATATAAAAGAAGAAGAGTTGGTTCTTATATGCCGCTTTTCCCTACTCGAAGGAGGCTCAAAGCGGCTTACAGTCGCCTTCCCATTCCTCTCCCCACAACAGACACCCTGTGGGGTGGGTGAGGCTGAGAGAGCGCTGATATCACTGCCCGGTCAGGACAGTTTTATCAGTGCCGTGGCGAGCCCAAGGTCACCCAGCTGGCTGCATGTGGGGGAGCGCAGAATCGTACCTGGCATGCCAGATTAGAAGTCCGCACTCCCAACCACTACACCAAACTATCACCATATATAGGGTGATAGAACAAATACCACCATCCAGTGGACACAACTCCCAGACCATTTCTACATTAGGAGACATTGTTTTAACCTCCCTTTGGATTTTGTTTGGATATTGCGAGTCGATTGTAGCCTTTCCGTATTTCGGCTTTCATCCCCTCATTTCCCAGGCTGAAATTCGTAATATTTCTCCTCATTAAGTCCAATGGAGGCAACTTCCCATCATGGTTTGCTCCCTTCCACTGTTCAAAAATGTGTTTTTTGCAAAATGCTGCCTTCTTGCACCTTTGTTTTCATTGCAAAACTGAATCCCACCATTCTGTGCTCTTGATTGCCTCTCCCCTTACCACCACCCCCCCAAAGGGTCCTGAATGTAATTTTTTTTTTTTTTACTCCTGGGTTATAATGTTGTTGTACAAGACTGCTTTTTTAAATTTAGAAACAGCATTGTGGCACGATTAAAATAAAAAGGCAGATTTTTCAAAACAGGGAAGAAGGGGGAGGAAAGGAAGGGAGACAGAAGATGGCAATGAGGAAAAGGGAGTGCCCAAACAACTCAAAATGGTGAGTGCAGGGGGAGGAAACCCAATAGCATGCATATCCGCATTGGGCATCCCCGAATTAGACTCTGCCTTAACTGATGCTGTAGCCAGGAATTCACAAAACACGCAGTAAGTCAGATGGCATTTCAGGACTGCACCTGGACAGGCGAATTTTAAAGCATAAACAGGCAGAAAAGCTGGTCCTTCAAAAATGCAAATCTGAACAATATTGCTAATGCGGAAACAGTCTCACTGAAATCGGTGGGCTGAAGTGTATGTATCTGCGCCAGGATGTGATTGTTATGTATAATTGTTATGTATAATAGAACTCATGAGAGAGCTGCTGGGGAGTGCTGCTGCTGCTGCTGACCAGGTGAGGCTATTGTGGTGCTGAGGTGATTGCTGGGAGGATTAAAAAGGGCTGCTCCTTGCCAGAGGCACAGCTCAGACAACTGAGAGCACGTGGAGAGAGCTGTTGGGGAGTGCTGCTGCTGCTGACCAGGTGACGCTATTGTAGTGCTGAGTGAGGTGATTGCTGGGTGATTGCTGGGAGGATTAAAAAGGGCTGCTCCTCGCCAGAGGCGCGAGCCGAAGGGCGAGAGACAAAGGGCTCTTAGTCTGGGGTTCTTGGCCTAACAATTAGAATCAGTAGATTATATTTCCCTAGTAGTTGCACTGCCTAGAAGTTACAATGGACCTCCAGGAAACTCATCGCATCATCTGCAGTGAGTGTGACATGATTGCCTTCCTCCCTGAAGACAAGATGGACTACATCTGCCCCAAGTGTAAGCTGGTAAGACTTTTGGAGGAAAGGATTAGGGGCTTAGAAAGGAGGATTATTACTCTGACCCAAATTAAGAAAGGGAAGGAGTTCATAGACCAGAACTGTGCAACTCGGAATAAAGAGGATACAACCAGTCCTGAAGACGATAAGGGGATTGACATTACGGAGCCTCTGTAGACAGGAAAAAGACTCAACAGCGTAGAGGGAGACAGTTCTTGGGGCCTTTGGAGCTCCAGATTTCAGGCCCTTGCAGAGGAGGTCCAAGTGTCAACGAGGGAAGAGGTCCCAAAACAAAGTCTAAAACAAAGTGAAGAGGCCACGAGGATAGAAGGAAATGGTGTTGAGAAGGAAAAAAAAGGAGAGTACTGGTAATTGGAGACTCCTTGCTAAGAGGAATGGATCGCCATGTGCCTGGGCCCGACCCCCTAACCCAAGAGGTGTGTTGCTTGCCAGGGGCAAAAATTAAAGACGTTTCAGAACGGCTGCCCAAACTCCTCAAATCTACGGATTGCTGCCCATTTGCGATGGTCCATGTGGGAACAAATGACGTGTCTGTGAATACCATCGCTCCTATTAAAACAGACTATCAAAATCTAGGGATTTGGTTTCTGGGACCATGGGATAAGCTCTAACGGAGGATGCAGAAATGCTCAGCGCCTAATTTACATCTGGTTTTTTTTCCCCACAGGTCAAAGGGTTTAGGCACATCTAGAGATGGCAGTAGCCAAGAGATAGTGTCTGGATGGCAGGTTGACATGGAGAGAGAGGTTTTCGAGAGGCATTTAGCTGCACTGGATGAGTTCAAATCCCCTGGGCCGGATGAAATGCACCCAAGAGTGCTCAAAGAACTTTCCAGAGAACTTGCAGAACTCTTGTCCATCATCTTTGGGACCTCTTTAAGGACTGGAGATGTCCGGAGGACTGTAAACGTTATTCCGTCTGCTTAGCCCTGTGGTATATGGCAGTAGTCACCAACCTTTTTATCACCGGGGACCGGTCAACACTTGACAATTTTACTGAGGCCCGGGGGGGGGGATGTCTTTTGCTGAGGGACGTTGCCATCGCTGCCTGAGCCCCTGCTCTGCTTGCTTTCCCGCCGGCGCCTCTGACTTCCTGCTGCACGCTGGGGGGCACTGCTAGGGGTTGGGGACAGCTGGTATACGAGGTTCTTCAGGTTCCATCCTGTGCCCCATGCTGTCTACATGCTGTCTACATGAAACTTGCTTGCCAGGGGCAAAAATTAAAGACGTTTCAGAATGGCTGCCCAAACTCCTGAAATCTACGGATTGCTACCCATTTGTGATGGTCCATGTGGGAACGAATGACATGTCCCTGAATGCCATCGCTCCTATTAAAAAAGACTATCAAGATCTGGGGAGGAAGCTCAAGCTGGGAGCTGGAGTAGTATGGGAGCACAAGTAGTATTTTCTTCAGTCTTGCCTGTCAAGGGAAGAGGAATGCGTCGGGAGAGGAAGATAATGGAGGTGAATCAGTGGCTGCGTAGTTGGTGCCGGCAGGAGAGATTTGGTTTCTGGGACCATGGGATAGGCTTTCTTGAGGAAGGCCTACTAGCACCTGATGGACTGCACTTATCGAAGCTGGGGAAGAATGTGTTTGGCAGGAACTTGGGGAGATTCATCAGGAGAGCTTTAAACTGAAGCCACAAGGGGAAGGAGACGATCAACGTAGGGAGTGTAAGGAAGGAGAACGATCGGGGGCAGCCCAACCGGCAAGGCCAGCTCATAGGGAACCAAAAGTAAAAGGATTCAGATCTCTTTATACTAACGCCCGAAGCATGGTGGGGACCCTAGGGGGAAGTGACCATGTCCTCATAGAATTCCTTTTGAGAGGAGGAGCCAAGGAAGCTTGTAGCCAGACGCGGATGTTGGATTTTTGTAGGGCAAACTTTAATAAACTCAGAGACATGATGAGTGTCATACCATGGACGAGAATGCTGGAAGGGAAGGGAGCATGTGAAGGGTGGGCGCTACTCAAACAAGAGCTATTGCATGCTCAATCAATGACTATCCCAGAAAGACGAAAACACTGCAGCTCTAAGAAGCCTATTTGGATGAACAGAGAACATCAAGAGGAACTAAGAAAGAAAAGGGAAATGGAGGGAAGGACAGAGCTCTAAAGAAGAGTACCTACAGGTTACTAGGCACTGTAGATCAATCATCAGAAAGGCCAAAGCTGAGAGTTAGCTAAGATTGGCCAGGGAAGCCCATTGTAACAAGAAAAGATTTTTCAGTTATGTGAAGAGCAAACGTAAAGTAAAGAAGGCAATAGGCCCACTGTTGGGTGCGGATGGACAAACTCTAACGGAAGATGCAGAGAAAGCAGAAAGGCTTAGTGCCTATTTTACATCTGTTTTTTCCCACAGGTCAAAGGGTTTAGGCACATCTAGAGATGGCAGTAGCCAAAGGATAGTGTCTGGGTGGCAGGTTAACATGGATAGAGAGGTTTTTGAGAGGCATTTAGCTGCACTGGATGAGTTCAAATCCCCTGGGCCGGATGAAATGCACCCGAGAGTGCTCAAAGAACTTTCCAGAGAACTTGCACAGCCCTTGTCCATCATCTTCGGGACCTCTTTAAGGACTGGAGATGTCCCGGAGGACTGGAAGAGAGCAAACGTTATTCCGATCTTCAAAAAAGGGAGGAAGGATGACCCGGGAAACTACAGACCAGTGAGTCTGACCTCTGTTGTGGGGAAGATAATGGAGCAGATATTAAAGGGAGCGATCTGCAAACATCTGGAGGACAATTTGGTGATCCAAGGAAGTCAGCATGGATTTGTCTCCAACAGGTCCTGCCAGACTAACCTGGTTTCCTTTTTTGACCAAGTAACAGGTTTGCTGGATCGTCGAAATTCAGTAAATGTGATTTACTTGGATTTTAGTAAAGCTTTTGACAAGGTTCCCCATGATGTTCTGATGGATAAATTGAAAGACTGCAATCTGGATTTTCAGATAGTTAAGTGGATAGGGAATTGGTTAGAGAACCGCACTCAGAGTTGTTGTCAATGGTGTTTCATCAGACTGGAGAAGAAGAAGAAGAAGAAGAAGAAGAAGAAGAGTTGGTTCTTATATGTCGCTTTTCCCTACCTGAAGGAGGCTCAAAGCGGCTTACAGTCACCTTCCCATTCCTGAGGTGAGTAGCGGGGTACCTCAGGGCTCGGTGCTCGGCCCAGTACTTTTTAACATATTAATAATCTAGATGAGGGGGTGGAGGGACTACTCATCAAGTTTGCAGATGACACCAAATTGGGAGGACTGGCAAATACACCGGAAGATAGAGACAGAGTTCAACGAGATCTGAACACAATGGAAAAATGGGCAAATGAGAACAAGATGCAATTTAATAAAGATAAGTGTAAAGTTCTGCATCTGGGTCAGAAAAATGAAAAGCATGCCTACTGGATGGGGGATACGCTTCTAGGTAACACTGTGTTTGAACGAGACCTTGGGGTACTTGTGGATTGTAAACTAAACATGAGCAGGCAGTGTGATGCAGCGGTAAAAAAGGCGAGTGCCATTTTGGGCTGTATCAACAGGGGCATCACATCAAAATCACAAGATGTCATAGTCCCATTGTATACGGCACTGGTCAGACCACACCTGGTGTGTGCAGTTCTGGAGGCCTCACTTCAAGAAGGACGTAGATAAAATTGAAAGGGTACAGAGGAGAGCGACGAAGTTGATCTGGGGCCAAGGGACCAAGCCCTATGAATAGGTTGAGGGACTTGGGAATGTTCAACCTGGAGAAAAGGAGGTTGAGAGGAGACATGATAGCCCTCTTTAAGTATTTGAAAGGTTGTCACTTGGATTAGCGATCCCCAACCTGTGGGCCACATGTGGTCCTTCGACTAATTGGAGGTGGGCCCCAAAGGATGCCTTCTCCCCCCCTGTCATGAGTTAAACTGTCAGTTTAACTGTCATGAGTTAAAATTTCCATGAAAATAAAATGTTCCTTATGTTGGAGGAGGGCAGGATGCTGGTTCTGTTGGCTGCAGAGGAGAGGACACGCAGTAATGGGTTTAAACTTCAAGTACAACGATATAGGCTAGATACCAGGAAAAATTTTTTTCACAGTCAGAGTAGTTCAGCAGTGGAATAGGCTGCCTAAGGAGGTGGTGAACTCCCCCTCACTGGCAGTCTTCAAGCAAAGGCTGGATACACACTTTTCTTGGATGCTTTAGGATGCTTTGGGCTGATCCTGCGTTGAGCAGGGGGTTGGACTAGATGGCCTGTATGGCCCCTTCCAACTCTATGATTCTATGATTCTGTGAGAGGTCATCTGGGGATTTGGAGTTAGGGGCTACCAGGCTTCAATTTGGTAGAAATTATCACCATCACTGCCACCAATAAGTTGCTGTCACCCAGCTCTGTTTCTTTTTAACAGTCAGATGGGTCTGTGGAAGTCCTGCATAGGCACTCTGCAAAGTTTTCTTGGGCACTATCTGCCAGCCGTGCAATAGAACTGCTGTCCAGCCCTGGGCAGACCAGGCAAGCCCCGTCTCATCAGATCTCAGAAGCTAAGCAGGGTCAGCCCTGGATAGTACTTGGAAACCACCCAGAAAGTTGTTACCATAAGTCGACTGCAAGTTGATTGCCACGAGAACTGTAAGAGTATCATTACACATATGATTAATGGCTGTGTGGGGTATAATTTAAAAGGTCATGACCAGATTAATTGGAATTAGTTTAAGGTCACCCTTCTCCATTTGTACTGGGAATTCGGAAGCCCACCTTATAAAAATTACTATCAAATCAAGTTTCATCAGCCTATTCCGTGTTACCTCCTTGAACATTTGAAGTTGCCTTATCCTTAGCCAGATTCAGAGCCATAATCAGCCTTCAGTTATAAGTGGAGTTGCCACATTTCTGGCTGAGGCTATAAAGAAATGACAGGAGAATCAGCAGCTTCCTGTCAACCAGCCAAAACTTCCATAATCCTGTTACCCAGGCCAGATGTGAATTTTAGTGTGTATGAATTGTTAGCATGGGAAATATGTCTGTTCAGAAGCTCTTACTTCCTTATAATGGCAGGTCCTTAAATAACAACTTCCCTTAAATTGCCCCTTTTCTTCTTAGTGCTTACTGCCATTCTGAGAGCTACAGTAGATAAAGGGGGATTTGCTCCATGATCATTTAAATCTAATGGTGAATCAAATGCATGATAATTGGAGCACAGCCTCTTGGGGGGGGGGGGAGACTTCTCCCTCAATTTTTGAGAACCAGCTTGGGGGCTATTAGATTGAAGGGAAGTTAATGGGAGTGTTTGCCCTATGGCCTCATGAGGGTGGGGACCAGCATGTGCATATCCCATTTTCTACACCAGTATGTTGTAGCGGTTAAGAGCAGTGGCCTCTAATCGGAAGAACTGGGCTTGACTCTCCCTCCTCCACACGAGTAGTCATGGTTCTCAGGACTCCCCCAGCACAACTATCTCACATGTGTCTGTTATGGGAAGAGGAAAGGAAAGTTATTGTAAGCTGCTTTGAGCCTCCTTGTGACAGTAGAAAACAAGGTACAAAAAAAAAAAAAAGAATCCTAGCTCTTCTTCTTTTTCTTCTTTTCAAATTGCAGCTTGTCTCACTCTAAAATCAAGTTTCGAGCCCAGTACAGTCCACAACTGCAGTCCAAGATCTTACGCCAGAGCCTTTCCCAGGGCAACTACCTGAGAGGTGATAGATTCACCCTGACTGGAAAGCCTGTGTTCATTCACTGGGCTGTGGATCCTTCTTGTGGACCCTCCATTTTATCCTTACAATGACCCTGTGAGGTAGATTCAGCTAAAAGTGTGTGAGTAGTCCAAAGTCACCCAGAGAACTTTCATGGCAAAGTTGGGATTCCAACTTGGGTCTCCCAGAACCTAGTCAGGCACTCTAACCATTATTCCCAAGCTGGCTCTAAAAGTAGAGAGGGATGCTTTTCATGTCTTGCCTAAATGACTTGTGCCAGGTTGCTTCTAGCTAGCTAAAAAGATAGAAGAATCAGCAGATTGTGTCAGATCCTCCAGAAGATTTTTCTAATTCCCCCTTCTCATTGCAAACCTCCAGTTATCCTGGAGGTCCCCTGACATTTCCATCCCAGCATTTGGGGAGACTTTGAGCAGCAACAAGAGGGAGGTGAAGTCACTCTCCATTGATGAAAATCTGTTAAACTACAGACATTTCTGGTAGGATCCAACTGTATATCTGCAGGTATGATCAAGTAATCCTTATCCATTGTTCCTCTTAATATTTGTGAAACAGCCTGGGGGTGGTATGTGTCCTGGGTGTCCAGCTGGCTGCACTCTGATTGGCCCTGCCCCTACAGCTCCCACCCTCTGTCCCTAGACGCTAGCCACTTTGCTCTCAGATGTGCCTCAGCGCCCAGAGCCAGCATCAGGTAAGGGGACATGGTCCTGGGCAAAGGGTGATGGTGGAGGGTGCGAGCCCTCCAGGCCCCTAACAAGCTCCTCCCGGCCTGCTAACGAGCTCCCACCCGGCCTGCTGACTGCTAACAAGCTCTGTCCCGGCCCTGCTAACAAGCTGGCCAGCCCCCACCAGCCCTGCTTGATCTGGCTGTGAGCTGCTCAAATCACCTTAAGTGGTGTGGCCGGGGATCCGGGGAGGCCCTTTCAAAGCCCATTCTTAGGAACGGGCTTTGAAGCTATCCTTATCCATTGTTCCTCTTAATATTTGTGAAACAGCCTGGGGGTGGTATGTGTCCTGGGTGTCCAGCTGGCTGCACTCTGATTGGCCCTGCCCCTACAGCTCCCACCCTCTGTCCCTAGACACTAGCCACTTTGCTCTCAGATGTGCCTCAGCGCCCGGAGCCAGCATCAGGTAAGGGGACATGGTCCTGGGCAAAGGGTGATGGTGGAGGGTGTGAGCCCTCCAGGCCCCTAACGAGCTCCTTCCAGCCTGCTAACGAGTTCCCACATGGTCTACTGCCTGCCTGCTAACAATCTCTGTCCCGGTCCTGCTAACGAGCTAGCCAGCCTCCACCAGCCCTGCTTGATCTGGCTGTGAGCTGCTCAAATCACCTTAAGGGGTGTGGCCGGGGGACTGGGGGGGGGCTTTCAAAGGCCATTCATAGGAACCGGCTTTGAAGCTAGTCTATATATAATTCATTTTACCCTTCCAGGAGCTCTGGGATAGGCACTGGTCTCTCACATTTTATCATCACAACCCTGTAAGGTGGGTTAGCTAAGGTCTCAATAATTTTCATGGCAGAATGGGGATTGAAATCTCATCTCCCCAGTCCACAGGCAAGCAGTGGCACTGGTTTGAATGACTGGGTTACTGATCCTCAAGGATATGGTTTAAGTGTAGAGAAAAACTAAGTCTATAAATCTCACCACAGACCTCTCTGACTGTGACTTATGCTCACTATGACTTAAGCTTAAGAAAGAAAACAAACAACAACTTGTCAGAGCACAGTGAATAAACAAGGGATAATAAAAGAATGGCAAGTTATTAAGAATAACTGGCTAATATATTGTAAGATAGTCTCAAAAATGAAAACCTTTTACAGCTGAGGAAAAAAAACTGCTTATGAAAGCCTGATAATGGGTGATACAAAACATTTGCTAGGCAAAATTTATAAACCGTTATTGCAGTATAATTATGAAACAGGATTGTATGACAATACAAGGAGGCATTGTGAGTTAATGAGCTGAAATTTACTAAAAGTCAAATGTTAAAATTGGTATAAAATGTTCTTTAAATGGTATACTATTCCCAAAGATATGGGAAGAGTTAAAAGAGTTATAATGGGAAATGTTGGAAATGTCAAGATATAAATGGATCTGGCTAACTCCTGGCCCATTAGCTTAATGTCTGTAGCTGGCAAAATTTTCGGATAAATCATCAATTGGTCCTTGAGCAGCTAAAGCAGATGGCTGTGACTACTAAGAGTCAACATGGCTTTCTCAAAAACAAGTCGTGTCAGACTAACCTTATATCTTTTTTTTTTTTGAGAACGTTACTACCATGCTGGATGAGGGGAATGCTGTGCATATAGTTTATCTCAATTTCGGTAAAGCTTTTGATAAGGTTGCACATGATATTCTTGTTGACAAGTTGGTAAAATGTGGCATAGATCCTATTGCTGTTAGGTGGGTCAATAACTGGTTGATAGATTGCACCCAAAGGATGCTTGTTAATAGTTCACCATCCTCTTGGAGAGAAGTGACAAGTGGAGTGCCTCAGAAATCTGTTCAGGACCCTGTATTGAACATATTTATTATTTGGATGAAGGAATAGAGGTGGTGCTTATTAAATTTGCAGATGATACTAAACTGGGCGGGGTAGCAAATACAGCAGAATACAGAATCAGGATACAGGATGATCTTGACAGGCTGGAAAACTGGGCTAAAATGAATTTCAATAGTGATAAATGTAAAGTTTTGCATTTTTGTAGGAAAAATCAAATGCATCATTATAGGATAGGGGAGACTTGACTTGGCAGTAGCATGTGTTAAGAAAAGTAGTAGACCATACACTGAACATGAGCCAGCAGCATGACTTAATGGCTAAAAAGGCAAATGGGATTCAAAAGAAGTATAGTGTCCAGATCGTGCAAGGTGATGGTACTGCTTTACTCTGCTCTGGTTAGACCTCACTTAGACGACTGTGTTCAGTTTTGGGCACCACCATTGAAGAAGGATGTAGACAAACTGTAGTGTGTCCAAAGGAGGGCAATGAAGATGGTGAGGGGTTTGGAGACCAAGTCACATAAGGAAAGTTAGTGGGAGCTTGGCCGGTTTAGTCTGGAAAGAGACAAATAAGAGGTGATATGATAACCATCTTCAAGTACTTGAAAAGCTGTCATATAGAGCGGTGCTCCCCAACCACCGGGCTGCATCCCGGTACCGGGCCATGGAGGCCTCAGTACTGGGCCACGGCAGGAGGGAGGTGCAGGCGCTCACATGCCAGCAAGCGCGCCTCCCTCCTTCCCGCAGTGCGACCTCCTACGCCTGTGCGTTTGCACCCACCAGTGCTCGCACCTCCCCCCTCCCCGCAGCACGGCGCTCACTGCGCCAGGAGGCAGCCAATCGCTCCCAGTGCAGTGAGTGTTGTGCTGCGGGGGGGGGGTGCACCTGCTTGCGCGTGGATGCCCAAGCCTCCCTCTCCCTCTCCCCCCATCCCGGTCCCCGGACCTCCCTCTGCCCCCCAGTCCCCAGCCCGAAAAACGTTAGAGGATGGAACAGAATTGTTTTCTGTTGCCCCAAAAAATCAGACCACAACCAATGGATTGAAATAAATTCAAAAGAATTTTTAGCTAAATATCCGAAAGAAGTTCCTCAGTGAAACAGGCTTCCTCAGGAGGCGGTAGGTTTTCCTTCTTCTGAAGCTTTTAAGCAGAGACTAGATAGCCATCTGATTAAAATGCCAATTTTGTGAAATATGGCAGATTGTGAGTGGATTGAAAGAAGGGCTTGGCTCTTGTGGCCCCTTCTTGCATGCCCAAGGAAATGCCAATCATCATTGGGGGAGGACATCATCTGAGCATGGAATTGGGTTCACTGGATGGACAGATAGTTGTAAGTTTCCTGCATTCTGCAGGGGATTGGACTAAATGACCCTTGAGGTCCCTGCCAGCTCCATGATTCTATGAAGTGCATCATTTTACCATATGTGGTAGACCTGCAAGTAAGGAAATATTGGAGTATGATTCATGAGATGCAAAAGAAATTTAGAATCAGATTTGTATTAGATCCAAAATGTATGTTATTAAACATGGTACCAATAATATTAAAATGTATAGTGAGGTATATGGTAACTGCTGCCCAGATCTTATTTGCATTGAGATGGGGGGAAACCTTACCAGATCCTATGAAATGGTTGAGCAAAATGATTATGCTAAAATGACATAACTTATGTATTTGATACACAATAGATCAGTATTAGACTTTAGAAGAAAATAGGGTCCAATGTTAGATTATACTGATCAGTAAAAAAGAAATGGAAACAAATAACTGACTCATAAATTATATTTGTAAACTTTGGAAAAATGTGATATGAGAGTTTTTAAATTATAAGTTTCTCTCCCCTTTTTTCTGGAAATTGCCATAATATGACATGGTTTCTTTTTATCTGTATTGGAAAACACCAGCTTAATGTTTAAATGGAAATTCTGTAATATATAGTATATTTTTAAAAATAATTTTATAATAATAATTTTCATGTTAGAATGGGGATTAAAATCTTGTCTCTCTAATCTAGGGAGACACTTTAACCATTGCACCCCTTTGGCTCTGGGAAATTCTTTTTAGCAGTGTAGCAAAAATAATGTGTCACATTCCTAACATCTTTGACACACTGTTCATGGTTATGCCACATGACATGTTTATGAAAAGTTACATTGTCAACATCACTTTTTGATATTTTTATTACCAAATTGTATGAAAGCTTGATTTAATTTGAATTAGCCAGAGGCAAAACAGTATTATAAAGCGCTCCTATAGAGTTGAGCAGGGTGAAATTATAAGCAACCATTATATAATAGAAATCTTCACATTTACATTAAGTTGCCACATCTACCAATGCAAATGTTTGTATTGTACACACTATGTTATGGTGTAAGTCCAGTTTCTCAAATCCTGCTAATCAGAAGATCATTGTTATCTAAATTCAAGGTCCCAGTGTGACCCTGCAACTTAAATAGTTAATGAGTAATATAATTCCATTTACCAATTGCTGGGTTATCTAAAATGTTCAGGTGTCTATGAGGCATTTGGGTAAGTGGCATGCATTTCACATTTTGCATCTTTGGTTTTAGTGCTGAGTCTAAGTCTGAAAGTGGTCTACTTTCCTTGCAGGTCCACTGCAATGTGCTAGAGCAACTCAAAACTAAAGCTGCACTGGATTTTCATGAGGGTTGGGTTTCAGTGTCACTAAAGTCACTAAAGATGTCCTTTTTTTACTGGAACTATTATTTTCTGCAAATGGCCATAGGTAACTTTTGCGAATTATATTCGTTTGTGAGAATGAGCACACTTCGGCTTTTGGTCCTGTAGAGAAGTATTTTGTATTCTCATAAAAGAGCTCTTCAAGAATTGCATAATGATAGTGTGTAGTTACTGGGTAGTTACCTCACTGCTGTATCTAACAGAAATGCATGATCATCTAGACAGTTCAGTTTGCAGATTACTGACAAGTTGCAGTCACCACAGTCAAAGGTAAAGCAAACTTCATTTCTAATACTTTGTATACGTTCTTGATTGTGAAAAAAGCTGGTTGTGCACACACATTCTCATACTGCTTTCCCACAGTCCTCCTGCCACCTCTGGCTGTTAACACCATCTTCCTTCTCCATCTAATGATGGCCATATTATTTAAGTATAGAAAACCATTTTGTTTCAGAGATGTGAGGCATCCCTCTCTAACCTTTGTGCTTGTGTGTAAAGTGCCATCCAGTTGCAGCTGACTTATGGCAAGCTCAGCAACAGGCTTTCAAGACCAGTGTGAAGCAGACGGGCTTGTCCTTGCTTTCCTCTGAAGGATCTTCCTTGGTGGTTTCCCTTTCATGTGCCAACCCAATTTAGCTTCCAGGATCTGGCAAGACTGAGCTATCTTCTGTCCCTTATCCCTTATGGAGGGGTGAAAATCACTATTTTAAAAATGTCAAATACCCTTTTGAAAATATGTGGGTAATTTCACTGCAGCCCTACTGATACAACGTTTCCTTGAGTTTCTCTAGAGTAGGAACTACATTCATATAGCCCCATGCTAGGAATTAATTAACTTGTTTTCTCTCCCTTGCCACAACAGAAATGTATAGCAATATAGTCCAACCCCCTGCTTAATGCAGGAATAAACTAAAGCATCCCTGACAACTGTTTGTTCACCTACTCCTTGAAGACTGCCAGTGAGGGGGAACTCACCAACTTCCTAGGCAGCCAGTTCCACTGATGAACTACTTGCTTGGTTCCTATGCACCCCTGGAACCCTTTTGCCATGGAAACATAAACAGAGATATGAACTATGAAATAATTTTGTGTGTTACTTTTCTGTGTCATATACACTTGTAAACCATTTTATTAATTTCAGTTACTCAGCTTTCTTTTGTGCTATCCTGTAAGTCAGTCTGTCTGTCTTTCTTTGACTTAAAACAGATTATTACAAGATATAAACAGTGTAATCAGAGTTTATAGCAACCAGCGAACAATGTGATTGGACTAGGATTACAGAACAACAAGTAGGGAACCTGCAAGGACTTGGATGCTACTTCATTTCCCCCTGTGCCTCTTTCTCTACATTATTTCCTCTTTTTCTCCTCCTGGCAGCCCCCATATCATCTCCCCTTTCCCTGATGCCTTTTCTCCTCCTCACTCACTCACCAATCAACCTTTCTTTTACCTGTCATTCAGGTCTTCATTCAAGTGATTTGTGTGGTGATAACTGCTGCCCCCTGTCAAATCTTAAAGATGGTTTGGGGGCTGCTGCTCAGCCGAGGTGAGTTTCATGGCATCAAGTTATAGCCACCACACCTTGGTGTTTGTGCAAATTGCATGGTAAAAAGTTTCCCTGTGGTTGCTGCTGGCCTGGTCCCTGTGGCTCCCCATCAGGATAGAATTGAAGGGAGCATGGTTGGACTTCAGGCTTGTCAGCCAGGCTCTTCATTCCGGTGAGAGCAAAAATGGGACAAAGTAACATTGCACCATATCATAATATCACAGAAAATATTTAAAATTTAGAACAATGTTTGATAATAATTTTCATTGATTAAAGTTACCAGAACATTTATGTTGCGATCCCCAGAAAATGACTTGGATGCAGTTATCACCGAAACCACTGATACATGCTCCCAATAGATACATTTTGGATTAAAGTGCCTTGTATAAATTCTCCACAATATTTTGTAAATTGTCCAGAAAATCTTTCTGCGCTGTGATTTTGGCAAAGATATTTTCCTGTCTCCACCTGAAGCTTCATCCCTTCTGCACAAGCAACACTTAACATTAGCTATGGAGCCTTCACCAGCGCCTCCATAACACAACACAGACGTAAGATGTTAAATATTCAATAAGCTGGCATCACAAGATCTGCCCTTGTGCTCCAGTGAGCTACACTACCATTGTCTCATATTACCCTTGCTCTTGTTTTACATCTCTCTGGCAAAAGACACGCACTAGTTGTTAATTCCTAATAACAGCTCGACTTGATAACATCCAAGCTGGCAATATCCAGAAAACCTAAATATCAGGCTTGTTCAAGCATTTTGCAGTTCAAGGTAGGTTACAAAGTTAACTGCTGAGTCACAGACCTTGCTTGTGGTGAGTTGTGCAAGACTCAACAAAGGTGCCAGCGAGGTATTAACCATTTGAAAGAATGCAAAAAAAAAACATTAATAGAGAAGCCCCTAGTAACAAATGACAAGCTTGGGGGCCCAGGAAGAATTGCAGGGGAGGGATTCAGACAATTTGGACATGTCTCCCCATGCAAGCTTTCCTCTGCTAGGATTCTATCCACTCTCAAGGCTCACTATCTAGATTTCCCCATTTTTTGCTCTAACTGCTAATGCCACTGGGAGCATGGGCAGTTCTTGTCAGGTCATTTTCCTCCTTTTTTCTTTTGGTCAGTTTATGAAGTCATATATTTCTGCATATGAGTATATAGAAACCCTGAACTTGTATCTGCGTTTGCTGCTTATGTAACTGGCATGACCCATCTATTTTACGATTAGAGGTTTCTATTGCTCCTCCCACTTCCCTGCCCAGCCTTATAAAGCACAGGAACAAGATTTGAAGCCTTAAATGCCCCCTTTTCTGGTCATTTTAAAGCTGCGGTGAAATTTGTCCTCAGTATCCTTGATTAATGTGGGGAAATATTAATGGTTTGCCTCTCCTTCACCCACCAAAGTTTGGGGGTCTGGGGATTCACAGCTTGCTTTTATAAATCTGTGAGCAAACATGCCTGTGATTTTGTTGCTGTGGATGGGGAGATCGGCAACAGTTTTCTTGCCTTCCCCTTCAGTCCCTACCAGAATGTTTAGGCTGAATGGCAGCTGTGGGGAAATGACCTCCCAAGCCCCTGTGTGCTCATGGATGAGTTTGGGGATTAGTGACCATTCCAGATTCCCTACTTCTATCTGGGTATTTCCACTGCTTAAAGAGTATATCGTCCTGAAGGAGTAGCACTGCTCCATTACTGCATCTCCATCTTCACTCTCACTAGCGCCTGCAGAGACTTGTGTACTCTTCTGCCAACTCTGGGAATGAAGGGATTAACCAAAATCCCTTGCCGTTTACATTTTCTTGATAAGGTCAACTAAATGGGCTTAATGTGGATAGAAGAAGAGTTGGTTTTTATGCCCCACTTTTCACTACCTGAAGGAGTCTTAAATGAGCTTACAGTCACTTTCTTCTGCCCACAACAGAATTCCTGCGAGGTAGGTAGAGCTGAGGCAGCTCTGAGAACTTTGATTGGGCCAAGATCACCTGGCTGGCTACAAGGGGAATCAAACCCAGTTATCCAGATTGGAGGCTGCTGCTCTTAACCACTACACTATGCTGGCTCCCTATATTTGCCTGAGACTGACCACAGGTCCCCCCCACCTCTGACATCCCCTCCATGGCCTGAAGCAGCCTGACCTCTCTAGAGGGTTTAGCTTGTTATGTTGTTATTGTTGTTGTTTAGAACCACTGCTGGGTTGTTATTGTTGTATATTGACTATGTTGTATATTGACTCATTCCATGTTGTATGTAAACCGCCCTGAGCCATATGGAAGGGTGGTATAGAAATCAAATCAAATAAAAATAAGGATGTTCAATAGTAAATAAAGTTATATGCATATGGACTAGATATACAGTAGGCCAAGCAAGGAACAGATAAAAAGTAATACATCCATATTCCTCGGACTCTAATTCTTTGGGCAAAATTAACATAGCCTAATTCTTAGCCCTAACCTGTATGGCCTAGATTAGCTGAATCTCATCAGATCTCAAAAGCTAAGGGTTGTCCCTGATTAGTACTTGGGTGGGAGACAACCAAAGAAGTTTAGTCTTGCTGCTCTTGCTTTTGTTCACCCCCTGTTCTGAAACCCTACTAAGCCACCATGTCAGATGTAAAGTAATAGCACTTTCCACCACCAGTTATCCTTGGAGTTGCAAGCGTTCAGAAATGTTACATTGATTCCTTGATTTTAGATGGGTAGCTGTTTTAGTCTGCAGCAGCAGAACAAGATTCACATCCAGCAGCACCAACAAAATTTTCCAGGGGATAAGCTTTCATGAGGCAAAGCTCACTTCATCAAACTCATGACTGTTTATTCCTTGCATAATTTTATTGATCTTTAAGGTAGTACTTGGACTCGGATTTTGGTTTCATGTTGTGGGCCTTCTTCCCTTCAATGTGATTATGGCTGCCTTTGCAATGAAGCTCAGGTATGAAATAATTCCAAATAAGAGGGCAAGATGGCTAAGAGAGCTTCTTCCTTGGGGTTCAGGGTGTTTCCTCCCTCCCCCCTGTGCCAGACCCTCTTTCTTTTCCTGTCTCCAAAGGAAGATTGACATTCCACCATTTGGTCTTCCAAAACTCTGTGGCTTAAGTGTGAATTTTCTTTTGTTGTTCCCTGATGAGACCATTTCCATACTGGTTGACTGTGATAACTCTGAAGCTGGGATATGAGCCATATCCACCCTGCTTGGCCTTTGGGCACCTTTTGTTCTGTAAAAAATGTGTAGCACTCTCTGAGCCAGGGGTAGTCAAACTGCGGCCCTCCAGATGTCCATGGACTACAATTCCCATGAGCCCCTGCCAGCAAATGCTGGCAGGGGCTCATGGGAATTGTAGTCCATGGACATCTGGAGGGCCACAGTTTGACTACCCCTGCATACACATTCACCCCAGAAGTAAATGGCAAGGTGTTTGCTTTAATTTTACCTATCAGGCAGAGTAAAGACTGCAACCCTCACATTTCCCTCCTTTTGGTGGATAAAGTCAAGATATATTTTTCTGCATATGGAGTTTCTGTCAGTTATGAAGAAGCATCCCTCCTCTTTGTGGCTGGTGTCATTGTGATGCTCTGCTGATAGCATGGGAGGCAGTTACTATAGCAGAAACAAGCAGGGGCCTGTAAGAAATGTCAGGGGCAAGAAAATAAAAATGGGACGTTTGCTTTCACACCCACATATCTCCAGAAGTTTATAAAGTCTGGAGCAGTTGAGAAGGCCAATTTCCCCAACTTATTCCCCCCCCCCCACCTTTGACTGATTCTGAACCACTTTCAACATCCCATACCCCTCAGAGCTCTCTTGGTCCGAATCAGAGCTTTTTTTGAGTAGAAGGTCTACTCTTTTCCTTTGATTAATTTACAATTTGATGTTTTGCTGCCCAGACCTTGTCACTGGGTGGCCTGATTTGCTACTTTTGTGACTGGCATGAATCACCCACTTTAATACTGGATACAGTGACAATAATGTGGTATGATTTAGGATAGCTGGATGGGGAATACTTGTCACAGAAGATCATGTAGGCTGTGATTCATCACGAGGCATATGATCAGGAAACAAATCTGAAGCTGGACACACCAAGGATGTTTAATATAAACAGTCTCAAACATTAGAACATAACCGTCAATGGTTATGTTCATAGTTCTACACATGGTTGCACCTGCATAACGAAGGGCAGTGCTGATGTCACAGATCAACTGACTGATCCAACTGAGTCAACCGGTTCTCACAAGGGAGACTTTTAGCATACAAGGACACAACAGTTTTAACATTCACACTGACACCTCACTGTCTCCCATGGACCACATATTTATATCCCCTTGGTTGGGGTTGTTCTCATCACACAATAGAGAAATGGGCAGACTAAGAACACTCCTGTCACTAGGGAAAGAAGGGTGGATGAGAAGAGGGGCCAGTAGCAGATGGGGATTGTCTTTTGCTGGAAACATGGTACACAATGAGCTGTGAATGATAACTTTTTTCCCCATTGGCCAACATTTCAAAAAAAGTATTAAAAAGAGAAAGTATAAGAATAGCCCAGCTAGTGGCCTGACAGATGCTTCTGGGAAGCCCACAAGCAAAATACCAGTGCCTTTCCTGTTTGCTTTTCAATAACTGGCAGCATTCAAAATTATATTTCCTCTTAACATAGATGTTCTATCTAGGTGCCATGTCTAATTGTTTCTTTAGCCTTTGCACAGTCACATGAGGCCTAATCTACACATGCAGCCAAATGAAGTGGTAGGCTCCCCAAAAGGGTGTTTGTTGTTGTTGTTTTGTTTTCTTCCAGGGTACAAGACCACCACATGTGTATGTAATCAATGGCATTATCAGATCCTCCAAACCAGCAAGCATTGTAAAGGATTTCTGTATGTTTTTGCCATTTTGTGTGGCATTATATGTTATTTGTATAACCAATTCAACAGATTTTCTCTAAATTATATGGAAATTGAAAATGTAAAACTGTGGGCCAGTATGAAATTTGTGTTTCAACTATGTATTTCAAATATTTTCTCCATCTGAGTTGAAAAGAGTATTTTGCACTGGAATTAGCATCGGAACATTGTATGAGTCAGTATACTTTGGAAAACATATGGTAATTCCCCTGCGTTACAATTTCTTTAAATTTTGTTAGTTTTTAAAGGGGTTAATCTTACCTTCAGGGAATAACTTCTATTGAATCTCATTGGTCATTTAGTTGCCCATTTAAAAACAGGTCTGCTGGTAGAGGAAGAGCAAAGGGACACAATTGCAGTCGGGGGGCCTAGGTCGCCCTCAGGAGCCAGAGAGCCAGAAAGAAGTCATGGGATTTATGGTCTCTGTGGTGGGTGTGGGAATTGTGGTGGGCCAGGGTAAATCTTTGTATAGTGGCTCAATTTAGTGCTTTTTCAGCCATCTTACTTTGAGTTACCTTGAATAAATCTGCTTCACTGCTCACTCCTGACTCCAGATAATTGAGGACCAAATCAGTCGTAAATCAGTTGTAGCAGCCCTAGTTCCTTTAGGGTACCCACTACTTATTTCCATCTTTTGTGAAAATTACCCATTCATTCCTGCCCTCTGCTTCATGCTTTTTAACCAGTTAGCACTAATCCATAAGAGGAGCCTATGACTGTTCAGTTTACTTAGCTTTTGGCGAGAGATTTTGTCAAAACTTTTGTTGACACTCCCATAAGATTTGAAAAGTTGGATGAGGCTGGTACTGAACAACAACATTTAGTACAGTGTCCTTTGTTCCTTCTGATTCTAGGAACTGCAGCAGATTTGTCTATCCAAATATTGGAAATGATATCTGATGTCTGAGGCTAGACAATAACCTTGTCACTCTATTTTAAACCCCACGGTTTCAGCCCTTTTCCTTCACTGAGCAGTACTTTCATAAATCTTACACTCAAGTCTACTGGGGCCTAATTTGTGGATACTTAGATCTGTGAGTCAAGGCCAAACTAACAGAAACCAGATAGTTCTGCAAACTGGGTGGGAGAAACCCCACCCAGTTTGCAGAAAAATCAGAAAGCCTAAAGATATTACACTGGAGAGGGTTTAAATCCCCCTCAAAAATATTGTTGCCTGCACATATGCACACTTACCTTTATCCCAGAGAGAGAAAAGTGGTAGAAACTCTGGGCCTGGTCACAGCAGCAGCAAAATCCATGAACCATTTCAGACCTGGCCACGGTATTGGCTATGCTGGAGAATTGCACCAGACCCAGTCCTGGTAGCAGAAGCTTCTCCAAGCCAGGCTATGCAGGTGTCAGGGAGCTGCTTTGGGTGCAGCTGGAGTAGTGTCAGAGCCTCCCCAACATTGTCCGGGCCATGGGGAGGGGGGCTGTCAGTTGATTCTCAGGAACCAACGTACCCATTAAGCAATGGGGAATCAGCAGAAATCACCACCTTTTCTGCCAGAAACAGAAATGCTGTTTCTTCAGAGGAACTGTGACTGTCCATGCTTTTAACTGAAATGCTTGGGGCAATGTAGTGGGTGGAATGTAAGACTAGTTTCATGATACACCCACTAAATATGTCAGTTCTTACATGTTCCTCATCGTCCTTGTAGAAAGTTCACCAACTGAGCAGGAAAAGTATCGGAATTAATTAATGAAATTGAAGGGAAAAATTATCATTGCCTTTTCATTACTAACAAAGTGCTAAATACAGCCTTTTAAACGTTGCTTGAGTAGCTAATCGCAGCAGACCTGCATATTATTTCATATAATAATTTTGAGAACTAATCACCTATCTGTAAACTCATGACATATTAAAAGTATAATGTTTTTTCTAAGATAGCAGACGTCCTCTTGCTTATAAAAAGTAACACATAGTGATTCAGGTTTTTTTTTAGCAGAGTGTGAAAGCATGTATGTGAGGTTTCTGTGTGTTTGTGTGCATTGGGTTTCTAATGCTTTTAAAGGATGTCAAGATAGTTATTTGAAATATGATTCACTTTAAAATTCATATGATCAATTATGCTGAAGAAGTAAGAGAGAAAATTATCTTTTTTGTTAATATACTTTACTAGCAAGAAAGCCCATTGCAACCAGGAATGCAATGGGCGCTAGGACCCAGGGGACACCGGCAGGCACCGATCTCTCTCTCTCTCTCTCTCTCTCTCTCTCTCTCTCTCTCTCTCTCTCTCTCTCTCTCTCAGCAGGAGCCATAGGAGGTAATGAGGGCTCCTTCATAGCAGGGAATCAAGGCTGGTTGGCAGTTTGGGGCTCGTTTGCAGTTTGTCTCTGTCTGCCTGTCTCTCTCTCTCTTGCAGCAGGAGCCAGAGCAGGTAATCATGTGTCGTTTGTGATTTGGCAGGGCTCTGTGTGTGTCTCTCTCAGGCATCTGAGAGCAAAGTGGCTAGTGTCCAGGGAAGGAGGGCAGGAGCTGCAGGGGCAGGGCCAATCTGGGTGGCCCTATTCCAACTCGGACACACCAGACTGTTCCATGCCCCAGTCTGTGTCACAAATATTAACAACCATGGATAAGGATTGTTTTTATTACAAAGATTTAAAAACATACAAAATTTGGTTATCCAAATCTCTTCTTCACTCAAATTAGTGCTTCAAAGTCTGATACAATCTACTTAGCAATATAGTCGAGATAATAATGCCATTGGTCTTGATAAGCTTCCAAAGATTTCCCATTTACTAGATGAGTTAATTTAGCCATTTTCAAGAGTTCTGCCAGTTTATCGAGCTATGTCGATGGCAATGATAAGTCTGGTGCTTTCCAGTTCTTTGCTAAAACTAGTTTTGCTGCCATCATTGCATGGAAGAAAAAGATCTTAGCATTTTGTGGTAAACTTTCCTGACAAACACTTAGAAGCATGTATTCTGGTGTCAAGGGAAATTTAACATTATACATCTCTTCTAAAATGGCATGAATTTTTATCCCAAATGTTCTCACTTGTGCACATCTCCGCCACATATGAAAAAAGAACCAGTTTTATCATTACACTAGTAATCAAGCCCATTTTATTTTTTAATAAAATGGGCACTAGGGGCGACATTAGAGGGAAGGCCTGAGAGGCGGAAGGCTTCCCTGGGTTCTTGGATGGAGGGGAGAGAGCGGGTGGGAGCTCGGGGAGATGGAGGCTGCAGGCGAATGGTGGCGCGTGCCCGGCTGGGGCGGCTGTCGGCTACCAGTCGGTGGCTGGGCTTGGCAGCAACTTACGGCGGCTTGGGGCGGCAGCGAGAAGAGGATCTCAGGCAGCGAAGCGTCGGCATGTGTGCGGAGAGGGCCAGCGGCAGCGAGTAGTCATCGGGCGCCATGTTGGGGCCTGGAGCGGCTTGCCGGCGCGCAGCCGCTGCTGGAGGCCATTTTGCGGCTTGTGAGTGAGGCGGTGCAGCGCCGTCCTCTTGGTGGGCTGAAGTCCTGGAGAGGGTGCGAAGTTGGAAAGCGCCCTCAGGAGCTCGGCGGCGGCAGTGAAAGCAGCAGAGAGGAAGGCAAGAGGTTCTGGAAGGGCGTGCGTGGCGGCGGGCGGCGGCGGACGGTCAGGGTGGGGGTGGGAAGAGCGCGGGTTGCGCGAGCGGGAAGTGGGGGTTTGAGGGGGTGGGAAGGCCGCGGGTTGCGCGAGCGGGAAGTGGGGTTTTGGGGGGGTGGGAAGGCCGCGGGTTGCGCGAGCGGGAAGTGGGGGTTTGGGGGGGTGGGAAGGGGCGGACGGCGGGGGGGCGGACGCTGAGGGTGGGGGTGGGAAGTTTGCGGCTCTTGTCGTGCGGTGTGGTGAAGGGCTGGCACTGGGTGAAGGGGAAGGAGTGTTCCCCGAGGCCAGCGGCGTGGTGCGAGGGTCCTCCCTGGCAGCCATCCATGGAGGATGGCGGCTTGGGAGGAGTGGAGTCAGTGGCGCGGAGTCCGGGAGACGGGCCAAGTGTCCAACAGGGAGGCGCGCGAATTGGACAGTTGGCACTGGACTGCCACTCGGAGGAGCGAATCAGGAGCCGCTTTGCGGCTCCTGATTCGCTCCTCCGAGTTTTTATCCCAGACAGGGCCCGCCCTAACTCCTCCCCACGAGCCCTTACTCTTTTATTTAGTCCGTGGCGCCCGTGGCGCCACGGGCGGTTTAAAGATTTCCAACAAGAATTGTCATATTCCTGGCAGTGATATACCATTGATAAAACATTTTATACCAATTTTATCTTAACCATTGACAGTTTGTTAGCTTCGGTATTGTGGTCCATATACTTTCCCATTGCTCGACTGAAACATTAGTTTCTAAGGTTTGTATCCATTTAATCATGCATTTTAACTTGCTCGGTTTCTGTATCATATTTCAACAACAGTTTATATATTTGCCCTTGAAGATGTGGTTTATCTTGAAATAAAATATTATCAAAAAGAGAGAAGTTTCATTGTATACATCTTCAGAACTCTGTTCTGTTAATCTGTATCAGTATTTCTTATCTTGCTAAAAAAAGGGAGGTGTTTTTTTTTAAAGACCATTAATGATGAAAGATTCAGTCTGGCTTGCTGGCACAAGCGAACTCACAAATCTGTATACTGCTCCACAGTATAAATAAAAGGCTAAGGGGGGTCGGCCGAGTCTGGGATCAAAAATGCGGATTGGCCCTGGAATGACAAGCAGTGGGGCCAGTTGGAAGGCGCAAAGTGTAGTGGTTAGAGGAGTTCGGACTTCTAATCTGGCGAGCCGGGTTTGATTCTGCGCTCCCCCACCTGCAGCCAGCTGGGTGACCTTGGGCTTGCCACAGCACTGATAAAGCTGTTCTAACCTAGCAGTAATATCGCGGCTCTCTCAGCCTTACCCATCTTTCAGGGTGTCTGCTGTGGGGAGAGGAAAGGGAAGGTCCTCTCTCCTATCCTATTCAACATCTTCATGCACCCTTTCGCACAACTGGTACAGAAGTTTGGGCTGGGTTGTCATCAATATGCAAATGACACCCAGCTCTTCCTCCTGATGAATGGCCACCCTGACTCTCCAGCCTGGAAGCAGTGACGAGATGGCTCAAGCAGAGTCATCTGAAGCTCAATCCTTCAAAGACGGAGGTCTGATGGCTTGGTAGGAATGACCCTTGTGATGAAGTGCATCTGCCTGCCCTGGATGGTGTGCAGCTCACTACGGCTCACTCCGCCAGGAATCTAGGTGTGATTCTGGACACTTCCCTCACAGTGGAAGCCCAGATCACAAAGGTGGCATGGCTGGCATTTTACAATCTCCGCCAAGCCAAGCTACTAGCGCTCTACCTGGCTTTGGAACATCTAGCCACAGTGATCCATGCGACGGTCACCTCTAGGCTGGACTTCTGTAACTTGCTCTGCACAGGCCTGCCCTTAGCCTTGACCCGGAAATCACAGCTGGTCCAAAATGCAGCAGCCAGGATCCTCACAGCAACACCGCGGAAGTCCCACATCTGACCCATTCTCCACCAACTGCAGTGGTTGCCAGTTGAATTTCGGATCAGACTAAAGGTTCTGGTAATTACCTTCAAGGCCATATGTAGTCAGGGCCCAGTGTATCTGAGGGACCGCCTCCCTGCCTATGCCCCCAAAAGAGCTCTGCGCTCTACCGCTACCAACCGGCTAATAGTCCTTGGGCCTAAAGAAGTCCACCTGGTCTCAACCAGGGCCAGAGCCTTCTCTGTACTGGCCCCCACCTGGTGCAATGAGCTCCTGGAGGAGATCAGGGCCCTGACGGAGCTTAAACAGTTCCGTACGGCCTGCAAAAAGGAGCTCTTCCGCCAGGCATTTAGTTGAGACCAGGCATAACCAACAGTGACTGAAGGGCCCCTGCTCCCCTCCTCCCTCTCAGAACTCCACCAAAGTACTTTGGACCTGTTTGCACTGTTGCATTGTTTATACTGTTATATTGTTACAACTATTAGTTATTAATATTGTACAGTTATTCATATGTTATAGAATGTTTCATGTACTGTTATGTTCTATGTAAACCGCCCTGAGCTTCCGAGGAAGGCGGTATATAAATATAATAAATAAATAAAATAAAATAAGGCGAATGTAAGCCACTTTGAACCTCCTTTGGGTAGAGAAAAGTGGCATATAAGAACCAACTCTTCTTCTTATTCCAGAGAGAGGATTAATAGACCCTTTGACTGAGCCTTGACCTTGGTGGGAATAGGGATGCCAATTCTGGGTTGGGAAATACCTGGAGACTTTGGGGGGTAGAGCCAGGAGTGGGTAGGATTTGGGTGGTGAAGGGACCTGATGCTATGAAGTCCATCCTCCAAAGTACCAATTTTCTCCCGGGAAATTGATCTCTTTACATCTGGAGATGAGCTATAATTCCACGAGATCCCCAGTTCCTACCTGGGGACTGGCATTCCTAGGTGGAAGCCAGCAAAGCCAGTGTTGCTGGCATTTCAGCAGACAATTTAAACATCCTTTGAAAAAGGATGTAGCATTCTGAGTAGCCTTCTGTTTATTTACAAATGTACAGACTGAGCCTATATTACACATACCATGCAAAAACACAACTCTGTCCCTGAGGCACAGAAACATCACTCCACTCCTATTAGAATCCAACAAGCAGCAAACCTGCAAGGACTTGCGGGGGGGGGGGGGGTCACAACTTCCCAAATTATTTGCTACTTTTGGTTATAATTAATTTTGGCTGACTGGATTAGACTCAAGTGTTCAGTATTATAGACAGGAGTTATCTGCTTGCATTACTGTAAATCACTTTACCTGTCAAAAATGGAGAGAGAATGATCTTGCATTCTCTTTCCCAATAAGAAGCAAAAGTAATTGATTTGTCAGTGTCACACTAAGTCTCCAACAATGCCATGCCGAAGCAAATTCCCAGACTAGTTCCATCACTTAAATGCCAACAGCTATATTTCAGCTGTCTGTATTGTCACAGCCCGTCAAAGCAAAGCAGGAATTGGGAATAAACCTTTATCAAGAAGATTGACAATCTAATTTTTCCTTTGAGTAGGGGAGGGAGGTAACTAAAAAGATTGTTTTTATCAAATCTAGCTCGGCAGTCAAAAAAATACAACCCTCCCCCCTTCATGCTGTGGGCTCTGGGGAGGTGCCTGTGTCTGGGGACTCTATCCATGGTATTCCCCTGGTTCCTAGTCTGCCTGGTCTCCTTTGCGGTCTCGTTCCCCGTCGTGGCCGCCATTTTGTTTCTTGGCATGCCAGAACTTGGACTTTCTGCGGATGCAGTTTTTTGCCCCCCTGGGCTCCAACCCCTCATCCCTGGACACACTGAGGGCCATTTTGCATGAGGGAATTTCAGCAAAATCCTTACCAGATGCAAACACTTTAAAATCATGGTTTCAGACAATGCCGTCAGCCCCCACCCCCCGAGTGGGAGGGAAGTTTGTGGTGTTTTCATTGCTCCTCAGCAAGAACCAGAATTAGGTGAGGAATGCTGTAGGAGAAACAGTCCCACTAGGAAAACGGAGTTTTTGACCAGGTGTGAAATGACAATGGAATGCTATTAAACATAGTGATGGAATATTCAGTGCTGATTACGGATTACTACCAGCTGTGCAGAATGGACCTTAGAAACCCCTGAAACATTTTTCAGGCTTTAAAAAAACACAAAAGTGATGTCACAATCATGAACCTCGATTCATGCCCGTTTAGTTTCGTTTCCTGAAGCCTGGCAAGGTCGGGGGTTGTAAACCTGTAAATCTGTCCTTAGGCTCCAAGACTCCTCTGCTTTTCCAGCGGGAGTTTTCTTCCGTTGCTTTAGCAATCTTTCTTAGCAATCTTGCATAGACAGCCTAGTCTCAACAAGGCTGTAATCGTAGAGATGAGATTCTGGCCATCTGGCAATCCTGTGAACCTTAGCACCTTCGGTGCCCTCTTGCTCTCCCGCTGAAATGCCTTTGTACCCCTCCCCTATTGAGAGAATCCTATATCTATTCTGAACTGAGTATTGTTTCCCATTACTATCAAGATCTTTGCTTAGGAAGATCTTGGCTCGCTTTAGCATTTCTGTAGACTCTGTTCAATAAAGCTCTCTTTGGATTTCAACTGACCGTTGGATCTCGCATGTATCTTTATCATGGAGTCTGCAGGCTGGGCTTAGCCTGATTCCTGACAGCCACATCTTCCTGTCACGCCCCCAGAAGTCACTTGTAACCAGAAGTAGCCTGATTCCTGACAGCCACATCTTCCTGTCACGCCCCCAGAAGTCACTTGTAACCAGAAGTGACATCACTCAGACACTCCTAACGTATATGCCATCACTAGGATCTTCCCAGAGCCTCTTGTGGTGCAGAGCTCCTCCTCCAGACCCATATATATAATTAACTCCTGTCTAATTGGCGAAACCCTTCCTTGGCCATCACGAAACCCCAGGGTTTCATGAAACCCTCTTTGAGGAAGCCTGCATGACAGCCAGAATCCTGGAGTTATATCCCATTCCCCCCTCAGTCATGAAATTCACTGAGCAATCTTAGATCAATCACACATTCTCATCTTCTCAGAGTTGTTAGGAGGCTAAAATGGAGAAGATCAGTGGACATATACAGATAGAGCTCCCCACATGACGGGTTACCAGAGTTAAGTCTGAAAAATGGGGAATAGTGTCCTACTTGCCTTGTGTAACCTGTTGTCAAGGATAAGGTAGGCAGAAGTTGTGGCTGCCCCTGAACACATAGGGCCATTTCGCACGGGGATCTTTGTTGCAAATTGGTCACTGAATGAAAAATCGCCATTTAAAATAGTGGAATTCGTCGTTTTGCATACCTGGCTTTGTAGTGGAATCAGTTGCGTTTTTTAGCGTTTCCCACAAGCTTCCGGTCTCGGCAGAAATCGCTAGAAAGGAAGCGCTATTGCCAAGCTCGTCCCGCCCCTGGCCGTCAAGCAGCCAATGGGCAGCCGTTAGCATGCTCCCAAACAGCCCCTTTCCCTTTAAGAAAGGTTTTTTTAAAAAAAAAACACACCCATTGTAACGAATCTGAGTAGATGCGTTGCAATGGAGAGACCCATCCAGCTGCCTGGGGTGTTTGAGCTGTCGTTTAACACGCTGGCTCCGTTTGATTGTTGGATCGTTAACACGCTGGCTCCGAGTGAAAAAAAAAAAATCCCCCCCCTCTCACGGCCCGATTTTCGGCTGAATGGAATGTGTGAAACTGAAGGTCACTTAGTGACTGAAGGGGAGGGACTGAAGCCGGGGAAGCCTCTGTTTGAGCTGTCATTTTATCGTGGCCATGCTGCCTCCGAGTGGAAAAAAAAAAAATCCCCCCTCCCCCCCCCCCCACGGGCGCGATTTTCAGCCGAAACAGTGTGAAAAATAAAGGGAAAATACATCAGCAAACGGGCTTCTGCGGGCTTCTTGTGCTTAGTGACTAAACTGCTCTGAGGAGGGACTGCAGCCTGGGAAGCCTCACTGGCTAAACGGAGGCTCGCCGGTGAGTTGATCTCCACTCGCTCGGGGGAAAAAAAATGGCGATCGCTTCGCCGGAAGTTTGGAGGACAGGCTCAGGGGGAGGGACTTTGAAGAACCCACAACAATGGTAACGCACAGGTCTTTATCGCTATTGTTGCAGATTGGTTGCAGGAGTGTATCGCTATCCGGAGGGTGAATCCACTTTTCTGGATTCCCCTGAAAGCGCCACAACGAAGCGCTTTTTGCTGATTGGTTTCAGGATTGTTGCAGATTGTCTACGACGTCGTGGGTTATGGCAAATTAGTAGCGTTTCCAATTAGCAACCATTGTGCTATTTTGAAGCCGTGCGAAATGGCCCATAAATTTGACCCCTGTGAGAATGTGGCCCAATGGTTTTATATTGTTTTGACACAACAGTAAGCTGCTTTGGGCAGTTTTTGTTTTTTCTCTGGTGAGATGGTGAATAATAAATAAATAGCCATGTGATGGGATGCAATTACTGTTGTTGTTAATAACAACAACAATAATTGGTAATTTCAAGCCATGATTTGCATTGGTAGTGCTGCAGAAACTATCCCTGTACACAGAACACATAGTGTGTTTTTCTCCCTTGTTCGTTCATTCATTCCTGGAAGTCCTCAATCAATTAGGTTCACAGAAGCCTGAAGTAAAGGCTACTGACCAGCCTGAAAAGGTTTTGCTTTATCTAAGCAGTAAATCTCCTGTGCCTTCATGCAAGTGCACTTCATTGCATGCATGGCTAATGAGGAGAAAGGTAATCTCACATCCTGGATGAAAGCTGTTAAAAATTACAGATATTGGCCTAAAGTTGAACAACAGGAAGAGCAGGAAAATAGGACAGAGCACATACAATTAGTTTAGTGATATTTTGGCTGTTACATGGCCAAATTTCTATCAGAAAATATTTGTACATATACCGTAGATGGAATGTTTAGAAAGACCCTTAGAAAATATTTTACCCTATAGCCACTCTAAGAATACAGTGCTAACAGCAGCAAGGCTTCAGGTGCATACAGGTCCAAACAGTGTGAAAGCGGATATATCCGAGTTCCCTTGCCATGGGGCAACAGAGGGCCTGAGTCAGGCCATGTCTGGAACGGCCCCAGCCCATCATTGACATCGAGTGGAACCGGGAATTTACCCCGCCACTGGACGAGTGGTAAGGCGAGGCAAATTCCCAGTGCAGAAAAGGTCTCAGTGAATCCAACATTTTCCTATCATTGGTAGAGCATCCAGACTAGTACATCTCAGACCCGTATCCAGCGATTTTGTTGTAACACAACCTATGACTATGCTGCAGAGGCTGTTGTCAATGTGAAACAGAAAAATCTAAATGCCATCTAATATGTTTAGACTTTGAAATTCTGTTTAATTGAAATGTTTGAGGCAATGTATTTTTAAAATAAAAATTAGAAATTAAGCCAAGTACCCACCAATTTGTTTTAAAGTCCAAAAAAATTATTGTCCACAGTTTCAACCACAAAAAGTATATGAAGCCAGGAAAATAACAGTCACTGTCGACTTGAGGAAAACTTTTCAAAGAAAAGAAGGACCAAAATCCTTTCCACTTTTCCATCATTGTTAGCATGTACAAAAGAAGAGAAAGAAGCAGGAAATCACCATTTCCCTGGCTTGTCCGTCATCCCACGGCCTTTGCATTCAATGACCAGAATACTCAAAGTTGGCAGAAATTTTAGGCTTACTGAATAATTGGGACAGGGAACTGTCTGCAAGGCTTTCTATATATTTCCATATGAAACCCATAAAAATAATCTAAATAAAAAACAGGGAAGGGAAAATATTTCTTTAAGGGGCTGACCTCCAAAGGCTCCTTTTCCCCATTGATACAATTTTTATGGGGCAATTTCAAGTGATGGCCATGTATTAAATTGTATTCTGTGATCAGTCCGGATCAGTGGTCTGATTGCCAGCAATAATTAAGCCAGGAAGCAAGGAGACAAGTGGACAGGAAGGAACATGTGATGGAAACCCACTTAGTCTATGAAACAAATCACTCAGACTGAAAGAGGCGAATCTCCGAATGTTACAGGACCAAGTGGGACCCTACTCTCCCCTTATGCCATCTGGCTGTCCGTATGAATGGACAGCTGCAGTGCTACTTCTGGCCATCTGCAGTGTCCACGCTGGAACACAGCAAACAACTGAACCAGTCAGTGCTTCATACTTTGGAAAGTGACCATGCTGGCACAGAGAGGAAGGTGCCAGAATCCTCACTTTAAAATCCTCTGCCGGAGCCAGCATGGTATAGTGGTCAAGAGTGGAGGCTTCTAATCTGGAGAGCCAAGTTTGATTCCCTGCACCACCACAAGTAGCCAGCTGGATGACCTAGGGCTACTCACAGTTCTCTTAGAGCTGTTCTCACAGAGCAGTTCTCTTAGAGTTCTTGCAGCCCCACCTACCTCATAGGGTGTCTATTGTGGGGAGAAGAAGGGAAAGGTATTTGTAAGCCTCTTTGGGACTCCTTCGGGTAGTGAAAAGAAAATTCTTCTACATTTTGTTGTTTTTGTTGTTAGGTATGCAGTCGTGTCCGACCCATCACAACCCCATGGACAATGATCCTCCAGGCCTTCCTGTCCTCTACCATTCCCCGGAGTCCATTTAAGTTTGCACCTACTGCTTCAGTGACTCCATCCAGCCACCTCATTCTCTGTCGTCCCCTTCTTCTTTTGCCCTCGATCGCTCCCAGCATTAGGCTCTTCTCCAGGGAGTCCTTCCTTCTCATGAGGTGGCCAAAGTATTTGAGTTTCATCTTCAGGATCTGGCCTTCTAAGGAGCAGGCAGGGCTGATCTCCTCTAGGACTGACCGCTTTGTTCGCCTTGCAGTCCAAGAGACTCGCAAGAGTCTTCTCCAGCACCAGAGTTCAAAAGCCTCAAGTCTTTGACGCTCGGCCTTCCTTATGGTCCAACTTTCACAGCCATACATTACAACTGGGAATACCATAGCCTTGACTAGACGCACTTTTGTTGGCAGGGTGATGTCTCTGATTTTTAGATTTGCCATAGCTTTCCTCCCCAGGAGCAAGCATCTTTTAATTTCTTTAAAATCTGCAGTGATCTTGGAGCCCAGGAAAACAAAATCCGTCACTATCTCCATTTCTTCCCTATCTATTTGCCAGGAATTGAGAGGGCTGGATGCCATGATCTTTGTTTTCTTGCTGTTGAGTTTCAAGCCAACTTTTGCACTCTCCTCCTTCACCCGCATCAACAGGCTCTTTAGTTCCTCTTCACTTTCTGCCATTAGAGTGGTATCATCTGCATATCTGAGGTTGTTGATATTTCTCCCTGCAATCTTGATCCCAAATTGTGATTCCTCTAATCCTGCCTTTCTCATGATGTGCTCCGCATACAAGTTAAATAGGCAAGGCGACAGTATACAGCCTTGCTGAACTCCTTTCTCAATTTTGAACCAATCAGTGATTCCATGTTCAGTTCTCACTGTTGCTTCTTGATCTGCATATAAGTTTCTCAATAGATATATAAGATGCTCTGGTATTCCCATCTTTTTAAAAACTTGCCACAATTTTTTGTGCTCCACACAATCAAAGGCTTTAGCATAGTCAATGAAGCAGAAATAGATGTTTTTCTGGAACTCCCTAGCTTTCTCCATGATCCAGCGTATGTTGGCAATTTGATCTCTAGTTCCTCTGCCTCTTCGAAATCCTGCCTGTACTTCTAGACGTTCTTGGTCCACATATTGCTGGAGCCTAGCTTGTAAAATTTTGAGCATAACTTTGCTAGCATGAGAAATGAGTGCAATGGTGCGGTAGTTTGAACATTCTTTGGCATTGCCCTTCTTTGGGATTGGAATGTAAACTGACCTTCTCCAATCCTGTGGCCATTGTTGAGTTTTCCAAATTTGCTGGCATATTGAGTGTAGCACTTTTACTGCATCGTATTTTAAGATTTTGAATAGTTCAACTGGAATGCTGTCACCACCACTAGCTTTATTGTTGCTCAGACTTCCTAAGGCCCATTTGACTTCACATTCCAGAATGTCTGGCTCCAGGTCAGTAACTACCCCATTGTGGTTATCAGGGATGTTAAGCTTGCTCTTGTATAGTTCTTCTGTATAATTTTGCCACCTTTTTAAAATCTCTTCTGCTTCTGTGAGGTCCCTACCATTTTGGTCCCTTATCATACCCATCTTTGCATGAAACGTTCTCTTCATATCTCCAATTTTCTTGAAAAGATCTCTGGTCCTCCCCATTCTATTGTTTTCTTCTAATGGTTTGCACTGTTCATTTAAGAAGGCATTCTTATCTCTTCTAGCTTTTCTCTGGAATTCAGCTTCTAGTTGGGTGTATCTTTCTCTTTCTCCCTTGCCTTTCACTTCCCTTCTCTCCTTAGCTATTTGTAAAGCTTCCTCAGACAGCAATTTTGATTTCTTGCATTTCTTTTTCTTTGGGATGGTTTTAGTTGCTGCCTCTTGTACAGTGTTGCGAACCTCCGACCATAGTTCTTCAGGCACTCTGTCTATCAGATCTAATTCCTTAAATCTATTTGTCACCTCTACTGTATATTCATCAGGGATATGATTTAGTTCATACCTGAGAGGCCTAGTGCTTTCCCCTACTTTCTTCAATTTAAGCCTAAATTTTGCAACAAGAAGCTGATGATCTGAACCACAATCGGCTCCTGGTATTGTTTTTACTGACTGTATAGAACTTCTCCATCTTTGGTTGCAGAGCACATAGTCAATCTGATTTCTGTGTTGACCGTCTGGTGATGTCCATGTGTAGAGTCGTCTCTTGGGTTGTTGGAAAAGAGTGTTTGCTATGACCATTGTATTCTCTTGACAAAATTCTACCAGCCTGTGCCCTGCTTCATTTTGTATTCCAAGGCCAAACTTGCCTGTTATCCCGGTTATCTTTTGGATTCCTACTTTAGCATTCCAATCCCCCATGATGATAAGCACATCATTTTTTGGCATTGCTTCTAGAAGGTGTTGTAGGGCTTCATAGAACTGGTCGATTTCATCCTCTTCAGCAGCAGTGGTTGGGGCATAGACCTGGATTACTGTGATGTTGAATGGTTTGCCTTGGATTCGAACTGAGATCATTCTGTCATTTTGGGGATTGTATCCCAAGACTGCTTTTCCTACTCTGTTATTGATTATGAAGGCTACTCCATTTCTTCTGCGAGATTCTTGTCCACAGTAGTATACCTGATGGTCATCTGAATTAAATTCACCCATTCCTGTCCATTTTAGTTCACTGATTCCTAAAATGTCGATGTTCAGTCTTGTCATCTCTTGTTTAACCACGTCCAGCTTGCCTTGATTCATGGATCTGACGTTCCAGGTTCCTATGGAATAAAAATCTTTACCGCATCGGACTGTCTTTTCGCCACCAGTTACTTCCACAACTGAGCGTCCTTTCGGCTTTGGCCCAGCCGCTTCATTCATTCTGGCGCTACTCGTACTAGCCGTCTGCTCATCCCCAGTAGCATATTGGACACCTTCCGACCTGAGGGGCTCATCTTCCAGCGTCATATCGTTTTGCTTAATGTAGATAAAATTAAACACTCCAGATCAGGGGTAGTCAAACTGCGGCCCTCCAGATGTCAATGGACTACAATTCCCATGAGCCCCTGTCAGCAAATGCTGGCAGGGACTCATGGGAATTGTAGTCCATGGACATCTGGAGGGCCACAGTTTGACTACCCCTGCTCCAGATCCTGAGTAGGTGCCTTAGAGAAGGGAGTTAGAACATGATTGTACAGAAGTGTAGTCAAGAGCCAGACGGGCACAATTTTCTGTACTCCAGACAAGACTGAGGGGCTAAACTCACATTCTTTCTGCTCATCTATAGATTATACTCCAGACCCTATTCGGTTCACCTATTCCGCTGGTCTCTGGTTGTTAGCTTTCCTGAAGTCACCCAACACTGCATAGTGGTAGGCTTAACCTTTCAAAATGAGCCTTTCGTTTTTGCTTGAACACGAAGCAGCAGCTTTTACATACTTGCGCCCTCCAGGGGGCAAAGCTCTATCACACCATACTGTGCCTCAGATAATCTGTCACATGAAAGAGAAAGCTAATAAAGCTGACCCGTTTGCTCTGCGTCACTGACAGTGTTCAGAATACATGGATAATTGCAACACTGCCGTTCATGACCCTTTACAAAACTGTGTGAGGCTATTCTTACATAAGTGCAAGGGGCTATGATGGGAAATTGCAAATGGTACAGAGACAGAATTGTGCTTCTGGGAAAAAGGAAAAATCTGTGATTACAAAGGTCTGCAGTAAGGTACACATACACAGTCACTATCCACAGGGAAGCTCCTGCAAGTCTCAATTCACTCATGTCTTGATGGATGTTAAAAAGAGAAGAGTCTGTAATGTAAAGCTAGAAAAGACAGCCAGGATTGCCATTTGTGGCTGGCACCTGTACACAGCAAGAAACTGGAGCCAAAAGCTGGATAGGATTAAGGAGGGGAAACATCAGGCCTATCTCCTCATATGTTATAAATTCTTGACATGGATTCAGGAGGAAGAATAGTGTAGTACCAATTTAAAGTGGATCTTTCTAGGACTCATATTTCACACATTAAAAAAGAGGCATGCTTTTATAACCCTGTGCTCATACTGGGATTCTTGGCTGTCCAGACTCTCCTCCATTATGCATTGCTGAAGGGTCTATTCTGTCAATTAGACACTGTATTCATTGACTTTGCAGTCCTCTCCCACAATGTGAAAACCCAAGAAGTGGAGAAAATGGCTGCTTCCGGGGGGGGGGGGTGTCCATTGTACCCTGCTGAGGTTGTTCCCCACCCACCCAAATCTCCGGGCATTTCCCAGCCCAAAGATGGCAACTCTAAGTGTATAGATTCAAAAGGATAGCCGTGTTGGTCTGAAGTGGCACAATCAAATCAGAGTCCAGTAGCACCTTTAAGACTTTAAGAAGAGTGCTTGCACTCGAAAGGTCACGCCTTGAATAAATCTTTGTTGGTCTTAAAGGTGCTACTGGACTCCGATTTTATTGTAATCTTAAGTGTATGACATAGAAAACTATGCACTATCTGGCACTTAGTGTCCATGCACAGAAACAGAATTAGAGGCATTTATATGCATCTGCACTACAGATAAGATGCATCCACAAAGGACACCTTATCAAAAAATGTAATTCCCAGAGTCCCTGAGGAAGGAGCTAAATCCCAAAGAATGACCTCAAATAATACATCCTAACTAAACATCCTAACACAACATACCCCAAGGCAAATACACAAACAGAATTGGGACATTAACTGGCCAAAGGACAAGCCCTGGGACTACCCTTGGTAAACTAGTACAGTTGATGCAATCTTTAGACTAGTTCACACGCATACGCAAGATGTACAGGCTTGATGCTTAATTTTGCCCAAGTGCTTTCTTTCTTATGTGATCAGGGGCAAGATAAGTGGTAGAGCAGGAAACCCATACATACCTTTTCTTTATATATCCTTTCCAGGAGTCTACTGCCCCCCAGATACAAAATTTCAAGTGAATGGTTGGACTGCAGCAAGAGGGGGAGGTATACTTTTTATTCATATGTTTATTTACTACAGGGCTTGGTACTAGGTCCAGTGCTTTTAAACTTGTTCATTAATCATTTGGAGCTGGGGTAAGCAGTGAAGTGCTAAGTTTGCAGGCAACACCAAGTTGTTCAGGGCAGTGAGACCCAGGGAGGACTACAAGAGCTCCACACGGGTCTGGGCAAGGGGGTGTCAAAGTGGCAAATGAGGTTCAATGCCAGCAGGTGAAAAGTAATGCACATTGGAGCCAAATATCCTAACTTTAAATAAATGCAGATGGGGTTCAAACTAGAGGCAGTTGACAGATCTTGGAGTTGTGGTAGATAACTCATTGAAGATGTTGACTCAGTGTGCAACTGCAATAAAAAAGGCAAATGCTATGCTCAAGATTATTAATATGTTGATTGAAAACAATTTAGTCAGTATCATAATGTCCCTTTATAAATCTATGGTGCAGCCTCGTTTGGAACACTGTAGACTTCTCGTCACCAGACTTTAAAAAATATACCACTGAAAAAAGTGCAGAAGAGGATAACTAAAATGATTAAGGGATGGAACACCTTCTAAAGGGATGGACAGCCAGCTTGGTGTAGTGGTTAGGATTGCGGACTTCTAATCTGGTGAGTTGGGTTTGATTCCCTGCTCTCCCACATGCAGCCAGCTGGGTGGCCTTTAGCTCACCACAACACTGATAAATGCTGTTCTGACTAAACAGTAATATCAGGGCTCTCTCAGCCTCACCCACCCCACAGGGTGTCTGTTGTGGGGAGAGGAATGGGAAGGCGACTGTAAGCCACTTTGAGACTCCTTCTGCTTGAGAAAAGCAGCATATAAGAACAAACTCTTCTCTGTGAAGAAAGCTAAAACATGTTAGGGCATTTTTGCTTGGAGAAATGACGATTGGGAGGTTTACAAAATTATGGATGAGATAGAGAAGGTAGAGAAAGCACTTTTCTCACAACACAAGAATTAATGGACACTCAATTAAATTTGAACAGTAGGCTTAGAACAGATAAAAGTAAGTACTCCTATACCCAGAGAGTAATTAACACATGGAAGTGCAGCAGGAAGTGGTAGCTACAAGAACAGACAGTTTCAAGAGAGGACTGGATAAGCATATGGAGCAGAGGTCCATCAGTGGCACTTAGCCACAAGGTATATGGAACACTATATCTAGGACAGGGTGTTCTTGGTGCTTGGGGAGCAACAGTGGGAGGGCTTCCTGATGGCACCTGTTTTTTGGCCACTGCATGACACAGAGTATTGGACTGGATGGGCCTGATCCAACATGGCTTTTCTTGCATTCGTCTTTTAAGCATTTTTACCCATTCATTTGGGCCCTCAAAGTGGGAAACAAATTTAAAAGGCACTAAAAATCACAAGGAATATGGGATTTTGAAAAATTATAACAGCAGTTATATCTAAATTAGCATATCAATGTAGATGGAAGTAGATCATAACCATTTCCACAAGAAGGCGTAAAATACATGGTGCCTCCTGCTTGCAAACGTGCAAGAGGAAACAATGTGTTTGCACTATTCCTGACAGGAGACCCTTCTGGCGTTATCCCACCGCCTCATCACAACTTTTCCCTTCCCGGTGATGTCACAGAGAAGCCTAAAGCATGGACAACTTCTTCTCTTCAGGTTGTCAGTCAATGAAAGCCATCAATCCCTTCACAGTGGCTGTTTTAGGGACTCAAAATTCCATCCTCCGAGTCCTGAAATTAATTTTTTTAAAAACACGCTTCCACTTTGCTATGGGGAAAGCTCATAACAGTAAAACATTTTCTACCATTCCCCGGAGTCCATTTAAATTTGCACCGACTTCTTCAGTGACTTCCTCCAGCAACCTCATTCTCTGTCGTCCCCTTCTTCTTTTGCCCTCAATCGCTCCCAGCATTAGGCTCTTCTCCAGGGAGTCCTTCCTTCTTATGAGGTGGCCAAAGTATTTCAGTTTCATCTTCAGGATCTGGCCTTCTAAGGAGCAGGCAGGGCTGATCTCCTCTAGGACTGACCGCTTTGTTCGCCTTGCAGTCCAAGGGACTCGCAAGAGTCTTCTCCAGCACCAGAGTTCTAAAGCCTCAATTCTTTGACGCTCGGCCTTCCTTATGGTCCAACTTTCGCAGCCATACATAGCAACTGGAAATACCATAGCCTTCACTAGACGTACTTTTGTTGGCAGGATGATGTCTCTGCTTTTTAGGATGCTGTCTAGATTTGCCATAGCTTTCCTCCCCAGGAGCAAACATCTTTTAATTTATTTGCTGCAGTCCCCATCTCCTGTGATCTTGGAGCCCAGGAAAATAAAATCTGTCACTACCTCAATTTCTTCCCCATCTATTTGCCAGGAATTGAGAGGGCTGGATGCCATGATCTTCGTGTTCATGATATTGAGTTTCAAGCAAACTTTTGCACTTTCCTCCTTCACCCTCATCAACAGGCTCTTTAGTTCCTCTTCACTTTCTGCCATTAAAGTGGTATCATCTGTATATCTGAGGTTGTTGATATTTCTCCCTAACCATAAATGCTCCCCTGTTAGCCCTCTGGGACCCAGGGAAGCCAGGAAAAGCCTCTGTACTGGGCCTGGGTACTAAGCCCTGTGATGAAAGGAATGTTCAGCCTGGAGAAGAGGAGGTTGAGAGGGGACATGACTGCTGTCTAAGTATTTGAAAGATTGTCAGAGGAGGGCAGGGAAAGGTTCCTGATGGCAGTAGAGGATAGGACCCACAGTAATTGTTTTAAACTATGTGCAGAACCATACTGGCTAGATATCAGGAGAAGAATTTTCATAGAGTTGTTCAGCAGTAGAATCGGTGACTGCCTCCTCATGGGCATTCTTCAAGCAGCAACTGGACAGATACTTGTCAAGGATGACTAAGGCTGATCCTGCATCAAGCAGGGGGTTGTACTAGATGGCCTATCTAGCCCCTTCCAACTCTATGATTCCATGTCTACAGAGGACATTTGATCATTCTTTTGGAGATAGAGCAATGCTTGTTTCTTCATTTATGGGCAATTCTCTCAAGAGATGGTGCAAGACGTTTAGTGCCACCTTTGGATTGCAGAAAGACAGCTATGACACACCAAATTATTGCACCAACCAACAGTCTTTGGCACAGGCATTTGCTTTATCACAATAAAGTTTTTGCAGTGCAAGGCTTGTTACAAAATGTGGAGATACACACAGGAGAATGTATGCAAACAGGAAAAAAAAACTGATGGAAGACACACATTCTTCTGTTACTTGCAGGGTTTATTGAGCCACACATTTTCCCCTGTTTACATTGTTACAAAATGTGACAAAACCTACAGTCTTTTAAGACATTTGCCCTGATTGCAGATTGGCAAGGAGCAGGGTTACAAAAGGGAAGGGACAGCACAGCATATAGGTAAGAAACAAATCTGTAGTGTTCTTGTTTTATCACTGCACTCCTGTCTAACTTTCCTGCACCCTGCTGGACTCTTGCCTGGCATTGTGAAACCCCCCCATGATCCATGGAAACATCCAGGTCTCTGACCCTTATCCTCCCTCTGGGAACCAGAGATCAATTGGTTGTTGATCTGCTCATGGTAGGTACTGACCTTGCTTATGTACACAGAATAAAACAGCTTGCTCTTCATACAGAGCAGATGGACTGCTTAAATTGCAATGCATGGTCTAGACAAGCCTGGAGCAAGGTTTTAGACTCCAGTATTTCCAGGCACTTCACTGGTGTTATACTTGGTTTGCAGCACTGCAGTGAAAGGAAAGGCCAATACCAGGAGAAACGCAAAGTTGCTATAAATTCTGTTTTAAAAACCCTTTTGTGACTTAATAAAACTATCGTACTTCTTCAAGCCACTTCTTTCCCCAGAAATAAAATCCTTTATAAAACATACTTTATTGTACATGCCATTTTACTCACTATGCAGATGCCTTTGTTCAGTCCGCTCAATGCTTAAAACAATCTCCTGGTACAACTTCTTCATTTATGAATCCGTCCGTTACATCTATTCAATGTTTTAAAATGTATTCTGGTCTCTGTTATATACCCAGATGCACGCTTATATCATGCAATATTATTTAGAGAGCTTTTAAATTTTAGCTCTGAAAATGTGATTTCACAACACATCTTTTATAGAAGGTCTCTATCCATTGCAAACACATGTTTTACGTTTTGATGGCATGCTTCAGCTTTCAACATGAACTGAGAGCAACTTAAGCTTCTCCACTTTTACTATTTAAGAATTAAAAGTGCCCAATATGTTGAAGTGCTGAGTTTTGAGACCTACATGACTGAACTCTTGAAGTCAGCAACTGAAGAGTCTTTTTAGGATTTTCTTTGATCCGCAGTTTCACCCACCATCATTATGTATTCCTACTTAAGTCTGTTCAGTCCAGTTTCTTCACTTTTATTAGCTATTATTATTTCTTATTACTTATCTTTTCAATCGCAGTTTCAGCCAGTTCACTGCACATTTGCATATGTTTAATATTATATTATTTTTAAAAGAATACATTTTTAATCTAATACACACCACCTTAAACTAGGGTTGCCAGCTCTGGATTGGGAAATATCTGGAGAATTTGAGGGTGGAGCTTGAGAGTAGGTGGGGTTTGCGGTGGGGAAGGATTTCAGAGGCATATAATGCTATGGAGTCCACCCTCTATAGCAGCCAGTTTCTCCAGGGAAACTGATCACTGTCTCCTGGAGATGAGCTGGAGATCCCCAGGACCCACCAGGGGACTGACATCCCTACCTTAAACTTATCTATGTTGAACTTGATTTGCATCATCATTGTCTATTCACCCACTTTAGAAAAATGATTCTGTGGTGCTTCACAATCCACCTTGCTCTTTATCATCCTGAAATTTTTGTATAGTCTACAAAATTGGCTGTTACCTGCTCAGCCCCAATTCCAGATATTTTATGAACACATTAAATAGCACTGGTTCAATACCAATCCTTGTGAGACTCACTGCTCATTGCTCATCTCCATTGAGAGAACTGTGCATTTATTCCTACTCTCTACTTCCTACCATTGAACCAAATTTTAATCCACAAGAGGACTAATCTTATCCCATGATTACTTAACTTATTCAGGAGTTTTTGGTGAGGTATCCTATCAAAAGCCTTTTGGATCTGGACTTCTCTCCAAGTATATGAATTCTGCCGACTCATCAATCTAGAGCTGCCAAGCTTCTTGCTATGACTATAAAAATAAAGTGGTAAAATTGGCTGCATCACTACATCACTTCCCGTCAAAACCCAGTAGTGGTATATGGTAGCTCTAGGAATCACCAGAAACTCTGTGGCGGAAAAACAGCTGACATCACAAACCCTCATATTCCAATCCCCAATCATCTACCTGGGAACCTTCCTCTAGTCCATGTGCTTGTTAACCAGTTCAAAGAAGTTGGTGAGTCAGGACTTCACTTTTCAACAGCCATGTTGATTTTCTCTCAGCTGACTTTGTTCATCATTGTGTTAATAATTAGAACAGATGTCAGGCTAAATGACTTGTAATGTCCTGGATCACTTCTAGACCCCTTTTTAAAAACTGGGGTAACATTTTTGCAGTCACTTGCCACAGAATCTGATTTTAACAACAAATTGTCTATACATGTTAGTAGATCAACAATGCCTTATTTGAATTCTTTAAGAATCTTTGGGTGGTCTTTTACTGGTTTTCAGTTTGCCAAGTAGTCCTAGAACTTCACCTTTTGTCATCTCAATTTGAACCAGTTCTTCAGGCAACCTTCCCCAAAAACAATGGCCTCACATTTTCAATAGTGAAAACAAAGGAAAAAACTAATTACATTCCCTGCCATTTCCGCATCTTCCTTAAGTAATGTGACCAGATTTAAAAAATGGTAAAGCGGGACATGGGGGGGGGCACGGGTGGGCTTTCCTGGTGGGGCGTCCTCTGCCGCCCCCCCCCCAGGTCCCATGTTACCATTTTTTAAATCTGGTCGTCTGGCAGCCTGGCACTTCTTGCAGAGCGCCTATGGGGGGAGGTCTTCTGAGCAGAGGCAGCAGTCTCGCCCTGCCTCCACACCCCCACCCGCCGGCAGAAGAGAGACCCACCTGGGCAGATGTCCCAGTAGTTGTGGCAGCAGTCCAATGTGCAGTCTCCAGCTGGTGCTCACGCACACCAGGCTCAGGCCCGGGCAGCAGTGACCCAATGGGCACACCCGCTCTCAGCGCCTGGCACAGCCAGGAGCCCATGCTCACCATGAGCAGCGCTCAGTAGTGGGGGTGCCCTGGTATCTTGGCAGCAGCGCCTCTCTCCTGCCGCTGTGTCCCCGGCTGGGAGGCGGAAAGGAGCCCTGCTGCTCTCAACATCCGGACGATGAGCGGAGCTGCTCCGCCGCACCTGCGAACTGTGTGGGAAGGAGTTGAGCGAGCCCCGCAGGACCTGTGGCAGATTGCAGAGGGAGCCGGCCGGCCGCTTCAGGAACCCCCTTCCTCCCTCCATCCCTCCGCCCTACTCAGCCTCACCAGCAGCTCCCAAATCAGACAACTCCCGCTCTGGAGACGGGGAGGGGGCGACCAGCGGGACAATTGGAGACCGCGGGCGGGACACATGAGATATGGGGGGAACCCGGGACAGTCCCACCATATTCTTAAGCTATGCTTTCATCTCTTTGTCATTCAAAGGCCCAACTGCCTCTCTAGCTGGTTTCCTGTTCCTGATATATTCAAATAAATGCTTTATTTTAATGTATTTGCCCATCTACTGCTTCAAGTCAGGCTTTATCAACCAGGGTTACGTGACGGCTCTAGGAAGGTATCCTGTATGAGTAGGAGTTACTTGATTTTTATATTTTTAACTAGCAAGAAAGCCCATTGAAACCAGGAATTCAATGGGCGCTAGGACCCAGGGAATACCAGGAGGTGCAGATCTCTGTCTGTGTCTCTCTTCCTCCTTCGCAGCAGGGGCGGATCTCTTTGTGTGTCTCTCTCCGTGGCAGCAGGAGCGATAGCAGGTAATTAGGGCCCCTTCTTAGGAGGGAAGCAATTTAAGCAGTCCATCTGTTCTGTATGAAGAGCAAGCTGTTTTATTCTGTGTACATAAGCAAGGTCAGTACCTACCATGAGCAGATCAACAACCAATTGATCTCTGGTTCCCAGAGGGAGGATAAGGGTCAGAGACCTGGATGTTTCCATGGATCATGGGGCTGGTCAGCAGCTTGGGGCAGCTCTCTCTGTGCCTCACTCTGCCTCCCTCGCAGCAGGAGCAATAGGAGGGAATGAGGGCTCATGTTCAGTCTGGCAGGGCTCTATGTGTCTCTGTCTCTGGCGCATCTGAGAGGAACGTGGCTAGTATCCAGAGAGGGAGGGAGGGAGCTGTAGGGGCAGAGCCAATCAGGGTGCATCCAGGAATGATGGCTGCACCCTGATTGGCCTTATTCCAATTCAGACAACCAGACATTCCACGCCCCAGGCTGTTTCACAAATATATAGAGGAACCAAGGATAAGGATGTGCTAGATAACCATGGATAAGGGTGTGCTTGGTAAAAAAAAATATAATAAAAAAACGAAGATCATGGCATCCGGCCCTCTCAATTCCTGGCAAATAGATGGAAGTAGTGACAGATTTTATTTTCCTGGGCTCCAAGATCACTGCAGATGGGGACTGCAGCAAAGAAATTAAAAGATGCTTGCTCCTGGCGAGGAAAGCTATGGCAAATCTAGACAGCATCCTAAAAAGCAGAGACATCACCCTGCCAACCAAAGTGCGGCTAGTCAAGGCTACGGTCTTCCCAGTTGCAATGTATGACTGTGAAAGTTGAACCATAAGGAAGGCCGAGCATCAAAGAATTGAGGCTTTTGAACTCTGGTGCTGGAGAAGACTCTTGCGAGTCCCTTGGACTGCAAGGCGAACAAAGCGGTCAGTCCTAGAGGAGATCAGCCCTGCCTGCTCCTTAGAAGGCCAGATCGTGAAGATGAAACTCAAATACTTTGGCCACCTCATGAGAAGAAGGGACTCCCTGGAGAAGAGCCTAATGCTGGGAGTGATTAAGGACAAAAAAAGAAGGGGACGACAGAGAATGAGGTGGCTGGATGGAGTGACTCAAGCAGTCAGTGCAAATTTAAATGGACTCCGGGGAATGGTAGAAGACAGGAAGCCCTGGAGGATCATTGTCCATGGGGTTGCGATGGGTTGGACATGACTTTGCACCTAACAACAACAAAGACAATTTTTGAGTGACTAGACATTAAGCCTGCTGTATACAAAATACAGCAGGTGCTAGGTAGCCACGCCACCCCAAGGATGGGTGGCTCCGTAGCCCCCAATGCCCGCCTCCTGCCGGAGTCCGGGGCTTCGTGGTGGGCCCGACTCCCCCGGCCGATTCCTGTGGGTTCGCAACAGCCTGGGATGCCACCAGGGCCAGAAGGCTTCAGGGGAGGCAAAAGGACAGCCCTTTGTCACTGACGAGGCGGGGCTGTCCCTTTGTTGCCCCCAAAGCCTCCTGGCTCCGGGCAGCTCCCGGGCTGCTGTGGGGCTTTTAGGGCGGCAAAGGGACAGCCCCACTGTGTTGGCGACATGGCGGGGCTGTCCCCTTGCCGGGGGTGAAGGCTCCCCCCCGCTGTCTCCACCAGGCTTCCCTGGCTGCCTACCTGTCATCGCGCCGGGCAGTGTGATAATGGTGGCGTGGGGGAAGGCAGCCGACGTTGGGGGGTGGAAGGGTCGGGAGATGTTTCGCGCCTCCCAACTTGTCAGGCCAGCCCCGGTCCTCCGCTTGTCAGTACCGGGGAAGGGGCCAATGGGCGCCCTTCCCCATCCCAGACTGGGCCCACCCCAAGGGCCCTTACTGTTTTATTTATACCGTTCCCACGGAGCGGTTAAAGATACGATAATATATGGTCAGGGTGACCTACCCATCCCTCCCAAAATGGCCAATGATGGGCCAGGAGAGGTTGAGAAGGATAGGGGCCCAGGTGGGTGTGCTATGTTTCCCAACCATATTTGGCATGCACTTCTGGGGTTACTTGAAGCCAGAAGAATGTTCCAGAGGGTTCTCAATGGTAAAAAAAAGTTGAGAAAGGCTGGTTTATGTACTCTTTTTGCTTGTCTTATATTTAACTTACATTTGTTTTGCTAGAACTTGTGCTCCTTTCTGTTCACCTTGATCAGGAAAATTTTCCACTTTTTAAAATATGTCCGTTTGCCTTTTATGACTTGATTTGAATTGTTAACCAGGCATTTTTATTTGATCTTGTTTCTACCTTTGCTGTTTCAAGGTTTGGGAATTGGTCAGCATAGTTTTGAATAATCTCCAATAATCCTTAGGGATTGGACTCTCTTAACTTTCCCTTTTAATTTCCTTCTGACTGTCACCTCATTTTAGCAAAGTTCCTTCTTTTAAAACCAAAAATTTTGTCTAAAAACCCATGTGCTATGCAAACTTCCTTGGATCGATGATATAAATAAATAAAAAGTTATTGTTTTGCTTTGGTGGCAGATTTCAGTTGCCTTGAATGATGAATTTAATAGCATGGTGTCACTAACTGGTACAATAACATTTCTATTTGTGTCCAATCCACAAGAAGCCTCTTTTAAAGGGACAGGACATTTTTTATTCTCCAGGCTTGATGATAATCCCAACTATATAATTCATCCAGTTTGCAGAATTCTGTTCACAAAACTTCTTTTTAATGCAGGAATTCAAACACACACACCCCTTAAATTACCCTGGATCTCTCACTGTGCAATTTTGAGAACTCTGCTCTGCAGTTGTTGCTTATTTGGTCTCTCTTCTGTTTATATTAGAATACTTTCAAGGAAGGGAGAGTTGCTGAAGGTCTCTAAGACTACCATAGTGCTATTCAGGGTAAATGAGAAGCCCATCCTGACACTCAGGAGGGGAAAGTTGGACTCTTGCTAAGGTAGCAGCTCACTCTGAGCCTTGCCAACTGTTAGGCGTCAAGGTTTGGGTCTGGGCCAGTTTTTGCTCAGGGACTGCAAAGGAGCCAGGGCTCACAGGAGAATAGTCTCTGTGTTCAGGCCCTTGATGAAGTTTCCCTGGAGAGTGGAAAATGTGACAGAAAAAGCCCAGTTCGGCCTAGCTATGTAGACACACAAAACAGGCAACAGAAAGAGAGCTAGACAAGGTTCCCCTGGTGATAAATAATGGTAAATATGGATCAGATGAAAGGCTGACTTTTGAAAAATTGCTGGAACATTATGACCCTTCTTCTATTTATACAACCATTTGTCATACAATCCTTGCAAACCTGTTGGAGGGGGTGCAGTTTCAGGAAGCAAAGCTGGAGGCTCAGTCAGGTCCGTGTTGCTGCGCATGTTCCACATGAAGCCTCTGGAGGGCGCCCGTTGGCTAAATACAGGAGGAAGCTCAACAGTGACCAGGGACTGCAATGCAGGCCTCAGGATTAGGCCACAGGGTGCAAAGCCTGCATCATTCCTTTAGCAGCAGCTCAGCAAGAGCAGTGCTGCCTTAGAAGGTGAAATATTTTATTTAGATGTACCTACTTTATAATCGGCATTTCTCACTGGTGGGGGCCCAAATTTGCCAACAGCTTTTTTTTCTCCCCTCCACCTTATCGTTATAATAACCCTATGGAGTTGGTTAGACTGAGTGACAGAGAGGGAGAGTGAGAGGCTGTCACTTGGAGGAGGGTAGAGAAAGGTTCCTGTTGGCAACAGAGGCCAGGTCCTACAGTAATGGGTCTAAACTACATGTAGAATGGTATCAGCTAGATATCGGGGGAAACTCACAGTCAGAGTGGTTCAGCAGTGGAATCAGCTGCCTAAGGAGGTGGTGAGCTCCCCCTCACTGAGAGTCCTCAAGTAGTGGCTGGACAGATACTTACCATAGCTGCTTTAGGATGATCCTACATCGAGCAGGGGGTTGGACTAAGTGGCCTGTATGACCCCTTACAACCTATGATTCTATGATACTTATGGCCCAGGACCACACAGCAGTCTTCTACAGCAGAGTGGAGTTTAATCTGCATCTCCCCTCTATGGAGCCCTATAGAAAGGAAAGGAACTCAGGTTTCAAGAGGCTGACCCCTTTCCAAAACTAAGGTCCACAATTAAAAGAGCCATGGAGCTAGATTCAGTAAAAGTGTCATTACGGATGCCCGGGAATTATAGCTCATGGCCAGGCAACAGAGGTGAGTTCCCCTGGAGAAAATGGTTGCTTTGAAGGGTGGACTCTATAGCATTATAGTCCACTGAGGTCCCTCCCTCCCTGCCCCAAATCCCACCCACCTCTGGCTTCACCCCCAAAGTTTCCAGGTGTTTCCCAACACAAAACTGGCAACCTTAGTCATTGTAATTTAGCCGGGTTGAATCTGAAGTAGCAGAACAAAGTTTGAGTCTGGTGGTGTCTTTAAAACCAACAGTTTTATTCAAGGTGTGAGCTTTAGTATGGATGCATGAAGGGTGCCACTGGACCCAAACTTTACAGTCCTACAGTGGCAAGATTGGCTCCATCCAGTCCAATATAGCATAGCAGGATAACTCCAGGGCTGTTTTAAAATACTCTAAATATTCTCATAAAGTTAAAGAAAGATCTTATCCCAGCACGGCTGACATGCTTTCATGGAACTGCCCACATGCAGCCAAGGATTCAAATGTGGGTGTGTAGGGAGGAGAAACATGGGTTTGGAAACCACAAAGCAACATTTATGTACTGCCCTCCCCTGAGGCTCAGGTGAAGTCTCAGAGGAAGGGCTGAGATTGGGAGAAGCAGGGCTTGCTATAGAAGTACTTATCCATAAAGAAGATAAAAATAAAGACCACATTCAAGGTTAGAGGAACCATCTTCAACACAGAAAAGTTTATATTGTCCAGTAAAGCAGAGTTTCCCTCCTTCTACTAAGAGTAATGAAAAAACTAAGTCCCATATCTCAGTTCCAAGGTCTACTAATGTGGATTGTGCTCTTGGGGAACATAAGTAGTTCAAGGCAGAATCTTTTTTAGTTATGATGCCAGAGTGGGGCAACAGAGATCAATTCACACTTCCCTTAGCTTTTAATCATTTTTTAACTGAATCCATACACCACAACTGCCTGTTTCTCAATTAGGACCCAGATCGCCACCTGCTGGCTGACACATTCTTCTTTATCCCGCTCCAAGCAGCTCTATCCCGATGCTAGATTCAGATGGGTAGCTGTGCTGGTTTGAAGCAGCGGAGCAAAGTTTGATTACAGTGGCTCCTTTAAGGCAAAACCAAGTTTTAGACAAGGTATAAGCTTTTGTGCACATACGCACTTTGTCAGATACAGACATACAAAAGCTCATGCTTTGAATAAAACTTTGTTGGTCTTGAAGGGGCGACGGGACAAGATTTTGTTTCACAGATGGTATAGTATTCACTCTACTGACTGAAACTGGCTTTATAATCATCCTTCCAAAGAACTCTGGGAGTTTGGTGAGTGGGGGTAGCCCTCATTAACAGACCAGCCTCAGAATCCTTGTCAAGCCATAACCCCCAGGATTCTACTTGGAAAAAATGACAGCTAAATATAAATGTAGATCTACCCAAAAAGTTGGACATGCATTGTTAGATTCAGTTTTAGATTTGATGGGACTTACAGTCCATAATTTATATTCAGTTGCCACAGGCTGAATTCAAGTCCTAGATTTAACCAAAACCCCAGCTTGTTGCCAAGTTTGCAAGGAGCGTGATAAAGGAATCCCAGGCAGAATCCCAGGTAGAAACTAACCTCAGGTATCCATGAAATACAGACATGTTGTTTTCACTCCACTAACTGGGATTATAAATTGGGATAAAACCTGTATTAGAATACCATCTAATTGAGGGGGGATTACATCTAATTAACTCACCCATATCAGTAGGAGCCAAAATTCATTTCTAATCAGGATTCCTTCATGACTTTCCAGTCTTCACATGAGAAGGGAAAAGGGAGGAAGGAAAGGCAATAAACTAAGTGACATGCATTTTAATTCAACCATTTCACATGAAACCATAATCTATAGTCAAGTAAGTTTAGGATAATTCAGCTTCTCTTCAAGTATTCAGTAGAGAGAGTCATGACAGACAAGCAGGGTTGATCTAATAGAACTGGGCCACCCCTGCTAAAGAAGAATATCCTTATTTTTGTAAGGAGGGAGCTGCAACCTCTAAACCTGCTCAGCAATTCCTTCTTGCTTTTTTCTTTTAAAAATACATATGGCCTCTTGAGAAATAGAGATTTCCAATACATAAAAAGTAAAATTGCACAAAAATGTAAAATACTAAACCATACTGAAAAGCAGAAGTAAAACAAAACAGCTTAAGTGTGCCCAAAATCTCCACAATTTTTATGTTCCTGGGTTTTCAAAGCATGATGCCTTGTGATGAAGCAGGACAATGAGATACGCTGCTTAAGAAGGCCCCTTTAACAGAAGACAATCACTTCAGCAGTCCTGTGGTAATTAAATCTCAACTGAAGGCTTTTAGATGTGTACTTAGGAAAAGCCTCCTAAGGAGAAGAAACCAAATTTAATTCAATGTACTGTTCCAAGAAAAAAGGTAATTGTTTTATATCCTGTCTCTGATAATAGCAAACATGGTGTTTTGGTTGTGTTCTGTTTCTTATATGTTGGTAATGTTAATTGGCCCTTTGAGCTCATCATGATCATCACAATTATGCTGGGACTGTCCCTGAGCTTACCAACCATTCCCCACAGACTGACAATCTAATCAAGCCCAATTCACAAGGGAAAGGGGATTAGTAGAGAAGAAGGATAGCTCATCCAAAATGGTGGGTGAAAAACACTGGACAGATGCTTTCAACCCTATTCTGAAATAAGGAAAACTGAATCACAGCATATTGTTGCCCTTTGGCTAAGCCCAATGGCAAAGCTGGGAATCAGCTTGGCTGGCCTAAAAGCTAATGCCTCACTTGGGAGACAATGAGTCCAAAACACACACACAGATATTCCCCTTGTCCTGATTTATTCTGTCTCTCCACATATATCTGCATTACTAAAAGTGAGGGCGAACCTTTGGAATGTGAGGATGAAGGTGGAGGAGTAGGTTGCATCCAGCAACATGGCACAAAACAAAAAGGGAAGAAATGCCAGGTGATAAGAAATATTTTACAAAGTACCACATTTCATCATATAGGCTTCATTGGGGGGGGGGATCTATGAAAGCACCATTTTCTATTTAGTATACATAATAGAAGACCCCAATGTAAAATTATTATAAAATTATTACAAACAATATTAAAAAGACAGGATCAAAATGAGATACATATTTGTCATGGAAGATAGACTGTACATTGGACATGAAACAGCCATAAAAATATAGGATATACATTAAGTAAAATGCTGACCATTGGAATAGTTAGCAAGTTAGACTTTACCTAGTTGCAGAGATCTATATCTTACGATGGTACAAGGGTACTGCCATTTTGTATAGGTGATCCTAGGGTGCCATAGGTAAACAAATGCAAAGTTTTCTTGCTCTTTTTCTAATTCTTGTGCCCATTTCCATTTTGGTGTGAGAGCCAGTTTGGTGTAGTGGTTAGGAGTGCAGACTTCTAATCTGGCATGCCAGGTTCAATTCTGCGCTCCCCCACATGCAGCCAGCTGGGTGACCTTGGGCTCGCCACGGCACTGATAAAACTGTTCTGACCGGGCAGTGATATCAGGGCTCTCTCAGCCTCACCCACCCCACAGGGTGTCTGTTGTGGGGAGAGGAAAGGGAAGGCGACTGTAAGCCGCTTTGAGCCTCCTTCGGGTAGGGAAAAGCGGCATATAAGAACCAACTCTTCTTCTTCTTCTTCTTCTTCTTCTTTTAAGGGTTTTCCTTAGAAGTTTTACAAACATAAAATGTATTTATCTACATTCTTTCCTTTATATCTGACAGACCAAGTTTTCAGAGTTTTTATGACATCTAAGTAGACACTGCTAAATGTTGGAGTGAGTGATACAGCATGCCTGGACATTGGGAGATGCTACATCCCTCTAAGAAAAATAGAATCCAATAGCACCTTTAAAACCAACAAAGATTTATTCAAGGTGTGAGCTTTCGAGTGCATGCACTCTTCCTCAGACTAAATGAACAACCGTCATAACAGTGGAGATATAAGGCAAAAGCTAATTATGGTTATGATGGTTGTTCATCTAGTCTGAGGAAGAGTGCCTGCACCCGAAAGCTCACACCTTGAATAAATCTTTGTTGGTCTTAAAGGAGCTACCCACTTGAATACATCCCTCTAAGCGTTTATACGTGTTATCTCCTTGAATGGGATACCTCTCTGCTGCGTCTGACCCCTCTGTTCTATTTGTCCTCTCAGTCACTCTGCACATGGTCTTCCATGGGGACACGCATCTCTGTAGATCTCTCTTGTAGATACAATGCCCTCATATTCCCATCCACATGATGCTGGACAAGCTAGTTATTTGTGACAGGGAAAGTATTCTTTAGATTAAGCTTCTTTCTCTTTTTTTTTTTTACTGCAACCGGAATGTGAACAACTTGAATAACTGTAATGCTGCTTGAATAATTGTAAGTTTACCTTTTTTGCAATATATTCTTGGGAGATTTAGAAGGCCAGATCCTGAAGATGGAACTCAAATACTTTGGCCACCTCATGAGAAGGAAGGACTCCCTGGAGAAGAGCCTAATGCTGGGAGCGATCGTGGGCAAAAGAAGAAGGGGATGACAGAGAATGAGGTGGCTGGATGGAGTCACTGAAGCATTAGGTGCAAATTTAAATGGACTCCGGGGAATGGTGGAGGACAGGAAGGCCTGGAGGATCATTGTCCATGGGGTCGCGATGGATCAGACACAATTTCACACCTAACAACAACTTGGGAGATTTATTTATTGCACTCAGGGTCATGCTTCTATAACTGGGCAAAATGCAGCTAGATTAACCAACTGTCTTAGTACTAAAATCCAGCTTTCACACCCTCAGGGCTATTGTTGTTGTTGTTGTTATGTGCGAAGTCGTGTCCGACCCATCGCGACCCCATGGACAATGATCCTCCAGGCCTTCCTGTCCTCTACCATTCCCCGGAGTCCATTTAAGTTTGCACCGACTGCTTCAGTGATTCCATCCATCCACCTCATTCTCTGTCGTCCCCTTCTTCTTTTGCCCTCGATCTCTCCCAGCATTAGGCTCTTCTCCAGGGAGTCCTTCCTTCTCATGAGGTGGCCAAAATATTTGAGTTTCATCTTCAGGATCTGGCCTTCTAAGGAGCAGTCAGGGCTGATCTCCTCTAGGACTGACTGGTTTGTTCGCCTTGCAGTCCAAGGGACTCGCAAGAGTCTTCTCCAGCACCAGAGTTCAAAAGCCTCAATTCTTTGACGCTCGGCCTTCCTTATGGTCCAACTTTCGCAGCCATACATTGCAACTGGGAAGACCATAGCCTTGACTAAACGCACTTTTGTTGGCAGGGTGATGTCTCTGCTTTTTAGGATGCTGTCTAGATTTGCCATAGCTTTCCTCCCCAGGAGGAAGCGTCTTTTAATTTCTTTGCTGCAGTCCCCATCTGCAGTGATCTTGGAGCCCAGGAAAATAAAATCTGTCACTATCTCCATTTCTTCCCCTTCTATTTGCCAGGAATTGAGAGGACCGGATGCCATGATCTTTGTTTATTTGATGTTGAGTTTCAAGCCAACTTTGGCACTCTCCTCCTTCACCCGCATCAACAGGCTCTTTAGTTCCTCTTCACTTTCTGCCATTAGAGTGGTATCATCTGCATATCTGAGGTTGTTGATATTTCTCCCTGCAATCTTGATCCCAATTTGTGACTCCTCTAATCCCGCATTTCTCATGATGTGCTCTGCATACAAGTTAAATAGGCAAGGCGACAGTATACAGCCTTGCCGAACTCCTTTCTCAATTTTGAACCAGTCAGTGATTCCATGTTCAGTTCTCACTGTTGCTTCTTGACCTGCATATAAATTTCTCAAGAGACAAATAAGATGCTCTGGTATTCCCATCTCTTTAAGAACTTGCCACAATTTGTTGTGCTCCACACAATCAAAGGCTTTAGCATAGTCAATGAAGCAGAAGTAGACGTTCTTCTGGTACTCCCTAGCTTTCTCCATGATCCAGCGTATGTTGGCAATTTGATCTCTAGTTCCTCTGCCTCTTCGAAATCCTGCCTGTACTTCTGGAAGTTCTCGGTCCACATATTGCTGGAGCCTAGCTTGTAGGATTTTGAGCATAACTTTGCTAGCATGAGAAATTAGTGCTATGGTGCGGTAGTTTGAACATTCTTTGGCATTGCCCTTCTTTGGGATTGGAATGTAAACTGACCTTTTCCAATCCTGTGGCCATTGTTGAATTTTCCAAATTTGCTGGCATATTGAGTGTAGCACTTTTACTGCATCGTCCTTTAAGATTTTGAATAGTTCAACTGGAATGCTGTCACTACCACTAGCTTTATTGTTGCTCAGACTTCCTAAGGCCCATTTGACTTCACATTCCAGGATGTCTGGCTCCAGGTCAGTAACTACCCCATTGTGGTCATCAGGGATGTTAAGCTCGCTCTTGTATAGTTCTTCTGTATAATTTTGCCACCTTTGTTTGATCTCTTCTGCTTCTGTGAGGTCCCTACCATTTTGGTCCCTTATCATACCCATCTTTGCATGAAACGTTCTCTTCATATCTCCAATTTTCTTGAAAAGATCTCTGGTCCTCCCCATTCTATTGTTTTCTTCTATTTGTTTGCACTGTTCATTTAAGAAGGCATTCTTATCTCTTCTAGCTTTTCTCTGGAATTCTGCATTCAATTGGGTGTATCTTTCTCTTTCTCCCTTGCCTTTCACTTCCCTTCTCTCCTTAGCTATTTGTAAAGCTTCCTCAGACAGCCATTTTGATTTCTTGCATTTCTTTTTCTTTGGGATGGTTTTAGTTGCTTCCTCTTGTACAATGTTGCGAACCTCCGTCCATAGTTCTTCAGGCACTCTGTCTATCAGATCTAATTCCTTAAATCTATTTGTCACCTCCACTGTGTATTCGTCAGGGATATGATTTAGTTCATACCTGAGTGGCCTAGTGCTTTTCCCTACTTTCTTCAATTTAAGCCTAAATTTTGCAACAAGCAGCTCATGATCTGAACCACAATCAGCTCCTGGTCTTGTTTTTATTGACTGGATAGAACTTTTCCATCTTTGGCTGCAGAGCACATAGTCAATCTGATTTCTGTGTTGACCGTCTGGTGATGTCCATGTGTAGAGTCGTCTCTTGGGTTGCTGGAAAAGAGTGTTTGCTATGACCATTGTATTCTCTTGACAAAATTCTACCAGCCTGTGCCCTGCTTCATTTTGTACTCCAAGGCCAAACTTGCCTGTTATCCCGGTTATCTTTTGGCTTCCTACTTTAGCATTCCAATCCCCCATGATGATAAGCACATCATTTTTGGGCGTTGCTTCTAGAAGGTGTTGTAGGGCTTCATAGAACTGATTAACTTCATCCTCTTCAGCAGCAGTGGTTGGGGCGTAGACCTGGATCACTGTGATGTTGAATGGTTTGCCTTGGATTCGAACTGAGATCATTCTGTCATTTTGGGGATTGTATCCCAAGACTGCTTTTCCTACTCTCTTATTGATTATGAATGCTACTCCATTTCTTCTGCGAGATTCTTGTCCACAGTAGTATACCTGATGGTCATCTGAATTAAATTCACCCATTCCTGTCCATTTTAGTTCACTGATTCCTAAAATGTCGATGTTCAGTCTTCTCATTTCTTGTTTAACCACGTCCAGCTTGCCTTGATTCATGGATCTGACGTTCCAGGTTCCTATGGAATAAAAATCTTTACAGCATCGGACTGTCTTTTCGCCACCAGTTACTTCCACAACTGAGCGTCCTTTCGGCTTTGGCCCAGCCGCTTCATTCATTCTGGTGCTACTCGTACTAGCCGTCTGCTCATCCCCAGTAGCATATTGGACACCTTCCGACCTGAGGGGCTCATCTTCCAGCGTCATATCGTTATGCCTATTGGAACTGTCCATAGAGTTTTCATGGCAAAGATACTGGAGTGGTTTGCCATTGCCTTCTCCAGTGGATCACCTTTTGTCAGAGCTCTCAGCTATGACCTGTCCGTCTTGGGTGGCCCTGCACGGCATAGCTCATAGCTTCACTGAACTACGCAAGCCCCCTTGCCACAACAAGGCAGCGATCCTTGAAGGGGGCTCAGGGCTATATATGAACACTTTTCAGTGACTGTCAACAGAGCCTCTTATGAGAGCCTTGTGACATCATTAGCAGTAGTCAGCAGAAATCCTCCCCATGTTGTGAATGTGAACGTGTTGTCTGGGGGTGCCTGGTTAATCTACTTTGCTGCCACAGTGGCAGTTAGGGAATTGTATTCATTTCTGAACAAAGGCAGAATACATTTTAAAAGACTCATTTGTTCCACTCATTAGAGTAATGAAAATCAATGGGAAAAATGGACGAATGACAGGTGTTTAATTTGCTCCACCATGTTCCAAAGCCTTTAATTGCTTTTCTGCTATATGGATGAGAATTAGCCAGGATATCCCCTTGGGTGAGGGACACAACCCCTGAAAATTTAATCCCAATTGGATAGAAAACAAAAGAGGTTTACAGCTGAAGAGGTTTCCTACTGAAACCAATGAAAATGAAAAAATGTCATAATTAAAATGAAGAAACCTTTTGAAACACATATGAAAATGATTGCTTTCTGTTCTTGTCCCTAGTGGCCATGGGTAGGTAGAGGACCCTTCTGGCTGCCAGTGGCCAGGTGTTCTGGCATCACATGTTCACTGAATGAATGGGGAGGCAGAGCAGGAGAGAACATGCTGGCCCTTCCCTCTGCACCATCAGCTGGTCACCTGCAAGGGCAAACGCTTGGAAGAAGCGGCCACACCAGTTCTCCTGTCCCATGATCAGCTACATCAGTGTTGCTGGTCAGGGGAAGGAAATGTTTACACAGCTGCATCAGCTGTGCAGTTGCTTCAGCAGATGATGAGACAATGGCCAGTGTGCTTGCTGTCTCTTTCCCTCCTCGCATGTTCAGTGAAAGTGTCAGGCTATCTCGTGTAGTGTGTACCAGGCTAATGAATGGGAGTGGAATTCAGGAGGCGATTTGGAATTCCAAAGTTCATGAGCAACTTCAGACAAAAAGGCATTTAAGTACAATATCAACAATCCCTTCTTGGTACGAATCAAGCTTTTTTATGAAAAAGGAAGATAGCCGGCAATACTTGCTGTTTATGTTACGGAATTACCTTCTCCTGCTTCATCGGTTTTATTCTCTCCTCAATGCCATGCACTCCAGGAGATATGTCAGAAGACAGCTAGGACAAAAGGACAGCCAGTAATCAACAGGACCCACCTGACATTGTTTATACTTTTCTTTGCCAGCATTTTGATTCTTCTATATCTTTATCAGAAATAACCAATGCATATAGTTCAGCAGAATCAGAATATAGTAGGCATGTTGTACAGCATCCTGTTTTGTATCTTCCCTTCCACCTGGAAAAAAGCAACATTGCAAAATCTTCCTAATTCAACAGTGGGTAGAGTTTTGAGTCCTTTTCTCATGTAGGCAAGATGAGTCTGCATATTAAAGATGGTAGCCAATGTTTAGTGGAAGATGTGTTTAGTTCAGACCCTGTGGAACGGGTGCATGGCTCCTGTCAAAACACAGCACTAGTTTGGATGAGAATCTCCAGGCAAGCATTAAAGACCCACGTAATGATCATGAAATCCTGAATTTTAAATAATTCAGACTAGCTTAGGGTCACTTATCTAAGATGGATACTTCAGTGGCACCGTCATCATAGCTACATATCTAGTACATTTTAATCTCCAGATTGGTCAATCCAATCTGTCTTCCAATCTGTCTTCGCTGTTCTTTCACAGTTCAGCTTTGCTGTAGTTGGACTAAGTATTACCTAAGAATAAATCTTTGTTGGTCTTAAAGGTGCCACTGTACTCTGATTTTGTTGTATTACCTATGTGGTTGACCAGGAATGAAGGTAAACTGATCAGCTTTAGGGAACTCACTATAAACTGTCTGCAGTCCTTTAAAAAATTCTCCTTGTATACATATGAGTACATACACCCTAAAACGTAATAACTCATGGAGCTAATTTAAATAGAAGGGTTACCAGCTTCCGGGCCAGGCCTGGCATTCTCCTGGAATTACAGGTGACCTCTAGGCTATGAAATCACTTCCCCTGTAAAGAATGGCAGCTTTAGAGGGAAGGATCAATGGTATCCCATGGCTGCTGAGCTCACTGTCTTCCCCAAACTCCATCTCCAAATGTTCAGGCATGCTCACCCTGGAGTGGGCAACCTTATTTATTGAGATGTACTGAACGTGTCTAGTTGATAGCATAGCAATGCTGCAACTGAACACCTTGACCGCATGATGGCAGTAGAACGCTTTTTAGGACAGTATGGACCCTCTTGGAAATTAGAAGTGATAAGATTTTGGAAAATTTGTCTCTCCAGCACAGGTGGCAACGCCTAGTGTTTTGCAAACTGCTGACTGTGAAATTGCCAGATTTGCTTTCCACCCATATTGTTGGTAATGATCATCAGCCCTGGTTGTTTTTGCAGCATGCATTGCCTCAATAAGTATTATAGCATCCATGGGAAGAAGGCCAATGGTGTTAGATCTGTTGGGGAGCTCAGGCTAAGCCCTACTGTACACAGGGTTCTTCTTTGCATCTCCAAATGGGAGGTGGAGACAGACTGAGGGGCTTTACGCACCGGGATCTTTGTTGCAAATTGGTCACTGAATGAAAAATCGCCATTTAAAATAGTGGAATTCGTCGTTATGCATACCTGCCTTTGTAGTGGAATCCAGTTGCGTTTTGTAGCGTTTCCCACAGCTTCCGGTCTCGGCAGAAAAGGAAGCGCTATTGCCAAGCTCGTCCCGCCCCTGGCTGTCAAGCAGCCAATGGGCAGCCGTTAGCATGCTCCCAAACAGCCCCTTTCCCTTTAAGAAAGGTTTTTTTTTAAAAAAAACAGACCCATTGTAACGAATCTGTGTAGATTCGTTGCAACGGAGAGACCCATCCAGCTGCCTAATGTGAGCTGTCGTTTGATCGTATGATCATTGCCACGCTGCCTCGAGTGATAAAAAAAAAATCCCCCCCCCCTCTCATGGGCCCGATTTTCGGCTGAATTAATGTGTAAAAAATAAAGGGACTTTATTTCAGCAAACGGGCTTTTATGTGGTTTGTGCTTAGTGACTAAAGGTGAAGGACTGAAGCCAGGGAAGCCTCTAAACAGAAAGAGGCTCGCTGGTGCGTTTATCCCCGCTCGCTCGGAGAAAAAAAATGGCGATCGCTTCGCCGGAAGTTTGGAAGACAGGCTCAGGAGGAGGGACTTTGAAGAAACCGCAACAATGTTAACGCACAGGTCTTTTTCGCTAGTGTTGCAGATTGGTTGCAAGAGTGTAGCGCTTTCCGGAGGCTGAATCCACTTTTTGGGATTCCCCTGAAAGCGCTACAAGGAAGCGCTTTTTGCAGATTGGTTTCAGGTGTGTGGCAGATTGTCTACGACGTCGTGCGTTATGGCAAATCAATAGCGTTTCCAATTGGCAACCATTGTGCGATTTTGAAGCCGTGCAAAAAGCCCCTGAATGTCTGGGGTGGAGGCAAGGCTTTCCCCACACATACCCATGCACACTAGCTAGACCAATAGCACAATCCTAACCAGAATTACATCCTTTTGAGCCCATTGATGTAAATGGCTTTAGAAGGGTGCAACTCCACTTAGGAGTGCACTGTCATCAACAGGCTGTAGTAGCTTGCTTAGAGTGAAAGAGTGTGGCTTGTCTTATCAGTTGACAGAGAATTCACAGCTGGGGCAAAGATTGAAGTAGGGACTTCCCCACTCACACCTTTTACTTTTAAGTGTTATTCTACAGCTGCTTCTAGTCCTCAGCCATCCACACAACTCTTGCTACCTTCCTTACTATGCACACTTTCCTGGAATCTGTTGCCAGAGAAAGAATGTTGTTCCTGGAAGGAAACAGCCACATAGCTTTCCTATCAAGCTCTTATTCCCTGCCTGTTTCTCACCCTTACAAGAAGTTGTATTTGTGTAAGGTGACCAGATTTTAGCATTGGTAAAGCGGGACACCGTTGACCGGGGGGGGGGGGGGGGGGGTCTTGATTAAAAATTTGGTCTATATGGAAAAAATGTCTTTTTCATAGAACGCATAGAACATAAAAATAGTATTGTAATATATATATATATATATATAAATTTCAAGATAAGTACAATTTGCCAGGTGCCCCCAGATGTCCCTCCAGAAGTGGGACAATCTGGTCACCTTAATTTGTGCAACGTATATTTTTGCTCCTTTGGATGAAAACTGATCCTCTCAGGCTGAGCTGTGGTTAAAAAATTCATTGCAAGGGCACTTCCTATGAAAATATGCTTCGAAAAATGTAGATTCCCCTGCAGACAGCATTGGGTCTTTATGGTTCAGAAAACAACAGGCTTGCTTTATGTCTAGGAAAATAATAATTGCAAGCATTTGGACTAATAGGTCTTTTTCAGAATCCTGGCTTTTCTTTATCTGGACAGGCCACCGTTTATTTAAATCTAGCAATACAAACCATATAGAAATCCTGCCTTCATTCAGGTACCGATATCCACTGACTGAGAAGGTCCTAGGGAACAGTCTTCTACAGAATGTTCTTCCAAGAAGGCTAGGAATCTTCCCACCTTCTTTCCATTTTCCAGAGACTCTGTTTACAAGGCCCTGTCCTGGCAGTGATTCCCTAGTGCGGCTGCCATCTACTCACGTTCTGTCCTGTGTCTCAGGGCCCGTTTTCTCAGGCAAGCTGGTCCCGAAAGAAAATCAGAGTCCAGTAGCACCTTTAAGACCAACAAAGATTTATTCAGGGCGTGAGCTTTCGAGTGCAAGCACTCTTCCTCAGACTATGAACTCCTTACATAACAGGAAATGGTCCCAAAAGGACAGTGACAGGGCCAACATGATTTCCAATGCAATGCAAAGTCATAGTTCAGCAAAAGATTTGCATTTCGAATTTGTTTTTCCTCTTGGGTTAAGTTCACTGAGAGATACCATTATGAGCATTCAGGACCTGAGTCCCTGCTGGGGCCTGATCAGCCCCAGACAAATCTACGCCCCCATCACCTGCGGGAAGGAGCTCCCAAGTGCCTGTCAGTATCTCTTTGTTTAATGGGGATCCAGCAAGAAATTTCTGCTGGTGAAAGGGGGTGATTTCCGTCAGTTGCCTTCCTGCCATGGCAGACCTAGGAGTCCCCAAGAGGTTGGCTTTAGGGAACGTTTTGGCCTGCAATGAGAGGAAGAGGGCAGAGAAGTTTCCCATCCATCTACAGATATTAGGTGTGGAATTCTGTGTTGCACATTTGGATTTAAATTACATATTGTGTAGATTTTCACATGTAATTCACTTTTCATCCCCAATGTGGGAGAAATACAAAATATAAATGTTTAAATAAAAAAGGAATGTGGGGCAGAAAGAGAGAGAGGGAAGCTCACAGGAGAAAAATCAGCTAATATTTCATCAGCACAACTTCATAATTCCCGCCAACATAGAGCTCTCTACTTTGGCTGTCAGTGGTTCTTCAAGGTCGTAAGTAGCCCCCCCCCCCCCCCAATACTGTTGCAAGCCAGAAATCCTTTTTAATGGTGATGCCAGGGACTGAATTCCAACATGTGCTCTGTCAGAAAGCTTTTACCTCCCCCCATGTGGTGCTTTTTCCTATATGATGCTTCGGAATTACACTAGTAACAAAACTATGTGCACATGAAGCTGCGTTATACTGAATCAAACCATTGGTCACTCAGGGTCTTACCTATTGTGACTGGCAGAGGTTCACCAGTTCTTTCACATCACCTACCACCTAATCAGTTTATATGGAGATGTCAGAGATTGAACATGAGACCTTCTACATGCCAAGCAGATGCTCTGCCACTGAGCCCCGACCATTCTCCTAAGGAATTCTGAATCATAACACTGTCTCTCTAGGGAGCTTCCTGGGTGACTTGCAACGAGCCAGTTTAACCATTTTTATTTAATGACTGCAGCTCTGGCTTTCGAGCCAATTCTGCATTTTATAGCTTAATTTGTGAAATTAATTTGGCATTTGGGAATTATAGTTGGCATTGGGTTTAGCAATTTATTCTTGGCGGGTGTTCTGCAGACACCGGCCATGGTCAGATCATTTTATTGCATGAGTAAAAGGGTCACTGAAACAGGTGAGTACCTGTTTTCAAACCAGAGAGCAGGACACACAAACAGAGGAACTGCAGGAGCAAATACTGTTCAAAAGCCAGGTGCTGGTTCTGTAGATTTTTTTGCTTTGGAAAGCCTTGAACTTTGGCCTTTTATCCACCAGTGTGTGGAGTAGTGGCTAGACATGGTTAGACCCCAAGTAGGGGAGTACCTGCTTTCAAATGAGAGAGCAGGAGATGGGCAGACAACCTGCAGGAGCGATGCTGGGAGATCATAGAATAGGGACTTTTAATAATGTCCGAAGTGATCACAGGATGAAAGACATCAGGACACCAAGGCAGGAAGGAAAGGCTTCTGGTGCAGGTGTGAAAGGCCTTTCACAGGATACCTGAGATTCATGGGGTTCCCCCAAGCCCAAAAATTGGTCATATAGTGCTAACAAATATCTGCTTTGGGAATGTGATGGTGGGAAAGATCTTCCTCCACCAATGACTTTAGTTAGTCCTAGGATGCACAACTATGGCATTATCCTGCCTACCCTTCTCACCTTCCATTGTAGTCAACTAACATACACATGCTTCATTGAGGGGGAAATAGAGATGAAGTCATTTCATGATGCTGCCAACAATTTCAACTAACATTCTCTAAGAGAAAGAAAAAATACATAGCGTATTTAGGCCTGGACTATTTCAGAATGCAGATTGGGGAAAACATATGAATCTTTTTTTTCCTGACAAGTTCCTTGCTCATGGAAAGCTAGCATTTCACTGGAAAGCCTGGCCTCATTCCTGGTATGTTAGCTTTCTCTCATGCAAGTTTTTAAAAAATGTAATTCTCCTACTTAAAGTGTTACAGACTCAGTGAAGCTATAGAGTTGCCGACCTTCACGTGGGTACTTGGGATCTTCCAGCATTACAATAGATCTCCAGACTACATAGATCAGTTCCCTTGGGGAAAAAAAGCTGCTTTAGAGAATGGACTGTACAGAATTATATCCCGTTGAGGTCCTTCCCATCTCTAAATTCCACTCTCCCCAGACTCTAAATAAAAATCTTTGGAAATTTCCTAACCCAGAGTTGGCAACCCTAGCTATATTGCACAGTTTTTTGAAAAAGTATGTTGGCTCCCATCATGAGAATATGAAGTGGGGTGGGGAGGGGGCAAAGGGGATTTAATTCATATACCCTCCCTACATTCATTGACCTTGGAAGGTAGCCTTCTACACATTCCAGCTGTGTGATGGGAGTGAGGAATGGCAACCCTGTGTCCATGGAAGGAATCTTCAGATGGCACGTGTCTGCATCCTGTGTTCTTGGTGATGACAGAGAGAGCCTGTGTGAGATTAGACAGCATCCAAATTGCTCAAATAGTGTTCCACCCACAGATTCTCCAATGGGCATTTTTCTGGGATTGTGTAACTTTGCTACTCAAATGCATGCAGAATTGCCTTTTCACTGTCTAATCTCCTGGATGCATAGCTGCTCAAAAGCCAGTCTCAAGTTCAGTAGACTGTTGCTTTGGAAAAGCCTTGAACTTTGGTCTTTTATGCACCAGCGGATCCACTAGTGTGGCAGAGTGGATAGACTGGCAGACTAAGACCCTGGCCGACCCAGGCTCAAATCTTCCGTGAAAGCTCCCAGGCTGATCTTGGGCCCATCGCACCATCTCAGCCTAACTGGCCTCACCCCGCTGTTGTGAGGAAATGGTGAAGGAGAGAATGGTGTTATAACAACAACAACAACAAAGTTATTTGTATCCTGCTCTTCCCTGATCGGCATAGGACAGCAGATAACACCCTTTAAAACAATAATATAATTTAACATTAAAACATATTAACATTATTAACCAGCCCTCCTGATAATGTGAACCTTTATTAGGGTTGACCAGAGCGGATGGGTTGCCAGGCAGGGAGACCGGCAACTTATGATATTATTTCCTGGCCTCAACCACTCCACCTTGCAGGCCCTATAGAATTGTTTAAGATCCCAGAGGCTTTGATCTTGTCAGGTAGAGCGTTCCATCATTTTCTAAGCCAGCTGGGGAGAAAACTAGGCTGTAAAGAAATGCAAATGCACCAAGATGCCACATAACAATTTTCTAGGAGAGCTTCCACAACAATAAAATACAAGGCCTGTTCTGACAAGTCCAGCCTCCATTGAAAGAAGCCGGTCCCATTCTGCATCAATGTACAATCTGGAATCTGCTGTTTTATCTTGTTTTGTAGAATTGGCTGCACAAAAACTGAAGTTACTTGTTACTAGTTTAAAAATGTTCTTGGAGTCCTAGAAACACACAGTTTAAATATCTCAAAATGCATGCCAAAATCATTGACGTTTGTTTTGGATCTGTTTGTTTGTTTACTCATTAGCAGGGGAATAGAGAAATCAAGCTCAGCATGAAAAAAATAGCTGACTGAAATAAAAGAAAAGACAAATATTGGTTTAAACATGATGTTAATTTGCTTCATATGTCTGTATGCCACTAAGTATTTCTTCCCTCTCCCTTGCAGAAAGCGGGCGCGCCTGTTCATGTTCAGTTGTCTCCAGTTCTGCCCTCTCCCTCTTCACCCACGTGTTTCCCCTCAGATGTTGCCTCAGTCTTGAGTTCAATCTGTGGCCAGGAGCAGTCCACCCTGCCTCAGGATCAGCCGCTCCCCTGCATTTTAAATAGGGGGAAACAATGTCAGCCTCCCCAAAAGGAATCTTTGCAGCCGGGGATGTGAGGACAGGGCTCCTCATGGGTCAGTAACTAATGAAAGAACACAAGAGGAGGAAGAAAGTAGGAATGAATGACAGTTTTCATGGTAGAGGAAAGTAAGCAATCCCTCACCCCCCCCCCCCAAGATCTGTATTGCGATGCTGTTATTTAAGTTATTCCCAAAGTATTTATTTTCTTGATGTCTTTTCTTCTTCATCTCTTTAAGTATTTCAAATGTCTTTAGCAATATCAGCTAGCCAGGAAAAATGGTCTCTCCCTTTTAATATGCAGAGATCTGCAGTTGAAGTTTTTCATGGCATGGAGCTAAAAAAACACCCCCAGTCAAACTGATATTCAAGAGAACCAGTTTAAATTTTGGCAATCCTATTTCCCCAGCAGAGGTAAAAAGCACCAAAAAACGCTAGACTCTTGAGAACAACCTGCAACACATCTGAAAAAGACATGTGCGTTCTCAATATAGCGGTAGCAAGCATGTCCCTCCCTAAGCTCTCGCACCTGAGCTTCCGGCGTCTCGATCACCATTTCCCCCCCCTTAAACCGGCAAAAGCAATGAATAAGCGATGCTTCTTTGGCTGAAATCCCTCACAAGCAATTGTAAAGTTTCCAACCACAATACAGCCCCCTGTTCGACACTGCCCGTAATTTCGGCCAAAGATTGCACGGGGGGGGGGGGGATTTTTTTTAACTTTAAGAGCGTGTAAACAATTAAGCGCCAGCTCCTATGCCAGTGAAAAAAGTACTTTCTGATACATCGAAGGAATGAATATGCGTTGCTACAGATGTTTTCGGATTTTTAAAAAACAGTTTTTAAAGGGAAGCAGGAACACAACAGTTAATTGGCTGTTCTGTTTGATTGACAGCCAGGGGCGGGAGAAAGCACAGAAAAATATCGCCTCCTTTGTTGCGATTCTGGCAAGACCAGAAACACGTGCGTTACGAGAACAGCGCTATTGGGAGAGCCTTTTTTCCGATAGAAACGGCTGTGTGCATTACCGAGACCTGCCACTATTGATTGCAGTGCTTTTCAATAGCGCACAGATGTAGCAACATTGCCCGTTGTGCGGAATGGCCCTCTCTTTTCTTCATGCCAGGACTCCCATCCCACTTGCCTCTCCCAGGGGTTCTAGGCCTCTCCTTTGATAGACGTGAGTGGCTTGCGGAACTAGTCCTGTACATCAGAAGTATGTTCTGAAAAGTGGTCTGCAGGGGATCCTTTTAAATAGTTGATGGGCCGTGCCATAAACCTGGCTAGAAGAAGGTGCCTGTATTGAAAAGCTTCCATACAGTCTGTTTACAAAAATGCACACAGAGCACTGGCAGAAGTCCTAATGGCACATGTCTGAACTTTTAAGCAGGAAGAAGACGACACTCTGTGGTGGACATTCCTTCTGTCCTTTCCTTTTCACAGGGAGCTCTGGTAGGAGAAGCCCTGCCCTCCATTTGTTGTTGTTGTTATGTGCGAAGTCGTGTCCGACCCATCGCGACCCCATGGACAATGATCCTCCAGGCCTTCCTGTCCTCTACCATTCCCCGGAGTCCATTTAAGTTTGCACCTACTGCTTCAGTGACTCCATCCAGCCACCTTATTCTCTGTCGTCCCCTTCTTCTTTTGCCCTCGATCGCTCCCAGCATTAGGCTCTTCTCCAGGGAGTCCTTCCTTCTCATGAGGTGGCCAAAGTATTTGAGTTTCATCTTCAGGATCTGGCCTTCTAAAGAGCAGTCAGGGTTGATCTCCTCTAGGACTGACCGGTTTGTTCGCCTTGCAGTCCAAGGGACTCGCAAGAGTCTTCTCCAGCACCAGAGTTCAAAAGCCTCAATTCTTTGACGCTCGGCCTTCCTTATGGTCCAACTTTCGCAGCCATACATTGCAACTGGGAAGACCATAGCCTTGACTAGACGCACTTTAATTGTCAGGGTGATGTCTCTGTTTTTTAGGATGCTGTCTAGATTTGCCATAGCTTTCCTCCCCAGGAGCAAGCGTCTTTTAATTTCTTTGCTGCAGTCCCCATCTGCAGTGATCTTGGAGCCCAGGAAAATAAAATCTGTCACTATCTCCATTTCTTCCCCATCTATTTGCCAGGAATTGAGAGGGCCGGATGCCGGATGCCATGATCTTTGTTGCCCTCCATACTTACCTCAAAGGAACAGTAGAAGCCAGGAGTACCCTTTGACTCGCTCAAGGCACCCTGTGTTCAGTGCCATGTAACCATAACCCAAGCCTGTTGTGGCATTTCATGTTGCGAGGGAGGGGAGAGGAAGTGAGTGACACATTTTCCTGGGAGAGTCAGTCGCTGTTTGATGCCCCAGCAATGGATGTGGAAAGTCTTCTGACCCTGGCTGCATCCTCGAAGGCAGCGGATGCAAGTTCAGTGCGGAACTTGGAAGGCGTGCTGTGGCCAAGGGTCCCATCCTGAGGAAGGCTGAGACACTGACTCAGCAACTGTTTACAAGGCATGGGTCAGAAGTCCCATTGAAACCTTTCTTTGGCATGGGGAGCAGCCTGGCCTCACCATGGCCTTCTTGTTTGTCAATGGACTATCAACTGCTAGCCCTTAGCAAAGAACCATGAAATGAAAACTGGCTAATTCCACACAGTGTCCTTTGTCTGAAGCAGCCACAGGCGGAAGAGATGAGGACTAACCCAGTCATTGCTATCAACAGAGATCTGTGTTAGTGCAGGAAATGTCTATACAGAAAACGGGGGCTATCTGCACCATTTCAAGGTCGTAGAGTGTTGGGCTAGAATCTAAGGGACTCTGATTCAGACTTCCACTCTGCCTACTAGGGTCACTCTCTCCCAGCTTTATCTGCCTCATAGGGTTGTTGTTGTGAGGATAAAAGGTAGTGGCAAAGTTCCATGTCATAAGCCCTTTTGGATTGAGGTAATAGAGAAGCAGGATAGAAATGCATGGGAAAAAATCCTAAACATGATTTGCTTCTACACCTGATCTGGGAAAGCAATGGGCATTTTTTTCTTTTAAGGAATCAGCCTGAGAAGGACAGCAATGGACTAAGCTGATGGCCCTTTCCCTTGAGAGTCTGTCTTCCTGCCACATTCCTAAGCAATCCTCCTGCCCACCTCCAGCCCTTACTAATTATCCTAATCCCTAGTCCCTCCTTCCTGCCACTCCAGTTCTTGGCCCATCCACTGATCCCTCCATCAGAAAAGAGAGACTGGAATCATGCCCCCTGCGGTGTATGCAGTTCCTTAGAAAACCAGAGCTTCAGATCCAGGCTGCAATCATAAAACACCCAGTCAGAAGCTTCCCAGATGGGGATTGTATGAACAGCCATTGGGGAACAAGGATTACCACTGTCCACTGGGTGGAGAAGTCCTTTTGTTTTGTATTTGTATATAAATTGGGGCTGTTGGTGAATTTTTCTCAGTTCAGTTTTGCCTCTTATAAAAATCATGCTAAGATCATAGTAAAGAGCTGATTGAACTCCCAGTGGTCCTGGCTTCCTTGAACCCACAGATTACACACACATACATACACTATACAGGACTCTGAATAAAACCATTTCTAAACAAGAAAGTAAAAATGCAGGGTTTGATATCTTTCTCCTTGAAGACATCTTCCTGCAGCTGCACCTCAGAGCTACTCCTTTGCTCTTTCTTCTTCTCGCTGTGACCCTCTTCTTGCTGGTCTGTCCCCCCCCCCCCACAGCCCTCCTGAATAAGGAAGATGGGGCAGGATCAAAGTCCCTTACATCAGGGCCATCCTGCTGCCAGGGTTGAGAAGTTCCCCAGCACACCGTTCTTGTTCATCTTGGGAGCTGGCACTTCAGACCTCACAGTGCCTTCCCTCTTTCTAACCCGCAGTATAGTTTGGCTGTCTTTTGTTTCCAAAGACACTTGTGCTTGTTGAGTGAGGAACTGAGGAGAAAGGAAGCCTCCCTGTTCACTGCTCACACGGACACAGAAAGACAAAACCTTCCCTGCTTTGCTTTGTTTCCTTCACACAGGCAAGCTGTAAATTCTGTTTGGCTCCCAGGGATGGATTTGATCACAGCTTGGCTCCAATGAATGCCACGGCCCATTCCCTGCTGGGACACAACACAAGGGAACAAGCATTGCTGTTTTGAAGCCTCTCCCGGATACCGCAAGGACAAATAACAGCACTACTGCACAATCCTAGGCAGAACTGACTCCAGTTTAAATCCATTGGTTTCAATGGTCTTAGTGGAGGATCTTTGCATAGGATTGCATTGTTTGTCATGTCACAAAGGGATTTCAGTCTTGCAAGCCCGAGACCCAGACAGCTAAGGGCACGAAGGGACCCCAAGTGGGTGGGCAGGGACATCAAGTGTCACCCAGGTTCAGGATTAATGTGTGCATATACGCATGTATCCAGGCATTCGTTCATATATGTACGAAGGATTCCAGAACTGAGGGTCTTTCTGGGCCCATTAAATGTATAGAAATCCTTACTTTAGGTAGTCGTTATATTCCAGCCACTGGCATGATGTCGCCAACATCCAGTGTCTGGGCAGCAAACGGCTGGCTAAATCCTCCATTTTAAAGCACTAGTTGGGGAATTGCATAAAGTGGATTCCCCAACCTAAAAAGCACCAGTTAGAGGTGCACAACTAGTGGGCCACCAACAAAAAATGAGTGGAGGCAAAGAAGCGCTATCTCTGTCTCCAATGTCCTGTCCTCACACCTGCCTCCCTCTCCCTTCTCCCAGGGACAGTTTTTTTTAAGCGAACTGCCTGTAGCAACTAATAGACATACAAGCGTGCAGGCAACGGCAAAAAATTATTTTTCCTCAAAGTTGTCACACAAAGCATGCCTCTCTAAATTCCCCTCCCCCAAAAAAAAATCAGGAAAGAGATTTTTTTTAAGTATCAACTCATGATTCCATAAGGGGTGGCAATAAAAAAGCACAATGCATCTAATCATAGGCATTTCAACAAAGAAGGGCCATTTCGCACGGCTTCAAAGTAGCAGAATGGTTGCTATTTGGAAACGCTACTAATTTGACATAACCCACGACGTCGTAGACAATCTGCAACAATCCTGAAACCAATCAGCAAAAAGCGCTTCGTTGTGGCGCTTTCAGGGGAATCCAGAAAAGTGGATTCACCCTCCGGATAGCGATACACTCCTGCAACCAATCTGCAACAGTAGCGCTAAAGATCTGTGCGTTACCATTGTTGCTGGTTCTTCAAAGTCCCTCCCCCTGGCTCTCTCCTCCAAACTTCCGGCGAAGCGATCGCCATTTTTTTTTCTCCGAGCGAGCGGGGATAAACGCACCGGCGAGCCTCTTTCTGTTTAGAGGCTTCCCTGGCTTCAGTCCTTCACCTTTAGTCACTAAGCACAAACAACTGAAAAGCCCGTTTGCTGAAATAAAGTCCCTTTATTTTTTACAAATAAATTCAGCCGAAAATCGTGCCCGTGAGAGGGGGGGGGGGATTTTTTTTTTTATCACTCGAGGCAGCGTGCAAATGATCATACAGTCAAACGACAGCTCACATTAGGCAGCTGGATGGGTCTCTCCGTAGCAACGAATCTACCTAGATTCATTGCTATGGGTCGTTTTTTTTTTTTTTTAAACCTTTCTTAAAGGGAAAGGGGCTGTTTGGGAGCATGCTAACGGCTGCCCATTGGCTGCTTGACGGCCAGGGGCGGGACGAGCTTGGCAATAGCGCTTCCTTTCTAGCGATTTCTGCCGAGACCGGAAGCCTGTGGGAAACGCTAAAAAACGCAACTGATTCCACTACAAAGGCAGGTATGCATAACGACGAATTCCACTATTTTAAATGGCGATTTTTCATTCCGCAAACAATTTGCAACAAAGATCCCTGTGCGAAAAGGCCCGAAGTATTGAATTAAGAAAAATTAGCGGGCATCATGGCCCCTTTAAAACATGTAGAAAGGGGATTGGTTGCCAGGATTGATTGACAGATGGAAGAGAGTCATGTGTAAGTGCGTTGCTCTCTTCCGCCACTTCCAACAGGCAGTGTGAATTGTAAGGAGAGCAAAAAGGCAGCAGGCGGTGCAAGACAACAAAAGGTGAGGAATGGCTGGAGGCGCAATAATATTTAGCGCTACACCATTATGCTGGTGTAGCACTATTTTTTTTGATGTGCAGAAGCACCCTGAATTCTTCCCAGTTTTTGGTATCAGGCCTTTTCCCTGAGTATACATACTTTGCATATACAAGCTTTTCACTTCTATGTTCAAGTATTTCTAGATTTCCCAAATGTGCTGGCTCTTCTGTGGACAGTCAAGGTTGCAATGACAAAAGGATTATATGGCATGGAAGGAAGAACATCAGAATAGCAACTGCAAATTATTCTCACTGGTCACAAGAAGCCCAGACGCTGTTCTCCTTCTGGTGGGCTACAGGAGAGAGTGTGCCATATTCTGGGCAGATACTGGCCTCTATCCTACCATTCTACTCAGAAAAACTTGAAGTCTTTCTCAAGTTTAAATGGCTTCCCATAGAAGAGACATTTAAGTAGAAGGGAGGCTCCTTAAATTGGCGGAAGGCTTCAAACAGAGCAGAGCAGTGGGATTAAGGCCAGTGTTTGTCCAGAAGATGGCTTCTGGCCTGACTTCCTCTTGTCACCTTAGTAAAACAGTAACATCAGATGCCATTTACTCACTGCTGATTCTTCTGCCTTTTCCCTTACTTATGGGAACACTCAGTAGTCTTGTTATAACATAATCTATGAAAATTTGCATAAATTGCTTTCAGAACAATTTTAGGTTCCTGCCATACACAGCATGTTACTCTTTGCAAAATAGTCTACACATCTCCCCCTCTCTTGTTTTACATTATATAATGTCATTCTCAGTTCTTCCCTATGTTTGGTGAGAGTTTGGTTTTGTTTATGTGTTTCACTGCAGTAAACTAGTCTGGCAGTGCTGCATTTCTAGGCAATGATCTCTGTTCATTTCATTGCCGGCATGAAAGGAGTGTTCTTGTACATATCCAGCAATTTCAACATTTTGCTGTTTGGTTTGCTTGCATTACTGGTTAGAGAGCTGGTTAGTTCAGAGAAGGACAGCACTGTTTTCATTTAGTTTTAATTGTTTGGCCACTTGTCTTCTGCGGTGAAGGGAGTGCTGGCTGCTTCAGCTAATCTGGCACCAAAGAGTGAATGCTCTTTTATGTTGTCTGAGGAACAAGGGGACTTAGGAAAGTCTTTAGTTGATGTCTTTCTTTTCCAGCTTACAACTTCCATTTTGCCCTGAAAGCATCCAATTGTCAAGCCATACTGATAGAGGAAGGCTTGAGAGAGGTGAAGAGCAAAGGTTGAGGACATTCTTTTTGAGCTACAGAACAAAACCCTGTTCTCCTATTTTGGGAAGCAAGAGTCTCTAGAAGGATGCAAAATAAATAGGAGGCCTGTCACTTTAAAGACAGACAAACGTTTATTCCAGTGAAAGCTTTTGTGGACAGATCCCACATCTACAGATATATGGCTCCTCATGATACCATCTGTCATCAATAGAAGGGCTGAAAGCAAACAATGAAGCGGCAGGGACTTACCGGTGCCGCTGGTTGGCTGGGGGAGGGCGAGTGGGGAAGCGCCGGCTCGGCATTCCTCGTGCGGGGCTCGGGCGCGGGGCGCGGCGGCGGCAGGCGCGCGAGCCTCGGGCGGGGGTTTAAACGCCCCGGGAGGACGTTGGCCGTTGCTTCCCTGCCTCTGTCTGGAGTGCGGGCGAGCAATCGGCTTGCCTTGGCCCCGGCGGCAATTTAACTTAAAAAAAAAAAAAAGAGGTACCGGTGAGCGGAGTGGCTTCGCGAGTGATTTAAAAACACACACACACCCCCGCGAATCCAAGCTCAGCAGGTTGGCTCTTGAGTTTCTTCCCCCTTGGAGGGGGTAAGAAACAAAGTAAAAAAGGGGCCGTTTTAAAATCGGCAGGCTTGGCTGGGAGGTTTCGCTCTTGAGTTTCTTCCTCCTTGGAGGGGGTAAGAAGCAAAGTAAAAAAGGGGCCGTTTTAAAATCGGCAGGCTTGGCTGGGAGGTTTAGCTCTTGAGTTTCTTCTCTCTTAGAGGGGGTAAGAAACAAAGTAAAAAAGGGGCCGCTTTGAAATCGGCAGGCTTGGCTGGGAGGTTTCTCACTGGAAAGAAACAAAGTAGAAAAGGGAAGAAACAAAGTATCAAGGGTGGCTATTTGAACAGCAGATTTCAAAGATGCCAGCAAGGAGAGCTACCCGGGCCAGACAGGCTGGAGGGAGACAGGGCTCCAGGCAGAGTGCAGGGATGGATTGCGCAGACCCTGCCCAGGAGCATGGCGGTCCACTACGGCGCAGCAGCGCATCTAGAGCCCGTGAGGCATGGGCTTCTGCCTTGCCAACTCCACGGGCAGGGCAGGGGGTGGCATGTCAAGGACGGTCACCAGCTCGCTCACCACGCAGAAGGGCAAGTGCGGCGGTTGGCAAGAAGCGCCCTGTCAAAGTAGTTGAGCCATCTTCAGGCCAGGAGGGGGAAGTTAGGCAGGTCAGACCACGTGATAGGCGCAGTAGCAATTCTGGGGTTAGACCAGTGGTGAATAAAAAACAGGCAGTGGTGCATAAGAAACAGGCAGGGGCTCAACAACAGGAGCGGTCTGAGTCCAGAGTAGCCTCAAAATGGGGTAGTCCTGCAATGTCAAATTCTTCTAATAGTGAGTCCCCAGTGCGGCAAACTCGGGGAAGAGGAAGAAATAAGAAGGCGAATGCCAATCGCAGACATGGTTCCAGGAGTGCCAGGATCAGGAAAAGCAAGGAAGTTCAAGAGTTAACAAGTTCTAGTGAGGGTTCTTTTAGTAGTTCTGGTGGCAAAAGTGAGAGCACATCCGCTTCATCGGAGGAAGGGGATTCACAGGCTAGTAAACAGGTGCTAAGAGACAAATCATCCGGTACTTACTGGAGAGGCTATGCTAGGGCCGTGGAGCACATGTCTAGGGCAAAAGTCAAAGGGAAGGGTCGGGCTCAAGGCAGCCCATCCAGTACTTCAGGAGAGGGGACGAGCCATACTTCTAAAGAAGGAGTGCGACATGCAGGACAAGTTGGAACAAAACATGGGAGGAATTCAAAATCTAAAGGGCACAAACGACGGCGGTCTTTGCGCAGCAGTCCGTCGTCGGGTGAGTCCTCCGAGTGGGATGACGGGACGGAAATCAGGCGGGAGGGCTGGTTTTGGATTGAAGGGGCTTTTGTGCCCGGAATACCGAAATGGATGGATCTTCGTAGGACAAACACAAAACGGCTGTTAGATGAAGCTGGAGTGCCGGAAAAGGATAGGGCCCCTCCCGTTAAATACAAGACGGCTGATGCGCCTCCAAGTGTTCACTTGCGGACTAAGATCCGTGAGCGGGCTCTGGAGGGTTATTTTGTTGATTTCTTTTCTCTCCTAAAAAGTCAAGAAAAGATCGGGGACACCGGTAGCAAAAAAGACCGGAAACGGCGGAAGGATGCTCCTTTCGTTGAAAGGTCCTTTGATAACTGGCTTAAGGGTTTTGCCGAATATCTGATCCTAGTCAGTGGATCTTATCCCGAGCGAGGGTGGCATTTGGGCCGCTACTTTGCGCATATATTGGAGGCTCGGGACATAGCAGGGGATGAAGGGGCAATTGAGTATGACCGTGCATTCCGGGAGTTAGCTTCGCAGAATCCGGATGCACGGTGGGACTTAAAGCACCTAGACACATGGATGGTCACAATTGGGTCAGGAGCCAGGCGTCCCAGGGAACGCAGCCAACAGGGTGGGCTAGGAAAGCGTTCTTTTGGTCTCACATGTTGGGATTTTAATAATAAAGGATGCAGGCGGCGGCGTTGCCGTTTCGATCATAGATGTGAAGCATGTGGGGGGGGTCATGCTCTTCCAGCATGTACTAAAGGTGGTTCATCAATGCCCTTTCGAGGGGCCCGGCCTCTCAGTAAAAAAGAAGGGGGGTCGGGCACTGCTGGATCTTCAAATGCTGCCAAAACTACTTAGGTCCATACCTGCTGTGCTGCCAAAACCACTTAAGTCCATTCCTGAGGTGCTGTTATCCAAAGCCCCCACTCCGGTAAGTGTGTCACACTTGTTGGCTTGGTTACACAGATACCCCAATAGAAGGGCAGCAGAATACCTTGCAGAAGGTTTCCGGGAAGGCTTTAGGATTCCTTATGTCGGGGTACGGGAGGCTTCGTGGTCTGAAAACTTAAAATCAGCTAAGACAATGCCTGAGGTGGTAGCTAAAAAGCTTGAGAAAGAGTGCAGGGAAGGGCGTATTGCAGGTCCATTTGATGCCCCACCGATCCCTCATTTACGGGTATCTCCGTTGGGGGTTGTGCCTAAGAAGGCAGCAGGGGAGTTTAGACTTATCCACCATTTGTCTTATCCACGGGGGTCTTCAGTTAATGATGGAATACCACACGAATTATGTTCTGTGCGATATGCGCCTTTTGATCAGGCAGTAGCTCTGGTTAAGGCCAACGGGCCTGGTGCGTTAATTGCCAAATGCGATATTCAATCGGCATTTCGACTGTTACCAGTGCACCCAACAGATTTTAACCTATTAGGTATGCAATTCCAAGGTAGCTGGTACGTGGATAAGGCAATGCCAATGGGCTGTGCTGTGGCTTGCGCAGCCTTCGAGTCGTTCAGCACATTCTTAGAATGGGCGGTAAAGGCTAAGGGGCAGTTTGATGAGGTCACTCATTATTTGGATGACTTTCTTTTTGTGGGGCCCCGAGGTTCAATGGCATGTGCACAGCGGCTAGCCACGTTTCAGGACTTGGCGGCAGAGCTTGGTGTCCCATTGGCGGCTGAAAAAACAGAGGGACCGGTAGCTTGCCTTTCATATTTGGGGATCGAACTTGATTCCATTGAAGGTACCTCCAGGCTCCCCCAGGATAAAATAATAAAAGTAAGAAGGCTGTTGGGAGAAATGTGTGGGAGGAAGAAATGTACCCTTAAGGAAATGCAAAGCTTGGTTGGACATCTCAACTTTGCATGTAAGGTGATAACACCAGGCAGGGCATTTTGTGCGCGATTAGCGCATTCCACTGCTGGAGTGAAGCAAGCGCATCACCACATAAGGGTGACCCGTCACATAAAAGAAGATTTGACGGTTTGGAGGGAATTTTTGGAAACGTTCAATGGGGTTGCCATATGGCAATCTCCTTTATCAGTTAAGGATAGTTTACAAATTTACTCGGATGCTGCGGGGAGCCTAGGATTCGGGGTATTTTATGAAAACCGATGGTGTTCAAGACGTTGGCCTGATTGCTGGGATGCAGCAGTGCGTAGGGACCTTACCTTTTTAGAAACTTTCCCAATTTTGGTTGCCGTGGAGTTGTGGGGTTCATTGTTTGCTAACAAACGGGTAAAGTTCTGGTGTGACAATCAGGCTGTGGTTCATATAGTGAACAGACAAAGTTCAAAGTCAATGCGAGTTATGAGGTTGCTCCGCAGACTTGTCTTGACTTGTTTGAGGTTTAACGTTACGTTTGTGGCCAGCCACGTATCCGGGGTCCACAACGAAATAGCCGACGCCCTCTCTCGTTTGCAGGACGAGAGGTTCCGTCAGTTGGCCCCGGGTGCGAACGCAGCCCCAGACGTCTTTCCAGAGGAGCTGTGGGCACTTGGCCGAGAATGATTTTACAGGCCGTGCTAGGCTCTGTGGCACCATCTACACGTCGATCGTACTTGGGAGCTGCCAAAAACTTCCTTCTATTTTGCAGAACACTAGGCTGCCGGGGGGACTGGCCTATGAAGGAAAGTTTATTGCTGAGCTACATGGCACATCTGTGGGAGCGTGGGGCATCACATAGAACTATTAGAGTCCAATTAGCGGGACTCTCTTTCTATAGCAAACTGTTTAAGGGTTGGGATCCGGGATCATCGTTTTTGGCAAGAAGGGCCATTAACGGTTGGAGACGTCAAGCCCCTGGGATCCCAGATGCTAGGCGCCCGATTACAAAGAATATTTTACAGAGGTTGCTGCAGAAGTTGCACCACATCTGTTTAAATAAGTATGAGGTCTACCTTACAGGGGCGGCCTTCACGTTGGCCTTTTACGGAGCATTTCGAAGTGGGGAGCTGCTGTCGTACTAGGGCAGGGGCAGCTACAGTTGCCTTACATGATGTAACACTTCATGGGGATGGTCTGTTGATTTGGCTCCAGAAATCGAAAACAGATCAATTGGGCAAGGGTATTTCAGTTCACATCCGAAAGCACGACTTACCTGTTTGTCCGGTACGATGGGTATCTAAGTTTTTGAAAGTTCGCCCAGATATTGTTGGGCCGTTATTGATACATCGGGATGGGTCGTACTTTTCCCGATTTCAGTTTATGGCAGTTCTCAGGCTTTGTCTGAATGAGCTAGGATTGCCTGCTGGACAATTTGGTTCACATTCTTTTAGGATTGGGGCCGCTACGCAGGCTTTGCAAGATGGGGCTTCCACAAAACAGATCATGAAACTTGGGCGGTGGCGCTCAGCAGCCTATAAAGGGTACCTGCGCCCAGATATGGTTCACTAATCTATTCATTGTTCCAGGGATATGCCCTTCGATTTGGACAGTGTTGGTACTGGGGCACAGCATCATCTATTGGGCCAGCCGGTATGCAGTCAATTCTGGTTGGGGCCGTCATCTTGGTTTGGATCACCACCTTCGCATTACATGGTGTGGTCATCGGGGTCTGAGATGGAGATACCTGCTGGACGTTGCATCCCAAGCTATCTATCGTTGGGGGATGCCGAGTGTAATGATTGTTCAGCTGGGTGAAAACGACATACCAAAGATTCCTGGTCGCCAATTGATTAACATCATGGTGGAAGATCTGAAGGTTTTGCAGCAACGTATGCCCCAGACGGTTTTGCTATGGTCAGAACTTTTGAGCCGGCGCGTCTGGAGTTCCATGAAGAAGGCAGCGATCATTAATAGGGCAAAAGCTAAAATTAATCGTTCTATTTGTAGTTTTGTTATTAATTGGGGAGGCCGTGTTGTTAGGCACCCTGACATTGATAGTCAGCTCGGAGCGTTGTTTCGAGCGGATGGAATACACCTATCCGATTGGGGGCATGACATTTGGCTAAATGATATCCGTTGGGCTCTTATTGAATGGTTATGTGGAGTTGAGGGTTGGCGGGATCGAATTCTTCGTTCAGTGGCGTTTGGAACACAGGAGAATGAGCCTATTGGGGGAGCCGGTATGCGATCGGACTCCCCTCAGGGGTTGGGACCTCCTTAACGAGGTGGTTCTAATGAGTGACCAGCTGACCCGGCGGGGCGGCGAGAGTGGCTCATTAATTGACCAGATGACTCTGGAGGTAGTCAAGGAGGTTTGCGCCCTTTGGCCCTCCATATGAGTTATCTTCCATGATTAGAAACCTGATTGGAAGTCCGTATTCCCGGCGGGGAACATTGATGGACTTCTTATCGGGTTGTGTGGGTGGGGCAGTCAGCGGACTGCCTAGGTAAGGCTCATTCACCTGGTGTAGCGCCAACCCTCCGTGGGAGGTTGTTTGATTAAAAGCTGTGGCCATTTTTAAGCCAATGCTGAGTCGCGTCTTCCTTCCACCAAATCTGGCCTCGTACCAGCCAATGGAGCCATAACATGCATGAAGGACATGTAGCTATGTAAAACTCACTCTAATCCAGATGCAATACAGAGACAATTCATTAACTAAACTAAGCTAGTGAATGCCCTTGAGTCAGGCGGTCCAGAGTTTTTTTAAATTATTATTATTATCGCCGTTATCATGACATAACAATCCTGAACTCTGGTTCAAGCCACTGGGGGATGTAATGTGAAATACATCCAGAAGAACTGGTCAACTCTGGTGTCAGGTAAGGACTTGCATCTTTTCCTGGGGGGAAATTAATTTTTAACAAAAATGGAGGGGAAAGTATCTTCCCCTGTGGACTGCTGCCTTTATTCCAGTATATTGTAAGCAAAGAAAATATAAGAAAAGTGTTTCCCCCTAAAGCAGGGGTTGTCAACCCCCTGGCCACGGCCCGCTATTGGGCCGCAAAAGCCTCAGCAGCGGCGGCTGTGCCTCCCTCTCCCCACCTCCCCGGATCGAGAAGCTACCCTGGCCGCGAGCGAATCGGCTGCCAAAGAGGCCGATTCACTTGTGGCCCAGAGAGCTTCTCGCTGCAGGGGGGGAGGGAGGCGCGGCCACCAGCACGCCAGCCGTTGCAAATGCACTTGCGTGGAGTTGTCGCGCATGCGCGCTTGTGCCTGCTGGGACGCAAACGTATGTGTGCGACAGTTCTGCGCAAATGCGTATGCGTGGAGCTGTCGCACATGCACTGAGCTGTTGTGCAAGCACATTTGCATCCCTGGTGGGGGCACAAACACACTTGCACAGCAGGTCAGAGCATGCACGTTTGCGCAGAAATGTGCATGCACGTTTGCGTCCCGGTCGGCGCAAATGCGCATGCACGACAGCTCCATGCATGTACATTTGCGCAGAACTGCCGCTCGTGCACAGCGCCCCAGGCCGCGCTCTCCCCACAACTCCTGCTAGTGGTCCCCAGCCTTAAAAAGGTTGGGGGCTGCTGCCCTAAAGCATCTGTTCTCCAGCGCTCTCTCTTTCTCCCTCCATGTACTTCGGCTGCCCACCTCTATCTGCAGCACCGTCATCACCTGTGTTCTCATACCACTTGTGCTGAACATAGTGGGGGTTTTGGTAGGGAGGAGATCTGATCAATCCGAAGGCAAGACTTGCTAAACAAGCATGCAAAGGATCTGTCAGGGCTGAGCCTGCTGACCCAAGATGCAAGAGGCGAAAGCAGCCATTCATGTGGGTCTGGAATCAAGAGCAGATGTATTGGCTTGAAGTGTCCCTGTTGAAGGCCTTCTTGTCTGTGGAAAGTAAAAGTGGGAAAGGAAAGGGTATTCCAGCGTATGTGACCAGATAAAGGCACCTCAAATGTTTCCATGATGGGCACACCCAGCTTAAAAATAGGAGCCCAATGGCAGGGTGGGACACCGTCAAGAGAGCTATTTTTAATTCACGCGGATGTGCCACAATAGTGTCAGCTTCCAGCTGAACGCTGAAAAAGGCAGAAGGACAGAAAGGCAACGAGATTTCAGGATACATTTAAGTGGGGTAGCTGTGCTAGTCTCCTACAAAACCAACAAAGAGACTGGGGGCACTAACAGATTTTTAGTGACTAACAAATTTATTGGAGCACAAACTTTTGTGTAGAGCCTACATGGGCTGGGGGGGGGGGGAATACCCAGCCCTGCATAGGCTCTTGCTACAATGGGTACGGAACAGTGTAGTTGTATGCAGATGTATGCCCTTCTAAACGCCCCATCATCAATGTGTAGGGTGCGATGCTGAGGACAGCACTACGAGGAGAAGCCGAGAACAGGACTGGGAGCATGCAGGTGGGCTCAACTGCAGCTGTTTTATGTCTTGTTACATAAAAAGGTTTAGAAATCTCTGTCCAGTGTCCAAGGTAAGGAGAGACATTCCTCCTAAGGACAACTGTGATTTGAAACCAACTCTGGACTATTAAAAACTGTATTATAAATATGGTTTGGTGGAGAGGAAATCAACCATGACTGACATTAGCATCCTATTGCATACTTGGGATCAATGGGAAGAAGAAGTCCTGTCGAGGATAAAGCCAGCCTGCCCCCTCATTTACCTTCCTCTCGCATCTTCTCTCTGGGTTTCTTTATGATACAGGCAAGCTGGAGCCATTAACCAAGAGTCTTGGACTTGCTTCCCAGAACTGCAACAGTTCATTAACATCCTGACTCCTTTCCCAGTTTCCTTGCTTGAAAACTTTTGTGCCCTACGAGGACACCCCTCAAGATTTATTATGTCTACTTATATCTATTTCCAGTATAGTTACACTTTAGGAGCAGAGCTCCTTGGCTATAAAGTTGCATACATTTCATTCCCAACAAATCAAATTAAAGGTGACTTCATAGGGCTATTTTTCTAAAAATTGGAGAGGATATATTTGTCATTCTCACTTGTGAAAAACTGTGGCGTGAAGAACATGAAGTTTGGTTGCCTCTTTTTTGTTCTGTGTGTTTTAGCAGAGATTATTATTTCTTTCACAAATATCAAGAACAGAAGTACTCTCCTTGTAAATGCCTGTTGAATTGCAGCAGTGTGTGCCTTCCATTTGGCTCACCCTGCGATCCCCTCCTGTTAGCTGTCTGCTCATATTCTTCCAGGGAGTGGGGCCCAAGAAGCTCATTGAATGCAGTGCCTGGCCAAAGAGATATATCACAGCCCACCCATTCAGCAGCTACAAACTACATGCAGCAACAGGCTTGTGAGAGGGAGCCAACAGGCCATGTGAAGGACCTCTGGAGGTCTGGACTGAAGGCAATTCTGTAGCTGCTGTCTACACCCACTGATCAAAGCTTACTGCTTGCATAGGGGGTTGAACACACACACATAGCACACACCTCCTTCTCCGAATCATTGATCATTGCAAAGTGAAGAAGACCAGCCATCCCTCCGGTTTGCTTCACTTTCCCACGGTTCTTGCCTTTGACTGTTAACCTTTTAAAAAAACAAACAATCTGGTGTTTATCACAGGTTGGACCAGCAGATATTGCTACTTATGTGCTTCTCTGATATGCAGGCCGTGAGGGCATGTACCTTTTCAGTGACTGACTGCTCCTGTCCTCTGGGACAGCCTTTTGTGTGGATTTTGTGAGTTGCCTTTTTTCAAAAATGCAGAATATACATAATTAAGTAAATAAGATACTTCTAGGCTAGATAGTTCCAGGTCAGTAGATTCAAGCAACCTGTTCTCTTTCTATCTCAAGTAATTTTCTTCAATCCCACAGCATGCTCAGAGTCTGTACAGGACAACTGAGTGGCAGCATAAGCTCCAGGCTGCTTCAGTTATTGACCCACATTTCTACAGGAGGTAGAGGGATATATATCAATCAATATATCTAATTCTTAACATGGACATATCTCTGGCTTGGAGCAATGAATGTGTTAGACATATCTTTCTAGAAACCTGGAAACACCCTAGATTTGCAGAAAATCAAAAAATAATACATTGAGAGATAGAAGCAGCACCTGTAGCTTTAAGAAATAAAGGCGCTTGGCTATTGCTAGGCAGCAACATTATTGCCAGCTTTCAGACCTTGGTTCCTATCAGTAAAAGACAGGGTAAGGGAAGAGGAAGGACTTATTCAGGCCACGTCTTGCAGCAACCATTGGATTACTTCATATCATATGAGTTGTGCAACTCACTGAAGACTGGCTCCTGGTTACTGTTGACAGCAGCCATCCCATGAAAACCAGTGTGGTCTAGTGGTTAGCGACTAAGATCTGGAAACACAGGTTCAAGTCAGAACTCTGCTATGGAAGCATACTGGCTGATTGCTATGGAAGCACACTACCTCACAGGATTGTTGTGACAATAAAATGCAGTATAATGAAAGCTATTGTGAGTCCCTGTGTAGAAAAGGATGGAGTATATAGGAAATATCTCTTCATAAATTCTTGCAGGTCTCTTCACAGTCAAATCTGTGTATATTTAAATCCAGAGACTGGAGCCATGAACTGACAAGGCAGATATTTCTACAAACCTGAAAAAGGCCCAGGTTTTCAAAATAGTCATAACAGGAAGAAAAAACAGGAGGATAAAGCCCTCCAAAAATATAGAAGCACCACCAGTAGCTTTAAAAAACAAATATCTTCTCAACAGCTGTTGGTTGGCAGCCACAAAAGTCCTGACTTCTGTTGGTAAAAAGCAGGGAAGAGGGACCTTCCCAGGGCTATTCTGGCCTTCCAGCCCATCACTGCTTCCCTCCCTGCTCTGGAGAGAGGACTGGTCAGGGCCAGGCCCAGCAGCAACCGCAGTGCAGCTTGCTACCATACAATTGGTGCAACCCACCCAGGCATGCCAGTGTCTATCAGATGTTATACAACTTGCCTGGGCCTGGTGGCAGCCTTTTCACAACCTGCATAGCTTAGGTGGGTCTGGGACTGGCCGCCACATGACTTATCTGAGCAACGTGCTCCTGTACAAATTTTTCAGTTTAGGCAGACTTTTCTCAGGGAAAGGCTGTCTGGGAGAGGGAAGGGGGGGGGGGAAGCTGGTCAGTATGGTGTACCATGGAACGCTGCCATAGAGGTTTTCTGGGTGACCTTGGGCCAGTTACTCTCTCTCAGTCTGATTTACCTCACAAATTGGCTGTGGGGATAAAATGGAGCAGAGGAGAATGATGTATCCTGACCTAGATTCCCATTGCTTAGAAAGGAAGTAAATTAATAATAGGCAGAGGGAAGCATATAAAATAAAGGTTTGTTGGTGAGTGAGAAGGACCGAAGGAAGCAGGGAATGGGGGAAGGCTATGCCAGGAGGAAAGAGAAAGAAATAGTGTGGGGAAGGTGATACTGGGGAAATAGAGTGCCCCCTGCAACTGTACAACTTGATTGAGAGTCAGCTTGGTGTTGTGGTTAAGAGTGGTGGCCTCTAATCTGGAGAACTAAGTTTGGTTTCCCATTCCCCCACATGCAGTCATCTGGGTGACCTTAGGCCAGTCACAGTTCTCCCAGGGCTCTCTCAGCCCCACCTACCCCACAGGGTGTCTGTTGTGGGGAGAGGAACGGTAGGCAATTGTAAGTTGCTTTGAGACTTCTTTGGGTACTAAAAAGCAGGGTGCAAAATCCCAGCTTCTTTGTGGGTTCCCACTTGTATATATACCTCAGATGCCTAGAGCTCTCCTGACTGCTTCCTTGCCTTAATTGGATCCAGACTGTTCCTCCTTCCTTTTTGGGCAGAGCTGAGGGGCAGTGTCATTCGTGGTCTCTGTAACCTCAGCATGGCTTCTCTCCAGCATAGGGAATGAGATCTCTCTCATGTCCCTGCCACATTCACAACTTTTAACGCCTTCCTCTGGAAAGGGAATCCAGCCAAGGGAAACCACAACTCGTGTTGTACAGAACCACAACCGTTTCATCTTTCCCTGACAATGAGCCACACTCCCTACTGGGGCCAAACCTTCCCTTGAAAAATAGGGAGGGAGGTGAGGTAGAGTAAGGGTCACAGCTTAAATGTGATCTGGTGTTTTCAGGTAGTTCATTCTTTGACGTTCTGTGATGGACTTTTTTGGAACACAGATTCCCTGTTCAGCTATGATATGAGTGAGCTGGCTCTGGTCAGCTTCTCTTTTCTCCCTGAGACTGCACAGGCCAGAACTGTGGTTAGCACACAGGGCTGTAGAATGTTTGTGAGCATGGTAAGAAATCTGCCTTGCCATGGATCCTCCCCTGCAACTGGAGGAGGGTACTTGTAATAAGTGAAATAAGGGCAAGAAGAGAGCTGGATGCCATTTCAAATGTTTGCCTGGAGTAAGCTGTCTTTGACTCCATGCTGTGGTTGCTGGGAGTAATAATTTAGCATAAATGCACATATAAGAATGTAATATGAAGAGCCTTAATCAGCCCAAGAGTCTGCTTCATCCGGCAGTCTGTCTTTAAGGCAGCTCGAGATGATTCTTCATGTAGCTTTCATTGGCAGTGGAGCGCCTGCACAACAGTTCTCCCCACATTTTCCTTGTCTCAGCTTTGAGGGACACTTTTTATTAAATTGGTAATAGACAGGTCATTACACTGTTAATCCCCCAGGACAATAAACTGGCCGGGCGGAATGCTCTGTCAAGTGCAGGGCCTTATATGGAACACAGAGCTGATCTACCGGGCCTCTGGTTGAGGCCTGAAATTATATCTGAAATCCACTGGCCTATCAGAATCCACCACACTATACTCCATTCAAAGGGTTTTGTATGACCCCCCCCCCCCACTCTTTCCTATATGACAGAGAGAGCTTGGCACATTTAGTAGTTAACTTTTCTGTTTTGAATGTTTTAAAGTTTATTTAACTTCAATTCCTTATTCTTATTTCTGTGTTTTTATTTGTAATTTTATTTTTTTGTTATCCGCCCTGAGTCCCTGGAGAGAGGAAGGAAAATAAATGTAAAAAATAAATACATAAAATTAACATCAATATATCTAAATCTCATAATGTTCATATATGTGGATACTTTAATCCAGAGATTTGAGCCAAGAACAGACAAGACACAGCTCTCAACAAACCTGAAAGATACTACAGGTTTGCAGAAAAATCCAAAACCTGAAAATAAAACCCAAGGGCATTAAAAAAAAAACCCTTTAAAATAATTGTGGGATTTTCCTTATAATTCTGCATTGCAAAGGGATGGATACTTAAAAAAAAATATATAGAAGCTCGGAACTGGTCAATTATGGCAATCAATCATCTTTAACCGCTCCTGCGGTTAAATAAAGCCCTAAGGGCTATTGGGGAGGAGTTAGGGCGGGCTCTGTCCGTGATAAAAACTCTGATTCGCCCCTCCAAGTGCTACTCAAGGGCCAAGCAGCCAATGGGGAGGCGCGCGAAGCGCCTTTGTATTGGCCCCTCACCAGGACAGACCAAAATTCCATTCACCCAGCCCAGTCTGGCTGCCAGTCCTCTCCTGACCACCAAAGGGAGAGGGGGGTCAGTAGGGCTGCCAAGGGGGATGAGAGCACAGACTGCCCCAACCCTCTTTGCCCCAAGGCTGTCCTAACTGTCATGTCCAACTGCAAATTGCCTCAGAACCCTGACAAAGCTGGCAGGAGCCGCCCCCCCCTTTCAGGCATGCTGTGAAGGAGCCTTTGTCAGGCCCTGACTGAGGGGAGGGAGGCGTTTTCCTTCAGAGAGCAACGCAGGGGAGCTTCAGGGCATTCCTTTTGAGGGGGAGGAGACTTTCCCCTTCTGCCAAACAGTTGCCTGACAGGGAGGCCACAGAAAAGCCCCTTCTCACTTAAAATACTGCTCTGGCCGGGGGCTAGACACAGCCAAGCCATGTTCCTTTCTTCTTTGCAACTCTCTGCAAATTTGAAGCCTACTGCACAGTGTTATTCTGAAAACGAAACTGGCTCTTTTGTCTCCTGTTTCATCTGCACAACAACCCTGTGCAGTAGACCTCAAGTCTTTCAATTCAACAACAACCTGTGTGGGAGGCCTTAAATGTTTCTTCTCTACCACAACCCTGTCCAAAGTAGCCCTTTCTGCCTGGGGAGCTGATCTTTATACTCTGCAGGTGAGCTGTAATTCCAGGAGCTCTCCAGGCCCCACCTGGAGGTTGGCTACCCCTGGGTTGGAAGTATTCCTGGAGGTTTGGAGGTGGGACTTCAAAATCGTACAATGCCTCAGAGTCCAGCCTTCAAAGGAGCCATTTTTGCCTGCAGTTGGGAGGGAGTGGTGCAGAGGTGTTCTTCCTGGCTTATGGGTTATGGCCAGCCCTTACCAGCAACTGTACAGGCAGACCAGCATCAGTCCTGTGAGTCTGGAAAGTGCAGGAAGATCTAAATAAATATTTACAGCCTGAAACTGTAAATAGAGAACAAGTAAATGTCTGGAGACACATGGTAACTGAATGACTTATTGGCCTGGCAAATAACCTTGGCCTGGCAAATAAAAAAACCTTACTAAGGTCAAGACTGCTGTGCACAGAGAGTCTTTCTCTTAGGGTTGCCAGCTTCCCTGTGAGGCTCGCTACCCCACCTCCCTTATGGGGAGTCTGCTATGGGGAGAGAAAGGGAAGTCAATTGGAAAATGCTTTGAGACACCTGAGGCCTGCTGGGTCACTGCGGCCCATTCCCAGTTCTCTCAGATCTCTTATAACCCCACATACCTCACAGGTTGACTATTGTGGAGAGACAAATGGAAAAGGTATTTGTAAACCGCTTTGAGACTCCTTTGGGTAGTAAGCAATAGGGTACAAAAATCTGTTCTTCTAAGGAGCAACCATGAAAGAAGCATATGGGCACATAACATTTTATCACCAGTGAAAAAATGGAAAAGAAGGAAAAGGGTGGACACCTGTGTACTGTGACTACCCCATGTGTATTAGGGCAGAGGGGCATTTCGGTGAATGTGGCCTAAATCACACAAGAAGGGAAATGATGCAGAACTAGGAGGAATTGGTTGCCATGTAATCTTCCCCTAAGAAGAGTCTCCAGTCTGATTTTCCCTTCACATATCTGAGGAAATGGCTCTGGAAACCACTATGCCAAAATTCCCAAAGATCAGTCCTCTCCCACAATCAATGAACAGTCCACACCACAGGTTCTTGACACCCATATCTCCACACCCATACCCTCATTTGCCACCATGCCACCACAACCTCCCACACAACACACACATTCCACCCCATGCTCTTACAGACTGGACAACTCCTCCCCTTCCTCTTCCCACTGCCAAGCTCTAGCACCCGTTGTGTTCTTGGATACAACGGGCTTTGCCCCTAGTTATGACATAAGGCCACAGCAATCTGTCAATTAACCTTCCATGGTCTGGGAAAATGTTGGCCAATAAAAGAAGCTCTGCTTTGTCTGCAGAAGTTCCCAGGTTCAGTCTCTGCCATCTCAAGTTAAAAGACCTAGATAACAGTCAGTATGAAAGACCTCAGCCTGAGACTCTGGAGAGCCACTATCGGCCTAAGTGGATGATGGTCTGATTCATGTGTGCATTGATTTGGGTGGGACCTACAAAAATGTGCACTATCCCATCCACGTGGCATTCAGTAATACTTTGGTTTTTCTAAAAAGTCCATACCAAAGTAGATTTGCAAAACATCCATGAAGAAGCAGCCTATCACTGGACAGCTGGGTGATCATTAAAAGCCCAAAAACAGACCATCAAGGCAAGAGTTCTCCCATGTAATTTTTTCCCAGCATCACCTGTCCCAAATATTGGCAGTATGGTATACGATACATAGAGTGCCTCTAGTGATGGAAGAGTAAGGAGATGACTCTTTTTAATTAGGAATTTGCTCTCTGCCAGGATCACCACTTTCTCTTTGATTTAGGTGTTGTTCACATGGTATGTTTGTTCTTTCAGATAACAAAATGTGTCTAAAGTCTAAAGATTAGGACCGTTTCAGTACTGTCTCACTGGAAAAGCTGTAACAATGTAAGATTCCCTTTCCTGCCTTTTCTCACATCACCAAAGTTATATTGGTGGAAAGGAATGAAATCATAGCTGCACCCCAACTTACCTTTATCCACTAGGCCAGTGGTCCCCAACCTTTTTATCACCGGGGACCACTCAACGCTTGACAATTTTACTGAGGCCCGGTGGGGGGGGGGTAGTTTACTCCTCTACTCTCAACCACTGCCCTAATGCTCTCTGGTCGCTATGGTAATGTTTAAACATCCCTTCAAAATACGATACAGACACGCCACAACAATGAACATAAGGAACATTTTATTTTCATGGAAATTTTAACTCATGACAATGACAAATCAATGGGAACCCTGAGCTTGTTTCTCTGCAACGAGATAGTCCCATCTGGGAGTGATGGGCGACAATGACACCCGAAGTGTGTTGTAAAGGGCCGGGGGGGGGGGATGAACTAAAGGTACGGGGGGGGGGGAGAAGGCGTCCTTTGCGGCCCACCTCCAATTCATCTATGGACCACATGTGGTCCGCAGCCCACAGGTTGGGGAACCCTACACTAGGCTATTTGCATAGTCCTTCCGTGCAGACACACCGTGATAACTCTGCTTTTGCTTAGAGATTTTCCATCCTGTATACAGCTATATGCATATTCACTGTATATATTTCAGACATGCAAAAAAGGCTCATGTTTCCGAGTTCTGTGGGCTTGGGGGGGGGGGGGGGACAGTCAAGCTACAGGCTACCAAAACCTTTCCCCTATCCCTCAAGATGGCTTGAGAGATATTTCTGCAACATTCTTCCTTCCTTGCCACAATTCATTTGGAATCAGATGATATTATTAACTCATAATTACTACATATTAATGGCCCTATATTGTTAAATGAGTATATGGATTGCCTGCTTTTCAAAAGCTGCCTTGTTGGGGCTTGGAAGGATTTCTCTGTTTCTCTGGCTCAAATTTTGATTGGCTGGGGCAGTTTTAGCATAAATTAACCTCCAATCAGAAATTCAACCCCATTGTGGTTTTAAAATGTGCTCATCCAATTTCAATAAAATCTCAAATTTTCCTGTGGTTTTGGTAGGATTACAATATTATGCGGTAACAAATTATGTTTCAGTGAGCTAAATTTCTGGGATTCTATCACTGACTTCTCTGGGATGGATTACTGGATTGTTCAATATTGAACCAAGGGTGTACCTATGGGGAACTACAGTGATGCTGAGCATTGCAAATATTACCTATTTTCTAGCCATAAAAAAGAAGGAAGCTGTGGTTTGCCCTAGATCCCATTATTTGTTAACTCTCCTGTTTTATTACCAAAAAAAAAAGTGGTGGTGGGGTGGTGGTGGATTGGAATTGCAAACCCAGTATGTATTGCAAAGGGAATTCCATAAGTACTATGTTTAACATTGTCTAATTGACTTAAATTGTGTATTCGCCTTTATGTATGCTATTTGTTTAATATCTTGCCAAGAAAGAAGGATCCGTCCTTTTGGTAAAAACAACTGAGTCTAAAATGGTACAAAATTTATTTCTGAGAGCTAGATTTTTAAAATGAGATTTTAAAATAGAGATTAGGAAAAATTCCTAGATAATTGCAGATACTTTGACATCACTTCCCGCTGTGGCATCACAGTGCCTTCAATGTCATTTTGCCTCCAAAGTTTTCTCCTGCTGCTCATGCAATTGAACATGGATAAAAGAGTGTGGGGGTGGAAGTTTGTCCACAGGGCAAGGGCACCTGGTAAGCCTAGGCCTCTTCTGCATGATGGATAAGCTGATGAAAACTCACTAAATACACCATTGTTTTTCTGATCTCTGCACAGAAGAGTGAATTTACTCCGCAAAACTGATTTTGCTCTGCATGGTGAACTGCCTCTTCGGTGCTTTAAGCGTCTTTTAAGCGTTGTTTCTGAAAGATGCTTTTCACCGATTCATTTCTCCCCTGCCTGCCTGAGACGGAATATTAAACATGCAGAGAAGATCTTTAGTTATGCAGATGAGTGACTGCATTTGAGAACAAAGCAAAGTTGGCAAAACTACAGGGGGCAGGGCTATGAATTGTTTCATGCAGAGAGCATTGCAATGTAGTTTTTCAACAGATTATATTCAATGCAGAACAACAATTGTAATATAATAAAGCGGTTTAAATTGTTTTTTAAACTGTTTTATTTGGCTCCATGCAGAATACCTCCTAGCTAGTTCCTGCATGCTACTTGGAATAAAGACAGCCTTCGGCATAATCCTGCTTCCTTTCTCTAAGGAGGGGGCAAAATTCTGCTGCTATCAGATTTACAGACTGTAAAAACAAACAAACAAAGACCAGTGAAAAGTGTTTCCCACCTCACAATCTCAGGTAAACTGTAACTTGTGCAAAATCAAAGTCCTTGATATTCAACTGAAGTAATCGTTTGGAAAGGAGGCCCATATTTATTGGAAGGATGCACACCTCTTGGTAGTTTATTATAACTCATATAATTTAAAGAAATCAACTCAGAAAATATTGGGGGGGCCCATCCCAAGTTTGCTTTATGAAATTGAGCAAAGAAAGCCCAGGATGAAAGGGAGAGGATTGTCCAAACTAAGGGTGGCCTATAATCATAGAATCATAGAGTTGGAAGGGGCCATACAGGCCATCTAGTCCAACCCCCTGCTCAACGCAGGATTAGCCCTAAGCATCCTAAAGCATCCAAGAAAAGTATGTATCCAACCTTTGCTTGAAGACTGCCACTGAGGGGGAGCTCACCACCTCCTTAGGCAGCCTATTCCACTGCTGAACTACTCTGACTGTGAAAAATTTTTTCCTGATATCTAGCCTATATCGTTGTACTTGAAGTTTAAACCCATTACTGCGTGTCCTCTCCTCTGCAGCCAACGGAAACAGCATCTTGCCCTCCTCCAAGTGACAACCTTTCAAATACTTAAAGAGGGCTATCATGTCCCCTCTCAACCTCCTTTTCTCCAGGCTGAACATTCCCAAGTCCCTCAACCTATCTTCATAGGGCTTGGTCCCTTGGCCCCAGATCATCTTCGTCGCTCTCCTCTGTACCCTTTCAATTTTATCTACGTCCTTCTTGAAGTGAGGCCTCCAGAACTGCACACAGTACTCCAGGTGTGGTCTGACCAGTGCCGTATACAATGGGACTATGACATCTTGTGATTTTGATGTGATGCCTCTGTTGATACAGCCCAAAATGGCATTTGCCTTTTTTACCGCTGCATCACACTGCCTGCTCATGTTTAGTTTACAATCCACAAGTACCCCAAGGTCTCGTTCACACACAGTGTTATCTAGAAGCGTATCCCCCATCCAGTAGGCATGCTTTTCATTTTTCCGACCTAGATGCAGAACTTTACACTTATCTTTATTAAATTGCATCTTGTTCTCATTTGCCCATTTTACCATTGTGTTCAGATCTCATTGAACTCTGTCTCTATCTTCCGGAGTATTTGCCAGTCCTCCCAATTTGGGGAGGCTTGTGAAGGGATTGAACCCAGAACAATCTGCCTCTCCTGGAAAGCCCTCTATCTGGACAACACCCTGCCCTATCAGGTCCTTTTCTGACCTCACACACACACTCCTCCTCTGAAGGGACGGGTGGTCAACAAAGTCATTAGTCAATATTTGTGCTAACCCTGATGCAGATTGTCATAGGGTGTCTCCAGAGGGCAGTCTCCAGGGTGGCCAGCTGCCTCACTGGTGTATTTCCCATTCTCACATCTGCCAGAGAACCTAGATATGCTGGCTGCTCAGGGCCTACACTGCTTTTTGGCAGGACCCACAGTTCTGCACCTGTCTTGCTTATCTATAAAAGCCTGAGGCAAACACATTCCTCTCTTAGATACAAATGGAAAATTTGAATATCTGATCCAATTTGCCTATTTAAAAGAGCAACAAATGGATCCAGAAATTATAACTAAATCAGCGGACAAATGAGGTAGGATTGTTATTTGGAATATGAATTATTATAAGCATGAAGCCATGAATCATAGAATCATAGAGTTGGAAGGGACCTCATGGGTCATCTAGTCCAACCCCCTGTACTATGCAGGACACTCCCATCCATAGCGCTCATCCACAGTAACCTGCCACCCCTTTGTCTTCACAGAATCAGCTTCTCTGTGAGATGGCTATCTAGCCTCTGTTTAAAAATTTCTAATGATGGAGAACCCACCACCTCCCAAGGAAGCCTGTTCCACTGAGAAACCGCTCTAATTGTCAGGAACTTTTCCTGATGTTTAGACGGAATTTCTTTTGGATTAATTGCATCCCATTGGTTCTGATCCTTCCCTCCAGGGCAAGAGAGAACAATTCTGCTCCGTCCTCTATATCAGTGGTCCCCAACCTTTCTGAGGCTGGGGACCGGCAGGGCATCGGTCTGCGCCCGCGCGGACCGTGCCCGCTCATCGGGCCGCGCCCCCGCATGCCACGGCCGCGCATCGGGCCGCGCCAGCAGGCCGCACATCAGGCCACGGCCACGGGCCCCGCCCGCACAGGCCACACCCGTGCATCAGGCCACGGCCACGGGCCCCGCCCGCACAGGCCACACCCGCGCATCAGGCCACGGCCACGGGCCCCGCCCGCACAAGCCACACCCGCGCATCAGGCCACGGCCACGGGCCCCGCCTGCACAGGCCACACCCGCGCATCAGGCCACGGCCACGGGCCCCGCCCGCACAGGCCACACCCGCGCATCAGGCCACGGCCACGGGCCCCGCCCACACAGGCCACACCCGCGCATCAGGCCACGGCCACGGGCCCCGCCTGCACAGGCCACACCCATGCATCAGGCCACGGCCACGGGCCCCGCCCGCACAGGCCACACCCGTGCATCGGGCCACGGCCACGGGCCGCGCCCGCACGGCTGCACGGCACGGCCCTGATTCCCTCTCCCCGCCCTCCCGCAGTAAGAAGCTTCCCGGGCCGCAAGCTTGCAGCCTGGGAAGTTTTTTACTGTGGGGGGGGGGGCGGGGAGAGGGAACCGCGGCCCGGCACCATGGCCTTCATGGCCCAGCACTGGGCCACGGCCCGCAGGTTGGGGACCACTGCTCTATATGGCACCCTTTTAAATACTTAAAGATGGTTATCAGATCCCCTCTCAGTCATCTCCTCTCCAGGCTAAACAGACCAAGTTCCCAATTGTATTATTCTATGATTCTACATTATTTACTTGATTTACTTGATATTGTTTTGGAACATAACAGTTTTGAATTTGAGAATGTATTAAACCTACAAACTCATGGCATATCGATGGGGTCAGCTGTGGTGTCCTCCACTGTAAACCTATTTATGTTGAATGTAGAACATAACTGGCTTTACAATGAGAATAATAACCCCTTTTTCATGGATATAATTTTGTATACCAGATTCTTAGATGATATTTTCATTATATATTGGAATAGCAATAAAGGTAAAGGTATCCCCTGTGCAAGCACTGAGTCATGTCCGAGCCTTGGGGTGACGCCCTCTAGTGTTTTCATGACAGACTCAATACGGAGTGGTTTGCCAGCGCATTCCCCAGTCATTACCGTTTACCCCCCAGCAAGCTGGGTACTCATTTTACCGACCTCAGAAGGATGGAAGGTTGAGTCAACCTTGAGCTGGCTGCTGGGATTGAACTCCCAGCCTCATAGGCAGAGCTTCAGACAGTGTGTTGCCCTAGCCGGGCACACGCAGGGTTAGTGCAAGGGCAAGCACAATTACCGAGTCAAGCAAGTTCAAAGCGCATACCAGAGAGTAGTCAAAAGTCCAGTCCGGGTCTTATCAGGAATGGTTAGCTGACGTAGTCCAAAGGAGAACCGAAAGAGTTTATCTTTACCAAGGTCAAGCCAGGAATCTGTGGAGCAGAGCTTCGCTGAAGCGTCGGGGAGCAGGAAACCAGTCAAGGCAACGGGTGGACATGTGCACAGGTTGCAGCCACACTAAGAAGCACTTTGGCTGTGCTTAAGAACAAGCTGAGCTGTCACACCAAGTGGCTGCACCTGGCACTCCGCCTTCCTCTGATGAATGAGCCCCACGTGAGCCCAACCTAGCCTGTTGCTGTAGTCTAAGCCGAGCACTTTGCCTGCGTGTTGCCAACGTTGTCCTGAGGTAATGCTGGTAATCCTGGTGCAGAGGGCATGGTGCTTGTCTGGCTGGGACCTGATATGATGCCAAGGGAAGCCTTGTTACAATATCGGGAACGGGAATCGATGTCTAAAATCACATGTTTGTTTGAATATAGTGGTCATGTCCAGGAAATCAGAAAAATTCTTTTTAAACACTGGCATTTAATTAATGATCTGCAAGGATGTGAACAGGGACTATTGTTAGCATAAAGAAGGAATAAGAATCTGGGTGAGCTTTTTTCCAAAAAGAGTTCGCTTACTACGGCTCCTTTAAGCAGCCTCCTGAAAAGGAGCACTGCTTGTGCTGTTTGTAAATACTTATTACCCATCAAAGAATTTCCAGAACCTAATAATGGATTTCATGTAAATATTAACAGCTATATAAAGTGTCTAAGTAAAAATGGAATCTACTGTATTAAATGTGCATGTGACAAGTTGTACATTGGAATTAGCAGCCACCAGAATACAGGAACCTCAGACATCATATTCTAGATGCTCCTCTTGTCAATCATTTCATTGAAGCAGGACACACATCAGATCAACTTCAATTTTTTGGCATCGAATATATCAACATCTTTACCAAAGAATGGACTTTAATAAGCTGTTCCATGCAAGATAATTTTTTTACAATCATTCCTTGGAGTCTATGAGCCCTAGAGGTTTGAACACAACCTTAGACTTTTCTTGCTTCTTATAAACTGAAAAGTGAATAATACCTGTTGGATAGCCATTGTAACCTTATAAGGAATTGTAAATTCATATTATTCACTGTAACTTTAACAGGAACGGCAGACAGGTGTTAATAATGAATGTATAAATCAACTAGGCTGATAGAGTGTGGTTGGGAGCAGTTGGATTACTAGCATCCCTACAGTGCAGAGCCAAAGGTCGGTGTATGCTTTAAACTATTTAATAGAGGAAAGATATGTATAAGATTAAGGAGCATTCTATTACATTGTGTGATAGAACATTTCATGATTTTAGGATCATATCCTTTTCAGGTGAATTATCCATTTGGATTATCATTATACTTACATGCAAGTGAGAGGTAGAGTATAGCTTTACTTATATAATTTCTTTCAATGTTAAAAGGTTTTAATTTCAATATTTATGTTTAGGACAATAACTGAGGAAAATTATCCTTTGAAAACGGGATATATCTAGGAACCATTTTGGTGGGATTCTACACTACAATAAAGCAACAAAGAACGAAGAGACCTTTTACTTTACTTCTGTATAAATTTTGAAAATATTTTTAGTAGTTTAGGGATAGGTTTTCTCTCTCTTATTGCTCCACTGTTCAGCAGAAACATCCTGCAGCCCTTTGGAGTCAGAACACTTGAGCAGGGACACCTCCTCCCTGATCATGCTGCTACCCTCTAGTTCCAGTGGGCTGCAAAAACTCTATGCACTAGGCACGGGGGTAGCATCAGCTGGGAGGGGGGTACTCCCTCACCACTTTTGTCACTGGCAGCTAGAGCCAGTGAGCGGGCATGGGAACAGGTACAAAAACCTCCCCCCTACTTACAGTGTTAGAAAAGGCATGGTTTTTCCTTTCCTTTCCTTTACCAAGTTGTGATGAAGCTGTGATGAAGTGTCCTGACTCTAATTCTGAATGCTTATTCCAAGAAGAATACTGTCCCCCCTGATGCCCAAGCAAGTAATTCATTTGGAGGTCCCCTCCCCTGCATAATTGACTGCCAAAGTGCTGACATGAGGCTGTAGTCATAGGCTTTGAAGGACACTCACACTCCCTAGCCCTTCATCCAGGCCCTAAAAAAATCTGTTAATGGACCTAGGGCAGATGCACATCCCAAAGGACCCCTCTGGCAACCCAAGAGATACCCATTTAATACAATTTAATACAGTCAAACATATAAGTGAGAGCAAGTTGCACATGCCCAGGTCAAAACAGATCCATCAAGCAGGATTTAAACTTTAATTTGAAAACAAAAGCTTCCCCTTTCCAAAGACTTCGTGCTAGGCCCTTTATTTCTTAGCTCCTGCTCTATCATTCCCCAGGGGTTTTTGACCTTGGCCACTGCCAGTGGATTATCCTGGGGTGGGACCTGTGAAATACCAGTGGCCTCATTCCAAGTGAACCTCCTGGCTGCTCCCGTTGTAGTCCCATCCCAGATTTAATATGTCTTGCAAACAGAACAGAACAATAGTGACTGGCAGCTTCCACATGGAAGGGTTCTGTCATTCCTATTACAATTGCAGAAGAGGCATTCACATTAACAGTGGATTTTCCACATGGGAGTTTCCATGCATTTTCCTTCATCAGCCCCTCAAGCCCACCATTTTCCATGCACACACCCCCTTCATTTCATTCCCAGGGGGCTTTTTGACATTGTTAGTTATAGCCTTATAGCTCACTAGTAATTGTTACTTTAAAAAGCACTTTAAAAAGATCTCTGGTCTCACAGGGCTGGCAGCAAGAAAATGGCACTGCTGTGATTGTGACGTTTGAAAATGTGCACCTTCCTGTCAAACCAGCCTGATTACACACTAGAACTGTGCTCTTCCCTTAAAAAATCAGAGCAAAGCAGGCATGGGAAGGAATATACTGAGGACAGGGGAAAGGTGCTCAGAGCATGACATTATGTAGATGCTTAAAATGTTGTAACCCGCTGCAAGGCAATACTTTGATAGCAGCAGGTAATAAATCTAAATACTAAGCACAGATAATAAATTAAAAGGTACACTTTTAGAAGCAAAAGTGAAGCATACCTGTGTGGAAGCCACCCCACGTGGAGAGAGGACTCTTCCTGAGCTGGATACACTCATCAATTTATCTTAAGGACTAAGATATGAGCAACCCTCCTTACACTATGGAATCCCAGCTTTGCAAAGCATCTTCACTGTCTATTCTTGCAGTCTCTAAGGCCAATTGGGGGGGGGAGCGGGGCTGAGGGGCCAAACTCCAAGACCTCCTCTCCCCATCTCCTCAGGTTAGCAGATCCATCTTCTCCTTCCATGAGCTTCAATTGCTTCTGAGGTGGCCGCCAGGAAAAAAGCCCAAGCTGAGCAGGGAGGGTGATTCTGTTAACCAAGGAAGGACTAAAAGTAAGACTTTGGAATTAGAAACATGTCTTGGCCAGCCCAGAATCTTCCTTCCTGCTTACTCTATCAGATATTAGGAATTTTTGCACCCTGTTGGTTCCAAAGCAGAGTTGCCAACTTCAGGCTGGGAAATTTCTGGAGATTTCGAGGTAGAGTCTAGGAATAGGGCTGCCGGGTCTCCCTAGCCACCAGTGTTGGCAGAATTCTAACAAAGGAATAGATGACCAGCTGTGTATAGAATAATTCCTGGAGAAAGGATATCAGCTACTGAAGGGCTTTCCCATGTATCCCAGCCCCAGCGAGGCAGCAGGCTAACAACTCATGGTCAACGCAGCCAACAGATCTAACATCATGAGGATAGCCGACTCACCTCTATCCCGCTGGTGCCAAAGATCAACACTGTCTCCACTCCGTGGCCTGGAAGGAAGCCTGTCTGGTATGAACTGAGCACTGAAGCTTCATCCAAGAATGCCAGAAACTGGTCTGCAGCAGACCTTCCAACCACTTTACCCAGAAATGCAAAGTGCAAGACTAGGTGGTAGTTGGCAGGGTCCCATGGATCCAGCAATGTTTTTCTTTCTGAAGGGCCCATTATGCACAGCTGCTGAAACAGCGATTTCGGGTCACATGGAAAATGCGGAGGGGGAACACCGGTTATGCACGGGAGGGGGCGCGACGGCGGCAAAACCCAGAGTAACCGATTATGCACGCGGCGATCCGGGCGCCGCTTCTGGTTGCGCCCCGGTCACCCGGAAGCTGCGCTTTCTTCCGCGTTTTACTAACGCAACTTTTTCAGCGGCATGCACCGAAGCTGCGGCCGGTTGCAGCCGGCTCCGTGCGTTATCGGTGATTTTAGTTGCCGCCATTCCACCCCGAATGTGCGTTATTTCCCCCGTGCATAATGGGTCTAAATCAGTGGTCCCCAACCCCCGGTCCGGGGACCGGTACCAGTCCATGGTTCTGTTGGTACCGGGCCGTGACTCCTCCTCGCCCTCCTCCCCAGCTGCTGCCTCAGGGGCTGCCCTGCCACTCTGCTGCTGGCTCACCTTTGGTGCTCTCCAGCAGCCACCATGGCTGGGGCTCCCCCTCAGCATGGCACTTCACAGCTGCTGCTGGCAGCGCCCCCCAGCGGGTTGTGGGAAAGCAAGTGGATCAGGGGTTCAGGCGGCAGCAACATCCCTTGGCAAAAGACTACCCTCCACCGGGCCTCAGTAAAATTGTCAAGCGTTGACCGGTCCCCAGTGATCAAAAGGTTGGGGACCACTGGTCTAAATGATGGACCTCTGCCTGCCTGCCTCAGCACCCCTGGACATTCCCTGGTTGACAACGTCCCTCAGGGGCCTCCTATCTGCTGGTCACTCATTTTGAGCAGCCAAGATGGACAGGGATTGAGGGGGCCAGTAGTTGCCCTCACCAACCCTAACATCTTGTCCACTTCAGCTAAAGAGAGCCACCTGAAGACATCAGACATTATCCTCCAAGATGGCCAAGAAGCCTCCAGTTCCCCTTCTGTCACAAGCATGGCAGGTAAGTCCTGGTGGAGCAATAAGACTATCTGTGAAAAAGCTCACTAATGTCTCACAGCTCAAATCTAATTGACTAAAATTTTGGCACCGCTCCTCGAGGGTAGTAAGAGACTGAACTGCCATAAACAATTGTGCTGGGCAAGAACTCGTGGATGTGATGAAAGTGGCGAAAAAACTCCTGTTTTGCCATCTCATGCGCCTTCATAAGCACACAGTAGGATGTTCTTGCCACTTCATCACAAGTCTTCCTCCACACTCGCTCTAACCATCTCACATCCCTCTTCTTCTCCAGTCTGAGGGAGGGCGTCCAAATCGGCCGTTCTAGGCTGACGCAGCCAGCGCCATGGGTGGGGGAGGAGAGGCGCCGGTGCCACTGTGTAACTCGGTGCAAACGTGCAGGTGCTGCGTCTCCCCCCCTCCCCCCCCCCCACGGCACTGGCTGCGTTGGCCTGGAACGGCCGATTTGGGCACTGGTGCACACAACCCTAGTCTGAGGTGAGGGCGGTTTGTGTGGGGCTGTGAAACACTTGCAAACTAAGAATAGGTCTGTGCCACAGTCACTGACATAACATTTACTCTCCTCGGAGATTCATGGGAACTGTTGCTCTATGAATGGGCATCTCTGACAGAGGAGTCTCCGTACCCTCACCAGCAGTTAAACTGGTATGAAACTCATATAGATTTACATTTTAGACATTATTGAAAGAGTTACCTTGGGTTAGAAATTATGTTCTGTAAGTGAAATAATCAACTTCTTGCGTCCCATACTGAGGTGTATATTGTGTCATCCCTTTGAAAATCTTCTTTTTTAATATGCAAACCTAGCTCCTTCCATGGTTACGGATAGTTTCCTGACTCCCTACATGGCCCCCTAGATCCTGCAGCCAGATAATTCTCTGTGTCACCTGTAACTTGACCCTCTGGAAACAGCCACACATTCTTTCATCTGCAGCTGGTGCTGTGATGTTGTTGTTCAGTAACAAGCTCTGCTATACATAAACTGTGTTATTCTTGTCTCATTTGATGTCCTGAGTCAGCCAACAGATCCCTTTAACCTTCACAAAAGTCTGCTTCCTTCTTTCCCAAACACGTCATAATGAGATCGGGTATTCCCTCCACAGAAAATAGGGATTTTTGGAGGCTAAACACTCTATAATTTTCCTTCATTTCAGTTAGTACAAGGTACAATTTCTCAGTCTCTGCATTATGCCATTGGAGACAAGAGGAGCTGACTGACTTTTTCAATGACTTCTGCCTAGCCTTGACAGCCAGTTGAGCACCATGTCTGAGTGGTTTTGTGATATATTCAGTGTCTACACTGGAAGGCTAAATAACCCATGCTCACAGAAAGACTGGAACTCAAGACGCCTGAAGTCTTGGCCATTCTGCATCAGACGACTTCACCTGTGGGAGTAAATGACGGCTTTTTCTTTCTGGTTTATATAAATGCAGTATCCATTCAAAATCCCCAGGACCCAGCCAATACTTCTTTTCCTCATGTGCTTGCTGTCCTATCAGTTATTCTCATAGATTGGAGAGCATTGACTTAGCAGTGATCTAAGATTCAGTGAAATGTTCAGTGAAATGTAGGTTTTTCAACCAATGGGCCACATTCTGGTGGCTTTAAATTACTGTTTTAGGTTTTCCCAAAACAAATGCCATATAGTAACTTTTACATGGATTTTGTTTATGATTTTTTTCCTGTAAACCAACTTAGCTACTTGCAGCCTGTGTTCTGGGTTTTGAATTTAGCATTGCCCTTGATTATTCCATAATGCTAATCTGCATTATTTGTCCATGTGTAAAATGGGAACACTGTCAGGGGAAGTCTGGCAATGTGAATCAGCCATCTGTGAGATGTTACCTTTTGATTGAATGTACTATGCCGCCTAAATGATTTTACAACAGCCTATGACATGTCGTCCATGTGCCCCATATAGATGACAGAAGGTTAGGCAGTCACATTAGGCTAGATTATGTTGAGACTAGCAAGTATTTGTTGGTACAAGGCATTCCCCATTTTTAAAAAGCAGTCCCATCCCCAGAAACGATGGAGGTGGGAGCCAGGGTGGGACAATTCCCTAGCGTTACGAATACTGCTGTCTCCTAACTTTCCCTTGGCTGACTGCTTGTGGCATGTGTCAGGATTTCCCCAGGTGAATCCACCTTATGTGATTACACTGCTCTTGCTACAAATCAGAAGATGTAGTGAGAACAGTGCTGGGAGGAGGTGGGAGGCTGCCAAAGTCTGAAACCCTGAAATAAAACTGTCTGCAACAGGTAATGATCGCGCTGAATATTCCTTGTGCGGAATGGCCCCCAAGGCTTCCATCAGCCCCATGGGTGTGGATCCAAATACAACTTCCCCCAGATCATCTCTTCATCTCAATGACTTCAGAAAACAAGGGACTTCAGTATCCACTACAAGCAATCACATCAGATCAGATAAATAGGGCTGTATCCTCTTGCTACCCCAATAATCAACAACATCCTGGTTTACCCTAGATACTAGCCTCCAGAACAAGAAATATTTGCTAAATGCCAGTGTGATGTGTCTGAAACATTCCAGTGAATGTGTTGCATGGAACTCCTGAATGGAGGAATGCAATAATATGCAATAATAAAGTACAGGGCAACATGAATCCATAATATAAGAAATGTGTCAAAGGAAAACAATAGGGAGATAAAAGGGGATGGGATAAAAAGTCCACTCTAAACAACCACGATAAACAAGCTTTGAGGAGTCATATGCTGTTTGATGGTCCAAAGTTCAGTTCTTGTGCCAGCTTCTTCAAAGTAGCATGCTCTATTTTATAATCAAAATGTTACCTCGGGTTATGCTGATGTGCTAGCCAATAAAACAATGTTGATAAGATTTCCTGTGTTTACCAATGATCATAGAAGACATGTGATCATTTGTTCTGACTGAGAACAATACTCTGGGAGAATTCTTGATTGGTTCCCAGGAAATATGATTGTTCTACCTAAGTAGAACTACAGGTATTAATATTTCTTGATGAACCCTTGATTACTGGATGGGAAACTATCAACATGGGGAAAGGTGTTAGAAATTGCTAATTTAGGTATGTAGATGTGAGGGAAAGATTGTTTGAAAAACTGACATCTGTAGCTAGCTGGGTGACCTTGGGCTAGTCACAGTTCTGTTAGTACTGCTTATTTATTTGTTTGTTTGTTTGTTTATTTATTTGATTAAAAGCTCACCACTCCCACAAGCAGGTAACAATGATCCTCAATAAATCTCCCATAAAATCAGCCCATAAAACTCCAGCATGCCTGGTGGCTAAAAACCCTCCCTCCCTTCTCCCATACAACATCCTGCCTCAGGGGTCCTGAGGAATGGCCTGATGACCTGGCCCAGCCTGGGGAGGAACCCCTGATCCCCCCCCCCCCGGCTTCAACCGAAGACCTGGCGGAAGAGCTCGGTTTTACAGGCGCTGCAGAACTGTGACAACTCAATTAGGGCCCTCAGCTCTCCCGGGAGCTCATTCTACCAGTTTGGCGCCAGGACTGAAAAGGCTCTGGTCCAGGTCAAGTCCGGGCAAGCTTCCTTCGGGCCAGAGATAATAGAACAGTTCTCTTATAACTCCCTCAGTTCCACCTATCTCACAGGATGTTTGTTGGGGGAAAGGAAGGGAAAGATGTTTGCACGTCACTTTGGGACTCCTCCACGTAGTGAAAAGCAGAGTATAAAAACTAAGCTCTTCTTTGTGATACAGGCTTCTTGAGGGCAACCAAATAGAAGTTTGTAGTGCCAGAACCAGTGTTTGGACCTGCATCACTGTATGTCTTCTAGCAGGGGACAATCTCCAGGGTGGAACACAGGGAAACCACAAAAGAGGGGGTGACCCCTGTTCCTTGCTTGCAACTCCCCCTCCCCACATACCTGCTCTACTTATGGGGAAAAGTGCTAACCTGATATCAGGAATCAGGCAGAGTTAGCGAGTAGAGTCTGTGACAAAGGGACTTCCAACGTCCAGGCAGGGTTAGGATCCAAGAGAAGATCTTTATTGAACAGAAATACTACAGCAGCTAACACAGGCCAAGACAAATTGAGCAAATGTCTTGGCAGAGACAAAGGTACATTAAACATAGGGGTGTACTTATAGGGGGGACCAAGCAGGAGAGGGGGGGGTGAAAACCAAAAATGGTGGGAAGGATACATTTTAAAAAGTTACAAGAGTTCGTCCAGGCATTTGATCTAAACTAACAGCCTGTTGAGACTCCAGCCTGTTGAGACTCTCATTTAGAGCGGGATAAGGATGCCCCGCTGAGGGCAGCTTTGGTATGCATCGGGGGGACAGGAACCAACCCAGAGATTTATGGTCTTATTACACCCGGCCTGGAGGAGTCCGGGAGAAAACAGATAGGAGAGGGGGCATGAATCGGGATTCATGACACCTGAGTGCATTTTGAAAAGTGTGGCAGTTGTATTTTTAAAAAGCCCCTTTGTCACATCTCCCCCCACCATGTGCTCCAAATGTCTTGCTTGCACAACTGAAGGGAGGCACCATAGTGGAGAGAATGCTCTGGGCTGGAATTTGACTCATTGTGGGATGATACACATCTGGTACATGGGAACGATGTTGGCAAAACTGTTCTCTATGGGAGTCGTGTTGATGTCCTTTGGGGGCAGAAGGGACTGAAGCCAGAATCTCTGAAGGATGGTGGTGATATAGAGGAAGAGCGCCATGCGGGCCAAGGCCTCAGCCAGGCAGATTCGCTTCCCTGCAACAAGACAGGAGGAGAATTGTCTGAGGAGATCAGCAGAGAAGAGCACAGCCCATTTCTTGTCAAAGGGACACCAGGGTTGAGTCTGCACTTTCCTTTTTATTCTCCCCCTCCTCTCTGCATTGTATTTGATTTCCATTTTGATTTGGGGCACTTTAAATTTACCCTCTGCAACATCCATGATTGATCCACGGTGACCCTACCTTTTCCCCCGTGATATCCAGGAGCGGATGTAAGTCACTATATTTGAAGAACCGGCTTTGGAAGCCCCCAGTATAAATGTAGATGTTCTGTGTTTTGCCGGATTAACTTCCTGCCCCGTGCCTCCAACACACTCTCGGTTGGAGTTCTGCCAGAATTTCAACTGGCCTCCAGACTACAAAGAACAGTTTCCCTGGAGGAAATGGCAGCTTTGGCAGGTGGAGTCTGTTCAGCTCCCTCCTGTCCCCATACTCTGTCTTCTTTAGAACCATTCTCCAAGACCCCAAGAATTTCCCAACCCAGAGATGGCAACCCTATCACTCACATCCACACAAAACTCATTCATGGTGAAAGCAGATGTTGCATCTAAAACATGGAACCAAAAACAAGGCATTTGAAAGATGGTAAAATAGTGGCAGGATTGCCAACTCCAGGCTGGAAAATTCATGAAGATGGGATGGAGCCTGTGGAGGGTAACATTTGGAAAGATGTATACGTCTGCCTTCCAAGGCATCCATTTTCTTCAGCGGAACTAATCTCCGTAGTCTTGAGATGAGTTACAATTCCAGGAGCTATCCAGGCCAGACTTGGAGGCTGGTAAGCTGAGGAGAGGCTCCAAAGACCGATCTCTCCTGTGCTGCCCTTTGGTGTAAAGCCTGTTGCAAGTGCAAACCTATGTAGAGCAGCTCACGGCCAAGCCAAACCTTTCAGCCTAGGAATGGCATTTCGAGCTGGCTTTATACAGGACCAGATGTTTTTCTTTGGGTGCCTTAGTGCTAGAAAAGGGGCTTATAAATATAAATATTAATAATTGAAATCCCCAGTGTAAAAAAGGGTTAGAGAAGAATGCTACTCCTGGCTAAGATGAAAGCCACTCCTGCATGAGACCTCCAGAGGGGACACTACCATAACCCCTCCCCCCCTCCAGCTCTGGTGATCTTCCTTATTTGCAAGTTTACCTGAGGAGACGGGCACAAGCGCATCATTTTTCTTGAACCTTCCATTTTCATCCAAGACATTTTCTGGGTTGAATTCTCTTAGATTTTTTAATTTCTTGGGGTCATTCAAGACAGTGCTGAGTACTGGACAGACTTCTGTCCCCTGGGAAAGAGAGAATTTTGAAAGGCAGGGTTTCAAGGTTTCAGGTAAGTTACAGCCTCACTATGACTGTTTACGCACTGGGAACTTCACTGCCCCAGCTCCCGTGCAGGAGCACAAATCAGGGGCAGATGAGGCGCACTGGGCCAAATGCTCCTCATGTGGGTGCAGGAAGAGGTGGGCCAACCTGCCACAATTAAAACTCCAACAGGTGAAGACCCATCAGCCGTGATACAGTAGAAGAAAAAAGGGGTCACTGCTATAGAGGAATTATAAGTAGTGAAGTTAATATTAGTAGACCCCTACAAATTTGAATTTGAGACCAGTTTGGGATTGAATTATACACCCAAAATATTATCAAGTTATGTTCAACAATAAAAAAACATTAATAGAGGATTGAGTTATTACAATATTGAGATTTAGAATTCACTGATGAAGAAATCGAAAATAGACATATACCTGGGAATTCGTTTTGAAATTGTTTTGAATATTGTGAATTTGGTTTGAACATTAAATCACTTCGCCATCATCAGTTTGAGACTTTTTTCTTCTACAGCTAAAACTCCAGCCTACAGCCCGGAATGAAACCTCCAGTGCGTAAACAGTTTATCAGAGCAAGAAAGATGGAGGGGTGAACCCTACACTCTCATTCCTCAGGAGATGGCCAGTTTCTCCTCCCTCCCTGTTTTTGGTGTGTGTGTGGGTGGGTGGGTGGATGGGTGCCATCAAATCTCAGTTAATTTATGGAAACCCCATTAGGTTTCTGAAGCTACAGTTCTTTAGGGGTGTTTTGCCATTACCTGCCTCTGAATAGCAACTCAGGACTTTTTTGGTAGTTTCCCACCCAAGTATTGACTGGAGCTGACCTTGCTTAGCTTCTGAAATATGATGAGATCAGGCTAGCCTGGGCCTTCCAGTCAGGGCAGGAGAGAAACAGCAGGATATGAAGTACAAATGGAAGAACATGTGGTCAATAGAAATGTGATAGATACACCATCTTACATAATGAATCTCTCTCACATGTATGATTCAAATGGATAGCAGTGTTGGTCTGAAGTAGCACAACAGAATCAGAGTCCAGTAGTACCTTTAAGACCAGATTTAGTCTGAGGAAGAATGTTTGCACTTGAAAGCTCACGCCCTAAATAAATCTTTGTTGGTCTTAAAGGTGCTACTGGACTCTGATTCTATCGTCTCACACGTATGCACACTCTGATCCATGCACAATTTATAATGCCCACATAGCTGACTAGCACCTCTATGTGCAGAGGCTGGATTTTGCATTTTTGCCCTGCTCTAAGGGGCTGTTGGAAAAAGGACATTGGAATTGACAGTCCTCTAACTGGATCCAATAGCAGCCATTCTTTTGGAAAAGGCTTCTCAAGGCTTTTCTTTTTAAAAATGTGCCCCATTTCTAAAGGACTGGAAAAGGTCAGTTTACATTCCAATCCCAAAGAAGGGCAATGCTTCATTGACTATGCTAAAGCCTTTGATTGTGTGGAGCACAACAAATTGTGGCAAGTTCTTAAAGAGATGGGAATACCAGAGCATCTTATTTGTCTCTTGAGAAACTTACATGCAGGTCAAGAAGCAACTGTGAGAACTGAACATGGAATCACTGGTTCAAAATTGAGAAAGGAGTTCAGCAAGGCTGTATACTGTCATCTTGCCTATTTAACTTGTATGCGGAGCACATCATGAGAAAGGTGGGATTACAGGAGTCACAAATTGGGATGAAGATTGCAGGGAGAAATATAAACAACCTCAGATATGCAGATGATACCACTCTAATGGCAGAAAGTGAAGAGGAACTAAAGAGCCTGTTGATGCGGGTGAAGGAGCAGAGTGCAAAAGTTGGCTTGAAACTCAACATCAAGAAAACGAAGATCATGGTATCCGGCCCTCTCAATTCCTGGCAAATAGATGGGGGAGAAATGGAGATAGTGACGGATTTCATTTTCCTGGGCTCCACGATCACTGCAGATGGGGACTGCAGCAAAGAGAATGAGGTGGCTGGATGGAGTCACTGAAGCGGTAGGTGCTTAAACTTAATGGGACTCCGGGGGATGGTAGAGGACAGGAAGGCCTGGAGGATCATTGTCCATGGGGTCGCAATAGGTCGGACACAACTTTGCACCTAACAACAACAACAAATATAAAAACTTCTTGAGTGTCATTTAAGCTGTGTAACTGAAAGGGGATTCTATGCCTTCCTCAGGTTCCTGGGCTGAGCACAGTCAGAATATTATATTGTGACAGGGTGGGACAACCAGAATTCTTCAGGAAAGGAGAAAACAGATAACTAAGATGGCTCAGTCACAGAAGGTAAAGAAAAATGGAGGGGAAAATCTTGCCTCTGAGGGAGGGAAGTGGATGAGGATTACCATTTGATGATAATAAGATTTAGGCAATACAATTATAAATAGCAGAATGTAAAACAAAGAGCTTAAGGTTTCACCAAAGGGCTATAGTTCAAAACTGCAAATATGTGCAGGACATGGAAACATAGAGCTCAAAAAGGAGTTCACAATTAGAATTAGCTAGTACTTTAATAGGTGGCAGTTTTAGGGGCTGACAGACATCACTTTAAAGAAAGCTTCAGTGCTGGAATATCAGGAAACCAGGAAGTGAAGAGTTAATTCTTTACTGTGACAGAGAGTTGTGAGCCCAAGTCCTGTTAGTAAGGACTCCTCAGAGGAAGGGTGTAGCCAGGAGTTCCCAGTTTCACTCAAGTCTCAGTTGGATAAAAACTTAAGCTCAGACTGATGCTCAACAGGCAGAGCATTCTGACCAGCAGAAGGAAACTGAGTCACAGACAAACCAAGGCTTAGACTCCAAAGTTGATGTAAAAGCCCATCATTCCTCTGCCCAGTCTCCATGTGCAGCTCCCTCTCAGCCTACCTGGCTCACCTGAGATAATCAATATAGGGTATGTGTGGAAGAGAGTTCCAGTCTAAAAAGTACCACACCAAGTTAGTAAGATGGTAGCTGACATCAGCAGTCTGTGAGTCAACATAAAGTGAAGATTGAGAGGCTTCTAGCATCCTAAATTAGATTGGGGCTAGGAGGTCTTTGTTGCAGATGCAACTTGGCAGTTTTACCTGAGATCCCTCTTGCCAAAGCTCCTGGACTGCCTAAATAATCTCTCAACCCACTTGTCTACCTGACCTTGAATTCCATCTGATTATTTGGTGTTCTCTCCTTGGACCCTGACTTTTGCCTACCTACCTTCAACTTAGCTCCTTCCAGTAGAGAGCTGAATCTTGAAACCAGCACACAGAAAACCTTAGTGACAGGCTTCTCCAAGCACTCTGATTGGCCAGCAACAGCTGTGAGATACATAATATAAGAGCTGTATTCTGAGGGAATTGACAGAGACCTTTGTTGAGAGAGGACCAGTTTGAACCTTAGCTGTTGAAACATCTAATCTTTGGAAAATTTAGTCAGAAGACACAGCTTTGACTAATTAGTCTGGATTCAGCCTAAGATGAAAGGTCTGCACAGACAATCAAACTGGGAATACCACTTGGTAGAGTGAATTGGGTAGTGGATTGAGACTCCCAATCAGGACAAAGGCAAGGAGAGAAATCTTCTAGAGAGAGAAGAAAAATCCCTGCCCAGTAAAAAGCATAAATTAGCTGTGAAGATTTTCCTAGGCTCATGTGGAAAGATACTGCTGTGGACACCATAGGAGTTAGAGGGAAAATAGTGGGGCTTTCCGCACAAGGACCAATTTTGCTGTGTATTTAATAAAATATTTTATTTGGTTTGACTTTAAGTGCCATTCAAAACAGGTTTAGAAAAGAGGGCTTCTATATCTTCCCTTATTGTTTCAGGACTGAGTTAAAAGCTAAATTATCTATTAGTGACAGGGTGGATCAGCCAGCTTTATTATTAGCAATTTTTAAAAACCATGCTACTTGGGTAACTCAGGGAGGTATCAGAATTTTAATTTTTTTGAGGGAAAAAATTACCTCAGTGTAGGGGGCTTGTCATAGGAGCTAAATAGTGCAAAAGGGAGAGGGATGCTTGGAAGAGTAACATTGATGGGAACCAAAGGAACTCTGCAAGAAAGAAAGGCAGAGCTAAAAAAACAAACTGTTGTAGCTTGGGACCAAAGGATAACAGCAGAACTGTAAGAGGTAGAGTAACAGAGTAGCTACTACAGGAATTCAGGCATATTTTGTTGTAAACGGATGTTTCCCTAGTCAATGTGGCTATTTCAGCCCACACAAAACAGTTTTGTAAAATAGAGTATGCCATCAAAGAAGCCCACACCAAAGAGATGAGCCCCTGTGAGTGTGGTAGGCCCTGAGTCTTGGCAGCTAGGATCATTGGCAGGGTTGCCTGGTACCACAATGAGCATGAAAATTATTTCTGGCTTTCTTCCAGCCCTGCTTAAGGAGAATTTTCCTGATAAAATAATATGGGAGCCAGGTACTTTGCAGTTCTTGAGTTTAACCCTTAGTATGTGCTTTATTAAGCATCTGGCTCCTTTCAATAGCTAGGCCAGTTCAGCTCATATATATTCCCCTCAGGCTCTTTCTGGGCTATTATGCATGTTCAGGTTTTCACCGAAATCATCATGGTGACCCTTTTAAATCATCATTTTTAAAAATGTTTGCGTTTATGCCTGTGCTCTGATACTGGGTTGTTTTTTTCTGCATATGATTATGCATTTGAGAGACTAGTAATGGCAAATCCTTAAGGGGAGCACTTCCTCTGTTGTACTAGAAGTTCATTGGCAGGCCATGGTCAGCTGCAATGTCAGCTGACTGCTACTCTGGCACATACTGCTGGCAGGGCCTCATGGGAATTGTAATTCATGGGCATGGAGACCTTAGCAAGACATTTCTTTGGGGGCACACAGCCTTTTGAATGCCAACACTACAACCTTTCCCCCTCAGAGGTATGCTGTTCCTTGTAGAGAGTGGATTGAAATGTTTGCAAATGCTTCTGAGGGAACGAATAAATTAATTTCTGCTGGTGTAATGTGCTGAAAAGACACAGTTGCCACTATGAGTGGGGAGGATAATGCATAATCAAAAATACTATTGTGGATTTTCCGTGGTGAATATGATGCCACATGCAAAATAAAGAAGTCTTTTTTTCAAGACGTTTTGTGATGTTTCCTGCATAACAGGCCTCTGTCTGCATCTCTCTTAAACTCTTTCATGTTTCTTCCCAGTATTTCTGTGTTTGTGCGATTGTTTTGGCTAGTAAGAGAGTACTGGTGATGTTCTCCTCCTTGAGATGCTACAACAGAGAGCCAATGCTATGCTAGATTTTGAGTTTGGAGACAAGACTTCAATTTCACAAGCTGGCCCTTGGGGAACTGCTAACACATCAAATGTAAAGTGAAAATGTGTGTGCACTGAGATCAGATTGGCTGCAGTACAATGGCTGCAGCTTGATACAAGGTGAGATTCCGTACAGTTTCAGAACACCACTCACTTGGCCTTAAAATATAAAGAGCTGTAGTGAGAAAGAGTACCATTCCTTCCCTCTTATATGATTCTTTCCTGGGATATGGATTCCCAGCTCTATATCAAACCATCTGTTGGATACTTGAAGTTGTTTATATGTGGGCTACACTGAAACCACCTCTCATTTCAACTATCACCAGGCACTACCAGGCTTTTAGCAATTAGTTAGGGAATGTGACATTTACTAAACCTGGAGAAGCCTGGAAAAGTGTGGGTTGTCAAATCAGCACAAAGTATCGTTACCGTGGATAATGACAGGGGCAATTTCATACAAGGTGCTTCCAGGTACTAACTTGTGCCATTCCCATCAAAGAGATATGTTGGCTCATCATAGAGATGTATAGCCTTGTCCCATGCAATGCTTTTCTTATACAGGAATGGTGAAAGTGGACCTCACATTAAAAAGTGTGATTGAAGAATCTGAAAGACAAAGTGGTGTCGTGTATTGAACTAGGGCCTGGCAGAAAGACCTAGGTTTGAATCTCTGCCATGGAAGCTTGTTGGGTGGCCTTAGGCCAGTCACACTCTCTAACCCACCTCACAGGGTTGTTGTAAGGATAAAATAGAGGGAAGGAGAATCATGTAAGCCTCTCCATCCCCACTGCAGAGAAAGATGGGGTATAAAAAATAAATTTATATATTCAGTTTTATTTTTTTAAATCTGTTTAAAACTAGTTAGTTAAACCTTTGTTTTATAAGCTGCAAAATTACTTGCCCTTTGAATGTCCCTATGTGCTACAGACAGTTCTTAATGAGGAAACTATTATAAATTTCTGTTCCTTCTTTCATTTCTCTCTACCTTGATTATGTCTCCTCTTATTCTCTGCCAATTTGCTTTTCCCAGACCCTCTTCACATGCATTCCTGCCCTGTCTTCTTGCAGAGTTCAGGGCATGCCTCTGGTCGTTTCCCTAGTATGGTGAAAGCAATGGGTTGTTAATGATTTGTAACCTTGCTTTGCAAATGGAGTTTCTGTTCATTAACAAAATTGGGCTACTGCAGTATCAGAATGGAAGGAAGAAAGAAGCTTTTGTCTTAAATCAGCAATAGGCCAAAGCATCAGGAAAATAACCAAAACTGCCTGAGGAGTCTTCCTTTCAGAGAGGCAATATATATTCATAGGATAAAATAGGAAGCTAAGAAATCAAGGGGATAATGAAAATACAAGTTTTGCTTCGCATTTAGGAGCAGAAAGGTTTTTCCTTTGATCATGTTTGCCAGTGATCATAGTCCTTTTCAGATTTTACAACTATGCATATCCATGATCCTCTTGATATACAAGGTATATACCCTATTGCGGCGGTCGGCAACCTTCTGGCTGCCGCGGCCCACTACTGCGCCGTAAGGGAATAGGGCGGCCCGGGGCCTGGGGCCCTGCAAACGCGCGGCAGCCCCAGCGCAAACACACATGTGCGGACTTGCCGCGCGTGTGCGTGTGCGTTTGCGTCAAAATGAAGCAGTCTTCAGGATGTCAAAATGAAGCAGTCTTCAGGAGGACTGAACTATCCTGTGTTGTTAAAGTGTTGACTATTGGCCTTGCTTCAGTCCCAGATATGATAAATATGATTAATAAAAACATTTATTTATTTATTTATAATTTATATACCACCATTCCCAGAAATTCTGGCTCACAGCAGTTTACAACATCTGTCACCACTCCACGGGAGCGGTATAAATAAAAGCCTAAGGGGGTAGCAGTGGTCCGTGTCTGGGATGGGCACTTCATGCCTGCCGATCGGGCCCTCCACTTGTCAGTCCCGGCCCAAGGGGCCAATCAGCAGCCGCATGCAGCGCAGCTGCTGATTGGCCCCTTGGCCCCGGATGCACGGATCAGGAGCCTCCACTGACTTTGGCCCCCTGTCGCCATTAGCAGCTGCCCGCCGACATGCCAAGTAGGCAGCGGCAGGGCTGGGGCTTTGGGCGGGGGTGGGGGGAGACAGCTGTGGGGAAGCTGGCCTCCTTTGCCTTCCCTGAAGCCTCGCCATGGCCGGGGGAGCCCCGCCCGGAAAAGGCTTCAGGGAGGGCAAAGGAAGCCTCGAGGCGGCCGGAACCCGAAGACTTGGGGGGGGGGGGCTGCCTGCTAGCACCCGCTGTATTTTCAGTACAGCGGGCTTACCTCCTAGTTTACAATAAAACAATAACATCAGAGCTCATAAAACAGCAACCCAATAAAACATATTAATATTACATAATCCCAAAATGGTGGTAATAATTAATACAACCAGACCTTTAATGCTATGGAATTAGATGTTGGAGCAGCTGATGCACATGCTATGGGGAAGTTCCTGCCGGTCTAGTACCTGAGCAACTGGGGGGGGGGTCTAATTCTCCCGGTACTTGTTGCGCTCAGCCTCAATCAAACACCAGGCGGAAGAGCTCTGTCTTGCAGGCCCTGCAGACCTGAGAGAGTACCGACAGGGCCCGCAGTTCTTCTGGGAGCTCATTCCGCCAGCTAGGGGTCAGGACTGAAAGGGCCCTGGCACTGGTTGAGGCCACCCATACTTCCCGGTGTTGTAGCCCATGAAGTTGTTATCTGCTGAATAAAGGACCTTTGGAATTAAACTGGAGGCATTATTATAAAACACAACATGTGGCAATGAAGGTGGGATGGGTTTTTTGCCTTTGAATCTACAGGCACCTTTTTTGCAAAGCCAAGGTGAGCCTCCCATTGCTTTTGCTTCAAGGATTCATAGTTTTGATAATTACCAGCTTGCAATTAGTGACACAGAAGTGTCTAAAGGAAGGCTTGCATTGTGTATTCATTCTTTGGGAGTAGAAGGGCAACATATCTTTTATGCATTGCTTCTTGCTGATAGGAAATATGACATGGTTCTTGCTGTGCTGAAGAATTTTTTGTGCCACAGGCCAATGTTACTGCTAATCATTATAAATGTTGGCGGTGTGTCCAGAAACCAGAGGAGTTGGTTTTACATTATGTTGCAGTGTCCAGAGAATTAATTGTCTCCTGTGATTTTGGTGCACTGACTGATGAGATGATTAGAGACCAACGAGTGGACAAGATAAAGGGAAAGGCTACTTTTAGAACCAGAACTGACTTTGGAGAAGGCTGTAACAATTGAATGGCAAATCGAAACAGCATTGAATGAGACCCAAATGATTAGTATGAGTACTGGAGATGTACAGAAGGTGGAGCTGCTGCAAAGACCCTTGGTACAAGCTCAGGACATTAGTAAGGAACTGAGAGAGCAAGTTGAAAAAAGGGTGAGCCAATGAAGTAGAATATCAACAAAACAATGCTTTCATTGTGGCTATCCTGACTGTCCTGCAAAAACAGTACAGTGTAATGTCTGTAAAAGTTGGGATATTTTGCTTTTGTTGTTGTTAGTTGCGAAGTCGTGTCCGACCCATCGCGACCCCATGGACAATGATCATCCAGGCCTTCCTGTCCTCTACCATTCCCCGGAGTCCATTTAAGTTTGCACCAACTGCTTCAGTGACTCCATCCAGCCACCTCATTCTCTGTCGTCCCCTTCTTCTTTTGCCCTCGATCGCTCCCAGCATTAGGCTCTTCTCCAGGGAGTCCTTCCTTCTCATGAGGTGGCCAAAGTATTTGAGTTTCATCTTCAGGATCTGGCCTTCTAAGGAGCAGTCAGGGCTGATCTCCTCTAGGATTGACCAGTTTGTTCGCCTTGCAGTCCAAGGGACTCACAAGAGTCTTCTCCAGCACCAGAGTTCAAAAGCCTCAATTCTCGGCCTTCCTTACGGTCCAACTTTCGCAGCCATACATTGCAGCTGGGAATACCATAGCCTTGACTAAATGCACTTTTGTTGGCAGGGTGATGTCTCTGCTTTTTAGGATGCTGTCTAGATTTGCCATAGCTTTCCTCCCCAGGAGCAAGTGTCTTTTAATTTCTTTGCTGCAGTCCCCATCTGCAGTGATCTTGGAGCCCAGGAAAATAAAATCTGTCACTACCTCCATTTCTTCCCCATCTATTTGCCAGGAATTAAAGGGCCGGATGCCATGATCTTCGTTTTCTTGATGTTGAGTTTCAAGCCAACTTTTGCACTCTCTTCCTTCACCCGCATCAACGGGCTCTTTAGTTCCTCTTCACTTTCTGCCGTTAGAGTAGTATCATCTGCATATCAGAGGTTGTTGATATTTCTCCCTGCAATCTTGATCCCAATTTGTGATTCCTGGAATCCCGCCTTTCTCATGATGTGCTCCGCATACAAGTTAAATAGGCAAGGGGACAGTATACAGCCTTGCCGAACTCCTTTCCAAATTTTGAACCAATCAGTGATTCCATGTTCAGTTCTCACAGTTGTTTCTGGACCTGCATATAAGTTTCTCAAGAGACAAATAAGATGCTCTGGTATTCCCATCTCTTTAAGAACTTGCCACAATTTGTTGTGCTCCACACAATCAAAGGCTTTAGCATAGTCAATGAAGCATTGCCCTTCTTTGGGATTGGAATGTAAACTGACCTTTTCCAATCCTGTGGCCATTGTTGAGTTTTCCAAATTTGCTGGCATATTGAGTGTAGCACTTTTACTGCATCATCTTTTAAGATTTTGAATAGTTCAACTGGAATGCTGTCACCACCACTAGCTTTATTGTTGCGCAGACTTCCTAAGGCCCATTTGACTTCACATTCCAGGATGTCTGGCTCCAGGTCAGTAACTACCCCATTGTGGTTATCAGGGATATATTTTTATATTACAAATTAATAAAATATTTTATTGAACATAGAGGGGAAAGGTCAGGTGAAATTAGGGGTAAAATTACCTTTTGCAGATGCCATGTTTTTAGCCCAGAATTAGGCAGAGGCACAAATAAGGAAGACAACTGGAAACATCTAAGTCAGCTAAATAAAACCCCTTTCTCCCTTTGCAGGTTTTGAAGCCTGAGTTTGCTGCCTTTGCTGCAAGTCTAAGGGCCTCTGGTTCTCAGCCTGTGGCTTTCTGTGAATCGTGACATCAGAACCAGAATCAGCCCCCGCCTGGGAAGTCCCTGTAACTCATTGGTTGCTTTGAGATTCTAATGGAGGTCTGTGGGGTTAGATATTTTTATTTAAACGATCTTGTGTGCAAGGTGCTTTGAGCCACCAGTAGGATAAAATAGGATAAAATATTTAAAAATAATAGGATAAAAATAATTAAGTGATGAATAAATAAATGCTTTTCTTTGAGCCAGCTTCCTAAGAGGATCAAACTGTGACACTTGAGACTATTGGCTGCCAGCAGTTCACATAACTGAATGCTGTTCTCTACATAAAAGCCTTCCATATTCCAAATGAGATATCAAGGAGGAGGGTGCTGACCTGGCCTTCTCCTTAACATTGTAGTTGTCTGAGTGGTCTTGTTCACACTAGCATTCTGAAATGGCACGGCCCAGGTGGAAGTTTAGTGAGAAGTGGGCTAAAGTCTCCCAGTAAGTACGCAGGCAGGGCACCACATTCCAGACTGAGCAGCCAAGTGACAATGAAGCTACTACTTACATGGACTCCTAATGGCTTCGTGACATGAGCTAATTGTCTTCTGAAGGCTTTGTGGTCTGCCATCCATCGTGCCAAATGTTAATCCTGCCGCTCTAATCCACTTTGCTGTCCATCTTCACCATTTATGAAGGGAAACTGTATTCTGTGGAGAGGGTTTGCAGCAAAAGGGTGAGGAGGTTTTCCTCCTAGTCTACCATCCCACGGCCAGACACTTATGTGAACACATGAAGCTGCCTATGTCAAGTTGGTGTGTTAAGGTCAATATTGATGGCTATGATTGGTAGCAGCTCTCCAGGGTGTCAGGCAGTGGTCTTTCACATTGCCTACCTTTTTTCTTTCTTTCTTTCTTTTTTTGGCAGCAGATCACAGCCAATTTATAACAACCTTGTAAGGTTTTTAAGCAAGAGGCAAACAGAGGTGCTCTGCCATTGCCTGCCCCTGCATAGCCATCCTGGGCTTCCTTGGTGGTCTCCCGTCCAAGTAGTAATGAGGGCTGACCCTGTTGAGCTTCCAAGATGGGATCAGGCTTGCCTGGCCTGTCTAAGTCAGGGCATCACCTACTATTTGTTTTTTTTAAATGGCAATGCTTGAGATTGAATCGTGCAAAGCAGATGCTCTACTATTGAGCCACAACCCCTCCCATAACGTGCTTACAGAAGTTGAATACCTAGGGCCGTTCCGCATTCGTCCAAAATAGCACAATGGTTACTAATTGAAATCGCTACAGTTTTGCCGTTATGCACAACGTCGTTGACAATCTGCAACACTCCTGAAACCGATCCGCAAAAAGCGCTTAGTTGTAGCACTTTCAGGGAAATCCCAAAAAGTGGATTCACCCTCCGGAAAGCGCTACACTCCTGCAACTAATCTGCAACACTAGCGGAAAAGTTCTGTGCATTACCATTGTTGCGGTTTCTGCAAAATCCCTCCCCCTGGCTCTCTCCTCTGATCTTCCGGTGAAGCGATCGCCATTTTTTTTTCTCCGAGCGAGCGGAGATCAACGCACCGGCAAGCCTTCGTTTACCCAGCGAGGCTTCCCCGGCTGCAGTCCCTCTGTTCAAAGTTACCATGCACAAGCAACACAGAGGTCCGTTTGCTGATTTATTTTCTCTTTATTTTTCACACTGTTTTCGGCCGAAAATCGTGCCCGTGAGGGGGGGATTTTTTTTTTCACTCGGGGGGAGCGTGGCAACGATGAAACGGCAGCTCAAACACCACCTTCTAGCTGGATGGGTCTCTCCGTTGCAACGAACCAAAGCAGATTCGTTGCAACGTGTGTGTGTTTTTTTTTAAACCTTCCTTAAAGGGAAAGGGGCTGTTTGGGAGCATGATAACGGCTGCCCATTGGTTGCTTGACGGCCAGGGGCGGGACACAGCTCAGCAATATCGCTTCCTGGCTAGCGATTTTTGCAGAGACCGGAACCCTGTGGAAAACGATAGAAACGCAACTGGATTCCACTACAAAGGCAGATATGCATAATGACGAATTCCACTATTTAAAATGGCGATTTTTCGTTCCGCAAACAATTTGCAACATGGATCCCGGTGCGGAATGGCCCCTACTCTAAGAATAATACCATAGTTTTGGGAGGGTAGCCATGTTGATTTGCAATAGAAGAGCTAGAAGCGAGTCCAATAGCAATTTAGAGGGAAACAAGGTTTTCAGGGTATGAACTTTGAATTTTTAAAAGCTTATGCCCCCAAAAACATGTTGGTCTTTTAAGGTGCCACTGGATTCTAATTTAGGACAATAATCAGCAGCTGAAGAGAACTGACCTTAAGAATTATAGTCATACTTACTAACTTAATTCCAGAATAAAACCAGAGTCCAGGAGCACCTTTAAGACCAACAAAGTTATATATTCCCTGTCATGTAAGATGATCATAGTCTGAGGAATATTGCTTGTACTCGAAAGCTCACGCCCTGAATAAATCTTTGTTGGTCTTAAAGGTGCTACTGAACTCTGATTTTATTGTGCTACTTCAGGCCAACACGGCTACCCACTTGAATCTAATTCCAGAATGGTAGCCACACTCTTTCTTCATGTTTTACTGAAAACATCCATGTTCATCCTTCCAAACAAAACATCAGGGCGGCTTCATTAAAACAAAACACACAGTTCAAAACTCAAAATGAACCTCAAGCCACTTTAAAGATTTATGATCCTTCCAACACTGCGGCCCATTCCGCACAGATTCATTGTACCAGGAGTGTGGCAAATTGTAATCGCTACTAAAATGCAGTTATGCACAACGTCGTACACAATCTGCCACACTCCTGAAACTGATCAGCAAAAAGCGCTGCATTGTAGCACTTCCAGGGAAATCCCAAAAAGTGGATTCACCCTCTGGAAAGTGCAACCAATCTGCAACACTAGCAAAAAAGTTCTGTGCATTACCATTGTTGCGGTTTCAACAAGGTCCCTCCCCTGGCTCTCTCCTCTGATCTTCCGGCAAAGCGATCACCATTTTTTTTTCTCAGAGCGAGCAGAGAGCAACAAACCGGCGAGCCTTCATTCACCCAGCGAGGCTTCCCCAGCTGCAGTCCCTCCACAGAGCTGTTTTAAGTCACCTAGCACCACACAGCCCCGTTTGCTGGTTCCCTTTATTTTCGGCCGAAAATCGTGCCCGTGCACGGGGGGGAATTTTGTTTTTCACTCGGGGGAGCATGGCAACGATGAAACGGCAGCTCACATGCCACCTGCCAGCTAGATGGGTCTCTCCGTTGCAACGAATCAACGCAGATTCGTTGCAACGTGTGTTTTTTTTTAAACCTGCCTTAAAGGGAAAGGGGCTTTTCGGGAGCATGATAACGGCCGCACATTGGCTGCTCTTTTGATTGATGGCCAGGGGCGGGACAAAGCTCGGCAAATATCGCTTCCTTCCTAGCGATTTTTGTCAAGACCGGAAACCTGTGGGAAACGATAGAAACACAACTGGATTCCACTACAAAGGCAGGTATGCATAACGACGAATTCCACTATTTAAAATTGCATTTTTTCTTTCCGAAACCAATTTGCCACATTGATCCTGGTGCGGAATGGGCCTGCATGCTGATATGGAGACCTTAAAAGCATGTTCTAAGAGTCCTGCCCCCTGTGCACATACACACATGCAACCCAATGAGCTTTGCATACTGTGTTGTGTTACTATGGAAGATATAACATCGTTTTTGGATTTTGCCATGAACCAGCATTAATTCTGATACAATCTATCCAGTTATGCTGAAGGATCCATAATATAGTTAAGTCTGTAGACATCTTTGACATTTTGAGGAAGGGAACTGGGTAATACCACAAAATGGCTGTAGTTCCAGAGCTCCCAAGCCAAACTTCTTCTTATGATGTGATGCCCTTGTCTTGGAATGGGTCCCAAAGTCCTAAAGCTGATAGCTGCTGGTCTTCTGAATCACTTGTATCCAAAAAGGTGGAGGAAATTTAGGACTCACTGCTTTCGTGTTTTGGGGAAGAAGCAAAAGGACACCTGGCAATACATTGGAGATAACCAATGTGTTAATACAAATTTAAAAAATATGAAAAATTACCTTTTTACAAACATTAAAAAGTATTTACCATATTAAGCTATTACAACTACCCAAATGGTTAAATCTGCCTCTTGGTGCCAAGATTCCCCCAAAGGATCTGCCAAATAAATTCACTTTTACACCTTTTTCAAGAAAGTTATCAGCTCTGTTTATGTCCTGTTCAATACAATTACAATTATTGAAAAATTCTCATTCAACAGGTTCTCACTGAAGTTTCTCTTTGAATTTTTTGTTGAACAATGCTACTTTTTAAAGTCAATTAATCATAGTGGCAGACCTGATGAATTTTGTAGCTGCTCAGCTCATGGGTGTGAAACAGCTTATGGAAAATATATGTTTACCTTTCTTGATGCTTTTATTTAAAGTGCGGGTTCAGACAAACTTTTTCAGGAAACAAATGGTTCACAAACATCAAAGGTGGAATTATGGGAATCGAGCGTTTTGCAGCAATGATCGTAATACATTAACTTTAATCTTCACTCAGATTATCCAGTTAAAAGGAAAGACGCTGAGTCAATTCGGTTTCATTTTGAAGCATTGGAATTTGTGAGCAAACAACAGGAGATGGGCAGATCACTTTGTAACTGACCTATGGCTTTTCGTATGTTTCCTCTGGCATCCACACACATTGTACTTAAGTATTTTCAGCAATACACAATTATAGCAGCCAGAAAACCTTGATACACTAGAATCCATCAGATTTTGATCAAGAAACGCCCACAGCCGGACAGCCTAAGCTGGAAAAGAGCATATATCAAGTTATTAAAAGGCTTCCTTCTTGGATAATGCAATGTTTTAGTCAATGGAATTCATTCTAGGGAAATGACTAAGGGCTGTTTTCTACATCACATTTTTTCTTAGTGTCACGTGTGACGTGTGCTCCCAGTGTTTACCTCAGCTATAATATCATTCATGCCACAATAAACATAGTGTGCTTTGAGCATGATGACATCTCCACACAGAAGGAAAAGACATCAGAAAAAGGATCTGAAATGTATGCGTGTATGAGGAATGAATCAAGACCCATACTGTCCTGATGGAAGCAGCAGTTCACACCTCAGCACTGTATAGGTCTGAAACCCACAAAAGAAAGCTAGTTATCCTGCTTGTAAGATTGCAGCAATCAGTACATTGCCACCAGAAAGATGTGTTGTTGTCCCTACAAACATCCTTTCTGGGCTAAGACACTTGTCACAATCCATGAGGGAGGCAATGTTATAAACAAATTCCAGAGCTGCCAACAGGCCCAGACCTCAAGCTCAGATGATGGAAATGATGGCCCTGGGCAACGGAGCATCTGCTATTCCTCCTGGGTAAAGAAGTGAGGAGTATGAGGAGAAAACACTTTATGTAGGGTTCCCCCCTCCCCTCTCTGAAGAGCTACCTGCCAGGCTCTGTAAAACAAAGGAATGTTGCTATTTTAAACTGAAAACAAGGTTATTGCAGCCACTGATTATTTCTACAGGCAGAGTGAAATGTTGAAATACAGGTGCAGAAAATGATATTTGTGAGATGCTACATTCCTAAAGTCCCTGATGATGGTTCTAAAGTTCCACCTTTGACATCCAAACTCCAAAGCATCTAAACAGGGAGCCAAATTCCAACACCATATTATCAACGCATATCCAATCTCGGCAGAACAAGAGAGAAGTAGAATAGTAGAAACGGGTACTGCTGAGCACTGACTGGTGGTTGGATGCTTCACAAATTATCAACAGATGAATGGCTAAACTGGAAGATGAAGATGACCTTCAAAGTAAGTCTATAAACTGCCCCATTTAGAATTAAACTGGGCCTCTTGGTCTTGGTTTCTGTGTTTACTTCTGTTTATACGAGATTCACATACAATGTGGAAAAGTAGTGCTGCTTCAGTTAGGGCCAGACCTCTGAAATATCTGTACTCCAGATCTGGCTGCAGGACCCGGAATTGGACTCAGCAGAAAGACATTTCATATGATTCAAAGGCAGCTCAGAAGTTACAAGAAGAAAAAATGGCTTTTAAAGCACTGCTGGGATTGTTTTAGGGTACTGCTAAACATCTTAATAAAGATTATCCAGACCCCCCCTAATTTGTTTCCAACACTGCAACATATATAGCGTAATCCTAAACTGTATACTCAGGAAAAAAACGTTTGCATCTAAAGGAATTTTCTCAGTAACAAGTATGCTTAGGATTGAAGTCTTTCTTAGCTTATTAATTAATTATTTTTAAACCTTTTAACTAAAAGAGTGTTCCCCATTTTTATTTTAAAATGCTAATAATCACTAATATAAATACTTATGCAAATAGCAGACACCATCTTGAAGATACCTTTCTTTCACAAAAGAGGGAATGGTTCTTGCTTTATCAGATGATACAAACATCTTCCAGAAATAAGGTTTTTCTCTTTAAAATGTTTAATTCAAATACAGATTTAACTGATTCATCAGGTAAAAATCCTACTTTGTATCCAGTCCACTAGAAACCCTCAGTGAGCTCGCAAATAACACAATTATGTCAGAGATAGTTTAAGAAAGTCCTAAAAATTAAATAGCTATGACAGCATTTCTCAATTTTTTTTACAATTGCGAAATATTCTTCAGGCTTCGAGAAACCCCAGGAGCCGAGTGATCATGCAGAATATGGTCGGGAAGCATAGCTGTGTACATGCCCCTCCCACCCCCTCTAGGCCCATTTTGGCCCGCAGGCTGCTACTCCCGCCCACGTCGCACTGCGAGCTCCCATGGCAGTCACCCATTCTCCTCCAGCGCCAGCCCCCACCCCACGTAGGCATGCAGGTAGCAGTTCAGCTCCCGCAGCTCGCCCTCCTCGTCCCACAGCTCACCCTGCATGGATGCGCCTCCACCCACTTGCTTCACCAAGCGTGCTTGCCCCAGCAATTGATTCACCCAGTCTGCTCCACTGCTTTGAGTCTGGCCCCAACTGGGCGGGGAGCGGGTGGCCGAGGCCAGACGGCCCGAGGAGGTAGCCAGAGAGTGGCCCCTGCTGGACATACACCCTGGCTCTGCTCTCAACCCACCTGTGTTGCCTCCCCCAAATCCTGGGTTTTTTTGGCTTCTCCCCCACCCTTCTCTCCAAGGGGGACCAAAAGTGGCCCACATCCCTTTACTGGGTGTAAACTGCATGTAGCTTCTATTCCAACCCCAGATCGATTCAGTCCCTGCCCTCTACACAGAATGCGATTTCCGTTTGGATTTTGGCCGATTTAAATTTTCCTTCTGCAGCAAGAAGGATTGATCCGGAGTGACCCTACCTTTATTGTGCGATATCTCAGAGTGCTGTTAATCCTCAATATCCATCTGGGAAAGAAAGCTCCGTGGTAGAGAACCTCTGATAGGCTACACCTGGTCATGTGACACACTTGCCTTAAAGAAGAAGCCCCTAATTTATCTCAACTTCTGTTGGTCCTGGATTTTTCCTCCCTCATCTGCCTTTTTCGATCCTCTCCCCCTCCCCTCCAAGAAAAGAAAGAGGCTCCCTGCCTGGCTCCTCTCCCCCCCCCCTTTAAGAAAAGAAAGGAAGAGGCTTGGCTCCCCCCCACCTTCTGAGCCTCCCTAACCACGTGCAGAAGACTTTCCTGTTTCAATGGGGAGGAGGGGGGGAGAGGAAGATCCGAGTTCAAAGCAATCTGAATTCAACAGGATTGACAATGGAATAAAGAAAGTAAGTGCAGACTCTGCCCTGATGTCTCCAAATCAATTTTGTCTGAGGGAGGGTGCCTGCACACGAAAGCTGAATAAATTTTTGTGGGTCTTAAAGGTGCCCCTGGACTCAATTTTTGTTCTTCCAAATCATGTATGTATGTATGTATGTATGTATGTATGTATGTATGTATGTATGTATGTATGTATGAATTTATTTATTTATTTATTTATTTATAATTGCATTTATATACCGCCGTTCGCCAAAAGGTCTCACGGCGGTACACAATCATGGTTTTTCCTTACTCGGTTCATACCTCGCCCTTCTCTCCAAGGGGGTTCCAAGGTGGCGGACATCATAACAGGGTAGATCGAGATAGCGTGTTTGTCTGTCTGGAGCAGTGGGAAAGAGCAAGATCGATGGGACAAGAGGCAGAACTCAACTGAGAAACCCCCTCCCCCCCAAAAAAAATTATACACAATAATTAACAATGGATCTTCACGCTACTGGTCAGTTTCGTTTTAATTTCTGTGAAAGAACACTTGCATAATTTTACTGTTGGGGGTCACCGCAACATGAGGAACTGTATTAAAGGGTCACGGCATTAGGAAGGTTGAGAACCACTGTCTTAGGATCTTTGTGCCCTGCCCCTAGCTCCCAAGGTACACAAATTGCTATAAAAATAGAGCAGAGATGTGAAACCCAACCCACTAGTGGGCTGCTACTTTCAGATCCTTTCTTCTCATTATATGGTAAATATATATTTCTCTGTCCTGACTTCTACTCCTGTAGAACCTGATCATCTCTTTACTTTAATCTGTATGGTTGCTTTAGTTTAAATTGAATGTATGTTGTTAACTCTTTTTATTTGTTTCAATAAAATTTATTTTTATTAATCTAAAGAACTGTCTCTGTCTAAAATTTCTTACCAGATACTCTCTTCATATACACTGGTGGACTACCTTGATCATTTCCCCTCTCACATTGTTTAATTGTCTCCTAGAATTGCTAATTCCCCCATCATAAATTCAAGAGACAGGTAACAAACAAAGGCCCATTCTTGGGCTGTCCACCATTACTGGAAAACAAAGACTTTCTTAACACAGAACTTCTGGCCTTTTAACAGTTGCCAGAGACATGGAGAAAAAAAGCAGGAGAAGCTTTTCCCAATATTTTGGGCCATTCCGCATTCGTCCAAAATAGCACAATGGTTACTAATTGAAATCGCTACAGTTTTGCCGTTATGCACAACGTCGTTGACAATCTGCAACACTCCTGAAACCGATCCGCAAAAAGCGCTTCCTTGTAGCGCTTTCAGGGAAATCCCAAAAAGTGGATTCACCCTCCGGAAAGCACTACACTCCTGCAACCAATCTGCAACACTAGCGGGAAAGTTCTGTGCGTTACCATTGTTGCGGTTTTTGCAAAGTCCCGCCCCCTAGCTCTTTCCTCTGATCTTCCGGCTAAGCGATTGCCATTTTTTTTTCTCCGAGCGAGCGGAGATCAACGCACCGGCAAGCCTTCGTTTACCCAGTGAGGCTTCCCCGGCTGCAGTCCCTCTGTTTAAAGTCACCAAGCTGGTTTATTTTCCCTTTATTGTTCACACTGTTTTCGGCCGAAAATCGCGCCTGTGAGGAGGGGGGTTTCACTCGGGGGGAGCATGGCAACGATGAAACGGCAGCTCAAACACCACCTGCTAGCTGGATGGGTCTCTCCGTTGCAACGAATCAATGCATATTCGTTGCAACGGGTGTGTTTTTTTTTTTTTTTAAACCTTCCTTAAAGGGAAAGGGGCTGTTTGGGAGCATGATAACGGCCGCCCATTGGCTGCTTGACGGCCAGGGGCGGGACACAACTCGGCAATAGCGCTTCCTGGCTAGCGATTTTTGCAGAGACCGGAACCCTGTGGGAAACGATAGAAACGCAACTGGATTCCACTACAAAGGCAGGTATGCATAACGACAAATTCCACGATTTAAAATGGCGATTTTTCGTTCCGCAAACAATTTGCAACATTGATCCCGGTGCGGAATGGTCTTCACTATGCAGGAAAGTTTCTCCTACTACATTTCTGCATCTCAATTTACAGTAGGGTTGCCACGTCCTCCCTAGCCATTGTCAGGGGATGTGGGGGTAGGATGGCTAGAACAAGGTTGGGGTGGAGCCTGCGGAGGGCAGGAACCTCAATAGAGTATAATGTCAGATAGTCCACCCTTAAAAACATCAATTTTCTCTAGGGGAACTGATCTCTGTAGTCTGGAGAGGAGGTATAATTCCATGGGATTTCCAGATCCCACTTAGAGGCTAGCGTCTCTAAACTAGAGTTAGCTAATAATACCATGATCATCCAATAGCCCACCCCCTGAGCTCTTCTCTCTGCACTAGATCCTTCCTTTATCACACAAGAAAACACCAAAGGGCATATCCTTCCAAAGGCTGTTGTATTTCTTGACGTGAGGCTCAGGAGCCTAAAAGTACTTAATACCACATTTCCAAACATTTTCTTTGGTTAAAAAAAAGGGGAAAGGGGGGGAGCAAATGATAATCTATCATCCAAAGGCTTCTGGGATTTGAAGTACTGGAGGTCTTAGCAACAAGCTAAATACAGGGCCACTTAGTGTTCAATTGGGTAGCTGGATCGTATGTACTGTTTGTCTACATAAAAGTATATAATTTATTCAAAAATAAGTGTTCAGGATTTGTCTTAGGCAGCATTCTTCAGGCTTCAAGAAACCCCTGAAATGACACGATCGTGCAGAATTACAGTTGGGAAGCATAACTGTGTACATGCCCACCTGGGGCCCCTCCCCTTCCCACTCCCTTCAGGCCCATCATTGGCCTTTTGGGGAGTGGGGAGCAGGTTGACATGACCATATATATGTTTAACAATTTAAAAAAATATTTTAAAAATTAATTAACTCCCACCTAATCGGGAAACCCTTCCAGGGCCATCAAGAAACCCCAGGGTTTCATTAAACCCTGGTTGAGAAAGTGTGATCTAATGAAACTTCTTTGTCTTTAAGCATCTGTGTGGCAAGCAGAATTTAAGCATGTGAAGCCTTCCCAGACACCCAGACATAGTGGTGAGGACAGCTTCACTAGCTCCCAGGCAGCCAGCCAGCCACAGGAGCCCTGCCAGGAACAGAGCTGGTGAACATATGTGTAAATCTTGTCCTTGGTTTTAAAATCCCTTATTCTATCCAGCAGCATAATCAATAGGCATTATCTCAGAAGACTATAATTTTACAGTAATCTATCTCCCCACCCCCACCCCCTGCACAGAGTTGCCAATTGTTTTTTGGGAGAAAGGGCTCATGTGCCTTTAGCTCCTGCCGAAATTTTGCAAGAGTTCTCCTTCAGTTTATCTTCATGCCAGGAAAAATGTCATTTGTTAAATTTCTGTGGGTTAGACTGCAAGCAGAGCCAGTGTAATGAGTGGCAATTTTAGGAGTGCTTCCCTTGTAACACTTTATTTGAACATCAAGGACTTATAAAATGGAAGAAACTCCCTGACAAAGAGCAGGACACACACCTGACAAATGTATGTGCTGTGAGTGAGTCTGCTAAAGCCAACCTCAGCTTTTGAGCACAACTTTGAGCCCTCCTTCCCAGAAACCCTTGCCCATTTGGGAGTGGCTAGGCCCATGGACGGGGAGGTTTTCCTCTTTTGTTATATCTTTGACCTAACGATTTATGAAGGGAAAGTTCTGATTACCTGACACAGGAGTTCCTTATAATGCCCATAGCTGAAAAGAAAACCCAACTGAATGTTAATTCGTTAACAGTTAGACAATGTACCCCAGCATTGTGAACATCTGTCCTCTGCCCTTTGAGCAAGTACAGTGCACACAGCTGGCAGTCCTTCCTCTGCTACCCCTCCCCTGCCTTTTTAGGATCTGTTGCGTGCATACAAAAAATAACAAATACGAGCAGGGCCTGCAAGCAATTTCCCGTTGGCCAACACCAGCTGCGATCGTTTATGCATTTAATGACGCGATAAGGAGCATGTCAACAATGACCCAGCGGGCTTTCCATCAGGCACCTGCCTACGTTCAAACATTACCCTCCCCACCCATCTGCCAGAGGCTGAGTACTGCTGCCATCTCTGATTTCTGAGGTAATTCTTCAGATGTTTTCCCCAACTCCGACTGCTGTACACATTGTTCACAGGAGCTCCAACTGCAGCATACATTTAAATGGCAAAGACCAGCTTAACAGGGCCAGGCAGGGCTGGAAGTGTGCCTTGCTCTAATGTGGCCACAAGTCATGTACTCTGCAGGATTCTTCAGCATGTTAATGAGGATGCTGATGCTGATGGCTCATGCAGGGTGCTGACCAGGCCTGTCTAGGCTCTGCTTGCCTTTCACCTGGTGCAACTGAATGTCTGTCTCGGGGCACCCAGTAAGCCTCCAAAGAAGCCCAGAAGTTTATTCTCCGAAACAGCTTGAAATTTGCCGATGCGGAGGATTTCTAGGTAGCACTCCAGTGCTGTTATCATTGATCAAGAAAAGCTTGCCCCTAGCATAACTATGCCGAGAATCCCTCTCCCGCAACCCCACAAGGTGTCAAAAAAGGTCCCTGAGGCTGCATGCTTATGAGGGACTGTCCCCTAGGAATTCAGTGAAATTTCCATCTTACTGAAGGGCCAGCCCACTTGGCATAGTGTTGAACTAGGACCTGGGGAAGATGGATTCAAATTCCCACTGTGCCATGAAACTCACTGACTGCCCTTGGTTTGCAGCCTACCCTATCTCACAGGGTTGTTGTGAGGGTAAAAGGGAAGAGATGAAAGAGGTAGATGAAAGAGGTGCTTGAGCTTCTTAAAGAAAGGGTAGTATTTAAAGGCATTAAAGAAATAATGCGTGAATAAATGGGTTTAGAGTAGTGCAGGAAAAAAGTCCTACCCCCAGCCCTTTAGCAATCCTAATCCTATAGTACAGTGGACGCTATGGAGTTACCAAAGCTGTGGAGCAGTAGGCCCAATGTTAATTAATCTATAGCCCAATACTATGAGCTACCGTGATGACGGTTGTTCATAACTATGTACTGGGAATGCTGTGTCACCACCCTCTCATAATACATATTGTGGTGTTTCCAGGCCATATCCAAAATCTCATGCTAGCACAGCAGGCATTTTTATGGGGGGTGGGGGTGGGGGTGGGAACCCACTCCAAGCCAGCTTTGTTAATTTTACATTTGACATGGTTAACATATCAGCAGTCAAAAAATAACCCATAATCCATGCATGGGCCACGCCCAGCTAAGGATGAGTTCTGGAAAGAGGTATTTACTTATTCTGCACAATATAGTATTACTTCTTGAAACTCAAGTTTGTTATTTGGACCACTAGGGCTATTTTAAAACATACATTCCAGGTGTCATTTACTTCAGGGCATGAATTGAAATTATTATTGTAGCTGGTTTGGATGAAAAGTATTTTGTTCTAAAGGTCTGCAAATAGTATTCACTGTGTTTATGATTCATTGTGCATGAATCATGCTTGCTGATGGCCCATCCCTGCTCTCTTCAGAGATTCTTTTACTGTCACCACTATGAAACCCTTCAATCTGCTTCAAGTAGGATCATATCTGTGTTATTCTGCTTGCAGGGCAGTGTTAAAACCTAAGTATATATTTCTGTTACTTTGGTTTTGGAGCAAAGTGACAACTGCCTGTCCACAGGAAGGTAGTTAGTCCAGTAGCACCTTAGAGACCTAATGCTCTTTAATGTGCCACTGGGCTCAAATATAATTTATTTATTTATTATTTCGACTTATTGCCCGCCACTTTTATAACTGACTCATGGCGGGTTACAACAGTCTGTTAAAACCCCCATTAAAACCCATCCAGACATTCATCAGTACAGACTCTTAAAACAGACTCCTAAAACAATGAAAAAACATGGCAGTCACTCAACCACTAGCCCCTCAAAAATTTAATATAGGAGTGGGAGTGAGAGGAGGGAGCACAGATCTCATGGCGGGTGCTACGCTCTTAACGCTGGGGGGGCCATCAGATCTTCCTCGCCATGAGGGCCTCAACCATAAACCTGGTGGAAGAGCTCTGTTTTGCAGGCCCTGCAGAATGCTGAAAGCTCCCACAGGACCCACAGGTCCTCTGGGAGCTCATTCCACCAGGTAGGGGCCAGGACCAAAAAGGACCAAAAAGGCCCTGGCCCTGGTTGAGGTTAGGCGTGCCTCTCTGGGGATGGAAATGACCAATAAATTAGTGCCCACAGAGCGTAAAGCCCTGCAGGGGGCATAGGGCAAAAGGCGGTCCCTCAGAAATATAGGACCCAGAGTGTGTAGGGCCTTAAAGGTCAGAACAAGAACCTTGAACCAAATCTGGATGGCAACTCGCAACCAATGCAGCTGGCTCAGCACAGGCTGGATATGGACCCTCCAAGATGTCTCTGTGAGGACCCTAGCGGCTACATTCTGCACCAGCTGCAATTTTTGGATCAAGGACAAGGGAAGGCCTGCATAGAGTAAGTTCTGGAGATAACTGTTGCATGGATCACTGTGGCCAAATGTTCAGAGGATAGGTAGGGCACTAGTAGCTGGGCTTGGCGAAGATGGAAAAATGCCTGGTGGGCTACCTTCTTGACCTGCACCTCTAAAGTCAGTGAGGTGTCAATGGTCACTCCCAAGTTCCTGGCTGTGGGCATGCATCCCAGCCAAGGAGGGTAAGCGCACTTCCTGATCCAACCCTCTGTCACCCAGCTACAGGACCTCCATCTTGGAGGGGTTGAGTTTCAGGCGGCTCTGCTATAACCATCCAACAATGGGTTCCAAACATCTGGCAAATGGTTCCAGGGAGGAGTCTGGACAGCCATCCATCTGGAGCTGGAGCTGGGTGTCATCGGCTTACGGATGACAGCCCAGCCCGAAGCTCTGTCCCAGCTATACCAGAGGGTGCATAAAGATGTTAAAAAGTGTGGGGGAGAGAACCACGCCCTGCGGAACCTCACAAGGGTGTTAGTAAGAGCACGACTGCTCATCCTCCACTGCTACCCTCTGGGTCTGGTTATGGAGAAAGGAGCATATGCAGCCAAGGGCTGAGCCCCGTATCCCCATCCTGCCGATGTGGTGGACCAGCAGTTCATGGTTGACCATATAGAAAGCAGCCAACAGTTCTAAAAGAACAAGCAAAGCTGACCCATCTCGATCCATCTGGCAATGGAGATCATTCATCAAGGCAACCAGAACCATCTAAGACTATTTCTGCATGAGGAATTTGCCCCTGCCCGGCCTCTCATTGTTCATAGGTTAAATGCCACTTCCCGATGATATCGGCAGCAACCAGCAGCTGTGCAGTGGTTGCCATTAGTTTTCATCTGGTTTGCTCTGTGATGAGGGAAATCACAAAAAAAGATTTCCCTTTCTTGTCACGCTGTAAATCAAGGCACAAATAGTGAAGCCTGTCTGAAAAGAGAAACATGCGACAGTCTTGCTAGTGTTGTGCCCACCCTCTCCCCATTTCCAGATCAGAAAAAAATGGCACGGTATGCATAGCTACAGGTCCACAAAGCGACATGCCCTCAGTACAAATTAAACGTTCTCTTCAGTGTGCACAGTAATATTTGGCTCAAGCGACTAAAACACATTCCTGTTTGTGTTTTCTGGCGGTGGGGTATGAACAGGGAAAGGGGGGGGGGGTGATCCAGCAGCCCTCTCCCTATTAGCTTGGCATCCATACTCTGTGTTTTATTGTGTTTTATTGTGAAGACACAATCATTGGGGTCCAGTTACCATGGCCAGCCTATCACAAATCTACCCAAACATAAAGAGAGACCATTATACAAAGTATCCCAAAAAGGGATCTAAGGAAATGTATTACTGTTGTGGTGTTTCCCCATAGCAATGCGGAAATGTATAAATATATATATTAAAGTAATTTCGGGACTCGGGGGGGCGGGATGGAAGTTTGAGTCCCCTAAACCAGTGGTCCCCAACCTTTTTATCACCGGGGACCACTCAACGCTTGACAATTTTACTGAGGCCCGGTGGGGGGGGGGTAGTTTACTCCTCTACTCTCAACCACTGTCCTAACGCTCTCTGATCGCTATGGTAATGTTTAAACATCCCTTCAAAATAAGATACAGACACGCCACAACAATGAACATAAGGAGCATTTTATTTTCATGGAAATTTTAACTCATGACAATGACAAATAAATGGGAACCCTGATCTTATTTCTCTGCAACAAGATAGTCCCATCTGGAAGTGATGGGAGACGATGACACCCGAAGTGTGTTGTAAAGGGCCGGGGGGGGGAGAAGGTATCCTTCGGGGCCCACCTCCAATTAGTCGACGGACCACATGTGGTCCGTGGCCCACAGGTTGGGGATTGCTACCCTAAACAACTGTTGTAAAGGGATTTGTGGCTTGCGTTGTTTGACAACCCGAAGGGGGGGGAAGTGCAGGTTGTCCAAGCTATAGGCTTCTCCACCGCCTTGTCAGGAAGGGAAAAGCTGTGACAAGGCAGCGGGATAACGTGGGAGGGATCTCCCATCAGGAAGCGTGCAAATGCGTGCTTTCCTATTGCGTGTTTGCAAGCAGGAGATTGGGCGCTTTTTATGCCTCCATGCAAAAATGATCTTTAAGTGTTCTTGGCTTCTCGGTTGCTCAGTCTCTAGCTGTGTCTAGACTTCCTTGTAAAACAGCCTCTTGCTTAGTCTTGGCTTCTGCCGTCCTTTCAATACAATGGCTGTAGTCATGTCTGTCCAGCAGTAGGCGACAGCAGAACAAGAAGCATGTCAGACTTGGACCTAGAAACCTGGGCTGATTCTGCACTTTGTTTTTTTCCAGTGTGGATCCTGCTGAATTCAGATCGATTTGAACTCGGTCTTCCTCTTTTCCCCCCCTCCCCATTGAAACAGAAAAGTGTTCTGCACTTGATTGGGAAAGCTCAGAATGTGAGGGAGGAGCCAAGCCCAGATAGAGCCTATTTCTTTCTTTCTTTTCCTTTCTTGAATTGGGGGGGGGGGATTGAAGACAACAAAGAGGGGAGAGAACAAAACCATGAATCTCTATCCACAGAAGTGAGGGCTTCTGCAGTTTCTATAGAGCTTCCTCTTTAAGAAAAGCTAACCGCCTTGGCTGGCTTGGCAGGTTTGGCCAATCAGGGCTTCTCTACCACAGAGTCAGCTGGCCAATCAGAACTGCTCTACCACGGAGTCAGCTGGCCAATCAGCACTTCTCTACCATGGAGGGACTGCTTTCTCATGCTTTCTCAACCCAAATCTTCCAATATCGAGGATTAAATGCACTCCTGGGCAGAGTCTTCACTTACTTTGTTTATTCCATTGTCAATCCTGTTGAATTCAGATTGATTGGAACTTGGATCTTCCTCTCCCCCCCCCCTTCCCATTGAAACAGGAAAGTGTTCTGCATGTGGTTAGGGTAGTTCAGAAGGGGGGGAGCCAAGCCTCTTTCTTTCTTTTCTTGAATGGGGGGGGGGGAGAGGAGCCAAGCAGAGAGCCTCTTTCTTTTCTTGGAGGGGGGGGAGAGAGGATTAAAGAAGGCAGAGGAGGGACAAAAAAAATCCAAGACTGACAGAAGTTGAGAGAAATTAGGGGCTTCTCCATTAAGGCAAGCTTGTCACATGATCAGCTTTGGCCAATCAGGAGTTCCCTACCATGGTACAAAGCCCAGATTCAAAACAGCCTGCTTTCTCAATTAGATTTTTTAAATATTGAGCATTAAAAGCACTCTAAGATATCGCACAATAAAGGTAGGGTCACTCCGGATCAATCCTTTTTGCTGCAGAAGGAAAATTTAAATCGCCCAAAATCAAAACGGAAATCACATTCTGTGTAGACATCAGGGACTGAATCGACCTGGGATTGGAATAAAAGCTCCATGCAGTTTACACCCTGGGTTTCAATTCCCATTCAGATCCGAAGCCTGCTACTTAGGGAGAATCAGTCTCAACCCAACCTGCATTATAGAGTTGTTGTATGGCTAAAACATCATGTACATATGCCCATCCCAATGAGGCTGAAACGGGCAGGATCAGAACCCAATAAGAGAGAGTGAGGAACCTCTCAGACATTCTCTCTGCTATGCGGGAGCCAGTTATACATGAGGACTTTCCACATGAAAAGGATGTACGGTTCAAACTTACATGATTTCTGCCATTTCCAGCCTTGGTCTTTTTTTAGACTTTCTCCCATTTAGCAAATATTTAAGCAGCTATAACATTAAAAAATGTTTCCTATTCACCTAAAAACATGCTCCACAAAACAGATAAATTCAACAATACATTGTAGCAGGGTGGGGGGAAGCGGTACATTTCTAAGAAGGGAGGTGCCAGGCCAGCTTCAAATTAGTTTGGAAACCTCTCTGGCATGGGATTGGAATCCCCTTATCCTACATGAGTGGAGCTGGCAACCCATACCCTTCTTCTTTGACTTGGCTTTCCCCAGAATTGTGCTCTCCTATTGAAACCGGATTCTAGGGTTTAACTCTGGCTTGGATTTTTCTCTGGCCTGGCCCCAAAAAGGCCTCACAAAAACGGCTTTTGCTATGCTCCCCATCTCAATCCACACACACAAATAAACACAGTTCTCTTCCTCCGTGCGCTTTCCCCCTCCTTCCTCTCTCTGGCACAAGGCTTTTTCCCAAGAATCTGGAATTTTGCTCAGACAGAGAATTTCCTTCCTCCCATATTGATTTTATACACTTGTTTTCCTCCCCCCAGTCACCAGGGGCCAATGTCCTGCTCCCTTAGGCCCGTGTTGAGCCCGGCTCCCTCAGGCCAACTGGATCCTGCAGCAGCTGGCCGCTGAGCGGTAGATGTGGCAAGTGCCCCCATTCCTCTGCAATGAGCCACTCTTGCCGGCGAGTGCCAGGTGTTTGCAAGAACCGAGGCCACCGGACTCTATAGTACTGTGCATTGTGTTCACTCGTAGAGAGTTGGAGGAGTGCTCAGTAGCAGCAGCCAGCCAGAGGAAATGGAGCAAATGCTTGTTTTTAGAAGAGGGGAAAGGGGTAGCGTGTGGGGCTTGCAGCTCTCTACCCCAAGTGTGTATGTGAGTGGGCTTTGAGCTGCCACTGGTGGGCTAGGGGAGCAACATCTACTGGGTAGGGTTGCTCATTTTTCAACCCACTTTGGTGACTGAAGTGTGGCTTGTTGCGCAAAGCTTACTGGATGATGCTTTACTTATTTACTTTGGGGGTTTATAGCTGATATTTCTGGTGTTTTGTTTGAGTCCTCATTAGGGCTTATAAAACTAACAACATATACAAGATATAAAAAACAGCACACATTGTTTGTTTGTTTGCTATTCAGTTTATATAATGGCCCCTCTGGGCATAGACCTCACGGAGGTTTACAGCAGTTCAATAAAACAACTCAGTTCAGTAACAAATATTAAACCATTTAAAAGCTTAAAATCCTTAAAAATGATTCTGCTCACTGTAGCTGCCAGAGAGTAATCAGGCAAATCTACTCATTAATTCCAGGGTGGGAGAAAAATTAAGGCGAGTGTTCTGTAGGCTCATTGGTCCCAAATAAATGCCTGGCGGAAGAGCTCCATTTTGCTGGCAGTTCCTATAGGCCCACAGCTCTTCTGGGAGCTCATTCCACTGAGAAGGCCCAGGCCCTGGTTGAGGAAAAGTGTACATCTCTCAGGCCAAGGATCACCAGCCTGTTTGCACTGGCAGGGTGAAGCACTCTTTGGTAAGGTGACCAGATTTCAAGAGTGCAAAAGAGGGACACCACTGACTGGAGGGGTTACCAACCTCCAGTCGTGACCTGGAAATGGATGTTTGTGTGTAGAGGGGCCCTGTGCCAACTCCCTCCGCCCAGAGACCCTTGATCCCACCAAGATCCCCGTACTGCCCCGGGGCGGGGTGCTCACCTTTTCGGAGCACAGCTCTCCATTCCCACCCGCGCGGAAGGCCACGAGGCGCCGCCACGATGAGCTTTCCGGAGGCCATGGAAAGGGGCGGCTGCAAGCGGAGCCCCTATAGTGGCGGTCCCTGGCATCCCATTGCAGAGACGATGACGCAGCCGCCGCCACACACCAAGTCTGTGGCATCCTCTGCACGAGGAGCCGGCGCTGCCACCACCATGGGAGGCCACAAAGCACTGCCCGACCATCAGCGCTGCCCTCCAGGGCCCAGTGGCTGCCGCAATTGCAGCAACCATGAGGAACTGCCGCGGGAGACCATGAGGCATCGCCATTCTTGCCGACTGGTGATGACGGCAGCAGTGGGGCCCTGGAGGGCAGTGGCGGCACAAGGCCTCCCACGGCGGTGGTAGTGAAGCTTCCGCAGCAAGGCGGGCTGAGCTCAGGAGGCCCCTATAGGCGCCCAGGCTCCGGGGCAGGGCTTGCTCTGCCCTCCAGGGCCCCGTGGCCGCCGACATTGCAAGCCAGCAGTAATGACGGCGCCACGCAAGCCCTGCCCTGGAGCTCGGGCGCCTGCATGGGGGCCTTCTGAGCCCAGGCGCCTGTGTGGGGGCCTTCTGAGCCTGGCCTGTCTGCCGGGCTGCCTGCGCAGCAAAAAAATAATTTAAAAAAATGTAAAAAATTTTTAAAATGTAGAACTCCACAGGACATCTAGAAAACACTGCAGGACATCGGGAAAATGCCCCCAAAGGCCGGACTGTCCCGCCAAAGGTGGGACATCTGGTCACCTTACTCTTTGGGGCACATAGTCAGTTAGGCGGACCCTCAGGTACATTGGGCCCAGACCACAAATGCCTTAAAGATTAATACCAAAAATTCAACCAAAAGCCAGCGTACAGGCCGGTTATGAGCCCTCCAAGGTGTTCTAGTAAGGACCCATGCCGCTGCAATTTCTGAGACAGGGAAAAGGGCAGGCCTGCGTAGTTGCAGTAATCTAACCTGGAGGTGACTGTTACATGAATCACTGTAGCCAGGTGTTTTGGGAACAGATATGGCACTAGTAGTTTAGCTTGGCGAAGATGGTAAAATGTCGGCTAAAAACCAAATAAAAGCATCAATAAGTACATAAGTTTGATGTATCTCCATGCAGTGAAATGCTTTCCTTGTCAATTTTTGCAGATTGAGCAAGCCAGGCCTTTCCCCCCTATTGGCTGGCAACTGGTGCAACGTGTGCATTACAACCAATGAAAAATGAAAATGAAAAACGAAAATCTCCTGAGCATCCCCAACACTATGTGCCTCAAAGCCGAGCCCATCTCCCAAAGAGAAGACAAATTAAATGCTTTACAAAGTGTCCATCCTTCCACAATTTAATTGGATTTATTTCATTTTGTTTTATCCTCACAACAACTTTAGGATAACAGTGAGCAGCTGGCCCAAGATCACCCTGATGTGCTTCCATGTTACAGTAGAGATTTACATGGTAGAGTGGCAGTTTGAACTTGGGTTCCTCAAATGCTAGTCCTACACTCTGACCATGATACCACACTGGGTCTCACAAATACTGATATGCCTATCTGAGAGCAAGTGTACCTAACGTTTTTTTTTTTTCCTGGCAGGACTCCTGGGCTTCATGACTCTAGAAATGGAGTCTTCTATACTTCCAGGCTGGGGGAAGTATTAATAGCTGCATTATTGCTTATTGTGCAGGTGAAAGGAACCTAGATCTGGCAACTCCAAAAGCAAAGGGCAATGCTGGTGAGCCAAAACTCAGTTCACAGAGTGAATTTATTTATTTTTATTTTAGTTATTTTTTAGATTCATATGAGTGAGTTTATGTGGAGCATCTTTCCTCCCCAAGTGAGTAATCTCAACCTCCGGTATACCCATATGAGTGTAATTAAACAGTGTCACAGGCCAGGACTTCCAGACCGGCTTGAACCCCTGCGCCTTTCATATGGAAATGGCTTGCTTGATAAGGTCATTTTTCAGGCATATGACCAGGCAAGGGTTCCAGGAAGAGCTGTTGTTAATGTCTAAAGCAGGATTTCTCCAGCAGCAACAGAAACAGGTCAGAGTTTGTAGGGGAGCCAGTTTGCATTCCTAGGCAGCAGTGAGAAATTAAATTAACAGAGACCTGGGCTCATTGACTTTGGCTTTCTTCCCTCCTGTTCCCGGGACCTGACTGGCCAGTTCTAATTAGTACACCTTTTCAACTTTTCTGATGTGGGCCACCTTTCATTAATTTTTTTTTCTTTTTAAAGAGAATGGTTTTTCAGGAGACCCACATATTTGAATATACAGGAGAGATATTTTTGGAGTTCGAAGATCACTTTCTTAAATGTGCAGCCTGCTCCTGACCAAGTCAATAACGGCTATTGAAAGGCTCTTGTGCTTTCCTGGGAGATGGCACATGTGTTCTGCATGGAGTAGAAAGCTTCTACATGTTCATAATGACTAAACTATGCTTTGAACGTATTTTGTAAGGATCTGTGTACGTGATGAATGCTGCAAATATTCATTTGCACCATCCTACTTGGACTCAGTAAGCTTCAGCAAGCCAAGCAGGAAACTGGGAAAGAAATCTAGTGTGCAAAGCCTGGAGAATTAAGATGCAATTTTAACACATGACATTGAAAGTTCCTTTGAGCCTCACTTGCTATTTGTAGGTATGAAAATGCAATAGAGAGCGGGAAAGTTTCATGGTGAAGTTAAGTTGTATATTCTATCCTCAGTTTTACATTCGTATTACAGACCCAGATAATTCAGACCCAGATAATTCAGATAATACCTTTTGTGTTATACATGAAAGTGCTGTAACTTCCAGGGGTTTTGCCTGAGTTGCACTGAAAATATAGCATAATGGTTAGAGAGTGATAGCCTGCAAGAAAGGGGTCCCGGTTATGGTTCTGGATTGAGACCATCTAAAGAAGTGACTGAGAGAGTGAAATTCTGTTCCCAGGTACCTTTCCTCTGATATTATATTGATGACTGGTGTAGTTAAATTTATCACTAGGTTTTCCATTTCCTATTTTGTCAATTCCTTTCCTTTGGCTGTCCCAAAGCCATGCCACTTCAGTCTAACTCCATAGGATAGAACCACTAGCAAAATCCAAGTCTGTAATAATATTGTATTGTATTGCAATGGTCATTATTTTTGTCATCCCTACCAATGGAGTAGCCTTCATAATCAATACAAGAGTAGGAAAAGCAGTCTTGGGATACAGTCCCCAAAATGACAGAATGATCTCAGTTCGAATCCAAGTCAAACCATTCAGCATCACAGTAATCCAGGTCTATGCCCCAACCATTGCTGCTGAAGAGGATGAAGTCAACCAGTTCTATGAAGGCCTACAACACCTTCTAGAAGCAATGCCAAAAACTGATGTGCTTATCATCAAGGGGGATTGGAATGCTAAAGTAGGAAGCCAAAAGATAACCGGGATAACAGACAAGTTTGGCCTTGGAGTACAAAATTAAGCAGGGCACAGGCTGGTAGAATTTTGTCAAGAGAATACAATGGTCATAGCAAACACTCTTTTCCAACAACCCAAGAGACAACTCTACACATGGACATCACCAGACGGTCAACACAGAAATCAGATTGACTCTGTGCTCTGCAATCAAAGATGGAGAAGTTCTATACGGTCAGTAAAAACAAGACCAGAAGCCGATAGTGGTTCCGACCATCAGCTTCATGTTGCAAAATTTAGGCTTAAATTGAAGACAGTAGGGAAAAGAAGAAGAAGAAGAAGAAGAGTTGGTTCTTATATGCCGCTTTTCCCTACCCGAAGGAGGCTCAAAGCTGCTTACAGTCGCCTTCCCATTCCTCTCCCCACAACAGACACCCTGTGGGGTGGGTGAGGCTGAGAGAGCCCTGATATTACTGCGAAGTCAGAACAGTTTTATCAGTGCTGTGGCGAGCCCAAGGTCACCCAACTGGCTGCATGTGGGGGAGCGCAGAATCGAATCCGGCATGCCAGATTAGAAGTCCGCACTCCTAACCACTACACCAAACTGGCTCTCACACCAAAATGGAAATGGGCACTAGGTTACTCAGGTATGAACTAAATCATATCCCTGACGAATATACAATAGAGGTGACAAATAGATTTAAGGACAAATAGATTTAAGGAATTAGATCTGATAGACAGAGTGCCTGAAGATCTATGGACGGAGGTTCGCAACATTGTACAAGAGGTAGCAACTAAAACCATCCCAAAGAAAAAGAAATGCAAGAAAGCAAAATGGCTGTCTGAGGAAGCTTTACAAATAGCTAAGGAGAGAAGGGAAGTGAAAGGCAAGGGAGAAAGAGAAAGATACACCCAATTGAATGCAGAATTCCAGAGAAAAGATAGAAGCGATAAGAATGCCTTCTTAAATGAACAGTGCAAACAAATAGAAGAAAACAATAGAATAGGGAGGACCAGAGATCTCTTCAATAAAATTGGAGATATGAAGAGAACATTTCATGCAAAGATGGGTATGATAAAGCACCGAAATTGTAGGGACCACACAGAAGCAGAAGAGATTAAAAAAAGGTGGCAACATTATACAAAAGAACTATACAAGAGCAAGCTTAACATCCCTGATAACCATGATGGGGTAGTCACTGACCTAGAGCCAGACATCCTGGAATGTGAAGTCAAATGGGCCTTAAGAAGTCTGAGCAACCATAAAGCTAGTGGAGATGATAACATTCCAGTTGAACTATTCAAAATCTTAAATGACGATGCACTAAAAGTGCTACACTCAGTATGCCAGCAAATTTGGAAAACTCAACAGTGGCCACAGGATTGGAAAAGGTCAGTTTACATTCCAATCCCAAAGAAGGGCAATGCCACAGAATGTTTAAACTACTGCACCATTGCACTCATTTCTCATACTAGCAAAGTTATGCTCAAAATCCTACAAACTAGGCTCCAGCAATATGTGAACCGAGAACTTCCAGAAGTACAGGCAGGATTTTGAAGAGGCAGAGGAATTAGAGATCACATTGCCAACATACGCTGGATCATGGAGAAAGCTAGGGAGTTCCAGAAGAACATCTACTTCTGCTTCATTGACTATGCTAAAGCCTTTGATTGTGTGGAACACAACAAATTGTGGCAAGTTCTTGAAGAGATGGGAATACCAGAGCATTTTATCTGTCTCTTGAGAAACCTATATGCAGGTCAAGAATATGCAGGTGAGAACCAGGCATGGAATCACTGATTGGTTCAAAATTGAGAAAGGAGTTCGGCAAGGCTGTATACTGTCGCCTTGCCTATTTAACATGTATGCGGAGCACATCATGAGATGAGTCACAAATTAGGATTAAGATTGCAGGGAGAAATATCAAATACCTCAGATATGTAGATGATACCACTCTTATGGCAGAAAGCGAAGAGGAACTAAAGAGCCTGTTGATGTGGGTGAAGGAGGAGAGTGCAAAAGTTGGCTTGAAACTCAACATCAAGAAAACAAAATCATGGCATCTGGCCCTCTCAATTCCTGGCAAATAGATGGGGAAGAAATAGAGGTAGTGACAGATTTTATTTTCCTGGGCTCCAAGATCACTGCAGATGGGGACTGAATCTTTAAGGACTCCATAGCTCTAAATCCTGAAGCTTTTAGGTTTTCTGGTAAATGAAAAAGATAAAAAATATGGAGAGTTATTTAGATATTTGACAATGGCGGCAAGGATAGTCTGGGCAAAAAAATGGAAGTTAAAAGAGACGCCCACCATATTTGATTGGCAGTTGAAAACATTGGAAATTGCTCAGATGGCAAAATTGACAACCTATGTCGAAGATAAACTAACGGACTTTAAGACAAAATGGAACTTATGGATAGAGTATATTAGAAAAAAGTATAGTTGTGGATTTATGACTATTGGTTATGATTTATAATTTATAAGGGGAAATGAGAATGGATTGAAATTTTGTACAGGAGAATTAATGGGTTTTTCTCGTATATTCTTTAACAAATACAGTTGGAAGTTATTATTTATAAATGTAATATAATCTATTAACATGTAATTTTGGAGATGGCTAAATGTATTTTTCTTGTAATGGATTATAAATAAAATTTGAAATTATTAAAAAAAAGAAAAGAAAAGAAAGATCATGGCCCTCTCAATTCCTGGCAAATAGATGGGGAAGAAATGGAGGTAGTGACAGATTTTATTTTCCTGGGCTCCAAGATCACTTCAGTTGGGGACTGCAGCAAAGAAATCAAAAGACGCTTGCTCCTGGGGAGGAAAGCTATGGCAAATCTAGACAGCATCCTAAAAAGCAGAGACATCACCCTGCCAACAAAAGTGCGTTTAGTCAAGGCTATAGTCTTCCCAGTTGCAATGTATGGCTGCGAAAGTTGGACCATAAGGAAGGCCGAGCGTCAAAGAATTGAGGCTTTTGAACTCTGGTGCTGGAGAAGACTCTTGTGAGTCCCTTGGATTGCAAGGCCAACAAACCGGTCAGTCCTAGAGGAGATCAGCCCTGCCTGCTCCTTAGAAGGCCAGATCCTGAAGATGAAACTCAAATACTTTGGCCACCTCATGAGAAGGAAGGACTCCCTGGAGAAGAGCCTAATGCTGGGAGCGATCGAGGGCAAAAGAAGAAGGGGACGACAGAGAATGAGATGGCTGGATGGAGTCACTGAAGCAGTCGGTGCAAACTTAAATGGACTCCGGGGAATGGTAGAGGACAGGAAGGCCTGGAGGATCATTGTCCATGGGGTCGCAATGGGTCGGACACGACTTCGAACCTCACAACAACAACAACCACCACCAATGGATTGAATTTGGGGATAGTCCTTGCCTAACAAAAGGAGTCATATCAATTTCCCTGGGTTTATTTTTTTTTGGGGGGGGGGAGCCATGTTCCTGTTTCTATAGTCCAGAAAACCAGGTCTGTGGGATGGGGCCATGCTGGCTAATATAGTACAGGAGGAGTCAAATTACTTCTTCTTGTACCTATAGCAATAGCTTATGATTCTGCAAACATATTTCAGAATGTTATTTCTTAGCTAAACTGTAATATTATGCACACAGTGTTATTGTTTCCTGTCAGAATGTTAGGGATTCCTGAGCTCTGGAATGTAATAAGATAATAAATGGCTGACTTGAGGTTCCTGGGTGGTAGAATATAGTTAGGGATTAATCCGTTAGTGGGTTGTTGTTGTTGTTGTTGGGGGGGGAGCCAGAAAAAGCCAGAAAAAAAAGCAATTCAATGGTACAGCAAGGGAAGAATGCAGATAAAATGACAGCCAGTGTAAGAAAATGTTTGCAAAATTCCAGTTTGTATTGGTTTCACCTCAAATGCCTCTGCATTTGCAGCAACAGTGACAGAGAAAACAAAAATCGTGAGGATGCAGCCTAGATACTGTAGCACAGAATTAAGTTTATTGGATTGTGTATTTGTATATGATGCTTTGGAACATTGATAGTAGCAAATAAAACTACATGCAAGTCATGTTCAGAGCACAGTGAACATGGTCTAATTAGTGTTAAGCATCCTTATTGCTTTCAGTGACAAAAATTTAAGCCTGAATGTAACTTTAAATCACTGGGACTTGAAATGTTGTCTGCATAGTGCTCAGCCTTTTTGCTTCCAGCCTATTCCATCCATTAGTGCAAGTGCCCTGGTTCCAGGATGCAGTCTTGGGAGCTAAAAGCATGAATACATAGGATTATAACCTTAGCAGCGCCATATGCCAGCTGCCAGAGAGGAACTGCATGGCCACTAGATGGACCGCTGCTCTGATCCAGCAGGGCTGTTCTTATGTTATGTCATGGAACCACAAGGTGCTTATTGTAGTAAAACTGGCAAACGGCAACATTCAATTGGAGCAGGAATCCGAAATTCCTTGCTCAAGATGATTCATGTAAATCATACACGAACCTACAAAGCTGCTTCCTAAACATTTTTAGCAATGTTTAAGTGACACTGAACATGGTTGTTTCTATATAATTTCTAGTAAAAGCCAACTTAGTCTATTGTAGCAAATGTCGACAGGAGGCTAGTTGCCATGAAAGCTTATGCAAGTATAAAATCTTGTTAGCCTCCAAGATGTCACAAGATTCCTGTTTGTAGTTTCCACAGTGGACCTATCTTTCACATGCTGATGTGTGCTGGATATGGTACAAATACGAATAAAACAATATTTCTCCAATATTGCGTACATAAAATTGTAAACGAGGGCTACTGGAGGAATGCAAGCGTAGATGAGACCACCACCCACTCTGTTTAGAGACCACCACAGTCTACATGCAAGATTTAACATATTGCATAACTATAGCAACCTGTCCCTTTTCCGATGGAAGACCGGAGAGAAACCACATCAAACGAGTGTCAGACCATGGGATTACACTTGGGAAATCTAATCAGGGTTTGAAGGTTAGCCAGGTTTAGCCCCAAAGGTGGTAGAACTGGCAAAGCTGGTTGAAATAGGGTCTTATTTAAACTGCCATGTCAGAGTCAGCAAAATGATTCATCTTGCCCATATCCTGTTTCTGAGGCCTTATACATGGACCATAACAACCAGTGGTAAGGGAATAAATAGCAGTGATTGTTGAAGTGGGGGAAGACTGGTCATGTAAATGCTTTCGCATAGCAGTGATGTAATACGTTCTCTCCGTTCAGTGAAGTTAATTACCACCGTGCAATAAAACCAGTGGTAATTAAGGCTCAATTGTTATGCATGCTTAACTTGGGAGCAAGACACACTGAATTCATTGGGGCTTCCTTTTGAGTAAATGTGTACAGAATCAGCCTGCAAGCCATGCTGGTCATGGAAGCAGACAATGATTTCCCAAAGTTTTCCGATGGAAAGCAAGTGCTGGCAGTATATGGTCTTCTTTGCCTCTGAAACTATCATACACCTCATGCCGAAGGCTTGGTGTGCAGGTCATTACTCTGGAGCCATGTACAGAATGGGAAAACACTCCTACAAACCCAAGCGAAATCTCAAGATTTGTAAGACTGCCACCCCCCCACACACCCCACACACCAAAAAATAACAAGTTGTAACAAGATCTCAGCCATCGTTTTGGAGAAGGGAGTAGCAGCTGCTTGCCACCATATGAGCTAGGTGGTCAGGGGAGGAGAAGCAGCAGTCATGAGCCAAGTATGCTCAGAGGAGGAGCAGGAGCTGCCAACACCCACAGATGCTGTGGGCAGGCAAGGAGGAGGAAGAGACGGAGCTGCCATATGTAAATCAGGCAGAGGGTCGGGACTATTGCTGGAAAAGAAAAAGAATACTCTGCTTTTATACTCCACTTTTCACTAGCTGAAGAAGTCTCAATCGCCTGCCCTTCTTCTCCCTACAATAGACACTCTGTGAGGTAGGTGGGGCTGAGAGAGCCCTGACAGAACTGCTCTGTGAGAACAGCTCTAACAGGACTGTGACTTGCCCCAGGCCACCCAGCTGGCTACGTGTGGAGGAAGAGTGGGGAATCAAACCCAGGTCTCAAGATTAGAGGCCGCCACTCTTAACCACAACACCAAGCTGGCTCCCCTGCAGAAGGTCCCCTGTCACCATTGGAGTGGGTATAAAATTCATTCTATCCAACCAGTGGTAAGGGAATAAACTAGTTTGTTCCTTCATACTAGTTGAAAGGTGACATGTTCTCACATTCTGATGCATATTGTTCTCCACTGACAGCAGAAAGATTCCCAGCTATCAAAGAACATTACTGTTCTTTTGTTGAAGTCATTGGCTGCTCATCAGTTGCCCAATTCATAGTAATCAAGACAGTCAGACTTGCCACAATATGTATCTGCCAGCTTATCTGATGAATTAGGTTCCAGTCCTCCAAAGAATATACCACAAAAAAGATTGTTTGTCTTTAAAGTGCCACATGGCTCTATTGTTTTTGCTACAATGGATTTACAGGCTTTCGGAATCTGTAAACATAGTTTAGTTGCCATTTAATCTGTTGCACTGTTTTTATAATCAAGTTGTTAAAATTATGCGTACCATGGATAGGGCTGCCAGATCTGGGTTGGGAAATACCTGGAGACTTTGGGGGTGGACCTGGGAGTGGGCGGGATTTGGGGTGGGGAGGAACCTCAGTGGAGTATACTGCTGTGGACCAGGGGTAGTCAACGTGTGGTCCTCCAGATGTCCATGGACTACAATTCCCATGAGCCCCTGCCAGAAAATGCGAATTATAGTCCATGGACATTTGGAGGATCACAGGTTGACTACCCCTGGACTCCACCCTCCCAAGCAGCCATTTTCTCTGGTGGGACTGATCTCTGTTGCCTGGAGATGAGCTATTTTTCCAGGGGATCCCAGATCCCATGCAGGGACTAGTATTCCTAACCATAGAAGTATTCCTGTATTAGTTAAGGTACATAAGCATAGCATCATATGTATGCGCATGTTTTAAAACTATTTTAATTTAAAAGCTTATTTGGTCTCAAATTTCTGAATCTGAGGACAAAGTACATTAGGCATCTGAATGATGTACCTTTTCTGCTACTATCCCATCATCCTCTAACTATGCCCATGTCACCATTTTCTCTGCATTGTCACTATTTTAAACATATTGGGGTGGGCCCAACAAGTCTGGTCAGCAAAGTTGGAACCCTTCCTCCAGCCTAAGGAGACTTCCAGAAGCACTTCCATTAGAAGAAGCTTAAGACTTTGCCGAGTAGAGAACCTGGGCTTACCCCCATAGTGTATGCTTCATAAAATCACCAAAACAAACATCCACAAAGCCATTGGGACGATGGCACCATTGATACCACTCATGCCACACTGGTAACTTGAAACACTTTAGCAATAAGCAAATTATGATTTGAGGAGAATATCTTCTCCTTAAGGCTACTAGAGAGGTTTTATTAATGCAAGATCAATCAAGCTTTTTAGAATTAACAATTAACGTTTTATTATTTAAATTTTATATTAAATACATTTACTATATACTACAGAGAGTCTTAGTATCTTAATACCGCCCGTGGCGCCACGGGCACCACGGACTAAATAAAATGGTAAGACGTTCTGAGGCGGGATGTGTCCGGGATGAGGAAGGGTCCAGATTGGACCCTTCCTCCCGACAGACAATCGGAGGGAGCAATCGGCAGGCGTGAAGCGCAAAGCGCCTCCGATGCGTCAGGGCGCCCGCAAGGGAACCCCCGGCAGCCGAACAACACAAACCTCTGCGGAGCCACCGAAAGGAAAAAAAAAAAAACAGCCGACAAGCGCCGACGAGCCGCGTCAGGAGCCGCCGAGGAGCACCCGTCCTCTGATGCGTGCTCACAGCGCGGCTGCTGGGCCCTCCCTGCCCTCATTGCCGCAAAAAACCCTTCCCTCCGAGGAGCCACCGAAAGAAAAAGAAAAAAACACCGCCAACAAGCGCGCGTGCGCACAGCGCAGCTGCCGGGCCCTCCCTGCCCTCATCGCCCACAACTGGCCACACCACGGCTGCCCGGGAGCGGCCTGCGCCACCAGCTGATGCTCTGGCGCCCGCATGCAGCGCCGCCCGTGCCTCCCATGACGGCCCCTCTACTGTCCCCACACACGCCCCGCCTGCCTTCGGAAGCTCCGGCCACGCTTGAACACCCGCGGCTACGTGCACACACCTGTGTGCGTCATTTCTTCTACAACAAATCCCCTGCGGGGCCCGGGGGCAAGCCTCACCCCGCCGCTGCATAGAAGGGCCTGCGGAGAGCCTCACCACCGCCCACACAGTACGCCGCAAACAGCCTGGGCCCTGGGGAGGGAGGGGCCGCAGAGAGACACCTACGGAGATCTGGAATCTCCGCCCCTGCTTCCGCCGCCGCGGCAACGCGCCCACACATCTGCGCGTCCTTTCTTCCCATGAAGAATCCCCTGCGGGGGCCAGGAGCAAGCCTCACCACGATGACTCCGCCCGCTGTGGGAAACGGCCCGGGGAGAGCCTCGCCGCCGCCCACACAATAAGCCGCGATGAGCCCGGCCCCTGGAGGGGGGAGGGGCCGCAGACACACACAGACGGAGACAAACAGACATGGAGAGCTACAGACTGTGTGAGAGAAACACGGGCAGACACCACACAGAGAAGGACAGGGAACAAGGAAGGACAATACAAGGGGAGGAATGACACAGAGGGACATACTGGCCTTGGAGAAACCCATGGAGAAGGACACACAGATCCCCAGATTGCCATGGATGGGAGACACACAGGAGATACAGCCAGGACTCGGTGGCTGTGTGGGAGGATAGGGGCCAGCCACACCGAAACACATGGCGCTGGGTGACTTTGACAGATCCATGCAGAGACAGAGAGACACAGCCAGAAAACAGATTCAGGAAGACAAGACGGCAGACACACTACAAGCTCACACCCTTGCTACCCCACTCTTCCTAGCACCTCTGCTCTTCACACGTCACTGTCTCTGCTCCTAGGGCTGGGAGAAGCCGCGCCCACTCTGACCCCTGTGTAGATAGAAAAACCCATGGAATGGGGCCAGATTCATATAAGTGAGCATTCTTCTACAGACCTATAGAAATCCCTCGGATTAGCAGGAAAATGCAGCGAGGAGGAGGCCAGAATCACCACCACATGAACTAATAAGGCGGGTGGTGGAAGAGGAGGTAGAGGAGCTGGAATTTCCACAGTCCCTATGAGGCAGGCAGCTGTTGGAGGTGGCATTGCAGGGGGGGAGGGCTGGCTGGTGAATGGGTGGTCCATGAATTCCCCAAGTCTCACAGGTTCCCACTTGTTATGAATTAAGGTTCTAACACATTAATTAGTGGAGTTGGATGAATTTGCAGAGGATAGAAAATGTTTCTCCCATTCTTTGTCTACACCCCCCCCAAAATAGATTGAAAACTAAAGATGTTCAGGAAGAGCTGGATCCTGTCACAAGGATTTGCATGCTCAAGGGTTTGCATGCTCAAAGATCTGCATATCAGTTCCTCCTTCTTGTGGCAGCCCTCCATTTCCTCCCTCCCTTGTCCTCAGGGTCTCACATCCCTTAGTAGCAGTATTTCAAGGAGCATTTGGGGCTGCATCATGTTAGGGGGGCGGGGGTTGAGCTTCTATTACTGCTCTGCTGTGTGTAGACATTAATATCTTTCAGTATGCATGTCATTAAACTCCCAGGCCAGTGAACATTTCCTTTCCCATAAAATGGGGAAATCATATTACATTTTGACCATTCAAAATTCAGGATGTTCTGCTCAATTCTGGGAAGAGCGACTCACAGGGCTGTGGGGCTGATAGTTATCTTTCTTCAGCCAACACTGACCTTGGCTGTTCTCTATGTCTAGAGGAGAAGACAGAAGACCTTCACATAGCCTACAGCCTAAACAACACATGGAGTTGAGAGACTGAAGTGCTGGGAAGTGTTTACATCTCCGTGCTCCCGACAGTATGACCTCACCAACCGCTCCAAATAAGGGAGATAAGGAGTTGTTTTTGCTCATCCTTCCTTTACTCAGATAAAGCAAGCTGGTACACCAGTGTGACTTTTCCAGGGCAGCTGAATACTGAACCAGAATGATACATTCAATGGCTGTTCCAAGAGGAAAAGACCAACAGGTGTACTATGGGGATTGGAATTCAATCATCAAATTCCAGCATATGTTCACCGCTACCACAAGTGCCTACCTACCATCCTTCTGGCCTACTTCCTAGTAGGATTGATGCAGAAACCAGTTAGAAAGGTTAGGATGGCCTACCAAACTGGTATATGACTGGTGTATGAATTTGATGTTCAACAAAACCGATACTGAAGCCTGGATTTCCATCGGGTTTTTAAATTTGGCAGTTCATTTTGTTATGTTTTGTATTTAATCATTGTAAAAGATAAGCTCAAAATTGGAGTATGGTGACTTGATGAAGCCTGTTCAGTGAGTTCTCTCTGTTCCAGAAAGTTTATGAATTCTATTCAATGCCTTTGCAGTTACCCTAAAAACAGACAGGTCATATCAGAACTCATTCTGTAAGATTGAGTATTTACTTTACTGCAGATCCAGCCAATGGGGAAGCAATAGGATTGCCAGCTCTGGGTTGGGAAATACTTAGGAGATTTTGGGCGGTGGAATGTAGAGAGAGGAGGGTTTGTGCAGGGGGAGGGAGCTTGGCAGGGTATAATGCCATAGAAATAACCCTTCAAAGCAGCCATTTTTTCCAGTGGAATTGATCTGGATCATCTGGAGAGCAACTGTAATAGGGGCAATTGCCAGGTGCCACATGGAGGTAGGGAATCCTAAAACCTGAGTATTGCCTATCTTGAACAGCAGTAGCATATTCCCCCACTCCAGCATATCATTATGAAAGCTACTACAAAAACTGTGAATTAGAGCATATCAATCTTGCATACAGCTGAGCATACATCTGAGGGCTCATGCTTTTCAGAGGAAGAGAGCTACCTGTTATGTTTTAATGCTAGGCGTCGAAATAAGGAGGCAGCATAGTTACAGAAAGGAACATCTGTACACCGCCCGTGGCGCCGCGGGCGCCACGGACTAAATAAAACAGTAAGGGGTTCTGGGGCGGGATGTGTCCGGGATGAGGAAGGGTCCGGATTGGACCCTTCCTCATGACAGACAACCGGAGGGACCAAACGGCAGGCGCAAAGCGCCTGCCGATTGGTCCCTCCGATTCCCAGCCCCAGCAACTGCGAGCCACGCTCAGCGCGGCTCGCAGTTGCTCCCGGCCTGACGTGGTGAGAGGCGCGAAGCGTCTCTCACCGCGTCAGGCCGGCCCCAAGGAAGCCCCCGCCGCAAACACAACACAAGACTCCAGCCGCCGAGAAGCTGCAGAAAAAAAAGAAACACCCCCGGAGGAGCCTTTTGCCGCTAGCGCGACGAGAGGCAGCAGAAAAAAAAACCCCTGTAGGAGCTCCAAGCCGCCGCGCCCACGAGAGGCAGCAGAAAAAAATTAACCCTGTAGGAGCCTTTCGCAGATCCAAGCAGCAGAAAACAAAACCCTGAAGGAGCCTTTCCCAGCTCCAAGCAGCAGGAAAAAAAAACCCTGTAGGAGCTCCAAGCCGGCACGCCCACGAGAGCTAGCAGAAAAAAAAAACCCTGCAGGAGCCTTTCACAGCTCCAAGCAGCAGAAAAAAAAACCCTGTAGGAGCCTTTCGCAGCTCCAAGCAGCAGAAAAAAAAACCCTGTAGGAGCCTTTCCCAGCTCCAAGCAGCAGAAAAAAAAAACCCTGTAGGAGCCTTTCGCAGCTCCAAGCAGCAGAAAAAAAAACCCTGTAGGAGCCTTTCCCAGCTCCAAGCAGCAGGAAAAAAAAACCCTGTAGGAGCTCCAAGCCCACGAGAGCTAGCCAAGCCCACGAGAGCTAGCAGAAAAAAAAAAACCCTGTAGGAGCCTTTCACAGCTCCAAGCAGCAGAAAAAAAAACCCTGTAGGAGCCTTTCACAGCTCCAAGCAGCAGAAAACAAAACCCTGTAGGAGCCTTTCCCAGCTCCAAGCAGCAGGAAAAAAAAACCCTGTAGGAGCCTTTCCCAGCTCCAAGCAGCAGAAAAAAAAAACCCTGTAGGAGCCTTTCACAGCTCCAAGCAGCAGAAAAAAAAACCCTGTAGGAGCCTTTCGCAGCTCCAAGCAGCAGAAAAAAAAACCCTGTAGGAGCCTTTCCCAGCTCCAAGCAGCAGAAAAAAAAAACCCTGTAGGAGCCTTTCGCAGCTCCAAGCAGCAGAAAAAAAAACCCTGTAGGAGCCTTTCCCAGCTCCAAGCAGCAGGAAAAAAAAACCCTGTAGGAGCTCCAAGCCCACGAGAGCTAGCCAAGCCCACGAGAGCTAGCAGAAAAAAAAAAACCCTGTAGGAGCCTTTCACAGCTCCAAGCAGCAGAAAAAAAAACCCTGTAGGAGCCTTTCACAGCTCCAAGCAGCAGAAAACAAAACCCTGTAGGAGCCTTTCCCAGCTCCAAGCAGCAGAAAAAAAAAAACCCTGTAGGAGCCTTTCACAGCTCCATGCAGCAGAAAAAAAAAGCACCTCCTGGTGTCCCCTGGGTCCTAGCGCCCATTGCATTCCTGGTTGCAATGGGCTTTCTTGCTAGTAGCTTAATAAATCAGGTTCTTTCTCTGTGTGGGGCTGCATGGGCAACTTTCTATCTCTCTGTTCCTGCCCACACTAAATCCTAGATTGGACTAAAACTAAAACTGGATTATAGCCTGGATTAAAGGACACCACACCACCTTTCCCCTGCTCTTGGTCAGTTGTATATCTGCTTAGCTGGCCACAGAAATCCTTGTGCCATTACTGTGCATGTAATAGTTGAAGCAAGGTCAATGCAAAGGTCAGGGAGTTGGCCTCTTATGACCTGGTGTCCTCTTAGCTCTAATGATAGCAGAAAGGTGGGAAGCGCAAAGCATTATTTGTTTGAAGCTGGAAAGCACTTGCTATTCTTGGCAATAGTAACTGGAAAATTGGAAGCTTCAAAAGAATTTGATTCATTTGTTTGGGAGACAGCCAGGCATCTGGGATGCAGCTGAGGAGAAAGAGTGTAAGTGAAGGGAAACCTCTGTAGGTCACTATCTATCTACAAGTCAAGTATCTGAAACTGCCAGTCCCCATGGGTTGATATCTCTTGGGAGCCTATTTGTACCTCCTCCCCAGGAAGTTCTGTGCTGTTTTCTTGAATCTCATCTGTATAGTATAACTTTTACCAGACTAAAAGGTAAAGGTATTCCCTGTGCAAGCACTGGGTCATGTCTGACCCTTGGGGTGGTGCCCTCTAGCGTTTTCATGGCAGACTCAATACAGGGTGGTTTGCCAGTGCTTTCCCCAGTCATTACCATTTACCCCCCAGCAAGCTGGGTACTCATTTTACCGACCTCGGAAGGATGGAAGGCTGAGTCAACCTTGAGCCGGCTGCTGGGATTGAACTCCCAGCCTCATGGGCAGAGCTTCAGACTGCATGTCTGCTGCATTACCACTCTGCACCACAAGAGGCTCAACCTTCTAATTACACTAACCTAAACAAGATATTCTGCTGAATATTTGAAGCAGGATGGTCATTCCAATTTTAGTATACGTGCTGCCCAAGCAAGCACAAAGCAGGATTGTCTTATGGCAATGTTAAGAAAGAAACAAGGCCAACTTCTAGAAAAATATTATCACGCCTTCACTTGTTTCAGTTGCCACAGCCTATTGGAGTGAAAATGTTCTCCTGACTCAAAATGATGCCACTTTCACCCATCGGCAATCCCTAAAAGTACAATTGCTCAGCTTTCTTTGCTCAGACAGAAAAGAGGCATCATAATGAGCAGAAAAGAAATTCACAACCTGATAGTTCATCTTTGATGTCTGCTGTGCCAATGATTGTCATGTGCTCTTGTCAAGGCTACAAGTCTGCTGTGCCAGTAATTGTCATGAGCTCTTGTCAAGGCTGCAAGAGCATTGTGTACCATAATTAACAACATCTGCGTAACAAGTTCCAATACAAAGGATTTGTAAACTTGGCAAATGAAGTTTCAGTTTCATCGGTGAGGAATTTCATGCATACTTTCCTGTTTTACAATTCATACAACTCCAGATTTGCATGAAATTTTTTTTAAAAGGATTTTTTTCTTGTTCTTTTCCTTCATGGTGCACCAATTTGTGGTGCTTAACTGAATGTGTATATCCTGCTGAGTCATGCTTTCCACTGAACCTACTTGGTTGAGTGTGTGATACCAGTTGTCAGTGGTGCCAGAAGTTTTAGGATTCTGAAAGTGTTGGTTGCAATCAAATGCAGTCAGGTGGTGCCTTTAATCCCATTGTGGTCTTAACCCTGTGTTGGATTGGTGTAACTGAATTAACTCTATGCAGACAACATGCTTTACAGACTGTAAAAGAGACACAGAAACCGTTTCCTCACCAGTGATCCGACCCAGCATTCATCCAGTTGTAGAACTAATTTCTGCCTCTGGACTATGTTGGTCCCAGTAAGGGACAGTCCCAGGCCTGGCATGACGCAGGTCCTCATTGGATCCGCAGCATGGAAATACCACATTCCCTGCCACGAGGCAAATGAGGACCTGCATCACACCTAGCTTGGGATTGCCCTGGACTGGCACCAACGTTGTCTGGAAGTGGAAATTAGCTCTGCAAACGGACAAATGCTGGGCCAGGCTGGATTCCTGGGGCAGAAAAGTTCAGAGAGGCAGCCCATAATGTAGAGTGGGGGTCGTCAACCCCTGGTCTACGGCCCGGTATCGGGCCACAAAGGCCTCGGTACCGGGCCGCTGCTGGCCATGCTGGCTAGCTTCTCACTGTGAGGCGGGGGAGAGAGAGGCAAGCGTGTCCGCTGGCATGCCGGCAGACACAAACATGCATGCGCGGAGCTGCCGCACATGTGCATTTGCACCATCAGAGGACGCAAACGTGCATGTGTGGCAATTCTTTGCATGTGTGTTTGCATGCAGCTGCCATGCATGTGTGGCACCTGGGCTGCCGGATCTCCCCCACCCCCGGAGGTGGTCCTCAACCGCAAAAAAAGATTGGGAACTGCTGATGTAGAGAACTGGGTTTGAGTCCCCACTCCTCTACATACAGCTAGCTGGGTGACCTGGAGCCAATCACAGTTCTCTCAGAGTTCTCTCAACCCCACCTACCTCACAGAGTGTCTGTTGTGGGGAGAAGAAGGGTGGGCTCTACCTTCATTGTCTTTACAGTAACTTGATCAAATCATTACCATTGCCTGGATTCCTCTCTAGAATCAGGAGGTCAGGTCACTTGATGCAAAGATCACTTCCTTTGCTATCACACTGATATCAACGCAGAGCTCATCTGTGTGATGACTGCATCTGCCAGTGTGGTGCAGTGCTTAAGGTGCAGCAGACTCTAGCCTGGAGAACTGGGTATGATTCCTCACTCCTCCACATGCAGCCAGCTTGGCCAATCACAATTCCTCTCAGGGCTGTCCTTGCAGAGCATTCTCGCATAACTCTTTCCGCCCCACCTACCTCACAGAGTGTTTATTATGGGGAAAGGAATGGAAAGCCACTTTGGGACTTCCTTGAGATGTGGAAAGATGGGTATAAAAATCAGCTCTGCTTCTTCTAAGTCCCAGAGGAAGTTGGAGAAGGCATCAGTAAGACACAGGGATCATTTTGCAGCTTGTTTATAACCACTTTGACTTGGATTCTGCAGGTTTAGGTTTAATTGTGGTGTGGCATCAGCACTGCCTGCCTGATTGTTTCTGGACCCCATTTGAATTACTAATTTCGGCCTTTAACACCTTAATGTGCTGGGGCCACCTTAAGGACAGTTTCCTGCTATGTGTACATTCCTGGCCTCGCAAATAGACATCTAGGGCACTGCCAACTCCTTTCCAAGTTGTAATGTAAGAGGCCCTGTTCTGTGGCAGTATAACGCATGCACAATGCCCTGGTTGGGAAAATACTTTCATCCCAATAACAGTAAATACTTGGCTGTTTAAGAAGATCTTTGAACCTTCCTGAAATGGCCTCTAAGAACAGCTGATCTCTTTTCTTTGTCCTCTTTATATTCTTCATTCCAATATGTTGTAATTGCATTGCTTTCCCTGATATTGACCTGATTTTTTATTATTTCATTGCTTTAATAAAATGCCATGAGTTGCTTTGGTCATTTTTTAAAATTCAAAGATGGATAACAATATTTCAGCTGAGTGATCAATCAGTACCCCTTTTACCCATGGCAAACTAGAACTGAGATAGCAGCTTGCACAGTCAACATGGCTGTACAGGAATTTGGACAGAGATGTCTTGCTTCTGACTCTGTTCCACCTATTTCACAGAGCTGTTGTTTCCATCAGGCTGATTCCACCTGATAGGCGGAAAAGGCTGAGAAGGCAGCCGTATGGCAGTGGGGCAAATTCCTGCTTCCATATGACATTGCCGCCAAGCTGCCACCCTCCTGGGCCTAGTGCGGATCAGGACCCAGAAGCCCCAGGCTAAAGGAACACAGAATTTTCTGAGTTCCCTTAGCCCACTGCAAGGGCCAACAGGGCTTGTCCCGTGGCAGGCCTGTGTGGACAGGGAAGAGGCGGAAGGCCTGGCTCCTCCCTGTTCTACAGCAGCTCAGCAGGGGCAAAAAAAATGTCCTGGTCGGCTTAGCAATGCATTGCTCCGCTGCAGGGTGGGCCAGGGGATTTATTTTTATTTTTGCAGGAAGGTAGGATTGTATTCCACACAATCCCACCTTCCTGCAAAATAACCTCCCCCCACACACACACTCACGTACAGTGGAACTAATCTGCTGCCGTTTTGTTTCCTAGGGGGATGTGTCCCCTGTAGAATCATAGAATAATAGAATAATAGAGTTGGAAGGGACCTCATGAGTCATCTAGTCCAACCCCCTGCACTATGCAGGACACTCACATCCCTATCGCTCATCTACTATAACCTGCCACCCCTTTGAGCCTTCACAGAATCAGCATCTACATCAGATAGCTATCTAGCCTCTGTTTAAAAATTTCCAAAGATGGAGAACGCACCACCTCCCGAGGAAGCCTGTTCCACTGAGAAACCACTCTGTCAGAAATTTCTTCCGGATGTTTAGATGGAATTTCTTTTGAATTAATTCCATCCCATTCGTTCTGGTCTGTCCCTCTGGGGCAAGAGAGAACAATTCTGCTCCATCCTCCATATGGCACCCATTTAAATACTTGAAGATGGTTATCAGGTCCCCTCTCAGTCGTCTCCTCTCCAGGCTAAACAGACCAAGCTCCCCCAACCTTTCTTCACATGTCTTGGTCTCCAAACCCCTCACGATCTTTGTTGCCCTCCTCTGGACACTTTCCAGTTTGTCAACATCCCTCTTCAACTCGGGTGCCCAAAACTGAACACAGTACTCCAAGTGAGGCCAAACCAGAGCAGAGTACAGCAGTAGCATCACCTCCCGTGATCTGGACATGATACTCCATTTGATACAGCCCAAAATCCCATTTACCTTCTTAGCCACTGAGTCACACTGCTGACTCATGTTCAATGTATGATCTACTACTTTTTACACATGCTACTACTTTTTTTACACATGCTACTGCCAAGACAAGTCTCCCCCATCTTATATTGGTGTATTTGGTTTTTCCTACGTAAATGCAGAACGTTACATTTGTCCCTATTGAACTTCATTCTATTCAGTTTAGCCCACTTCTCGAGCCTATCAAGATCATCCTGTATTCTGTTGCTGTCTTCAGTTGTGTTTGCTACCCCTCCCAGTTTAATATCATCTGCAAATTTAATAAGTATCCCCTCTAATCCTTCATCCAAATCATTTATAAATATGTTGAACAACACAGGCCCCAGAACAGATCCTTGGGGAACTCCACTTGTCACTCTTTTCCAAGAGGATGCTGAACCATTAACAAGTACCCTCTGGGTATGATTTGTCAACCAGTTATTGATCCACCTGACAGAATTAGCATCTATAGCGCATTTTAGCAACTTGTGAACAAGAATATCATGTGGAACCTTATCAAAAGCTTTACTGAAATCCAGATAAACTATGTCCACGGCATTCCCCTTATCCAGCAAGGTAGTTACTTTCTCGAAAAAAGAGATAAGGTTGGTCTGACATGACTTGTTCTTGCAAAACCCATGCTGAGCCTTAGAAATCACAGCTCTCAGTTCCAGCTGCTCAAGGACCGAGTATTTGATTATTTGTTCCAAAATTTTGCCAGCTACAAAATCATAGAATAATACAGTTGGAAGGGACCTCATGGGCACATACTACCACAGAGTATGCAGCTCCCCAGAAATGCACAAGTGGCAACCTGGCACAGCTGCTGCCATGCGGAATCAGCTTCAGGCTGCACTTGCCTGCACATATTCTTGGGAATAACTCCCTAGTCGCTTTCCCTCCAGGTTGGCACGAGAAAGACAGGGCTTCAGAGACTAGACTGCATTGTGAGATAAGGCTGTGTGGTAGCTCATCACAAATCCTTGGGATAATACAGACAATAAATTTGAAACATCAACAGCCACAGTAACGTACTGATAGTAGACTCAAGTCAGCAATTTAATTTGGAAGCTTAACTACAGAAACTGAATCTACCATGTACACTTGACCTGGAAAACTTTGGGTTTTCTCCCAACAATATAGAGTCAGTACACAGTAAACATCTCAATTCACAAGAGAGTGTCAGAATTACACATGAAAGCATGTGACAAGTGCACCTGCATGTGTTTCAGTAAATGCTGAAAAGTTAAAGTGAGATACTGCCTCCCAGCACATGGGTATATGCTGAAATATGTGTCTATATGCAATTAACGGTTCAGTGTGTGTGTTTACAAAAGCACACTAAGTGATTGTTATCACTGCAAGAGTAAGGAAGGATTGACTGTGGTGAAATCTCAAAGGATTGTTGTTGAAAACCAGTTATCTTCGGTGGGTGACCTATTCTCGGATGCTCCGTAGGATACAATCAGCTCTCATTCTATTCAACTGCCATGTAAAGCCCTTGTTGTTAGTTGCGAAGTCGTGTCTGACCCATCGCGACCCCATGGACAATGATCCTCCAGGCCTTCCTGTCGTCTACCATTCTCCAGAGTCCATTAAAGGGCTGATCTCCTCTAGGACTGACCGGTTTGTTTGCCTTGCAGTCCAAGGGACTCTCAAGAGTCTTCTCTAGCACCAGAGTTCAAAAGCCTCAATTCTTTGACGCTCAGCCTTCCTTATGGTCCAACTTTCGCAGCCATACATTGCAACTGGGAAGACCATAGCCTTGACTAGAAGCACTTTTGTTGGCAGGATGATGTCTCTGCTTTTTAGGATGCTGTCTAGATTTGCCATAGCTTTCCTCCCCAGGAGCAAGGATCTTTTAATTTCTTTGCTGCAGTCCCCATCTGCAGTAATCTTGGAGCTCAGGAAAATAAAATCTGCCACTACCTCAATTTCTTCCCCATCTATTTGCCAGGAATAGAGAGGGCTGGATGCCATGATCTTAGTTTTCTTGATGTTGAGTTTCAAGCCAGCATTTGCACTCTCCTCCTTCACCGGCATCAAGAGGCTCTTTAGTTCCTCTTCACTTTCTGCCATTAGAGTGGTATCATCTGCATATCTGAGGTACTTGATATTTCTCCTGGCAATCTTGATCCCAATTTGTGACTCATCTAACCCCGCCTTTCTCATTATGTCCTCCGCTTACAAGTTAAATAGCCAAGTTGACAGTATACAATCTTGCCGAACTCCTTTCTCAATTTTGAACCAATCAGTGATTCCATGCCCAGTTCACACTGTTGCTTCTTGACCTGCATATAGGTTTCTCAAGAGAAAGATAAGATACTCTGGTATTTCCATGTCTTCATTCGCAAGTGATATCAGGACTTTCTCAGCCTGACACCTTTACGGCAGCATGTAATTGCTAAGGATCTTGAGAAGGTGCAAACTAGCTTCTTCCAAACCATTTTGGGAATTCCCAGATTTGTCTCTGACTCAGTAATTAGAGTAGAAATTGGATTGTGCTCCCATGGAAATATGCCATTAAGATATGGGTAAAAATTATTCTTCCTAAACCTCCAAGTCAAGTAATACATCTAATGAGGCAATACTTATTTTTATCATCCATTGCTGATGCCTTTTGTGACAAATTCTGTTAAGTGGGATTTTTGTTAGATGATGATCAATTTAATTATTATTCTGATCATCTATTGAAAACATAACAGAAGCAGTTTTTTCACGATTGGTCTGGGTTTCTTACAGATTCATACAGGAAGTGTTTCCTTTTGTATTATGGCTGTATCCCTACAACATTAATCATTAATTATTTGATTACAATAAAAAATCCTGAACACAGGAATTTAGTTCTTTTGGCAAGATATAATTTGCTCCCAACAGCCAAATTCACATGAAGGCTTAAAAGTATTCAATAGATTGAAAGAAATTGTTGTGCTTCTGGGGCAGTTACCATCTTGCATGTGCTGTAACACTGTCCTTTGTTTACTGAAGCTAGGTGTGACATACTAGAATCTCTTCTCAACTCATGTTCAGTGCTCAAGTAATTATATTATTCAGAAATTGTTGCTTTCAAATGATGTGGACTGGCTGGAAACTGTTGCTTCTTGCATACATTTTAAAATGATATTAGTATGTATTATTTTATTGATTTGTTCTGTTTTCATTTTATCCATAATCCCACCTGCCTATGGTTGAAAGGATTGATTGAAAAATGAAATGGAATAAAGATGTGAGGCCATTTTCTGTACTAGAACATTTTTTGCAGCTGCATTAATTTGCTTCTCTAACAGTAATACTGGATCCAATATAGCGGGGGTCATCAACCCTGGTCCGCAGCCCAGTACCGGGCCACCGGTACTGTGCCTGCCTCCCCCCCCCCCAAAGTGAGAAGGAAGGGAAGAGGCAGGCGCGGCTGCCGGTATGCCGGCGACGCAAATGCACATCCGCGCAGTTGCCACGCATCCACGTTTGTGCCCCTGGTGGTGAAACATGCATGAGCGGCAACTGCGTGCATGTGCGTTAGTGCCCCTGGTGGCAAAAAAACACATGTGCAGCAACTGCGCGTGCGCGTTTGCGCGCAGCTGCCACGTGTGTGAGCCTCACCCGGGCCGTCAGCTCTCCCCTCACCCCCCTAGGCGGTCCCTGACCTCAGAAAGGTTGGGGACCGCTGCAATATAACACCAAGACTCTTAACCGAGTCAACAGTGGTTAGCTGAATGCCACTGAAGGCGAGGATCCTTCAAGGATGACTTTGAGCACAGGCAGCGATGATCCAGAGAACTCAGTCTCCGCGGATCTGTAGGACCCTAGGGATGCCATTCCCGGTTCCTGGGGTGACCAACGAGCGAGATTTGCGTATCTGCTCAGGTCTGCCAGGTGCCTTTGCTCCTGACCCTCTGCTTGGCTCAAGAGCTCGGCAAAGAGCACGGTGCCATCTTCAGTCGTTTGCCTCAGAGATTGACATATTGAGGACATCTGGTCCCAAAAGTATGAATAATTTGTCCTAAGGGCTTTACCCCTTTGAGGATCACTGCCTTGTCATGGTAAAGGGGCTTGCATAGCTCAGTGAGTTATGGGTGGCAGGGCCAACCAAGATGGACTCGTCATAGCAGAGAGCTCTGACAAAAGGTGATCCACTGGAAAAGGAACTGGCAAGCCACTCCAGTATCTTTGCCATGAAAACTCTATGGACAGTTCCAAAAGGAAAAACGATATGACGCTGGAAGATGAGCTCCTCAGGTCGGAAGGTGTCAAATATGCTACTGGGGATAAGCAGACGGCTAGTATGAGTAGCACCAGAATGAATGAAGTGACTGGGCCAAAGCTGAAAGGACGCTCAGTTGTGGGGGGAACGGGTGGCGAAAAGACAGTCCAATGCTGTAAAGATTTTTATTCCATAGGAACCTGGAACGTCATATCCATGAATCAAGGCAAGCTGGACGTGGTCAAACAAGAGATGACAAGACTGAACATTGACATTTTAGGAATCAGTGAACTAAAATGGACAGGAATGGGTGAATTTAATTCAGATGACCATCAGGTATACTACTGTGGACAAGAATCTCACAGAAGAAATGGAGTAGCCTTTATAATCAATAAAGGAGTAGGAAAAGCAGTATTGGGATACAATCCCCAAAATGACAGAATGATCTCAGTTCGAATCCAAGGCAAACCATTCAACATCACAGTAATCCAGGTCTATGCCCCAACCACTGCTGCTGAAGAGGATGAAGTCAACCAGTTCTATGAAGCCCTACAACACCTTCTAGAAGCAACACCAAAAAACGATGTGCTTATCATCATGGGGGATTGGAATGCTAAAGTACGAAGCCAAAGGATAACCGGGATACCAGGAAGGTTTGGCCTTGGAGTACAAAATGAAGCAGGGCACAGGCTGGTAGAGTTTTGTCAAGAGAATACAATGGTCATTGCAAACACTCTTTTCCAACAACCCAAGAGACGACTCTACACATGGACATCACCAGACGGTCAACACAGAAATCAGATTGACTATGTGCTTTGCAGTCAAAGATGGAGAAGTTCTATACAGTCAGGAAAAACAAGACCAGGAGCTGATTATCGTTCAGATCATCAGCTTCTTGTTGCAAAATTTAGGCTTAAATTGAAGAAAGTAGGGAAAAGCACTAAGCTACTCAGGTATGAACTAAATCATATCCCTGATGAATATACAGTAGAGGTGACAAATAGATTTAAGGAATTAGATCTGATAGACAGAGTGCCTGAAGAACTATGGTCGGAGGTTCGCAACATTGTACAAGAGGTAGCAACTAAAACCATCCCAAAGAAAAATAAATGCAAGAAAGCAAAATGGCTTTCTGAGGAAGCTTTACAAATAGCTGAGGAGAGAAGGGAAGTGAAAGGCAAGGGAGAAAGAGAAAGATACACCCAACTAAAAGCTGAATTTCAGAGAATAGCTAGAAGAGATAAGAATGCCTTATTAATTGAACAGTACAAACAAATAGAACAATAGAATGGGGAGGATCAGAGAGCTCTTAAAGAAAATTGGAGCTATGAAGAGAACATATCATGGAAAGATGGGTATGATAAAGGACCAAAATGGTAGGGACCTAACAGAAGCAGGAGAGATTAAAGAAAGGTGGCAAACTTATACAGAAGAACTATACAAGAGCGAGCTTAACATCCCTGATAACGACGAGAGGTTAGTCACTCACCTGGATCCAGACATCCTGGAATGTGAAGTCAAATGGGCCTTAGGAAGTCTGAGCAACAATAAAGGTAGTGGAGGTGACAGCATTCCAGTTGAACTATTCAAAATCTTAAAAGATGATGCACTAAAAGTGCTATATTCAATATGCCAGCAAATTTGGAAAACTCAACAGTGGCCACAGGATTGGAAAGGGTCAGTTTACATTCCAATCCCAAAGAAGGGCAATGCCAAAGAATGTTTAAACTACTGCACCATTGCACTCATTTCTCATACTAGCAAAGTTATGCTCAAAATCCTACAAACTAGGCTCCAGCAATATGTGAACCGAGAACTTCCAGAAGTACAGGCAGGATTTTGAAGAGGCAGAGGAATTAGAGATCAAATTGCCAACATACGCTGAGAAAGTCCTGATATCACTGCTTGGTCAGAACCGCTTTATCAGTGTGAGCCCAAGGTCACCCAGCTGGCTGCATGTGGGGGACTGCAAACTCAAATCTGGCTTGCCAGATTAGAAGTCCACACTCCTAACCCCTACACCAAGCTGGCTCTCTTGACCACTACATCAAGCTGCAGGTAACAACTGAGAAAAAACAGCCAGAGGTTAAGCCCACCAAGTGGAACCAAAGAGGAACAGTTCAGATAGGATGCCATCTGGACCTGCAGCCTTACCATGTTTTAGGTGATGAATCAACCTAAGAATCTCATCAGGTTCAACTTCCTGCCACTCAAGCTAAGCTATATTTTAACTCAGAGATCTTATCACTGGCCTCAATACCTCCACTCTCACGAAGAAAGTAGTTCACTCAGATTTCTGGAGAGATTTTCTCTTCACTTTCAAGATTTCTCTGTTGCCTATTTAAATCTAAGGGTTTCCCAACTGTTAGAAGCACTCATGGTCATTTGGCCAGCAACTGACCTAAATTTTGCCCTGTTATGTGATTTATAATTTTGATGTAATTTATGCTCCCACGATTCATTAGCTCCCAAGCTTTATCAGCAGCATAGGGGTTCCACTTGTTATGCCTGTGATATAATGGCCTATTCATTTGATAAGAGTTGTAATTCACAATTAGTTAAACTGTTATGGGGAGATGATCCCTGCCATGATACAGCTGATCCGACTACTGGATCCATGCCACAGTAACATCAAGACTTGACTATAGTGAGTTCACTTAGTGCAGAATGTTACAGCTCAGCTATTATTGGGAATTAGTTGGAATGTATATATTATTTCCATTCTGTCTTCACTCCATTGGCTGCCTATCAGTTACAGGGCTCAATATGCACACATACATCTTTCATGGCCCTGATACCTCTTATCTGCAGAACTGCCCTTCTCTTTATGCTCTGCCACAACAACTTCATTCATCTGAGCAGGTTTTCCTGCAGCTGCCAACCTGCAAATGTGTAAAATCAGCAACTGCCTTTACATGTGACTTCTTGGTTGTGGCCCCCTCCTTATGGGATGGCCTCCCTGATGTGCTCCAGAAGGCTCTCGCTTTCCTGGCTTTTCACAAACTACACAAAACTGAATTATTCAAGAGGGCTTTTCGACACAGGTAATATGGCTTTATCGTGTAACAAAACATGTCGAATGATGCTTGGGTTAAGGGTTAGGGACAGTGGCCTATACTAAAGTGTATCATTTGTATCATCTGTTGCTGCCAGTAGGATCCTACTGTGTAATTTTTGCATTGTTTAATGCATCACGTTAATATTTATGTTTTGCTTCAGCTCTGTTTCAGATTTCTGCAAATACTATTGCATTGTTTATTGGATGTCTCACTCTGTTTATTGGACTGACTTACACTGTGCAATTAGCTCTGGGTCCCAGTGAAAAATGTGAACTATAAATAAAGTTTTTAAAAAAATCTCAAAGTGGTGTTCCCTTGTCTAGACAAAACAAGGATGTGGAAAGCCTTTCCCTCCTGAGTTTTCAGTTTTCAAGGTACTCCTACGGGTGCCTGCTTTTAGGAGAAAGGCATTGAGTGAAGGGAGTGGGGAACATATACAGCAGACAGAAGCCCTTGGGGGTCGCTAGGCTTGGATACAACTCGGCTGCAGTCGGAAGCATCAGCAGCCATCCTTATGCTGCTGCCAAAGCAATTCAGCCCACACACATCCTGAATATCCAAGACAAGCAAAGAGTCAATGAACAATCCTGGACTCACATCAGCGTGTCCAAGGGATACTTTCTGGAAGAGCTCCGCTGAAAAGTGTCTAGGTTTCAGGAGATCCAGATCCGTCCCTGATAATTTCTCATTTGGTAACTTACTTCACAGAGATCAGATGTACTTCCTCCCAATCGATCAAACTGGGATGAGGTATTTGAAATAAAAAAGAGGAATATTTAGAATTTGCTGCAATTTTTGTACTGTGAGGCCCTGGATAGCTGGAGATAAGATATGCCCTACTTTCTGAGGGATCCAGGCCCCCAGTCATCGGCGGATTTCTGTGGCCACTCCTTCTGTTAACTCTACCACTGCAAGTCTGTATGGCTTTTGCTTTTGGCCTTAGTAAGGACTATGGGTCTGGCAAACCATTGTTAGGCTGTGTAGGCCAATGCTCCTGTCTTTTCTGTATTCATTTCTGCCCCTGGCTGCTCTGGTACTAGTTTTCATGGCATACATATTTCATCCTCATCAAATTGCAGGTTTGATTTATTTACTCAGTTCTTACCCTTCAAAATAATACTGTATTTGAACAGACTTGCCCAATGAATAAGATGCAGCATAAGGAAAATTCTGCCGTAGAAGGATGGGTGGAGGCACTTGAAGTGAGATTGCGAACCTGAGCTTTTAGAACTGTCACATTTCTGCTACAGAAAACTTAGACAAAATAATCGCTGAGAAATTCTATGCTGAATTACTGCAGTTTAAGCACATAGGCTAGAATAAATTACATGTGACATCTGGTCTGGCATGTAAAAATGCTCCCCTTTCCTTAAAGGTAAAGGTATTCCCTGTGCAAGCACCGACCCTTTGGGTGACGCCCTCTAGCGTTTTCATGGCAGACTCAATACGGGGTGGTTTGCCAGTGCCTTCCCCAGTTATTACCGTTTTACCCCCCAGCAGCAAGCTGAGTACTCATTTTACCAACCTCGGAAGGATGGAAGGCTGAGTCAACCTTGAGCCGGCTGCTGGGATTGAACTCCCAACCTCATGGACAGACAGCTTCAGAGAGCATTTCTGCAGCCTTACCACTCTACACCACAAGAGGCTCTCCCTTTTCCTTACTCACTGATTAAAAGGCATACAGGAATGAAGGCCAGAGGTAGGAAAAGAGTAGCCCCTCGGGAACACCTAACCAAATATTTTAACATTGCTTCAGGGTAGGTCCAATGGCTCAGATTCTGCAGGCTGCATCTAAAACATCATGAATGAAATGGGCTTTCTCTATTTCCTCCTCCCAACTACAGCCACTGTGCTCTCCTCCAACAGCAGATGTATCCTCAGGAACTGAATGGGATTGGTGGAGAGTGCAGGTGGAGGGGGGAATGTAAGGAAATTAGGAAGGGATGCACCCTTCCTTCTGTGCATGGAAGTGTCATCATGGGATAAATTAACTGTCCAGCTTAAATTTGCCAAGAGGCACAGCAATGAGTCTACCTACCAATCAAATGTGTAAATTAATAAAAGACCATATTACAGAACTAACACCAGTAGTACATATTTACGGGCTCAATGAGTCTGTTCTCCCACTGTTCTTGGACGGGCATGGGGGTGTATGGAGGTGATGGAGTGGCATAGGCCTGCCCTGGCCCTGTATCTAACATTAGCGTGGGGAGGGGGGGACGGTGTGGCATAGGTATGCTCCAGCCCTGTTTTTTAAGGCTCCCACTGCAGGCTCCCTTTGGTGAAGAAGAGCAAACTGGTAGCCAGTCCTGAGTGCAGGTAGAATTCTGTCCATAAATCATCTGAAAATATTTCTGTGCTATCACTTCCTATGCTGTGGGAGTGTCTGGGTGATGTGACTTCTGGTGTTGTGTCTGGGTGATGTGATGTCTTGGGGTATAACAGGAAAGTGTGGCCTGCTGACATCACTTCTGAGGTGTTTCAAAACCTGAAGAATGTTTCAGGGGGGCTTCAATGGTAAAAAGGTTGAGAAAGGCTGGCCCATACTAACAGCAGAAAGGTTTGCATGTTTCAAGTGAGAAGCACATTTTTACAAAGAAAATAAAAGCCTTGCATTGACAAAGCAAGGGGTGACATTACATGACACTGCTTCATCTTTTTAAAGAAAAGTAGTTTGTTTGCATCACCAAAAATTAGTTTGAACGTATTCTTTGAGGAAGGAGTATTGAGGTTGTTGTCTAGTTCACCTAAACCAGATGGGAAAGGATTTTGTAGAAGGAGGCTGGAAATAACATAAATACATACAATTTAGAGTTCCACCCAAATAACCTTGTGGTACCATAACAAATTTATTGTGCCATAAACTTTTATGAGTTTAAAACCACATCATTAGCTGTATGAGGTGTTAAAATTCATTTGCCAAAATCTCTCTCTCTCTGCATTCATGAGGTCAAAAGAGAAGGACAGAGAGGGGAATCTAAGAGGTAGGGGTGTTACATTCATTTGTTTGTAGATGTAAACAAGATTCTTCAATCCACACATGTGTCTGATTGTGTGTAATAATGCCATCTAATAATTCATGCAGATAATGAAATGGGTTTTGGCTCATGAAAGTTAATACCACAATAAATATGTCAGCCTTTAAATTGGCACAAGAGTCGTTTGGCCACAGCAGACTAACTCGGCTACTCATCTGGAATCTGAAACATCATAAAAAATTTCCAAATCTGATTGCCAGAGTCATGAATGGGATGAGTGTACAATTCACAAACAACAATCCCTCTTTCCAACTGTCATCTTCTATTCTAGGGGAAGGAATGATTTGACTTCAGCTGGAAGTGGTTTATGACCAAAGATGACACACATGGACCACCGAAACATGGAGGAACCCCCCTTCATGGCAGAGAAGCACAGTACCTATTATGTCCCTTTTGATCCCTGGAGAGTTTTGACTTTTTGAAGCCTAGTACAGGGGGGAGGTTAAACTCTGGCAGCTACAGGCCCTGAGAAGGATCCCAAGCGAGGAACCTGTTTGGCGGGGGGACGGGGGACGGGGACCGTGTGGCAGAGTGGGAGGCAGGCTGAATGCCTTCCAGTGAGAGCCGATTGCAGCCACCGCCGCAGCCATGAACTTTCCCAGAACCCCGCGCCAAAGACTGAGCCTCTGTTAGCAGGACGCGGGGTCAGGAGGGCCCGGCGCCTCCTTCCACCCCCATGGCTCTTGCAAAGGACGCCCAAGAATGGACAATAGAAATGGCAGCTAGCGGGGTCAGGCGCTTTAGCAAAGGGAGGCCCTTCGCTCGAGTGTGCGCATCTTGCCCCGACAACGGTGGAGAGCTGGGCCAGGGGATGTGAGAAACGGGTTGAGCCGCTTCCGCTCGCCACAATCTCTGGCTCGCTGGCTCTTTGCGTGTAACGGATCTGTCCCAATCCAAGGAGTCGGAAGAGTCCGTCGGGTCCCTTGGCCTTTCGCCCCTTAGGCGGAGCCGTCGTCTTGTCTTACGCAGTTATGCAATCCCCCTCCCCTTCCCCATCGGCAGGACCTCTGTTCGGGCGTGAGAGTGTGGCCGTGACCTTGCGAAGGCATTTCCGCGGGGGCTGTGGCCACGCAAGGCGTGCGTAAACCGGTGTCCTTTGGCAAGATCAGCTGGCGAGGATGAGTCCACCCTCTGCAGAAAGGCGACAGAACCCCGTGGCTGGCGGGCCGATGCCCGGGCGGCAGCAAAGGCCCCGGAAATCCCGCCGCTTCTTCCACAGCCCCTGCCAGTGGCGGGACGGGAGAGCCCTGGGCGCTCCGGCAGCGTCTCCGGTGCACTTCAGTCAGCGCGGAGAGAGCGAGCGCGAGAGCGGGTCTGTCCCACTTTTGTTCACGTGGATCCGCCAAGCGGGATCGTGGCCAGCAGTCGCCGGATGAGCCGAAGTGCCTGCCGCGTGGCTTGGCTTGGCTTGGCTTGGCAGCGGCGCTCCCTCCCCCGCGCTCCGCTCCTGCCTTTCCCCTCTGCTGGCTCTGGGCGGGGACCTGCCCCCTCCCCTCGGCCCCACCCGGCACTCTCCCGCGCCTGACGCCTCCGGGAGCCACTTCGGAGCGAGCCCCACCCCTCCGGTTGAGTCGCTGCTGCCGCGGGCTGGAGAGCGCGCGCGAGGAGAGGGGTCGGACGCAGGCAGGGGGCAGGCAGGCAGGGGGCAGGTCTCCAGGGACAGGCGAGAGCGCTAGCACCTCCGCCCTGGCACTCGGGGATCCGGCGTCCGGAGCGCAGCGGCATCTTCACCCTTGCCTGCAGACGGAGGACCCGGCGACCAGCGTCCCCCTGGGGCAGCGGCACGAGAAGGAAGGGATCGCTCGGGCTGCAGAAGCAGGTGAGCTTCGGCTCCTGTTGCACCGCCCTTTTGGTGGAGGGACGTCCGACTGGAGGGCTGTGGCAAGCCTAGCCGCGGGAGGAAGACCCCTCCGGACTGGGCACCGGACTGGGCACCGGAGGCGGGTGGAAGCTGCCTCTCGAATGAGGACCTTCCTTTGTTGTGTCAGGACGTGACAAGATGATCCTGTAGTGCTCTAAACTGCGGGGAGGCTGAGCAAGGAGGGGCAGCGGTTTCCACAGGTTGCTGGCCTGGGAAGATTTAGACATCCAAACTGCCCCTCCCCCCCCCGAACTCGTAATGAAAGTGGGACAGCTTTGGCTCTGACCCTTGCTTTCATCATCACTTCACATTAGCAGACCCTCAGCATCCAGGTTAAATGGGAAAGGACAGCCAAAGGCGTGACTAGAGGACGGATGGAAATGTGTAGAGAAGAGGCATTGGTTGGCTTTGAGAAAAGCAGGGAGTGTTCACTGAAAGTATTATAGGCCATTTTACAACAACAACAACAGCAAAAGCCCAAAGCTGGGTAATACTTTTGATGAAGTCTGACCAAAAGAACACTATGCAAGCTTTCCAGTTGTTCATCGGGCTGCATGTTGGGGGTGGGGAAACAGCCAAAGATGGTCTTTCATCTTATGATCTTTGATAGATTTATAAATAGGAAGCAACTTCCTGATCAGATGGAAGCACCTTCACACATTCCCAGTAAGTCATTGAAGGTATGAAAAGAGTGGAATAGAAGCTAGGATTCCTGGGTTCTAATACACCAGGACAAGGGCTAATGTCTTGAAGGTGAAGGAAGAGATCAGAAATCCATGTTCCCCCACTCATGTATTGCTTTTGGAACAGCTGTTGATTCTAATGTGTAATAATGTGGATGTGGAAATGGAAGCTGTGTGTTTGCCAAGACTGAGAGGAGAGAGTGGGTCTAGCATGGCTGCAAAAGAGAGGATGCAAGGCATTTCCTAGGCTTGGGAGGAGTGGGGTCTCTTGCAGGTGACTCACCAGCCCTTAGCTATCATCACTTCCTAGGGCTTGGAGGAAAAGGTGGACAGAAAAGCACAGGAGGACTGCCTCTATTCAGGGGATCTAATTGCCCCCATCCCATAGATGGTGGACGTTAGTAGAGTCAAGGTGCCAGTATCTTCCTCAGGTCAGGAGCTCAGATAGAGGCTGGGTCCATGTTGTATGACAGCATATAATTTTGGGATGGGGCAGGGGAGGGGTGTTGAAGGCTTAGAGTCAGCTTCTTCCCTTCCCTTTTGTCAACCCTCCCTTTAATTTTCTGCACCATTGAATGGAACAGGGTGGGAAAAGGAGTGTGAATGATTCAAAAGAGATTTAATGTGCACCACTGCTGGGTCAAAATGAACTCTTATAGTTGCTGTATAGCTTTGCTGTTTGATTGGGGTAGGGAATTATTAAGCTACCGATGATGACAAAACCACAATTTAAAAATGTTTAACTGTTAAATGTTTTAGGTCCCACCCTAATATTCTGGTAACTGCAAAAAAATATATAAAACTTAGGCTACAATCAAACATGTTATATTCAAGTCCTTTACTAGTCTAATCTTAGCCACTAGAGTTCAAGCCAGTACTGCTTTTAAAGTTACTGGTTTTGGTAAGGAGTCTATGGATATGGGGAGCCTCTGAGAATACATGTTCGTATGAGCGTAGGGCAGAACACGGAGCATTGCGTGGATGAACTCCTGTAACAGATATTGTGGTCAAGTCACTGATGACCAAGAATTTGATTGAAAACAGACAGTGGAAATGCTGCATGTGATATATTCACTCATCTCTCTGTTAATTAATGAACCTTTCAGGATCTTGTGTCCTTTCAGAGTTACCTGTAAAAGTATCAGACCTGAAATACAGAAGAGTGCATATGATGAAAGAAATAGGAGGTCACACCATGGAAAGGGATGCCTCTTTGAACCTCTTTTACCTCTCTTCAGAAGCCTCTAGCCACTAAGGAACTGGGGCTGTTTCATTAAGTTAGCTCACTGAATTTGAATTGGCATTCCTTGCCTGGTTTGTCTCTGTGCTGTTTATAAGCTACCAGGTTGATATAAATTTGAGGTGGAAGCCAGTTAATGTCATGAGCTGACACAAACAAAGTTGATCTACACAGAGGGGCAGGTTGAAGCAGCCTCCATGGGAGAAATGGCTCTGATAGCCAATTTCTGGCAGCCAATCCCCCCCCCCCAAAAAAAAACAATGGACTAAACTACTCTCCATGTCTTTGGAAGAATAGTGAGATTCTCTGGCTGTGTAATAGCCAGGCAGCCATATGATGAGGAGACTCACAAAGCTGGGTGACCCATGCATGCATTGTGGCTGAAAGGAGATCTATTTCCCTGGATTTGAACATGTGAGGATTTAAGTGTTGGATTACATCTGGCAATAAGAAGTTGAGGGGTTTTGTTTTTTTTTTTTGTAAGTTTTAACGGTTAAATCCTCATATTTAAGTAGGTGCCTCTTTGGTCGATTTCAACTCAGCTAAACTTGGGTTTAGCATGCCTACAGCATCAGGATTTCATTTTGCACCAGCAAATGCCAGTGAAGCACGTGCCCTTCTGCCTAATATGGGCAAGTTCTTTGGTCCACAGAGTTTCTTTTATTACACAGAACATTGCATAACAGAAGCGGAGCCAGTGTTGCATAGTTTGTTCCACATCGCAATTTGCTCTGGAGGCATCTTTGACTTGCTCGCTCTGTCACCCTTCCTCTCTGTAGAGGGGATGCAGGCTGAGTGTGCACAGAGTGTTGCCCTACCAGCTGAGTTCTGTTCTGCTTGTCACCCAGGCCATGTTCAGTAATAAACTTTTACAGGCTTGCAGTGTTTTTCCTCTGGCTTCGTTCCCCAACAGTCCCACAGCTATTGAATCTTTTATTTAAAGGAACAATGTACATATTTTTAGCTGCTAGGGAGAAAACGTATGTAACCCATATTGCTAATGAAGATGCAAAAAGCAGCATTATTTCAAGACAAGTTGTGGCATCTGGGATAGTTTACTTTAAAAAACAGGTGGCTGTGAGGCTCTGCCTAATGCGCTGCACTGGAGCTCATTGGAAGAGCAGTCGCTTATATTGAACTTGGAAGTCTTCAGAATTTTACTCTGTTTGAAACCAAAGTTCTGCCTCTAATCTTTCTACCACATAAAAAAAGGTATTTTCAGGATCTCAGAAATACTACAGAAAATGCAAATTATAATGTAACTTGGTTTGAAGATGACCTGGCTCACGTAGAAGTGCTGGCTGTGGGGTACATTAGTCATGACTGTGTGGCTTATATTTGGTACAGGAAAGAGTGGCAATACCTTTTTCTGAGGGGGGGAATCAGCAAATATAACAATATCACCTGCAATACAATTCCTCTCACCCAGACAAATGAAATAGCTAGTCATCTCTGATGTGGCACTGTGGGGTCTGTGGTGCCCATTGGTTGTGTTACCTGGCTACTGCTGAATTCTTAGATCTTAGGGATAAAATCCACAAGGTTTTACATGGAATTGAAGAAAAGGGACTTTCTGGTTGTTCCCTACCAGCAGAATGGCTAGCAAAGTCCTGAGAGCCTCTCATGCTCTTGCATTGCAGCCATATGCCCTCAACTTGGGCATAAGCACAGCCTTTCTATTTGCCTGAGCTTGGCAGCTTCTCCTCAAAGCCATACAAGGTGCAACACAAAGCAAACAGCATCTCTTCCGAAAAGCCAGAAGTTGTTCCCAGGTGCAGAAGGTACTTATAAAGATCTCAGGAGGCTGCAAATGCTATCAGGAATTGGTTCGCTTTGACAAAGCAGGACCCTTGGTTTGGACACTGTCCACTTTTTGTGGGCAGCCTAACATTTAGAGAACTTGCCCCACTTCCCTGTGGCAGCCATCTCGTGGCGGCATCTATTACCATTTTTCAAAATTCCACCTGTGCCTGCATGCTTGATAAAGTTGGAGACCCCTGAAGTACCATCTCCCAACCCAAATCTACCAAGTATGAAGGAAACTTAACATTCCTCAGTTACTGGAGTCGGTGGGATCATTCCATTGCCCTGCAGGCCTATAAGAATATGTCACAGTTCCTTAGGGGGCAGTGATGGCATTCAGAAACCTCTGTCATTATAACAACGTAGGTCCATTAGAAAAAATCCAGATATAACAGCAGTGCAATACTGGGATCAACTATATAAAATATTCTACTTTCTATGATTTTGGATACTCCTAAGAAAACTTAACACATTACTGTTGATAGATTCAGGTGGTATTTGTGTTGGTCAGAAGCAACAGAACAAAGTTTGAGTCCAGTTTAATTTTTAAAAGTTTAATTAAACTTCGTTGGTCTTAAAGGTGCCACAGGACTCAGACTTTACACTACTGTTACTTTTGGATGCCTCTAGAGGGCAGTGATGGGCATCATATAGTCCCTCCGTTTGGAGCATAATTTTGGTTGTGTGGAACAAAGCTAGGAAAGAAGCAGGCAGGAGTGAGTAGCTGTGGTAGGCACTGTGAGCCAATACTGTTATTGGTTTGATTTCTATCAAACCCTGTCATGCCTAGCCACAACACAGATATATAGTAGGAAGGAGATCCCTGCCAGAGCACCAGTATAAAATCTCTGGCAAGACAATGCCAGGAGGAGAGGCCAGGGCTTCACCATATTTGATATCACTGGAATAACCTGGCTTTCCAAATGCAGTGTCAGCGCTCTTGTTAGGGAGCAGCTGGAGCCAAATTGTGTGTGTGTGTGACTGTGTAGATTTGTCCTGGCAGTAATTGTATCTATCTCACAGGCAGAAGTGACACCTAAGGCACTGACACAGCCAGACAAGATATATAGCCTAGCCACATATTTAGGGCCCTAGCAGACATCATTGGGATCCAACTCCTATATGTCTACGTTCACATTTCTGCCTGTTCACACGGAAAGCAATGATAGGATGGGGAGACATTTTGTTTGTTTAATAGAAAACGGAGCACACAAGCAAGGGGAGCTGCACTCTTACCCCATCTAATTCTTAACTTCACAATGCTTTATGATCTACCCCCACCTCCAGGCTGGCTTTTTCCTGAGCCTGGTTTGGAGAAAAATGCTCCATATGGTGGAGTGCAGTGAGATAAGGAGAGAGAAGGGGCACGGTTTAGCTCCCTCAACTATTTGCTGTAAAAAAGGAATTGAGCCCTCCTCCCAACCCATTTTATGCATGATGGGAAAACTTTGGATTAAAAATTGAGAATCAGTGTGGCATGGTGGCTAGAGTGTCAGATTAGCACATTGTCCTTCTGTTGTGAAACTCACTGGATAATGTGGTGCCAATTATATTTTTTCAGCTTAATCTCACAGAGTCCTTGTGAGGTAAAAATGAAGCAGAACCATTTAGATTACCTCAGGTTTCTTGGTGAAGGTGGTTTAAGACAGTGGTCCCCAACCTTTCTGAGGCTGGGGACCAGTAGGGCATCGGGCCGCGCCCACGCAAACCACGCCTGCACAGCGGGCTGTGCCCGCGCGAGCCACGCCCCTCATCGGGCCATGCCCGCACAAATGCGCGGCCCGGCCCTGATTCCCTCTCCCCGCCCTCCCGCAGTAAGAAGCTTCCCGGGCCGCAAGCTTGCCGCCGGGGAAGTTTTTTACTGCGGGGAGAGGGAGCCGCGGCCCGGCGCCATGGCCTTCGCGGCCCGGCACCGGGCCGCGGCCCACAGGTTGGGGACCACTGGTTTAAGACATAAATAAATGTAGATTCTGACCTCACATCTGTTTTGGCTGTCATTGTAGGGAAATAGCAATGTATAATGAAGCCCTAGCCAAAGGGTTTAATAGCAAGGGGGAATGAATGCCCTCTCTGAATTTTTTTCTTCTTACATCCCGTGACAGCCTTTGTTTGTAAGAAGAGCCCTACTGGATCCGACCAGTGGCCCATCTAATGCAGTATCCAGCTTCTCACAGTGGCCAATTAGACATCCACAGTGTGCCTATAAGTAGAGCTGCCAACCTCTAGGTGGGGCCTGGAGACCTCCTGATATTAAAATAATCTTCAGACCCAAAGATCAGTTCACCTGGAAAAAATGGCTGCTTTGGAGGGTAGACTCTATGGCATTGATAAGTTCCCTTCTCCTCCAAAAACTCCCTTCCCCAGGTTCTGCCACCTCCTCCAGATCCCCAGGCATTTTCCAACTGATATTTAGAGTTACACTGTGCCTCTGAACATGAATACTTCAGGTGGGTGAACCTATCTTCAGTGAATGTTGTAGATGTAAAGAGCAGCAGCTACTAAACTGGAGAACTGGGTTTGATTCCCCACTCCTGCACATACAGTCAAGTGGGTGATCTTGGGTCAGTCACAGTTCTCTCAGAGCTCTCTCAGCCTCATCTACCTTACAGGGTTTCTGTTGTGGGGAGAGGAAGGGAAAGATGTTTGTAAGCCACTTTGAGATTCCTTTAGGGCAGTGGTTGTCTACCTTCCTAATGCCGTGACCCTTTAATACAGTTCCTCATGTTGTGGTGACCCTCAACCATAAAGTTATCCAAGTGTTCTTTCACAGAAATTAAACCAAAACTGACCAATGGCATGAAGATGCATTGTTCATGATTGTATATACCTAAATTGGTTTTTTCCTGGGGTTTTGCAGTTCAGTGCTGCCAATTGTCCCACCATGCTATCTCACTCTTTTCTGCTCTAGACAGATGAATGCTCTTTCTCAATCTACCTTGCAAGGCTGTTGTGTGGATGACGCCCCCCCCCCTGCCCGCCAAGCTGCTTGCCCTGCCGCAACCCCTGTGAAAGGGTCTTTTGACTCCCAGGTTGAGAACCACTGCTTTAGGCTACAATAACCCAGCTCTTCTTCTCTTTTAAAGGCATCTAAAGTTGTAACCATTGCAGTATGCATGCATTTACATGTGTATTCTGGTGGTAGAGAAAGTTTTTCATAATCCAGGCTGTTTGCACCCTATTCCTTCTGAGTTTTTCACAGTTGCCTTGGGATTGGGAAAGAGCAGCATTGGCTCTTGTCCAGAGGTCACAGGGCTCTCCCGCCCCAGTAGCCACATTAATCTTGCACCTCCCACCAAGAGAAAACAAAGAGAAGGCAATTTGCCTGCTCAGGGCCTTTCTTGCCAGGATCAGCCCATTCATGCCACAGCTGGAGACAAGATTCTTGCCATTGCAGAAAGGCTGAGTCCTATCCTTCCTCTGTTGCTCTCACTTCCATCCCAGGACAAGGAAAGAGGAGCGGCTGGATCCAGCACACTGTTCTGTGGGCAGCATCTTTAGCATAAGCCTGCAGGCACCAGACTATCTGCAATGCTAACATCAAGCAGCAAGGTCTAGTGTAGGAAAGGGTTTAAGGCAGCCTTTCTCAACTTTTCTACCATTGAGAAAACCCTGAAACATTCTTCAGGCTCCAAGAAACCCCAGAAGTGGCACAGTCATGCAGAATATGGTGGGGAAGCATAGCTCTGTGCACACCCACCTGGGGCCCCTCGCTTTCCCACCCGTTCCAAGCCCATCATTGCCCGTTTGGGAGGGGAGCAAACTGACATGACCATATATTGTCGTATCACCTGATAAATGTTTAATAAATTTAAAAAATATATTAAAATTTATTAACTTCCACCCATTTAGGAAACTCTTCCAGGGCTGTCAAGAAACACCAGGGTTTCATGAAACCCTGGTTGAGAAAGCCTGGTTTAATGCTTCCTGAAGGTTGTGAAGGAAAGTGAGTGGCAGTAGGAATTTGGGGGTTCTATGTTGTCTAATGGGCATGTGAAGGCAGGCCTCTGAACTGAAGGAGAGTGGGATCTTATGGCAGCAATATGCTTAGGTTGGCCTCCCTGTAGCCTTTGGGAATCCCATAGAGATCAAGAAAAGAATAAAGACACCCTTTGCTTTAAGGCAGCTTAGGGGTTGGCTGACACCTGATTTTAAAATTGCATACATTACTTCTTTTGAGAGAATCCCATGGTCTACTAAGGAGCTTCAAATGTACAAAGCAAGAATGTGGACTTAGGCTCTTGTAAGAGTTCAGATGTAATCAGTCTGTGGGAAGTGGTCCTGAGTGGGCACTCCGGCTTAATAAAAAAGCCTTGCTCTTTCAGACTAAGGTTAAGTATCCCAGCAATCAGCAGGCACTAAGTAGACCTCTGGAAATAAAGCCAGTTGTGCCTCTTTGGGCTGTTCCCCCTATTGATAACAAGAGGCTTTTCTACTGGATTCTTCCCTGCAAGAATTCCACAGCCCTTCCAGTCCAAGAGCATCTGCATTTTGCAGCCTGCAGCATGGGCGTTCTCACTACAGAGCAGAGGGGGGCAACCCCTTGCCCAGGAATAGAAGGTGATCACACCGCCTGGCCTCTTTGCTTTCTTTCAAGTATTGCAGCACAGTCCCTTTAATACATTCTAATTAGGCATCTCTTGAGAGGGAAGACTGCTTTCTTCAGCAAGTCAGAATACAAAGCCCTTCTCTGCTGGAGCTTGGAAGAATTTTCTGTTTGATAAAAATTGGTTTGCACTGGGACACCACAAAGATTCTTCTGCACAGGAAAAGCAGAGCCCATATTGGCCTGTACAGATTCAGCCTGGACAATTCTACCTTTCCTAGTGTCTTCTGCAGAGTCCGATGCATATTATTGAAGAATTTCTTCCCATAAACATTCGAGACCTGGGGGGTTTTATATCTCACTTTTTCACTCCCCAAGGGAGTCCCAAAGCAGCTTACAAGCACCTTTTCCTTCCTCTCCCCACAACAGACGTCCTGTGATGTAGGTGGGGCTGAGAGAGCTCTAACAGAATTGCTCTGTCAGCCAGCTGGCTGCATGTGGGGGAGGAGTGGGGAATCAAACCCAGTTCTCCAGATTAGAGGCTGCTGCTCTTTAATCACTGCACCATACTACAGCTAGAGCCTATTCTAGGCAGCTAAAGGGAAAACTCAGCCTTCGCTAAATATTTCTTGAATCCAAGCACTGAAGGGTTGGGTTATTCTTTTCTCCTGTACAGCTGAGCAGACTCCCTGCAAAGGGAGCCCTGTGCCCATGTGCTGGCTGGGACAGGATTCATTAGTTGACACACCAACCATGGAACAGCCACCCCCCCCCAACCCCTTGTGCTACACAGAGCTCACATGACATCTCCGTAATTGCTTTAGAAAGCTGGCATCATTACATGGCCAGAGATGTAGAGGAATAATTGCAGCAGACAAATGGGCTCCAAGGTGGCCATCTTTCTGTGAAAAAGAATAGGTTGGGGAAGATTCATTCAGGGAGCCTGCTAAAAGGATTGAACTAAATGAAGACATGGGAAAAGGGGGAAGGGGCTGGATCTTGTATGGAAGCTTGGCTAGAAGCCATGCTTTTTCACACAAGAGGAAACTTGGTGCGGCAGTTTTTGTTTATGGCTTGTGCACTGTTGGATGGCTCCATTGTGGAGCCCATGGATGATGAGATGGATGAAATCTATTTCAACCCCAGTAACTGGGAGGGGGGGTGGCGGCCTGAGAAGAGCATCACTGGGCTCTGGATATAGCTCAGCAAGAGTGGTGCGTGCAAGCCAAAGAGTGAATAACACCATGGCTGTGTTAGTATAATAAATAGGGGAAGGCACCTAGGAAAGGTAATGCCCTTACTTTCAGAGTAGTAGTTGGATCCCATCAGGTAGCAAGATACCCTCAATTTTTTCTTTGGTTATCTAGATCAGTGGTCCCCAACCTTTTTATCACCAGGGACCAGTCAATGCTTGACAATTTTACTGAGGTCCGGGGGGGGGGGTAGTCTTTTGCTGAGGGATGTCGCCGCGGCCGCCTGAGCCCCTGCTCCACTTGCTTTCCTGCCGGTGCTCCTGCCTTCCCGCTGCCCACTGGGGGGCGCTGCCAGCAGCAGCTGCGCAGTGCCACGCTGAGGGGGAGCCCCAGCCATGGTGGTCGCCAGAGAGCACCAAAGGTGAGCCCGCGGCAGAGTGGCAGGGCATCCCTGAGGCAGCAGCCGGGGAGGAGGACGAGGAGGAGCCATGGACCGGTACCAGTCTATGGACCGGGGGTTGGGGATAGCTGAAGATAACTCAGAAGAATTGTAGGGGCCACCACAGAAGGTTGGTAGCAGGGCTGGAGGAATAAAGTCATACACAGAGAGCTGTCATAATAAATGTGCTAATACATGTTCACCAGCAAAGCACATGCTCAGCATATATGAGGAGTCGTGTTTTATCTAAAGCAAAGGCCTCACAGCAAGACAGAAACCTGGAAGCCATGGTCCAGGGCATGTCCCATGTCAGGATTTGTGGTACCAAACCAGACAAACCTTCGTTCTGGCACCATATAGGGCAGTTTCTTCTTCCTCCATATTCATGTTTCCCTAAACCTGGAATTCCTTATTCCCTGCTGCCTCCCCCCACCTTCTCTTTTCCCTTTGGATTGGCAGCAAATAATTTCATTGGAAGTTTATTACCTGATTAGGGTTCAGTTATCATTGCTGTGAGAACAGGAGGCCCTCTGGGTACATGAGGCTTCTGAGGAAGCAGAAATGGAGCCCCCCCCCCTCTCTTTCACAGGCATTCTACTCACAGTGGTGTCACCTCTTTGATGTCTTCCTTTGGCAGATCAAAGAAGCCAAGATATTAACTTCATTTACTGGCTCCTGATTCATTTGCTTGCTTGCTTTGCCTTTTTTCCCTGTCTCCTCATGGACATTCTTTCTTCTCTTTCACTACTCCCCACTCTTGGAATTCTTTCCCCTGCTGTCTGCCACCCACCTTCCCTGTTCAAAAAGCCATTTACCTTCCTCCTCCCTCTTGCCTTCCCTCCCCAAACCTCTGGGCTTTACTTTTATACACACACCCAAAAGGAAAGCTCCATTAATCTGTGCTTGATTTGTGCCTTAATAAAGCATGTTGCTTTATTGGCAATACATAATTTGTACACATCCTCCTTTCCCTTTACTGCCCTCCGGTCCCTTTTTTGACATGTCAGTATTTTGAGTATTTTGGGGACATATTACTTCATTGTGCAAGGCTCAGTTTATTATAAGTCCTTTAATATTCATAAGGCGTCATTGTTTTCCAGATTTTCCTCTTGGGACATTCAGTATCCAAACCTCCAGATGTGTCTTAGTTCTGAACCAGTACTTTGAGGCACTGGTCATGGGGCTAAGGCTAAATAAGCTGAACCGGAAGCTAGACAAGACAGATGTAATGCTGGCTGAGAAGGCTGACATTCTAGAGCATGAGCCCTTGCCAGTGAACGCTGGGAATTGTAGTCCATGGACATCTGGAGGGCCGCAGTTTGACTACCCCTGTTCCAGAGGGCTTGAATCCACTTGTCCTAGAGGGAGTGGAGTTGGCTTGCTCAGAGTTGTTTAAGGGTTTGGGGATGCTCATGGGCCTTGTCTTACTTGTTGAAAAGCAGGTTGGCATGGTGGCCAGGAGCTCCTTCCTTCAACTGTATCATAGAATCATAGAGTTGGAAGGGGCCTCCAGGATCATCTAGTCCAACCCTCTGCACAGTGCAGGAACTGAAAACTACCTGCCCACCCACAGTGACCCCAATTTCATTCCCTCCACCAAATATCTACAAAATCCAGCCTGGCCTGGAGTAAATTCACCTACCGACCCACAGTGGTGATCAGCAATTCCCTGGATAAGCAAAGAAGGGCCACAAAAGACAAGCATTGGCACCTCCCTTCCTGCCCCCCACCCACTCACAATCTACCTAAGTTCATAAAACCAGTATCTGGTTCACCAGCTCTCTTATAGCCTAGACTCAGCTGATCTGGCCTTGATGATCCAACCTTCAGTTATGGTTGGATGATTGCAATGAATGCACTTTATGTAGGTCTGCCCTTGAAGAAAACCTGGAAATTAAAACTAGTTCAGCATGCAGCAGCCAGTCTGTTGACAGGGGCTAGCTGCAGGGAACCTATGTTATCTATTTTGGAAGAACTACACTGGCTGATAGTTTGTTTCCAATTGACTAGCTGTGTTGGTCTGAAGTAGCAGGACAAATTTGAGTACAGTGGCACTTTTAAGACCAACAAAGGCATATTCAAGGTATAAGCTTTCATGTGCACACACATGGGAGTTAACTGTATTTATAGGTAAAGTGTGAGCAGTAAATTAACATACAATGAAAATATTTAACAGACTAGTATCAAAGCCCATTTTAAAAATGGGCTTTGAAAGGGGCAGCAGGCAGGAGGGCGTGAGAGGGTGGCCGTGGCAAAGCAGGCTAAAGGGAGTGGAAAGCCCCCTCCCCCCACCAGTGGCAACAACTTTGCAGCCCGCAGGGAGGCTGCAAACTCCCCCCTGGCTCCCTCCCAGCAGGAGTGTACCTGCGGGCCGCCAAGCCGTCACTGCCTCTCTCCTCGTAGGTGACAATGGAAGCCGCAGCCACACAGCTTCTAGCAGGTAAGGAGGGAGGGTGGGAGCTGAAGGGGGAGGGCCAATCAGGGTGGACCTGGACAGACAGGGCCCCGGACAGTCTCCTCCCAGGAGGCTGTTTCCCAAATATATAAGGGAGCAAAATAGTGTTAAGGATTCCAGAATCTAACAGGGTAATAGGCTTGGTTTATAAAGTTACCATTTGTTTGTGGAAAACATAATGAAGGCAATAAATATGTCAAAATGGGAGAGTTATGGGCAGACATATCATGGAATGCTGCTCTCAAGCATGGAGGCATCTCTACAGCATCCTCTTCTTCAGAGTGAAGTGGATGGCTGTGCAAAGCCAAGTTTAGTTTAAGGCATTAAAACCCTTCATGATCTGGGACCCACATATCAGTAGGACCACCACTTTCCACATGTCCTTGTGCACCAGCTACATATATTGGCTACCCCACCACTTATGGCGGTCAAGCAGACATGGACCAGAGCGTAGGCTATTCCCTTCATGACTCCTACTGTGTGGGATGGCCTCTCTGAGGAGGTGCAGGGAGTGTTCTCCATAGACAACGTCACGAGGCACTTCAGGGCTTGCTTGTTTGCCAGGGCCTTTGTCATCTTCTATGGGGGGTGGGGAGATTTGGGGGTTATTTTATTTTGGTTTTGATTTTTGGAAAGGTTTTTAAACTATTATTGTAAGCTGCCTTGAACCACAAGGAAAGGTTGGGTCAAACTGTTTTAATAAATAGGTAAACTTTGTTCTGGTCATAGTCTGGACTGTAAGGTATTATCAGACCTTTCTGCTTGAGCAAGTCTTTTGTGTCTGAATGTATATGTATACAGACAAGAGGCATTTCCAGTTATGAGACTTTTTTATTACTGGCTTTAGGTCACAACCACACATGGTGCTAGGAATCCTTGAATGGATCCCTGGCTGTATCCTTTATTTGCCCAAAATAGCTATGGGTGACAATAAGAACTGTCTTGATGGAGATGGATGACTGAACACTTTCCTTCCCCACTGCTGATTGGAAATGCCCTCCTATTTGGCTGAAGCCCTGAAAAGGGAAAGGATCGGCATACTAGAAGTATTTTTTCCCTCCTGGAGGTTAAATCTATCTGGAGGGAAATAGCAGGGAAGAGTTCATTTCCCCTGCCCCAGTGCCACAATCCTGATCCGGATTGAGACTAGCTACTTTTTGCAGCTGCAGGACACATCTGGAGATCTGATCATGGGTCCCTGGTTTCAGATGTTGTTGTCTATAGTTGCACAGCAAGGGTGTAGTTGCGGTGGGAGCAGAATCTTAGTTTCCTGCTGCTTTTATTACCAGACAGTATTGTGCAGCAGATTTGTTTTCCCTATAAACATTGTGGGTGGGTAACATTAAAGAATTGAAAGTCCTCTAGATGTCAGGCTGGATCCCTCCTATCATTTCCATTCACTTGGGGTGGTGGGCGGTATTTGTAGAGTTCGCCTCCATGCTTTTCCTCTGGGAGCAGTAATGGAGGGACGGGAATTTTGGGCAGCAGGAGGAGGGAGAGGTGGAAAAGAGATGCTTGACTGGCAAAAGGATTTTCGGCAGGATCCAAGCCACAGATTGTACTTGCATTAGCCTCATATTTATTCCAGGCAGTCATATTAGCTATTCAAAATATATATTTGAAAACATTCTTCTGCCCTGCCCTCATATCCCATTACGGGGCTATCTGGAGCCCTGACATATCAATGCTTCTGTGCTGCAGAGACTTAACCTTTTAGTCTCTGCTAATTTAATTGTTTCAGTGTATTGGCCAAGTAGATCGACAACTCAGTAATTGCAAAACTGCACAGGAGTAACCTAATGTAGGATAACCACAACTCTGCAATGTTCCTTTGTGGCAATCTGTTGAGGTGCAAAGTAGAGGAGGCTGCCAAGGTTTATTCTGGCTGCTGGCACATGGAAATGTATTTTAAGTTGGGCTGCTCATTGCTGTTGGACATCTGATAGAGAGGGAAATAAAAGCCTTATGGGCTGCTAAAGTTCTCTGCTGATTGCTCTGTAAGTGGGAAGCAACTAGAAATGTCAGCAGCTCTAGCCAATTCTAGAAGAAGAATCTGGGGCCGGGATTAGGGGGACATCACTAAAGTGGCTAGTCTCCTTTCTCTGGAACTGAACACAGAGGGTTGCAGTGGGGGAAGAGTTGTTGGCCCCCTTCGGGCTCCCATGTGGAGTACCTCAGGGGGTGAGTACCTCTTCCCTACACTTTCCAACATCTATATGCGCCCTTTAGCCCAGCTGGTCCGTGGCTATGGGCTGGGTTGCCATCAATATGCAGATGACACCCAGCTCTTCCTCCTGATGGACGGCTGGCTGGACTTCCCCACAGATACATTTGCCAGATGTTTAGAAGCAGTGGCTGGATGGCTCAAGCAGAGTCGCCTGAAACTCAACCCCTCCAAGATGGAGGTCCTGTGGCTAGGTAGAAGGGAGCAGAATCAGGTAGTGCATCTCCCACGCCTGGATGGGGTGCAATTAACACTGGCACCAGAAGCCAGGAACTTGGGTGTGACCTTTGATGCCTCCCTTTCCATGGAGTAGGTCACGAAAGTAGCCCGAACAACATTTTTTCATCTGTGCCAAGTGCAGCTGTTAGCACCCCACCTGCCCTCCGAACACTTGGCGACAGTGATCCATGCGATGGTCACTTCCAGACTAGACTAATGTAACTCGCTCTACATGGGCCTACCCTTGGCTTTGACCCAGAACGTGACTGCAAGAGTCCTTACTGGAACATTCTGGAGGGCCCATATTCAGCCGGTGCTATGCCATCTGCACTGGTTACCAGTCTGCTTCCGAATCAAGTTTAAGGTTCCAGTTTTAACCTTTAAGACTATACGTGGCCGGGGTCCGACTTATCTGCAGGACCGCTTATCTGCTTATGCCCCCCTCAGGGTATGAATTTAATGGTGGTCCCGAGCCCCCTGGACATATGCCTGGCCTCGACCAGGGCCAGGGCTTTTTCAGCCCTGACCCCAGCCTGGTGGAACAAGCTCCCGGAAGAGCTGCGGGCCCTGCGGGATTTGTCAGCTTTCCACAGGGCCTGCAAGACGGAGCTCTTCTGCCAGGCATATGGTTGAGGCCAGGGCGGCTCCTGTCAGCTGTGGATCTCTAGCTGAAACCAACTAAGTCCCTCGCTCCCAGATAGAGAGTAATAGACCTTTGCTGGATGGGGGAGTGGGTTATATATTTATTATCCTCCATCTTGATATTGTGTTTTAATTCTGTTTTAATGGGTTTTATGGGATTTTATTGTTTTTATGAATCCCCAACCCCTGGGCTATGGACCGATCCTGATCCGTTGATCAGTCAGTACCGGGCCGCAGCTCCTCCTCATCCTCCTTCTAAGCTGCTGCCTCGGGGGCTGCCCTGCCACTCTGCCTCCGGCTCACCTTTGGTGCTCTTCAGCGGCTGCCATGGCTGGGGCTCACCCTCGCCATGGCACTGGGTAGCAGCTGCTGGCAGCGCCCCCCAGCGGCCGGTGGGAAGTCAGAGGCACTGGCGGGAAAGCAAGTGGAGTAGGGGCTCAGGCAGCGGCAATGTCCCTCGGCAAAAGACAAAAAGCCTGCTTCAAAGCAGTTGTAGAAATAGTGAGGCACATTGAACTCACAAGCAAGCAAAATGAGTAAGAAACAGATGTCTTTACAACAGAGAGCGTTAGGGCAGTGGTCAAGAGGAGAGGAGTAGACTACCCCCCCCCCCCCACCGGGCCTCAGTAAAATTGTCAAGTGTTGACTGGTCCCCGGTGATAAAAAGGTTGGGGACCACTGTGGTATAGAAACAAACAAACAAACAAATAAACAAACATATAGCCTCCTACATCGGTAAGGCTTTTCTTGGGCATGCAACCAGTCATCTTTGTTGAATGTTAGGACATGGCATGATGGAGTGATGCTGATCTGGAGAGAGCAATTAGGCATGACAGCACCATGCAGGAGGACTGTGCCTGCAGCAAGAACAGTATGGAAGAACTGTGGCCGTGCCCTAATGGGTGTCTATGCACAAAGCAGTTGCCATATGCAAGGTTGCGGGGCTAGTCCAAATGTTACAGCCTCCGTGGCCTCCTTCAAGGTTCCTGACTTTGACATGGAACCCCCCTTTGATGTGGGGAATTCATTGTGGTAAATGTAGAAAAGCCATTGTGTGGTTGCTATCCATATTGATCTCCGCCTGGGAATCCTTAACACGCCCGCGTCGCTGCGGGCGCCGCGGACTAAATAATTTGTTAAGCCCTCAGGCGGAGGGCTTTGTCCGTGATGAGGAAGGGGCCTGATTGGCCCCTTCCTCCTGACAGACCATCAGCCGGGCCAATTGGCAGGCGCAAAGCGCCTGCTGATTGGCCCGGCCGATTCCTAGGCTGCTGAAGGAAGCTTCCTTGAGGGCGGCCTGACGCTTCCTTGAGGGCGGCCTGCTTCCTTGAGGGCGGCCTGATGTGTCGGGAGGCACGAAGCGCCTCCGACGCGTCAGGCCGCTGGCAAGGGAGCCCCTGGCAGCCGCGCGGAGCGAGGCTGCCAGGGGCTCCCTGCCCGGCGGGCTGAAGTGGCGAGAGGCGCTTTGCGCCTCTCGCCGCTTCAGCCCGCCCGCAAAGGGAACCCTCCGCAGCCACGCGGAGCGCGGCTGCCGGGGGCTCCCTGCCCAACGGCCTGATGCTGCGAGAGGCGCAAAGCGCCTCTCGCAGCGTCAGCCCCCTGACACACGGAGCCCCGGCAGCCGCGCTCTGCGCGGTTGCAGCGGCTCCGTGATCTAGCGCCCGCTGCATTTAGCTGCAGCGGGCTTGATTACTAGTCTTTACATAAAGGCTGGTGCTTTCACACAGCTGCTGCATCAAGGGTGCTTGTTTTCTGGAAGATGGTAACAATTAACCCCCCTCATCGGTGAAGCCTTTTGACACACTGTTGAATTGGTCCAGTCGCAGCCCTGTATACTACTGGTGTCTAGGAGACAGGAAAAGGAACATCGCCCTCCATTCTAGGGGATGTAAGGTAGGGTGTTTCCGCAATTCCACCTCTGGGAAGGAAGAATGGCCTTGTGTGAGAGAGAAAGAATTTGGGAAGACCTCCAAGATGGAGGTCCTGTGGCTGGGGAGGAAGGGATCGGATCATGCAGCGCGTTTGCCGCACCCCCCCCCTCCCGCAGCAGGGACATAACTTTCTATCATACAAACCAGGAATCTGGGGGGTGACCTTGCATGCCTCATTAACTATGGAGGCACCGGTCAAGAAGGTAGCCTGCCAGGCATTTTTCATCTTCGCTAGGCTTGGCTATTAGCGCCCTACCTTTCACCTGAACATCACAGTGATCCATGCAATAGTCACCTCCAGAATTGATTTCTGTAACTCGCTGTACGTGGGCTTGCAGGAACATCTTGGAGGGCCCATATCCAGCCTGTGCTGAGGCAGCTGCATTGGTTGCCAGTTGTGGCTCAGATTGGGTTCAAGGTTTTGGTGTTGACCTTTAAGGCTTTTCACGGTCTGGGACCCACATACCTGAAGGAGTCTGGTGCACTATGTTCCTTGCAGGGCCTTGCGCTTCACAGGTAACAACTTGTTGACCATTACTGGCCGTAGGGATGCTTACTTGGCCTCAGCTAGGGCCAGGGCCCTTTCGGTCCTGGAGGAATGAGCTCCCGGAAGAACTGCAGGCTCTCGGAGAGCTTTCTGCCTTCCAGAGGGCCTTCAAAGCAGAGCTCTTCTGCCAGGTTTATGATCAAGGCCAGTGCAGATGGGTTGGGTCCCCTTTTCCTCTTGGTGCCTGAACATCTTAGCACCGAATAACTTGGTCCCCCCCCCCATGCTGTCTTGGTAAGGGTTTAAGTTGAGAGTGTGGTTGCCATTTGTGGTAGTTGTATTACTATATTCTAGTAACTGGGGTTTTAAGGGGTTTTTAATAGGATTTTATTGTATGGATTGTTTATGTAACCTGCCATGAGCCAGTCTCCAAGAACAGCGGGCTATAAATCCAATAAATAAAATAAATAAGAAGAGAAAAGCCACATATACGAAAGTTTATATCTAGAATTAAACTTTGTTGGTCTTAAAGGTGCCACTGGACTCAAACTTTACTCTGAATCTAGCCAGCTTTCTTCTGACAAGACATTTGTAGTTGGCCTTCATTTCATAGATATTGACAAAGCATTTGATTGGTTACCTCTATGCCTATCCCAACACCAGCTATTGTGGGGCAGGAAAAAGTTATCCTGGCTTGCAGGGCAATCCTAAACAGGATTATACCCTTCTAAGATAAGGCTGTAATTCTGTTTAGGATTGTAGTGTTAAACTGCTTAATTTACACTACTGCAGAGATTTCAGTAAGCAGAAAGTTTAGTCATTTCTAACATTCTCCTACACTCACACAATTCTATTAAAAACTGACTGGTATCTGGATATCCTCAGCTGGACAGAAACTGATTTGTACCTTTGGGAATCAAAAATTGCACAGAGATGGGAGCTAGAGCTCCTTAAGAAAAATCATAGGGGTTCTTGGCTTTGTCTTACCTGAATCACACGTTCCTCTGGCAGCTTGGTTCTTTATGACAGTGGTCGCACATCTGCTGTGTGGTTTTATCCCAACACTTTCCCACCATGTTTTGGAAATACTGAATGAAACATTTCTTTGCCATTCATTCTTTGTCCCTACCCACTGCTGTCTGAAATATACAATGGTTTTTTGCTTTACTTTTTTCTAAGAGCTACTGAGTTGGACAATCAGCTTCCTTACTCAGCAGGGGACACTGTTACCACAAGTCTACAGGTCCTATATACAAAGTAGTTCCTTCATATAAAAATTTCAGGAAAACATGGTTGACGCTAAAATAAAAACGTATCATATTCCCAAGTGACTAGTCTGAGGTTACTTCTTTGTGCATTTTGCCTGTGTTGTTGTAGAACGGCGAAATGATGGGTGTATTTCTCTCAGCAGAAAGACTGTGCTCACTGCAGTGCATGCTGAGCACTGACCTGATCACTGGAGAGTGTGAAAACAGCATGTTTGCGTTTGCAGACATAGTGTGAAAATGGCAGGTTTGTCCACTGTTGGTGCTTAATTAAAAGAGAGACGCCTAAGTATGCAATATCTCTTCCAAAGAAGACATTAACCCTGTGTCCCCTAGCAGTCCTCACTTTCAGTTCCAGCTGCAGCACCACAGCAGCCTTGTAGAAGCAGATGGATTGCATCCAAAATGTGGCGTATTCTTCCTTGGTAGTTCATTGTGCCCCACTGTTCTCAGTGGTGCTGAAGTGCACAGAGGGCAGGGAACATTTCTCAAAAAAGCTTCACCTTGAAGAGGGACCCTGATTGGGCTTTGGACTGAAGATGTAAAGGTAAAGGTATCCCCTGTGCAAGCACCGGGTCATGTCTGACCCTTGGGGTGACGCCCTCTAGCGTTTTCATGGCAGGCTCAATACGGGGTGGTTTGCCAGTGCCTTCCCCAGTCATTACCGTTTTACCCCCCAGCAAGCTGGGTACTCATTTTACTGACCTCGGAAGGATTGAAGGCTGAGTCAACCTTGAGCCGGCTGCTGGGATCGAACTCCCAACCTGATGGACAGACAGCTTCAGACAGCTTCTGCACTACAAGAGGCTCTCTTAGGACTGAAGATGATGTCAGATTAATGCAGTCTCTGTGGAGAGCTGTAGAGTTCTGTGGAAGTCTTTGAAGAGTATGTGGGGAACATTTGTTTTAGGATCCCTGGATGAGAATGACTGATTGGAAATGCCCTCCCGTCTGTCTGTAGCCCTGAAAAGGGAAAGGATAGGCATCAGAGAAGTATTTTTTCCCATTCTGGAGGTTAAAGCAGTGTACCCACCCAACCTGCAGCAGATTCAAGAAGACCTCATCAAGTCATTTGTTTTGTCTTGGGTTCTGACAAGATGCAGAAAATGGGAGGGAAAGGGAAGCCTAGAGGAGATCAATATTTGTCTAGGGTCCTTCTTTCCCCCTCCTACCTCCGCCCATGCCTTCTCCTTTCCCCTCCCATTTATCGCACAAGGGGCTGTCATCGTAACCTGATCTTCCAGATTGTCTCATGGCTTGCATCTCTGCCTTTCAGCCACCTGAGGGTCAGAGTCCAGGGCTTGCGGGGGAGAAGCAGCAGCAGCAGCTGCCATGATCCAGGTGCTGGTGCTGTTGGTGCTGGCTGGAAATGGAGCTACGGCCGCCAGTACTAATCCTCGTTTGAAGCTCTCCTTCCAGGGTAAGTAGAAAGCAAACAAGTGGGTGGCAATCGATGGGAAGAGGTACATGGGGGAGAGTTTGCTGCTTTGAATCAGACGGGTGAACTCTGTTGGGGACTCTGATGCTCAGGCTGAATCAGTTTGGTGTTAAAATAGAGAATGGGAGTTTGAGCAGGGGTGGAGGCTTGGATAGGATAAGGGGAGATCTGCCAGTGAATCTCCTGCTGCTTTTTACACTTTGAATTGCAGGTGCACGGTCTCAATTCAGATTGGGGCATAGCACCGAGGAGGGGTTAGCTCTCTCTTCCAAGCCATTTTTACTAACTTGCCTGTCACTGTAAGTTCCTTGCAGCCCTCTTGACTGGTGTTTCCCTTGTGGAGGGGTAACTTTAGGCACTTGTGCAAGAGGGTTATGTCCCTCTCCTCCATGTAGACATATGTGTCTGTGTGTGGGATTCAGGAGGAAAAGTTCAATCCTCCTGTGCTGTGCCCCTGGATTGAAACTGAGCTCCATACAGCTGCAGGCCGCAGTTTACAAAAAATAGCAAGAAATCTGTTCATGAGTGTGCCAGAATCATGTCTCATGTTCCCAGGTGACTCTTGGGCTGTCACTGTCAGCATCACATTCTTCAGGAAGTTGTTTTAAGGAGAAAATGGGGGAGGAAATCCTATTTGTGTTGCCCTGGAGATCTTACAGGATAGGCAGGATAAAAGCTATACAAGGTAGAACAGACGGTCCCTCTCAGGGGACAGGGCCATCGCTAGGATGGTGTGGAGAGTGCCTTTGCATGGAGCAGATCTGAGGGGTGGGCGGACTTCTCAACTTTGGAGTGTTTTCTCCAAGCTGCTAGGCAGCACCTTAAGGTTGCTCAGATAACCTGTACAATGTTAGACCTTGAATGCCCATGACCAGGTTCCTCAGTGGCACGTGGTCAAAGATCGTGGAAGAAAGAGATGAGGCAAAAGGGCGAGAGGGGAAGGGTATTATTGTGAATGGGAAGCAGAAACTCATGAAAGAATTCTGGATTGTTTTGTGAGCATTTGTCCCAACTGGGCTTACTTGGAGAACATTAGTCACTCTTCTTTTATTCCAGTCACCTGTTTGTGGCATCTACACATAACCAAGACAAGACTAAGATCACAGATTTCATTCTTGCACTTCAGTCCCTAAAAGGATATCACTGACTGGTCCTTTTACTCAAGTGAATCACAGACCCAATATAGAAGTCAGAAAAATCTGTGCCTCATTTTCTTTAGAGTCCATCTGTTTTTTCTTCTACCGCTTCTTCTGTGTAACTAATAGCAGAAGCAGATTGTTGTGAGTAAGCCAGCTGTGTTCAGAATAACCCCAGAAGAGAATGTTTATGTTTCAGAACCCTTTTTATGTAAGAACAACAGAGAAGCATAAGAGTTTAGAGAACCGAAGAAAAGAAATTACCCCATTGGCTTCCCTGGTCTCAGCTGTACGGCAGAATCCATTCCCTTTGCCTAATTAAATGATTGATTAGATCATTTAAGCAAGTTGCCTCATTATTACTTCCCTTGCTATTTGTAACAAGACGTGGATGTACAGTGACAAACATATGTCTCATTATTATAGGTCTCATTGTCTTATGGCTGTGGAGTTAGTAAAAATAGGGTTAGCAAAGCTTTCTACTAGATCACCAGTGCCTTTCCATTACCTAGCTGTAATTTATGTGTAGCCAGATTGTCCATGTGCATCCCAAGCATCACAGCTGTGGGAATCAGTTTTTTCCACAGGTTGGAGAAAATGAGAGAGGGAGGGGGGGAAGGAGGGAGGGAGGGGGGGAAGGAGGGAGAGGGAGGGAAGGGGAAAGAAAGGGGGAGGGGGAGAGAGAGAGAAGTTGATTCACCTTCCTGAGAGCCCCCTTAAGCAGAAGGCCAGCATTAAGATACCACTCCTGTGGACCGTTTTGATACTATGCCATGTTAAAGGAGGGACTGTACTCAGATCCACTCATCCCACCCACTGCATCCTGTATCTGTTCCACACTACACTATGTTGTGTAGGGGCTGGCCCTAAGCCCCCCTCAAAAGGAATAAAAAGGTACTTATATTTGGTCTTACCACCCCCACCCCCACCCCCACCCCCACCCCCACCCCCACCCCCACCCCCACCCACTGTTACATTATTTTTAACCTGCTGCTCCCTTCAGAGTCCCTGGAGTGTCTTATGAGTGACATGGAAAGAAGAGGAAATCCTGTAGATAACCTTATCAGAATCCAATAAGATAAAAAGCCATTCACAAGAAGGTACTAGATAAGGCTCCTCCCTTCCTCTCTCGTAGTCTCATACTTTCCCTTGTTCTGCTACTCTCCCAAGTGCTTTGCAGTTCTTTGAAAATCAGGATACCAAGAATGCAGAAGAGTCCATCTTGGAAGTGAAATGTTAGCAGACAGGTGGAGCACACAAGCATTTGGGTCAAGGTCAAGGCATGTATTTCATTAATGTACTTATTTGCACTAAGCCTTGCCAGCCACACTCTTTATAGCAAATGCTGGCAGGGGCTCATGGGAGTTGTAGTCCATGGACATCTGGAGGGCCGAAGTTTGACTACTCCTGCTTTATAGGGTTAGTTAATCAGTATGGGAGTTTGAGAATAATACTTCTTTTCAAATCCAGAGCAGCATCTTGTACAGGGGAATGCTCACTTCTTCTGTTCTGCGCTGACCCACTAGTTTGCTGCAAGCTCTGATGTGCCCGTGGCTTTCTCCTGCTTGCAAGAATTACCCTCCTTCATTTCAGGAGGAAGGCAGCAGTCCGGTGAACCCCATGGGATGGTGTTCTTAACTGCAATTTGAGCCTCATGTGACTTGTTTGCCATGGGCAAAATGCAGCCAGGAGGTAATATGAATTGCAAAACAAGCATGCAGTCATAGGCCAAGCAATTATGAGAATCAGCCCGAGGCACACATGAGCAATGCCTAGGGTTGCCAACCCCCAGGTGAGAAGAATAAAACTGGAACAAAAACTGCACCTGATTTTCATTTAAATGAAGAAAAAGAGGAAGAAATTCTAATGGGGCAGCTTTTTAACCCCAAGATGATGGCTGGAGTTGTAAACCTCCTGAGATTACAACTGATCTCCATGCAACATATCAGTCAGCTGGAGAAAATGGCTGCTCAAGAAGATAGACTGCATGGCATTGTACCCCTCTGAAGTCCCGCCCATCCCCTCCCCCAAACCCTCCTCAGGCTATACTCCCCAAACCTCCAGAAGTTTCCCAATCAGGAGTGGGCATTTTTTTTTTGTTACCCTCTGAATTAGACACAGGCCTAGTCCTATCTCCTGACTCTGGTTCAGGCCTAGCATAAAGCCACATTTTGTTGTTTAAAGTAGACAAGGCAGGTGAGGACAAGAGAGTCAGGTAAGATATGACTGCTGCTCAAAGCTAGGCTCTATTAGATTTCCTGTCATTTGTGGTACAGCCAGACCTGGAGAAGGCACAACAGAGAAGGAGGTCATGGATGGGGCTTCTGGACCACAAGTGTTATGCCAACAAAGACCCATACTTTGGGACATATCAGGCCACGTCAGTCCTGTGCACACCACGCAGCACCCCATGCGCCCGTGATGGGCAACAGCTCATTAGCGGATGGATTGCTCCCCTGCCAGCCACTTTCTTTCACTTCCCCACAATGGCTTATTTGTTCTTGCTGCCGCAAGCAGATTAGGCTCTGTGGATAGAGAAAGGGCCCTTTCTCTGTGCAGATGCCTGCCGCACTGGGAGATTAATGTCACGCTGCTGCTGGGGCCGCTAACCTGTTAAAGCTTGTGGGACAGATTGGGGCGGGTGGGCTTTGGGGAGGGGTCTGCAACTGGCTGAAGATTGCATTTGGAAAGGGGAGGGTAAGGGTGAGGAGACAAGACCACAAGCACCTCCTGGACCCCCAGCCTTCTCCCTTCGAACTGCATTCATGTCATATACATCGAGCATGAGTGGCCACAGGCGTCAGGGGATTAGGGCTGCTGTTGCCATATGTTTCCAAAACAGCTGCACTTGCTGGAGCGCAGTGACTTCATGTCTCCCTTTTTGGTTCCAGAGAAGGTTGCCTTCTGTGGGGCTCAATGGGTCCTGCGCTGGAGCAGGGAGCACCAGGGTTGTCTGTTGGAGAGGATTTTGGATGGCTTTATTTCCTGGCCCAGTTTTTTTGATTGCAATGGGAGTTGCCTTGTTAGTCTGTCATAGTAAACTAAAATAAAGATTCCAGTGGCACCTTAACGATGAACAACATTCATTTCAACTTTTGTATGTCACAGATGACTTTGTTGGAGGCTGGTTTCAGACAGTGTGTGGTGTGTATGTATATGAATTTAAATACTATTTCTGTCCTGAGCAGCAAGCAGTATGAAATGTGCACATTTATCAGTGAAAAAGGCTGACCAGATTACATTTGAATTTTGAGTCCAATTTCACCTTTTTTGTTGTGCTACTTCAGACCAACACGGCTACCCACTTGAATCCAGATTATATTTAGGCATTGCCTCATTACAGGGACTGTGACGACACCATGCTTGTGCTTGTGCTGCACTGAGTTCTGCTGGGTGACATGGGATTTCACTTCTTTGAGGCACTTGCAGGCCGAATAAACAAGGTGTGAAGGGCTCAGAGGCCTAGTGAGGGGCCTTAATTTGGGCAAGGTCACACAAAGGTCATTTGCAGAGCTAAGGTTTGGACATGGATCTCCTGTCGGCTATGGCCAGAGCTCAAGCCGCCATGTTAGTTCATCTGCTTTGTGAAAGAACTCTCCAGTGTAAATTGTAGGTTGGCCAGCTAGCCATTGACTTAAATTTGACTTCAGTGTGAGGGAATTTGTTACTCTTTCCAAATGACAGCAGCAGCATGGGTCTACTGTTTCCATTATTAACAGAGCAATTAGGACAAGGAAATTGGTTTACTGTACAGTTCTTGGAATGCATGTGTGGAAAGTGTCATCTTAAGCTGCCCGTTGCTGTTTGTTTATTTTAACAGGAATCTCTTTTCTGTCTCTGTGTACAAGGTAGTGTGTAACCAATTAAACACAAATTACAAAAGCGTACAGCAACCACTGTAGTTTTTGCATTCCTTTATGAGTGTTTATTTGGCTTCAGTGATCCTGTCTAGTTTTGCCAATGGCATCTCTTCCCTGAGGGGGACAATTCTCATTCCACCTCCTCCTTCCCTCTTCAGATCTACGAATGCGCCATGGATTGCGTTCCTATGAGATGGAGCGCTCCTGTTGCTACGACTCACTGCTGTTGGATGAAGAGAGGGGACGGCTTTTTGTGGGGGGCAAAAACTACCTTGCCTCCCTGAGCCTGGACAACATCAGCAAGCAGGACAAGAAGGTAATGTGCCTCTCTGCCCTGCTTGGGGCTAACCACCCTAAAAGGACAGGGTCCCATCTTAAAAGCAAAAGAGTTATATTGTCTCTCTTTGGCTCCCTTTTGAGGTCCTGAGGAGCTCCTTTCTCCATCAAGAAGTGTCAGGAGGGAGGCATTTTTTCTCATCATGCCAACGGATGCAGCATTCCTGCCTGCACTGTGAAATTGCCTTTAATAAACTTCCCAAGTTAACGGAGGGAAATGGGGCAGGGCAGAACGTGGGCTGAGATGGCTGGCGGCCTGGCTGCTGGGCTGTGGGTGAAAGCTGCATTCTCAGCCCAGCAGGAGCAATGTTTAGGGGACATAGAATCATAGAATCATAGAGTTGGAAGGGGCCATACAGGCCATCTAGTCCAACCCCCTGCTCAACGCAGGATTAGCCCTAAGCATCCTAAAGCATCCAAGAAAAGTATGTATCCAACCTTTGCTTGAAGACTGCCAGTGAGGGGGAGCTCACCACCTCCTTAGGCAGCCTATTCCACTGCTGAACTACTCTGACTGTGAAAAACTTTTTCCTGATATCTAGCCTATATCGTTGTACTTGAAGTTTAAACCCATTACTGCGTGTCCTCTCCTCTGCAGCCAGCAGAAACAGCATCCTGCCCTCCTCCAAGTGACAACCTTTCAAATACTTAAAGAGGGCTATCATGTCCCCTCTCAACCTCCTTTTCTCCAGGCTGAACATTCCCAAGTCCCTCAACCTATCTTCATAGGGCTTGGTCCCTTGGCCCCAGATCATCTTCGTCGCTCTCCTCTGTACCCTTTCAATTTTATCTACGTCCTTCTTGAAGTAATGCATCTTCCTTACATACAGGGCATTTGTACGTATGTAAAGAGGCTGGCAGAGCATGGCTTTCTACTCTGAAAAGCTGCTGTCTGCTTCTTTGCGACATAGCTAACAGCCTTATCCTATGAAGAGATTTCATTGCATTAAGTGAAACCATTTTATGCCGTGAAGTGACATCTAGGTCGTCTGCCCCTCGCTGCTGGGGAACTGTGGTGTACAGTTGTTCTGCTGTCGCTTGATGGCGTCCCATCGGAAGCTGGGGTGGAGTGCTGGTACAGCAGGCCCCATTGGTTGCCCCTCCACCAGCAGGATGGGGGGAAATAGGGTTGGATCCAGCGATGCAAAAGGAAAAGGTACTTGGCACAACTCCACTTGGAAAAGCAGCAGCCCAGCAACTGCAGCAATAAGTAGCGCTCTAATCTGAATGGGCATATGGAGCAAAGGAATGTGCCACATATGGCTCACATGATTTCATTTAATTGGGCTTTGACATTTTATCAGGCGAAATACCTCGCATCACGTCTTGCGCACGCAGGAAAGACAGTGGGGGTAGAATCACTTCCACTCGCGCAAGTGGCCAGAGCGTGCTTCTGCCTGTGCTGGGACAGGTGCAGACACAGAAGCCTTCCACAGGATCCAGCCCAAGAGTTGTTCTCAGTATGAGGGCTCATTGGGTCAGTCTTTAAGGCATGGAAGGATCTAGAGGGACGGGCACCCTATGGGTAGAGCTGCTAGAAATGAGGACCAGGTTACTGGTGCAAACATATCAGATGCTCCTTCTAGTAAAAGCAAATCAATCGGGGATGATTTCCGGTGTGCATAGTATTCACTAGCTTAGTCCTGTTCTAGGGATATTTATTTGAAAGATTTCTGTGCTGCCTTTCTACCCAAATAGGGTTCCCAAGGCAGCAAACATCAGAAGGTTAAAATATTCCTACGTTAAAACATCATTTTAAAAATATTTATGTCTATATAAAATATTTAAACTACACAATAAAGCATATAAGCACACATAATGTAATAAGGGAGGAGGGCCAATAACAGTTAGTAGGGGGGACACCAAACAAAACAAAAAAATCTTCACATTCCGGTGGAAGACCATAATAGAGGAGGGAGTTCCAAAGGATCGGTGTCACAACCAATAAGGCCCTTTTTCAGGTTGCCACCTGTCTAGTCTTAGGTAGCAGGGCCACTTGAAGCAGGGCCCCTAAAGATTACTAGAGTGGATGGTTAGAACCATATGGGAGTAGGCAGCACTTAAGATATGCTGACTCCCAAGCTGTAGAGGGCTTTAAAGCAGGGGGCATCAACCCCCGGTCTTGCCGGCAGCAAGAAGGAAGGGAAGAGGCAGGCACAGCCGCTGGCATGACGGTGACGCAAACGCGCATGTGCGCTGTTGCCGCGCATGCGTTAGCGCCCCTAGTGGTGAAAACGCACATGCGCAGTTGTTGCGCATGTGCGTTAGCGCCACCTGGTGGCAAAAACACGCATGTGCGACAACTGCGCATGCGCATTTCGCAGCACCCAGGCCGTCGGCTCTTCCCTCACTCCGGAGGCGGTCCCTGACCTGAGAAAGGTCGGGGACCGCTACTTTAAAGGTCAATACTAATATCTTGAATTAGGCCCAGCAGCCAATTGGGAGTCAGTCTTGGTGGGTCAAACTTCAGTGCTGTGGTCCCTACAACCCAATCTAGTCAGCATTCTGTACTAATGATAGCTTCTGGGCAGTCTTCAAGGGCAGCCCCACACAGAGTACACTGATGTAATCTAATCTGCATGTTACCAGGGCATGTCCCACAGTAGCCAGATGTTTCCCACCAAGCAAGGACTGCAGCTGAGTTATCTACCAAAACTCATAAAAGCAACCCCTGGCCATTGCAGCTGTTTATTCAACACCAGCACTCCAAGCTATGAATCTATTCTTTTTAGGGGGAGTGCAGCTCCATTCAGAACAGGATATAACCCAGTTCCTGAGTCAAAATCCCCACCACCACCACCACCACACCTAGCAGCTCTGTTTTGTTGGGAATGTATTTCAGTTGACTTTGTGGCCTGGCTTCCTTTGGTCTAGAACAGCGGTCCCCAACCTTGAGGACCACTTCCAGGTTGAGGACCACTTCCAGGGGTGGGGGAGATCCAGTGGCCCGGGCGCCGCAGATGTGCGGCAGCACTGCGCAAACACGCATCCGTGGAGCTTCAACGCATGCGCATTCCTGCCCACTAGCAGGGTGCAAACATGCCAGTGGGCGCAAACATGCTCGTGTGGCAGCTCCACGCAAACGTGCATGTGCAGAGCTGCTGCGCGTGCACGTTTGCATCTGCTGGGGCGCATACATGCATGTGCGGCAGCTCCACGAATGCGCATTTGCATTCGCCGCGCCTGCCTCCCCCCCCCGCAGCGAGAAGCTAGCTGGGCCGTGAGCGAAGCTTTGCTCGCGGCACGGCAAGCTTCTCGCTGCAGGGGGGGAAAGAGGCAGGTGTGGCTGCCAGCGGCCCAGTACCGAGGCCTTCGCAGCTCGGCACCAGGCCGCAGACCGGGGGTTGGGGACCACTGGTCTAGAACACTGGTTCTCAACCCTGGGGTTGTGGCCCCATCTGCTTTGTGAAAGAACTCTCCAGTGTGGGGTCACCTTGCCCCTTCTGTCGGGTCCCCAGGTTGGTTGATGCTGCGGCTGGTAGCAGGTGGTGGGCAGCGGTGGGCAGTGGCCACAAGCGGCAGCGGGCGGCAGTGGTGGGTGGCAGCAGATGACGGTAGCAGGTGCCAAGCAGCAGCACTTGCATGCACATGCTGTCTGCTGCCACCCACTGCCTGCTACTGTCGCCTGCTGCCGCCCACCGCCACTTCCGGCTGCCGTCACCTCGCCACCGCCCTGGAGAGCAGTTTGTAAGCTCTGGGGCCCAGGCGGGCGGGAGCTTGTGCACCCTTAGGGCACAGACAATGCATGGGGAGCTTGGTCATACATGCAGCCCGCTGGCTCGGCCTCTGCCTGCGGCTGCCATCACCATGGCTACGGAAGGCCCAATAGGCCTGGTCCGCCCCACCCTTCTCCCCACCTCCCAGCTTCCCCAAGGAGCGGGCAATTTGGAGGGGAAGGGACTTCCCCAGGACTTCTCTCAGCCCCCAAACGCCTGTGATTTCAGTCGAACGGATTCTGATTGTTGTGCACCTGCACATGCGCATTAATGCACGTGAACGCTCACACACACATGTGGCCCTGGGCGCACCCGCCACAGTTGGGATCACCGGGTTAGAGTGGTTGAGAACCGCTAGTTTAGAATAAAAGAAGTTTGAGAGCTTTGGGTTGTTGCATTCCCATCAACATCAAATATAAAGCCCCCTCTGCCAGGGACTCAATAGCAAGAAGCCATGACCAAAGGATATGAGGAACATGTGTGCATGATGAATGACTACACTAATATACTTCATTTGCTAATTGTCTGCCTATTCTCTGTTCCTGCAGATTTACTGGCCAGCACTTGTAGAGTGGAGGGAAGAATGTAACTGGGCAGGTAAAGACATCAATGTAAGTGAACCCAGATGGGAAATCCTCTGCTCACGCCTTGGTTTGGCAAGGGCAAAAGTGAGTGAGACACAAGGTATTATCTGATGTGATGTGAGCAGGGTGCTTTTGGAGGGAACGGACCAACCAGTTCCTTATGGAGCAGCTCAGAGAGGTTTAACTAAAATGAAACCCCAGTACTGAAAGGACTGATATTCTAGCCTGGTTCTTCCCCTGACCTTTAGCTGCAGCTGGGGATCTCAGCACCTTGCAGGAAGGAGCTCCCTTTTGCAGGAAACTCTTTTCTGTGTCCCAGTCTTGCCCAGAGCCCCCTCATGTCCCAGCCCTGTGAGGCCCCAGGAGGGCTGAGAATCATGTCACCGCGGAGGGACCGGTTGGTGCACTTAGGGATTCCTGCTTAGCAGTGACCCATCCTGACCTCCCGGGAGATAAGAGCATGGTTCCCACCACTTTTGGCAGGAGGGGAGATGAACCAGGACACATTCAGATTTGTTCCTTGATAACTGTGGAGCAGCTCAAAGAAAGGTCTCGGGCACCTTGGCTATAACTCATACAGGTTTTCTAGGGAGGAGGCAGTGCTGGGTCAAGTCTAGAAATACGAGCCTTAGGAGCTGAGGGGAGGGGAAGGCGGTTCTCCTGAAGGCTGTTTATAGGCTGCCTGCTGGTCTTTGTCTGTAATGCTACTCCAGGTCTAGGCATGGCTTTACCTTCGAGGGGAGGGCAGGCTTTGAGAAGAGAGTAACTCATCCAAGTCAGAAGAGAGACAGACGTTTGATTTGAGGACGTTTGAGGAATAGTGTTCCTTAATGGGACACAGTTCAAGTCCAGTAGCACTTTTAAGACCAGCCAAGTTTTATCCAAGATATAAGCTTTTGTGTGCACGCCCACTTCCTCAGATACATTGAATGTTTCTTAGTGGTTAGGGGAGATGGTAGAGCACCTCCTTTCAGCATCCCCAGTAAAAAGAATTGTGTAGTAGAAGATGACCTCTACACAAGACCCTGGAAAGCCATTGCTGGCCAGAATGCACAATGCTGACCTTGAGAGATCAGTTACCTGATTCAGAATCAGATGATTTTATAAGTGCTCCTTGGTTGGACTGAGATTTGGGTTCAAATTCCCATTTAGCCATAAATCCCACTGGGTACTATTGGTCCACTCTCTCTCTCAGCCTAACCCACTTTGTGAGGATAAAAGGGACCAGGGGAGAGCCATGGAAGCCACCTTGGACTCCTTGGAGGAAGGGCAGAATGAAAATGAGATAGAGATAGGTGCCTGTAATGTCCTGCTTGAATCTTCTGAAACCCAAGCCCATTTGGAACACTTCAGCCCCTCCAGCACACCATGCTTGGGCCTGATGCGAAGCCAATGTGGGCTGTTCTGTTCAGAGGCTGGCTCATCCCTTGGGTGCCCAAGGGGAAGAAAGTCCTCCCTTGGCCCAGGGCACTGCCTGTAAGCTGTTGGAGGACTGTGGCATTCTACGCATGCTCTAACGAACTGTTACTAACACTTTGACCACACCCAGAAGCCCATGAAGAAATGTGATGAAACTATGATTACTTTGGTGTCACAATTCATCATTTAATGGACAACAGCTAAGTAAGAATGAGAGCAAACCAAAACTGACCTGAGCCGCAAGGGAGGGCGGAATACAAATATAAATAATTATTAATTAAAACTGCGTCTTGTGTAGCAGAAGCAAAGGCTGGAAAATGGGGAAAATGAGGCAAGGAGCAATGAATGATTGATCTAAGATCCCTGGAGCTCTGTATGTTTCAACTGCTGTTAACTAAGCTGGGGGGGGGGTATTTGGCACCAGGAGCAGCACCAAGACAGATTCAGATTCAGAGTACCTTTATTAGCATAAAATTGCAAAGCATAAAATGAAAATTTCAAACAGTTCCAGATGTAAAATCTATCGTAAAAGATTTTCATTTAAAATTGCCACCAAGACAGGAATTGCCCAGCGCCTGATCTCCATTGTAAACCGGACCTACCCGTTCTGTTTTTTAACTAACTGCTCCGAGTAAAAGAGCATCAAGACCGTGTGACAGCACAGACATGTCCTTGGTGATTCAGTGGCAGAGCCAAGCCCGGAGTTTGGGGTTCAGTGTAGTGTTGAGGCACAGATTTTGTCTCACCAGGAGCTGATCCTGTTGGGATGAAGGTGTTGCCTCACACTGCTGAACAAAAGTTGGTTGTGAGTAGCATGGAAAGCGGCTGGCCAAAGAGCTCAGAGTGCTGGGTGGGAAAAGGCACCAGAGAGAAATTTCTCTCTGTGATGGAGACCTGTCTCCTTTTGCCCCTTCTGTCAACGGCTCCCGGTGCTTTTATCCCTCAGGGTAAGAGGGCAGGACACCAAGAGCCCCGAAGGTTGTTTGTCTTCCTGGGCTTGCTCAAGAGTGATGACAGGGAGGTGACAGGCCTCCCCGCACCCCCCCCTTTCTTCAAGACTTGCCCAGCAGTGGGAGGGAAGTTTGGCCAATGCTTTCGTCCCAATGGCTGCTCCAGAAAGGACATTGTGTTCGTGTGCGGTCATGAACGTGCTCCCCTTCCCCAGTGAATCCCAGAAGAAACCTAAGCCTATCCCCATCATTGACACGGTCACAGCCCTTCAGGTTTGGACGTACACACAAAGGGGACATCAGCTGAGGTAGTTCTGTGTCAAAAAATCAAATGCCGATTTCCTCAAGTGGAAATCGGATTTGCCTCCTCCCAGCAGCACATCCCATACTGAGTGCAAATCCTCCTGCCTCTCTACATAGGAGGCATCTGCAAAGAATGGGAGTCAGTAATGGAGACACCCATTGTTGTGCAAATGATGGGGAGGCAGAGCAATTATCATCACAGGAGCCACAATCCCCAGTGCATCTGCAGTGGCAAAAAAAGAGTGTCTGTGTGTGTGTGTGGGGGGGGGGGGTGTACGGCCTGAGCCTCAGTGAGCAGCAAATCCCTGGTAGGCTTCTGCCGCCTGTAGGGAAGGGGCATGTTGGCTTTCATGGGCCTCGGGAGGGGTGTGGGCTCTTGAAGAGCCTGGCTGCCCCTATGGGTTGAAGTTCATTTAAATTCAGTGATACAAGTTGACGTCACCGTCTAGGTTAAGCATTACCAGAGCATAAGCCACAAGATCACACTTCCAGCTCCCCATCTGAATAGGCATGTAAATCAAGAGGGAAAACCAGAGCCAAGAGTTAGGAGGCCAGAGATTTCTGGCTGTGCATTGAAATGAGGGGGAAGGAAGAACCTGGTTGCTCTGAGGCTGATGGAGGATGTGGGGGGGGGGTGGCCCTGCCGTTTCCTTAGTCCTGCATTTACGAGGGGCTGCATTCTGTGTCATAGCACAGACCCCCAACCTGTGGCTTGCTGTCATTCTCATAACCTGTCCTGTCTGATGCTGCCTGGCGCAAGAGACACAAGCGCACGGTTGGTTCTCTGCTTTGTTCTCATATTTGTGCAGCACCTCGCCAGGGCCACGCACTAGGCTATCCCTCCTTTGTCATGTCTGTGATGAATAGCTGGAGGAATCCAGGCCCAGGGGAGCTCAGCAGGAGCTCAGGGGGTCATGTCTAGCCTCTGGGAGAATTGTGGAAACAGCAACAGTGCAGGAACATCTGGCCCACGCCTGGCGCATGGATCCCTCAGTGCTGCATCTGACTCGCCTCCCCTTTCCATTGCTTTTCTTAGGTGGTAGCTTCCCTCAACCTATAGGGGTCAGACCCAGCATCTCTTGCTCCTTAAGGGAGAAAACCAGATGGCTTCTTGGGATGCTTTACTCCTGCTTCCTAAGTACAAGCACAAGACCCTGGGTAGCTGGGGCAGCCTGATCTTATCCCATCGCAGAAGCGAAACACGGCTTGACTTGGGTGGGAGACCAGCAAGAAAGTCCTGAGTTGTAATGAATAGCCAGGGGTAGCAAACCACCTTTGAACATCTCCTGCCTTGAAAGCCCGGCAGGGTCACCCTAAGCTGGCCATGACCAGACTGCACATTATGCATGCACACAAGTGCCAGGTGACATGCTGTGGGCCTATAGGCTGCAGAGATTTCCATCGGAGAGAAAAAGCAGGAAATCTGTGAGCTTGCCTCCCGTGGTTTTCTTAAAGAGTGAGCTGTGGCTGTGGAAGGGGAGCTCTGGTGCCCCAGAAGGGGGAGGGGAGGGGAGGCGCACCTTTGCTCTTCACATCACTCCCATATTTAAATCAGCCCCCTTCTCCCCCCTCTCAAGCTGCAGGAAGAGATATAATGAACTCTATGCTTCCCTCTCTGGGGGAAACAGATGCCCCTAGAGAGCGGTCTGGGGAGGGCTTAACTCTTATTTCCAGTCCTGTACATACACATGCTCAGAAGTAAATCCCTTGGGAGCCAATAGAGGTCATGCCCAGGGTATGATAAAGCCTGAATCTGGCACACAGTTTTAGTTCTCCTTGTACTTAGTAGGATCGAGCAAATTAAACTGGGCTTGGCTAAGATCAGTAGCCAATAGCGGCAGGAGGAGGTGCTGTAAAGTGCTCCAGGATTCAGCTGGTCTTCCTGGTCTCCCCCCCCCCCCCACTCCCAACACCCTCACAGTCAGGGTCTTCCTTCCCTTTGGAATCTTCTCTTCCTCTGTGCAAATTCACTTGCCAACCACCGACCAATCACACCTTGCTAATATTTTGCTTTGAAGAGGTGGCTTTCCTCCCTGCAGAGGCCGGTCTCATTCCAGGAGAGCCCCTCCCAATTGCAGACCTTTGGGGGGAAATTGCTCAATGGCAAGGAAAGATTTAAAGGTTTAAACATTTGACCCCGGGGTTCCCAGAGGAGAGAGTGGCAGCCTGCCCAAGAAAGAGAACGAGCACTGGCACCATTCCTGCTTTCAAATCCGGCAGATCCCAGGAGGTCCCTGTCTCAGCCTTGCCACTGAGCCCACGGCCGGCCTGGGCCTCTGGCCTTCTCCCCCCCCCCCGCCCCCCTCCAGGCAGCGCATTGACTGTGGGCCTCTCTCCCCCCCCTCCTGGTTGCTTTCTGGGTCCCAGCCCCCCACAGCTGTTTGCTGAGCAGTGCAATGGGTGGCCACATGTGAAGAGGCTCTCTCTTTCCAGAGTGCCGCCTTCAGCCCTCTGAAGCACTTGTTTGTCTTGGCTCCTTCTTCGGCAGGCCTGCCTTCAGCCTTTTGGAGGTCTGCCCAAGAGAGTTCAGTAGGGCTTGCAGCCTTGTTGGGGACCCCTGCCTCCTTGAGGGGCCTGGCAGTTCTGAACGGGGCCTTTCCCACCATGGCCTGGCACTCCCCCAGCCTCATATTTACTGCCCACTTATCAAGGAGGCATCACTTCTGCCTGAGTTATCCCAGACACTGGGGGGGGGGGACCCAGCCCCCTTTTAATGGCCTGGCCTGGCAGGAGTGATCTGTCAGTGGGTAATTGTGCTGAGCAGTAAGTCAAACAGATGTTTGACTCCTGACAGGTCCCGGTGGGGAGGGGCTGCAGGGGAGTGTTGTTCTGCAGGGAAAAGAAAATGACGCCGAAGGTGAACTGGGGTCTCCGTGCCCACTTGCGACTAGCACGAAATCTCTTTCCCCCCCCCCCCAATAATTCCCGGCGGTCTTGGATGCAGCACACAGCCAAATCCTCTTTTTGCACAGCCTTCCTGCCGGGAGAAGAAGGGAAAGTGCATCTAAAAAAAAGAATCTGGGCGGGGTGTAAGAGCGGGGTAGAGTGGGGTAGAATGTAACAGACAAGCATCGTACTGACAGCCCTCCAAGCCTTCACCTCCCTGTCTTACAGCTCTGCTGTCTTATAGCTCTGCTCCCAGCTTACAGTTCTCCCAGTCCTGGCCTGTAGGTTCTCATCTGTCTGTCTCTCTCAGGATGCAGCTTCCCCTGCCTTTGAATCACAAAGAACCCCTTGGACTCGCTCGGCCAGTGTTGTTTTTGCTTTGTAGGCCGAGTGCATGAACTTCATCAAGATTTTACACCTCTACAACCGCACCCACCTATATGCCTGTGGCACAGGGGCCTTCCACCCCATCTGTGGCTTTGTCGAGGTTGGGCAGCGTGTGGAGGTGAGTCTTGTGGTGAACCTAGGGAGCACTCTGGACAGTTGGGGCAGGACGAAGGCTGTCTGGCCTGTCCTTCTGAAATGTTGCTTCTCCTTCTAGGACTCTGTTTTTAAACTGGACCTCAGGAATGTAGAGGATGGCAAAGGGAAGAGCCCCTATGATCCACGTCACATGCCTGCCTCAGTGCTAGTAGGTAAGAGACAAGGCCTGGATGGTAATAATTGGGAGGTTGGGTGCCATGTCCCATTAATACCTAGTATTCTGTACACAACTAGTAGTTACCCACAGAAGTGTGCGCACACACACACATACATGAAAAATATGATTCTTCAATTGCCATTAGCAAAATTTGCAGATCTAAGCAGGATGAATTTCACCTGATATGCTCAAATATTTGTCCTGGGCAAGAACCCTAATGAAAGGGCATCTGCTGTGGGAAAGTCCATCTGCTGTGGGAACAGCTTGTGTCAGCCAGTGCTGGGCATTAAGGCTGCAGCTGCCCTGTGGCACATTCCTCCTGGCTCCAGGCACCCACTTAGCAAGGCCCCAGGAGTGGCAGCTGCTTCCCTGTCCTTGGCTGGCAGCTTGCATAGGGTCTGCTTAGAGGAGGGGTGGCCAAACTGTGGTTCTCTTGATGTCTATAAACTGCAATCCCCATGAGCCCCTCATGAATTGGAGGTGGGCCGCGAAGGACGCCTCCTCCCCCCCGGGCCCTTTACTTCATCCCCCCCCAGCCCTTTACTTCGGGTGTCATTGTCTCCCATCACTCCCAGATGGGACGATCTCGTTGCAGAGAAACAAGCTCAGGGTTCCCATTGATTTGTCATTGTCACGAGTTAAAATTTCCATGAAAATAAAATGTTCCTTATGTTCATTTTTGTGGTGTGTCTGTATCTTATTTTGAGGGGATGTTTAAACATTACCATAGCGATCAGAGAGCGTTAGGGCAGTGGTTGAGAGTAGAGGAGTAAACTACCCCCCCCCCACTGGGCCTCAGTAAAATTGTCAGGCGTTGAGTGGTCCCCGGTGATAAAAAGGTTGGGGACCACTGCAGTAGAGCATCTTGGACATGCTCCATTTTGGTTTCCGGGTAGTTGGTCTTGGTCAACTGCAAGCCAGGAGGCCTTTTAGCCCTTTATTTCTTTCCACCGCCCAGGTGAAGAGCTCTATTCCGGTGTGGCTACTGACCTGATGGGCCGTGACTTCACAATCTTCCGCAGCCTGGGGCCGAGGCCTTCCATCCGTACAGAGCAGCATGACTCCCGATGGCTCAACGGTCAGTGATGGAGAGCAGGGAAAGGAGCACCTATGGAGGGAGGGGAGAATAGGTCCACAATGCAGACGGGGCTGAGGGAACAATGGGTTCCAGGTACTCAGTCGTTTTTTAAATGGGATCTTTTTCCTAACCTCGATGGCTTGCTGGGCCTGGAAGAATGTTATTCTCAAAGTGCCAAGGAAAGCCACGTTTTCATTAGGGCTTTTGTGGGTTCCACGAGGCCTTTCTCCAGGCCTTTCACTTTGTGACTTGTGGTTGTATGCTGCCCTCTTTTGGTCAGAATCTGATCACAGCTTCCTAAACTATCACAGAATGCCCAGGGTGGTTTACCAGAACAGCACTGGAATCACTTCAAAGAGAGATTTGAAACCAATACCAGTTGAGCAAATTAGATCAGGGGCGGAGCCATCCTTGGGCAGGGAAGCCAAGGGGCAGGAGCAGACAGGGGGCTAGATGGCACGTCATTTGTGCCCAGACACTCAAAACTTCCATTCCAAAAAGCATGGCCATTTCCTTGCCCCACTATGACATTCTTCCATCTGTCTGACCCAAGAGCCAAAGTTCATTGATGTCTTCTGGATCCCGGAGAGTGAGAATCCCGATGATGACAAGATCTTCTTCTTCTTCCGAGAAACGGCCGTGGAAGGAGCCCAAGGGCTGGGCAAGCACACTTTTGCCCGCATCGGCCAGATCTGCCGGGTGAGACACATGTGCTTGTCCGGAGCTGAGGGTGGGGTGAGACACCAGATGTGGGTGAGTTCTAGCCAGATGGATGCCGGCCAGGCAGCTCAGATCAGAGGCTTCGTGCTTGGGCACAGTGGGGCACGAGCCTCCTTACAGTGGTGCATGAGAGCAACACTAGCAGATGAAAGACACAATGGCTGTTTGGCCACTAGAAGAAGAAGAAGAGGAGTTGGTTTTCATGCCCCTCTTTTCACTACCCAGAGGAGTCTCTAAGCATTTTACAATTGCCTTCCCTTCCTCTCCCCACAACAGACGCCCTGTGAGGTAGGTGGGGCTGAGAGAGCTCCAAGAGAACTGTGACTAGCCCAAGGTCACCCAGCCCCTTGCATGTGAGGGGGGGGGGAAATCAGACCTGGAGCTCCAGATTAGAGGCCAGCGCTCTTAACCACCACACCACACCGGCTTTCAAAGTCTGGATGGTCTGTTTCTCTACTGTGCTGGTGAAGCAATAGAATCCCGACTCGATATTAAGTCAGCTCCCTTGGGAGGACCCTCGTTGGGCTAGGGAAATGTGTGAGGAAAAGGAAATCCTGGCCCAGATCTTTGAGAAGCCCCCCCTTCCTTTGCAGAATGACGTGGGTGGACAGAGAAGCCTGGTGAATAAGTGGACGACGTTTCTGAAGGCCCGGCTGGTGTGCGCAGTGACAGGCGGTGACGGAAGCCACACCCATTTTGACCATCTCCGTGAGTGACCGTGACTAACGGAGGGCTGGGCTGGCCCTGATTGAAACAAGGACTCCTGAGGCGGTCTCAGTGTGTAGCTCAACGGAACGAGGGGGAAGTGAACCTGGGTGACTGTGTCCAGGGCCTGCCCTCAGTTTCTGAATTTCCTCTTTGTCTGCCTGCCGCAGCCTGGGAACCACGTTCGCTCTCTAGTGCACCAGATAGTAGCCCAAGGAAGAAAAAGTCCACGAAAGCCAGTATTGTCTTCTCAGACTGGCAGCGCCTCTCAAGGGATGCTCTTTCACATCACTCACCAGCTGACCCTCCGAACTGGAGATGCTGGGGATTGAACCTGGCATCTTCTGTGTGCAAAGTAGGGACTCCGCTGCTGAACAAGCTCCCCTTCTGGAGGGCAGTAGAACAGATGTGAGGCCAGTTGAGAACAGTGATAGGGATTGGCTTCTGTGATGTCTGGCTGCACTGTAGAGCGAGAGCCCTCCCTCATCTAGATGAGAAAGAGAGGATCACACTCAGGGTTGCGGATGGCGAGCTGCTGATTCCTGCCTTCCCTCCCACCCTTTGTTCTCCCCAGGTGATGTCTTTCTCTTGCCAACCAGGGACAAGCGCAATCCTTTGCTCTACGCTGTTTTCACAACATCCAGGTGAGTTAGCTAGTGAGTTACATGATTTCTATGCCACCCTTCCCTGAGGGCTCAGAGCAGCTTACAACATTTGTAATAAAACCAGGTAAATATTTCACATTTAAAATAATTTATACTTGCACATTTATAACTTAATTTATAATTTAGCAATAAAAAACAGTTAGTGTTTATAATTTTGGAGCTAGTCAAGTTTGCTGTTCTACTGGGGGGGGGGAGGGGGAGTCTCCAGCAAATGACTTACTTCACTTTCAGCACAGATTGCTTTTCTGACCAGGGCTGATTCTGCACATATTTTGGTTTTTCCATTGCTGAATTCAGATCCATTTGAACTCGGGTCTTCCTCTATTCCCTCCCCCCAATTGCAACAGAAAGTGTTCTGCATGTGATTAGTCAAGGTCAGAAGGGGGGGGGGGGAGCCAAGGGCAGCAGGAGCCCCTTTCTTTCTTTTCTTGAACGGGGGGGGGGGGGGAGGATTGGAGACAGCACAGGAGAGGGAATAAATCCAAGAGGCAATTCTCTGCTGAGAGAAGTTAGGGCTTCTGAAGTGCAGTAACTTTAAGACAAGCCTTGCAACTGGGAACCAGGAAGTCTTTGAACTGATGCTCTGGCCAATCAGAGAAGACTGCTTTGCTACAAGGCCCGGGGTAGGGAATTAATTTGAAAAAAGCAAAAATCTGTACACTTACTGATGCCAGGTTTTCAAATATTGAGGGTTATATCCACTTCTGGATATCGTGAGGAAAAGGCAGGGTCACTCCAAATTAATCATGCATGTTGCAGAGGGAAAATTTAAAGCACCCAAAATCAAAATGCAAATTGAATTCAGTATTGACGGGAGGGATTCATTCGAACTGGGACTGGGTAAAAATCCCCTTGCAGACTACGCCCAGGCTAACTGAGGATAGGGCTGAGCTTCTGGTAAACAATACATGGGATGGAGTGGGATGGGAAATGCACCTAGTTTCCACTCTTACATCCTGCCGATTTCTTTCTTTCTGTAGCTCTTTCCCCTAATGCCTGTTTGTTGTTCTCCTCCCACAGCACTGTGTTCAAAGGCTCTGCTGTTTGTGTTTATCACATGAATGACATACGCAGAGCTTTCCTGGGACCTTTTGCTCACAAGGAGGGGCCCAACTATCAGTGGGTGTCGTACCAGGGCCGGGTCCCTTATCCGCGTCCAGGAATGGTAGGTACCTTGCACTTGGGAGAATAAAGCAAGCTCTGTGACTTGTTGTGATATGAGCACCCATAAAACAAGGTGAGAGCTAGCATGGTGGTGAAGAGCAGCGGACTCCAGTCTGGAGAAGTGAATTTGATTCCCCAGTCCTCTGCCAAATGCTGTCAGCTAGGTGACCTTGGACCAGTCACAGTTCTCTGAGAGCTGTTTTCACAGAGCAGTTCTCTTAGAGCTCTCTTAGCCTCACCTACCTCACAGGGTATATGTTCCAGTGAGAAGAAAAGAAAGGCATTTGTAAGCCACTCTATGACTCCTTTGGGCAGTTAGAAATGAGGTATAAAAAACAGCTCTTCTGTTCTTCTTTGAGAGCTTATGGCTACAGCAGTAAACAAGAGGGAATGAGAAAAGAGATAACATGTCTAGGAAAGAAGAGGATTTCTCCATCTGTTCTGTAGGATTATTATGAGAGCCAGTTTCGTATAGTAGTTAGAAGTGTGGACTTCTAATCTGGCATGCTAGGTTCGATTCTGCACTCCCCCACATGCAGCCAGCTGGGTGACCTTGGGCTCGCCAGGGCACTGATAAAGCTGTTCTGACCGAGCGGTAATATCAAGGCTCTCTCAGCCTCACCCATCTCACAGGGCGTCTGTTGTGGGGAGAGGAAAGGGAAGGTGACTATAATCCGCTTTGAGCCTCCTTCGGGTAGGGAAAAGCGGCATATAAGAACCAACCTTCTTATGAGACTGCAGGACTGAAATAAGCAGAGGTACTCCAGGTCAAAACAGATTGGCTTAAGTACAGCTGCATGGAAGAAGAGGTGTTTTTTTGGACTCTGCTTTTCACTACTCAAAGGGGTCTCAAAGTGGCTTTCAATTGCCTGCCCTTTCTCTGCCCACAAGAAACCCCCTGTGAGGTGCATGAGACTGAGAGGGCCCCGAAAGACCTGACTGGCCCAGGGTCACCCAGCAGGCTGCCTGTGGAAGAGGGGGGGAATCAAACCCCAAAAGAGGCTGCCACTCTTAACCACTACACCAAGCTAGCACGATGGGGACTAATGCTCAAAGGGTGGGGTGGGAGAGCCCTGTGGGATGCATGGAAGGGCAGGGCAAGGAGTTCCTAGGGCATAGGGCTGCCAAGTGTTTTTCCACACCACAGCATCTCCTGTTCTTCCTCCTGCCTCTCACAGTGTCCCAGCAAGACCTTTGGCACTTTTAGTTCTACGAAAGATTTCCCTGATGATGTGATTCAGTTTGCCCGCAACCACCCGCTGATGTACAACCCAGTGCTGCCGCACGGCCAGCGTCCCATCTTCCTGCAGACCAACGTGGACTATACCTTTACCCACATCGCGGTGGACCGCGTAGCTGCAGCCGATGGCCACTACGATGTGCTCTTCATTGGCACAGGTGTGTTTGCATTCCTTCCCTTCTGAGGGAAGAACAGGCCCATCCTGCCTGGCTCACACCTGCACCAGGAAGCGGCGTGCAATGAGGTTCTGAGTTCAAGGGCCAAGCCAATGCCCAAGCTGCAGCTCATCCTTCTTAGAGCACCCCTGAGACCCTCAGGTAGGCTGCTCTTCTGACGAGCAAGCAAAGCCCACGTCTGACAGGCTTAGCTTCCACATTGGAGTGAACGCAATGCATGCTGCGAGCCATAGTAGGCTTCTCAGGCATGCTCTATTGGCCGACCAAGCCGCTGCTGGTTCTCTCCATGGCCATGGACTTCTCTGCAGCCTCCAGTGGCCATCTGCACTTAACCTAGTCATGGTGTTTCCTTATGATGGTGTGCAGCATCATAAGAAAGGGCATCGCATGGGATTGAGTGAAGGTGGTCACTGGAAGGAACAGAGAACTGTAGAATTTGGGAGAGGCTTGGTGGGCCAGTGAAGGATGCTCAGCTTTGCACCAGGGGAAGTGGCCATCAATCGTCTTCCCATTGCCATGGACAGGTGACATCCTGTTCAAAGACTGTTCCGGTATAAGATCGTGAGAGCCCTTTAACATGGTCTTCGGAACTGAAGCAGGGATTGGAGGGCTCAGAGGCAAAGCCATGCTAAAGAGAACTTTACATGGTCCTTTTGGACAGCCTCACCCTTTTGTACGACCTGGAGAATTAGGCCTTGGAATCTCGGTGGGTCTCTCTGGTTGTGAGAAGAGCACACGGGTGGATAATAATTCCGGTATCGCCTTCAGAACATGTTTTTTTGTGTTACATTTTTCCAACTTCTCCCTTTCTGGCAGACATTGGTACAGTCCTGAAGGTGGTCTCTGTGCCCAAGGAGAGCTGGGAGAATATGGAAGAGTTGCTATTGGAAGAGCTACAGGTGTTTAAGGTGAGAGTCATAAAAGGTGCTTTGACCTATGCACAATGCAGCTACTCTGGGGGATGACTGTAATGGGTAAAGGTGCAGCCATGCCTCGATGTGGGGCTTAGCAATTCCAGCAGTTCTTTACCTCTTTGTCCTGGGAAAGTGCTTGAGACCTTGGAGCAGAACTTGAGGTACTGTCTACCTTTGATCTGCGCAGTCACATATCATTTCCTGTTGCTTCCTTTTGGCAGGACTCCTCTCCAGTTTCCAGTATGCAGATCTCCTCCAAGCGGGTATGTGGTATGATGGGAATGGGATGAAGAGGCAAATGTCAGTGAGGGTTCTTGCAGACAGCTGGAAAGGGAGATATATCTGGTATCTTCTGTTTTTAATCCGCACAACTGTGACGATGCTAGGGCTGCTCCAGCTCTTTCTGAACATCCTAATTCATCTCGCTGCTCCTGCATTGCTTGAGCAGCAAAAGTACAGACTGCCCCCGTGAAGGATCCCTGAGTGACTCCAGCAGAACTTAGTTCTTTGCCAATGTCCAGCCTCTTTCCTGTCTGTCCACACCCTCAGATCTCTGTAGCCCCTTCTCCCCCCCCCCACACTGAAAAGTTGTCCACCCCACCTGTGAAGTTTCCATGGCTCACCGCTGGATCTTTCATTTAAGATTTGAGCTTTACTGATTTATATTGATTCACCTGTCAAGAGACCTGTTCAGTACAGGGGTGTCTAAAAGCCTCAGCGAGGGTGAATGAAGGTGACTAAATGAATGAAGCAGCCTATGCTGAGCGTCAGAAAGTTGGACTTTTCTGGAGAGGTGCTTCTGCTGTAAAAACATGTGTGGGATGACTAAAAACAAAGATGCCACCTCTGTTCTTTCTGTTAGTCGAGGCCATGAAGACCAGGACGGCTCCATAGTCTGGCTATCAGTTTCTGTGCAGGTGAAAGGGCTCAGCTGCTTGGAGGTTCTGGAAACAAACTCATCACATCTATGAGTCACATCACATCTATTTATTTAAACACTGAGCACAGAGAGCTCCAGCTTGGGTTGGAATCACAGCATGGGTGTGCGTTGTGTGTGTGTGTTAAGCCTCCCTTTCTGTGTATTGTCGAAGGCTTTCACGGTTGGAAATACTCCTCCCAGACACAAGAAAATTGCTTCTGAGTTCCAGTACAGGAATGTGATGTGTTACACACACACACACCCACACCCACGAGAGAGAAGTAAATAAAATGCCCAGGGACTGTTTGCACACTCCACACTGTGGCATCTTACCGTGCCCTACTACCTCTGAGGATGCCAGCCACAGCTACTGGAGATATGGCAGGGTCTAAAACTGTCAGACTGCAGACACACAGCCTGGAATACCCACAATAGCCAGTTCCCCTTCTAGCTAGTTTCCTGATCTGATCCTTGTCCCCACGGGATGAACATACAGGCACTCCTTCATGGGATTTCCAGTATCCTATGAAGCGAGCGCCATTATGATTATCTAACAGCTAAGTGTACAAAAACAACAATCCTTCACTGCAGGCCTTTTAAAAAGAGAGTGAAACGTGCTGGCCCTGTGCCTGAGAACCTTGTTTCAAGCCTTTGGCAAGCCAGGAAAAACAGGGAGCAGGTAGCACTTATCAGGCTGTGTGGCTTTGTCTCCTGACAGCAACAGCTCTATGTGGGATCCAGGACCTCCATTTCCCAGCTGCCCTTGCACCGCTGTGGCATCTACGGCAAAGCCTGTGCTGAATGCTGCCTGGCCAGGGACCCCTACTGTGCGTGGGACGGCAACAGCTGCACTCGCTATATGCATAACACCAAAAGGTAGGTCCGACAGGCCGTAATGCCCAGGAGTGGCCACCTCTTGGTGGCAGGAACAGTGGAGGGGGCAGAAAGGGGAAAAGTCTGCTTGTTTTCCGTCTTGGAACCATTCATTCTTTTGCCACAATTCCTTTTTAGTCTGTTTGGCCGATTTTTCTATTTTTAACCATTGCCTCTTGGCAGTTAGCATTGTGCTGCACCCAAAAGGAAAACTAGAGGGACACAGACCCTGGATGCTGACTACATCCCTTAATTTAGTTTTGGGAGATGTGAAAACTGATTGGCATGCCAGTGTCCATTCCCTTCTGCTGAAGAGTATTGTGCTGTATTTCTCGCAGGACAAAATGTTGCTAGAATAGTTGAGGGAGCTTGGTTTAGCCTGGAAAGAAGACAACGAAGAGGTGATGTGATAACCATCTTCAAGTACTTGAAAGGTTGTCATATAGAGCAGTGGTCCCCAACCTTTTTATCACTGGGGACCACTCAACGCCTGACAATTTTACTGAGGCCCGGTGGGGGGGGGGGGAGTTTACTCCTCTACTCTCAACCACTGCCCTAATGCTCTCTGATCGCTATGGTAATGTTTAAACATCCCTTCAAAATAAGATACAGACACGCCACAACAATGAACATAAGGAACGTTTTATTTTCATGGAAATTTTAACTCATAACAATGACAAATCAATGGGAACCCTGAGCTTGTTTATCTGCAACGAGATAGTCCCATCTGGGAGTGATGGGAGACAATGACACCCGAAGTGTGTTGTAAAGGGCCGGGGGGATGAAGTAAAGGGCCGGGGGGGGGGGGGAGAGAAGGCGTCCTTCGGGGCCCACCTCCAATTAGTCAAAGGACCTCATGTGGTCCGCAGCCCACAGATTGGGGATCGCTAATATAGAGCAGTGGTCCCCAACCTTTTTTATACCGGGGACGTGGGGGGAGGAGAGGGAGGCCCGGGGGATGGGGGGGAGGGAGGCACACCATGCCTCCCTCCCCTCCCATGACGTGGCACTCCCTCTCACCATGGCACAGCACTCAAGCCTAGCTGCGCTGCCGGGGGGGAGGCATGGGCGCAGGTGTGGCAGCTCTGCACCTGCGGGTTTGCACCCGCACCTCCCCCCGCAGCACAGCTAGGGTTTTGCACCATGCCGCAGGGGAAGGGAGCACTGTGCCGTGGGGGGAGGCACGCCCGCACCTCCCTCCTTGCCTGGTATCGAGGGCTCTATGGCCCAGTACCGGGTCGCAGCCCGGGGGTTAGGGAACATGGATATAGAGGATAGAGGAGAATTGTTTTCTGTTTCCCCAGAGGCTCGGACCAGAACCAATGGGTTGAAATTAATTCATAAGAATTTTCAGCTAAACATGCAGAAGTTCCGGACGGTTAGAGTGTTTCCTCAGTGGAACAGGCTTCCTCAGGAGGTGGTGGGTTCTCCTTCTTTGGAAGTTTTTAAGCAGGGGCTAGATAGTCAGCTGACAGAAATGCTGATTTTATGAACTTAGGCAGATTGCGAGTGGGTGGGCAGTCAGGGATGTGCCAGTGTGGATGTGCCAGTCTTTTGTCGCCCTTCCTTGCATCCCCAGGGAACTGCTGATCGTCACTGTGGGATGGTAGGTGAATTCCCTCCAGGCCAGGCTGGATTCTGGAGATTTTGGGGGGGGGATCATTTGGGGGTCATTGTGGGTAGACAGGCATTTGTGAGTTCCTGCATTGTGCAGGGGATTGGACTTGATGACCCTGGCATTCCTTTCCAACACTGTGATTCTACATGTACAGCTTGACCACCAAGGCCCTGCAAATGGATCCCAATCCCAACCTCAGTTATGCCCCTGCTACAGTAGACCTCTGGCTCTGTGTGTCCAAGAGGTGTCTCAGCCTTCTGCTGCTGGGGCCTCCAGGACACCTCAGGGCACAATGACTAGTTGCTTCGCACCCCTCTTATATGTGATGCTGAGAAATCTTTCTGCTCTGTTCCCCCCACCACCACCATCACCACCGGCAGGCGGTTTCGGCGCCAGGATGTGAGGAATGGGGACCCCAATACTCTGTGTTCCGGAGGTGAGAGCGCTCAAATCTTCACACGTTGCATCATTTGTACCCATTCAATATGTCCACCGCTGTCTTTGAGCAGCACGCTTGTTGCACTTGGTTGAAGTAGTGCTCTGTAGAGCCGACAGTGTTGCTCCTATGCACCTTCCATGAATACAGGACTCCTTGTAGGCAAGGCCTGTGTTATTTAATGGAGCTGAGTTCCAAAAAAGCATCGTTGGGATTGCAGACTCACATAAATTCTTTCTCACAAATGAAATATGAGATTTTATGGCAGAAGCAGACAGGGTTGACTGAATGTGTTTCCTATTACAGAGACAGAGAGGGAAGCAGGGAGACAAGGGAGGGGGAGAATTCGGCTAAGCCACTGAACAGAGTCTAAGCCCACTGAGGGGGAACCATATTCTGCCCCTGTGGTCTTGGAGAAATGCCTTCCCTTAATCCTCTTCCCAAATTCTGGGGATACAGCAGTGCTAAACATATATCGGTGTACTCTGGAGGAATTTAACCTTAGAAACCAGACACTGTGCCTCGGGTGGCAAGGGAACTCTGTGTTTCCTTTTGGATAGAGATTTAAGCTAGACTCATTTGGCCACTCCTTCATGTCCAGCTTCACCTTTGGCCTGGGCCATGGGTGCATGCCCATCCCCCACCTGCCTGCTTTTCCTCACTTGCACATGTTAAGTGTTAAAGTTAAAGGTATCCCCTGTGCAAGCACCAGATCATGTCTGACCCTTGGGGTGACGCCCTCCAGCGTTTTCATGGCAGACTCAATACGGGGTGGTTTGCCAGTGCCTTCCCCAGTCATTACTGTTTCACCCCCCAGCAAGCTGGGTTGTTGATCACATCCAAATGCCACACGTTGTGTTATCTGTGTGCAGATCCCCAGCGAAGTCGTGTGCCTGAAAAGAAGGTTTACGGCGTGGAAGGCAGCAGTGTCTTCCTGGAGTGCCTCCCTAAGTCGCTGAAGGCCCAGATCTTATGGACATACCAGAAAACCAGCAGTGCCACCCAGAAGGAGGTAGGAGCCTTCCAGCTGTGCACATGCAGAGTAGGTGAAAAATCACCTGATTCTCCCTGAAGCCCTGTCACCCGTCCTTTGGGAGGGAGGTGCTTTTCACACATCCGACCTTTATTGGCATTATACAAAAAAGCCCAATCGACATAAAACTGATAAAATTCCAATTGTAACCTTAACAGTGCCTCTGGCGAGTGAACTGAACACTCTGAAGGAAACTAGCTGTATTCTCAAGTCTCTCAGACACCTTATCAACAAGACTGGAATTTAATTAAATCAGAGGTAGTATTAGTATTCTTGGATGAAAAACTCTCCATGTAAACTTTACGTTGAGGCACGGTGACACCTCATGTGGGCTAGGGCAGTGGTCCCCAACCTCTGGTCTGGGGACCGGTACCAGTCCGTGGATCAGTCGGTACCGGGCTCCTCCTCGTCCTCCTCGCCAACTGCTGCCTCAGGGGCTGCCCTGCTACTCTGCCGCTGGCTCACCTTTGGTGCTCTTCAGTGGCTGCCATGGCTGGAGCTCCCCCTCGGCATGCCACTGCGCAGCTGCTGCTGGCAGCGCCCCCCAGTGGGCAGCGGGAAGTCAGGGGTGCTGGCAGGAAAGCAAGTGGAGCAGGGGCTCAGGCAGCGGCGACGTCCCTCGGCAAAAAACTAACCCCACCGGGTCTCAGTAAAATTGTCAAGTGTTGACTGGTCCCCAGTGATAAAAAGGTTGGGGACCACTGGGCTAGGGACTCACTGGCACTGACTCCGCAAGGACCTAATCTATCTTCAGACGGTATCCCTCAAAATCTAACTTCCAGGATGACAAATGGCATTACAATAAAAATTTGCCTGTGAAATAACTCAACGCAGATTTGGGTTAGTTAAGATGCTGATGTATGGGGCCATGTGACCCAGATTAGGGAGGATACCGAAGGTTAAGGGAGAGCATGTTTTATAAGTATCAATAATTAATTTTTGGTAATCAAGCTCCAACTGCCTTTTCAGTTTTCCGTCTCTCAAATACCTCCCCGCTTCCATTCTAGCCAGTGCTGTACATGCCAATACATTGTGCAAGATGCACCAGCGTCCATCCCCTTTTGCATTTCCTTCCTGAGACTCTTTGTCCTCCCTGAATCCCTTTGTTGACAGCCTGGTCTCCAAGCAAGCACTGAGAAGTGCTGCTGATGGGACTGTCCCACTCCAGATTCCTCAGCCATGGTGCTTGCCTGCCCCATCTCAACCTTCCAGCCATCCTCACATCCTTGCTTTTGTTCTCCTGTCCCTCCATGTTACCTTTGTAGGTAGTGCTGGATGATCGAGTCATGAAGATGGAGCGGGGGATTTTGTTGCGCAGTGTGCAGCGCAAAGATGCTGGCCTCTACCACTGCCATGCCACAGAACACGGCTTCACACAGAGCCTGCTGCACCTTCAGCTGGAAGTGATCCACGCCCAGCAGGCAGAGTCTCTCTCCTTCTCCTGGGAAGAGGAACCCACGCAGCCCTTCCATCGCAAGCTCTGGTACCAGGATTTCCTGCAGTTGGTGGATCACCCCAACCTCAGCACCATGGACCAGGTGTGTGAGCAGCTGTGGAGCCACAAGAGCCACCAGCCCAAGAAGAAGCCACCGCTACCCCCTCCCCTGAGTGTCAAGGCCAAGAATCAAAAGTGGAAGCACCTGGGGGAAAAGCGGAAAGCCCGCAGTCGGAGAATGCATGAAGTGCCCCGTGCAGAGCGAGGACCCAGGAGCACTGACATCTGGTGACCTACGAAAGACGCCCATGGGACAATCTCTATTCTGGCAGGGGGCCAGGGGAGCAGGGTGGGAGTGTGGGACTAGTGGAGGCGGAGAGAGCAGAATCATCCCTAGCTTCTGTGGCTGGCTGAAGAGGGCTCCCTTCCACAATGGCCTGATACTTCCGGCTGCTGCTTGTGTAGTTTGTAGAGGAAGTGTTGTTGTCGTAGCTATTTTAGCTTCCATATTTTTTAGAACCAAGTGCACAACAACCTGACAGAAGTGGGGAATTCTGCACCCCTTGGCCACTTCCATAATGCACAACCAAAGATGGAGGATGCCAATCTCCAAATGAACTGAGAAGCAGGAAGCAAAGCTGGCTAAAATTAATCGGCAACCCCCCTGCCTAGGACGCTTTCTCAATATGCAGGGTGTTAGCTCTCTTCTTCCCCTAGCCAAACCTTCCCCAACAGGTGTGCATAAGTGTAGCAATGTGCTCTTCATTGCCAGAGACATAACAGAACAACCACTGATGTATTTATTAACAGACTATTTACCAATGAATGTAAACTATCCACCACTAGGTGGCCCAACAGGATTTAGCCTCTGACAGGAGGGGGCAGGGCTACTGTGGCCCAAAGGACCATGGGTACATGTCTCACTGACTGTGGCGATGATAACAGAGGAAATAGAGGAGGGATTGTGGCCTATTGCATCTGGCCATTGCATTAGTGTTCATCAGCCTCTCAGGTGAAAAGCCAAGATGGGGAATTTTCCTGTAGGGGGAAATCTTCCATTTGTGGGAGACCAATGGGTACTGGGGATGGATCACAGATAGGGCTGAGGCTCTGGCCTATTCATGTCTGTAGGCTCTCATTTAGTTGTGTAGCAGTTGAGCAGTCCCTCCTCGGAACCAAGCAGTTAACACAAAGAACCTGAACAAGACAAAGTAACAATTCCTGATGAAAAAGACTATTTCACAGTTCCTTTTTGTTTTTTTCTATTATCCTATCGTCTACCAGAACAACATTTGGATACACACTAGTCATTTTCACTAGCGCTTTTCCAAACACTTGTCTTCACTTGTATACAGTAGAGACACATACAATTCAGATAGTTTAGTTACATATATCCACTGATCCCTCGGGGGACCAAGCCTTTGTGGTGGCTACCCGTTTTGATGCATAAGGTCCTGGGGCCTTGGTACGCAGAGGGTGACTGAGTTTTGGTGGTACGAAAACAATCTGTTCTTGGGCCAGCAGCCAAAGACCACCTGTTGTAAAGGTTGAAAATCCTGGGGGCCTCCCCAGAAAAAGTCACAGAGTCTCAGCTCATTTTGCATCCTCCATTTTAGGAACTCTTGGTGAAGAGCCAAGTATGATGCAGCCATGTCCATGGGGCTTGCCATTTCTCAGGCATTTCAGGACACTTGAGTTCTCAGGCCTGCTTTTTAATTTTGAAGAGGAGCTCCAGAACCAAACATAGACTTGAACGGTAGCAGCAGTATGTTCTTATACCAGACTGGGGCATGGGGTGGAAGGCTCTGGCCGACCCAGTTTCATGATTCAAGGCGTGAGCAGTTCCACGAGGCATGAGAGGGCATGGGCAGTACTCACCAATGAGGAGCTGATGAGATTGGAGCCCTGAGTGCTAATGCAACAAATGGCTAGTTCTTTGCTTTATGTAAAAGAGAAGTCACAGGAAGGCAAGTCCTGCATCCTGTCTCCCTCTGGACTCCATTATACACACGTGACATTCTTGGGAATTACCTTACACTTAAAAGGCCGTAAACTAGGGGCACCAAATATGGTACCCATGGGCTCCGACCAACATCTTCCTGGGTACTCGCCAAGTGTTTTAAGAAAGTGGGTGGGGCCAGGTGGCCTCTTGCCTGCCCTGGGTTTCTGATTGGCCACTGAAGATCTGACTGTGTATGCAGATTAAATTAACATTGTTGTAGTGGCAGCTGTCACCATAGTTCTTGTCTTATTCTCTCACCCCTCTTTTCTAGTGTATTTTAAAATTACTTCTCTTCTCCCCTGCACTTGAGCTTCCCTGCCCATATGGTTACCAGTTTGGGGTTAGGAAATACCTGGAGATTTTTGGGGTGGAGACTGAGGAGGGTGGAGTTTGGGGAGGGGATACAGTGTCATTGAGTCCACCTTCAAAAGTGGCTGTTTTCTTCAGGTGAACTGATCTCTGTTGCACGAAGATCATTTGGAATTTCAGGAGTTCTTGAGCTCCCACCTGGAGGTTGGCAACCGTATGTGCCCAGTACTCTGTCAGAATTTAAAAGGTGTCCACAGGCTCAACACGGTTGGGAACCCACTTTAAACTGCCCTGAGTGATCTATAAAGCTATGTGGCAGGGTATAGACTGCCAAAATAAATACATAGAACACATGATTTCAGAATCAATAGTCTATTCATGGCTACCAGTCAGAGTAGTTAAAAGAAACCTCCATGCTAACCACTGGTTGCCAAAAGCTAAGCCACAAAGAATCGGCAATTTTCCTCAATTGAGAACTCATCACATGGTAAAACTATTCCTGGACTCTGCACTTAAACAGCTTTAGGACTGCACCTGTGTAAAAACTCCCACCACCTTATAAAGCTTTTATAAGCTTCAAAAATACAGAATTAATAAAATGCCCACCCACATGTTTATGACATAACAGTAGCATGTAAATAAGTAACAAAAGCCTAGTAGCAGGGGAAAGGGGAAACTATTTTCAGGATCTAAGCCATATTTTAAAAGGCCATTTGTTCAACTCTTCTGAAAAGACAGAAAATGTGACTTTTTCAGGGGAAAACATTTTACCTCTCAGGCCCCTGAAAAGGCCTGGTGGTACAGGCAGGCCAATGTGGCCTTCCTGAACAATGGAGCCTGAAGCCAAGCCTCATTTGCTCACCTCAGGGATTTAATATTGTAGCACAGTGGTCCCCAACCCCCGGTCCGGGGACCGGCACCAATCCATGGATCAGTCAGTACCGGGCTACGGCTCCTCCTCATCCTCCTCCCTGGCTGCTGCCTTGGGGGCTGCCCTGCCACTCTGCCGCTGGCTCACCTTTGGTGCTCTCCTGCGGCTGCCATGGCTGGGGCTCCCCCTCGGCGTGGCACTGTGCAGCTGCTGCTGGCAGTGCCCCCAGCGGATGACGGGAAGTCAGGGGCGCAATGGGAAAGCAAGTGGAGCAGAGGCTCATGCGGCAGCGACGTCCCTTGGCATAAGACTACCCCCTCCCGCGACTCAGTAAAATTGTCAAGCGTTGACCGGTCCCCAGTGATAAAAAGGTTGGGGACCACTGTAACATAGCAGACACTCTCTGACATTCCCTAGGCCTTAATCCAAATAAATATAAATAATTAAGCCAGGGTTTCATGAAACCCTGGGATTTCCTGACAGTTGGAAGGGTTTCCTGAATGGATGGGAGTTAATTTATTTCTATCTATTTTTAAAATTTGTTAAACATTTATCAGATTATATGACTATATGTGCTCATGTCAGTCTGGTAGCCCCTCCAAAAATGGCCAATGATAGGCCTGAGGGAGGTGGGAAAGGGAGGGGCCCTGGATGGGTGTGACCACAGCTATGCTTCCCCACCATATTCTGCATGATTGTGCCACTTGTAGGGTTTCTCGAAGCCTGAAGAATGTTTTAGGTGATTCTCAATGGTAAAAAAGTTGAAAAGGGCTGCCTTAAGCATTAAAGGCTTTAAAAGGCTAAAACTTGGGGGGGGGGGCTGCCCTAGAAAAAGATGCCAGCATAAATATCCCACTATCTAGGAAATGGGATCCTTCTGTCTTTGCCAAAGTCTTGCAGAAACACCATGCACCAGTTTTAGTTTCCAAAATTTTAGTTTCCAAAATTTTCTAGTTGTGCAAGGCAAGGGGGTTTATTTTCTGTGTCTAAAAGCCATTTTTTCTCATGAGGAAGCACTCAGTCATACAGTTCTCCTCCTGCAGCCAGAAAGGGCAAGCCCAAGCACAGTTTAACAATACAACAGTTTCCTTTAAGAAAACCTCCCAGGCATCTAAATGGCTACTGCTGAAAATCAAGAATACTTGTCTAACCCAGCAAGGCAGAACTTAATTTCTTGTATGTAACATTGGGGGAAAACTCCCCAAACAATGTATTTACTATTATCCCTTAATTTATGGAGAAGGATTATAATTCACCAATATTAAGTACTTACTTCAGAATGTGAAGCCCAAGCTTGAGCCTCATTTTCAACAGCTGAGTGGCTACAGAGAATTTCATCCTTACCCATCCATTGTTCCTCTTAATATTTGTGAAACAGCCTAGGGGGGTGGAACGTGTCTGGGGTGTCTGACTTGGAATAGGGCCAATCAGGGTGCAGCTAACAAAACTGGCCGCATCCTGATTGGCCCTGCCCCTACAGCTCCCGCCCTCCTTCCCTGGATGCTCCCTGGATGCTCCCGCCCTCCTTCCCGAGGGTCGGCTAGCATGATATAATACTAAGGGAGCCATGATTGAGATCAGCTTCCTCACACTAGCTCCTGTACTTGGGCACAGAGACCTGAGAACAAAGGGTATACATCCCAAGATAAAGGGTGCAGTTGTTTATATACTGCCATTTCCCTTTTAAATGTGTTGAAATGGTAGATGTGTCTTTCTCCCATCACTGATTTTGTGCATTTTAAAGGTGGATTCAGTGCTCTGTGTATAAGTACGCCCTTTGCAACTGAATGGCAAACATGCAATTTTTTTCCTCTGGGTATCTACAATTTGTTTTTTTTAAAAAGCCTGAGCACTCCTTCCACGTTGACTTCAAATGACACTTTCTGTGGTAGATTTAGCAGCCAGGAAGATAACAGTTTAAACATTTCATTTTTACTCTGCGCACGTGCACACATACCAGCTGCCTTTACCCCCATTGGGAAAAGCCAGTGTCCATCTTTTTTCTCCACTGCAGATTGGTAGTTGTTGTTTTTCCAATGAGAAAAGAGAAGAGGAGGGGAAGGTTCCACACTGTTCTGCTCTTTCATAAAGCTGTATTGTCAGCTAACTCTACAAAATGATAACAAAATGTTTAAACTGCGTCACTAACACTCGAGGCACAGGTTTCTATCTTCACCAGGCCCGGCTACTAGCGCCCTATCTGTCCTCTGAACACCTGGCCACAGTGATCCATGCGACGGTCACCTCCAGACTAGATTACTGTAACTCGCTCTACACTGGCCTGCCTTTGGGCTTGATCCGGAAACTGCAACTCATCCAAAATGCGGCTGCTAGAGTCCTCACAGCTACACGGTGGAGAGCTCACATCCAGCCAGTTCTGAGGCAGCTGCACAGGTTACCGGTCGCCTTCCGGATCAGGTTCAAGGTTTTGGTTTTGACCTTCAAGGCCCTCCGTGGTCTAGGCCCAGCATATATGAGGGTCCGCCTTTTGCCCTATATCCCCCGCAGGGCTTTACGCTCTGCGGGGGCTAATCTATTGGTCATCCCCGGCCCCAAGGAAGCCCGCCTGGCCTCAACCAGGGCCAGGGCTTTTTCGGTCCTGGCCCCGACCCGGTGGAATGAGCTCCCGGAAGAGCTGAGGGCCCTGCGGGAATTACCAGCATTCCGCAGGGCCTGTAAAAGGGAGCTCTTCTGCCAGGCTTATGGTTGAAGCCGGGCGGTAAGGAAGATCAGCCCCCCCCTCCTCACAAACTGGCGGTAGAGAGTGTCACCCCCCCTCCTGTAGTTGAGGATGTGGGGACTAGACGAGTAATTGGTCACTAACTATTGTAATTTTATTGTTATCGTTTGATTTTAGGGGATGGGGTTATGTAAGCCGCCTCAAGCCTTCGGAGGGAGGCGGGATATAAATACAACAACAACAACAACAATAATAATAAACAAGAAAGAGCCTAAATGATCACTTGTATTTGAACCCTCAGTTGAGTCCCCATGCAGACCCAGAAGCAGGCAGAAGAGCACTTTCTTCTAATGTAAGGTATTTTCTTTGTGAGAAGTACCTGGCAAACCTAAAATGTCAGGATGAACTATACTTGGCAAGGACAACTGAATTCTGCTTTCTTCCTCTTGTTCTACCCATTAATTTCCTTTCTTCCCCTATCTACTATCTACTAAGAACATATATTTTGATCGCCTTCCATGATCCCAAATATGGTACCTGTGCTCCATGGCAACTGCTGACACCACTCTGGGTGTCTGTGAAATTTCTTGAGGAAGTGGGCAGAACCAAGTGGTGCATTGTCCAGCATGGCTTCTGATTGGCCAACTGCAGATCTGATTGGGTGAACAGATTTAAAAACACATTGCTTCCAACAGAAGCTTCCACCAAAAGACAAGGATCTTCAGCATGTGATTGACGGCATGCATGTGCTGGGGGAGGGAAGGAATTTGTTAAAATACAATGTTCATTTTAAAAGGCATCCTATTAAGCAGGGCTTCTGCCTGAAGTGCTGAAGTGTTACTGGCTCCTGAGTATTTTGTAACTGGCTCTGCTTTCTCTGTCAGTCAAGTTACGGTTGATTTCAACTCTTGGGAATGGACATTTTGTAGATGCACACACCAGAATCCTAAGGAACTCATATACTCAAAAGAGTTGGGGACATGTGATGCATATACTGGCCCCTTAAAGGCCCAGTAGAGCAGTGGTCCCCAACCCCCCCCCCCATAAAACATACGATATAAAACCCTGTTAAAATTACCCTCCCCCCGGCAGTAAAACAGTCACCAACCCCCACAACCACTAAGGCTGTACCATAGGGGCCCCCGAGGGTCGGCAATCCACTAGCAGCGATGGTCGGCCTGGTGGAGAACTCTTCTGGGGAGGCTCTCTGATCTTTCAAGCCCCAGCCTCAAAATAGAGGCCTGGAGGAAGAGCTCTTTTATTATGATCCATATGTTATTTATCTTTGCTCTGGTTTAAAAAAAAAATAAAAGAGGACAGACATTTCATAGAATCATAGAATAATAGAGTTGGAAGGGACCTCATGGGTCATCTAGTCCAACCTCCTGCACTATGCAGGACACTCACATCCCTAGCGCTCATCTACTGTAACCTGCCACCCCTTTGCCTTCACAGGATCAACCTTTCCGTCAGATGGCTATCTAGCCTCTGTTTAAAAATTTCCAAAGATGGAGAACCCACCACCTCCGGAGGAAGCCTGTTCCACTGAGAAACCACTCTGTCAGGAACTTCTTCCGGATGTTTAGATGGAATTCCTTTTGAATTAATTTCATCCCATTAGTTCTGGTCCGTCCCTCCGGGGCAAGAGAGAACAATTCTGCTCCATCCTCCAGATGGCACCCTTTTAAATACTTGAAGAATATTTAATGTTAAGGAGCTGGTGTCAGAAGCAAACTGGTTTGGACTGAGGTTGCCTTTAGGAACTGTCAGCGCATGAGAGGACAGAAGACACTGGCCTCACCTGAGACAAACAGCAAAGCATGCTGGGATCTGCCAACAGACTAAAGCAGTCCTTTTAACTAGGAATGTGATTTTCCCATAAGCAGCAGAAGGTCAACAATTTCATGTGACTACATTTTGTAGAATCAGGGCACTTATTACTGTCAAATCATGTATTAAATTATTCTGTTGGGCATAATTCAAGAGATCTAGTTTCACAAATTGCTGCCACCTAGTGGGCCAGAAGCTCTGCACTAGTTTGGAACGAAATAATTCTGGTGGAAATTCATTCCTGATTTTTTCTTTTAAATTATTTCTTTATATTAAAGAAAAAGAGACTGTTATCTAAAAAATTCTTATCTCAGTATAAAGAAGAGTTGGTTTTTATACCCCGCTTTTCACTGCCTGAAGGAGTCTCCAAGTGGCTTAAAATCGCCTCCTCTCCCCACAACAGACACCCTGTGAGGCAGATGAAGCTGAGAGAGCACTGAGAGAAACTGCTCTATGAGAACAGCACTATCAGCACTGTGATGAGACCCAGGTCACCCTGCTGACAGATGTGGAGGAGTTGAGAATCAAACCATGCTTGCCAGATTATTAGCTTGTTGTTGTTGTTAGGTGCGAAGTTGTGTCCGACCCATCGCGGCCCCATGGACAATGATCCTCCAGGCCTTCCTGTCCTCTACCATTCCCCAGAGTCCATTTAAGTTTGCACCTACTGCTTCAGTGACTCCATCCAGCCACCTCATTCTCTGTCGTCCCCTTCTTCTTTTGCCCTCGATCGCTCCCAACATTAGGCTCTTCTCCAGGGAGTCATTTCCTTCTCATGAGGTGGCCAAAGTATTTGAGTTTCATCTTCAGGATCTGGCCTTCTAAGGAGCAGTCAGGACTGATCTCCTCTTGGACTGACTGGTTTGTTCTCCTTGCAGTCCAAGGGACTCGCAAGTGTCTTCTCCAGCACCAGAGTTCAAAAGCCTCAATTCTTTGACGCTCGGCCTTCCTTATGGTCCAACTTTCACAGCCATACAGTGCAACTGGGAATACCACAGCCTTGACTAAACGCACTTTTGTTGGCAGGAGGATGTCTCTGCTTTTTAGGATGCTGTCTAGATTTGCCATAGCTTTCCTCCCCAGGAGCAAGCGTCTTTTAATTTCTTTGCTGCAGTCCCCATCTGCAGTGATCTTGGAGCCCAGGAAAATAAAAACTGTCACTATTTCCATTTCTTCCCCACCTATTAGTCAGGAATTGAGAGGGCCAGATGCCATGATCTTCATTTTCTTTATGTTGAGTTTCAAGCCGATTTTTGCACTCTCCTCCTTCACCTGCATCAACAGGCTCTTTAGTTCCTCTTCACTTTCTGCCATTAGAGTGGTATCATCTGCATATCTGAGGTACTTGATATTTCTCCCTGCAATCTTGATCCCAATTTGTGACTCCTCTAATCCTGCCTTTCTCATGATGTGCTCTGCATACAAGTTAAATAGGCAAGGCGACAGTATACAGCCTTGCCGAACTCCTTTCTCAATTTTGAACCAATCAGTGATTTCATGTTCAGTTCTCACTGTTGCTTCTTGACCTGCATATAAGTTTCTCAAGAGACAAATAAGATGCTCTGGTATTCCCATTTCTTTAAGAACTTGCCACAATTTGTTGTGCTCCACACAATCAAAGGCTTTAGCATAGTCAATGAAGCAAAAGTAGATGTTCTTCTGGAACTCCCTAGCTTTCTCCATGATCTAGGGTATGTTGGCAATTTGATCTCTAGTTCCTCTGCCTGTTTGAAATCCTGCTTGTACTTTTGGAAGTTCTCAGTCCACATATTGCTGGAGCCTAGCTTGTAAAATTTTGAGCATAACTTTGCTAGCATGAGAAATGAGTGCAATGGTCCGGTAGTTTGAACATTCTTTGGCATTGCCCTTCTTTGGGATTGGAATGTAAACTGACCTTTTCCTATCCTGTGGCCAGTGTTGAGTTTTCCAAATTTGCTGGCATATTGAGTGTAGCACTTTTACTGCATCATCTTTTAAGATTTTGAATAGTTCAACTGGAATGCTGTCACCACCACTAGCTTTATTGTTGCTCAGACTTCCCAAGGCCCATTTGACTTCACATTCCAGGATGTCAGGCTCCAGGTCAGTTACTACCCCATTGTGGTTACCAGGGATGTTAAGCTCGCTCTTGTATAGTTCTTCTGTATAATTTTGCCACCTTTTAAAAATCTCTTCTGCTTCTGTGTGGTCCCTACCATTTTGGTCCCTTATCATAGCGATCCCCAACCTGTGGGCTACGGACCAGATGTGGTCCTTTGACTAATTGGAGGTGGGCCCCGAAGGAACTTCTGCATGTTTAGCTGAAAATTCTTATGAATTAATTTCAACCCATTGGTTCTGGTCCGAGCCTCTGGGGAAACAGAAAACAATTCTCCTCCATCCTCTATATCCATGTTCCCTAACCCCTGGTACTGGGCCATGGAGCCCTCGATACCAGGCTGCGGCAAGGAAAAAGGTTGGGGACCACTGCTCTATATTAGCGATCCCCAACCTGTGGGCTGCGGACCACATGAGGTCCGTCGACTAATTGGAGGTGGGCCCCGAAGGACGCCTTCTCCCCCCCCCCCCCCGGCCCTTTACTTCATCCCCCCAGCCCTTTACAACACACTTTGGGTGTCATTGTCTCCCATCACTCCCAGATGGGACTATCTCATTGCAGAGAAACAAGCTCAGGGTTCCCATTGATTTGTCATGGTCATGAGTTAAAATTTCCATGAAAATAAAATGTTCCTTATGTTTATTGTTGTGGCGTGTCTGCATCTTATTTTTAAGGGATGTTTAAACATTACCCTAGCGATCAGAGAGCGTTAGGGCAGTGGTTGAGAGTAGAGGAGTAAACTATCCCACCCACTGGGCCTCAGTAAAAGGCGTTGAGTGGTCCCCGGCGTTGAATGGTCCCCGGTGATAAAAAGGTTGGGGACCACTGCCTTACCATACCCATCTTTGCATGAAACGTTCTCTTCATATCTCCAATTTTCTTGATAAGATCTCTGGCCCTCCCCATTCTATTGTTTTCTTCTATTTGTTTGCACTGTTCATTTATGAAGGCATTCTTATCTCTTCTAGCTTTCCTCTGGAATTCTACATTCAATTGGGTGTATCTTTCTCTTTCTCCCTTGCCTTTCACTTCCCTTCTCTCCTCAGCTATTTGTAAAGCTTCCTCAGACAGCCATTTTGATTTCTTGCATTTCTTTTTCTTTGGGATGGTTTTAGTTGCTACCTCTTGTACAATGTTGCGAACCTCCGTCCATAGTTTTTCAGGCACTCTGTCTATCAGATCTAATTCTTTAAATCTATTTGTCACCTTGTTATGGACCATGCAGTGTAAAATTTACAAGACCACAACAAAGACAGCTAAGCAGCAAGAGGATTTATTTAGGATACATGTTTGCAAGCATGGAGAGAAAGCTAATTGGTGCATTATCTGAAGTCTGCATCAGTGCAGCTCATTTTTAAGACCTTGATACGTCATCATGAGGTATCCTGACGCTCAGTCCCTCACTGTCCCCTTGACCAATCAGGTCGACGACGAAGGGCGTACAATCTGACCTATCACGGATGGCTATATATCTTATTACAATTTTCTTGCTCTTTGTTTCAAAGCGTCTCCAAAACGCTCTGCTTGCAGTCCCTCGCCACTTCCTTGCAGACGACGGCCTTTCTCGCTCTGGTAAAACCGCAGCAATTGCTTCTTGGGTTAATAGGCCAGCCACGAGGGTCCGCTAAGAACAAACTTCGCCTGGATGTCTCACAAGGCAGCGGCCCAAGCATGTCTTACCGAGAAATTCCGCTCGGACCTTCGAAGATCCCGCGCTGCTTCGCCGAGACTCGATGGTGAACGGAAGCGACCCTTTCCCTAGGTTGCTTCCACGCCGCTTCCAGGCCTGGGAATTTCTTTTAAGGTGCATTCGCAGAGGGCTTTGGAGGCAAGCGGGGCTAGAAGAATGTTCAAAGCCCCGAAATTCAAAATTTATATAACATATAACATAACAATGCAATCCCCGTCTTAATTTTATTTTGTAAATTTTATTACTTTGTTCTGCCTTAAAAAAAACTGAATCAGGAGACTTTGTAATGCGGGGTCTTGTAAGGGTTCTTTCATTGCATTCTGTCGCCGCCTCCGCCCCCCCCCTGCATTTCTCCTCTTTTACATTGAAAGCAGATAGTGGGGGAATGTTGCAAAAAAACGCCAGCGTGCGCTCCACCTTAACTGCGGGCGCATGACCAGGTGCCCGGGCCGTCACTTGAGAAGAAGCCTGCTGGCCGCGTCGGATGGGGCGGGAAACACTGCAGCTCGACCGGGTCTCCTCCTGCGAGCTCGAGGGGCGGGTTGCGGCGCTTTCATGGAGCACGTTCGAGCGGTGGCGCCGCTCATCTGCCCCTTTTTGAAATGCCCTTTCTCCATAGATGCCGGAGTGATGCAGCCGGCCAAGGTGAGGCCATGCCGACAGGGCCTGGGCACGGTGAGGGGTGCGCGGTTTGCTCTCTGTTAGCAAGAAGCACTCGATCATTCGAAAACCAGAGAAGAAATAGCAGCGAGCTTAGGGATGGGGTGCAGTGGGGAATGGGCAGCAAAAGCAAGCGCCGATGGGGCAAGGGGACGCCCTGATGGACACCCGGCGGCCGGGAATCCCACAGCCAGGGTTTGGGGGTTTTACTTAGGAGGCTATTTTCCCGTCATTTCGAGTTACCATGGTGATCAAATTGGCCAACTATATATGTATATTGATATTGATATTATCATGTTATATTATTAGATTAGTCCAGATGCGGGCTTTCTAAGCAGCTTGCTTTCTAGCAACATGGGCACTGCACCACATCAGTGTTCATAGGCAGTGGAGCTAAAAGAATAGGAAGCACCTCATTTGTCAAATTTAGCCACCAAATTTCTCTCTCATTCGTCAAATGTAGCCACCAAATTTCTCTCTCCATTTTCTTCTATCTCTGGTGTTAACTGAGGATCCAATTAAATACCGGGGCAACCACATTTACAGGCCTTGAGCTTTAAGGTAGCATTTGAAAGCAACCCCCACCCCACATACACCCCAGTTCTAAATTTCAAGCGTTTTTTATTTGTTTTATTTTTTTTAAGTCTCTGGAGGTAGGGCCATGGGCATGGGAAGAAGCAGGAAAATGAATGCTCACTCAGCCTGGTAGCTCGTTTTAAGTAATTGTTGTAACTTGCCTGTGTAAATAAACATGCAGAATCCCACCTTTCTAACTAGGAATTACCACTGCCAAACTCCTCTTCTTCCTCTCAAAAATGTGGGATCCGGGCTAAAGGACTGCAGAGGTGTCCAGAACCTTTTACAACAGAAAAAGAAATGCTGTACTTTTACACAGAAGGCTAAAGGGGTGTTTATTAATTTTATTAAGTTACATTTCAGCTCAGGGCAGTTTACAGTAAACGTTTATAGCTCATAGTACAGAGAGCATAATAATTGCTTGGAGTTATAAAAAACACTTTGAATAGTATTTCTCAAAATTTTCTTGTTTGTTGTTTCACTTCATTCATTATTGTTATTCTACGTTATCTGTATCGTTTCTGTTCTATTTTATGTGAACCGCCCTGAACCTTCAGGGAGGGTGGTATATAAATATCTGTCCCTCTTAATAAAACAGTAAGAAGGGTTGGGGTGGGCTCAGTCTATGATGGCCCCTTGACTGACAAGTGGAGGGGCCAATCGGAAGGCACAAAGTACCTTCCGATTGGGCCCTCACCAGGACAGACCAGAGTTCCAGGGCAATCAGGAGACATGGCTGCCAGTCTGCTCCTGACCACCAAAGGGAGAGGAGGTCAGCAGGGCTGCCAAGGGGGGTGAGAACAGAGGCTTGGACAGGCTGCGCCAGCTCTTTTCGCCCCAAGGCTGTCCAGACTGTCATCTCCAACTGTAACTTCCCTTACTTTGCCTCACAACACTGACAGAGCTGTTAGGAGGCTGCTGAGTGCTCCCCCTCCCCCTCCCTTCAGGCCTGCTGCGAAGGAGCCTCTGACAGGCCCTGACTGAGGGCAGGGAGGCCTTTCCAAGAGCAACGCAGGGGAGCCTGAGGGGCCTTCCTTTTGAGGGGGGGGGGGACTTTCCCCTTCTGCCAAACAGTTGGCTGACAGGGAGGCCACAGAAAAGCCCCTTCTCACTTAAAATACTGCTCTGCCCGGGGGTTAGACACAGCCAAGCCATGTGTATTTCTTCTTTGCAACTCTCTGCAGATTTGCACAGCGTTATTTTACAGATGAAAGTGGATGCTGTTGCAGAGTTTCTTTTGTCTCCTGTTTCATCTGCACAACAGCCCTGTGCAGTAGGCCTCAAGTCTTTCAATTCAACAACAACCTGTGTGGGAGGCCTTAAATGTTTCTTCTCTACCATAACCCTGTCCAAAGTAGCCCTTTCTGCCTGGGGAACTGATCTTTGTAATGCGCAAGTGAGCTGTAATTCCAGGAGCTCTCCAGGCCCCACCTGGAGGTTGGCTACCCCTGGGTTGGAAATATTCCTGGAGGTTTGGAGGGGGACCTCAAAATTGTACAATGCCTCAGAGTCCAGCCTTCAAAGGAGCCATTTTTGACTGCAGTTGGGAAGGAGTGGTGCAGGTGTGTCCCTCCTGGGCTATGGGCTATGGCCAGCAACTGTTTGTATTCTGGGGCGCAGACAGGCAGACCAGCATCAGCATGTGAGTCTGGAAAGTGCAAGAAGATCTAAATAAATATTTACAGCATGAAACTGTAAACAGTGAACAAGTAAATGGCTGGAGAGACATGGGAACTGCAATAACGTTTTTCAACCTTGGCCTGGCAAATAAAAAAACAGTATAAAAAGCCTTACTAAGGTCAAGACTGCTATGCACATTCTTCCTCTTAGGGTTGCCAGCTTCCATGTGAGGCTCTCTACCCCATTTCCCTCATGGGGAGTCTGCTATGGGGAGAGGAAGGGAAGACGATTGGAAAATGCTTTGAGACACCTGAGGCCTGCTGGGTCACTGCAGCCCATTCCCAGTTCTCTCAGACCTCTCCCATCCCCACATCCCTCACAGGTTGACTATTGTGGGGAGACGAAGGGAAAAGATGTTTGTAAACCACTTTGACTCCTTTGGGTAGTAAACAACAGGGTACAAAAATCCATTCTTCTATGGAGCAATCATGAAAGAAGCATGTGGGCACATAACATTTTATCAACAGTGAAAAAATGGAGAAGAATGAACAGGATGGACACCTGTGTACTGTGACTACCCCATGTGTATTAGGGCAGAGGGGCATTTCGGAGTCTGTGGCCTAATTCACAGAAGAAGGGAAATGACGCAGAACTGGGAAGAATTGGTTGCCTTGTAATCTTCCCCTAAGAATAAGCTGACCAGATTTTAACATTGGTAAAGTGGGACACCATTGACCGGGGGGCGGGGGGTTCTTGATTAAAATTTGATCTATATGGAGAAACAAAATTTTTCATAGTACGCATAGAATGCAAAAATAGTATTGTAATATATATTTTTTAATTTCAACATAAGTACAATTTGCCAGCTGTACCCAGCTGTCCCTCCAAAAGTGGGACAATCTGGTCATGTTACCTAAGAAGAGTCTCCAGTCTGATTTTCCCTTCACATATCTGAAGACATGGCTCTGAAAAGCTCATCTGTAACCACTATGCCACAATTCCCAAAGGTCAGTCCTCTCCCACACTCAACGAACATTCCACACCACAGGTTCTTGACACCCATATCTCCACACCCATATCCTCATTTGCCACCACGCCACCACAACCTCCCACACAATACACACATTCAACCCCATGCCCTTACAGACTGGACAACTCCTCCCCTTCCTCTCCCCACTGCCAAGCTCTAGCGTCCATTGTATTCTTGGATACAACGGGCTTTGACCCCAGTAATAAATAAATAACAAGTACAGAATACATCACCAGTTTTGTTTATAACATTTTGAACTTGGTAACATTTCAGTAGTCATAGGTAAAGGTATCCCCTGTGCAAGCACCGAGTCATGTCTGACCCTTGGGGTGACGCCCTCCAGCGTGTTCATGGCAGACTCAATACGGGGTGGTTTGCCAGTGCCTTCCCCAGTCATGACCGTTTAGCCCCCAGCAAGCTGGGTACTCATTTTACCGACCTCGGAAGGATGGAAGGCTGAGTCAACCTTGAGCCGGCTGCTGGGATTGAACTCCCAGCCTGATGGGCAAAGCTTTCATACGGCTGCCTTACCACTCTGCGCCACAAGAGGCTCATTCAATAGTCATAAGTCTGAACTATTGGCTACTCAGCCGTAAGTGTTGCTTTGTTTAATGTATGGCCAGGTCAGGTGTTGCACTGTGTTGTCTCTGTTGGGCATAACTGGTAATTGGGAGGGAGTTTCTGGCTGGTGTTCCTTCTCTGGCCTCAACCAAAGGCTCGGTGGAAGAGCTCCATTTTGCAGGCCCATGGAACTGTTTTTGTTCCTGCAGAGCCTTGATATCTTCTGAGAGCTCATTGTACCAAGTGTGGGCCAGGATGGAGAAAGCCCTGGTTCTGGTTGAGGCCAGACATGCCTCTTTGGGACCAGATATAACTAGTTTGTTGGCATTTGAGGAGCAAAGAGCTCTTGGCAGGGGCGCAATCAGAGAGGAGGTCCCTCAAGTACACAGGGCCCAGACTGCATATGGCCTTGAAGGTGATTGCCAAGACCTTTTGCCTCATTCAGAACTCAACTGGCAGGCTGTGGAACTGTTGGAGCGTGGGCCACATGTAGACGCTCCAGGGTAGGGCACAATGTCCAGGAAATCTTAAACCTTTCACTACCAAAGAATCTGGGAGGATCTAAACCAGTGGTTCTCAACCCATGGGTCGGGACCCCATTTGGGGTCACCTGGCCCCTTCTGGGGGTCCCCAGGTTGGTTGCTGTGAACATCATGAGGATATCATGAGGTCCCACCCAATAAGTTCCAGAATTTAGGATGATGGGATTCTGATAACTCTACACATCCTCTCCCAGTATACTTTTAGTCCCTTGCCATAACATTTCTGGTTATGCGTCTGCACATTTGTTTATTCACTTCTGTCCTACTTACAGATCAAGTAGGGAGGAGGAAGTGTCGTCCATTTTTTAAAGCATCTTCTCTATATACTCCTGGTTCAGTACAGGAACCAGCTTGGGAGCAAAGTGTTTGCGGAATGAAACATTAGCAAAGGCCCATTTTGCTGAAAACGGTAGGTAGACACACAGATCCTGGATCTTCACTGTAGGGAGTTTGGCTCTAGTTAGAGGGCCAAACTAAACATTAGCTTTTTTTAAACAGTTGGGTCCACTTCCATGGACCCATTCAGGGAAAAGCTGTTTAGAAACAAAGCAGAGACCATTTGAGTTCAGAACACCAGTGCTGGAGCAAGAAGACCTCCTCCCTCCCCACAGCAATTGAGGAGACCTTCTTCACTTCATCACAGCACTCAGAGCTGGAATGAGCTCTACTATATTTCCAAATATCCATTCTTAAATAGCCAATAGAAATCCAGACCTGTTTGTTTAAAAAAGTGAATATCTAGTTTGGCCCAGAATTCTTAATCTTAAACCGCTCCGCAGGAGCGGCATAAATAAAACAGTAAGGGCCCTGGCGGAGGGCCCTGTCCAGGATGAGGAAGGGTAGCCATTGGCCCCTTCCCCTGGAATGGCAAGCGGAGGGCCCAATCGGCAGGCGCACAGCGCCTGCCGATTGGGCCCTCCGCTTGCCATTCCAGCCCCAAGGGCCCAATCAGGCCCTTGCCAACAACCTGCCTCCCCCCCCAAACCGCCGCCTTCTATGCACGCCACCATTGCTGGCCGCCGTCGGCTGCCTCCACATGCCTTCCCACCTCCCCTTTCATGCCTTCCTGCCTCCCGCCCGCTCTTCAGCCCACCCTTACCAGTGGGCTTTGAAGCCACGTTAACAAAATTCTTCCTGCTATTCTTACTTGGGGGGCAACAAGCAAACAGGTTAGGCTCCCGGGGCTGCTGCACAGCAATGGTCTGTCGGCTCCATTTGAGAAACTCCTCTGCTCGGCCCCCACGTGCCTTCCTGGTCCGCTTTGAGGTGTCTTCCCTGTTTGTTAGAGCCGGCCAGGTTCTTTCAAAATCAGCTCTGGTTAATGCTGCCCCTCCCCCCACGTTTCAAGGCCATCTCTCTTGCCTCACGTTGGACTCAAGAGCTCCACTTGCAAGACCGGGACGCTGCCGGTTGCTGCTTTTTTTTTTCTCCAGCTCCCCGAGCTGCACTTTGCAGGCTCCCAGAAGAGGCAAACGGGCTGCTAATGAGGAGGCGGGGACTTCACGGCTACACGTGAGGAGGCAGAGATTTAACCCCCACTCCCCAGCCAAACAAACATACAATGACTTAAGTAAATCATTAACAGGGAAGCAGCCAGTTGCTGCTTCTTTTTCTCTCTGCCTGGGAACTGTAGCTTGCAGGCTCCTGGGAGAAGCGCACGGGCTGCTAATGAGGAAGCCTGTGGAATGTACTGTGTCCACCAACACCTTTTAGCAATCCTGTGCAGAGGTCTGGAGATGTCCTGAGCACAGCACTCATGGAGGGCTCTCCTGTGCCAAGTCTTCATCTCCTGGGACATTCCCTAGAAAAGCCTGGAGGATTTCTGCCTGTAGCTTTCAGGCCGGCATACAAGACAGTAAGTTCTGTCCCAGCCTAACATACCCCGCCCCCCCAAGTCTCCAGAGAGGCCACCCACATCCACTCCTCAGAGCCTTTGCCAGCCTGCCACCTTCTGTATTGCTGCGGCCAGGAGGGGGATGGAGGCAGGCCCCGGCTGTGCTTGTGGCCCAGGGGATAAGGAATCCTTCCCCCCTTCCTTTCTTCCTCCTATCCATCCAGACCTCCCTTTATCTCCGTTCTCCCTTCCTTCCATCCATTTCTCTTCTGCCTTTCTTTCTCCCATTGCTTCATCTCCTTTCTCCCCTTCTCTCTCTCTCTCTCCCTTTCTCTATGCCTACCTGCCTGCCTGCCTGCCTGCCTGCCTGCCTCCCTCCTGTGTTCTCACCACTGCATCTTTCTGCTCCCTTCCTTCACACCCAAGACTTCTAAACCAAACACTCACCCATCACACCATGCTAGCGCCCGTTGTATTTAGGCGTACAACGGGCTTCAGTTCCTAGTAATGAGATAATGTACATTTTTATTGAGACCTCAGTTCTGACATCAGTGGAACTGCTTCCCTAGAAGAAGAGATGTTTGTTTGTACCCTGTATTACTACCTGAAGTAGTCTCATAAGAACTTACAACTGCCTACTCTTCCTCTCCCCATAACAGACACCCTATGAGGTAGGTGGGGCTGAGAACTCTGACAGGACTGCTCTGGGAGAACAGCTCTAACCGAACTGTAACTAGTCCAAGGTCACCTAGCTGGCTGCATAAGGAGGTATGGGGAATCAAGCCTGGCTCTCCAGATTAGAGGCTGCCACTCTTAACCATTACACCAAGCTGTAGGTGGCCACTTCAGAGCCAATAATACCAACAACTCACACACAAATATTAGCACTTAAGTTGAAAAAAACCCTAAAAAGTGTATCCCAAAGTGGCTCCACTGTTTGTCCTGCTCACAAGTAGATCTGCCAGTGGATGTATCTTTATGGCAAAAGATCCATCAAGCATTTTCCCAAAGAAATGCACAGGTTAGCCGTATCCCATCATGGACAGTGATCTTGTTTTGGGCAGCACCTATGGGATAGTGGGCATCCTTTTAACATTTAAACACAGTCTGTCGTCTAAATATGCTCTCAGAAAGGTAACTTGCATTTTAAACAGCCAATGAGTCAGTAACCTGACTCATAGAGCCAGTGCTGGGGCAAGAAGAGCCTCATAGAGCCTCTTGTGGTGCAGAGTGGTAAGGCAGCAGAAATGCAGTCTGAAGCTCTGACCATGAGGCTGGGAGTTCAATCCCAGCAGCCGGCTGTAGGTTGACTCCGCCTTCCAAGGTCGGTAAAATGAGTACCCAGCTTGCTGGGGGGTAAATGGTAATGATTGGGGAAGGCACTGGCAAACCACCCCGTATTGAGTCTGCCATGAAAACGCTAGAGGGCATCACCCCAAGGGTGGAATTCTATGGAATTCTTAGCAAAAGTGGAAAAGTACATTAAATCAAAGCTAGAGAGAGAGAACAAATTCTCAAATTGCATATGAATAAGTTGTCAGTGAGCTGGCTTTATACCTACAGACCATGGACATGTTCAGCCCTCAGATGTTGCATTAAGGTTATCAAATGCTGATAGATTCATTTGCAGTCTTCTTCAAGACTTGGATTTGGCAACCTCACCTAAACCTAACCAGCTTCCTGGATTCACACCTGTGTAGTTTCTAGAGCCAATGACATCCATCTAAGGAATCCAGGTACCATTAAAAAAAGGGGGGGGGATCTATGTGTGGCTGGCCAGGGTTCTCCAGAGAATCCAGTCAGCAGCAAGATATGCCCAATGGTGCAGCAGAAAGTGAATATGGACCAGCTGAGAGTGGTGCACCACCACTGATGGGTGGATCCAAACTTGGCCTGGGTTCTTTAAGCACAGGCAGACTGAAGAAAGGGCAGCTCTAGTGTTGCTGATCCCATGATAACCTTGGCAGGAATGAGCCTTTTTTTCAAGGTGAGTGCATATAGCTGCCACTAGGGCCAGAATCAAATCCTGCAGGGACTTACAGATGTACTTAGAATCATAGAACCAGAGTTGGAAGGGATCTCCAGGGTCATTCCAGGGTCATCTAGTCTAACCCGTGCAAAATGCAGTGTAACCTGCAGAACCTCTTGTTGGATCTCTTGGGCAGAAGAATGGCCTTGTGGGTAAGTACCAATACCTTAAACCTGATTCAGAATTCAGCTGGGAACCAGTGCAGCTGTTGGAGCACAGGTCAAATATGTGTCCTCCAGGGAGTTCCTGTGAGGACTCTGGCAGCTGCATTCTGGAGAAGCTGTATTTCCAGAGCAAGGACAAGGATAGGCCTGCATAGACCGAATTACAGGAGTCCAATCTAGAGGCAGCTACTGATGGATGGCTGTGGCTAAGCATTCTGGTGCCAGGTGGGGCCAAGGAGTTTGGCTTGGCAAAGGTGGAAAAATGCCAGCAACACTACTTTTGAGACCTGCACCTCCATAGATAAAGAGGTGTTGAATGCCCACGTTCCTGGCTGAGGATGCAGCTGGCAGTTGCACCCCAACCAGACAGGGCAGGTGCACCTTCTCACTTGGCTCTTTCTTGCCCAGTCACAAGACCTCCGTCTTTGAAGGGTTGAGTTTCAGGCAACTCTGCTTAAGCCACCCTATCACCCTATTATCTGGGAGTGAATCCGGGTGGCTATCCATCAGGAGATAGAGCTGGATGTCACCTGCATATTGATGGCACCCAGGTCCAAACCCTTGGACCAACTGGGCAAGAGGTTGCATAAAGTTTTTGAACAAAGTTGGGGAGAGAATCACACCTTGTAGCATCCCACATTGAAGGCGGCATAGGTGCAATTGCATCTCCCTAATAGCTACCCTCTGTCTGTTATCCTGGATAAAGGAGATCAGCCTGAAGGGCTATGCTCCATATCTCGCATTGACGAGGTGGTGAGCTAGAAGCTTGTGAGGGACTATGTCCATCATTGCCATGAGATTGAGTAACATAAACAGTGCCAACCTGCCCTGATCAGCTGTTCTGAAGGTTGTCCATCAGGGTGGCCAACAGTGTTTCCACCCCATGGCCAGGCCAAAAGCCAGACTGGGATGGGTCCAGGACTGAAGCTTCATCTAGGTATGCTAGGAATTGGGCCGCAGCAGCCCTTGGAACACCAAGCCCAATCATGCTAACAGCAAATCATGTAAGTCATTTTCTTATGATGTTCGGGTCTGGGATGTGTGTGTGTAAGGGATATAGAAGGTCTTTGTCTGGGAGCCCAAGGTGACTCTTGCCAGCCCTGAGGATGTGTGTGTAACACTGCTGGTTATTGAATTCAGTGCCCCTGTAGGTTGCTAACTGAACTGGAAGATTCCCGTTGCTTACCATTTGTCACTTTCCTAATGCAATGATAATCAGTGGGCCACTCCATTCCACGCCTCATTGTGGTGGATTGGTATGTTGTCGTCAGGAAACATTTCTCCTCCTAGAAAGCCAAGAACCAGGTATTGTCCTCAGTACATAGTTGTTGCTTTGTGTTTGTCCCCATTCCCAGAGTGGAATACTCAAATATATGCAAAAGCTTTAATTGCTTGTCTGCTTGGAATGTGTGGGCCTTCTAATGCTCTGCCCAGACAAGAGATTATTATACAACTCGCAGTAGTGAGTAGGCTCCCAGGGCTAGTACAGAGTTTCTTCCTTGAGCAGCTGCCTAATGTCCAGGGGTTCTAGGGTTTGAGGGAAGGGCATGAACTGCTGTGAGAATATCAGTGAGTAGTGCATACTCTTACCCAGGCCCATAGTCTGTTAAGAATCTCTGTTGCAGCCCCTTGTTTGTTAGAGGAATTGGCTGAACAAATCAGAAGCCCGACAATTTGCTTTAGTTTTCAGATTAGCAGAGCATGTACAAGTTTTACTTTCTCAGCTGTGTACTCAGTGAGATTCTTTGAACGGATGGATTGATGCCCAGAAAAATCTGAACAAGTTGATCACGGTTGTGATACATGCACTTCTATGGGAAATTTCTTCTAAGCTCAGAAAAGTGCTCACCCCATTCCATCAAAAGTGACAAATTGGAAAGGCTTATCTAATTGGGCCTATAAGAGATAGCCACCCCCCAGACATTTCCGATTCTCTCAGATGTGAGCTGCATGAGACCATCAAATTATTCTGAAAGTACTTTGGTGAGAATATTGTATTTTATCATTTCACTTTTAGGCAAGATAAGGAATGATATGTTCATATTTCTGTTTCTAATTTCATCTTCATGAGCGGATGTATTTTATATCACAGTGATTCTTTCATATTTATTCATTTTAGACTGATGAAAACCTTTTAAGGTAAAATCTATGGCTGAGATACAAGGGCCCATTCTGCACCAGGATCAATGTTGCAAATTGGTTTCGGAACGAAAAAACGCTATTTTAAATAGTGGAATTTGTCGTTATGCATAACTGCCTTTGTAGTGGAATCCAGTTGCGTTTCAATCATTTCCCACAGGTTTCCGGTCTCGGCAAAAATCGCTATCCAGGAAGCGATATTTGCCGAGTTTTGTCCCGCCCCTGGCCGTCAATCAAACAAGCAGCCAATGGGCGGCCGTTATCATGTTCCCAAAAAGCCCCTTTCCCTTTAAGGCATGTTTAAAAAAAACACACACACAGACGTTGCAACGAATCTGCGTTGATTCATTGCAACGGAGAGATCCATCTAGCTAGCAGTTGGCGCGTGAGCTTCTGTTTCATCATTGCCACGTTCCCCTGAGTGTAAAGAAAATCCCCCCCCCCCCCGTGCACAGGTGCGATTTTCGGCCGAAAATAAAGGGAACCAGCAAACGGGGCTGTATGGTGCTTGGTGACTTAAAACAGAGGGACTGCAGCCGGGGAAGCCTCGCTGGGTAAATGAAGGCTCGCCAGTTCATTGCTCTCCGCTCGCTCCGAGAAAAAAAAATGGCGATTGCTTCGCCGGAAGATTAGAGGAGAGAGCCAGGGGGAGGGACTTTGCTGAAACTGCAACAGTGGTAACGCACAGAACTTTTCCGCTAGTGTTGCAGATTGGTTGCAAGAGTGTAGCGCTTTCCAGAGGGTGAATCCACTTTTGGGGATTTCCCTGGAAGCGCTACAACGAAGTGCTTTCTGCGGATCGGTTTCAGGAGTGTGGCAGATTGTCTACGATGTTGTGCATAACTGCATTTTAGTAGCGATTACAATTTGCCACACTCCTGCTACAATGAATCTGTGCGGAATGGCCCAAGGTTTTCACTTCACACCTGGAAACAAACTTCAGGCCTCTGTTCAGTCAGGAGGCTGTAAGGTAGAGATCCAGTATCAAAGACTAGACATCTCAATATAGTCCTGCGATTTATTTGTTTAGATTAATAGGAATGGTAGAGGACAGGAAGGCCTGGAGATCATTGTCCATGGGGTTGCGATGGGTCAGACACGACTTCGCACCTAACAACAACAAAGATTAATAGCCCATTTTAGTCTGAAATACAACGCGCGCTAGCATTGGGGGAGGTCAGAGAAATGAGTGAGAGAAAGGAAAGTAGATAGATGGAAAGGAAGCAAGAATGGAAGGGAAAAGGAGAAAGACAGAAGGAGAGAGAGTGAAATATGGGGAGAAAGAGAGGAGGAGAAAGGCAGGGAGAGAATGACATGGAAAGAGAGAAATGGAGAGAGAGAGAGAGAGAGAGAGAGAGCAATGCCCGCCCCCCCCCCCCCCCAGTGACCCAAGCAGGGGCAGGGAGAGTTGGAGAGGAGGCGGCATGTTTTCTCCGAGCAGGGGTGAGGGTTGGCGTGTGTGGGAGGGAGGGTAGTCCCTGCAGGCAGTCCCTAGTGGCATGAGAAGGCGTGGCTTGCCATCTCCAAGGCTCTCTTCCCTGCATGACTTGCCCTCTCCGTAGGCTGCTTGTCTCTGAGCAAAGTGTAAGCAAATTTCTCCTCCCATGTCTGGTGGTCTGTCTGTGTACCTCTCTTGTCCTGTGTGAGGTTTGTGTCTTTCTCTCTCAGCTGTGCCTCTGTAGCTGGGTGAAAATCCCTCTCCCAGCAGCCCTCTCTTTCTCCTGCCCCCACCAGTAAGTGTCCCCAGGGTCTTAAAGCCCAGCGAGTTCTGCAGTTGGTGGAAATGTCTCCTGCTTTCTCACTTTCTGTGTGCAGCTCAGCATTGTCCCTCTGAAGCAGGGTGAGTGTGTCATGCTGTGGATCTCTGGGCACACATCTCTGCCTCGAGGGGGGGGAGGATTCTGGCAGCCCTGCTGTCTGGGAAGTCGGATAGCAGGGGCTGGGCGTGGCTTTCCAGGAGAGTATCCCCCCCCCCATCTCCTGGGTCTGACAGGCCATCCTCGTCAGGCATGGGGCCACGTGCTCTCTGTCGCTGCGCACCTCAGGCTGGAGCCTCTGAAGCAGGAAAAATGAATGGGCATGAAAAGGGCCCCCCCTCGCCACCGAGCACACCTAGCGGGCTAGGTAGGAGGCGGGGGTGCTCTGGGACTGTGGGGAAGCTATGCCCGGCACTCTCCCTCCCCCCCTGGGAAGCAGCGGCCTGCTCCTCCGCCCAGCCCCCCCTCCAGTCCCCGGCTTTGGTGCAGGGCTTGGAGCAGGCCCGCCGCATCTGTGACGCAGTAGAGGGGCCAATCTGGAGGTGCTTTGCGCCTCCCGATTGGCCTCTTCAAGTTTTTATCCCGGACTCGCCACGCCCCTTTCTCCTCCCACCTACCCCTTACTCTTTTATTCTTACTGCTCCCGCGGAGTGGTTTACAGATATGCTGCTTTGGAACAGGCAAATAGACCTTTGTTTCCATGTGTCTATTTTAAATGGCATAAGAGCTTCTTGTGGCGCAGAGTGGTAAGGCAGCAGACACGCAGTCTGAAAGCTCTGCCCATGAGGCTGGGAGTTCAATCCCAGCAGCCGGCTCAAGATTGACTCAGCCTTCCATCCTTCCGAGGTTGGTAAAATGAGTACCCTGCTTGCTGGTGGGTAAACAGTAATGACTGGGGAAGGCACTGGCAAGCCACCCTGTATTGAGTCTGCCATGAAAACGCTAGAGGGCGCCACCCCAAGGGTCAGTCATGACTCGCTGCTTGCACAGGGGTACCCTTACCGTTACCTTATTTTAAATGGACTCCTTTGAGTTGGTGGGGGAAGTGGGATAGTTCACCAATTATACCCCTTTTCATATAGTTAAGGGCTGTTGGACCTGGGAGCAGATCCTAGGAATGTGTAGAGCGACATTAACCTCCTCCCGTTTCTCAAGTTCTCAGCAATTCATGGGAAACTGGGTTGATGCCAGAGCAGGAGTGGCTGTTACTGTTGGTAACCTAATGGTTTGTAGAGCTATTTTACCATGGAAAATGAGGGTAGACTACAGTAAAGGAAAATAACTTCCTGTAACTTTTTCACCACTCTCATCCCATACAACTCCCTCTTTCTTATATAATCCTGATAGCAGCACCACATGATGCTGAGCTGTACAGCAAACATTTGCCTAATGAAAAGGAAGCTAAAAATCTTTGTTTACAGAAATCTTTATTTTTGGTATCATGGGCAGCCTCTTAATCCTACTGTCAGAATCACACACAAAACACACAATGTAGCTGTGCAGGAAATCTGTTACTTCAACATTATAACATAAAAACATTATTATTCTCCCTTATGGTGTATGAATATGATTTCGGACCTTGCCTACTCACAGAGAAAAGAGCGATGTATTTACTGGTATGATAGATCATAAAAATATGTACAAAAACTCAGAAAAAAACCTTCCTAACTACTTCACACATTATATTACTAGTGATCAAGCCTGCTGTAATCAAAATACAGCGGGCGCTAGGCTAGGGAGCCCCCGGGAGCCGCGCGCAGCACGGCTGGCGGAGGCTCCCTGGCCGGCGGCCTGACTGCGTACGGCTGCTGGGGGCTCCCTGGCCGGCGGCCTGATGTGTCGGAGGCGCTTCGCGCCTCCCGACGCATCAGGCCACCGGCAAGGGAGCAACTGTGAGCTGTGCTATACGCGGCTCGCAGTTGCTCCCTTTTCGCCAGGGCGGGAATTGGAGAGACCCGTCGGCAGGCGCTTCGTGCCTGCCAATTGGCCCCGCCGATGGTCTGTCCAGAGGAAGGGGCCAATCGGCACCCTTCCTCATCCCGGACAGAGCCTGCCCTAACTCCTCCCCGAAAGCCCTTACGGCTTTATTTAGCCCGCAGCGACGTGGGCGGGGTTAGGATGGTGACTCCAACTATCAGATGGAGTGATCAACTATAGCAAAATCCCAAATTGAAGTATAGATGAATTTGGGGATTTTCTTTGTCACTGAGAGTGGATGGAGGAAGATCTAGAACTCAAAAACTTTGCCAATTATTTTTCAGTGGAGAACAGCTAGGGTGGGATGGACAGAAGGACTCCATTTTACTTGTGAAGCTTTGTGAAAAGACTGTTGGGGAATGCAATTGACAGCAGTACTCTGCAAATCTATTGTTCATTGTGGCGAGGCAAGTACAGCTTATCTAGCAGACTGGATATTCAGCAGCAACTCATCTGCTTTCTTTCCAGAGAAGTTCTGCAACGCAAGGAAGAGTGCTGCAGGACAATTCAGATGCCGATCCAGTTCTGTTTCTCCACTGGTTCTCCAGTTATGGCAAGGTCTGAGTGTGTAACAAAACCAAAATATCTAATAAAATCCAATTAAAAATCCACAGTGTAGTAGAGACCTTCAGAATGATATAACTGGCATGTGTGGTAGAAGAGCTCTGTCTTAACATGCCCTGTGGAATGCAGACAAGTCCCACAAGGTGCTAGTCTCTAAAGATAGAGCATTCCATCAGATGGGAGCTACGATGAAAAAGACTCTTGCACTCAAACAAGCACCACCAAAGCCCACGTGTGGTTGAATGAAGACACTGCGGGGAGTGACAACAGATTATGTGTTTGCGTCTGCAGGCCTCTGCTCATGGATCCAGCAGATCCAACAAGAAATTTAGGCAGTGAGAACAGTTGGGATCTTTTGGGCAAAGAAGCTTCCATCTGCCAAAAGCAGTTACGCTGCCAGAAAGATGATGTTTCTGTCCAGCCCTGGATTGTGCAGGTAATTACTGACATGCTGCCTACTTTCTGATTATTAACATCTATGTTTGGTCCAGATCTGATGACAGTGCCAGATTTGCTTAGTGGCCGTAGGAATCGTCTGTGGGTAAAGTAATGGTGAAGTGGGTTATCTGCATGGTTTTTCCAGAGGTAATTCCTTGGTCATTATTTTCACACTGATCCCCAATTCTGGCAGTGAGTGATGTCCTGCATCTCCACTTGTTGCTTGCTTGTCTTCATAGGGCTACTGAAATATTTATTTAAAATGTTTTATGTCTGACACTCTCCCAATGAAGTTGGGACCCAAGGAAGGTAGCAACATAAAAATAGAACAGCAGAAGTCAATGCTGTTGCTAAATTATTGAAACAGAAAGCTGGAATTTTTAAAAATAGAATTCTTTGCTTTCCATTATGTAATATTATGATTTTTGCCAGTCAGCATGAATCTGCTGAATCTGCTTCTCCGCTTGCTGCATCTTCCCTAGAAATGTAAACAGTGCAGAAAAGTAGAAACTGAACCCAAAGTGCAGCCATGAAAACTTCTTGGCATCTTTAGAAAAATGGCCACAACTAGCCTACTCTGAGTTTAGAAATTGGAGGAAATTCCATTCACTTTCCGTTGAAGGTGAATGAACCAGGTGTGTTCAGCTCATTTTTATTAGTCATTGCCTAAATCTACACTCCCAATACCGAGAGTTTCTGAGAATCCCTTGTGTGTCCTTTTTACAATAAAAGCATCTGGCCCTGGCAGCTTAGATATGTGTGACCCTGGCAGATGTTGTTTGACACCCTGATCACTTTCTTTTCCAGCCAGCAAGAGCCATTCAACTGAAGATGAAACAATGGAAGGGAGCAAGCCAGGATATGTCCTGCAATCCCTATGATAGCATGGGCAGATCAAAGAGCAGTTTGGATTGGAAGGACATGTCTCCATATACGAGAAGCACACACCTTTGCAGCACCCTGATGTAGAGAATACAGTGTTGCAGAATGGCAGGACATTAGCAGTTTATCCATCCTGAAACTCCATACAAAGCAGCAGTAGATGGAAGTCTGCATGAGAACCTTGAACAGCAGAACCTTGGTTTACAAAATCTTGTCCAGTAACAGTGTTCTGGAACTGAAAAAAAAACCCAGATTTGCACAGCCATACTTGTGAACCAACAGTGCCTGACTCTGATAAGAAGCTAGCTGACAGCAGAACCTTTTACAAAATTAGGAGCAAATATACAGTTTTTGGAGGCTTAGGGGGTCAAATTTACAATGTCCTGGTCTCCAAACATTAGCTTCCAGTAATTCCTTTATCCTGAATAAAAAATCTGAGATGGAAGTCTCTAGCATCTCTTGGCTAAAGTACAATAATTCAAGACACTGATCAGTCAGCAGCACTTTAACATAGTATATGGTTTAGAGCAATATTTACTTCTACTCATATGACTATCCACCCTGTAAGCCAGGCTTTCTCAACTAAGGTTTCGTGAAACCCTGGAGTTTCTTGATGGCCCTAAACGGGTGGGAGTTAATTAATTTTTAATATATTTTTAAAATTTGTTAAACTTTTATCAGGTGATATGGCCATATATGGTCATATCAACCCCCCAATAGCCAATGATGCCCCCCTCCATGGCCAATGATGGGCCTGGAGGGGCCCTGGGTGGGCAGATGCATAGCTATGCTTCCCAACTATATTTTGGGTGATCGTGCCACTTCTGGGGTTTCTCGAAGCCTGAAGAAAGTTTCATCGGTTTCTCAATGGTAAAAAAAGTAAGAAAGGCATTTCTAAATTATCAGTGTACGAGCCTGTCAAACCACATAAACTTGAAGGATGTCAGTAAGTGATAAAATGTCCTTAGGAAAGAAGAGGCCAGGGGCAGGTGTGGACTTATTCTGAGTCACAGCCTCAAGTGATACTGTTGGCTGCTTTGAAAGGAGAGAATTGGCCAGAGTTAACAAAATAATGCTGCAGTGTATTTTCTTATAACTACATTTCACCTTGGGCTATCTTGAATTATCCTGCTTTCCACAAATACTTACACTCAAAGGGTTCCTGTAGATTGCATCCCTTCACACTGGGGGACGGGTGCCATGCGACTAAATACTCTTGCATATTATGAAATTCACATAATATAATTCTGTATTACATTGTACTCTTCTTCATGAAAGGTTTTCCCCTTGTTCATTCTTGTAATTTTGTCACCAGCAACTTGAAGTGGTATGTTCCAGATATAAGAAGATATTTGTACAGGCAGGTCAATATACTTGGTCTCTTTTCTTAGCATTTCTGTCACACCAAAGAAAGAAAATACAACATAGAATGGTTTTTATATTCTATGTGGGGAAAACGTTTATCACGTAACTGAATATGTGAAGTCGTTTGGCTATGTTCTCCTTCCCCTCTATTTAGCCTGCTTTCCACTACAACCATATCTCTAACAGTGTAGTCCTAAAGAGAGTTATGCCATGTACCTAAGTAGGTTTAGAAGAGTGTAAATCTGTTTAGGATTGCATTATTAGTAATTGTCTATTATATGCTATACGCTGTTCAGAGTTTTTGCTCTGGCTTGGCACACTGAGATGCCCATAATGGATATGGCCATCATTTTGGCTCAAAGCACAGGAGAGACTCATGGCTGGTTTGATAGTACTGAGCTTACTTATTAAAAATTATATGTCATTAACATACAGTGGAAGCAGGTCTGCTCAGAAATAAGTACCATTTTATGTAACAGAGTTTACACCCAGGAAAAGGTCTTTAGCGTTGCAGCTTATGTAACAATTGAGCCATGAAGTTATAATGCATTCATATTTACAGAAAGAAAAATTTGCACTGATTTAAATGTAGAATTAGAGCTGATTGCAGGCAACCAAAGGGAAGAGTTATTACCTGATTACATATATAAGATTGCAATTGCTATGCATATATAAAGAAATTTAATTTTACTTTGCAAAACAATGGCCGGAATTGTTCAAAGGTTGGAGCAGAACTATAAAAATGTTCTTATTTATATTTGGTAAGTAGTTCCCTCTGAATAAAAAGTATGGTGTGACTGCTTATTTTCCAGTCCATAAAAATATTGCTTAGCCAAAAATCTTTTTTCCCCAAATAAAACTACATTAATCCATTGGATGGAAGCTGCTTTAAGAGTCACTACCTTTGAGAGTGCTGAAAATATTTTCTTTTTCAAAAAAAAAAGAACAATTCAACTAATATTAATGAGGCAGGGTCGTGATGGTGTGATGGAAAGTTAAATTTAACTTTCCTAATTTTATGACATTTGAAGTTACTTGACATTTCAAGGCAAGGCTGCAGAAGTTGTTTCCCACCATGTCAAAAAACATTCACCAGCTATTTATTGCAGCTTGCCAGGAGTTTGGCAACCACCCCCATCCAAAGTAGACAGCGGAACAAAAAATAAGCAGGAGTCTTGTAGTACATTAAAATTTCAGCCCCTGGATCAGGATCTTCTGAAATGTGCTTGTCCAGAGTGGCCAGCTATCAAAGTGCTGGAAACCAAATTCTGCTGGTGCTATTACCTGGAAATTGGAGGGGGGGGGAAGGGTTAGGTTGACCACATCTAGAGTACCAGTTCTTGGAGACACCTTGGGATCATCCCTGCAAGCTCTGTATCCAAGGCCTCTCCTTCCTCTACCATTGTAGAAATTCACATGGTGGCTACAGTGTCTTGTCCTCCAAGGGCCTTGATATCTCACTTTCCTTTTTATGACTCTTGCTGTGTTTTATAAAGGCTGTAGTTAATCCTACCACTAACAACATGTGGAGTTAATGCAGAGTCCGTGTCTTGGTGGAACTAGAGAACATTAGTTATCTCTTGAAACAAGCCCTCTGGCACAGTGACATCTATTGGTCATTTCACTTATTTGAGGTGCTTCTAAACGCCAGAAAAAATTTACATCCAGGGCAGTTGACAGCACATAAAAATACAATATTATTATTGTACAGTCATGTTGTTAGACATCCAGAGCCCCATCCTGGAGAACTGGCGGGATAAAGAATTAAGGTAAAATAACATTCAGTACAGCTAAAAATAAACACTAAACCCAAGATGCTTTGAGGCCCCACTCCCAATCTTGACCACTGCTGGTTAAAGATCATTTGTTGACAGCAGTACTGATGAAATATGGAGACTAGCTTTTATGGTACTTCCCTCTGCTGGTGGTTTTCGACCTTGCAGTTACTTGTGCAGCTAACAGCACACTGGCAAAGCTGCCATATAGAGTATTCGGCATGTCAGGTAACACCTTATACAAGGCTGATCTAACATCCACCCACACATAGCCCAGTAGACCAGTGGTCCCCAACCCCTGGTCCGGGGACCGGTACCGGTCCATGGATCAGTCAGTACCGGGCCACAGCTCCTCATCCTCCTCCCTGGCTGCTGCCTCTAGGGCTGCCCTGCCACTCTGCCTCCGGCTCACCTTTGGTGCTCTCCAGCGGCTGCTATGACTGGGACTCTCCCTCGGCATGGCACTGCGCAGCTGCTGCTGGCAGCACCCTCCCGTGGGCAGTGGGAAGTCAGGGGCCCTGGTGGGAAAGCAAGTGGAGCAGGGGCTCAGCTGCCGGCGACAACCCTCGGAAAAAGACTACCCCTCCACTGGGCCTCAGTAAAATTGTCAAGCCTTGACCAGTCCCCGGTGATAAAAAGGTTGGGGGCCACTGCAGTAGACCATGTCATGAAAACTACTTTCTTACAAATGCTTTCAAATTTATTTAGCAATTTTGGGACATTGGGTTTGTTTTTAGCAATGGAGTACTGCTACAAAATGGTTTTCAGTACTCTTCTATCATTTAGCAGAAGGGAGGGAATTCAGAGCAGACTTTTATGTCAGGTTTTTTTCTGGATGAGAGAGCAGTGAAGACTGATGGAGCTTTAGTATTGATTTATTTACACATTTTCAGGTTGAGTGGGTACTGTGAGGGCTCTGAAGTGCAGGCAGGCAGACATCTACCTCCAGTCCAACAGAAACTAAACAAAAATGCCTCTCTGCAGAAATATTGTAGCAACTTTGCCAGCCAGTTCTAAGCTAAACAAATGCAAACCAGTTCCCATCTGCTCTCTTTACACAGCTATCCTAACAGTACCTCACTTAACACTGGTTATTTATTTACTTGGAATGTTTGTATCCCACTTTCCTCTCACAAAACCTTGTTGGTCTTAAAGGTGCCACAGGATGCTAAATTTGTCCTATTGGGGGCTCAAAGCAGTGTACAAAGTACAATAAACGTTAAAATACAGCTTACATTAACAGACATACCTCAACAGATGCTGCAACAAGATCTCAACAAGATCTAAACAGGAAATGAGCTGGGTAGATGACCTAAGCTGGTGATGTTTCTGTCAGGACAGGGACATAAGCCAAGGCAGCGTACTTACCCACCCTGGGAGGGGCACAACTTGACATTGCGTTCCAGGCCAGGAATCTGGGTGTGACCATTGATGCCTCCCTGACCATGGAGGCACAGGTCAAGAGAGTAGCGAGCCAAACATTTTTCCATCTCCACCAGGCTCGTCTGCTAGTGCCCTACCTGTCCCCAGATCACTTGGCCACAGTGATCCATGTGGCAGTCACCTCCAGAATAGATTTCTGTAAGTCGCTCTACATGGGCCTACCCTTGTTCTTGATCTGGAAACTTCAGCTAGTGCAAAATGCAGCTGCTAGGATCCTCACTGGCACACCTTGGAGGGCCCATATCCAGTCTGTGCTGAGGTAGCTGCACTGGTTGCCAATTGCTACCCGGATCTGGTTCAAGGTTTTGGTTTTAACCTTTAAGGCCATACACAGGTTGGGACCCACATACCTGAGGAACTGACTGTTGCCCTATGCCCCCGCAGGGCCTTATACTTTGCGGGTGAGAATCTGTTCCTGGCCCTAGGGTAGTGCGCCTAGCCTCAACTAGGGCCAGGGCCTTTTCGGTTCTGGCCCCTACCTGGTGAAATGAGCTCCCAGGTGACCTGCGGGTCCTGCGGGATTTGCCAGCTTTCCACAGGGCCTGTAAAATGGAGCTCTTCCACCAGGCCTATGGTTGAGGCTGGGGTTAGCGGACTAGAGCCATCGCCCTCCCCCCTGGGATTGGAAGTTACTTAATTCCTCTCCATTCTCCCTGGTAGCAGCGGGAGGGAATGAGATTATTTTTTCGTCATGTTGGGATTTTTAAAGTCTTTTAATGGGGTAAAGACTGTTGTTACCCACCCCGAGCCTCTCAGGGAGAGATGGGAAATAATAATGATAATGATGATGATAATAATAATTGCCCTTCAAATCTTCGTCCCATCCCCAGGTTCATGGGGGAGAGGGCTAGGGTGGAACCGGTGTTGATCCTATGCAATGCCAGGTCAATAAACAACAAGTCCTCAACCCTGCGGGATTACTTCGTAAGGCATGAGGCTGACCTGGCTTGCTTGACGGAAAGCTGGGTGCGCGAAGGCGAGACCGTTGCCTTGAAAGATCTGGCACCGCCTGGGTTTTCCGTCCTGCATCCATGGGAGGAGAGGGGGGTGGCAATTCTGGTCAGAGAGTCCTTCTCCTTCAGGGCTCTCCCTGTGCCAACAATTCCGGGGATTGAGTGTGTCGGTCTTGGGTGGGAATCGGTCGAGAACGTGGCGATCTGGTTGGTGTATCGATCACCCACTGCCCCGCCAGATTCCCTGCCAGGCCTGCTGGAGGCGGTGGCTGCCTGGACGTTGCAGTACCCAAAACTTTTAGTTTTGGGGGACTTCAACGTTCATGCGGATGCGCCGTCTTCAGGACTTGCCCTGGATTTAGTGTCAGCCATGGAGACACTAGGGTTCTCGCAGATTGTTGCTGGTCCCACCCATCAGGCTGGTCACACCCTCGATTTGATCTTTGGTGCAGGTGTAGCGGTAGATCTGGTGGTGAATAACATCATTCCATGGTCAGACCACCATGCCCTGAAGGCTCGACTGAAGATACCACCCCCTCTCCATTTGGGTGACGGACGTATTCTAGTCCGCCCGCAGAGACTCATGGAATCTGAGAGATTCCTGAATGCCCTGCGGGACCCGATGCCCTCCGGCACCTCGTTGACGGCCTTGGTGGAGGACTGGCAGTCCCGGCTTACGGCCGCCATTGACAAGATTGCTCCTAGGCGCCCTCTCCGCCTTCGCCTCAAACAGGCTCCATGGTATTCCCAGGAGCTTCGGGAGAGGAAGAAGGAAGTGAGACGGCTTGAGCGAGTGTGGAGGAAGACTCGTGACGAAGCTACAAGGACATCTCATCGCACGCTTATGAAGGCGTATGAGAATGCGGTGAAAGCGGCGAAACGAAACTTCTACGCCGCAGAAATCGCGTCCGCAAGCTCTCGCCCAGCACAATTATTTAAGGTAATTAGATCACTTACCGCCCTCGAAGAAGGGCGACAAACGATAAGGGAATTGGAATTGAGCTGTGTGGCATTTTAGAGCTATTTTGTGGACTGTCGCTCCGCCGTGATCTACCTGCCACGATTGATACAGTTAGTGAACTAGAAGCTCCGTGGCCGTCAAGGGGGTTAGTGTTTGATGGCTACAGGCGGCTCTCTGTAACCGAAGTGGACAAGTTACTGGGTTCAGTGAGGGCGACCACTTGCCCCTTGGATCCCTGTCCGTCCTGGTTGCTCAAATCGGGCAACCAGCGGATAGGAGGCCCCTTGAGGGAGATTGTCAACCTCTCCTCAACATCTGGAGAGTTTCCCAAGGGGCTCAAGGAAGCAGTGGTATGCCCCTTACTGAAAAAGCCATCATTGGACCCGCGGAACCCGGCCAGTTACCGCCCAGTTTCGCACTTGGAGTTTCTGGGTAAGGTGATAGAGCGGGACGCAGCGGACCAACTCCTAGGTTTCTTGGATGAAACTTCGGCCCTCGACCCATACCAGTCTGGCTTCCGCCCTGGCCACGGGGTGGAGATGATATCATGGATGATATCCGGTGCCAGCCGGATCGGGGCGGCTCCACCATTCTCATGCTTCTAGACCTGTCGGCCGCATTTGATGTGGTCGACCACGAGTTATTGGTACACCGCCTCGCCGGAGCTGGAATAAGGGGGACTGTGCTTCAATGGCTGGTCTCCTTCCTCCAGAACCGGACGCAGAGGGTTGCGATGGGGGAGAGTATGTCGAGCTCCCTTGTGGGGTTCCGCAGGGGGCGATACTCTCTCCCACACTTTTTAACATCTATATGCGCCCTCTAGCCCAGCTGGTCCGGGGCTATGGGCTGGGTTGCCACCAATATGCAGATGACACCCAGCTCTACTTCCTAATGGACGGCCGGCCGGACTCCACCCCGGATACATTTGTCAGCTGTTTGGAAGCGGTAGCTGGATGGCTCAGGCAGAGTCGCCTGAAACTCAACCCCTCCAAGACGGAGGTCCTGTGGCTGGGCAGAAGAGGGCAGGACCAGGAAGCGCGCCTCCCATGCCTGAACGGGGTGCAATTAATACCTGCACCAGTTGCCAGGAATTTGGGAGTGACATTTGATGCCTCCCTCTCTATGGAGGCTCAGGTCACCAATGTAGCTCGGATGGCATTTTTCCATCTTTGCCAAGCCCGGCTACTAGCACCCTACCTGTCCTCGGAACACCTGGCCACAGTGATCCATGCAACGGTCACTTCCAGATTAGACTTCTGTAACTCGCTCTATGCGGGCCTTCCCTTGTCTTTGACTCGGAAGTTACAGCTGGTCCAAAATGCGGCTGCCAGGGTCCTCACTAGAACACCTTTGAGGGCCCACATTCAGCCGGTGCTTCGTCATCTGCACTGGTTACCAGTCTGTTTCCGAATCAGATTTAAGGTATTGGTATTGATCTTTTCAGTCCTGGCCCCAACCTGCTGGAATGAGCTCCCAGAAGAGCTAAGGGCCCTGCAGGATCTACCAGCTTTCCGCAGGGCCTGAAAGACGGAGCTCTTCCGCCAGGCATATGGTTGAGGCCAGGGCAGCTCTCCCACTAATCCATCAGAGGATCCCCTCCAATATTGAGATCTCTAACATCGAGATCATGGTTAGATCTAGTGTATTGGTGCCACCCTCTTCTGAACATTATTCTCTCCACCAGGCTGAACTAAGATCAGAATTGTGACCACCGCCGCTATATGTTATATGTAACTTTTAATTGGGGTTTTTATGGGGATTTTATTGTGTTTTAACTATTTATGTTGTAAACCGCCCTGAGACCTATTGGGAGAATGGCGGTCTAAAAATTAAATAAAATAATAATAATAATAATAATAATAATAATAATTATTATTATTATTATTATTATTATTATTATTGCCTTCTGCCTCTAGTCAGGCTTTAAATTACTTGCAGGAAAGGGAAGGATAAATGCTCAGCTCTGGGCTTATTCAACTGGGTTCCATGTGACTGGCCCAGGGTTAATCTTTGATCTATGGCAGAGTGGTGATTTGAACTTTATAGAATCATAGAATAATATAGCTGGAAGGATACCATAGAGACCATCTAGTCCAGGGGTAGTCAAACTGCAGCCCTCCAGATGTCCATGGGCTACAATTCCCATGAGGGGCTCATGGGAATTGTAGTCCATGGACATCTGGAGGTCCGCAGTTTGACTACCCCTGATTTAGTCCAACCCCCTGCTCAATGCAGGTACAGCCTAAAGCATCCTTGATAATTATCTGTCCAGCCATTGCTTAAAGATTGCTGTTGAGGGGGATCTCACCGCTTCCTTAGGGTTAATTCTATTGATGATCTACTCTGTGAAAATTTGTTACCTGATATCTAGCTGGTACCGTTATACACATAGTTTAAACCTATCCTTTGTTGCCAACAGAAGCCTTTCCCTGCCCTTCTCTGACAACAGCAGAGTCTGCACTGACTTTCTTTATTCCACTGTCAATCCTATTGAATTCAGATCGCTTTGAACTTGGATCTTCCTCTTCCCCCCCCTCCCCATTGAAAAAGTCTTCTGCATGTGGTTAGGGAGGCTCAGAAGGGGGGAGGAAGCCAAGCCTCTTTCTTTCTTTTCTTGGAGGGGTGGGGGAGAGGATCGAAAAAGGCAGAGGAGGGAGGAAAAATCCAGGACCGACAGAAATTGAGAGAAATTAGGGGCTTCTCCTTTAAGGCAAGCGTGTCACATGACCAGGTGTAGCCAGAGGTTCTCTACCACGGAGCTTTCTTTCCCAAATGGATATTGAGGATTTTCAGCACTCTGAGATATCGCACAATAAAGGTAGGGTCACTCCGGAACAATCCTTCTTGCTGCAGAAGGAAATTTTAAATCGCCCCAAATCCAAACGGAAATCGCATTCTGTGTAGAGGGCAGGGACTGAATTGATCTGGGGCTGGAATAAAAGCTCCGTGCAGTTTACACCAACCTTTCACATACTTAAAGAGAGCAATCATGACCCCTCTCAACCTCCCCTTCTCCAGGCTGAACATTCCCTTGTCCCTCAGCCTTTCTTCCTAGGGCTTGGGCCCCAACCCCAGATCATCTTTGTTTCTCTCCTCAGATCCCTCTCAATTTTGGCCATGTCCTATTTGAAGTGAGATGGTGCCAATGTAGTGATAGAATTTATACTTTTAAGATATTCCTTTAGATTACTCTAGTGCGTGAATTTGAAGACCTCCCCACAATCACCACATGTGCATCCTCTCAATTTTGTCCATGTCCTTTTTGAAGTGAGGTCCCCAGAACATCACACAGTACTCCTGGTGGGGTCTGACTAATGCAGTATACAGAAGGACTATGATATCTTGTGATTTTTGATGTGATGCCTCTGCTTCATTTGCCTTCTTTACTGCCGCGTCACACTGTCCGCTCATATTTAGCTTACAGTCCACAAGTACGTACCCAAAGATCTTGTTCACACACACTGCTACCTGGAAGTGTATCTCCCATCCAGTATGCATGTGACTCATTTTTGTCACCCAGATATAGAACTCTGCACTTCTTGCATTTTGTTCTCATTTGCCCACTATTCCAGCATGTTCAGATCTCATTGAATTCTATCTTCTGGGGTTTTTGCTACTCCTCCCAGTTGGGTGTCATCTGCAAATCTAAGGAGGATGACATCAAAGTGGGAGGAGTATCCTCGATCCAAATATGATACTCTAGTCTAGACAACACTGGCTTTTGTGAGGTGGTTACTGTTGAACAGCAGCAAGCAGTAAGTCCTGGGTAAGTCATGTAAGATTCATGCTATAAGTTTCCTTTTAGCTGCTTGGAGGCTTGGCTCTGATGAGTCCACCTTCAAGGGCCAAAACAGTCCTTGAAAGGGCTCTGCCTGCCCCCCTGCCTTTTAGTGGCAGAAACCAAGGCTTGAATGCTAGTAATACTGTTGTAGTTGCCAGCAAGATTATCAATGGCCACTGCATTTCTTAAAGCTACTGATCCTGCTTCTATTATTTCTAAGGTTAATTCTCCAATATATTTTTCCAAATTTCATATTTTTCTGCAAATCTGGGGCATATTCAGGTATGCATGAAGCTATAGTATGTCTCCCATATCTGGAAATAATAATAATATTTATATTTATATTTATATTTATATTTATATTTATATTTATATTTATATTTATATTTATATTTATATTTATATTTATATTTATATTTATATTTATATTTATATTTATATTTATATTTATATTTATATTTATATTTATATTTATATTTATATTTATATTTATATTTAATCACCGCATTTCCTAAGAACCCGCGGTTGTTCACCTAATAAAACAAAATACAATACAATAAAATACAATAAAACAAGCAAGTGGTTAAAACACCAATAATCTATCCCATCCCACCTCGTTCAGACGGTTCAGACGGAGGCCGAATCTTCTTCCACTAGGAGTGAGTGGGTGCAGGTCTAATAGACTCTAGTAGAATTTAATAGACTTTGGGAAGGGGTCCTTGATAGAACACCAGGGATCAACCCTGGCCTCAACCAAATGCCTGGTGGAAGAGCTCCGTCTTACAAGCCCTGTGGAAAGCTGACAATTCCGACAGGGCCCTCAGCTATTCCGGGGGCTCATTCCACCAGGTTGGGGCCAGGGCCGAAAAGGTCCTGGCCCGGGTCGAGGCCAGGCGAATAGCCTGGGGGCCTGGGATGACCAGTAAATTCCTACCCACAGAGTGGAGGGCCCTGCAGGGGGCATAAGCAACCAAGCGGTCCCGCAGGTACGTAGGACCCAAGCCACACATGGCTTTAAAGTTTAATACCAAAACCTTGAACTTGACCTGGAAACAGATTGGTAACCAGTGCAGATGGCAAAACACTGGCTGAATATGGGCCCTCCAAGATGTCCTAGTGAGGACCCTGGCAGCCGCGTTTTATGCCAGCTGTAACTTCCAGATCAAAGTCAAGGGCAGGCCTACGTACAGTGAGTTAGAGTAGTCTAGTCTGGAAGTGACCGTTGCATGGATCACTGTGGCCAAGTGATCTGAGGACACGTAGGGCGCTAGTAGCTGGGCTTGGCGAAGATGGAAAAATGCCATCCTGGCTACTTTAGTGACCTGAGCCTCCATAGAAAGGGAGGCATCAAAGGTCACTCCCAAAGTTCTGGTAACTGGTGCAGGTGTTAATTGCACCCCATCCAGGCATGGGAGGCACACTTTCCAGATCCTGTTCTTCCAATGCTCAGGGAAGGTAACAACAAAAATTCAGCCATGTTGAGAATCAGACAGACACAGACAGATAGATACTTCATGAAGGTCATAGAATATTGTCATATAGTAGTAGAAATATGGCATGTTTACCATGTTATATTCTGATAGGGAATCAATATACAATTAAATTCCTGAAAGATGAAACACTTTATTTCATTGACTCTGCATGTTCCTTGGCAGGAATAAAGAGGTCTCATAGATATAAGCCAAAAGAGATGGAGATTAGGAAATTACAAAAAAACAAACAAACAAACAAAAAACCAACCAATGCAGATGTCTAATTAAAAGTACTAACATTTAAATTACAACACTTAACAGAATATGTTTGGATAATCATTGAATTGAAAAATTGTTTTCATACAGAATTGTTAAGCATACCACTCAATAAGAAGCTGAAAGTTTTATTACAAAAAGTAAAATATCACTATAGTATTTTATGCTATGTATAAAATGTAATGAGCACTGACTGGGCTCTTCTTGGAAGGTAATTTCAATTTAATAAAAGAAGATGGCAGGGAATTTTTGTCTCCTTTAAGATCTTATCAATTTGGCAATTAACTTTATGTCAGTTAGATTAATGCAAGAAATTAAACTTGTCAGTAAAGATTTATATACCCATCAAACTAAAATTTGTGGAATGGACAAGATCCAAAGTTAAGTACTTTTAAACATGTAACCCTGTGTACATTTAGGTGAAGTAAATCCCCTCACAATCAGTGGAGTTACTTCAGAGTAAACATGGTTAGCCTGAGTATGAATGCCTTGCTGTTTTAATGTGCAGGTGCTTTAACTCTTTGCCACTGAAATGATGGGCTTTCCTGGGCTTTGAATAATAGGGTTGATCTTTTAACACTGTTCTTACAGTGTGCTTCTAGCCTGAAAATGCATTGATTTTAAGATGCTTAATGATTTATGTTGCATGCAGTCACTGGGTTTTTAATGCTGGGTTTTAATGAACAAGTTCTAATGTTTTGTGTTTTTATTATCTCAGACAAGTTTCTCTATAGAGGTAGCATAAACATTTTTAAATAAACAAGTAATCATATTACTGTCCTGGTGGATAAAAACTGAGTTGCTTTGGGTGCTGTTAAGGATTTCCCTGTTGCCATCTCTAGTCCTGGACCTCATAGGCAGTAATGTTTTGGGTGGCTGGATAATACCATGGAGTTGGCATCTTTGGAGAGTGGCAATGTTTGAAGATTGCTTGTGGCACTGGGGAGCATTGCAGCTCCCCTTGTGGTTCAAGCTTGTTATTGAATGTGGGGCTTTGACAAAAGGAGGTGTGAGATTGTGTGGCTGCCTCCCCTGCCCAAATCTGTTGGCTATAGCAGTTTCTTTGAGGTAGGGCTTTATTGGGTTCACCTAGTTGATGCCATTTGGCCACCTGTCTTTGGCTGCTGCATCTGCAGCAACAGAATGCAACATGCACCAACTCATCAAAGGTTTCTGAAATGTGTCCATCTTTAAAGAACCATAAGAGTCTCTGGTTGATGCACCTTGATTGTCAGGTAACAGCTTTTTGTGCTGTGCAAATCTTGTGCATATGGAGCAAAGGGTGCTTAGTTAGGTGCTGAGGAGGGGTGTGGGTCACAGTCAGTGGTAAAATATCTCAGGTATATGGCATGACGTTTTATGGCACAAAGGTTTTGGCCCAACAAAGTGATGTGTCTGTCAGATTGAGTCCTCATAACAAATGAGTTTACTTGATGAACAGAAGACCACCTGAATAATTTCATGAACACTGGGACTTTCCCCCAAAACTTGCTGATTTATAGCATATTTGATTCTATAATAATAATAATATTATATAAGATTATTGTTTCAACTTTTCTTCCTTGCTTTTTTTTCTATTGATATATAAAATAAATAAAAATGTAATTAAAAATAGCAAGTAAGTTTGACACTTCTGCTTTGGAATCTGCCAAAATTTTTTTAGCATAGTTCAGATATAGATAGATGTCTGAATCTGGGATATCTCCATAGTTGTACAAGGGACATACTAGATGTTTCTGACAAATGGTTTGGAATGCTGATTTTGTATGTCAGAATCTACTTCCCCTTCAGATGTGTATATTCTCTCAGCTGAACAGGTGAACTGTCTCTGTTAAATGATATTGGTAATAATCCAGATAAAGTCAAGCATTTTTATTTCCATCTATTTCAGTGAGAAAGTTAATTAAATCTTTCCAAGTTAAACCAATGGAATGTAATGATGTTTAACTTTGGCTAGATGATGTGCACTATATTTGAATTAACCTAAATACAAATATTCTGGCTTAAGTGAATGACCCATGAGGGCTCATTCACATGGGCATTTCATAATTTGATGTGACAAGTTTGACTGATGAACATGCATATGTGGACCAGTCTTCATTTCATATCCAGGATAATACATTCTTGAACTTCATTGATTTTGCAACCAGCTTTTGAAATGACCAAATTCTTACAAGACATTCTTTAATTAATCTTCTGGGGGGGGGGGTTGTGTGGAGGAATCTTCTGCAAGATGGAGATATTTTTGGACATCTTTTAAAGCTGCCTCTAGATTGACATGTGGCACGGGGCATTAGGAGACAAGCGGTCCCTCAGATAAGCAGGGCCCAGGCTGTGGACGGCCTTAAAGGTAAGAACCAAAACCTTGAATCTGATCCGGAAGCCAATTGGTAACTAATGAAGCTGCCTCAATATAGGCTGGATATGAGCCCTCCAAAATGATCTCGTGAAGACCCTAGCAGCCGAATTACCTTGATCCAGCTGGCACCAGAGATCATCCATCAAGGTGACCAGTGCAGTCTCCACCCTGTGGCCAGGATGGAAGCCTGACTGATATGGGTCAAAGGCCAAAGTTTCCTCCAAAAAACTCAGGTGCTGGTCTGCTTCGGCCCTCTCAACTGCCTTACCCAGAAATGCAAGATGGAAGACCGGGCGGTATCTGGTAGGGTCCTGCGGGTCCAATTTTTCAGGAGAGGGTGGACCACTGCCTCCTTCAGCTCTTCAGGGAACTCTTCTGATGCCAGAGAAAGGTTGACAATGTCCCTCAAAGGGCCTCCTATCCTTCGGTCACCCAATTCAAGCAACCACGACTGACAGGGATCCAAATGGCAAGTGGTCACCCTCACCGACCCCAGCAACATGTCCACCTCAATTAAAGAGAGCAGTCTGATGCTATCATACATCACCTCCTGTGATGGTCACAGTGCTTCCAGTTCACATTCTGTATCAAATGTGGCAGGAAGGTCTTGGTGGAGTAAGAAGATTTTATCCACAAAAAAGCTTGCCAATACCTCACAGAGGTCCAATTTACTACTATTTTGGTGCCCTACTTCAAGCATGGTAAGAGATCGAACTACCCTGAATAAATAACTACCTACATGAAAACATTTTATTTGAGTGAGTTGTGGGTTGTCAACATGGTTTTCTGAATCATGGTTCCATTGTTCAGACCCAGGAATCCAGGTTCTCCCTTTTGCAGCAATGTAGCATCAACTTACATTTGGGCAAATCACTCAGGGCCTTTTCGCACAGGGATCTTTGTTGCAAATTGTTTGCGGAATGAAAAATCGCCATTTAAAATAGTGGAATTCGTCGTTATGCATACCTGCCTTTGTAGTGGAATCAGTTGCGTTTTTTAGCGTTTCCCACAGGCTTCCGGTCTCGGCAGAAATCGCTAGAAAGGAAGCGCTATTGCCAAGCTCGTCCCGCCCCTGGCCGTCAAGCAGCCAATGGGCAGCCGTTAGCATGCTCCCAAACAGCCCCTTTCCCTTTAAGAAAGGTTTTTAAAAAAAAAAAACGACCCATAGCAACGAATCTAGGTAGATTCGTTGCTACGGAGAGACCCATCCAGCTGCCTAATGTGAGCTGTCGTTTGATTGTATGATCGTTTGCACGCTGCCTCGAGTGATAAAAAAAAAATCCCCCCCCCCCTCTCACGGGCTCGATTTTCGGCTGAATTTATTTGTAAAAAATAAAGGGACTTTATTTCAGCAAACGGGCTTTTCAGTGGTTTGTGCTTAGTGACTAAAGGTGAAGGACTGAAGCCAGGGAAGCCTCTAAACAGAAAGAGGCTCGCCGGTGCGTTTATCCCCGCTCGCTCGGAGAAAAAAAAATGGCGATCGCTTCGCCGGAAGTTTGGAGGAGAGAGCCAGGGGGAGGGACTTTGAAGAACCAGCAACAATGGTAACGCATAGGTCTTTAGCGCTACTGTTGCAGATTGGTTGCAGGAGTGTATCGCTATCCGGAGGGTGAATCCACTTTTCTGGATTCCCCTGAAAGCGCCACAACGAAGCGCTTTTTGCTGATTGGTTTCAGGATTGTTGCAGATTGTCTACGACGTCGTGGGTTATGGCAAATTAGTAGCATTTCCAAATAGCAACCATTCTGCTACTTTGAAGCCGTGCGAAATGGCCCTCAGAGATGCTCAACAAATGCCATGCACAACTTGGATTCATCCTTAAAAACCCCTACCAGTTCCTATATATGTAGGTTTGTAAGGATTTTGACAGAGGAAAATCAAATTAGCATTGTTTATCTTCAGTGTTCCATTATACTACTTACACTTGATTAGAATAGCTCCTTCACTCTTGCTTCATACTAAATTCTGCTATTGCAAGCAGATGTTTAGAGCCCTTCTATTTCCTTTCCTGGTATCTGCATTTTCCTTATGCTAATTATTCTTTTAAAATCATAAATAAATAACCAGGTCCCTGATCAAAGGCTAGATTACTTGCTGTGCAGTAGAGATGTTAATGAGGCAGTTAAACTCACATGGCAGAAAGGCAACAAGTTTGTTCTTTAATTACAGGCAAGACCTTAGGGGTGTCTCGTTCGGGGCCAGCTGGTCTCCCAGCTCATATTAGCAACTCCCTCCTTAAGCAATATACTGTATATGTCTGAGTAGCCAAGTACATTTCACTATGTATATACTCCAGGGATGGAAGCTGACCTGGCTTTGGGCCACAGGCTGCATCTTGCAGACAGGAGGAAAGCATCAGTTCTTGGGTTACTCTTGTGATGACACCAAGAAAGCAGGAATCCCATCTGAATCTCCCCACCAAATATCTCAATGATTCAAGGGGTGTCTCAGTGAACTGAAAATAATGCAATCAGACAGCATCCAGGAAACAATGCAATAGTTTGTTGACTTACAGTCACTCCATAGGGTTTTTGAAAACAAGAGACAATCAGAGGTAGTATGCCATTGTCTGCCTCTGTGTAGCAACCCTCAAATTCCTTGGTGGTCTCTCATCCAAGGAATAACTTGGACTGATCCTTCTTAGCTTCTGAGATCTGATAGGATCAGACTAACCTGGGCTATCCAAACCAGGGTGCAATATGATTACATATCTTGTCAGGGTTCCATTTCAGCTTGTTTAATTTTTGCCAATTTAGGCAAGGAGAGACTGGGGGGTTGGGGTGGAGGAAAGAAAGTTGATGCTTGCCTGCTAGTTTCCGCTCACTGCTCCCCTTAGCAGCAGAGGGAACAGCAGAATCCAGGGACAAGAGAGAGATGGCTACCCTATTTGCAATATAACTACAGACAGTAGCTCTGGCCTCTACAGAATCAACAGGCAATCAAACATTTATATAAAGGTAAGGCATGTTTACTATTAATGTTGTTTATATGCTTTCTAGGAACAGTCTGTGGTGGAGCCAATTTATTTCTATATTACATTGTTTAAAAATCCCACCCTTATTCCAAGGAACTCAGGACAGTATACAGTCTTCCTGTTGTTTATTTAAAGAAAAAGCTCAGAGTCTGTGTAGAAATTCTAACAATTGTAAATCTTTTTGGAACTAATAGTTACTTCTCATATTTCTGAACAATCTGAATATGTCTCATCATGAGGACTACAACTGAAATCAGAAATAAGAGTTGGCATTTTCAGGAAAAGGAAAACGAGAAGTTTCATAAATCACACCAATAACCTTAAGCACAGCCTAAAATCTACAGGTTTCAAGTGTCCACTCTTGTCTTGTTTAATCCAATCATCATGTATATAATATATGTGACATTCACTTTCTAGGGGGAAATATCACTGGACTAAATTTAAGGGAAATAGAAGAACTTGTTTGAAGTTTGCAGCAAGTTTTTATGATTTAGATTTTCTGGACTGAAATACTCAATCAAGTTTTAGATATGCTGCTGCTAAAATGTGCAGGCTTTTTAAAACATACATCTTTGTTCCACCTGCTTTAATTTCCCTGAGCACCAAAGACAGAGAGAGAAGCCTCAGATTTATAGATCAAATCTCCTTATCATTAGCAAAAATTAGTTCTGTCATGAACATATCCAAATGGGCAAGTGGCTCTAATAATTTTCTCCTTTCTTCTTTCAAAATAATACTATTAATAAGCAGCTTGTGTGCAGAAGGGACAAGTCAGCCTGAACAATTTAAATTGCACAGTTTAATCATTTGAGTAAGACTGGGAGAGAAAATTTATTCATTCATTGAAAATTTAAGAAGTGTATTTTTTTTCCTTTTAAATCTATAACAATTTTATTCATCTGTCTGAGAGGGGAAAATCCACTTGTAGGAAAAGATAGGATATTTCAGAAAACTAATTGGTGGCACTGGTTGGCACTATGAAAACAGAGCCAGTTTGGTGCAGTGGTTAGGAGTGCAGACTTCTAATCTGGCATGCCAGGTTCGATTCTGCACTCCCCCACATGCAGCCAGCTGGGTGACCTTGGGCTCGCCACGGCACTGATAAAGCTGTTCTGACCAAGCAGTGATATCAGGGCTCTCTCAGCCTCACCCACCCCACAGGGGAGAGAAAAGGGAAGGTGACTGTAAGCCGCTTTGAGCCTCCTTCGGGTAGGGAAAAGAGGCATATAAGAACCAACTCTTCTTCTTCTTCTTAATTGTGTATATTTTTAGATTCAAAGGGAACCATGTTAAAATATTTCAGTCTGATGGGTGCCACTTGCATAAAGGCTTTGGCATTTCCATTCATCCGAAGAAGCAATTGCATAGAAATTCTATTTTGCTACACAGTCAATGTGGCATAGTAGACAATGACTTGGATCAGGACTACTGGGGTCTAATGTCTACTCAGGGCTAAGCTACACGTTACATTTTAATTGTGATCTCAACAAGGACTTGCACAGGGATGCTAGCTGCGAGTTCCCCATGGGAACTCAGTTAAAATGTACTATCGGAGCTCAGTTATGGTCAGAAGCATGATGAGGGGGGAGGGCAGCCTCCTGCCTTCCCTTCCATGCCAGTTTCCCAATCTGAAAAAGGTCCAGCGGCATTTTTTGTCCATTAGTGGGCTGTACGTACAAGCACTTAGTGCACATGCAGGTCCCCTGAAAGGTCAAATAATATGGCGCCATATCCATTTCCCATCAGGAAAATGATGCAAGGGGTAGGCCAGATCCCCATGTCACCCTGTAACATGGTTCCAATCCAAACGGGCCCCTTGCAACACTTCTAAATTGAGTTGCTGGCAATCACATATTAAATGTAACCTGTAGTTTTGTCCTCAGTCATAACACTTATTGATTGGCCAGTCACAATCTGTCAGCCTTATCTACCATATTTAGTTTATAAAAAAACCCTGAAACTTTTAAAACAGTATGCTTCAGCACATCCTTCACATACAGACAGTACTACTAGATTCAGGTGAGTAGCCATGTAGGTCTGAAGCAATAGAACAATGTTTGAGTCTAGTGGCACCTTTAAGAAGAAGAAGAAGAGTTGGTTCTTATATGCCGGTTTTCCCTATCTGAAGGATTCTCAGTGCGGCTTACAGTCGCTTTCCCATTCCTTTGTTTAAGAACAATGCAGTTCAATTCTGGGTATAAGTGTTTGAGTGCATGCTGGGTTTAACTGTAGAGATCTGTAACCGCTCCGTGGTATTCAATCTGTAACCGTTCCATGGTATTAAATAAAACAGTAAGGGGGTTCGGGGTGGGCTCAGCTCTGGATCGAAATCCATGGATTGGGTCCTTGGCCCCGGAGTGACAAGCAGAGGGGCCAATAGGAAGGCACCAAGGGGCCAGTCAGGAGGCGCATGCAGCAAAGCGCCTTCCAAATGGCCCCTCTGCCATTTGCCGCAGTCGGGAGGTGCACCGTGCCTCCCAACCCACAGAGACCCTGCCGGCCACAGCAGGTAAGCCACTCGAGTGCCAGGGATGGCGGCAGCCTGGGGAGGCTTCCCGCGAGCCTCAGAGCATGCCCGCCGCGTAAGAGATGCGGCGGGTCTGCTCTGAGGTCCACGCAGAAGCTGCATGCTCGCCGGGGAGGGGGGGCGGCCTCAGGAGGCTTCCCGCGGGCCTGCTCTGAGACTTCCCGTGGGCTTCGGGCCTTCCAAGCCATCCTCCTTCCCCCTATGCCCCGTCCCCTTTCAAAGCCCATTTATTTTTAAATGGGATTTGAAGCTAGTATAAACTATATTTAGAGTTTTTGTTCCTGCAGTTGAAAGCCCATAATAATGATTCAGAATAATGAATATATGATGCTAAAAAGAACATAATAAAAAACTGCAAAGATAAAATCAATAATAATAAAAATGTAAAACAGCAGTCTTGCATTTTGACAGAATATGGCCAGCATCCTTAAAGACCATTGAAGGTAAGTGCAAAATAATTCCACAATTAAGTAACATACAAGATATATATTTAACCTGCTGCCTGAGTAAGGTCAAAGGCACTATTTTCAATTGGGTAGCCGTGTTGGTCTGAAGTAGTACAACAAAATTTGAGTCCAATGGCACCTTTAAGACCAACAAAGATTTATTCAAAGGCACTAGACACATTTACAGAGGAAGCCTGTGCTATGGCTGTAGTGCCATCCCTGAGAAAATCATGCCTCTTGTCATCCCCCATTCTCCAGGACATCTTAATAGGCACAGGTTTATATGGGAAAAAACAATCCTTCACATACTGTCCTGTAAAAGGATCTCGTGTACCACAGCCTCATCCTCGGCAGGGCCATCACCAGTTGGACTATATTGGGCTAGATCAATTAATGGACTAATTTGTTATAAAGTACATTACTATATGTTCACATAATTCAGCCCTTTGTTTACAATCTCTACCACCACTACTATTGTTCACAGAGAAAGAGCTATAGTAGATGTATCTCCTTGTCTTCTGGGGAATCTAGGCTAAACATTTTAGTTCTAAGGATTCTGAAAGATATGGAAACAGATATGTAGGGTGCACACTGATCTGTTGGCATGTTCAAGTACTGAGTACCATTGCAGAACACCATTGTTAACATTTTCCTACCTGACAATGAGTTATTAGACCTTTAGATTCAAAGATTTGAATATTCAACTGAAGCAGCACCCTGCCTGATGTTGCTGACAGTTTCTCCAGTTTAAGTAATCTTTTAAATCTTCCTCTCTTCAAAGTAACAATGATATTTGCAGAAGAAGCACCAAAAATATGTCTGGACTATTCTGCTTATGAAAGAAACCCTAACAATAAGTAAAGACTGTATCAGCTCTGTAGAAACTCTGAAACTCATTTAAAATTTATTTTATTCTGGGTAGCTACATAAAATAAACTCAAGGGAGAAGTGTTAAATATTATTTTGAAAGGATTGACACATAATATTGATTTCTGGGATTCAGCTTCAAGAATTAGCAGTGACAGATTCCAGAGGGGTAGCTGTGTTAGTCAATGCAGGGGAGAAAAAGGGTATGTTGTGGCACTTACCTAGTTCAATAAGTAAGTCCTACTGTATTCAGTGGAGCTTATTCCTAAGAATGTGTGCATAGGATTGCACTGCTAAAAGCAGATGTATTGTGACATAAGCTTTTGTGGGCTAGAAGCATTACATCATTTATCAATGCCATTTTAAAGGTGCCACAAATCTGCTTTCAGAGTCTGCTGCAGGATTTTCTTTGGGTGTTTGAATCTTGAATTGGTTCTCCAAATTTTCACACTATTGGTTTCCTGTTCAAAACTTCACCTAGAAAATGTATTATATTTCTAAATAGAAATTCTATGTCTGATATTGGGAGTGCAGTTAGGTGGATCAACAGAGCTCAAATAATGTCCTTATTTGCCTGACAACACCCAAAAACCATCTAAAGAAATGCGAAAATGGTGGATAAAGGTGATACTTGCTCCCTATGGAGATAGGGAAAATGATATATTAATAGGTATTTACATCTGGAAAATGTAGGATTTTCCATCCACCAAAGATTTTTTAGACAATCACCTGACTTTGCAAATTAGTCATTTTAGAATATTACAAAGTCTCCCGAGCCGACAATAATTCTTTTTCATTTTCCCCAGTGAAATAATAGCATAAAAGGCTTAAGAAGTGGGTCCTGAAGAACCTTAAAACTAATACAGTTTATTCTTGCATAAGTTTAATGGGTCAGATCTGTGTACATTCATAAGGTCAATGGATGTATATTAAAGGTTGCAAATAACAATAATTTATTTAATTTTAACTTTTCTAATATAAAATGGCACATGCCCTGCTGGAAATCTCCATGCAATGACCCATTTTTATACTATTGTTCAAGTGGTGAGTTTCAAACACCCTAATGGTAGAAAGCACCATCAAATTGCAGCCAACTTATGCCAACTTTGTAGGGTTTTCAAGGCAAAAGAGAAATGCTGGCAGTTTGCAAAAGAAAGTAAAAGGCAGATCTACACAGATCGTCATGGATCCTCTACTTTAAAAAACTGAATTGTAACAAATTTAGTATCAAATCAAATGTGGAAGACAGAATTATAGCTGGACCATTAAAAAAAAAAGGATCCAACATTTTGTGGTACTGCAGCAGCACAAAAAAATTGCATCCAAGGCATGGATCCTCATGAATTCATATGATTTTTACATTGAAACAAAATAAAACCACCTTAATATTGTAGATCATGTCTTAGACTATAGGCAGCACCACAAAATCATGCATCCACTGCATTGTGGGGCTGCAATGGCGCAAAATCATAGTTGAAATACATGTATTCTCATGTTTTTTGCACTAGATCATCCCAAACTCACTACAAGATCACCTATTATATTGATAGCCACAGCCAAAAAAAATCATAGCTCCATAGCCTCATGGCAAACCCATGGAGGAAAAAAGCACAGATCCTAATGGATCCTTAGGGTTTTTGTGTTGGATCACCTCAAATTCACGACCAAATTTCTTATCATGTCCATGGCTACAACTTGCACTACAAAAATCACGGATCCATGACTTTGTGGCAACCCCAACGAGCAAAATCATGGCTCCAAAGCACAGATCCTCATGGATTGTCAGGGTTTTTGCATCAGGCCACCCCAACATCTCCATCAAATTACATATGTCCTTGACCACAGTTTCCACCACAAAAATCATGGATCCATATTTTCGTGGCAACAACACAAAGCAAACATGATTCCAAAGTATGGATCCTCAGCGTTTTTACATCAGGTCACTCTGAACTCACCATCAAATTACATATCATGTCCATGGCCACAGCTGGTCCTATAAAAATCATGGATTTGTGGCAACACAATAAAGAACAAATCCATGATTTCAAAGCATGGATGCTCATGGGTTTTGCATCGGGTCACCCCAAAGCCATAATCAAATCATATATGTCCATAGCCACAGCTGACACAAAATGGATTTGGGGCAACCCCAGGGAACCAAAATATGGTTCCAAAGTGTGAATCCTGAGGGATCCTTGGGGTTTTTGCATTGGATAACCCCAAATTTCCCATCAAATATCTTATAATGTCCATGGCCACAAGTGGCACCACAGAAATCATAGATACATCTTATCTCAAAACAAAAACATCTCTGCAGAGGGCAAAAGGCAGAAACAAACTATGGAAGCAGGCTGAAAAATATTTGGGTATTAGAGATTCTCTGGAAAAGTACTGCCTTTACTGGTGCACAAATGGGAGTTAGGGATCAATGTGAACTTCATTTGAGAGAAAGTTGAAGAAACTAGGTGCCACTGTTGAGAGAGTGGTTCTGTACAGCCACCCACCATATTTCAAGAGGTAAGGACAATGAAGGACATGGGAGGAACATTAGAAGAGCCATGATGGATAAAGCCACTGGTTCATCTACTCCAGCATACTCTCTCACACAGTGGCCAACCATTCTCACTGAAGGCCCAACAAATATGGAATATCAATATTAAAAAACATTGAAGATCCATGTTTTTGCTCCCTGGTGTTGCCACAAAGGCATGGATCCATGATTTTCATGGTGGGAGCTGTGGTCATAGACATATGTGATTTGTTAGTTTGGGGTGACCTGATACAAAAACCCTGAGGATCCATGAGGATCTGTGCTTTGGAAGCATTTTTTTTTTTTTTGCTCTGTGGTGTGGCCATGAAGGCGTGGATCTGTGATTTTTGTGATGTATGCTGTGATTATTGATATAATAGGTGATCTTATAATGAGTCTGGGATAATCTGGTGCCAAAATCACAAGGATCCATTGATTTCAATTTGGTTTTCACACCATTGCATCTCCACAATGCTGTGGATGTGTGATTTTTGCAATGCTGTCTATAGACTAAGAAACGGTCTACAGCTTAATGGTGGTTTTATTTTATTTCTATGTGAAAATCATATAAATTTTTGAGGATTCGTTTAAAATTATCTAGATTTGACTTTTACCCACACTAGTGGTTTGCCATTGTCTGCCTTTGCATAGCAACCCCAGGCCTTCGTCAGTGGTCTCCCTGGCAAACCCTGCTTTGCTTCCGAGATCTCATACCCACCAGGTCAGTTCAAACATCCTGATAAAAATGTGTGGAAAAGACAATGCCATGGATATGTGCCGTTTCTTTGGAAGCTGCCTCTGGGAAGCCAGTTGGCTGAAGAGTATTGCGGAATATAATTTGAATAAATTAATGGTGCTTCTTAATATTTATATGACAAAGAAAGAACGTAGATTTAGGGTGTGCCACAAATCGGGGGGGGGAGGGGGTTCTTGTGCCTCCAAACTCAACGGCACCATCATGTGCCTAGTTCTGCCAGCAATTATTGCGCCCAAATCAGGACGGAGAAGTGGCCCATGCTTCTAAGTGGGGAGGCGAGGGGGGGGGAGTTATCTGGGCCAGAAGTCTCTCCGATATAATTTCAACTGCAATTCGAAAGTTTTGGTCAGGACAAGAAGCAAAAATGCATACGATGAGCCGGACGTAGAAAAGGTAAAGTTAACAGATGGAAGTAGGAACTTCCCCCACCTCTCATTAGGCGAGCCATGCATGTGCTGCAGGGTGGAGTGAAGGAGGAAACTCTCCAATTGGCCAGATAAACGAAGGAGGGAAGGAGTGCGAGCTTCTATTGGCCAGCCCAAAGGCAAAGGCATGGCAAGCCACTCCATCCCGGGCTTTGCGCCTGCTGAGGGGGAGGCAACTTGCAGGGTTTTCGTTCGGCCGCCCCGCGTCGGCCCGCTGACAGGACCTGTCGTTAGGATTCGCCTTTGAGACCTGGCGCGTGCACGCGCTTGGCGGAAAGCTGGATGAGGAAGGAAGGACCCCATGAAAATGAAATTGGCAGGGCGGCGCGTTTTCATTGGCTGGGTGGCGCACGTGTTCTCGGTGGGCAAGCTTGAACTGAGCGCGAGCCTCCATTGGCCCCGAGCGGCTGCGCGGGCCAGAGCTTTGTGCGCGCGCGAACGCGAGTGAGACCACACGCCGCGCGCACTCCGTCTCTTGTCAGGAGAGTTGGGTGCTAAGCTCGCGCCAGGTGAGCGCATGCTCAGTGCGGATGGGGCAGGCGGCGATGGTGGAGCTAGGCTGATGGCGGCGCAGGCGGCGCTGCGCTGAGGACGCTCAGGGCGCCTGTCCCCATCCCGGACGCTGCCGCCTCGCCATGGGCAACGAGGCCAGCCTCGAGGGCGGAGGACCCGAGGGGCAGCTGCCCCCCGGCCCCACCGCTGGCCCCTCCGCGTCGCCTGGGTCCGCCAAGCCGCCTTCAGCACCAGGCAGCGGCGGACAGCTCCCGCCGGGCAGGGCTCCAGCCGCCGCACCGGGCCCCGCGCAGCCGCACGGACCTTCCGCCAGGTGGGAGAACCAGACCGGGCGGGCCGGGTTGTTCAGGGCCACTGAGTGCTGTGGAGGAGGGGAGCGGGTGATCTGGAGGAGCCAGGGATGAAGGGCGGGGGGCAACTGGGGAACCCTCTGCTCCCGTGCAGGGAATGAGCTGTGCCTGAGAGGGGAATGGGTCAATCGAGGGCAAGGTTCAGCCTCTGGCCAGGGCTTGACAGGGGGTCAGAGTATTTGAGAAAGCTCTGGCCGTGCCGGGTTGCCTTCACCAGAATTGGGGAGGGGGGAGTGTTTGGGCCTGTGTTCATGCTCTACCATGTGCACCTTTTAAAAAAAAGCAAATCCCATCGTTTACAAAGGTTGCCTCCCTAGACATATTGGATATCCCTCTCTTCAGAATGCTGAATTTCCCCATTGTCCATAATGATCTTGTAATCAGGCTTTCGTGATACAGTTTGGGTGTTGGTTAAAGTAAAGCTTGGAGGCCAGCAGGTGATCTATAAAAAGACTGATGAGTGCCACTTGAGCTTCATCTTTAAGAGAAGAATGGTGGAGTCTATCTGTATTTTAAAGTGAAATAGTGAGTGGGAAAGCTGGTCTTGTTGGAGGAGAAGATACAGGGTAGAGGACCAGCAGCATGTGAAGGCACTTTCATGGTGTCGTAGTGCAGGCTAGTATCAGGGAGAGGGGAGCTGTGAAACATGAATGGGATGCTGATTGCACAGCAGGGGTTGCAATGAGTGAATGAGTGGTATGCAAAACTGAAGGAAGGACACTGTTTGCTGCTGACAATTCACATAAATAGCTTTTATCAGTTCCTGTGTTGTCAAGAGTAGTTCTGGCTTGAGTAGTCAACAAGAAAAAATGATTCCCCATTCTTGCTCTTCTATACATCTAAATCTCTAGCCAGCCTTCTGTGAGGTTATGTTGCTATCATGCTTGCTATAAAGGTACCTTTGACAGTGCTTAAGTATGATACACATACCTCAGTGAGACTACCCTAATTGCAGCCTTTGTAATACATAAAAAATAGTGGTTATGTAACCTAAATGTTGTACATCAGTGTAGAGAAATAATTGATCTAAAATGTCAGTGCTCCGCATAGTGCCTCTCTTTCTGAGGAAAACAAAACATGGGTGGGGGAAAGGAGTGTTATGATTAGGTATCATGCAGCAAAGCAGTACTTTGAAAATGCATTTTAAAATGTAACTATCATCCCCAACTGATGTAGCTGTTTAGTGGGGAGAAATGGCGTATATGAAAATTAAAAGTTAGTGAAAAATTCAGTGAGAGTAATATTTTTCATCTTGCAGTAAAATTGCAACTGTATCAGTGGCAGATTGATTTGGAACCCATGTTCAGCTGAAGAGTACAAACATATACAATACAAGAATTAAGAAGAATACTAGTCTTATTCCCAGATTTAAGAATGGGCGCTTGAATGATCCTTTATTACTAGGGAGTTCTAGAAGAAATTAAATAGCTTCCTGTTCATAATTAAGGCTGTATTAGGATTAAAACTGAAGGTGCTTTAATGATCAAATTATTTGATCCTGGCTGAACTGAATTTTTCATATATACCACTGATGGGGGGGGGGAGGTTGTGGAAGACAACTGTCAGACATTTCATTATGATGTCCTGTTCTAATCTCTTTATATTTTTCAAGCAATCCCTTTACAATCTTTTGATAATGTATTTAATGTTAAGTATCTTCTACAAATGTAGATTCTCTCTGTGTGTATAGAACTGGAATGTACATAGATTGATTGATGGCAGTGTTGCAAAGCAGCAATGATTTCCATCTTGCAGGGTTCCAGGTTTACACATTATTTCCCAGCTGAACTCACAGACAATGTGGGCCAAGTGTCACTGCATATACCAGGCATGGAGATTCATTGATGTTGAATTGCTCATGGAAGAATGGACTGATCTTTGCATAAGGCTTGGGAGAGTTGTGTCTGTGTGTAGGTGGTATAGAAAGGATAGGAGCACATTTGTGTTGGGATTTGTAGCAGGATTATGCAGTTGCTGTGGGTTGGGTGTATGTGTTATTGGAAGGATTCCTTAATTCTGCTGCTTAGAAACACTTATGCGCAATGAAGTGTTACTGATAGTGAGCTGAGTGTCTGTTTTGAGGCATCTGCATATTGACTCTCTTCTGTGACACTCCTGCCATGGTGTGTTGAAGAGCAGGGCTGGGAAGCTATCCAAGTACTAATACATCTGTGCAGAAGCGCTGGACTCTTACAAACTCAGACAATCAGTACTACCCTATTTCTGTCATCACAGTCACTCCACATACTCCTGCCTCTATTAATGCATGTGTATTCTGTAAGTCCTCTGCTTAATGAATGTGCTGAAATAGTAATGAATATGGGGAAAGTTTAGAGGAGTAGCTCTGTTAGTATGTTGCAGCAAAAGCAATAAAAAAACCCTCATGGCACCTTAATTAATATGGGTCAGACTGGAGATGTTGATTATAGTACTATATTTGAGTCTAGAATTTCCCTATGCAAGTGAGTATCTGGGCCTGACTTCTAATTAAAAAGGGCTGTTTTGCATAATCAAGGATAAATTTTATTAGGTGAATTTATTGCACAGTAAAATTGAGATGTATTTAATTTCACGTTTTAGTACTGTGCATGGCTGTGTTTCAGCAGCAGATAAGCCAATTCCATAGAAAACATCACAGTGGGAAAATCCACTATTTTAGGTTTTTTACTTATTTATTTAAATATGTCTACGTAAACACATTCAGCACTCTTGGCTTCCATTGCAAAAAATGTGGAGTGATACTTAGGAAGGAGGTAGAAATGACAGGTGACTCATGGGCAATCCTGCTGTTTTGTGTTGTTGCTCCTTATACTTTCAGTAAACTGTCATGTAACCCCTGAGTTGCATTAACCTTCCTCATTGGATACGACAATAATCATGGAAACAGCAACATCTGCCTTCGTGAATACAACTCACATGTGACAGAGCTGTGACCATTACATTGTTATTGCCACTTTCTGAATTATCTCTATGTTCAGCAAAATATAGAAATAGGTAATTAAGGGCATAATCCAGCCAAATGTAAACACTTGGGGAATAATCCAGCCCAAGATAAACATGTTAAGTCCTGTTGAGTTAACAGATTAATTAAAACAACTTAAATTGCTCTAGAATTTGGGTGTATTGTTTCATCTGTTTGATAATACATGTGGTATCATCAGTTTCACTTTCTACAAAACTACTGACAGAGCTGTCACCATGGAATAGTGGCCTAGAAGCAAGAAAGGAAGAATCAGCAAGCATTGGGCCTAGCTGAAAGGCTGCAGGAAAGGATGGATGGAAAGGCCAGAGAGATGGAGGAAGTTTAAAATAAAAGGACCCAAAGAAGAAGGAGGGACAGGCAAAAATGTCTCACAGAGTATAAGAAAGAAGAGGCAATGGGTCACAGACTTTAAAAAGACAAGTGAGATGAAGGGAGCTGCTGTACCATTTTGTGGTGAATTGACTGAGTCTTTTTGAGGAAGGGTGGAATATAAGTTGAAACATAAGCCAATAAATAAACAAATAAATAAATAAATAAATGCTAGTGTCTAGATTTTACGTGGTTTAGGCAATCAGTGGTTGAAAGATTAACAGTTACATTTTCCCCTTTACAGTGAGAGGAATATCTGTACACTGCCCGTGGCGCCACGGGTGCCACGGACTAAATAAATCAGTAAGGTGTTCTGGGGCGGGATGTGTCCGGGATGAGGAAGGGTCCGGATTGGACCCTTCCTCCGGACAGACAATCGGAGGGACCAATCGGTCAGGCTGCCGGCAAAGGAGCACCCACCAACCGTGCCTAGCGTGGCTGGCGGGTCCTCCCTCCACAGAGGCCTGGCGCTCTGGGAGGCGCAAAGCGCCTCCCAATGCGTCAGGCCGCTGCCTACCGCTGCCGCCAACACTCCGCTCCCCCCCCCAACCAGCAAGCAGCCACCTCAATAGGAACCTGGAGGACCGCCGCCTCAAGCTTCTCCATCGGGACTGCAAGATGCTTCAGGGTCACCAGAAGAGCCTTGCTGCTGCGTCACATACACAGTAGCCCGGCTCCTGTGCCCAGCCTGAAGCCGGTGAGTCGGCCGCAAGGCCGGTGCGGCTGGGATAGCTTCCAGGCTGCCCGAAGTTCCCAGCACTCTCTGTCCTCGCCACAGCTTCCCACAAGCGCCTGCTGCGCTCCGGCCGTGGCTGGACTACAAGTCCCAGCATGCATTGCATCCCCGTGCAGTGCATGCCGGAAACGGAGGGGTGGGGGGACGAGCAGGGGGGAGGAAGGACCCAGCCATGTTGTCTGCAGACCGGGAGCCCGGCCCTAGGTTGCTTGCACGCCCCGCTGCCGCCAACACTCGGCCCCCCCATCCAGCAAGCAGCCGCCGCAATAGGAACCTGGAGGATCGCCAACTCAAGCTTCTCCATCGGGACTGCGAGTGCTCGCCACAGCCTTCCACAAGCGCCTGCTGCACTCCGGCGGTGGCTGGACTACCAGCCCCAGCATGCATTGCGTCCCCGTGCAATGCATGCCGGGAACAGGGAGGGGTGGGGGGATGAGCAGGGGGGAGGAAGCGCCCAGCCATGTTGTCTGCAGCCCGGGAGCCTGGCCCTAGGTTGCCTGCGCGCCCAGTCGACCTTTTCCAGCTTTCACGAAGCCGCCTGTTGAGGGTTTCCCGCAGCAGTCCCTGCCACGACTCCTCCTCCTCCTCCTCCTCCTCCTCCTCCTCTGTGCATGCCTCCTGCTCTATCGGCAGCAGCCCAACAGGTGAGCCCAGGCACATGACTGTGAGGGGGATGGGGGGGAGAGGCTCCTAGGGCCCGCTGTATTTAGCGTACAGCGGGCTTAACTTCTAGTATATATATAAACATAGAATCATAGAGTTGGAAGGGACCTCGTGGTCATCTAGTCCAACCCCCTGCACTATGCAGAACACTCACATATTGTGGTTATGATCTTACTAACATATAGACTGTGGTTCTGAAATCTTAGTCAGAGACCATATAAGATATGTAATGGCATGATATGCATAAAAATACAGGGACCCATTGAGAAATAAGATACATTTTCTAGTTTCTTTATGTTTTCAAATATAACTCCAGTAGTACCTTAGAGAACAATATATTTTGGGTATAAGCTTTTGAGCATCAAAGATCTATTAATCAGATACCTGATGAAGGTCTTATTGGTCTTGAATCTGGACTCGAAACTCTAACTATTCTACTGCAGACCAACCATTGCTACGCCCCTGAAATTATTCTAGTATTATGCTCTCTTATCATATTACCTTTCCAATGGTCATCAAATGTATTATCTTGGTAGTTCCCCCCAGTAATGTTCAGCAAAACTATTTCCTGTCCAGTACAGTTCCTTTTTCTTTTTATAGAACTATGTAGATGTTTTTTGCAATAAAAGTATAAATAGCAACAAAAATCTAAAGATAATGAAGAAATAAACCAATATAAAATTGTAAGTTCCATTGAAGAAAACTTTGCAGTTTCTGAGTTAAAGATTCTCATAACGAGTGAATGGAATGTTTATGAACAGAATGCAAGTCTTGGACAGGTGAGGCTTGGATTCAAATCTCCACTTAGTCATAAAATGTGCTCAGTGACCTGGGGGCAATTTCTGTAGCCTAACCTCACAGGTGTCTGTGATGGTAAAATGGGCAAATGCTTCTTAGAAGAAGGCAAAAATATGATTAATCAGAAAGTAATATTTTGAGATGCAGGCATGGAAAATAGGAATGTAATGGGCTGTGATGATAATAGTATTTATATCCTAAATTGAAATGTTCAAATAACAGAAGTCATTCTTACAACAACTGTGTAAGGTAGACCTGTATTATTATCCCCACATAAAATAATGAAAATGATCAGTTTGTGGAAAATGTCAGTTTTTTTATTCACTTCGTATTCTCTTTGTTTTGTTTTATGCTAAGTTCTTGCAAGTTCTAAAATACATAAATAAATCAATAAATAAATGTTCATCGGCAAGGAAAAGTGATTATTGAGAACCGTGGAGAAAAGGGTATCTAGAATGGGTCAGGTGATCCCCTCAGCTTTAAAAGTTTTTTCATCTTGATCATAGGGCACAGACAGCTTTCACTGTAACAAGCACAGTCCAACCATAGCTCTGCATTCTAAGCTGCATTGATTTCAGTAGGGAAGTGGCTAACTGATTATTTCATGTCCCACAACAGTGATGATTCCAGAGTACTGTATATCCTTTAAGAACTGAAACTGTGGCTCTAAATAACCCCTAATAATCTGGCAAATAATACAAGGGGAATATTTCGTTTTTAATAGCTACAGACCTTCTACAAGCCAATTCTTTTTCAACAAATCTGACTCTTGTTACATTTGACAAGATAGCTAGCGGATATTGGGGACAGATCACACCTAACTTGTTTTAAGGTGACAAATCAAAGAATCATTATGAAGTGAAATGTTTACAGATAATCAAAGAATCATTATGAAGTGAAATGTTTACAGATAATCAAAGAATCATTATGAAGTGAAATGTTTACAGATAATGTTGTTGGATGCTTGTTCTTAGGAAGGCTCATTTACACTTGGGAACCAATGTTTTAGGTATCCTTCAACTCAAATTCCTAGTGGTTGAAAGTACTAGTTCCTCAGACACCTGGATCTGGCTACTGCCTGAGTTTGGATACCGGAATTTATGAACTTTTAGTGAGAATTAGACTTTCCATACCTCTTCTTGCTGAGCCTGCACCCACAAGGGGGAGCTTGTTCTCTTCTCCAGTCCTAGAGTTTATCCACATGCCCTTAGAAATGTTGCCACTGTTCAGCAACAGATCCTTGTATATCTCACTTATAAAATAAACCTGATATACTGAGAGCCAGATTCTCCTCTGAGTAACTTGCCTTTGAAGCAAGAGGAGCCTATTACTCTAGAGAACCAACCTGCTATTGTGGCTAACGGCCTTTTCTCCTTTCCTGAGATATCAGATCAACACACTGTCCTTCACTTTGCAAAGCCTAGGTCAGTATACACATAGACACATCAGCGTGCTGAGCAGCAGACCCCATGAGGCTAGTCTGTTGTGGCTCTCAAGCATGAGCTTTTCTCAAGTCCATTAGCTTTTCACTTTACAGTTTTACAGTTTTTGATGTTCTGAAAAGTGATGTATATATAGAGCGGGCAGAATTGCCATGATACTCTTGGCATTAAACAGATATGAAATGATATCTGTTGTCCAGACATGCTACAAATGCTCCATATAGTTAGGTTGTTTCAGTAGCCTGGAGGAATGGATGTTGCTGGGGGGAAAATGGGAAGAATGGAAGAATCACTTGGCCCAGGAAGTAGCAGACTGAAAGCACGCATGGCTGGTTAAGTTGAAGAATGGAGGACCAGTTAATCTATGATCAAGTCATTAAACAGTTAATTGTACAGATTAGTTGATTAATGTAGTTAGGCCCAATTTTACTCCCCCCAAACCCAAACAAACAGTAATTGTTGGATTTGGGAGTCGTACTGGTTGTTGTGCTATCATGCATGATTCGTTTCATTCATTGTCTCTGAAGGTTTTTCTTCCATGAGATTATATGACTGTTTACCTTAATCAGGGCTTGTTTGAAAGACTACACTTTGCACATAACAGACTTCACAGGGTTTATGCCACTATTTTAAAGCATCCCTTTAGAAAATAGCCTGTTGTATGGCTCTTGGGCAGTGGGCACAGCTGAAGAGTTTATCTTGTGGAACAGGAACATTAGCCATCGTTTTTTAAATTATTTTCTCAGACAATGTCAACTTTTGAAACAGATGACCATGAAACCAGAGAAAAACATTTAGTCAATGTGTATTATCTAGCTCAAAATATGGCCTTTGAATGACTCAGATTTTTTTTAATGGTGATTGTTTCAGGTTACCATTATTTTCATATACTTTTTGGAAGTAGTACTAATATGCAAAGAGCCATTCCATACTAGTTTGAGATGCTGTTTCCTCACTATAAAATGGATTTTTTGCCAGCAGAAAGTTATGTTTGAGTCTTGCTTAAAGCATAATTTTATCCTAAATAAAAAAACACTTGCACAAAATAAACTATTACAGATGCATTAACAAGTGTTTGCTTGCTTTAGCACATTATTTATGCATTTATGAGTTATTTGAAACTTTTAGTTTAACATATTTACCAAAGGGTAATTATGTATATTGCATCAGATGAAGTGGGCTCTAGTCCATCAAAACTATGCTACAGTTAATTTGTTAATGGGTAAGGTACCATAAGAATACTTTTAAACATTATATTTAAAGGTATCCCCTGTGCAAGCACCGAGTCATGTCTGACCCTTGGGGTGACGCCCTCATCACAATACTGGGTGGTTTGCCAGTGCCTTCCCCAGTCATTACCGTTTACCCCCCAGCAAGCTGGGTATTCATTTTACCGACCTCAGAAGGATGGAAGGCTGAGTCAACCTTGAGCCGGCTGCTGAGATTGAACTCCCAGCCTCATGGGCAGAGCTTTCAGACTGCATATCTGCTGCCTTACCACTCTGCGCCACAAGAGGCTCTTAAACATTATATTTAGAGTCCAACAAGACCATTAAAATAAGCTATTTTGCTAAACTTTGGTTTTGAGTTCTTTTTCCCCCCAGATATATTTGAGGAAAGTAACATTACTAGGTCATGCCATGTGTTGTTTTTTAACTGTAGACACTTTTTAAAAAATCAAAGCAATAGTTTCTTCCTCACTAACTACTCATAGCAGGCTTCCTCAACCAGGATTTCATGAAACCCGGAGGTTTCTGACAGCCCATGAAAGGGATTCCTGAATGGTTGGGAGTTAATTAATTCTAATGTGTTTTTTACATTTATTAAACATTCTTTGGGTGATATGTCCATAAATGGTCATTTTGACCTACCCACCCCTCCCAAAATAGCCAATGATGGGTAGGAAGGGGAGGGTAGACATATGCACAGCTATGCTTCCCAACCATATTCTACATGATCATGCCAATTCTGGGGTTTCTTGGGGCCTGAAGAATATTTTAGCAGTTTCTCAGTGGTGAAAAAAGTTTAGAAAGGCTCATTCAGAGGCATAGAACTGACAAATACAATGGGCCCCTGTATTGTTAAGACTATCATGACTGCAGCTGAGAACTGCATTCCTGCTGTTGCTCACAGTTTGCCTTCCATTTCCGGCAGTGGGATTTGTTTGCATTTGCCATTTGTTTTGTCAAGAACTTTTTGATTAGGTTTATTTTTCAGACTTGCAAGCTGCCTGCCAGAAATATTTACAAAGGTGTTAAAATTAAACCGGCATGATAAATGAAACATTTTGCCTAATTTGTGACTCTGGTCCTGAGAGACCAATGTGCTAATGGTGCCTGGAATCTCTGGCTGTTCTCTGTTTCTTTAATTTATCACTGATGTTTGAAATATTTATTATTTTATTGTGATTTTAAGCTGCCCTGAGCCCCTTGGGAAGAGACAGGGTAAAAACTGAAACAAACAGTACAAGGTTAACAATTGATTCAACACGGAATAACAAAACTTGGAGGATGAACCCAGAACAACTGAAGGGCAGTGTGATTGGATCTCAGCAGAGGGGGAAGGGCACCGTGTTGTGGTCTTCTTGCTTTCATCATAATCTGCAGCTGGTTCGGTTCTTTCCAGGAGTACAACCTAACCACAGGAACAATGAGTGACCCGGTTTTCCCAATGGAAACAGCTGCTGAATGTTTTGAAGATAACGTCTGTCATGCATCCAGCATACCTTGCTATAATTGCCCATCCATCTTGACGAGCATTTCAACTTTTTAGCACAAATGCACATGCCCTTCTATAACATCTGGTATTTCTTCTTTCCTTCCCAACTCTGTTTTCTTTTTGCTATCCTACTTTGTTTTCACAGTCTGGTTATTCCAATTTTTGTCGAAGATTGCCAGAGGGCACTGATGATTAATCTGTGACTGTGTAAATGTATTTCTGCAAAAACAGGAACTGTAAAGCTCAATTCTGATTTCCACTAAGGCCTTGTTTTTAACAAAGAAGTGAAGAAGTAGCAGTCATGTGGTATAAACTGACATGGGCTAAGGTCATTTGTATAAGCAGCAAATTATGGGGTGCAGCCATTTGGTGCAGGTGGCCACTGGACCTGGGGCTTCAAGGGCAGATAGCCACAAGGCAAGCCATTTCCTCCCTGATTCCTAATGGAGGAGATGGCTTCAGGCAATTCAGTTCTTTGTTTTTCTGCTTTTAGAATTTTTAAAACATTTAGTTAATTTAAATTCCTTCTTTGGATCTGTAAATTTATATATTTATGTAATTTTATTCTACTGTTGTAATCTGCCCCGAGCCCTTGTGGAATAGCAGAGTATATAAATGAAATATAAATAAATAATACTTTAAGTAACAACATTTCAGGCAGAAGATCTGATTAACAGGATGCCTTTTTAAATGGACATAGTTCTAAACTTACCTTCAGTTTACCTTCAGTCACATGTTGAAGATTTTTAAAGATCTGCACATTCAATCAGCTCTCTGATGGCCAGTTTTCTGTGGAAAAGACTCATCTGACCCAGCCCAGTTTCTAAATAAAAACACTTAGTGGGGACAGGAAAGCTGTCAGCAGTCGCTATAGCGCCCACAGGGAATTTTGCTGTTGGGGACTCTTGCAGTAGCCAATACTGACCTTGATCTGATTCAGTATCCTTTAGCTTCAGGTGTATTTGTACATGTGACTGGTCTAAGGCCACCCTGTGAGCTTCCTGACTGAATGGAACTAGGTTCAACATTCTATACATTTTATTTTATTAAGATTTTAACCTACCTTTCTGCCCCCATAGGGCCACCAAAGTGCCTAACAAAGCATACAAATTAAAATATCATAGTACAATCAATTAAAACCTGTACTCAAATACATAATTAAAACAAGTTCAAACCAAAGCTTAAAAGAAGTATGAAAGATGAAAACAACAGTTCAACCAATAGGGAGCAAGGAGGAATCACTGGAAGAATGCCAAACAAAACAAAAAACTCTTTGGAAGACGGCAACAGAAGGGGACAGACAAATCTTTCTGGGAAGAGGGTTCCAGAATTTTGGTGCCAATACTGAGAAGGCCCTCTCCCAGATGGCCACCCACCTAATCTCAGAGAGCATGGGCCCTGGAAGGAGACTCTCTGAAGTTGACCGCAGTGGTTGGGTAGTTTCATAAGGAAGCAGGGATGTAAGTGTTACATCACACTATTGTAAAGGAGAAAACCACAAATGGAAAAGGTACTCAAAACACCCACATCAGTTATTATACAGCAAAAATAAGGAAAAGTTGGCTGTGTTTTGGGGCACCGTTGTACTGTTTAGCATAGCAACTAGTGTAAGCCCATGTCACTTATTTTAGTTATTGCTACTGTTGGTACTCTGATAAAGGCAACATAGCTGTCAACTCTTGTCAGATTACAAGAAATTCTGCTACCTCAGTGGAATGGCATGTGTACCATTTGAAAGATGTCTGCCTATACTATAAAAAGAAAAAGATGAAAAATTCATCCCAAATATAATTCTTCCCTTCTCCAGTAGAATGCTCTTGAATGTAGATTTGCTGCTTCTTTTCCACTAGGAGATGATTTAAAATAAAATAAAAAATCAACACTATAGCTATTCCTAAATAAAAACCTGCATTCAAAGATTTTATTTATTCATCTTTATACATTTATATATTGCTTTCCCGCAGGGCATCCAAGGCTGTTAATATCCAGAATAGCTGCCCACAAAAGGAAAAGGAGATAAGAAGGCTCAGTGGTTCAAACCAATAGATGAAATTCAATCGTTCCACTGTGTTGCAGTTTCCTATCCTTCCTGTCAATGCTGGTCTTACTTCTTGTCAATACCATAGTTCCCTGATCTGCTCTGAGGGTTTTCATAACTCCCTTCTGCTTAGATCTGATTTTCACAGCTCCACTTTCTCTTGCTGTCTCTCTCATGTCGTGCATCTTCCATTCACAGTTTTCAGGCAGATGCAGAATAACCGGGACTAAAACGTGAAGGGAGGCAAGGGCAGCAGCCAGCTCTTTCCATAGGCCTCATCTCCCTGCCTCCAACACAGCACTTGTGTATGTGTTGAGGCTAGGCATCTGTACGGCTGTCCCTGGATGCTGATATACCCCATCCCTATCCCAATAGGGTTGCCAGCCCCCAGGTAGTGGCTGGAGAACTCCTGGGATTACAATTTATCTCCATATGTTAGAGATCAGTTCACCTGCAGAAAATGGCTGCTTTGGAAGATGGATTCTGTGGCATTATACCCCACTGAAATTCTTCCCTTCCCCAACCCCACCTCCTAAGGCTTCACCCTCAAAATCTCCAGGTATTTCCCAATCCAGAGCTGGCCATCCTATCACCCACCTTGGCAAAAGCGGATGACGAGAGCAGTGTCCTTTACCTTTCCTTTTTAAAATGCTACTGACATCTGTGTCCCAGCTTCTTCCTTTACTGTCAGCTCCTGTCAGGTTCATTGCTGATCCTTTCTACTTCCCCTGCAGTCCTCTACTTATGGAAACTCTTTCTGCTTCATGGTCCTCTCATTCCCTTAGAATCATAGAATAATAGAGTTGGAAGGGACCTCATGGGTCATCTAGTCCAACCTCCTCCACTATGCAGGACACTCACATCGCTATCACTCATCTACTGTAACCGGCCATCCCTTTGCCTTCACAGGATCAACCTTTCCATCAGATGGCTATCTAGCCTGTGTTAAAAAATCTCCAAAGATGGAGAACCCACCACCTCCCGAGAAAGCCTGTTCCACTGAGAAACCGCTCTAACTGTCAGGAACTTCTTCCGGATGTTTAGATGGAATTTCTTTTGAATTAATTTCATCCCATTCATTCTCGTCTGTCCCTCTGGGGCAAGAGAGAACAATTCTGCTCCATCCTCCATATGGCACCCTTTTAAATACTTGAAGATGGTTATCGGATCCCCTCTCAGTTGTCTCCTCTCTAGGCTAAACAGTGTTAAGGCAGCAGACCTTCCGAGGTTGGTAAAATGAGTACCCAGCTTGCTGGGGGGTAAACGGTAATGACTGGGGAAAGCACTGGCAAACCACCCCATATTGAGTCTGCCATGAAAACGCTAGTGGGCGTCCCCCCAAGGGTCAGACATGACTCGGTGCTTGCACAGGGGATACCTTTACCTTTACCTTAGGCTAAACAGACCGAGCTCCCCCAACCTTTCTTCATATGTGTTGGTCTCCAAACCCCTCACCATCTTTGTTGCCCTCCACTGGACACGTTTATTATTATTATTATTATTATTATTATTATTATTATTATTATTATTATTATTATTATTATTATTATTATTGAATTTATTACCTGCCACTCCCTTGCGGCTCGTGGCGGGTTACAACAGTATAAAACCCCATAAAATACATTAAAAACCAATTAACATGTCAATAGTTAATAACTACCTGGCAAGAGCGGCTAATCAACTACCCATTCCCCCCCTAGCAAGTGGAGAGGGAATACTGGTGGTACCCGTCTCTAATCCCAATCCTCAGGTCCCGGGGGGGCATAGATGTTAAGCCTGGTCTCAACCGTAAACCTGGCGGAAGAGCTCCATCTTGCAGGCCCTGCGGAACGATGGAAGGTCCCTCAGGGCCCGCAGCTCTCCCGGGAGCTCATTCCACCAGGCAGGGGCCAGGACCGAGAAGGCCCTGGCCCTGGTCGAGGCCAGGCGTGCTTCCCTAGGGCCGGGGACGACCAATAGATTTACTCCCGCAGAACGTAAAGCTCTACGGGGGGCATAGGGCGATAAGCGGTCCCTCAGGTATGTGGGTCCCAACTCGCGTAAAGCCTTGAAGGTTAAAACCAAAACCTTGAACCGGATCCGGGCAGCAATTGGCAACCGGATCCGGGCAGCAATTGGCTGGATATGGGCCCTCCAAGGTGTGCCAGTTAGGACCCTAGCAGCTGCATTCTGCACTAGCTGAAGTTTCCAGATCAAGGACAAGGGAAGGCCCGCGTAGAGCGAGTTACAGAAATCTATTCTGGAGGTGACCGTTGCATGGATCACCGTGGCCAGGTGTTCGGGGGACAGGTAGGGCGCTAGTAGTTGGGCCTGGCGAAGTTGGAAGAATGCCTGGCCTGCTACTCTTTTGATCTGTGCCTCCAAAGTTAGGGAGGCATCAATGATCACGCCCAAATTCCTGGCCTGGGACGCGATGGTGAGATGCGCCCCTCCCAGGGTGGGCAAGCGCGCTTCCTGATCCCGCCCCCTATGTCCCAGCCACAGGACCTCCGTCTTGGAGGGGTTGAGTTTCAGACGACTCTGCTCGAACCATTCTGTCACTGCTTCCAAACATCTGGCAAATGGTTCCGGGGGAGAGTCCGGGCGGCCGTCCATGAGGAGATAGAGCTGGGTGTCATCAGCGTACTGGTGGCAACCCAGTCCAAAACTCCGTACCAGCTGGGCCAGAGGGCGCATAAAGACGTTGAATAATGTGGGGGAGAGGACCGCGCCCTGTGGGACTCCACATGGAAGTCTGTATGAGCGCGAGAGCTCATCCCCCACTGCTACCCTCTGGGTCCGGTCCTGGAGAAAGGAGCGTATCCAGCGTAAAGCTGTGCCCCGTTTCCCCGTTTCGGCGAGGCGATGGACCAACAATTCGTGGTCCACGGTGTCAAAAGCGGCTGACAGGTCCAGAAGAACCAGCACTGCCGACCCGCCTCTGTCCAGCTGGCGACGGAGATCATCCAGCAGGGCGACCAGCACCGTCTCCACCCCATGGCCAGGTCGGAAGCCAGACTGATATGGATCGAGTGCCGAAGTTTCTTCCAAGAATGCCAGGAGCTGGTCTGCCGCGGCCCTTTCAACCACCTTGCCCAGGAACGCTAAGTGCGATACCGGGCGGTAGCTGTCTGGGTCTCGCGGATCCAGCATAGATCTTTTCAGGAGAGGGCGAACCACTGCCTCCCTTAGCTGCTCAGGGAACTCCCCGGAATCCAGGGAGAGATTGACAATATCCCTGAGCTGGCCTCCTATCTTCTGGCCCCCTCCTTTGAGGAGCCATGACGGACAGGGGTCGAGGGGGCACGTGGTCGCTCTGACCAAACCTAGCAACTCGTCCACTTAGGGTAAAGAGAGCCGTCTGAAGCCATCGAACGTCACCTCCAAAGGCGGCCAACAGGTCTCCAGTTCATTTACTGTATTAACTGTGGCGGGAAGAGCGCGGCGGAGCGACGAGACTTTGTCCGCAAAATGGCTCATTAAAGCCTCACAGCCTAGTTCTAATTTCCTACTATTTTGGCACCCCTCAAGGGCGGTAAGGGATCTAACTGTTCTAAATAGTTGGGCCGGGCGAGAGCTTGCGGACGCAATTTCCGCGGCAAAAAAATTCCCGTTTTGCCACTTTCACCGCCATCTCATACCCCCTCATAAGCGTGCGATGAGATGTTCTCGTAGCTTCGTCGCGAGTCTTCCGCCACACTCGCTCCAGTCGTCTCACTTCCCTTTTTCTCTCCCGAAGCTCCCTGGTATACCAGGGTGCCCTTTTGAGTTGAGGGCAGAGAAGACGTTTAGGGGCGATCTCATCTATGGCAGCCGATAGGCGGGACTGCCAGTCCGCCACCAGGGCTGCCAGTGAGTCGCCAGGAGGCATCGGGTCCCGCAGAGCATTCCGGAATCCTATTGGATCCATAAGTCTCCGCGGGCGGGCTAAAATGCGCCCGCCGCCCAACTGGGGGGGGGGGTGGTATCCTGAGCCGGGCCCGCAGGGCATAGTGGTCTGACCACGGCACAGCCAAAGCTGTATCCAGATCCACTTCTATCCCAGCGCCGAAAATCAGGTCGAGTGTGTGTCCGGCGTGATGGGTGGGCCCAGCAACAAATTGCGAAAGTCCTAGTGTCGCCATGGATGACACCAGGTCTCCGCCATGGACTGGAGAGGGCGCGTCCGCGTGGACATTGAAGTCACCCAGGATCAAAAGCCTGGGGTACTGCAACGCCCAGGCGGCTGCCACCTCCAGCAGGCGGGGCAGGACATCTGGCGGCGCGTTGGGCGGACGGTATACCAACCAGATAGCCAAACTCTCGACCGAGTCCCATCCAATACCGACACACTCCACCCCCTTGATTTCCGGCGCCGGGAGAGCCCTGTGGGTGAGAACCTCCCGGACCACAATAGCCACCCCCCCCTCCCCTTTTTTGGGTCCGAGATTGGTGGAGGACCGAGTAACCTGGTGGGGCTAGTTCTCTCAGGGCCACTGTCTCGCCTTCCCTCACCCAGGTCTAGGGTGAGGTCACGCTAGCAAGGTCCGCCCTCGACTCTGCAATAAAATGTTGCAGAGTCGAGGCTTTGTTCTTAATCGACCTTGTGTTGCACAAGACCAATGTTGGATCCTGTACCGTAGCCTCCACCCTCACATTCCTGGGGATGGGCCGGAGGTTAGAAGGGGATCGAGCACACCCACGGCGCCGACCGTGTCTCCACGACCGGGCCCTATACAGGACACCAGTGCTCCCACCCCTTCTCTTGTCCAACCTCCTCCCCTCGCTATAGCGCCCCTGGCCCATGATCGTCGAGATCCCGGCCCCAGCATAACCCCCCCTCTCAGTTTGGGCCTCCCTCTCCATACCCCTTGCTCCCAGAGAGATAATCAGTTAATCTCCTATCTGTACTCCCACCTGGCTGCACTAATCCCACCCTAACCCGCCCTACCCTATATTTACTAACCACCCAACCCTCCCTCCCCCACCCTATTCTACCTAGCAGCTGGTGGGTCCAAGCTATACTGCAGGGTGGGATACCGCCTTATCAAGGGGTTCTCCCAACCCTTTAGGTCAGTTCCCAACACTGCTAAGTTTCCCTAGCATCTAATCTCTCTGGGCGAAAACCCTATCCAGTTTATCAACATCCCTCTTCAATTGTGGTGCCCAAATCTGAACACAGTACTCCAAGTGAGGCCGAGCCAGAGCAGAGTAAAGCTTTACCATCACCTCCCGTGATCTGGACACGATACTCCGTTTGATACAGCCCAAAATCCCATTTGCCTTTTTAGCCACTGAGTCACACTGCTGACTCATGTTCAATGTATGGTCTACTAAGACTCCTAGATGCTTTTCGCACATGCTACTGCCAAGATAAGTCTCCCCCATCTTGGTGTACTTGGCTGACATTGTTGTCTCTGTCTTCATCTTCTGTCAGCAGAATACAGCTTGGACCTAATTCCAGTGTGAGGTTTTTCTTCCATGCAAATAACCTAATAAATGAAACCGTGCTATTAATTAATTGTTTGGTTTCCATATCTGTTGTCTGAGGCTACCGCTTCTTCAGCTTAAGATCCTGTGGGCAGAATGCTTGCTGTTAAATCACCCATTTGTTTTTCCTCTTTGAGACTCCTTCTGGTAGAGAAAAGCGGCATATAAGAACCAACTCTTTTTCTCTGGCTCAGCTCTGTTTTGAGAGGCTCTAGCAGTTCATTTCTTGATTTGACAAGGCTACCTAGGAGTCAGTTGACGAGAACTTGGGCATTGTCCAGAACCCAATGAATGTTTCAATTAGAGTTTTTGTATGTGTTTCATATATCTTGACACTGTGTTTATAATGGATAGCAAACTTTAGTCTTAATTGACTGCAATATTAATAATTCCTTTGTTTTGAGTTTTAAGCATTCATGTGTCTACTTAAATCCTACTTACTCCTTTCATCTCCATTTTGCACATGTGTATATCAAATATCAAAATGAAATCAAGGAATATTAATCATTCCTGTTTTCTTTGTTAAGAAAGTACTTTCATTTGGTTTACTCATGCACACAGTTCTTTTGAGTTCATTGTACCTGCAGTTCTGCCTTTGCAGAACAAGGCTAGAGTTTTGAGAAAATAGTTCAAATAGTTTGGCATATTTTGTTTTTTATAAGCATAGTGGGATCATTAATTACGCTTTATTCCTCTAGGTATCAGTTTTAATTAATTCCCCTTTTTGAAAGACTTCAAATATCTTTTGTCAGCTTTACTGGCTAGGAAAGGGGGGATATAATCAGCCCCCTCTGATGTATAGAACTGTGACTTGTGCATATGGGGAGATCCTAAGGGATTTCAGTAAGCCCTCTCCTAATCCTAGCGAGCTTTCAGTCAAACGTGTCATTAAATGTGGGGCTCTTCCACTTTGACTGTTCTTGAAAGAAGGGGAAGATCATGACCATGATTAAAAACAAAACAAAACTTAAGATTCTATTTGGATTTTCATTTTTTTTAATTTTAACAATAAAAGTATTTGTTTTAAAAGTAATTTAAACCAATATTTAAGCAAACAGAAACATTTCTAAGGAGAAATCCATTACATAATCAAAGCTAGATCCATCACCCATCATTAGATACATGATGGAGTATGAAACTCATCAGGTGAAGGATTTCTCTCCTATACAAGAAACTGGTCATGGGGGAAACAGCTGCATTTTGAGTTGGATATACGTTGAGCATCCAGTTAGTACATATGCCATTTTCCCATAGCTGCAGCTGGTTTGATGCTGTGGACTTTCAGTGTCATGGCAAAATTCTCATCTACAGTGCTTACCTGCTACAGTGTTTACAAGCAGCAGCCTCTAATAGCTCTTCCTCCTCTCATCATATTATGAGGTTTGTGGCCCTTGAAGGGTGCAACTGTGTTCAGGATACCACTGTAAGATTCTTAGACCTGAAAATAGAAGGCAAAATGTGGAGACCGTTTCTTGTATGGTTTCTTCAGTGAAAACAGGCCAGTTCTGCATTCCCTTTGCCTTTGCCCATGGGGGAAGTCACAACCGTGATTGACAGGAAGAGGGAATCTTTGCTTCTCTGTTCCCATGAGCCTCTTATGAAAGTGCCTTAAAGCCAAACAAGTAACGTAAGTTGAAATACAGGTGCCCAACCCAACTCATATAAAGTGGGTTTACTCATCTAAAAAGTGCTCAATTGCCCAGTTGGTCTCTGAAGTGCTGTGAGTGGGAAAAAGGAGCTTCTCTCTTCCCTACTACAACATTTTCACTTGCACAAATAAAAATCACAACGTATCAGGTAAATCCAAGAGCGTTCCACAATGTGGCAATTTGGTGGATGATGTACATGTAATTTGTCTGAAGCCACACCTTTTAATGTACAACATAGTTTAAGGAAAAAAGTTTTGAAGGTTAGACCTTATTTCAGATCCCAGAGGTGTGCCTAGGAACTAGGGTTGCCCACTCTGAGTTGGGAATTTCCTGGAGGTTTGGGGGATGGAGCATGAGTATAGGGTTTGGGGAGGAGAGAGACTTCAGTGGGGCTTAATTGCCATAGAGTCCACTTTCCAAACTGGTCATTTTCTCCAAGTGAACTGATCTCTGTTACCTGGAGATCAGTTGTAATAGCAGGATACCTCCAGTTACCGGGTTTGCAGCCCTACTGGGAATACTGATTCCAATACCTTCTTTCCTCCTCCCTCCTAACCCCAGATTCATCTCCCCTCTAAGCAGAAATGCCAAAAGGTATGTAGAAAAATGCCCTGTCCCTTTAATGGAGACATTGAATGGAAATAGTCATCTGAAGTATGGAGGTAAGTAACATCACTTGGTAAATAATATCCATTAAACTTCTCTTTAAAAAGGACAGTGGATTCCCTCCAAGCAACTGGCAATCCTACCTCTATTCTAGCAATTCTAAAGGAAACCAGACCCCAAAAGTCAGATCTATATAGGACTTTATGTTTTGTCCTCCATGCTTCATCCTACAGTTGCCAGCTCTCCCATGGCCACTGGCTGGGGATGAGGAGGTAGGGTTTTCCAGTCAAGGATGGAAAACTCCTTGAGATTTGGGAATGGAGCCTGGGAAGGAAAGGGACCTCAGTGGGGTTCAGTGTTACAGAGTCCACCTCCAAAAATTCAATATTCTCCAGGGGGACTAATCTCTGTAATCTGGAGAAGAGCTGTAATTCCAGGAGATCCCCAGGTCCCACCTGAAGGAAAGTCCATGGAAATGAAACATATACCTGTTGGAATAGGCAAGATCTGTAGTGAGCATGATTCAATAGCATATGGAGAATATCCTATAGGGCTGTGTTCCCCAATCCTCCAGGCTGCGACCCGGTACTGGGCCGTGGAGCCCTCGGCACCGGGCTGCAGCGGGAGGGCAGCTCCACGCCTGCGCCCTTGCACCATGCCTCCTCCCCCACAGCATGGCGCTCGCCAGTGGACACAAATGCACAGGCGCGGAGCTGCCGCAACTGCACATTTGTGCCCGTGCCTCCCCCCCACAACGCTGCTAGGCCTTCCCCCCGCGCCTCCCTCTCCCCCCCTGGTCCCCGGCCTGAAAAAGGTTGAGGACCACTGCTATAGGGGGCATAGAAGAGTTGTATAGTTGGCATATTTAGGTCAGGAACTTCCTAGTATTTTTCAAATAATCTCTTCCTGTTTCCTGATTCCTGTTTCTCAGTTGGAGACTTCCTGTTCCTTTAAAGGGCCGACTTTTGCATCCATTTCTGCACTAAAACATGCCCTTTCAGAGCCAGGCCCTAATTGCTGCTCACTTACCTTACAACAAGGGAATAATCAGATATACCAATTTCATGGGGTTTTTTTGAAGCACATTCTCATTCAAGGCCATTCATTGGGGAAACTCTAGCATTCAGGGCTTTTTGTCTCTGGCTGCCATTGTTCCCCATCCCCTTGTAGTGTCACTTCTGTTGGCAACCTTCTTTCCCTCCCCCCCCCCCCCCCATCTCATCCAACTTTATTCACTTTTTCAAAAAAGGCTGAATGTGTTAATAATGCTAGTTCTTATCAGATCAGCTTCTGGGAGACAGACACTTCCCTCCCCCTTTTTCTTTTTTCCTTGAGTTGGCACTTTTGTGCTGGAGGGGTTGATGGTAATTCACCAACACAATTCTGTTGGTGTGCTTCATCGATTGTTCCTTTAATAACTACGTTGAACTTTTGTGTTGAACTTTTGTGTTTTCTGTCTATATATGGTTAACACATCTAGCCCACAATTTGGAGGGGGCTTTGTGTTTTCTGTGCGGTCTCTACACTGTCAACACATTTCAGCCATATTTTTTTTGGGGGGGGGGACCCAATGACCATGCTCTGGGAATTTGCTTGGCAATCAGTGCTCGTGGTTAGAATAGAGCTTTGATAGTTTTGGTAATGTGAGAACTCAGTCAAGCATTTCACTTTTCAAAAACGGCCTTTGCTGTGTCTGTGTGGGGACAATAAATGGCCAAAAGAGTAAGTTGCCATTTTATATGAATACAGTGGTTCCTGTGATCCCATAGCATATCCCCCCAAAAAGTGAAGAAAAGATATACAACATCAGAGTACCCCACGAAAGTTAGTTATGTCTGTTGCTATTACTCAGTGTTATAACTCAATCAGGCTCAATAATTTTTTTTTTAAGTTTGAAGGCACTGTCATTTCTGAATTGGGGGAAAGGCCAGAAAATGGCAGGGGGACAATGAATGGGTATAGTCATTATGTAACAATATTGGGCACATGAGAAAGGGGGAAAAAGGATGCCAGGAAGTTTCCATATCCCATCCATCCGTTTAAGTGCAGAAACTAAATGGTGTTATAATGCCTCAGTGTTATAATGCAATCAGGGTCAATATTTTTTTTAAGTTTGAAGGTGCTGTGATTTCTGAATGGGGGGAGATGTTCCGAGGCTTGATTCTGAACAGAAAAGGGGAAATGGAGGTAAATGATCACAATGCAGAACACCTGGTAGAAATTGCAAACACTAGAAATGAGAGTGATCTAGAAATAAGTGTAGGGTGAATCTTCAGTGCAGAAATGGTCTTCCTATGTAAAGTTGGTTCTCTTCTTAATAAAAATTATTAATGCTTTAAACAGCTTGATGCTGTGCTCTTTTTGCATATTTATTTATTTGTTTGTTTGTTTGTTCGTTTGTTTATTTGTTTATTTATATTTATATTCCGCCCTTCCCTACGGCTCTGGGCGGTTTACAGAAAACATTTACATGGAAACATTTACATGGAACGTTATCAATATCAATATAACAATATAATAACAATAACATGCCAACTGGAACTGGAACAGTATTTCAACAACAATAACCTTGACACTCCTTTGGTAGGTTCGACCTTTCAGTCGGGGGGGGGGGGAACACCTGGGAGGGCCCGTATTCAGCCGGTGCTTGGTCATCTGCACTGGTTACCAGTCTGTTTCTGGGTCAAGTTCAAGGTATTGGTACTAACCTTTAAGGCCATATGTGGTCTGGGTCCTGCCTACCTGCGGGACCGCTTGGTTGCTTATGCCCCCTGCAGAGCTCTCTGCTCTGCGGGTATGAATTTACTGGTAGTCCTGAGCCCCTGGGAGATACGCTTGGCCTCAACCAGGGCCAGGGCCTTTTCCATCCTGGCCCCGGCCTGGTGGCTCGCGGAAGAGCTGAGGGCCCTGCCGGAGTTACCAGCTTTCCGCAGGGCCTGCAAGCCGGAGCTCTTCCGCCAGGCATAGGGTTGAGGCCAGGGCAGAGTCCCGGGTTTTCCAACTGGATCCCAAGTTCCATCAGACCAGCTCTCGCTCTCAACTAGAGGGAGATCATGGCCCCACCCTGAACAAAATGGGAAGGAATTATAAGGATGTCCACTGTTGCCATTGTGATATTGTTTTACTGTGTAAACTGGGTCAATTGAAGTTTTACTGTTTTAAATTTTATGATGTAAACCACTGCGAGATCTATCAAAGAGCAGCGGTATACAAATCTAAAATAAATAAATAAATAAATGTTATGGGTCAGTCGGCCTCAAGTAAATGCCTGGTGGAAGAGCTCCTTTTTGCAGGCCCTGCGGAATTGTGGAAGTTCCGGCAGGGTCCTGATATCTTTGGGGAGCTCATTCCACCAGGTGGGGGCCAGGAATGAAAAGGCCCTGGCCTTTGTTGAGGTTCGACATGCCTCTTTAGGACCATGAATCTGCAGCCACTTGGAAGTGGCAGAGCATAGAGCTCTTCTGGGAGTATAGGCAGGGAGGCGGTCTCTCAGGTTCACTGGGCCCAGACTGCGTATGGCCTTAAACTCTAGCAATTTAAAGATTGTTATAAGGGTGGATCTGGGGGAAAGATCTGTAAAAATAATGAGAATGTGAGTCTTGGCTTCATGTTTTTGTAGATTTTGGTAAAACCTGTATATCAAAGGAAAAACCGCAAGGGTCAGTGCAGATCATGCTAGATTTGCTTTTTATATGAACACAAGAAATGCTGTAAAAGTAAGAACGGATCTTTTCATGAAATATTTGTATAATTTAATAATTACATTTTTCTCCCTATCTTTCTACAAGGTGTGGGTTTCTTGTTTTGTAGAACAATAAAATCAGAGTCCACTAGCACTATTAAGACCAACAAAGATTTATTCAGGGCGTGAGCTTTCAAGTGCAAGCACTCTTCCTCAGACTATAATCTCCTTACATGACAGGGAATATATAGCAAAAATAAATTCTGTTACATTAGTAGACTGTGTCACACAACCAAATACAGCCAATGATAATTCTTTGTCAAAACAGCCAATCAATCCCCTGGAATTCAGTGTAGTTTACAAAAACACCAGGTGAAACAAAACTGCCTGTGTTAGTGATCAAAGGCTCTCACCTCACCGTATGCTGCTTCCCCCATCTGTCTCCATATAACTGTGAAACATTCCTGCAAGGGAATTGCTGGTAACTATCTTATCCCAAGGCCAGGAAGTTAAACTCAAAATTCCATTACATTGTTAAGTATAAATTACATTACATTGTTAAGTATAAATTGTTTCATAGGTATAGGTATAGGACACCAAAAATGACCGTTAAAATTGTTAAAAACTATGCAAACAAATGCTGGAAAGATGGTAGCAAAGTAGGCTTCTCCTTCTAAATGTGGTGGAAACGTGAAAAAGTTTATAAGCTTTGGGCAAAAGTTCATACCATTGTGTAAAAGGGGATTGAAACAGGGAATTAAGTGTAGTAAATGAAGAGCACAATCTATTTTTTTCTGTATCAATAATGTAGATTACTTGTATTGTACTATCTTTATTCTTGGAAAATAAAACAAAAACTTTGAATAAAAAAAACAAAACAAAACAAAATTCCATTACATTGCCTTCCCTTACAGTCACATTATCACAAATAAAATAATTTGTGAGGAAGATGGATACACAAGTTGAACAAGGTTAGCATGAATAGTGTGATCAAAAAACCTATGTCTTTGTTGAGTCCTGGGTATGTCATAGTTTTGAGTGTTGTAATAATGGGGGTTTCTGTTGCCCCTTGGCCCGCAAGGGCCTCTCGCTGTGTCGCAGATATGGCAAGAGGTGTTTGCAAACCGAGGGACAGCTCTCCAGGTGCTGCGAGCGGCGGGGCAGGGAACTTTCCATTGCCCCTTGGCCCACGAGGGCCTCCTGCCGCATCGCAGTTGCGGTGAGAGGCCTTCATGGGCCAAGGGGCAGCTCTCCCGATGGCGCAGCCAGGGGGGAGTTGCCCCTTGGCCCGCGAACGCCACAGCGATATGGTAAGCTTCCCCTTTCCCCCTTCTGCCCCTTTCAAAGCCCTTTTTTTAAAAAATGGGCTTTGATGCTAGTTAAATAATAATTTAAAATGATAAACTGGAACAGAAAGAGAATAAATACTTCCTGTCTGCTTCTATTGTGATGCCAAATGGTAGTTGTATAATGGGTGGTGGAAAGCTTGCTGCTATAACTCTGAAAGACAAAGGAACGCACAGCCAGAAGGAGACTGACCTGGTCATATCACAGGGGGAAAGTTAAGGCAGTGGAAAACCACATTCACTATTTACTGACCAGTAGGAGGACAAAGATTTCATGTCTTTCTTTCTCTTCTCATATGGTGATTTTCCTACCAGGATATAACTTGCCTATATTATTTGTTAATAGCCTGCCTTTCTCTTTGAGGCTCAAGACAGTTTACAAAAATATAAAAACAATGCAGAAACTATGAATCATTCAATAAACTGCAGTAGGATTAGAGGTACAATATTAAGAAACATTGTGAATAAAAACAGTATAAGATATGACATACCATAAATATAAAAAATATGAAAACTCCCTATGTGTATGTGTGTTTATATAATTTTTCCCGGTTTTCTATCCAAAGTGGTTCAAATATGCCTTTGATGTGAAAGGCATATTTCACATCATTTACACGTAGCAGGAACTCACAGATTTATGCTACATATGCATGACTCACACACGTATGACAAATAGGCATGTGTATTCATCATGTTTTACAGTGTCCCCCAAAATAATCATTAGAAAAATATTATTAAAAATATTATTTATTTATTGCATTTGATTGAAATTCAACAGTCATTTGATTGCTGTTCCTCTGTTGCATGCTTATATATTGCATTAGTTAGTGAAATTCTGTATTAAATTGATTGTCTGGACCATTATGGGTATTTACCACTTCGGCATGCTGTCTTTCCATTGAGACTATTGATGCTGATATGGGGAGAAAAGCCACTCTTGTTATGATAAAATCTGAACCTCTGCACAAGCTATTTCTGAGCTAAGACAGTCAACAGGCCTAATCACAAGGACATCTCATGATGTGCTCTAGACTACTCCTTTATAAATTAAGTTTATTAATTTTGTTTTGTATTTTAATCTAGTGCTATTTACACAGGAATTCAGAGAATATGTGTAGGACAAAGCGACTCAGTCTACAAACAGGGTTGAGAGCTGAACAAGCAAACCTAAAGAGATTGAAGCTAGACAGAATATGAAGATTGCAATATAGCATTCTGGTGAATTGGACAGGGCTTGCCATCTAAAAAGACCTAGATATAATCCTGTCCTCTGTGTCCCCCAAAGGAAACTAAGTTATAGTGAGCAAAATTTGCTCAAGGTCCCCAGCCCCCAAAATGTAAAACTTAACCAAGAGCAGGGTCCTTGGAGAGATCAGAGCCCTGCAGGACCTAGGACAGTTCAGCAGGGTGGCAAGACAAAGCTATTCTGCCAGGTTGAGGTTGGAGATAACTCTGGAGATCTGGCCTCCCTGCCTGAAGACATCCGTCCAGTCAGAACATCAGCTAGACCATCAATCCTCTTCTCACCCCTCTATGTTTACATCACACCCCCCATCAGAAAGAGAAGAGGCAGCATAGAATGACCTATTTTAATTTAATCTGATATTTATATTCTATTATTATTGTTTATTTATATAGAATCATAGAATAATAGAGTTGGAAGGGACCTCATGTGTCATCCAGTCCAACCCCCTGCACGATGCAGGACACTCACAACCCTATCATTCATCCACTGTCACCCTTGAGCCTTCAGAGAATCAGCCTCTCCATCAGATGGCTATCCAGCCTCTGTTTAAAAATTTCCAAAGATGGAGAACCCACCACCTCCCAAGGAAGCCTGTTCCACTGAGAAACCGCTCTGTCAGGAACTTCTTCTGGATCTTTAGACGGAATTTCTTTTGAATTAATTTCATCCCATTAGTTCTGGTCCGTCCCTCCGGGGCAAGAGAGAACAACTCTGCTCCATCCTCTATATCAATGGTTCCTAACTCCCGGTCCGGGGACTGGGACCAGTTTTTGGATCAGTCAGTACCGGGCCGCAGCTCCTCCTCGTCCTCCTCTCCGCTGCTGCCTTGGGGGCTGCCCTGCCATTCTGCCGCCAGCTCACCTTTGGTGCTCTCCAGTGGCCGCCATGGCTGGGGCTCCCCCTCAGCGTGGTAATGTGCAGCTGCTGCTGGCAGCACCCCCCAGCGGGCGGCGGGAAGTCAGGGGTGCCGGTGGGAAAGCAAGTGGAGCAGGGGCTCATGCGGCAGCAGCATCTCTCAGCAAAAGACTACCCCCCCCTGGGCCTCAGTAAAATTGTCAAGTGTTGACCAGTCCCCGGTGATAAAAAGATTGGGGACCACTGCTCTATATGGCACCCTTTTAAGTACTTGAAGATGGTTATCAAACCCCCTCTCAGTCATCTCCTCTCCAGGCTAAACAGACCAAGCTCCCCCAAACTTTCTTCATACGTCTTGGTCTACAAACCCCTCACCATCTTTGTTGCCCTCCTCTGGTCACACTCCAGTTTGTCTATATGTTGTTACCTGTCCTGAGCGTTTGAGGAACAGTGGATTATAAATAAAATTTTATTATTCTTATCATCATCATCATTCTTGAAAAGCAGGAGGTTAGGTGGAAACAACTGAAAGTAACATGTTTCTGCTTTTGAACATAAAGTCTTCGTTCATGCACAGAGCTGTGAGAGCTTCCAATGTATCTGGTATTTATGGCTGAGATATTCACTAATGAAGGAAGCAGGGATGAATGGGACTGTATACATAATGTTAAAAAAGAAGCTTCTGCAGTTGTGCCCAATACCACCACCACTGATGAATTTTTAAATTAGAAATAGTGAGCAAGCAGCAACTTCAGAACCATTCTGAAACATCTTTTGGCAGATAAACCTTTGACTATGAATAGTTGAATTCTCTTTACTTAAGGGAGATATGCCATACCAGAGGAGATATTTTTTTGTTGCTGTACTAAGATTTTATATTGGTCTCTGTGGTTTTTTTTTTGGGGGGGATGGGGTTGTAAACTATTTTGAGACCTCCTTTTTTGGAGAAAAGTAGAATTAAATATTTTAAGTGAATTGCAATAAAAATGTTTTTGTTCAGGGTGCGCAGAACAATCATATTAATCGACTTAATATGTTGTAAACTGCCTTGAGCCCTATGGGAGAGTGGCAGTTTAGAGATATGATAATGACGACAACAACAACAATAATTAATAATAATACAAAATAACCAAAATATTGATGAGACTAGAAATTAAGCCCACTGTAAAAAAAATACAGCAGGCACTAGCGGATGGGAAGGAAGAATGTAGGGAAGGAAGGTAGAAGAGGGAAGGAGGAATGGGAGGGAGAAAGGAGGGGAAGGGGTGGTTGAAGGGATGAATAGAAGGGAGAAAAAAAGGAAGTGAGCAAGGAAGTAAGGCAGAAAGACAGGAAGCAAGTGAGAGGGAGAGACAGAGACACAGGAAGGAGATGGAGAAAGAGAGGAAGTCAAGAAGTCAGAAGGAAGGCAGGCAGGGAGGTAAGTGGAATTGGATGGGATAGGTGTGTGTGTGAAGGGACTGGTGGTCGTGGGGGCGAGGGGGGGAGATGGCGGGGTGTGTGTGTGTGTGCTTGTGTGGGTTGAAGTGACAGTGGAGCATGAGGGGATCGTGGGGGTGAGGGGGCTGAGTGGGGGAAGAGCGCGGTGGCTGTGTGTTTGTGCTTGTGTGGGTTGAAGCGGCAGCAGAGTGCAGGGGGATCGTGGGGGCGAGGGGGCTGGATAGGGGAAGAGCGCATTGGCTGTGTGTGTGTGCTTGTGTGGGTTGAAGCGGAGGTGGAGCACGAGGGCATCGCGGGGGTAAGGGGTGGGCAGGAGAAGAGCGCAGTGGCTGTGTGTGGGGGCTTCTGTGGGTTGAAGTGGTGGCGGACAGCGGGGGAGCGCGGGGACAAGGGGGCGGGGGAAGAGCGCTGTGGCTGTGTGTGTGTGCTTGTGTGGGTTAAAGCAGCGGCAGATAATTGAAGCCCAAGGTGGTTTGTCGGAGGCCAGCACCATGGCACGGAGAGGAAGGGTGGTTGTGGCAGCCACATGCAGCCACACAGCTCTGCGCCTGTGTGCAGATAGAGGCTTGCACACTGCCACTGCCGCCACCCCTGCTCTTTGCGCTATGGCGCTTGCCTCCTATGTGCTGCCTTGGGCTTTGGTGACCACCAATGTTGTTCCTGGGGGGTAGGCCACCCTGATTGGCCCTGCCCCTACAACTCTTGCTCTCCTTCCCTGGACGCTAGCCACTTTGCTCTCAGACGCCTGAGAGAGACACACAGAGATAAAGAGAGCCCTGCCAAACCGCAAACGACCCCTGATTACCTGCTATGGCTCCTGCTGAGAGAGAGAGAGAGAGAGAGAGAGAGAGAGAGAGAGAGAGAGAGAGAGAGAGAGAGGAGCCCCAAACTGCAAACCAGCCTTGAAACGAGCCCTCATTACCTCCTATGGTTCTTGCTGCAAGAGAGAGCGAGATATGCGCCTGCCGGTGTCCCCTGGATCTTAGCACCCATTGCATTCCTGGTTGAATGGGCTTTCTTGCTAGTCTCTTATATGAAATGATTCCACAAATCAGTGGATATCCTTAGAGTCCTTTATATTAATATCATTGCAACAGACCAATAGTCATACTTGTGTGTTGTGATACTTTTATCATATTTTTGTAGATAGTTTTTAAGATTTGCCAGTAGAAGCTACAGTTCTCTGTAACCTGATTTATGCATGTGTTTAATATATTTCAGCATACCGAGAAGACCAGATCAATCAGACCACTCTTTTGGACAGAGGGCAGCTTCCCCATCCCTTAAACAGGCTGCTCAGACTAGCGGAAGCACAAGAGAGATGAGGAGCCCTGGGCAGACCATCCAGCAGGCTGATGGGCCAAGGAGAACACTTCAAGTGGACAGCAGGGACCAGAGATCAGGACGTTCACCATCCGTGTCACCCGATCGAGGCAGCACCCCTACCTCACCTTATTCTGTCCCCCAAATTGCTCCCCTCCCCAGCAGCACTCTCTGTCCTATATGCAAGACAACAGAACTCACCTCCTCTCCTAACCAGCCAAACTTCAACACCTGTACACAGTGTCACAATAAAGTCTGCAACCAGTGTGGATTCAACCCCAACCCTCATCTGACCGAGGTAACTGGTTCTTTGTATATCTGTGAATTAGCCTAACATTTTGAGACAGCTGAAATGCAAAACAGGCTTGATTTCTATCGATGAATGAGGTTATTAGATTGAGGAAGCACTATGTTCTATGAAAAAGTTGTTCTGAAGTCAATCCATGAGGATTATTTTTGAAGTCTGGGTGATTGTGGGGATGGACAGTGTGTTAGATGTGAACTGGTAAGAATAGATTGAGGAGGCAGGTAACATTTGTATTATAGTTTGTATTCTGCAAATACAAAACAACAGCTAAATGGGTTTCATCAGTTCTGTTCACCAAATAGTTTAGATTTTCTACTATCCATAAAAAGTATGTAGATAAAGCAGTACTTTAATTTTCTTAGCAGTGACCACTGTGGTTTCCCCACAATTGCATTGTCAGTGAATGTCTTTGCTATATGACTTCATTATCTTTTATTCTGTAATCTGTCTTGAGTCTTAGCAAGTGTCATGAGTTAGTGACTGATTTGTGATGAACATCAAGGCCTCATTAATGTGGTTCTTACATGATTTTAGCAGCAAGAATGGGCAAAGATCCAATGTATAAGTAATGGCCTTCACAGATCCCAGGATCTTGTCTACAACATCAGTAATTGGGTCATCATATTCCATAAACAGACCAGAGTATGTACTAGACAAATATCAAGTCATAGTGATGAATAGTTGTTGGAGTTACTAGCTATACTAGCTCCCTCGTGGGGTCCCACAGGGCTCGGTGCTCTCCCCCACATTATTTAACATCTCTATGCGCCCTCTGGCTCAACTGGTGTGGAGTTATGGGCTGGGTTGCCATCAGTATGCTGATGACACCCAGCTCTTTCTCCTCATGGATGGCTACCCGGACTCTCCCCCGGAACCATTCGCCAGATGTTTGGAAGCCGTGGCTGGATCGCTTGAGCAGAGTCGCCTGAAACTCAACCCCTCCAAGACGGAGGTCCTGTGGTTGGGCAGTAGGGGAGCAGACCAGGAAGCACACTTACCCTCTCTGGCCAGGATGCAACTTAAGATCACGTCTCAGGCCAGAACTTTGGTGGTGACCATTGATGCCTCACTCTCGAGGCACAGGTCAAGCAGGTAGCTGGTCAGGCATTTTTCCATCTTCGCCAGACTCGGCTACTAGCACCCTATCTGTCCTCCGAACACTTGGCCACAGTGATCCATGCGACGGTCACCTCCAGATTAGATTTCTGTAACTCGCTCTACACTGGCCTGCCTTTGGGTTTGACCTGGAAACTGCAACTGGTCCAAAATGTGGCTGCTAGGGTCCTCACAACTACACCTTGGAGGGCCCATATCCAGCCAGTGCTGAGGCAGCTGCACTGGTTACCGGTTATATTCCGGATCAGGTTCAAGGTTTTGGTTTTGACCTTCAAGGCCATTTGTAATCTGGGCCCAGCGTATATGATGGACCGCCTATTGCCCTATACCCCCCCCCGCAGGGCATTACTCTCTGCATGGGTTAACCTGTTGGTCATTCCCGGCCCCAAGGAAGCTCACCTGGCCTTGACCAGGGCCAGGGCCTTTTCAGTCCTGGCCCCAACCTGGTGGAATGAGCTCTCAGAAGAGCTGCGGGCCCTGCGGGAACTTTCAACATTCTGCAGGGCCTGCAAGACGGAGCTCTTCCACCAGGCTTTTGGCTGAGGCCGGGCAGCAAGAGAGATCCGCCCCCCTCCCACAAATGTGGCGGTTGCATGCGCCATAAGCCCCCTCTTTTTTTCTTTCCTTTAGTGGGGTTATGGAAATTGGGTTAGTTGAATGACCCTGGCCACCATTCTTGTCTTGCCTTGTTGTGATTAATGTACTATGTTATATTGTTCTTATTACTATTTTTAGGGGATTGGTTTTATGTGACCCGCCTCAAGCCTCCGGGGGGAGGCGGGTTATAAATTAAAGGATAATAATAATAATCTTTAACCGCTCCTGCGGAGCGGATTAAATAATCGGTTAAGGGCACCCAAGGTGGGCCCTGTCCGTGATGAGGAAGGATAGGCCCCTTCCCCTGGACTGAGAATTGGAGGGCCCAATAGGCAGGCGCAAAGCGCCTACCGATTGGGCCCTCCGATTGTCAGTCCGGCGCCAAGGGACCAATCGCGAGCTGCGTGCACGGCTCAGGATTGGTCCCGTCTGCCCCCCCAACTCGGAACCATGCGGCCGCCTGCCATTACCTCCCAAGCTCCCGAGACCGACGGTCCACCACTGCCCCCGCGCCCAGGAGCACCCGCCACCAGCCCCAGCGGTAAACACGCCTCCGCCCAACCACCCTAAACAGCTCCCACGACCCCGCAGCCGCCCCGTCAACAACGCCCAAGCTGCTCCGGCCTTCCCCCATCAAGAACGCTGCCGCCAAGAGCGGCTGCCGACGCCCTACCTTCCAGGACGTGACTTCGTTGCCGGCCCGCCCACCACAGAGCACCTGCCGCCCGCTCCCTCCCTGTGGGACGCAAAGCCCTGTCGCCACCAGTGGGGGGGGGGCTTCCCACTCCCTTTAGCACGCTTTACGGGCCAAAGGGAGCCGCAGCCACCCTCTCACACCCTCCTGCCTGCCGCCCCTTTCAAGGCCCATTTTTAAAATTGGCTTCGATACTAATCGTAACATAAAACCTGATGAGTGCTGTGTTACCTTTGGCTTTGGAATGAGAAGAATATTCTTTTCTGTTGCTTTTGCTTCTCTGTCTCTGAATTGCCTTTTTTCTTTGTCTTTGCTGATCTGTCCACCTTGATTTTATTTGGCAACTTGTATTCATAATTAACTACTTCTGGTCTGTAGCTTTATCCATGCCAAATTCTTTAAAATAATAACACTCAGATACCTAAGTAGGAAGAAAATGACCCAGTTTTATTTCTTGCTTCATGTTATATAAGGCTAACAACTCCTGAGCATAATGTTTTTTAAATCAGTCCTTTAAAGAACCTGATATTCAAAGTTGCCTTTCACTAAGAGGTGTTTTGATCTTATTTTGGTATGCCAAATAGTTGGATAGAAGTTGTGTGTGTGGGGGGGGGGCATTGACAGCAAGTCTTGGAAAGGACCTGCTCTCTTCAACATGTTTTGTTGTTCTCATCCTTAAAAGGGGGAACTGAGTTCTGGTCAGTTCTCACAGTGAGACACTCTTCACGCTGAGTTGAATAACATGATGCATTCTTCTTCACTGACTGATGCTGTAGTTTATTACAGATAGAAATGTTTCTTCACTAATTGACTCTTGGATAGGGTAAGGAATAAAGCTAAGTACCTAAAAATATCAGTTTTAATGATTTCCAGCTTCTGTCCTTTAATGTGATGTTTCTGTAGGGCAGTTCCACCTGAAAGTTCATTATGAAAGAGATCTGAAGATATTAGCCATTCACAGTGAGGGACCCATATGTTATCTTTTTTTCTAAAACCAGTTCTCTGTGTTGTTTTTCCAGCACTGAAACAACAATATTACATTCCTGGCAAATTCAGTACTTGGTTATAGAATCTTTTCTTATTATTCATCTCCTGAAGTATATTTTATAACAATCCATCCATATATTTCTTATGTATTAAAGGTAAAGGTAAAGGTATCCCCTGTGCAAGCACCGAGTCATGTCTGATCCTTGGGGTGACGACCTCTAGCGTTTTCTTGGCAGACTCAATACAGGGTGGCCTTGCCAGTGCCTTCCCCAGTCATTACCGTTTACCCCCCCCCAGCAAGCTGGGTACTCATTTTACCAACCTCGGAAGGATGGAAGGCTGAGTCAACCTTGAGCCGATTGCTGGGATTGAACTCCCAGCCTCATGGGCAGAGCTTCAGACAGCATGTCGCTGCCTTACTACCCTGCGCCACAAGAGGCTCATTCTTATGTATTACAATATGTATTACTTCACCTTGGTTGAAGTAGATTAACTATGCAGTCCTATGTAGAGTTATTCTGCTCTAAGTCCATTGAAATCAGTGGGTTTATAGTGGAGTACCACTGCATCAGATTGCACTGTTAGTTTCCCTTCAGTAGGATATCGATTTGCACAGGGAGGTGATCTACCAAAGTGCTGCCAATCACTCATCTTCACTGGCCCCAACTTCTGTAACCTGAATGAAGGATAAAATCAGGAGGCATCCAGGTAGTGACCTATAACAGCAATCTCAAATCATAATTCAGTGAGTGGGTCAGCCGGTGGATCTCAGGTGATGTTCTAACCTTCTTAAACACTGAGGGAAAGAGGAAGGAACAATAAAGCACATAAATTCTGTGCTGGATTTGAGCTGGGGTCCATCCTAGCTGACAGCATCCAGGCAGATGCCTCAAGAGAGCCCCACACCATATGATAGTCAGAGGAGCACTGCTGCCGGAGGTTTCATTTTGAATCTATTTGTGGTGTTTTGTTGTCCCAGGCAAGGCACACTCACACAACGAACAGACTAAGAGTAGTGTGTGGTCCCATGCTGCTGATCGCTGGGACAGAGCTGAGTCTTTCTGATGAATATGCATGCCCCTCCTAAGCAGTCACGGGGATGGCTTGAATGGATAGCGAGGGTGAGGGTTGACTGAGGTGCCTTATTTTCTCAAACAGCTGAATTCATTATGCTTTCTTCTGTGGTAGGAGAGCTCCATGGGAGATGTCATTGTAGATACATAATGGCTCTACCTGCTGTTTTATCCTTGAGATAACCTTGGGAGGTTAGGCTGAGATACAGTGATGGCCACAAAGTCAGCCAGTAAGCTGTCCTAAGCTGACATTCCAACCACTACACACCACTGCTTCATTTCCATAAAGAAAACGAAAGTGTTCATCTCTTCAACGGGCAGGCACAGTGCGCCCTTCTTCATTTAGCAATCTTTCATTTGGCAGTAAAACCGGAGAAAGCCTTTGCTGCAACCTTTGCCGTGTGTCCTTTTTTATTTTAAAAATTATTTCCACACAACCATTAGGACTCACATCCAATTAAAGATGCAGCACCCCGGCCACTGTTACTTCTCAGTCTACATCTATGTCAAAGGATTTTGACATTTGTACAGCGGCTGTGCTTGAATTATGCCCCTGTTGTGTTAATGCATGTTTGCATGAGTATTTTGCATGCAATATATTTTCCTATGAATGTTCATTATGCTTTTCCATTTAGAGAAATGAAACTGAATTTTGTGAATGCCATTAAAAGGTATTAAGAGGCTGAGAATAAATAAAATGATTTATAAGCTCAAGTGAGTTAGCATCAACATTCTCTCAGAAGTTACCCATTTCCGCTTGTTCTACAGCAAATAAGGAAACTAACAAACCAACTTCAATAATTCTTCTTTTCTTTTTTCTGTGGAGAATTTAAGTGAACAGTAAATATGACAGGAGCACAAAGAGGAGTTTCTGAAAGGAAGAGCCTCAGAAATGAGGCACATTAAAAAGATATCAACAGTTACTAAGGGACATTGAGGCCCCACCCACTTTCTAAAAACACCTGATGGACTCCAGGGCCTAGTCTGCACACTAAATATAATGCACTTTCAATGCACTTTTGAAGTAGATTTTCCTGTTCTGCACAGGAAAATCCAGTTGCGAAAGCACATTGAAAGTGCATTATCCTGTGTGTGCAGACTAGGCACCACATTAAGAACCCCTGCTATATATAAAAGATATCACCAATTTAATTTAAGCAGGGGGCATTTTTCTTCTCTGAATTAATTTATAGTGTTGCACTTTATAATCCCAGTTTTCAAAGGAAAAAAGGGAAGAAGAAGCAGGCATGTAATTTCCTGACTACAATATGTACAAGCAGTTGCTGCAGCTTCTTCAGTGAAGAGCTACTAGACTGGGGGTGTGGCTAAAGATGTCGTCCTGAGAGGGTGGCAGGGCATCTGCTCTGCTATCTCTGAAGCCTGACAGGGGTCAATTGTGCAAGCAATTGGCAGAAAAGAGGAGGGGTACGCAAACCCCACCTCACCTTTCTACCCAGGAAGTTCTTGGGGCCGTCTCCAATCCTTTAGGGAGTATATCTCCCTGGATTATAGGCTGTCAGCGTTCCAGGTCCAGAGGACGACTGCCATTTTCTACCTCGGACTTTCTTTTCTCTCTTTAATCTTAAAGTATCTGCTTCAACCCTACATGATGATTTACCACAAATGAACGCTTTGAACTGAGGGGAGGACATCGGCTGAGTTCCAAAACATCATTTACTGCAAGTATCTCTCGCTTTTTTTTTTCTCCGTCTCTCTTCCTGCATCAAAGCCCTTTGTTTCCCCCCTCCTCTTACTCTGCTCTGCCCGAAGCCACCTCGTTAAGAGGCAGGCTAATTCTCCTAACTAAGCAGAAGAAGGACTCAAATCAACTCGAATTAATTGGCAAAAGCTCTTATTGTAATTGTTTTGGTTTTTGAAGATAAGATAAGCTGTGAATGGGAAAATCTCACGAGAACTCTGTGCCAGCACGAGAATCTCTGCCTTCAATACGTCACATGCCTGTGCCGGAACATTAGAGGATAAAACAGAGGACCTCTACTGGCCACTCGTAAAACTGTTTGGGGCCGTTTTTTTTTAAAGTCAAAATCATGTCTATGTTAAAAAGATTGGCTCATCTAATAGAGATACAAACCCAAGATTACAAAGTATTTTTAGATGGATTGATCAAAAATATCTCCAAGGAGATCCAAGATGGCAAGGAAGAAGTCTTCAATAGGAATGATGGATCAATAACAGTGACTGATGACAGCTTTAAACAAGGTGGAAAACCAACAGCAGAAGAGAAATCTGAAATTCATATCTTCAAGGAGATCCAAGATGCCAAGGAAGACGTCTTTAACAGGAATAATGGATCAATAACAGTGGCTGATGACAGCTCTAAACAAGGTGGAAAACCAACAGTAGAAGAGAAATCTGAAATTCTGGAGACGGAAAATGGGATGCTGGAGTTCTGCAGCCCAGATAAGGACACCCTTTTTAAAAAGACATACAGCCATCTCAAAGCAACAGTGTACAAAAATCAATCAAAAGAAATATGGATCTGCAGTGAAAGTAACCGATTTAAAGGATCTCTCTGGGGAAAAAATTGTATTGATACTGGAGTCCAGGAGGTGCAACGGCCTCAAGATTTATCGATGCATATTCTGCGGGAAAGAGTACAACTGCACTTTCTACACCAAAGGCCAATGGGACAGAATATAATTTTACGGGAACGACAAGATGTAGCAAGCCTCGAGATGAGACCCCCTTAAGAAGACCGAAAGCTCATATTGTTTTATGTTTAATGTTATACTGTATTCTATATTTCCATTTTTATGAAAAAGGGGAAGCAGTGTCTCTTTCTCTCTTGTTTTTTTTTTGTCTCTTTTCTTTTGTAGGCATATAGGTAATATAATCATTAGTGCTGAAAATGTAAAATGGGGTTTCCCCCCCCCCTTATTTTTTATTTCTTCTATTAGGGTATTGTCCTAGGACTAAAGCCTACACTGACTTGTAGAAAATGTTTAATGTTAAGCTTTCAACTTAAATCTGAAAATATATCTGTCAGGATGGTTCTTAGAATGGGTCAAGCACAAATTGTTTTGTAGATGTATCAGAACCAAGGATAAGGAGAAGCTATAGAAGACTGAAAGCTTATATTGTTCTATGTTTAATGTTAAGCATTTAATCTAAACCTGGAAATCTTATTATTCTCTGTATTAACAACATATACTGTATCCTACATTGCTATTTTTATGAAAAAGGGGAAGCAGTGCCTTTTTTCTCTCTTGTTTCTTTTTCTTAGTAGGCATATAGGTAATATAATCGTTAGCGTTGGAAATATAAAATGGGGCTTTCCCCCCTTATTATTATTTTTTTTATTGGTGTATTGTTATAGGGCCAAAGCTCATATTGATCTGTAGAAAATGTAAAGCTCTCAACTTATACCTGTCAGGATGGCTCTTAGAATGGGTCAAGTATAAATGGTTTGTAGATGTATCTGTATTAAGGATAAGGAGAAATTATGAAATCCTTTTGTAATTTTTTTTCTTTGTACATCTTTAAGGCAAAGCCCTACTTTCCTCTCCCTTTATCAGGGTATTGATACAGGGCCAAAACTCATACTGTGCTATAAGAAATGTTTAATGTTAAGCATCTAACTCAAACCTAGAAATATCTGCTAGGATAGCTCTTAGATTGTATCAAGCAGTTAATGTGAGGTCTACGATCTCTCAAGTAAGTTGATTAATAATAACTTTTCTTTTGTATATCTAAACAGGTCTTTTTTTTTTTAATGTAGTGGAAATGTGGATGGCTCTTAGACTCATGGCTCTTAGAGTTTTGGGCAAAAGTTTATATCACTGTGGAGTCAATGTGGGGTCGTATACTCTCAAATGATGATTATATTTCTATCTTTATGAAAATAAAAAAAATCATTATAAAAAAAAAAAAGAGCTACTAGACTGGATGCTGTCAGAATTTCTTCCCCAACCCTCTGCAGCCTTAGATGCTGCTTGTAAAGGATGGGGGACACCCAGGAACAGCATGAGCACAAAGCTGGAGGGCTGTTGCAGAAGGGGAGAAATGCTGATCATCTGCCCCCTCCCTTTCATACATGCACAGATCTTGTTGATGGGATCTAAGCCATAGTGTCTTGTTTGCTACCTACCTCTTCCTCTCAGTCTCAGGTATAGTGGCTACTGGCAGGGGATGTATGTATGTGTGTAGGGTAGCCATATCTGTGTTGGAATACGCAAGCTCTGTAGCATGCATGGTTCAAGAGGATATGAAGAGTAGCCTACTGGAGGCATCGGAGGAGATACATAATTAGTATATTTAGATAGGAACTTCCTGATGATTTTCAAATTATCTCCTCTGTGTCCTGATTGGCTCAACTGGAGATTTCCTGTTCCTTGGAGAACACTTCCTCCATATTTGCCTTCAGATGAAGAAGAACAGTTAACCAGTTATACTGCTAGGACTCTCTTTCCCCTCTCTCTCTTTAAAAAGTTGTTTCAGTTCTCAGTAAATAGCTTTATCGAATAAGCCGCTGGTGCTTTGCCATTTGCCAACTCTGCCACCATTGGGAAATTCCTGGAGATGATGGAACCTGGAGAGGACAGGGATTTCAGTGGGGTACAATGCCACAGAGTGATATTCCACAGCATCCATTTTCTTCAATCTGAGCAGCTCATGACCTAGTTTGTACTATCCTGAAATGCAGTGGTGGAAGTACAGTGTGCTGGCTACAGAGAGTAGTTGTTCAACATCACACTGGAATGCTATGTCCAGTTTAGCATGTCACATTTCCAGAAGGATGTTGACAAGCTAGAGAAAACCAAGGGAACAGCTGTGAAGGCCTGAAAACATTTAGAAAATATGCCCTAGAACGAAATATTAAGGATTCAAGATTGTTTAGCCCTGAAAAGATATGATTAAAAGTGTCAAGTACTCAGTATATTTGACCATATAAAAGATAGTTATTCTCGTCTATCACAGACCGCAGGGATGAATGAGCTTGAATTCTGACAAAAGTACAAACTGCCTGGGTAGTTGTAGAATCATCTTAAATGTGTGGTTTTAAGAGGAGACTGGTTTGACAAGTCATGTTCTACTTCAGCAGATTTCCAGAATTTATGTCATAATAAATGTATTAGCCTTTAAGACGCCACAAAATTCTTTGTTTGCAAGTGGCTTAGAATTCCATTGACTTCAATGAAGGCTAGAACTCTGAAGTCAATAGGCTAAGAAAGGTATAATCATGCCTAGGGTGGCACTGTAGCACAGCTGTTTACCTGGAATTTCCCAACCTTGATTCTCTAATTTAAAAAACTCATGTCCTGAACTGTATCTCATGTTAAATGCCGATTGCCAAACATCTGTGCACCCAGGTGAATAATGTGAATTTATTTTAACATTTTCCCCAAGTACTTTAAGTTCTCTGTTTGCTTAGTTGTTCTTTGATGGCAGATATTAATCATGATGCTTGAGCACAATTTTGCTTAGAAGAGCTGGCAAGGTTATGAACATTCTTTGACATGATTTTGCTCCTTGGAATGTTGATCATTTAAGAAACTACAAATTAAGCACAATCTTCAAAGTATTTACACCCACTCAGCATTTAATTTTGCTTTCCACTAGAAGAAGCAAATTATGCTTTATTTATTCCCTTGTGCTTCACTTTGCTAGTTGACATATCAAGCTGTTGCTTATTCTGAACCCGTGTTGAGTCTGTTTTCCCAAGTATGATGACATCATTTTGAGCCATACCAATTTTAATTATTTTAATCTTGAAAGGAATGCAACTGACTGTGTCTTCATCTTATTGTCTTATTTGCTGGTATAGAAAGCAAAATTCTAAGATTTCTACTGTTTAGCCTATCCCCACAAACATTTATAATGATGCTGTAACTCTTATTGAGCTTTTGGGCTTCGTCTCTTGTTGCAAAGGATTTCACAGGGTATTAACAGCTAGTTGAAACATTTTCCATTTTGTTTTGCAGCATTTTCACCTTCCTGTTTTATTGAAGAAATAAATAAGCATCTGGTTTTCTTTTTATAGCAGATCCAATATTTTTTGTTCCTTTGCCATATTACCTAGCTTCTGTGGGAACAAAATATACTGGGTCTTTTGAGTCTTCCCTAATTTGATTTTTTTTTACTGTTGCTTAATGTTTGCCATATTTTTAAGAGAATCTGCAGAAAATAGGCTTTACATAATGGCATATTTATCAGTTGCAATTCTCTGAACCTTTTGAAATACTTATTTTCCTGCGTTCTAAATCTATTATCTATTAAATATAGATAATATGTTACTACTGCTATATAGCAGGCAATGTTTTTCAGTATAACCAGTAACAAGCGAGGTTGCTTTTATGCCCAAACAGTTCAAGTGGCTCCTTCTACTGTGCTCCCCCTCCTCTGTTTCTCTATTCTGATTTATGAAGCAAAAGAAAATAATGAAAAGGGTGTTTAACAAAACAAAAGACAAGATTTAAAAGTGCTAATAAAAATGTGTTGAATATATTATTCACCATGAATAAGGCAATTAATTCTTCTGACAGTCCTCTTTAGATTGTGTCACTTGCACATTTTGATATAGGATGTGATCAAGACGAGTTTTGAATTGTTTTAATGGTCCATGACAAACCACATGGGTGGTTCAGATTGAAACACTATGCTTTCTTCAAAGGATGTAGGCGTGTGGGTTTCCATGTGAGAGAGGGCACATGGGGGTGACAAGAAATTAAAGCAGCAGGTAGCAGAGGCAGCAATTTCAGATGTATTAAAAGCAGTGTGTCTTCCATCTTCTTTTTTTGCAATTGCTCCTTTTTCAAAGGCAACATGAAGAGCGTTGAAACAGGCTATCCCAGCACTCCATGGTTTCAAGCTCTCATGCTTTTAGGAAGTGTGTATTTTTGATCATTGCCATTAATATTATAACTACTTCAGTTGTTGCTACGTCTAGTGGTCTATATATTTAAATCAGCCGAGCCCTGATTTCAAATTTCAGAAGAAGTGTTTCAAGAGCTGAAATCTATGGGCCGATTCCAGAGACAAGTAACCATGTGTGGTTGGTTCCATGATGGCCTGGTTGAGGCTATCCCACATGGGGAGCTAATTGGGCATAGTGAGTAGTGATGTATGGTCAGAACATCTGTCCCACAGACCGATGTAGTGATGGATTTAAAGAAATGAGCAACCAGCCTGTTTGGGGCTCTGGCCAGCGATTTGCAGTGACAGTTATTTGTGACTGCTCTATCCAAGGGTCAGACAACTGCCTTCCAGCAACAGCTCCAAAGTTCCTCAAATGGGGCAAGGGCTGCTCCTTCCTCGCCTGGCCCTAACAGGGGAGACCCAGCATTTGGTGGCAGTGATTCTGGAGCCACATCCTGGTCTTTAGTTCAGGGCTCTCAAATCAGTCACATGCTGCAACCCCTCCCCCCCTGCCCAGTGATGAAGTAATAAACACAAATATAAATAGTGAAGAAAGCAGACCCTAAGAAAATTGATTCATATGAAATATGGTGTTGGAGGAGAGTCTTACAGATACCATTAGACCACCAAATCTAGACTCAATGAAGCCTGAATTCTCTCTAGAAAATAAGATGACGAAACTGAGGCTATTGTCCTGTGGTCATATCATGAGAAGATAAGGATCACTGGATTACTGGAAGAGACTGTAATGCTAGGAAACATAGAAGACAAGAAAAGAGGAAGGCCCAACATGAGATGGATTGACTCCATATGAAGGAAGCCTGAGCCTTCAGTTTGCAAGACAATGATAGGACTTTTTGGAGGTTATTAACACATAATGCTGCCACAAAGTTAGAAGGAATTTGACAGTACATAACACACATAAACATCAAATGATGAGACATTAGCAATGAGGAGAGGTCCGATAATCTCTGTACATGACAGAGAACTTCTGAGTCAGCAGCGTTTGAGACCTCTCAGGGTCTACAATTTCTGGTGAAAGTACCAAGCAGCTGCTCCTACCCCACCCCACATACATATCAGGTAAAGGTATCCCCTGTGCAAGCACCGAGTCATATCTGACCCTTGGGGTGACGCCCTCTAGCGTTTTAGAATCATAGAATCATAGAGTTGGAAGGGGCCATACAGGCTATCTAGTCCAACCCCCTGCTCAACGCAGGATCAGCCCAAAGCATCCTAAAGCATCCAATAAAAGTGTGTATCCAACCTTTGCTTGAAGACTGCCAGTGAGGGGGAGTTCACCACCTCCTTAGGCAGCCTATTCCACTGCTGAACTACTATGACTGGGAAATTTTTCCCCCTGACATCTAGCCTATATCGTTGTACTTGTAGTTTAAACCCATTACTGCGTGTCCTCTCCTCTGAAGCCAACAGAAACAGCATCCTGCCCTCCTCCAAATGACAACCTTTCTTGGCAGACTCAATACAGGGTTGTTTGCCATTCTCTTCCCCAGTCATTACCGTTTACCCCGAGCAAGCTGGGAACTAATTTTTCCGACCTCGGAAGGATGGAAGACTGAGTCAACCTTGAGCCGGCTGCTCGGATCAAACTTCCAGCCTCATGGTCAGAGCTTCAGACAGCATATCAGCTGCCTTACCACTCTGCGCCACAAGAGGCTCTTTTACATACATATTACACACACCAAAACTACTGTTAGCTATAGTATGGCCAAAGACAGAAACACTTCCCATTCACACATAAAGAAAGGAGGGGTGGTAGCAGTGAATTTTAAAACAAAACCAGCATATATCGAACAGGGGAACGAAATCCTGCCCCACCTTATGTTGGTTGTTCAAAGCAATTTTCATAGCCCTTCTTTCTTCCAGTATCAGTGCTGGAAAGGGAGAAAAATTCTAAAGGAACAAAGATCTAAGGCAGGGATGAGGGAGACAGGAGCTAACTCCCTTCACTCAAGTGCTCTATTTTAACACACACCTCACAGGGGCACTTTAACATCCCGGGAAAGGAAGGGGAAATGCTTTCACATATAATTTCTTATCTCTTTACAAACCTAATTGCTAATGCTTATAAAATTTACAATTGGGACTATATGGAAGCCCCATGCCAAGCAGTAGAAAAGCAACGGATCAGGAAAGAGTTAGGTCATCCCAAAGCTGCTTTTCCTTAAGACTCTGACTTCTGACAAAAAAAAAAAAGTACACATACTGCATTGGGGAGGGTATATATCAAGCCCAGCCCCAAGTATCTGACAGTAAAAATATCCCACAGGTTCCCCCTACCCTTGTGGTATTACAGAAGTCATAATGTTTCACAGTAATTAAATATCCAGAACCTGAAAACACTAGCATGAGGTAGACTGTTTTTTTTAAAGATGTTATTTCTCCCCTTTTGCCTATGGAATAACACATCATTATGGTTGCTTTGTGTCCTGGGCCAACTCCTACTCCCAACTTAGCCCCCCACCCATTGGGCAAGCCATGAACAACCCAATGCCCACAGAGCCCTTATCCAGAGGGGGAGGCAGCAGGGAACTCAGGAGCAGAAACCAGCCATGGGAAATGTAGGGCCAGGGCCTAGCCGAGCAGGCCCCCCTTGTACTGCTAGAGAGCAGAATGGAGATATGGGCAGCCTAGTATTGGCCTTCAGGAGTGAAAACCAGTGGATAAGAAGGACCAAAACAAGAGGAGGTGGGATAAAGTCTACAAGGGAAAGCAAAGATGCCTGCTCTCCTTTTATCACTTCCAGGAAGAAGTGAAGCTGAATTTTGATTGGGCTGGAGTCTAGGGAATGGGGCCAAGATTGAATAAAACAGGTTTCCAAGGCAGGCAAAACTGGGTGGAACACAGTGGGACTGAAAGCCAAGGTGTGCTCACCCAGGGTGATGGGAGAAGGCCAAGGTGCCTGAACCTCCTTTCCTTTTCTGAAGTTAGCAGGGAGTCTAGTCCAAACATCCCCAAGGGGGAGTCTGACAATTTATGAAATTATAGTGTGCTTTTTAAAAAATTGAAACACAGCAAAAACTATGTTTTGAACCTAAACATTAGGCAACTTTGTTAGGCAACTAACAAATTTTCATAAATTTTAAAGGAAAACATAGAATTTCTGCATCCTTGGCACATTTTGGTATTTTGAACTGTATGAATATAGCTCTCAGTGGTGAGGTGACTATTCTCCAAGTTTTCAGAAATATTCTTCAGGTTGTCATGGAGGGCTCTAAATCTGGACAGTGTTTGAAAATGATTCCTTATGTAAAAACAAATCATGAGGGGGAACAACTACCCACAGTGGGGATATTTATAGAAACCTGGGGCAGTTTTTTTTTACCCCAGCTGCTCTTGATTATGAAAAGTAAGCTGTAAGTGGTAACTGACTTTGGTGACTGTAAAATAAAGATTATCAAGAGGGGAAAAATTATCGAGCTACTGCCCTCTGCATTCTGCCAGCAAGTGCAGCTGGGGGGGGGGGATAAATTTACTCCTAGGTTAATTAGCCAGGTCTGGTAGAGGTTTGCTACTCATTTTTGCATGTCATGAACCCTGGCCCTCAGGAGCCTACTTATAAGCATTATTTACTGTATTTACAGACTGCCCTTTTAAACTGAGACTCTGCAGTGATAACAGTCCATACAATGGACATTTATTAAGTACAGTGAAAATTGATACATTTGATGGACACAAATGTAATTTGAGCTTTCATGCTCCCCTTACTCATCCCTGGTCCTCCCTCTTGTGTTATGCAGAGTTAGTTTGAAGACCTTAATGTCTGAGAAGCCTTGAATCAAGGTCAGTCGGTCAGTATGTTTATTCGGTCAATTGACCCATATAAAAATACCTCTGTAGAAACTGCAACAACCAATCACAGAAGTTAATAAATATGATGAAAAAAAAATACAAGCGTATTGCTACATACAAATATTAAGATAATAAAACAATGTTAAAAACAACGCATTATTGGAAACAAATATAATGTTATTGTGGGTGGGGGGTAAAAAGGGTTATAAGATGTAATGAAGAAGGGGGAAGAAAGCTCAGGGAAGTTAACCAAAGGGACAAGGAATCAATACAACTTCTTGAACAGTCCATTAACCCAAGTGATAAGATGGCATTTACCTATTCATTACTATCGTTCGGACATTCTTTTCAATTCTCAGATGCTTTCATAAAAAGTAAAATTGAATCAAGGTCCAATTTGCCAGGATAGCCATATGGGAGAACTGCAAGTCTGCCCCCCCATCCCCTCCCCCCACAAACTGGGATTTTTATCTGGAATTCTATCAAAGTTTAGGATTCCAATTTGGAGTGGAGAACAAATTTCACTTTCCCCAGAATTCTGCATTGGACATCTTAGCAATAGAGTCTCGGTTGAATCAGAAGGATTCATGCTCTGCATGCAAAGGAGAGGAGTGGAACAAACTTAGTTTGTACCCATCTAGGACAAACCTCTGTTTGTCATAACATCTGAATGCAGTCACAGTGTGGTATCTCAGTAAGTAATTTTGGAATACAAAGGAAAAGGTAATTCATTCATTCTATCAGAGGGAGGCAATTAGCTATCAGTTTGATTTAAAAACATTCCTGGCCTTGTATTGATGATGATGATGATGATGATGATGATGATGATGATGATGATGATGATGAGAGAAAGAGAGAGAGAGAGAGAGAGAGAGAGAGAGAGGCTATTTTCTGTACTTCTTGTCTGAGAAACTCGGCTGCTCTTCCACAAGCTTTCAAAGAGGAAGCATATTGGGAAAAAACTAAAGTAGTTAAGTTAATGAGTAAAGCTACAGTATAGAAAACCAGGAGTTGTAATTGGTATTTTGGATAAAAACAAATGTCATTTTCCACTATGTCCACAAGTTGTTCTGTCTGAGGCAGCTGCATTTATTTCACAAAGGTTTCTCTGCTAATTGGACTATAGAAAATAGATATTTGTGGATTTGATTTAAAATGTCACAAAACTAGCCAAAAGGTTTTTTGATCATAATTAACATAAATAATATATACTAGCCTATGAAATAACCATATAAAAACAGTCTCCTGTTGAAATTAGCTTTTTTGCTGGAACTGAATGAAAATGTTGGCCTTTCCCCCTTCAGATTGGAGGGAGGGGGAAAGAGATTTAAATGGCATGTTTACAGGGAGATCTCTGTTACATGCATTATTCTAACTTACCCCACCGCAAAATGTACAGAACAGGGCTTTGTCTAGGGTCGATGCCCACACCCACACACTTCCTTCCAAAGCACAGGCAGCTACTGGGACATTCACGCTGCAACTGGGCTGGAGCCTTGTCTGGGATGCTCACACCAGTGAGCTGCTGGGGATATCAGCAGTTGTGGCCAAGGGACGAGGAGTGCTGGCCAAACCTACCACAAAGCCAGGCAGCCAAGGGAGATCTGGGGACATGGTGGCTGTTGTGTATGTGGATCTACCGAGGACTGAGCTTGAGGTCTGAGGCAGGATCGAAGCAGATGCATAACTGACCAATGTGCAGCAAGAATCCCATCTGCTGGATCCAGTTGGTTTAAATCAATCAAATATGATCTAGCTTATTGTGCACACTGGCAGGAAGTTCTGTTGCCTGCTGTATGTATGTATGTATGTATGTATGTATGTATGTATGTATGTATGTATGTATGTATGTATGTATGTATGTATGTATGTATGTATGTATGTATGTACAGGGTTAGTCTGGGGCAGGGTTAGTCTTATTGTTGCCTGCTGCAACTTGTACCCATGCTGAAATCACAATAAAGAGCTGTTCGCATGAACAGTAGTCCTGGCGTTTCTTCCATGATCCCACAGTTATAACAGTTGCACTGGAGCAGCTTTTGGGAGAAAAATAGCTAGGCCTTGCATGCATGCAGACAGACTCAGCATAGGACTCTTGGCACAGGATGTTGCAATAGGAATGGCGAGGGAAGATGTGAGCAATGGTAGCTTCCTTAGCTTTGCATGGGCTGAAATCATGGCCCTTTGAAGAGATCCAGGGAGGTCAGGAAGTAGAGACCTGGGTAGAAACCCCATTGGCCCTGATCCTGTCACTCTTTACTACCCTACCAGTGATGTAAACTTCAGGAGGGCTGAGGGGATTGAGATCCCCCAGGTTTGGGCTCAACCCTCCCCTGGACAAGTAGTGCCTAGTCATATTGACAAAATCATATGAAGGAGTCAATTACACTGGCAGCTGAGGCACAGGATTGTCCTAACCTCCTGCTGTATCCATAGGCAAAAGCAGCAAAACTCCCACTCTTCAGAAAATAAAACTCTCTACATTTGCTATAACTTCAACTCAGAGGAAACAGGGGAAAGGAATCTATTTTGGACTGTGTGGCATAGTTGATTGGTTGGTTTGTGGAGAGAGTCAAACCTTCCAACAAGGATGAAGCAAGGGTATCTTGGGTGATCTAGACGCGGGGGGAGTAAGTGTCTATCTTATTTTACTTTTCAGTTATTCAGTTGTGTTGTCATTACACGGCAGTTTTGAAATGGGAAAAGGCAGTGCCTGCCTATATTTCCTTGTTGAAATAGGTATGTTTGCTTGCTTGCTTGCCACTGCTCTTGCTTTTGCTGTGGGATGGGTCTATAGGTTCTTGAATGAGAACAGTATTTTTCCCCCATAGGCTTCAGCCTAAGTCAGACTCATGGTGGCTAACAACAGGGTGTCAAATACATTAGGTAAGGTAAAGGTAAAGGTATCCCCTGTGCAAGCACCGAGTCATGTCTGACCCTTGGGGTGACGCCATCCAGCGTTTTCATGGCAGACTCAATACGGGGTGGTTTGCCAGTGCCTTCCCCAGTCATTACCGTTTACCCCCCAGCAAGCTGGGTACTCATTTTACCGACCTGGGAAGGATGGAAGGCTGAGTCAACCTTGAGCCGGCTGCTGGGATTGAACTCCCAACCTCATGGGCAAAGCTTTCAGACAGCTGACTTACCACTCTGCGCCACAAGAGGCTCTTATACATTAGGTACAAATTAAATAAAAGCACAATAAAATCTCTAACACCCAGCCCCCAAATACATATGACGGCTTTCTGTTCTATATGGGGCTAGCAGCAGGGCTTTCCTGCAATTTTCAGTTCGTTTTAAAATGGTGAGAACTCTCTGCCGAATGAGAACAGGGGCCTGCAGGACCTTAAGCTGATCTGTTTTGCCTGTGGTTGAGGACAACTGAATTTAGCTGACCTCCCTATCTTTTGCAATGCATTTGCACTATTAGATCACCATTCTGCCTACTCCCTTTCTGTTAGATATTAATTGAGGTGTCAGGGTAAACTGGTCGCAATCTTGTGTTGATTTTATCCTGATGTAGCCTGCCTTGAACCTACAGGGAAGGGCCGGCTACAAGTCCATAAATAAAGTGCAACTTAGTGAATCCCAAAAAGTGGATTCACCAACCTAAAAAGCACTTTCCCCCAGCGGACAACCAGCACACTACATGCCAAAGAAATGTATGGAGGCGAAGAAGCGCTATCTCCGCCTCCAATGTCCCGCCCTTGCACCCGCCTCCCTCTACGTTCTTCAAGGGATGGGATTTTTTTTTTAACGAACTGCCTGGAGCAACAAATAGGCGTATAAGTGTGTAGGTAAAGACCCAAATAATTTTTCCCAAATTTTTCCCCAAAGTTGTCAAACAAAGCATGCCTCTCTAAAATCCCCCCCCCCCAAAAATCATGAATGAGAATAATTTTTTAAAGATTCAAGACTCATAATTCCATAAGGGGTGGAGAGTCACAGATAAACTGCGTTGATCTCTTCCGTCATTTCCAGCAGCATTTGTTGAGGGTCAGAAGCGCAAAAAGACAGCAGACTACAGTGAGATGGCAAGAAGGTGAGGAATGGCCGGAGGCACGTTAATATTTAGCACTACACCATTCAGCTGGCTTAATGCTATTTTTTTGCAATGTGCGGAAATGCCCTCAGTTTCCATCTCCTAAGGATTTCTACAGGAAAATCTTTTAGGAAATAACTGATAATATCTACAGCAGTTTACACAGTTGGTTATCCTCAGATGTGCCCCAACACATGCACAAAATTGAAGAGTTTGCTATAGGAGAGGATGATAGTACATACATTCTAAACTTGTACAAAACTGACTGGGATGCTATCAGACTACAGCTTCATAAGGGCGTTTTTGGATATTGCAGTGCAGTAGAAAGTTAAACTTTCCATGCTTTGTGATTGATCTACTCAGTGAAGAACAAGGAAAATGTCTGGGCAAGCTAATATCAGAATTAGCTAAATTTATCAGAATAGGGATTACTATACCTGTTTCCCCCTGCACCTCAGAAAGATCATTTTCATGCCTTCATAAACAAAAACCTTTCTAAGGTCAAGCATGAGATAGGCAAGGCTCAAGTGTTTCTTCTTCATGGGCATGAACAGATCTCTCAGGAAACAGATCTTAATGTTAACTAATAACTAATGAGTTCATTCAAAAACCTCAATCAGAACCAACACATTCAGTGTCATTTAAGTACATATTTATAAAACTGTAACATTTTGATAAGTGAGTTGTGCTTAGAGAATATGGCAGGAGAGGATGCTTGTGACAAAGAAAATAGGGGATTAGGATAATATTTGATTGTACTATAATTTTTTTTAAATGTAAGTAAATAGTTTGTGTTGTTAATTAGAAGTGAAAATTGTATTTTAGCTATCTGAACATCGTTTCTTGTAGATTATGTTGTTACTAGAAAGAAAGCCCATTTTATAAGCAAATAAAATGGGCGCTAGGAAAGAAAGTTTGGCAGGGAAGCCCTCCGAGGGCAAAGGCTTCCTGTCGGCTCATAGCGGGGCCTTCTGGGCTCCCCCCACCGGCGATTGTACTGGGGCCAGGAAGAAGGGGGACGGCGGTGAGTGCAGGAGAGAATGCGGGTAGCGAGGTAAGTCCCGGGTTGCAGGGCTTAGTCGGGGCATTGTGGGTGCGTGGAGTCGTGGGGCTTTGGTGGGGCAGGGAGGCGTGGCCGCGTGTCGGTGCGTTGGCGGGGTTAGGAGGCAATGGCATCTTGGATCGTGGCATACCTGGCTCTGCGTGGCGAGAGCTCCGGTGGCAGCAGTTCCCCATTGGCTGAGGGAGGTTGCTGCTCCTGCCGGGCGTGGTGTGTGGTGGCAACGGTCTGGTGGAGCCACTGGCAGCAGCGTGGGGCATTGTCTTGATGCGGCCTGGGCGGGCGACGGTGAGGGCGAGTGGAGGGCCGGTCGCGGCGACGGGTAGCGGCGCGGGGCACTCCCAGCCGCGTGGGCCGGTAGGAAGGCATCAGGTTGGTTGCGCCGCTGACAGGGAGCGATTTAATGGCAGCGGCGTCTGGGAAGTGGGCGAACTGGGAGGGGGATGGATCGGGAAGCGCTTTGCGCCTCCCGCGTTGTCAGGCCGGTAGGAGAAGGCAGCCACAGAAGTAGGCCCCTCAGCAATGGCAACGGTCCCTGGGGGTGGGAAAGGAGCAGGGATGCCGAGTCTTCGACGCAGCGTCCCTGCTCCTTTCTAAAGATGGAGTGGCGGGGCCGGAGGACTTTCTCTGCGGGCTGCCTGCGCGATTTGCGAGGCAAGTCCCCATTGGCGGCTTGGCCCTGGATGGACACTCGGACAGCCTAATCAGGAGGCGCTTTGTGCCTCCTGATTGGGCCCTCTGAGTTTTTATCCCGGACAGGGCCCGCCCTAACTCCTCCCCAACAGCCCTTACTCCTTTATTTAATCCACTCCGCAGAAATTAGCTATGCACAAGAATGCAGTCATTTCACATAAACTAATTTGTGATTTTAATAATTTGTTCTAAATGTTTGTTTTTAAGGTGGAATTTTTAAGCAGTGTGCTAAGAAAGCAAGGTATATAAAATCCTAGGTGGCATAACTGTGGGCTTTATTTGGAATCATGAGTATGGACTTCTGAAGTCCCTCAAAATGTGCTTATACTCACAGGATATGATATTCTAACAGGATATGTTAGAAGATAGCTAATAGTACTCTGAACTCTGTACATTTCCCCCTCTCTAAATCCGCATGGTCCAACCTCCATAGGCTCCTCTCGCTGATATCACTAGGTTCTCCCTATGATGCCACTGGACCCATAGCCTAGCTTCAGCCCCTAGGAAACTGGAAAATATATCCCCTTGTGCCCTACATGTTACTTACAGTGTTCCCCATAATTTTGCTAGGGGCAACAAGTGCGGGAAGTTTTGACCTCTGTATCTTGTGGCATCTGTGCTGGAAACCTTAGTTTAAGTGGGTCCATTGCCCACTTCCTCTTTCTTCCAGAAGAGAAGGATCTCTGCTAATGAGGAGGAAGTAATCCTCCATTAGGCTCTCTCTCTCAGCTCTCTCCATCTGCTGATGTGGGGGCATGTAGTCCTGCCTGCAACCTAGGCATAGAGGTTTCCTTTGTAACTGCTGCTGTAACAAGCAGTTGTGAAAGGATCTTTATAGTCATTTTACAAATAATGAACTATAATTGGACTGGGATCTACAGGGTCATTCATCTGTGCATGGTTTTCAGTTCATATACAGAGCTTTTCAATTGTTTGTTTCCTACTTCAGTCTACTGCTCTCCCAAGAAAATGGCCCCTAAAGGAAACGGGTCTCTTTGAAGTGGAAAAATATGGCTAGTAGTAATTTTTAAAATGTGAGCACCCCTTACGCATGGTTGTTGTCCCCCTTCTCTGCCATTATGCCTTCTGCGTTGGGGCTCCTGTGGCCTCACAACAGGGGACAGTGGGACACAGACTGAGCACTGCACGTTCTTCCTTTCCTCCCTCTCTGGCACTGTGCTGCTTCCTTCCTCCCTGGCTTGTCTGTGAAGCCTGCCTTTTATTTCCCCATCTAGTCTTACTACTGCCTTCCCTGTTCTTGAGGACAAATATCCACCCCTCCCCATCCACCCAATGGCCCCTAGACTTGGGCTGGGCCTGGCCTGGTCTTTTTTTCTGGTCCAAATGTCATCTGCTGTCAGACTCCTATACAGGGCTGTCTTAACAGTGGTATTAGGCCCCTGGGCAAACCAGTGTGCTGGGGCCCCTATGACAACCACACACAAGAATAAAAAGTAAATGGTTGATAATATTAAGTATATATTTATTTTATTAGCACTTCAACAAAACTGGTGTTAAAACATTAAAAACATGCTGTACAGCAGCAACTAATCAACACAATAAACATTTGAACAATACATAAGGCTTGTAAAACTCAGTAAACCACACAGATTAGATTGCACATCATGAAATTATGACGAACTTCTTATAACAAGCATTTGTGGCATTTCTTTTCACATAATTGCTTTATTATTGGCTTGAAGTCAGTGGTCGTCAGGATGTCATTTTCTATGCACATGAGTGAAAGCATAGATGCTGCCCCATTGTGCTGCGAAGCAGATTTTGTATAGATTTAACTCTCGAAAAAGAACATTCTCTTGTATGGTTGGTTACCATCAAGCACATGAACACTCTGAGTGCAATTTCAACATTTGGGAATACAGATTTCTTTTCTGTACTTTTCTGTATAGTGCAGGGAGAGTCTCACAATTTTCATCAAGAGCCATGTAGTGCTTGAGATGCTCACATTCATTTAAAAGGTCATCATAATTCAGGCCTTTGTGATATTAGCCAGATGTTCACACTTTTTCTTTAGTGCATCAGAAGCCATGGTTTTCAATTAGTTGAAGAAAGAAAACAGATTTCCAATCTGTGAATAAGCCTCTGCACCTTTTGCCAGTTCAAAGATTAGTGTCCAGAATAGGGAGGAAAGTTTCCACCTTGAACTTTTCGTTTTTACTGAGAAGTACTTCATCTGCTGATCTATATCTACTGAGGAGCACACTTCATTTTCATTCCCGCTTTCTCCCATCACTGTAATCTGTATCTGGGCACATACTCCTGGCTTTGAATTCATGTTCATTAAATTTGTCTGTAGTTTCCTGAAGACAAGTTTTCATAAACTGAAGAAGTTTCATGGCAACAAGGATGTTCACACCCTTTGATTGCAGAACCTTGCTTGTTTTTTTCATTCTTTCTAGTATGTCATTCCAAAGAATTGTGAGAAATATTTTCTCAAAGCCCCCATACAGAGCATGAACAACATCAAAATGTGCTGACCATCGTGTGTCAGATAGATGACTGCCAATTGGCCTGGCTGATTCCCACCCTACTGATAAGGAAGCAACTGCGAGCCGCGCAAAGCGCGGCTCGCAGTTGCTCCCTTGCTGGCGGCCTGACGCGACGGAGGCGCCTCCAACGCATCAGGCCGGCGGCAGGGCTCCCTCTCGCCGCATCAAGCCGCAGCACAAGGGAGCCCCCGGCATCGGACTACACGCCGCCTCCATCAAGAAAATGGCTGCCAGCCAGAATACGCCGCGAGGGAGCCTGCCCGCTCACCGGTAAGCCACCTTTTACTCTGCCCCAGCCTGCTAGCGCCCATTGTATTTCAGATACAATGGGCTTTTTTACTAGTTGAATAATAATTTGACTTTTCTACTTCTTCAAGAATAGTGCAAAGAACCTGTTGTCCCATTAATTCAATAAATTCCTCACAAATATTTGCAGATAAATATAATGTTCCCTTTTCCAGGATTTCTATACATTTTGAGATGTTCTTTTAAGAATGAGTCAAATTCACTCAGCAGCTCCAGTATATCTAAACAGTTGCCATTCTTTGCTGGCCAATAATCTGATTTTCTTCACGAAATGGCAAACCTCTGGAGGCAAGAAAGCGAATTACAGAAAACACACGTGTCATTCCTGCTCTGAGAACCCACTACAAATCCAGTAATCTATTGTGTTAGTATCATTAATGTTCCTTCGCCCTGGATTTATGTCTTGGATTGCTTGACTGTTACAGATTTGAGTATTTCCTCTTGTAAAATGTCACCACCAGCAGCATTAGGCAATGATGGTATATCTGCTGAAACTGAATGATTGCTAGCAGGAATGGATACAGATATGGATGCTATATTTGAAAAAACAGTACTAGTGGCTGACATAGCAGGAGTGGATGCTCATGTGGATGCTATATTTGAAGGAATGGGATGAGTGGCTGTCGTTGCACCTGTGTTGAGCCACAATGTTAATTTTGGAAGTTTTCCTATTTTCTCCTCCTCCTCTGCACCTCTTACTCTTCTGTGCTCCATTCGAAACATTATTTTTCATTTCTGCTGAAAGGGTTATTCACCTGAAAATATATATCTTAAATATTTAGTATTTAGTCCCACACCACTATCAATACCTGGTTAATGTTTGTAATGTCAACTTTGTTTAAATGATGTAATGCAGGGGTAGTCAACCTGTGGTCCTCCAGATGTCCATGGACTACAATTCCCATGAGCCCCTGCCAACGTTTGCTGGCAGGGGCTCATGGGAATTGTAGTCCATGGACATCTGGAGGACCACAGGTTGACTATCCCTGATATAACGTATACGCTAAATTAAGTTATACAGCACGAGATCCTTATACATAGGCCTACATGCAAGTAAGGAGGTGGCAATGTGGCAGAGGTGACTGCAATACTGACCCAGGGATACTAAATCAGAGACAAATCACAATGTTCATTTGTAACATAATAACAGTGTAGTTGTATTTGTTTATGGCAAGTGACTTAATGTACACAGATTAGCATGGGGCCCCCAGCCAAGTGCCCATCTGGCCCATGTGTTAATACAGTGGATTCTTTTGTCTGTCTTCGGCAGGCAGCTTGTTCTCTGGTGCCTTTCCTTTCCTCCAATTTCCATGGAACAGTTAGGTATCCCATCTCCAGGGCCTGTGTGTATGTGTGTGGGGAGTGTCTGGGTGTGGGCTCATGTCCAGCACCTGAACTCAACATAAAATGGAGGCAGAACTCAAAAGATACAGAAAGAGTTCCAATCCCTTTCCAGAATATATGTAGTGCCTGATGCATTTTGAATGTACCATAACTCTTTATCAGGGGTAGTAGTTGCTTAAGTCTTTTTGTATCCTGCATAGGAATTTTTCTCCTTCAAGTAGTGGTTGTAGAGTGGATCAATAAATAGGAAATGTAATACCTTTTGAAGTTTGATTTGCCCTATTCAGTTACGTATCCAGGGCAGTACTCCATCTGGCATGAAGGGAAGATGATCATGTGTAGAGCTGCTTTACATATCTGTACAACAGCTAAGTTCAAGTGCAGTAGCACATTAGAGACCAACAAGCTTTTCAGGGGTCAAGTTTTTGATAGTCAAAGCTCTTTTAGTCATATACAAACATCTATGTTGATGTCCAAGATAGAAATGTACTTTCTTCTAGCTGTTCTAGTGCAGGCCAACACAGCTACCCTCTGAAACAGCTGAACAAATCTCTTTGGATCCGAGACATGATCCTTTCACCATCCACACAGCCTGCTGTATGAATATTCATACAGTTCTGCTGATCTTGTGGTGCTAACAGTTATCTCACAGTAGGCTCTTGAAGTTTCTGTGGAATTATGCTAAGTGTGAAATAGTCTTTTCATCTGCTACAGTTAGCAGACAGAATTAGAATCAACCAAGTACCTTTCTAATGGAATTCTTGTGCTCATGCTTAACCATCACAATTCCTGGTGCAGTAGCTGCTCGGCAGTCATGTAACAAAGAGCCCTTTAGCATTATTTAAATAGCCTCCTTTTATTTGCCTCAGAAGATGGAACCTCCTGTACTGTAAACGTTATACAAGATGGCAATTCACTCTGGAGACCAGAGTTTTCACACAAATGTTATGCTTCATGTTGATTTAATATGGATACCATGAGAGAAGTCCTATACTGAGTTGCCCTGAGTTCTATTAGAAACAAAGATTTTCACAGATCACTTGGGCTCTAGACATATTTGGCATAAAGTTGGAGAACAATATGTAAGTCAGAGTTTATCAGCAAAATTGGCAAAATATTGGTGTATCCTGCAGTGTGTGGCAAGTGGTTGGCCAGGAATAGGTGTCCACTGCATAGGAGACAATAGGAAGTGGAATGCTACTGGCAAGGAGAGACTGACATCTTATGACTGGGGCAGAGTCTGCACTTACTTTGTTTATTCCATTGTCAATTCTGTTGAATTCAGATCAATTTGAACTCGAGTCTTCCTCTCCACCCCCTCCCCATTGAAACAGGAAAGTGTTCTGCACGTGGTTAGGGAGGCTCAGAAGAGGGGGGAGGAGGCAAATGGAGACTCTTTCTTTGTTTTCTTGAAGGGGGGAAGAGGATCCAAGAAGTCAGAGGAGGGAGGAAAAAATCCTTTCTTTTCTTGAAGGGGGGGGGAGGATTGAAGAAGGCAGAAAAAAAAATCCAAGACCAACAGAAGTTGAGAGAACTTAGGGGCTTCTCCTTTAAGGCAAGTTTGTCACATGACCACCTGTAGCCAATCACGGGTTCTCTACCACGGAGGAGAGCCCAGATTCAAAACAATGCGATTTTTAAATATATTGAGGATTAAAAGCACTCTAAGATATCGCACAATAAAGGTAGGGTCACTCCAGATCAATCCTTCTTGCTGCAGAAGGAAAATTTAAATCACCCCAAATCAAAACGGAAATCGCATTCTGTGTAGAGGGCAGGGACTGAATCGACCTGGGATTGGAATAAAATCTCTGTGCAGTTTACACCCGGGAGTGCTGGTCCTGTTGACACTGGGTGTGAACTGTTTTGCACAGTTGACTGAGGAATAATAGAGCTCCAGCTAATGGCCCTTCCATAGTGGCTGCAAAATCTGAGGGGAAGCCTGTGGGGAAGAAAGACTTAAAATTCTTATACAAAGGACTCCAATCCCCCATAATAATTTCTTATTCCTTGGAACCTCTGCTAGAAATGCCAGAAAAAGAAAGCTCCTGTAATAGCACATTTATAGTGCAAGTTTATATTTATAATCCCTTTCTAAAGGATGCCTATTTTGTGGTTTTCTGTTCCTTATTTTAGGTCTTAGAAAGGGCATCTTTAGAAAGCTCTAGCTGAAGATTTTCCTCCCATATAAGCAATATTATAGAAATTAAACTTGAATTCCATCACCTCCAATAACTTGAATGAGTCACTTCTAGTTTTACAAATAATTTACCACTGGTTATCAGCCCTGACATTGCAAACATGCAGCAAGAAGCACAGTAACTTATAGTGGAAAGAAATGTTATCCTGTATGCTGACAATTCCTTCCCTTTTAACTGATGAATGGTGTGTGTGTATATGTGTGCATGCACATACACACACACACACACCAAGAACAACTACCATACCAGCTTTAACACTGAGCAAAGTCTAGATTATTCAAGAACATCTCATGTTCTTATCAGAGCAGCACAGACACTGCTGACACCAGTCATGGCTCAGGCTCTCATCTTAGAGTCAACAGCAGAGCTCTACCAATTTACTAGGCAGCAAAGCTGAAACACTGCTTGGGGAAAGCAGAAGTTCTTAGTACTGTGTGGCATTCAAGCTAGCAAAAAAACATCAAAGTTGATAAGACATATCATCCAAGGGAGGCCTTTTAAAAGATGTTGGTAGCTGCAGGAGGCAGCTTATGTTCCTGTCTTGCAGGCTTCTTTGCATATATGCGATGAAAGAGAAAGAATTCCTGATGTTTGGTTTGCCCCCGTAATGAAGCAGTGTAGTTGGCCTGTAATTGTTGGAAATGTCACATTTAGAACCTCTGCAATAGGCTGAAAATTGTACCACTTCTGCTTAAATATTCCCATGTGTTAGGCCAAATAAATCACACAGACTTCAGGAAGAAAGAAAGACCTTAACGTACATAGATAGGAAGAAGATAAGTCCTCATGAGAAGGGCTGAATAATACATCCAGAACTGTTTGATTTAATTCTTCTAGTTTACATACGTCACCATTTTGTCTTTACCAGAGGCAGTCTCCTAGGCATAATGTGCCTAATGTGTATAATGTGCCTTATATATATTGCACTTCCGCCTGTCAATCAATTCACGCAACGAATCCCCTTCCCCCATTGACTAAAATGGGAATTTTGGCCTTTCTGCCTTGCCTGGGGCCTGAGGATGGGTGGGGGTTTAAGATACAACCTCCGAAATTTCAGGGTAGCTCCGGGAGGCTCTTCCCTGATTCCCCTCCAAATTTCAATTATTGGTCCAAGGGATCTATGTCTAGGGGCTTCCAAAGAGGGTACCCCTATCCATTATATCCTATGGCAGTGGTCCCCAAACACCGGGCTGCAGCCCGATGCCAGGCCGCGAAGGCCCTGGCACTGGGCCGCAGCTCCCTCTCCCCGCTCCCCCTGCAGTAAGAAACTTCCCAGGCCGCAAGCTTGCAGCCCGGCAAGCTTCTTACTGTGGGAAGGGGGGGAGAGGGAAGCAGGGCCACGCATGCGCGCACGCCTTGCGCAGCCAAAAACTCGCATGCACATGCGCGGCCGCACATGTGCGGCATGCATGGCTGGGCGATCGCCCTCCCCTCTGCCACCGGTCCCCAGCCTGAAAAAGGTTGGGGACCACTATCCTATGGGACGGACTGTCCATTGGATATAATGGAGGGATGGGGGCACCCTCTTAGGTCACCCTCACTTGAATAATTTGTTCAAGTTACTAGCACAAAATAATTTGTTCAAGTTACTAGCACAAAATAATTTGTTCAAGTTACTAGCACAAAATAATTTGTTCAAGTTACTAGCACAAAATTAAGTTTAAATGTAATTGACAAAAATTAATCAAATAACTTTTATTTGAAATAAATACAGAATTATCCTGCATATTGTAGAAGAATTCCAACTCTCAGCAGTAGGGAAAAATATAGTACTTTGAGATAGCCCCACTAGTCTTTTGCAGCTTTGGTATATACTGATGATGACACTGCAGCATGGCAAAGATTGGCATGATGTGGTGCTTAAGTAAAGACCTCTATAGGCACAGTGATTCTGTCACAATTTATCATTTGTTACCTGCTGGCAGTGGCAAATTTTATCAACGCTTGAATGTCCTAAACAAGTGATCAGCACAAAGTCAGTTCTAGCCATCTGGCTATGACTGTGCACCGGGTTTCTGATCCAGCACCCATAATCACCAATGTTGGATGCAGTCATTCAGCTCCAGGAACCAATGGAACACATATTTGCATGTATAATTCTCTATCCAGAAATTGATATGATTTTGGAAGTCCACTTATCTGTATTGCCTCTGCAGGACTTGGGTGAAAATTTATAGTTATTGTTGTCTAAAAGTAAAGGTAAAGGTATCCCCTATGCAAGCACCGAGTCTTGTTTGACCCTTGGGGTGATGTCCTCCGGCGTTTTCACGGCAGACTCAATATAGGGTGGCTTGCCAGTGCCTTCCACAGTCATTACTGTTTAACCCCCAGCAAGCTGGGTACTCATTTTACTGACCTCGGAAGGATGGAAGGCTGAGTCAACCTTGAGCCTGCTGCTGGGATTAAACTCCCAGCCTCATGGGCAAAGCTTTCAGACTGCATGTCTGCTGCCTTACCACTCTGCGCCACAAGAGGCTCTTTGTCTAGATACCTATATATATAACACTAGATTCAAAGCCCATTCATCAGAACGGGCTTTGAAAGGCCCCCCCCCGCCATGGCCTCCTCCCTCCCTCCTGGTCGTGAGGCCATGGGTGTGCTTCTAGGCCCGAGGGGAAGGCCTCCTTCCCCCCCCGCCCGCATTGCGACCTACTCCCTCCCCCACCTGCGTTGCGGCCTTCCCCTTCTCCCCTGGCCATGTCGTGGCCTTCCCCCTGGGCCCAGAAGCACACAGGTCGCGGGTTTGCTTCTGGGCCTGGGGGGAAGGCCTCCTTCCTGCCTCCCACTCCCTCCCAGCCGCAGTCTCCTTCTATACTCTCGCTCCCCCAGAGGCTGCAAACAGGCTCGGGTGAGGGCCCAATCAGAAGGCGCTTCATGTTTTCCGATTGGGCCCTCATCTGGACAGGCCCTGCCCACTCTCTGCCCACTTAGGCCTTAGCCTTTTATTAAACAGTGGCCCGCTGTTAAAGATGTGTCCTAGATTCTTCAGCTTTGATTTACATTGTAAAAGCCAAGGCATTTTCTGTTCATGTTTTGGGAAGACTGCTGCAATTTAGGAAAGGGAATAAAATTATATCTTATTGTTCTGGTGTCTCAGGATTTCAAAACAGTTTTGCAGAAAGTAATTCCATTGTCAATAATGTCATTGCAGATTTTTAAAAATATCATTTGCTGCAAAACTGTTCACAGATTTTAGATTGCATAAACCTGTTTGTATATTAATTGAATGTCTACACCCTTGAATCTTTGTTGTCCTTGTAGTTAGTTTGTTTCTCAGTATTCATGCACAATGGTTGCAGCTATATTTCAGGGCCTCACCTTGAAGCAGATTTATTTCCTACTTCTTTGAGCCAGAAATTTCAGGGTTTGAAGTATACCTGCAAAACATGTGCTTCTGACTCAATACGGGGCTCATAGATCTCTTTTGAAGCATGCTGTACTGTGGTAGATCATCTCCCAAATCCCATTTATGTGTTATATGCCATCAAGTTGCTTCCAGTTTATAGTGACCCTATGAATCAAGGACCTTTAAAAAGTCCTATCATTAACAGCCTTGCTCAGGTCTTATAAACCATGGATTCCTTTACTGAGTCAGTCCATCTCATGTTGGGTTTTCCTCTTTTCCTACGGTCTTCAGCCTTTCCTAGCATAATTATATTTTACGGTGAGTCTTGGGCTGGGCCTGGCCTGGTCATGATATGACCAAAATATAATAGCCTCAGTTTAGTCATCTAAGCTCATAGGGAGATTTCAGACTTAATTTGATCTAGAATCCATTTATTTGCCTTTTTGGTGGTCCATGGTATCTGTAAAGTTCCTCCAACACCGTGTTTCGAATGAATCTATTTCAGGTTTTCACTATTTTCTGTCAGCAATGTGGTATCATCTGCATATCTCAAATTGTTAAATTGAGTAAATAAATAAATAAACATCCCTTATAGTTTTTACTCCACCTTCATATATATATTTCCTTATGATATGTTCTTCATCTAGGGAGCTAGGGGGATAGTATACATCCTTGTCTGACACCTTTCCCAATAGGAAACTATTGTGTTCCATCATATTCTGTCCTAAAGAGAGCCAGCTTGGTGTAGTGGTTAAGAGCAGTGTAGTCTGGAGAACCAAGTTTGATTCCCCATTCCTGTAGTGCAGCCAGCTGGGTGACCTTGGGCCAGTTAGTTCTCTCAGAGCATTCTCAGCCCCACCTACTTCACAGGGTGTTTGTTGAGGGGAGAGAAGGGTAGGCGATTGTAAGCCACTTTGAAACTCCTTTGAGTAGCAAAAAAAAGGGGGAACAAAAAAAGACAGCTCTTTTATTTTCTAAATATTCTCTTATCCAGAGCACAGGTTGTGCATTAAAATGGGCATATGTTGTGGCACACCCATTTCTTTTAAACCAATTCCTGGTACATTGACATTTTGGATAAACTTTATGAAAGCCTAAGTAAGCTTTTATAGGCTTTTCTCCCCTGATGTTATGTCTCTCGTTTTGCTCTTTAGTCACCTTTAACTATCCTCATCCTTGCCTTTGGCCCATTCTGGATGGCGGCAGCCACACTGGGCCGCCACCGGTTCTTTGCAACAGGCCCCATTTTGTCCTAGATTTCTGCCTTCAGATGAGGCAGCTGGGGCAAAAAGTTTCTGCCATGTGGGGGGTGGTTGGCAGGGACCGTTTTTTTTCTGTTTAGGTACTCATTAGCAATACCACGTTCCTAAACAGAAAAAAAATGCCTCAGGTGGCTTGGTGGCACTGCACAGCACCACAGAGCTACCTAGGGCATCTTGTGTCCCTCTTTGGACACCATAGTCAGCCAAGGGTGGGAGGAGGAGCCGTGTCTGGATGATCCGTCTCTTCCCTGCCAGACAGGCCTGGGTGTAAACCGCACAGAGCTTTTATTCCAATCCCAGGTCGACTCAGTCCCTGCCGTCTATGCAGAATGAGATTTCCGTTTTGATTTTGGGCAATTTAAATTTTCCTTCTGCAGCAAGAAGGATTGATCCAGAGTGACCCTACCTTTAGTGTGCGATATCTTAGAGTGCTTTTAATCCTCAATATATTAAGATTCGGACTGAGAAAGCAGGCTGTTTTGAATCAGGGCTCTCTTCCGTGATAGAGACGCCCTGATTGGCCAAAGGTGGCCATGTGACAAGCTTGCCTTAAAGGAGAAGCCCCTAATTTCTCTCAATTTCTGTCAGTCTTGGATTTGTTCTCCCTCCTCTGCCTTCTTCAATCCTCTACCCCCCCTCCAAGAAAAGAAAGAGGCTCCCTGCTTGGCTCCTCTCCCCCCCTTCAAGAAAAGAAAGAAAGAGACTTGGTTCCCCCCCCCCTTCTGAACTACCCTAACCATGTGCAGAACACTTTCTGTTTCAAGGGGGGGGGGAGAGGAAGACCCGAGTTCAAATCGATCTGAATTCAACAGGATTGACAATGGAATATGCAAAGTAAGTGCAGACTCTGCCCTTGACCGACATTGACCCTGATAGCATTAGCGACAGGGAAAGGACCCTTTGTTGCAGGGCAGGGCAGGGCCAGGGCTGGGCCGGCACTGACGTAATCTGGAAACGAGGATTAGCCCCACTGCCAGACAGGCGCTGGCCTGACCTTTTCCCCTTGTGCAGAAAAAGTCTTTGTGTAACTTTCCCCCTTGCTTTATACCTATGGACTTCAGAAGCAAAAAAGCTGTGTAGAGCTGACAGAATCCAAAGGAGTATTCGTTCTTGGTTTGAGCTGCTTGCCTTACTGGTTTACATTTTGTTTAAATGTCCAGACCTTATTATAACAGCAAAGCTTGTGAAGCTGCCCTCAGAAGCATATGCATTGTCCCTGTTTGTCACCTAGGTAACCACAAAAGAAAAGAGGTCAGTCTACTTTAAAGAGGTGTTAGATAAAATAATTATTTGCTTGCATTATTAATTCAAATTCTAAACTGTGTTATTAAACTGAATTTTCTGTAGATTCATGAGTATGGCATCCTGCATTCCTTCCCAAGTCATGCCTTATTTATTGTCTCTAATCCCTTAGCTTTTTCCTATTAAAGGGCAAGACTCCTGGGGATTTTGATTCTTTCTCTTCCTTCAACTTCTGCATCTTGATGCCATCTTAAAAGATGCCTGTGGCTAAAGTTGGTCCAAGCTGATGTAGTCAGCTGAGGGAACATTTGTTCATTTTCATATCAGACTCATTGATGTCTTAGGGTGCAGTCTGAATGAGGCTTAAATCCCATTGAACGACAGGAAACTAACTTCTGAACAGACCTGTTGAGAATTAATGTGTAGGTACCTTCTACTTTTACATCCTCTGTTTTTACCCAGATTTTGAAATAACCTTCATTCCCTTTATGTTGTGGCTGTCATGTGATTCTGATAACCTCTAAGTAATACTATGTAGCCCTCAGAACCTACCCATGATTAAATGCCTTGAGCTGCTAATACCAGATGCCTTGGTTTTTATAAGAGAAGTTGAGATACTGTTGTTGTCTAGAAAAGTACTGGAAGATTATTAGGGGCTTTGGTGGTTTTTTAAAAAGATTTTTAAGGACAGCAGATGTCATCTCCCCCCCCCCCGACACACACACACACACACACACACACACATACACACACACACTATTTCTTGGGTTCACCTAAGGAATATTAGGGCAAATGTAACGTACAAATTAAAAGACGCTTGCTCCTGGGGAGGAAAGCTATGGCAAATCTGGACAGCATCCTAAAAAGCAGAGACATCACCCTGACAATTAAAGTGCGTCTAGTCAAGGCTATGGTCTTCCCAGTTGCGATGTATGGCTGTGAATGTTGGACCATAAGGAAGGCCGAGCATCAAAGAATTGAGGCTTTTGAACTCTGGGGCTGGAGAAGACTCTTGCGAGTCCCTTGGACTGCAAGGCGAACAAACTGGTCAGTCCTAGAGGAGATCAGCCCTGACTGCTCCTTAGAAGGCCAGATCCTGAAGATGAAACTCAAATACTTTGGCCACCTCATGAGAAGGAAGGACTCCCTGGAGAAGAGCCTAATGCTGGGAACGATCGAGGGCAAAAGAAGAAGGGGACAACTGAGAATGAGGTGGCTGGATGGAGTCATTGAAGCAGTAGGTGCAAACTTAAATGGACTCCGGGGAATGGTGGAGGACAGGAAGGCCTGGAGGATCATTGTCTATGGGGTCGCGATGGGTCGGACACGACTTCGCACCTAACAACAATGTACAAATAAACTCGGAGGGTTTGGACATTGGCTGGACTGACCTTAACAGTCCTCAAGATTTATGTTCTGCTACCTAATGAATGAGTAAATAACGTACATGGTGCTTGGGCAACTTCTTGCCCAAGCTTCTTCATTTGTAATTCAGCCATATCTGAACAGATTTATGTTGTTATCAGCAAGCTCTCCTCCTGCCCAGACCAAAATTCAGTTAACAGCTACAAGAAGTGGCTATATTTTTTAATGTAACCTATATAGAGAGGGATTGTTTCCATGCTTTCTTAGTATTTTATTGCTTTTGCTTTGTCCCTTTATACTAAATGGAATCTCACCAGGGCACCTGAATAAACAGACTGGCTTTTAAAATTGATGGAAAATATTAAGTATAGACTCTAGATCCATTTTACTGGCTGTTTCCAAAGTTAATTAACCACTTGGAGTAAAAAACGACAACAATAAAGTTGCATGCAGACATGAAATCCTGAAAGCCAACACTTTCAGATGGGGTAATAAGGGGCCAAGTTTGTTTAATTTATATTTCTTAAAAGTAGATCTACTGCATGTAGCTAGGTCATGTATTCTATATTAGCCAGAGCTTGTACATGAAAGCTTGCACTTTGAGTAAAACTTTTTTGGTCTTAAAGGTGCCGCTGGACTCAAAATTTATTCTATGGATTTCCCTGCTTTTTTTACTCATATCATTCTCCCAAAAATGGATTATTGTTATGTGGGGTGTGGGAGAATCCCTGAGGGGTTGCAGGAGAACTAACAGAAGCTGATTCCATAGCATATCCTTCTTTCCCATCTATGTGATACATGAAAAATCACTTATGCCCAACAGTGACCCCAAACCTCCACTGGTGGCTGCCTTCTGTCTGGGCCAAAAGACAATATTGGGACTGCAGATGTGTTCTGTCCTTTAGCACTAGTAAAAACAGTGTTAGGTTACCTCTTCTTGATGCCTCTGGTCAATCTTTTGAGACCTTTTCCTCATGGAGGGCTAAAACACAAGTGGCCTCCTACTTGCAAATGCAGGATAGTAAACCTCACATTCCAGCCCTCCTCACGGGAGACCCCTATCGCATATTCCTTAGCATGTCAATCACAGCACAGAAGTTCTCTTGTAGACTGAGGTCCATTCCGCACGACTTAAATATTGCAGAAGTCTTACCTTTGCTAAACGCTACAAATTCAAGGTTCCACATGATGTCGCAAACAATCTGCAACACTCCCACAAAAATCGCTTCGTTGTAGCACTTTACGGGAAATCCAGAAAATTGGATTCCCCCTGAAAAAATCACTACACTTCTGAGCACAAGCTGCAACACATCAGCAAAAGACATGTGCATTCTCAATGTAGCGGTAGAAAGAAAGTCCCTCCCCCGCTCTCACTCCCAAACTTCTGGAGAAGTGATCGCCATTTTCCCCCCTTAGACTGGGGAAAGCAACAAATGAGCAAGGCTTCTCAGAGGCTTCTCCGGCTAAAGTCCTTCCACAGAAGTGAAGTGAACGTCCGGAGAACTGAGCGCCTGAGAGTCAGCGCTTATGCCTCAGCAGCAGAAAGACCCATGGTCAGAACGGCTCTGGCTGAGCTCATGTGGAGCAGCGTTGCCCGGCAGGCGAGGCAACAGGCGAGAAGGAGCCCTGGAGCGGGGCTGGACAGCAGCGGCAGCAGCGGCGGCGGCGGCGGGGGGGTCCCTGAAGACAGCAGCAGCTCCCGAGGAAGAAGACGGGTCCCCCACCCCCTTCGCAGCCCCCCCAACTGCAGCAAGTCCACACCCCCCCCTTGCTTTTCAGCATGCCAGCAGCCCACAGTTTGCAAGGGGATCTTTCCCAATCAGCGCGCTTGTTGTCACTCTCATCATTTTTTCCCCCTTAGACCGGCAAAAGCAACGAACAAGCGAGGCTTCTCCAGCTAAAGTCCCTCCACAGAAGTGATTAACACAGTAATACAAAGCTCCCTACTGCAAGTGTCTTTAAAGTTCCCAAGCACAACACAGCCCCCTGTTCAGCACTGCCTGTAATTACAGCTACAAATCACGCCTGTGGGGGGGGGGGGATTTTTTTTTCTACTTGAGGAGCGTGTAAACGATTAATCACCAGCTCCTACGCCAGCAAAAGGTCTTTCTGATGCAACAATTGAACACAGATTCATTGCAACGGGTGTGTTTGGTTAAAAAAAAACAGTTCTTAAAGGGAAAGGGGCTTTTCGGGAGCATGAACACAACAGCCCATTGGCTGTTCCGTTTGATTGATGGCCAGGGGCGGGAAGAAGTGCAGAAAAAAATTGCTTCCTTTGTTGCGATTCCAGCGAGACCGGAAACCTGTGGGGAATGAATGAAACGCTACTGGGACTTCTATATTCCATTTTTTTAAAAAGGTATGCGGAATGATGAAATTCTACTATTTAATATAGCGTTTCTGCATTCTGTGAACAATTGGCAACATTGGTCCTGGTGCGGAATGGCCCTGAAACTTTCTCCTCTCCTTTGAAAATTAATTTTAAAAATTAATGTTTTTTAAAAAGGCACTTCGTTGTTATACGGCAATGCCATAACACAGATGCATTTTTAATACAAAAGTTACACTTCCACATTGCTATGGAGAAACGCCAGAATGATACGGCATTCTCCCCCCCCCTCCCATTTTGGGATTCATGGTGTTTTGGACTCTATTCATGTCTGGGTGGATTTGTGAGATGTTGGAAATGGTAACTAGAGGTCAAAGAGTGCTTCTGTGTGAATGGTAGGCTTTAAAACAAGGAGAATGCATGCCTGGATGACCGAGAAAAGGCTGCTTGATCACCCGTCCCTCCTTTCCCTTTTGTTCCACACCTCCAAAAAATACAAATGGGACTGTGTCTTGCCTGTGTGATTTTTGAGAGGCTAAACATGGGAAACTGGAGTCCAAAGAGTCATTTTGTGCGAACAGTAAGCTTTAAAACAAGGAGCATGCATGTCTGGATGATCGAGAAAAGGCTGCCCACCCCTTTTCCCAGCTCATTTTCCATCTCCAGAAAAGGGAAACGGGACTGTGTCTTGCCTGCCTGATCCCAAAAACAACTTGGACACTTTAAAGAAGTCCAGAATCACAGAGGCACAATAAGCCTAGGCTCAAAATCTGATATGCAGTGGGTATTTAATGCAATGGATATTTTTGCTAGGATTTCAGGAACAACCAGGGGCTTTACGCACCGGGATCTTTGTAGCAAATTGGTCACTGAATGAAAAATCGCCATTTAAAATAGTGGAATTCGTCGTTATGCATACCTGCCTTTGTAGTGGAATCCAGTCGCGTTTTGTAGCGTTTCCCACAGGCTTCCGGTCTCGGCAGAAATCGCTAGAAAGGAAGCGCTATTGCCGAGCTTGTCCCGCCCCTGGCCGTCAAGCAGCCAATGGGCAGCCGTTAGCATGCTCCCAAATAGCCCCTTTCCCTTTAAGAAAGGTTTAAAAAAAAAAACAGACCCATTGCAACGAATCTGTGTTAATTCGTTGCAACGGAGAGACCCATCCAGTTGCCTGTTGTGTTTGAGCTGTCGTTTGATCGTTGCCACGCTCCCTCCGAGTGAAAAAAAAAAATCCCCCCCCCTCTCACGGGCCCGATTTTCAGCTGAATGAATGTGTAAAAAATAAAGGGAAAATACATCAGCAAACGGGCTTCTCTGTTCTTTGTGCTTAGTGACTGAAGGGGAGGGACTGAAGCCGGGGAAGCCTCTAAACTGAAAGAGGCTCGCTGGTGCGTTTATCCCCGCTCGCTCGGAGAAAAAAAAAATGGCGATCGCTTCGCCGGAAGATCAGAGAAGAGAGCCAGGGGGAGGGACTTTGTAGAAACCGCAACAATGTTAACGCACAGGTCTTTTTCGCTAGTGTTGCAGATTGGTTGCAGGAGTGTATCGCTTTCCGGAGGGTGAATCCACTTTTGGGGATTTCCCTGAAAGCGCTACAAGGAAGCGCTTTTTGCAGATTGGTTTCAGGTGTGTGGCAGATTGTCGACGACGTTGTGCATAACAGCAAATCAGTAGCGTTTTCAATTGGCAACCATTGTGCTATTTTGAAGGTGTGCAAAAAGCCCCCCAGGGTCCTTCCATCCATTTCCATAGGTTGCTTGTGAGCCATAAAGCAACTTATCATAAAGTCACTTGTGGTATCAGCTTGGCCATGGGGCTTGGGGTAAAAGGTCCAAGGTGACATAATATAGAGTTGGCTGAGTAGCACTCAGCCAGTATCATATCAAGGGTATAACAGCTGGATGCAGGCCACTTGGGGAGTGAGGTGGAAGAGGACCGCTTCTCAGTCCCTCACTGTGCAGGTGCATGCCCCACCCACTTCTAGAGCAGTGGTCCCCAACCTTTTTTCGGCTGGGGACCGGCAGGGTGATGGTCACGCCCGCGCAGCATGCATGCGTGGCACATGCGCGCGCGCGGCCCTGATTCCCTCTCCCCCCCCCCTCCCGCAGTAAGAAGCTTCCTGGGCCGCAAGCTTGCGGCCCGGGAAGTTTTTTACTGCGGGGGGGAGCGGGGAGAGAGAACCGCGGCCCGGTGCCCTGGCCTTCGCGGCCCGGCACCGGGCCGCAGACCGCAGGTTGGGTACCACTGTTCTAGAGGATGTATTAGCACATGTGATGTTCAGCAAAGCCCTGCTTCTCTTTGGCATGAGTCCATCTGTGCATGATTTATATCTGGATAGCTCAGGATGCTCCCAGGCAACTCTCATTGTGTGACAGGTGGTGGCCAGGCATATAGGAAGGACTGTGAAAGTGAGCACTTTGTTTTTAAGCCAGCCACTTACAAAAAAGGTCTTTTAGGGCTTCAGTCCAGTCTTCCCACAACTCAGGCAGGCAAAAAGAGTCCCATTTTTGTCTTCTGGAGGTGAGAAAACAGCTGGGAAAGAGGGGGGGGCAGGTGATCAAGCATCCTTCTCCCGATCATACAGGGGTCTGAGCACTTTGTTTTTAAGCTAACTATTTAAATAAAATGACGTTTTCAGCTCCAGGGACCATGTTCAGTGTCTCAGAAATCCACCCAGACATAAAGTTCAAAAGTATGCGAATCCAAAAATAAAATGGGGATGCTGTCTCATTCTGGCATTTCTCCATAGCAACGTGGCAGTGTTGTGGCATTATTGCATAGCAACGCAGAATTGCCTTTTTAAAAAAATTAATTTTGGGGCTCAGGGGGGAAGAAAGATTCAGTCCACTAGAGAAATGCTGTGTTGTGATTGGTGGCTTGCTGTGATTGACAATCCAAGGAGCAGGGGGAGAAGTCCGGCTTGTTTTCCCTTGGAGACTTATCGGGAGGCAAAAAGCCGCGATGGGGCAGAGGGAAAACGCGGGAGGGGTCTCTCGTGATGAAGGCTGCAAACACGAGGTTTATCATTCTGCATTTGCAAGCAGGCAGCCACGCACATTTTACCCATCCCTTTATCTTTAAAAAGAAAATGCTTGCTAAATTAAAAAATGAAATAGTTGTGTTTTTTAAATTGAGCTCAAGTACAAAACAAAGAGGCTTGTGTGACCTGCAAGGCAGCAGGACATGTGTCAGGATCCCAAAACAGCCTTTGAAGTTCTGCAATTATTTCTTTAAAAAAAAAAACAACACAACTTCTGTCGATGGCAGCAAGAATGGTGGCTGCGCTGGGCAGTCTGGGAACACATAAAGAAAATCTTCAAGTGGCAGTTCTGTTCCGCTGCAATGAGTATCACTACTGTGCAAAAGGAACTTATTGGGAAAACCGTAACTTCTGAATAGTAGTAAAGGTAAAGATAAAGGTATCCCCTGTGCAAGCACCGGATCATGTCTGACCCTTGGGGTGACGCCCTCCAGCGTTTTCATGGCAGACTCAATACGGGTTGGTTTGCCATTCCCTTCCCCAGTCATTACCGTTTACCCCCCAGCAGCAAGCATTTTACCGACGGATGGAAGGCAGAGTCAACCTTGAACCAGCTGCTGGGATCGAACTCCCAACCTCATGGACAGACAGCTTCAGACAGCATTTCTGCTGCTTACCACTCTGCGCCACCAGAGTATTGTGCATTAAATAAAGCAGAGGGGATAGCCCCATCTTGTTAAATTTCAGAAACTAAGCAGGGTTGGCCCTGGTTAGTATTTGGATATGAGGCTGCTAAGGAAACCCTGGGTGCCTATGCAAAGGCAGGCAAACCATCTCTGAGCATTTCTTGCCTTGAAAACCCTAAAGTGTCGCACTTTCCAGAACAGCCACCATAGTGAAAGAATATTGCACTGGGTGCCGAGGAACGTATTTGAATGTCCAAATGCATGTTGTTTTTAATAAAGAGCTATAAAACCCAGAGTTCATGTCCCAGAAGGCTATTTGCTGGTAAAGTTAGAGGGTTGCTTAGGGTTGACCAACCCGCTGGTGGACACAGGTCCCCTTCTGACCGGTCTCACTTCCATTGCTGCCTATCAACTGGCCGCCAGGGGGGAACTTACCCTGAAAAGGAGGGAAATCCATCCAATGTGCAGCAACGTGTTTACAACACTGCCTGCATGACCCAGAGGTGATGTCATCACACCCATGACATTAAGATTATTGATATTTGAGCAAAAGATCCTATAGTAGAAGACAAATGTACCATAGGATTTCCCCTCGATTCAGAGCTTTGCCCCTGATATTCCAGAAATACGATGTCACTTCCAGGTCCCAGACACGTTGCTGTAAATTGGATGGGCCTCCCTGCTGCTCCCAGTTAGTCCCCCCCCCTCCACTGGTTCCTCCTAACAACCCTAGTGGTACTGTTTATAAAAGGATGCCTTCAGAATCCCTACCTATAGTGGGATTTGCAGAGACGTAGGTGCATAAAATGCTCAAGAATTATATTATTTTGTATGACGGCTTTGACATCATCAACTGTAGGGCTGTTTTCACAGAGTGGTCTATCAGTACTGTACCCTCTGGTTAAATTGCCCCTGTTACCTGCCATACAAATCTACCTTCTTTGTGTGTTTCTTCTGCTTCAGGCTTAAGGTACCAGTGAATGAAAACAATTTTGAGTACCAGCGATCCTTGTTGCCTTCAGACTACCCAGCTCTCACATTTCTATTTTAATTCTGCAAAAGACAAGAATGACTCCTCAAGGCCCGCTGAGGCCTCTTGTGTATTTGCATGTATATCACTTGGCTCTTTCCAAACAGCAAAAAAAAAACAATCCTTAAATGTTGTTGTCTTGATTCAGAAGAGGTAATGTCAAACTTAACTTATTGTTAGTTAATAACTACTAACTTGGTTTTTATGAGTTTTTACAAAATAAAAGAAACCTTTAACAACGGATAAAAAACCTACATTTTGGTTTGAAAGGCCCATGGAAAGATTTGCATTTCTTGCTTACAAAGCAGGGAAGAAAGAATTGTGTGTGTGCCCACATGCTTAGACCTTTCAGTCTTTTCCTGTAGCTAGGGAACAAAGAACATCTAAACTGGGACTAGCAAGGCATCAAATCACACAAGAATTATTTCTTAATGAACTGGAAGGATTGTCCCTTTGCCTTGGGCTGGGTTATTGGAGGAATGTTTGGCCAGTTACAAATAACAGTTCAGTGCATTGATTGGAAGACCTGCCCTCAGATAACAGCAGCATCTTGCTGTTGATGAAAACCTTTCTTTAGTGGCATTTTTCGGGAACAGTATTTTTTTTCTTTAACCCTTGTAAGGTTGATTTCTGACCCATTTGTGATTGAGGGGAGGGTGGTCCTACAGTAAGGAATCAGACAGGGTTTAACTCTGTTTTTAGTGCTGGGAAATTAGAATACCTGCTGCACACGACTATAAATTAAGATTGGTAGGAATTATTTTCTGTGGGTACATTGGTATTTTTGTTAAAAGGGTGGTTTCATTTATGGGATGAGTCTGGGAAATGTTTTCATATAAGCAACATGGTCTCAGTTAGGGAGAGCAGAGTACTTGGTTTAAAAATCCATAACCTTGATTGTTTTAAAGGCTGATTTAGACCGCAGCCTTAAAACATATGTTTGAGAGTAAACTCCATTGAACACAGGTACATTTACTTCTGAATAAACATGTTTAGGATCATGCTGTTAGAGATGTGCAAGGGAGATCTACACTTAATTTTAGGTACTCTAGTGTAGAAATCTGTTCATGTCAAGGGGACTTCCCTGAAATCAAAAGAATTACATGAGGGGGGGGGGGTGGAGAGAGGGGATATTATTAATCTTAAAAACAAATTACAAATGGTGCACAATTGCCTGTAACATAGCCTGATGACTGTCTTTACTGAAGAAAAGCAGCTTTAGGAAGAGCCCATTTTGAGTGGAGAATGTTTGGGAGGGGCAAGGGGTACTGATCTATTTTTCCACCAGCTGTTTTTCTGTACCCTTGCAGTTCTAAATTCATGCTAAAACACAGCTGTCAGGTAGAGCAGTGAGGGGTGTTTGTACAGATGGGTAGCAGACTGGATTTCTGACAGCACTTTTGAGTCCGAACATCTAGTTCAGTCTCCCCTGGTGCTGCTGCCTCAGTACAGCCTTTGTAGGTTTCCTGCTAAGTAAAGCAATTACTAGCTGCTGTGTCAGCATGATGGGAAGCATCTCCAATAAGTGCACTATTTTAAAGATTGGTATACGGCGAGGCCACCAGTTGCATGGCAAACGCTTATGGCACACTGATGTGGCTGTGTACTGTAAATCACAGAGAACTTTCTGCTTTTGCATTTATCTAGCAGAGGTTGTCTTGACAGCAGAATGATAACAGAGCTTCTTATTCTGTGCTCTCTCTTCCTTGCCCATTCCCTTTGTAATGCTACACTTTCCCCCCCACTAACACTGTGAAAATGGCCACTGGATATTCCAAAGACTAGGACTAAGTTATATACACTATGGGCCATTCCGCACGAGTTCAATGTAGCAGAAGGCTTGCAAATGGTAAATGCTACTAATTTGCCGTTCCGCATGACGTTGCACACAATCTGCAACAGTCCTGCAACACTAGCGCTAAAATTGCTTAATTGTAGCGATTTCGGGTGAATCCAGAAAAGTAGGTTCACCCTCAGAAAATCACTACACTCCTGCCAACAACCTGCAACACTTGCGAAAAAGATCTGTGCGTTCTCAGTGTAGCAGCTGCAACAAAGTCCCTCCACCTGGCTCTCTCCTCCGAACTTCCGGCCAAGCGATTGCCATTTTTCCCCCCTCGGAGCGAGAGGGGAAAGCAACTAGCCAGCGAGGCTTCATTCACCCAGCGAGGCTTCTCCAGCTACAGTCCCTCCACAGAAGTGCTTTAAAGCTCCCCTAAGTCCCCAAGCACAACACAGCCCCGTTTGCATGTTCCCTTTATTTTTGGCCGAAAATCGCACCCGTGCGGGGGGGGGGGGTTCACTCAGGGGAGCGTGGTAACGATGACTCGCCAGCTCACATGCCTGCTAGATGGGTCTCTATGTTAGGAAGAATCAAGGCATATTCGTTGCAATGTGTCTGTGTGTGTTTTTTAAAACCTGTGCTTAAAGGGAAAGGGGCTTTTCCGGAGCATGATAACTGTCATGAACTCCGATTCATGCCATCCATGGCCCCATCCGTCCCTGCATTTTTTCACACTTCTCTGTTCTCTCCGGCCGGCTCTGGCCAAGGCCGTAAAGCAATAAACCTGTCCTCTGAGATCCTCACTCCCTTCCTTTCCCAGCGGAAGAGGCTCCATACGAATGTATCAATCTTACTGTAAGTGTCCTTGCGGAGACAACTCAAAGTCTCAACAAAGTGCCAACCGCTTGATAAGATTCCTGGCCATCTGGCCGCTTGGGAACCGGCTTTCTTTTGTTACTTCTCTGCTCTCCCGCCGAAATACCTTCGGCCCCCCTCCCCTACTTGGTGAGCCCTATAACTACCCCACTTGTTCCCCTCACACTTTGTTATTATCAAGATCTTTGCTTATGAAGATCTTGGCATGCTTTAACATTCTGTGGACTTAGCCTAATAAAGCTACTTTTGAAATTTGCAACTGACTGTTGGATTTCGAATGCGCTTTCACCTGGGACTCCACAGGCTGGGCTCAGCCTGATTCCTGACAATAACAACCGCCCATTGGCTGTTTGTTTGATTGACAGCCAGGGGCGGGAACAAGCACAGAAAAAAATCGCTTCCTTTCTAGCGATTTTTGTGAGACCGGAAACCTGTGGGGAACAAATGAAACACGACTGGATTACACTACAAAGGCAGGTATGCAGAACGCCGAGATTCCACTATTTAAAATAGCGTTTCCGCTTTGTGAAACCGATTGGCAACATTGGTCCTTGTGCGGAACGGCCCTATATATTGGTCACCCAAATATATGATCCGGGTTTATTCCGATCCATGCCTCTTATCCATTTCTTTTACACATCTAGCACTATACGGTCTCTTTTAACAAGGGCTGATTCTGTGCCTACTTCCCCCCCCTTGCTGTGGATCCTGGTGAATTCAAATCAATTTGAACCTGGGTCTTTCTCCCCCCCCCCCAATTGAAACAGAAAACTTCAGAGCAGAGAGGGGGTAGGGTAGGATAGTGGTGGTCACGAATCTGAACTACTGTTCCTGAACTGGGGGGTGGGGATGAGTGACTCCAGCTGGCACTAGTGCTTTATTTTTTCTCTTTTGACTCCTGAGCCAGCAGAGAACAAGGCAAATATCTGTGGGCGAAAGCTCATGCCTTGAATAAATCTTTGTTGGTCTTAAAGGTGCTATTGGACTTGTTGTGCTACTTCAGACCAACATGGCTACCCACTTGAATCTATCCTTCTGGAGCACAGTCACTTTAAAACAGGGAGGGAAGCCTTGCAACCGGAAATCAGGAAGTCTTTGAACTGATGCCCTGGTCGATCAGGGGAGACTTCTTTGCTACGAGGCATGGAGCAGTCAGTTAATTCACAAAAAGGAGAAATCACATGACATCATAATCTTCTGGTTGCATTGTAGTATTATCACTGTAGTGTTTCTGCGTTCAGATTTGATGTATGGCCATTTAAAAAACTTAAAACCCTATTGCCATGCTAGGCTATCCCGAATTCTGTTGGGTTTGTTTGTTTGTTTATTTATTTATTTATTTCTGTTTATATACCGTCACTCACAACTGGTCATCTCATGGCAATTCACAAACAAGCATTAAAATTGCAATATAAAAACCCCATAAAACCCTGTACAAAAACAACAGATGGCAGCTTAATTAAAATCTCAACCCAAATACACCCAGCCCCGCTGTTCCAGCGAATGGAACCAGCTAAAGACCCCAAGCAAGATGACCCGGGGGTCTTGATGGTTGAAAGTTAGAAATAGAAATGGGGGGGGGGGATTTGCAGAACAAAACTCCGGTCACCACCCTGGTGGAAGAGCTACATCTTACAGGTCCTGCAGAACTCCGACAGCTCAGTCAAGGCCCCCAGCACTTCTGGGAGCTCATTCCACCAGGTTGAGGCCAAGGCCAAAAAGGCCCTGACCCTGGTTGGAATCAGGTGGACAGCCCAGGGGCCCAGCACAACCCCCAAATTCATATCTGCAAAGTGAAGGGCCCTGTGGGGGCCATAAGCAGGTGGGACCCAGGCAACATATGGCCTTAAAGGTTAAAACCAGAACCTTGAACTTGAATCAGAAGCAGACCGGTAACCAGTGCAGCTGCCGCAGCACTGGCTGGATATGGGCCCTCCAAGGTGTTCTAGTGAGGACCCTCGCAGCTGCATTTTGCACCAGCTGCAGTTTCCAGATCAAAGACAAGGGCAGGCATGCATAGAGTGAGTTACAGAAGTCTAATCTGGAAGTGATCGTTGCATGGATCATTGTGGCCAAGTGTTCAGAGAACAGGTAGGGCTATAGTAGCCGAGCTTGGTGAAGATGGAAAAATGCTTTTTTGGTTACTTTCATGATCTGAGCCTCCACTGACAAGGAGGCATCAAAGATCAACCCCAAATTCCTGGTGGCTGGTGTTAGTTGCACCCTGTCCAGGCAGGGGAGATGCACTTCCTGATCCTGCCCCCTTCTGCCCAACCACAGGACCTTAGTCTTGGAGGGGCTGAGTTTCAGACAACTCTGCCTGAGCCACTGCTTCCAAACAACTGACAAATGTATCCAGGGGGAGTCCGTCTGTCCGTCCATCAGGAGGTAGAGCTGGTTGTCATCCGCATACTGGTGGCAACCCAGCCCAAAGGCCTGGACCAGCTGGGTTAGAGGATACATAAATATGTTAAAGAGTGTGAGAGAAAGTATCGCCCCCTGTGGTACTCCACAAGGGATCAAGATGGGTAGCTGAGTTAGACAGTCTGTAGCAGTAGAAAAGAGCAAGAGCCCAGTAGCACCTTAAAGACTAAATAAAATAGCCCCAAATTGGACTTTGTTGTTGTTGTTAGGTGCAAAGTTGTGTCCGACCCATCGCGGCCCTATGGACAATGATCCTCCAGGCCTTCCTGTCCTCTACCATTCTCCGGAGTCCATTTAAGCTCGCATCAACTGCTTCAGTGACTCCATCTAGCCACCGCATTCTCTGTCGTCCCCTTCTTCTTTTGCCCTCGATCACTCCCAGCATTAGGCTCTTCTCCAGGAAATCTTTCCTTCTCATGAGGTGGCCAAAGTATTTGAGTTTCATCTTCAGGATCTGGCTTTCTAAGGAGCAGTCAGGGCTGATCTCCTCTAGGACTGACTGGTTTGTTCGCCTTGCAGTCCAAGGAACTCACAAGAGTCTTCTCCAGCACAAGAGTTCAAAAGCCTCAATTCTTTGATGCTCGGCCTTCCTTATGGTCCAAATTTCGCAGCCATACATTGCAACTGGGAATACCATAGCCTTGACTAGATGCACTTTTGTTGGCAGGGTGATGTCTCTGCTTTTTAGGATGTTGTCTAGATTTGCCATAGATTTCCTCCCTAGGAGCAAGCATCTTTTAATTTCTTTGCTGCAGTCCCCATCTGCAGTGATCTTGGAGCCCAGGAAAATAAAATCTGTCACTGCCTCCATTTCTTCCCCATTTGTTTGCCAGGAAATTGGACTTACACAGTAATAAATAATTTTAAAAGTATGCTTGGGTTCCTGCAAAGAAAAAAAAAACAGTGCTTAAGTCTCCCACCCCATCAAGGGAACAAAAACTAATAACTATTGATTCACAGCTACCAAAAGAGAACAGACCATCTCTGAGAGAACAGGAAGTAGTTAATTGTCTCAAAACAACAGAACATATGAAGCTGCGTTGTAAAGAATCAGTCCATTGAGCCCATCATGGTCAACACTGTTTACTCAGACTGGCAGCAGCTCTCCAAGGGCTCAGACAGAGAGGTCTTTCATATTACCAGCTGCCTGGTCCTACTAACTGGAGATGCCAGGGACAGAACCTGGGACCTTCTGCATGCCATACAGATGTTCTACCACTGAGCTACAGCCCCTCCCCTGTAACAAAGGGAAATTGTTGGGAGATGCAGGACTTGTGATGAAAGAGACCTCTAACCAGACTTATAACAGGATTTACTGGCAGGGGTAGATTTGTCTGTGAACCCCCGATTTCATTCAGCTTGTGTCTTATTGCAGAAAAGGATTCACTGACCAAAGATATTGGAATATTTGGTTAATATAGCAGAGTTTTGCCCAGTCAGTGAATAAATCTCCCCAGAAGTATAGTGCTGAAAAGGTAAACTTACATTTATTCAGGTAGATCCACTTCACATTCAGATTGCAGTCAAAAGAAGAAAAAGAAACCTAAAGAGTCCATTCCCTATCACAAATGTCCAGCTTGTCTGCTGTCACATGCTTGGGAGTAGGAGGGCATTGTATCTCCAGGAGAAACTTGCAGAGACTCTGTGGAAGGCCAAATGAGAGGGTAAGGAACCACCTGCAGAATGTGTATTTAGTACTTAATTCACGGCTTCCTCAATGCATCCCTGGTAAAGAGCTGTGCACAAGACTGCCAGGTGTCATAGCTGTATGTGGGGGGAACTTGTTCAGTTTGGGGATAAAATTCCTGGTCAGGAAGGCTGGCAATAAATAATTTAAGAAAAGAGCAAGTTCAGGGAGACTGGAACCATAGAATAGAAAAGGTGGAGTAGAAAGAATGTGTACCTGTTGCATAAAAAATCATTTTGATGCATTGCTAACGCCACAGTTGGTTCATTAAGAATCCTGACATTCTCAGCTATTATTTTGCTGTTTGTGGGTCTTACTTTAAGGCCATAATTGCTTGTTTCACAAAAACTCACGTTTGTGAAGAACGGTGATTATTCAGCAAACTGTGTGCTATATATTAATATTTATACAGTCATATGGTGTCCTGGGGAAACGACTTGCAGCTCCCATAAAGCTCCTTAATTAACTCGATTCAGATATTATTGTGTCACTGGTTATGTATCTCATGGGGAGAATGTTTCATTTGTTAGCACTTAGGTGAGGCATGCTGCAGCTTTCACTTTGTACCTAGGGATTTCATATTTATTGAGTGAAAGTATGTCTTGCTTTTAATCAACCATATATCTAGTGAAGATGAGGAAGGCTGTATTTTGCCTCTCTGCATGGCTGCTGTACTTGCCATTTTTTGAAGCTCTGGAACATTGAGAGTGTTACCTGACTGATACTTCACTTAACATCTTTTATCAGATAGCCACAATACTAAGTTGGAGCACACTAAGCTGCATCTGGCCATTGAATGCACTGCTGACTCACACTGGTCTATGACCCTCTTGGGGACATGTGAGGCTTCTAGTGAGCTTTCTAGTTGGGCTGCATTCATGCTGAGATGCTGCTCACATGAACGGGAGCTTCTGTGTAGGCTGATATGCCTGATTCTGACAGTCTGAAAAAGTTCCCGCAAATAGTGCGTCATGATTGTGTGACCCTGCTGGCAGATCAGCCAACTTGGCTTCTGAAGCACTCATGCAAGGCTCACTAAGTGTGAAGCAGCCCATAAAAATAAACTTGTGCTGGGCATATTAGAGGAACAGGGACTTCAGCAGAGGCCTTGAAATTATAGTGATAGTTTCTAGAAGGACAATAAATGCTCCTGACATTATTTCAGTAGCACAATATTTTTGAGGGGAAGGAGGTTAATTAATATCTGTATCTTTTTCCTGTTTCCTGTAAACTGCCCTGAGCCTCCGGGGAGGGCAATTTATAAATATAAATATAAATATAAATATAAATATAAATATAAATATAAATATAAATATAAATATAAATATAAATATAAATATAAATATAAATATAAATATAAATATAAATATGTATTAATTCTGTTCCTGTGATGGCCTTTGCTCTTTGGGTAGAAAAGGAACATTCCGGATCCAAGACTGTGCTTGTACTGCCAATTATAAACTATTGCTAGATGAATATAGCATGTATATTTTCATTGGGTCATGTTTGTTTTGTCTTCCAGGTGAAAGAATGGTTATGTTTAAATTGCCAGATGCAAAGAGCTTTGGGGATGGACATGACCACGGCACCTCGCTCCAAAAGCCAGCAGCAGCTACACTCCCCTTCTCTTTCCCCTTCCCATTCCCCAGCCAAACAGCCACAACCACAGCCCCAAGTGGCAGCCGGTCTAGAGAAACAACCAGGAACTATGCAGACAGGCCCCAGGCCAAGTGCTGGTGTCATGCAGCCTGAGCCCCCCAGACAACCCCCAGCTTCAGCACAGAGGGAACCACACAGCCAAGTCCAGCCAAAACCTGCTGCTCCTCAGGAAGTGGTGAGGTCCTCCCCTCAGCATCAACAAGCAAAGCCTTCATCCACTGATCAGAGAAAGACTGTGGGAGACTCCCCAGCTAAGACTCCGGCACCTCCTCCCAGTGCTGGATCACAAGAGCAGCCCCAGGAGGGACTCACTGGGAAACTCTTTGGATTTGGAGCTTCTCTCTTGACCCAGGCAAGCACACTCATGTCTGTCCAGCCAGAGGGCCCCCCACAAAGTCAACAGTCCCCTGGCAAAGTGCCTCCAAAAATTGTCTTCAGCGATGCCAGCAAAGAAGCTGGCCCTAAAGCCCCAGGCACTGCACCTGGAATGCAGGGTAAGGCTGGAACTGTCCCAGCTGCAAAGCAAGTGAAAGCAGAACACGTAACCAAGCCAAAGGAAGTGCCGAAAGAAAGGGTCTTGTGCCCCCTCTGCAAAGCGCAGATCAATGTGGGCTCGGGGGAACCCTCCAACTATAATACCTGCACAACCTGCAAGCAGCAGGTCTGCAACATGTGTGGATTCAACCCAACACCTCATCTGATAGAGGTAAGAAAGTTTCTCACTAGACTAGGTACCTTTCTTTCCATTTAGTGCAAATTTCCAGGGGTGGAAGAATATAGCCCTGATGGAGGGTTTGATGGAGCAAGTTGTAAACTAATGCTGACAGAATAAAAAATGCACCAAATAATATTTGTACAGTTTCCTGTCTCCCACCCTTTGCACATTTAGTAAGGTAGAGATTGTTGAACACAGAATATTGTTATTCTGATCCTGTGAGAAGGAGAAGGATTTTGAAGAAGGTAGCATCAGCAGCCAACATGTCATTTTCCAGTTTGGGGCAGAAAGGTGGAGGATCTTTTTGATTTTGTTACTGTTGTATTTGGTTTTGATAAGCTGAAGTGATAATGGATGGATGGATACTGGCAACTTTTTTTAGGTGCCAAAAAGATATTCTTGGATATTAAAGATATGAATAATTAAATTGGATGTATGGGTCTTTGTCCTGATGGCCAAAGAACTGCAATCAAGGAAAAGTCTTAAGCTACCCAGACTCCTGTTTCACAACACTGGCATCTATTTCATATTCTTTGGAATTAAAGGTTTTTTAAACAAGAATTCTGGACTTGGGTTACTGTTATTTGAAGGAAAAGTAGTACTGGCAGAAACATCAGGCATCCATTATTTCTGCTGAGGAACAAAGCCTCAGCGTTGTGAATTGTGCCAGGATGACCGTTTATGCACTGGAGGTTTCATGCTGGGCTGCAGGCTGGAGTTTTAGTTGTAGTAGGTTGCCCCACCTCTTCCTGCACCCACATGGGGGAGCATTTGACCTGGTGCACCTCATGCACCCCCAATTTGTGCTCCAGCACAGGAGCTGGGGCAGTGAAGTTCCCAGTGCATAAACGGTCGATGATGCCAGTGCTGAATAATGGATTTGCCAGAAGGATTGGTGTGGCAAACTCTTTGCAGCTGTTTGGAAATATACTTATATTTTTCTCCAGTTCTTCTAGATCCTGTCGTCATTCATTCATATATAAATCTCTGTGCTATTGCTGTATATGTGTATAGATTTCAAATACAACTCATACAAAAAGGATCTCATTTGGGATTAGTTTAGCTTTTCCAGAGTACAATAAAACCACTTTATCTGTGGAGCATTTGAGAGAAAAGTTTCAGAATCAATAATTTGGTTTAACTGTATGAAGATAGATTGCTATTGAGATGGGGAGAAAAGGTTAATTTGAATAGTTACCTGAAGTTTGGATGAAAATGTGGATGCTACTATTTGTATTTTGGGCATGGTCAATGTTTCTTTTAACACCTGGGAATTGCTTCATTTTACTGCATTAGCTTCCTTTCAGAGTTGGTCTTACAAGCTTCCTATACAAAATGGGACTAGATCAGAGACAGGCACCAGTTCTTGATGCTGTGGGAATTGCTGTAGACATGTGGGAAGTGGATGCCTTCTGCCTCTAAATTAGCACTGAAGAAGCACTGTGGCACCATTATGCATGGCCGCCGAAACGGCGATTTTGGGTCACATGGAAAACGCGGAGAGGGAAGAAGCCAAGCAAACCGCTTATGCACGGGATGGGACGCAATGGCGGCAAAACCCAGAGTAACCGATTATGCACACGGTGATCCTGGCGCCTCTTCTGGTTGCGCCCCAGTCACCCAGAAGCTGCGCTTTCTTCCGCATTTCGCTAACGCGGCTTTTTTGGCGGCATGTACCGAATCTGTGGCCGATTGCAACTAGCACCATGCGTTATCGGTGATTTTAGTCGCCGCCATTCCACCCCGAATGTGTGTTATTCCCCCCGTGCATAATGGGCCTATGAGATGCTGCACTGCTGGCATGTCTGTTACTTGGGAGAGACACAGAACTGATTACCTGGCCCAGTTCCAAGTTGTAAATTTCCCCACCCAGTCTTTCCATTTCTAAAAGAAAAATTCTGTTTTGACGTTTCAAGTGGTTGCAGATGTTTCCCACACAATTTTGAACTATTTCTGGTTTCCTTTAACTGATGCTATTAAATGGCTGTCATATTCTACACACTGTTAACAGTGCTGCATTTAAGCAATTGAGCTGAAACATCAGTAATTCTTAGCCTTATATAGCAGTTGCAGAGTTTAAAATGTGTCATGTATTTTATCCCACTGAAACTGCCTGCAAGATCTGTAAAATAAAGCATGTTATATACCATTGTTAATGAAAAGTCACACAGCCCCCTTTCTAGGGTTGCCCACTCAAAGCTGGAAAATGCCTGGAGATTTGGGGACACATCCTGGGGAGGACAAAGTTCATGAAGGGAAGGGAGCTCAACAGGGATGTGGTGCCATAAAGTTCACCTTTCAAAGCTGCCATGTTCTCCGAGGGCACTGCCCTGTGTCATCAGGAGAACATTCAGAGTGAACATCTGGAGGTTGGCAACTGTACCCCTTTCCAGAAGGAAACCCGTCTCCACTGCCCAATATTGCAATTACTGCAAGAGGCAGATTTGGCTATCCTACTTGCAGATACGAAACTGAAATGGAATGTGCATTTATTTAAAAAATCTAATCCTTAGGGGAAGAATTCATAAGAGTTGTTTTGTTGCTGCTTTTACATAAAATTAAAGGGGATGGGAAATCAAGGCATGGTTCTCCAGCATTTTCTCTTCTTGTACCCTATGTTCAGTAAGCTGGATAACTCTGCCATCTGTATGACCTGGAAGGTCCATGACTCAGGTCCATTCTGCACAAGTTTAATGTAGCAGGAGTGTGGCAAATTGTAATCGCTACTAATATGCAGTTATGCACGACATTGTACACAATCTGCCACACTCCTGAAACAGTCCTGCTAAAAGCGCTTCGTTGTAGCGCTTCCAGGAAAATCCCAAAAGGTGGATTCACCCTCTGGAAAGCACTACACTCTTGCAAGCAATCTGCAACACTAGTGAAAAAGACCTGTGCATTAACATTGTTGCGGTTTCAGCAAAGTCCTTCCCCCTGGCTCTCTCCTCTGAACTTCCAGAGAAGCAATTGCCATTTTTTTTTCTTGGAGCGAGTGGAGAGCAACGAACCGGCGAGGCTTCATTCACCCAGCGAGGCTTCTCCGGCTGCAGTCCCTCCATAGAGCTGCTTTAAAGCTCCCCTCAAGTCACCAAGCACAACACAGCCCCATTTGCAAGTTCCCTTTATTTTTGGCCGAAAATCGTGCCTGTGCATGGGGGGGGGATTTTTTTTTCACTTGGGGGAGCGTGGCACCGATGAACCGGCAGCTCACAGGCCAGCTGCCAGCTAGATGGGTCTCTATGTTAGGAGGAAGCAAGGAATCAAGGAATCAAGGCATATTCGTTGCAACGTGTGTTTTTCTTTTTTAAAAAAACCTGTTCTTAAAGGCAAGGGGGCTTTTCCGGAGCATGGTAACAACCACCCATTGGCTGCTCGCTTGATTGATGGCTAGGGGTGGGACAAAACACGGAAAAAAATTGCTTCCTTTCTAGCGATTTTTGCCGAGACCGGAAACCTGTGGGAAACGATTGAAACGCAACTGGATTCCACTACAAAGGCAGGTATGAGTTATGCCGATTTCCACTATTTAAAATTCCATTTTTTCTTTCTGAAAGCAATTTGCCACATTGAACCTTGTGCGGAATGGGCCTCAGATTTCCTAGTTTTGTTGCTGAAATGCATGTAGTTAAGTTTGTCCGATAAAGGAGGTTAAAACAGTCTTCACAATTGGTCATATATGGTTTCTGCTTGTGGTGTTCTAGTCCACTAGCCAATTTATGACAGTCAAAATTCTTCACAGGCATAAAAGGCTAAGTGCAACTGTTGACCTGTGAATTTGCGGCTACTAAAGTCAATAATTCATGTTCGACTATTCATTCTGTGCATGAATTACAGAACTAAAAAAGACCAAAACAGTGGGGATAATTGTATTACTGTGTGCTTTTCTTTTGTTTATAAGCATTACACAATCTTTACTGAATATTAATTAAAGACTGATAAATAATACCCAAGACTACAGGCAATTTAAATCATGTGTACAAAACAGAAAGACAGACCGTGCTGTGTGGTTCCGAAGTTCTTTTATCTGTTTCAGATTTATAGCCCTAACAGAAAGCTGAATTTATGTGTGTTGTTTAAATAAGAGTTGACTTGGCCTGTTAAAGGGACAGTGCAGCAAAATAGTGCCTACCCATTGCATTTAGAACAGGTACGGTTCTACCCTGCCTTAGAGAAGAAGTGGTTTTCTTTCTTTTATTTACTTAAAATATCTTAACTCACTTTTCTCTTGCACTCACAACAGCTTACACTTTTTAAAAGAAAAGACAGCAAGACAAAAAGACTCTCTTTGGTTCCAGATAAGTATTCCGCATATCAGCCAGATATTTTCAGATTAGACTGTCAAAGCATGTTGATACCAATTGGCCTTACATCGCTTGTTAATGGAGGATAAGCTCCAAAGGCTTGGAGTAATATGTGCAGCACCTGGGAGCAGCTCCTTGTCAGGCTTGAGCAGCTGCGGGGCCTGAGCCTATGGAACAGCAGCCCTTCGAGGATTGTTCTCCCCTTTAGCTGGATATGGCACACAGAGCTTGATATTTCATTGAATCTGAAACTACCAAATATTGCCCATATTTGAAGAAAGCTAGGGAGTGCCATAAGAGATTTTAAGTACCCTTTTCTTAGAAATATAGAATCATAAGAGCATTTAAGTACTCTTTTGTATCTGTGCAAAACTGTAAATGAGGTCTCTGGTAATGCCAGTAAGTATACTTACCATTTATATTGAGCTGCAAGTATTTAACATACACTATCACTCATCCTCCCAGCAGTCTTGTAAGATACGACAGGTGTTGGGAGGGCTTGCATGATACTTCCTGTAGCTGAGCTGAGATTTGAAATGGCCCCAGCCACACCTAGCCACTATCATCATCTTCATCATAATTTTTCTACCTCGCCTTTCCCGTGAGGTTTAGGGTGAGTAACATCAATTTATAGGCAATCATAAATAGCATTAAAAATAAAACCTGTCACTATCTCCATTTCTTCCCATCTATTTGCCAGGAATTGAGAGGGCCGGATGCCATGATCTTCATTTTCTTGATGTTGAGTTTCAAGCCAACTTTTGCACTCTTCTCCTTCACCCGCATCAACAGGCTCTTTAGTTCCTCTTCACTTTCTGCCATTAGAGTGGTATCGTCTGCTCCACACAATCAAAGGCTTTAGCATAGTCAATGTAGCAGAAGTAGATGTTCTTCTGGAAAGCTTTCTCCATGATCCAGCGTATGCTGGCAATTTGAGCTCTAGTTCCTCTGCCTCTTCTAAATCCTGCCTGTACTTCTGGACCAAGGGACCAAGCCCTATGAAGATAGGTTGAAGGACTTGGGAATGTTCAGCCTGGAGAAAAGGAGGTTGAGAGGGGACATGATAGCCCACTTTAAGTATTTGAAAGGTTGTCATTTGGAGGAGGGCAGGATGCTGTTCCCATTGGCTACAGAGGAAAGGACACGCAATAATGGGTTTAAACTACAAGAACAATGATATAGGCTAGATATCAGGAAAAGAATTTTCACAGTCAGAGTAGTTCAGCAGTGGAATAGGCTGCCTAAGGAGGTGGTGAACTCCCCCTCGCTAGCAGTCTTCAAGCAAAGGTTGGATACACACTTTTCTTGGATGCCTTAGGATGCTTTGGGCTGATCCTGCGTTGAGCAGGGGGTTGGAGTAGATGGCCTGTATGGCCCCTTCCAACTCTATGATTCTATGATTCTATGATTCTAAGTTCTCGGTCCACATATTGCTGGAGCCTAGCTTGTAAAATTTTGAGCATAACTTTGCTAGCATGATGGCTTGTTAAACTATATATTTTAAATTATATGTGTTTTTAAATGTTTTTAAATTATATGTGTTTTTAAATGTTTACAATCTTTTAAGATAATCTGAACACTTTAAAATATGTTAATAAATGACCATGGCCTTCAGTTATATTGCATATTTGGATTTACACTGTTCATAGTTATATTAGGCAACACTTAGTAGAATTATGTAAGAGCCTCTTGTGGCGCAGAGTGGTAAGCAACAGAAATGCTGTCTGAAGCTGTCTGTCCATGAGGCTGGGAGTTCGATCCCAGCAGCCAGCTCAAGATTGAAGAAGAAGAAGTTGGTTCTTATATGCCGCTTTTTCCTACCCGAAGGAGGCTCAAAGCGGCTTACAGTCGCCTTCCCACTCCTCTCCCCACAACAGACACCCTGTGGGGTGGGTGAGGCTGAGAGAGCCCTGATATCACTGCCCGGTCAGAACAGTTTTATCAGTGCCATGGCGAGCCCAAGGTCACCCAGCTGGTTGCATGTGGGGGAGTGCAGAATCGAACCCGGCTCGCCAGATTAGAAGTCCGCACTCCTAACCACTACACCAAACTTGACTCAGCCTTCCATCCTTCTGAGGTCGGTAAAATGAGTACCCAGCTTGCTGGGTGGTAAAATGGTAATGACTGGGGAAGGCACTGGCAAACCACCCTGCATTGAGTCTGCCATGAAAACGCCGGAGGGCGTCACCCCAAGGGTCAGACATGACTCGGTGCTTGCACAGGCGATAGTATAATTAGTGAGTTTAAAAAAAGGAAACTAAGCAAAGTAATCTTTTAAATAAATAAGCATGGTCAGTGGGGAAATGTAAAATTAACAGTCAGACAATATGAGTATCTACTGGAAATCTTGGAAATCCTTCATATCAAACTTGGGAGCCAGTGGTTGTTAAGAGCGATCACTTCTAATCTGGAGAGCTCATAGTTTATATTTAACCCATCCTCCTACTGCCTAATCCCAGTTTATCAAGAAGTCTCTTCAGACCAACTCTAGTCACGGACATCAGCACCATGTTGTCTGCATAAAGTAGAATCAACACCTTTGTTTGAGCAACTGATGGGAGTGTAAGTTCAGATCCCTCCAACTTGGTAGCTAAATCATTTAGGTACAGATTAAACAGCAAAGGTGCCAACACACACCCTTGTTTCACCCCCTTTTGGACTGGTATTTCATTTATCAATGAGCCATAAGTTCCTTCCTTGACTCTTATGGTAGTATTTAAGTGGAGCTATCTTATCAGAAATACTAAGTGCGTCTCAACCCCAAGGTTCAGAAGTTTCATCTAGAGCCTTTCCCTGTCCAGTGAGTCAAAAGCTGCTGCTAGGTCAACACAGGCCACATATAAAGCATATAATGTGGCCTTTCATAGCTGATGCTGCCAAATAGTATAGTGTCTGGCAATGTTCAATAGTTGAGCAGCATTTTTTGAAGCCTAATTGACAAGGATGTAAGACATTCACGCCCCTGTTTTGGACTGGCTTTGTATCTGTGCCAATATGGCAATTGAGGACCCCATACATTATGTCCTAGACTGTCCTCTCTATGATGACCTGAGAAACAAATTTATTGGGAAACTACTGCCCTGGGGCAATAAAAAAACTGACAATCTGACTTTTCTGTTGTCAGACAAAGATCTTTATGTCTCCACTAGAGTGGCACTTCTTGCAATGGCTGCCAGAAAAACTAGGGCCAATTTATGCAAATAGCACTTCTAAGGTTTGATGATCTTCTCTTAAAATGCCAATCTTATTTCTGTATTTTATTGATCACACTATTTTAGATTTGATCATTTTATGCATACTTTTACATACCACTTGTTTGGTCATATCCTTTTTGTACGACCTTGTTTCTATATGATTGTGACAGCTAATGGCTAATACAATAAACTTTTAACTACTAAAATCTGGAGAGCTGGGTTTGATTCCCCACTCCTCCTCCACATGCAGCCGGCTAGTCACAGCTGTTCTCTGCACCCATAGGGCAGCAGAGCTAATCCCTGTGGACACACAACATCAGTGCCGGCCTGGTCCCCTCTCAGGCCTGGTGCACATTAGGGCCTCCACTGCCCTATGTTCCCCAATCTGCTGCAGGGGCCAATGGGGCCTGTCCAGCTGCAGGCCCATGTGGACATGGACCTGCCAGCCCAGAGGGGGCAGGAAATGCCCCACTTGGTTCTGCAGCACTTCACAGCGCCACAGGGCCAAATGGGGCATTTTTTCCTTTGCATGAAGGTAGGATTGCATTTCCATGCATTCCCACCATCATACAAAGAAGTCCCCCCTCTACCCCCTCCAAGCGCAGGAACTTTTCTTCCCCAGCTGCATCCATGAAGATGCAGTAATCCAAGGCAAACAGGGTCCACCACCAAAATCGGTCCCCTGTCAGGACACAGGAAGCAGTGGAGCATGCTGCTCCACTACAATGCACCGGTGGCGGCCTGGTGTGGCCGCTGCCATGCAGAATCGGTATCAAGGTTCTCTCAGTCTTACCTACCTCCAGGGTGTCAGTTTTTGGGGAGAGGAAGGGTAGTGAAAAGTGGGGTATAAAAACCAATTCTTCTTCTTCTAAAGAAGTGAAATATAACCCTTGGCTCACTACTATTTTCTATAAAACCACATGATTGGTGAGCAATTTAAGGTGAAATAAGGATGAAGGAAGGGATTTCTGAATTCTTCCCCATCTTCATTTATCTCTCACCCCCAAGTGAGATTCTCCAAACTGAAGAAAAAACTGGTGACCTCTATGATAGACTCTGGTCCCTGACTTCCCATCATCTTCAGGTCTTGGCACTGAGCCTGCCAAGAGTTAGGTCCATTTAAAAGAACTTACAAGATATGTCTATGCAATTCTAAAATCATATTCACCCATTTAGGACAGCCTCCACCATGTAACAGTGAAATGTTCTTATGAACATTTCTCTGTTCTTATGAAATGTGTTCTTCTGAAAAAGTGTCCTTGCACATGAAAGCTTATACCCAGAATCAAACCTCCTCAGATATCAGACATTTTAGAAACTCTGACTTCAACAAGTGCAAGGCCATTCTGCCTTACATTGCACACTGGACTAATTAATTTAAGTAGGCAGCCATTTTGCTATGAAGCAGCAGAACAAATTTAGAGTCCAGGGGCACCTTTAAAGCCAACAAAGTTTTATCCAAGGTATGAGCTTTCATGTGCATGCATACTCCCTCGGACTAATTAATGTTCTCCAACTCAATTGCTATGATTTTTAAAAATAATGATGATGTTTATCTCCTTGGAGACTTCCTTAGCTTGCACAAAGGACTTCAGTGGTCCATTTATTTTGGAATCTCTTACTCCTCTGCACCAGTTTAGCGTAGCATGATCCTGTGACTAACAATTTATAGAATATCTCCAGAGAAGACTGTGTTGTGCCTTCCTCAGCTAGGCTGAGTCCGCGAGAGATTAAAAGATGGGCTTTAGCTCTTCCTTCTGAGGCCTTGTTGCAGGAAGCAGAGGCGTAGATTGCAGTTCTTATTCTGTGTGCAGAAATGATCCACCGCAGCAGCCTTGTCCTTCCTTAGCTGTTCTAGCTCTGCAGTCCCTGAGGTCAGCCTTTGCAGTTCTGAACAGGCCAGGGGCCTGAACTGTAGAGGAAGATGAGCCCCATGGAAACAGTTAAGGGATAATATTTGCATTGCTCTTGTGTGTAGATTAGATTTCTGTTTCAAGCAATGCCGTGCTTAGGTTAGTTGACCACACAGAAGATGACACATTCTCAGCAGTCTGTAGACATGATTAGAATGGCAAAACTTGAGTGGTGGGAGTGACAGGCAGCTCTGTGAAGCAGAAGATTTCAGGAGACGCTGCCATGTAATAATCACATTCAGAAACTGCGAAGAAAATTAAAAGTGAAATGAAAGGGAGTTCGCCTCAGCCTGGGAGGGAAAGGACGATGAAAAGTGGATGTGACATATAGGACTCTAGCCAAGGGTGATGCCTCAGCCTATTTAAGAGAGGTAATAAACTCCCAGCCACAATATACATGTTACTAGCACTGATGAAGAGCAGCTAAGCTGTAGTTGTACAGGGAAGAGGAACAGGTCTCACCCAAGTAGATGCGTGAAGGAAGTCCGCACCCAGGTGAACACTACCATCTCTGTAGCCAGGGCAGAGACATGTAAATGAAGTGGCAGAATTACATGTTCAATGACTGGCTCTGTTCTCAAGAAACAGAAACCAGGGGGGGGGGGGATATGTCAATACTGTGTAAGTGTTGTTGTTGTTATGTGCAAAGTCGTGTCCGACCCATCGCGACCCCATGGACAATGATCCTCCAGGCCTTCCTGTCCTCTACCATTCTCCGGAGTCCATTTAAGCTCGCATCAACTGCTTCAGTGACTCCATCCAGCCACCTCATTCTCTGTCGTCCCCTTCTTCTTTTGCCCTCGATCGCTCCCAGCATTAGGCTCTTCTCCAGGGAGTCCTTCCTTCTCATGAGGTGGCCAAAGTATTTGAGTTTCATCTTCAGGATCTGGCCTTCTAAAGAGCAGTCAGGGCTGATCTCCTCTAGGACTGACCGGTTTGTTCGCCTTGCAGTCCAAGGGACTCGCAAGAGTCTTCTCCAGCACCAGAGTTCAAAAGCCTCAATTCTTTGACGCTCGGCCTTCCTTATGGTCCAACTTTCGCAGCCATACATTGCAACTGGGAAGACCATAGCCTTGACTAAACGCACCTTTGTTGGCAGGGTGATGTCTCTGCTTTTTAGGATGCTGTCTAGATTTGCCATAGCTTTCCTCCCTAGGAGCAAGCGTCTTTTAATTTCTTTGCTGCAGTCCCCATCTGCAGTGATCTTGGAGCCCAGGAAAATAAAATCTGTCACTATCTCCATTTCTTCCCCATCTATTTGCCAGGAATTGAGAGGGCCAGATGCCATGATCTTTGTTTTCTTGATGTTGAGTTTGAAGCCAACTTTTGCACTCTCCTCCTTCACCCGCATCAACAGGCTCTTTAGTTCCTCTTCACTTTCTGCCATTAGAGTGGTATCATCTGCATATCTGAGGTTGTTGATATTTCTCCCTGCAATCTTGATCCCAATTTGTGACTCCTCTAATCCCGCCTTTCTCATGATGTGCTCCGCATACAAGTTAAATAGGCAAGGCGACAGTATACAGCCTTGCCGAACTCCTTTCTCAATTTTGAACCAATCTGTGATTCCATGTTCAGTTCTCACTGTTGCTTCTTGACCTGCATATAAATTTCTCAAGAGACAAATAAGATGCTCTGGTATTCCCATCTCTTTAAGAACTTGCCACAATTTGTTGTGCTCCACACAATCAAAGGCTTTAGCATAGTCAATGAAGCAGAAGTAGATGTTCTTCTGGAACTCCCTAGCTTTTTCCATGATCCAGCGTATGTTGGCAATTTGATCTCTAGTTCCTCTGCCTCTTCGAAATCCTGCCTGTACTTCTGGAAGTTCTCGGTCCACATATTGCTGGAGCCTAGCTTGTAGTATTTTGAGCATAACTTTGCTAGCATGAGAAATGAGTGCAATGGTGCGGTAGTTTGAACATTCTTTGGCATTGCCCTTCTTTGGGATTGGAATGTAAACTGACCTTTTCCAATCCTGTGGCCATTGCTGAGTTTTCCAAATTTGCTGGCATATTGAGTGTAGCACTTTTACTGCATCGTCCTTTAAGATTTTGAATAGTTCAACTGGAATGCTGTCACCACCACAAGCTTTATTGTTGCTCAGACTTCCCAAGGCCCATTTGACTTCATATTCCAGGATGTCTGGCTCCAGGTCAGTAACTACCCCATTGTGGTCATCAGGGATGTTATGCTCGCTCTTGTATAGTTCTTCTGTATAATTTTGCCACCTTTGCTTAATCTCTTCTGCTTCTGTGAGGTCCCTATCATTTTGGTCCCTTATCATACCCATCTTTGCATGAAACGTTCTCTTCATATCTCCAATTTTCTTGAAAAGATCTCTGGTCCTCCCCATTCTATTGTTCTCTTCTATTTGTTTGCACTGTTCATTTAAGAAGGCATTCTTATCTCTTCTAGCTTTTCTCTGGAATTCTGCATTCAAGTGTAAGTGTAGGCTGGCCTAGTTGCAAACAGGACCAATATGGATGAATGGTCGGGCAGCTTGGTTTTTATATTTTTAAATTGAGGCTTTGATTTGGCTCAGTGCTTTAAACTGAAGTGACCAGATGACTTAATTTTACCTTACCTCATGAGAAGGGCAAAAGACTTCTGGCTGAGTTGCTTAGGTTTTCATTTTTATTCTTGCATTGTTCTCACGTGTAGGAGATGCCCACCATAAAGTAAAGGGAAAGGGCTTGAGTTGGAACTTTAGCCCTCGCAGAGTGGAAGGGGAAGATGATGCACTTTCATCCTCATGTTGTCTTTGCTTGTAGCCAGAGCAGTGACAACATAGCCAAAAATAGCCCAATCCCTGTGCATTCCGATTGTGGAGAATTTCATCCCTGCAGCTTAGGAAGTTGCCCATTGCTGCTCAAAATTATTTTTTCATTGCTTGTAGTGCTGCATAAGCTGGGTTTGATTTCCTGCTCCTCCACATGCAGCCAGCTGGGTGACCTTGGGATCGCTACAGCACTGGTAAAGCTGTTCTGACTGAGCAGTAATATCAGGGCTCTCTCAGCTTCACCCACCTCATAGGGTGTCTGTTGTGGGGAGAGGAAAGGGAAGGCGACTGTAAGCCACTTTGAGACTCCTGGTAGAGAAAAATGGCACATAAGAACCAACTCTTCTTCTTCTTCTTCTTCTTCTTCAGCAAACATCAAAATAGGCAGCTCTTTAGGTTTCCAGCCATCCATGCTCAGCCATAGATTTGAACAGTGCAAAGAGTTATTGGACTGGTTCATACAATTAATGGACAATATGAGAGATAAGTATGCACAATGTATTGCATGGTCTTTCTCCTCAAAATGGGTGGAGGGGCGATAGTATAAATTGACAATACGAATGTTCTGCCTGTGTAATTTTTATATTGTATTTACAGTGTCTCCCCTCTGTCTCACATTCAGGATTTCCAATTCAGTAAATGTTTTAATTGCACCATAGCTGGGGAAACAATCTAATAAACCCCACTGATCTAATAGTTAGGATTTATACATCTCTAAAGAGGCATGCTCAACTGTCAAAGCCTTCTGCTCAAGAAAACTTATTTTATAACTTATCATTATTTCAGCTAGAGCAGTGGTCTTCACCCTGTTTGAGCCTGAGGATACCTTTGATATTCTGATGCAGGGTGGTGGGTGCAACCACAAAATAGCAGCTGCAAACAGCAGTGCTGTATACAAAACAGCTGCCGAGGGAGGTGGAGCCACATACAAAGGAAATGGGGAGAAAAGGCATAATTTTTGAGAATACTGGGAAAGAGGAGTGAGAGGGAATAAAACCAACACTGGTGCAGTTGCTGCTGAAACATTATTTTAATCTGCCCAACTAATTAGACCTCCAGTGGCCAAGCAGAAGCCCTACTGGGAAAGTGCCCCAGTTAGCCATGCCCACTTTCAAACTTTTACCCCATACAAAATTTTGGTTGCTCCAGGAAAGGTATTGGTGAGTGCCATGGCACCCATGGTACCACAATGGGGCTAAGTGAGCTAGAGAGTTGGCTGTTTATTTAATTTATTTAAAATATATTAGTTGCCTTATGGAGCTCAAGGTAACTCTTAGCATAGATAAAACATGTAAAATAAAATGTATTAAAATCATAAAAAAGAATTTAAAATCACAATTCAGGGATGTTAATAATTAAATTCAGGCATAGAAATGTTCAATTGCCTCCTCAAAATCAGAGGGTGAAGCTTACCTTCCTGGGGAGTATGTTTCATAAATCTGGGGCTGCCACTGAAGAATCTCTTTGTCATATAGCTACCAGAGAAGCTATCAGAAAACCAGCTTGGTGTAGGGGTAAGGAGCGCGGATTTCTAATATGGCAAGCTGGGTTTGATTCCGCGCTCCCCCACATGCAGCCAGCTGGGTGACCTTGGGCTCACCACAGCACTGATAAAGCTGTTCTGACCAAGCAGTAATATCAGTGCTCTCTCAGCTTCACCTACCTCACAGGCTGTCTGTTGTGGAGAGGAAGGGGAAGGCAGCTGTAAGCAGCTTTGAGACTCCTTTGGGTTGAGAAAAGCGGCATATAAGAACCAACTCTTCTTCTTCTTTAAATGATGGGACAGTCAGGAATATGGATGGGCACAATGGGGAAATGCTATTTGTGATGGTTCATGGTTCATGGCATGTTTGGTTTGTAAACTTTGGACTGTCACAAACTTTTAAGAGCCAAATGAACCAGTTTTACTTGTGAGGTTCATGATGGAGTAGAACGCTACTTCTCCTCCCTTGGTGCACTAGAGACACAAGACACTCAGGAAATCTCTGACTGATTCTTTTCTATGTGCCCTCCAACTTTGATGTTCTAGAGGAGGGGTAGTCAACCTGTGGTCCTCCAGATGTCCATGGACTACAATTCCCATGAGCCCCTGCCAGTGTTTGCTCATGGGAATTGTAGTCCATGAACATCTGGAGGACCACAGGTTGACTGCCCCTGCTCTAGAGTGTATAAGCTATGGCCCCTCATAGAAGGTGCCCCCATCCTCCATTGTTTCTAGTGTGACAGGGCAGCATAAAATCCCAAGAGCAATAGAAGCCCAGAAGAATCAAAGTTCCAGATAATTGTAGAAACTGAAGGTGGGGAGTATTTTTGCAAGCCAAGCAGAACCAATGCCATTGTGTAACTGCAAATACAATAGGACTAAGGCCAAGCCAGAGAATCTCTCTAGTAGAAACTGAAGGTGGTGAGGGGCATTTTTGCAAGCCCAGTAGAACTAGTGGAATGTATAGAGTGCCCAGCAGTACCAGTGCAATCAAAAAGTGATCAGAAGAATCTAGTGTCATTATGACAATGGTAGCTCAACAGGACTGATATCTAGCAAATAATTCTTCTCCAAGTAAGGGGGGATGCAAGCCAAGCATAACCAGTGCAATGTACTGTTGCCTGGCAGAACACAGTGCAATGACAGCTCAACAGGACTGATGTGGTGTATAAAATCATGATTGAAGCAATAGGGGTTTGCAAGGCCAACATTACCAGTCCAGTATACAGAATGCCCAGCAGAACTCAGGCCACTATAGCACTGCCGGCATAAAAGGACTGATCTTAAAGCAGAGTCACAAGAACTTCAAGAGGGAGGAAGTTGCAAGCCCAGCACAACCAGTGCAATCTGCAGAATGCCCAGCATAACCCAGTGCTACTGGGCTTTGCAAGCTTAAAGACACAGTCATTAATCCAAGCAAGGAGGTGGGTGGGATTTTGCAACTTTTGTGCAAGAAAATGGGGAGAGAACACAGAGGAACCCTGTTAAAAGGGGAGATAAACTTTAAAGCTGATATGAATATTTCCAAGGCTGGAGAATTTGGCCCCCCTTTTGGTTTAAAGTTTGGCAAACATTTTGTTTGAGTAGACACAGTCTGTCTGGAAATGTATCCATTCCATCACAAGCCTCCATGAACTGTTTTCTGTCTGTGGAAATTTTGTGCTGATTGACCTGGCATGAACTTCAGTTCATGAAACCTTAAAAAGGAAGGTTTAAGGAAGCTAGCCAAAATTTGTCACCAACTTTAGTTCATGAACAGTTTGTGCCCATCCCTAGTCCGGAGGGCCTCTCCCTGTAATCTTAAATCCTGGGCAGGAACACATGAGAGAAGGAAGGCCTTCAGATACCCTGATTCAAAGTCATGTAGGGATTTAAAGGTCAAAACTAGGTTTAGGACTAGATCAGTACTTCCTGTAATTGCTGTAGTACCAGGTTCACATGCTCCTAATACCTGGCTCTGAACAGCAATCTACCTACAACCTCTGATCACTTTTCAATGGTTACTCAAAGTAGAACAGAATATTTAAATTCATGTAAGGCTGCATCAAGCAGTAAATACTAAGGGCCATTCCGCACCAGGTTCTATGTAGCAAATTGGTTGTGGAACGAAAAAAACGGCATTTTAAATAGTGGAATTCATCGTTATGCATACCTGCCTTTGTAGTGGAATCCAGTTGCATTTCTATCGTTTCCCACAGGTTTCCGGTCTCAGCAAAAATCGCTAGCCAGGAAGCGATATTGCCGAGCTTTGTCCCGCCCCTGTCCGTCAATCAAATGAGCAGCCAATGGGCAGCCATTATCATGCTCCCAAAAAGCCCCTTTCCCTTTAAGGAAGGTTAAAAAAAAACACGTTGCAACGAATCTGCATTGATTAGTTGCAACGGAGAGACCCATCTAGCTAGCAGGTGGTGTTTGAGCTGCTGTTTCATTGTTGCCACGCTCCCCCCAAGTGAAAAAAAATACCCCCCCCCGCACAGGCGCGATTTTTGGCCGAAAATAGAGTGAAAAATAAAGGGAAAATAAACCAGCAAACGGGACTATGTGTTGCTTGGTGCTTGGTGACTTTAAACAGCTCTGGGGAGGGACTGCAGCTGGGGAAGCCTCGCTGGGTAAACGAAGGCTTGCCGGTGCGTTGATCTCCGCTCGCTCCGAGAAAAAAAAATGGCGATCACTTCGCCGGAAGATCAGAGGAGAGAGCCAGGAGGAGGGACTTTGCAGAAACCGCAACAATGGTAATGCACAGAACTTTCCTGCTAGTGTTGCAGATTGGTTGCAAGAGTGTAGCGCTTTCCAGAGGGTGAATCCATTTTTTGGGATTTCCCTGAAAGCGCTACAATGAAGCGCTTTTTGCGGATCGGTTTCAGGAGTGTTGCAGATTGTCAACGACGTTGTACATAACAGCAAATCAGTAGCGATTTCAATTTGCAACCATTGTGCAATTTTGAACGAGTGCGGAATGGCCCTAATTTTAGCTGCTTTCCCAGACCTTTTCCTTGGAGTGAACATTTGTGGTGATTCTACTGGACTCTCCACTGTATATTAGTACTTCCACAAGAGACAGTGTCCCTCTTAACACATACAATAAATTCCCATATTATGCCTTCATTTCATTTGCAATTTTTGTAATAATAATAAAATAATAATTATTTATTATGTAAAGTCAGTTACAAAAAGAATCTCCCTAATTATGAAAGGTGATAAAGAAAGTAATGAGGAAAGCAACTTTACTCCCATTATATTTTAGCTTTTAGTTAGAAATGTATAATATCATTTGAGTATAGCAGTGGTGCATTCTCTTCCCAGAGGGCTGACAGACAACATTAAACTGCCAAGACAGGACTATAAACAGAGGTCAATGACTGACATAGAAGTACTAGGAATTAGAAAGGGATGAATCAGGTGGACGCTAAAACAAAATAAAGATTTTTCAAGGGACAGCTGACAAGTCCACAAAGTTGGTCTTGAGGACTGAGAGAGAGAAGTGGCTTGATTAAGGCCTATTACACACAGGCATTTCCACTTGCTTTTGCCTTGCATTTCTGCCAAGCTTTCTTCTACATTCTACATTGATTCCCCCAACCCCTTTCAGCGCACAGTCTGTTTTCTGGTTGCTGTTTCCCTGGGTGTTCTGAATATGGTTTTGTGTTGATTTTTCCCTTGCTTCACTTCCAAGCTAAAGGTATTTAAAAAACATACATATTCCTTCAGATTTCTGCCTACTCCTTTGCTGCCCCCCAAAAGCCCCTTCATCCATAGTGAGGTTGATGCGTGTACTCTGCATCTTCCAATGATCACTTCATTGTTTTGCATGTCATTATTTTTTTACCAACATTATTAGTCTATTGCTAGTCTAAGATAGCTGGGGAGGGAAAATGACAGGCAAAACCCATGCTTCTTTGGCATTTTTCACAGTGTTTATAAGAATTCACTAGAGCTTGGCAATAGGAAAAGGAAGCATTGTAGCTGCTCTAGTCAGTTTCAAAAAGTAGTTTGGTCAATGGCAGGATTTTTAAAAACTTTCCTGGGTCCCATTGTGTTTCTTTTCATTCAAGGAACTGAACCATGAGCTTACTTGAAGCTACTGTGCACCTGTGATAGGGCAACTGCGTAAAGAAAACCTTTGGATGCCACCCCCACAAGTCATGATGTTCCCACGTCAGCTGGAAAAAAACTGCACTTTTTGGTGGTAGCTGCAGAATAAGTATACTGGAAAAAAAAGAATAGCACATATGGCAGGAACAGAATCTGAAGTCAAGCTTAGTCTCTGCAGTAAACTAAGAGAAGAAAACTGATCCAGGCCTAGGAAGTAGTATGGCACAGTGGAGGCACAGAATAGCAAAGGAAGGAATGGACCAGACCAAAGGAGTTGTCAGATAACGGATCTCCACAGAACATAAGCCCTTTTATTACATGCAACAGAAAATCTCCATCCTGGCCTTAAATGACAGAACAATTTTGCTTGTTTAAGAGAAATTCAATCATTACTGAAGCACAAAGATAAAAATTGGACATGGCTGGTACATCTATTCGGATAAGCGTGAGCTAGGTATTTGCCTGTTTTGGATCTCTAGATAACTGGATGGAAATGTAGAGGTGGCCTGCCAAGGAACGATCAAACAGAAAGAATCTACAGAAGTGTAACTCTTCCTGCTTGAGAGTTAAGATTGTCCTCCTGACTGTCCTTGGAGTGAATCAAAGAAGCTTGTCTGATAGGCACACAAGAGAGGGTCTTTTAGGTGGCAGGGCCACAATTGTAGAACCACCTCCCCAGGGGGGTGAACTTGGCACCCTCACTTTCGATTTTCAGAAGGAAGTTGAAGACAGTTTTATGTAGGACTACAATTGACTAATTCATTTAAAAAAATCTTATTGAGAGTCCTTATTAGATATTTTAAATAATGGTTTTTTATGTGTATTTAAAATCATTGTTTTATTTATATTGTAAGCAGCCTTGACTTCCGCAGGGCACAACAGTAGCTAATAAATATTTTAAATGAAGAAAGAGAAAACTGCAACTAATGTACTAAAGTGATAAGTCATATTATCACTACTGCACCATCCATATCTATATATAGTCCTCTTTCCCTTCCTGCCATTCCTCCCTTCTAGAAAAGCAGAAAGTGGGTAACGCTGAGCTGATGGAATTGCCTTAACCTGATAATCCTCTTTGCCCAGGAATTACCAAATACATTTCCACTGACAAAGTAACCCCATCCCAGAAGAGCAGAAGGTGTTTTGGTTGAGGAAGATAGTTAATATTCTTGAAGAAAGGGGATAACTAACATAAGTATGTTCCCATGTTCAGAAATAAGATTGATGCAGTCTAATCAGTGTCACATACTCACACACATGCATACAACTTTGCTCCTTGCAACCAGAATGGGAATATTTAGAATACTGAAAGCAGTAAAGAGAGTGGGGCAGATATACTGTGATACTGTGATAATGTGACTGTAAAGTAATGGTAATGTTATGGTATGTTGAGTTTACTCCCTGGCTTTGGGATAAGATAGTTACCGGCAATTCCCTTGTAAGAATGTTTCACACTGGTATGGGAACAGATGGGGCAAGCAACATATGGTGATGTGATAGCCTTTGATCACATTCACAGACAGTTTTATTTCTCCCATGTTTGTGTGAATAACAACTGAATTTCAAGGGAATTGATTAGCTGTTTTGGCCAAGAATTATCACTGGCTGTATTTGGATGTGTGACACAGTTTACTAGTGTAACAGAATTAATTTTTGCTATATATTCCCACGGTCATGTAAGGAGTTCTCAATCTGAGGAAGAGTGCATGCACTTGAAAGCTCACGTCCTGAATAAATCTTTGTTGGTCTTAAAGGTGCTACTGGACTCTGATTCTATTCTGATTCAACCAGTTGGTCATAATAGCAATTTCTAGTCATGCATTTATTTTTCAGAAGCATGTGTGTAGAAATTTTAAAAATTAAGCTTCAACACCCTGCCCCATTCTTCTATCTGTTGCTTGACACCAGGGAGCATATCATGTTCCTCTCAAATGCTGAGCGAACAAAGTGCTTTCCAGTACATTTATAAGGATTATTCACTATAGCCAAATGCAATAGCTGAAGGTTGTGCGCCACTCTTCCACACCTTTCTCTTTCGTTATAACTTCAAACCTAAATTGGACAGTGCCATTTCCAGTTGATGTCGCGGATCTGGGGCCCATTCTTCACTTTGATATAGCCAGTTCTTTTCAACTCTGGTATGAATCACTATTTTTTGTTGGGACCTTTGTAAATCTGGATAACACCTAAAGACAGACATATATCCTGGCTTGAAAAATCTGTTTGAACAAACACCGTTTAACAGAGGAAGTCAGGCTGACTAACCAATGCATATTAAGTAGATCAAGGAGGAGCAATTTCCCTGCATTGTTTTGCACTAGATTCCTCTTTTTACTGTTAAAGGATCCAGATGAAGACTGCCAAACATGAAAAAGTTACTGAGGAATGGTTAAGAGAACTGACGGGCACAGACCGTCCAACAAGGTAGCACCAGATTCTGAATGAGAAAGGGCAGGGTGCTTTCCTCAACAAAGCTATATAACAGAAAGGAACAGGAACAATCCTGCTGAAAAGGACCATGGAATAATGGGCTAAGCACACTGGATATGCGAGCTTGTAATGAGATATGGCACCAACACTAGAATTCTGCACAATGCCAAGTGACACATTCTAAGTCTGCATGCTAGGAAAGCGAGGCAGTGATAACTTAAAGAGGTTCTAGCAGTTCCACAGCAAAATCCATATTACGCTCCCCCCCCCCCCATTACTCCCTCTCCTCTTCAGCTCATGCAGGTTGCCTTTGAAAGAGCAATGTGCTTAACAATACCAGCCAAAGACCTGGGGAAAATGCTGCTGGAAATGAAGAAGTACTTCTGCTTTTTCTTGCTGTGTCATGATGGCTACCAGATAGGAGGAACAGACTTTACTAAATCCTGAAGGCACCAATGTAGTTCCAAAATCCTTTTTTTTTTTCAATTTGTGTATATCTGAGCAAAGGCCATAACAACAACAAAAATGCTGGTGAATACACACAGTGTGACAGAATCTTTGACTTTCAAATTCATTTTCCAGTTTCCTATTAGGGTGCTGCAGTATTTTCTTCTGAGAATAAGCATGATGTTTGCTTCCACAAATGGGAAAGTTCAACAGTTTTCAAGTCAACACAGGCCGGGAATCCCAAGGTGTTTAGCAACATGTTTATTTGGTCATGTCATTTTCATGTATGTCACTGTACTTGTTGATTCTGAACTTTACAGAATAAGAACCATGCTGTTATCTGTGTATTGATTTTACCCAAGATGAAGCAGCAGCAAAAGAGCACCTCCTGACTACTTTAAGATCCCTTTGCTCACTTCCATTTTGCTTCAACCTTTCATTAGCTACATAATGATTGTGTAAACAGGATTCAAATTGGGTTACTGAGACTTTTATTAGTAATTTTTCTGTGCCCTGACAAAGCGGATGTGTGCAAAAATGAATGGTCCCATAAAAAGCTTGCTTGTTTGCCTCGATCACTTTGTAACAATAAATGTGTATGAATGGGGATTGCTTATGAAGAAGGCATTCTAAGGACCCTGCTGTGAGTATGCCCTTTACATCATGCATTCTTCATTGACTTTCCTCTGTGACTTTCTTGGTAGCCTATCTGGTCCTATTTGTCTAGAATTGGTTGTATTCCAAGATGGATTTTTTTGCTGTTCAGAGTTGAACAGTCCTTCTAAACACCTGCCCCTTTGTCTCTCCCTGACATATGACATTACATGGAAGAGAAACATGACTAAATTGCTCTAAACCATTGTCTGTGATATTGGGGCTTTGCTTGCTTTCCCTGGTGAGCTGCAATTGATTTTATTTTGCTTTTGGCAAGCTAGTGTTCTAATCTATCAGGAGCTTTTGAAAATTTCTCTTAATAGCATTTACAGTTTCTGTTTTATATAATCTGAATTTTAGCACCTTTTACTGATCCAAAATGTACATCATGTTGCTGAAAGCTGGTTTCTCATAAGTATTACTGTAATGTGAATTGCTGACATTTGAAAATTCTGAATATTAGTGCAAGTTGATATTAGTGCAGGCGTTGGAAAGCTTTATAAAAATGGAAGATGCAGTAATAATTTTTTATTACCAAAAATGTCTGCCTCTTGGGTGGAATTTTTAAGAAACTCTATTGTGATTATGCCAAGTGGGTAATATTACCAGTTTAATATTTCAAGGGTCAAAGGCAGAATGCTGCTAAGTCTGTCAATGACTGGGTAACATAGATTGTAGTTCTGAAGGGGTTCTGGTATTAAGGGATGCTTAAATCAAGACAGAAGAACTAATATTTGACCTTCACAGTGAATCCTAAATTAAGCATTAAATCATTAAAGATTCTTTAAACATTCTCATCCTGAGACTGGATCTATTTTCCATGAATATTCTGAGTAGGCTAATTGATATTTAATTGTGTGAATTTAATAAGGGTTGGATAACTCACTTCCGAATGATAAAAAAATAGAAATGGAACTTGAACCACCCATTCCTGAGGATGAAGTTGAATGGACTTTGAATCAATTGCCAAACAACAAGGCCCCAGCCATTGATATTATACCTGTGGAATTGCTGAGATGTGTACCAATCAAAACCATTACAGCTTTGTGCCAGAAAATCTGGGAAACTAATAACTGGCCAGAGGAATGGAAACGATCTGTGTTCATCTCACTACCGGAAAAGGATGATTGAACAAACTGTTCCAGTTGCTGCATAATAGCCCTGGTTTCTCATGCTAGTAGAATCTTGCTTAAAATCATACAACACACAGCTCCGACCATTGAAAGATGTTCAAGCCAGCTTTCAAAAGCAATCCTGCCCTGGATTTTGGAAAAGTCACAGGAATAACAGAAGGATGTCTACATCTGCTTTATTGATTATAAGCAAGCTTTTGATTGTGTTGATCACAACAAATTGTGGAAAGGACTGCAGATTTGGGAGTGCCAATGCATTTGATCAAATTGATACAGTTGCTCTATGCAAACCAAGAAGCCGTTGCATGTACACCATTTGGTGACACTGACTGGTTCAAAAGAGAGAAAAAAGTACACCAAAGTTGTATTCTTTCCTCCTTCCTGTTTAACTCATATGCTGTGATCATTATGAGAGAGACTGAACTCAAAGAATCAAACATTGGAATTAAGATTGGAGGAAGGAAAATAATCTTCAATATGCTGATGATACTACCTTCTTATCAGAAACTAAGGAAGGCCTAGAACAGCTTATTACAAAAATTAGTGAGGAAAGCAAGAAGTTTGATATTTTCTTAAATATTAAAGAGACAAAAATAATGACCACTGCAAAAAACAAACATGTCACAATAGCAGTTGATAGTGAAAAGATCACATGCATTCAAGAATTTATTTAACTTGGATCACAAATGGATCATAGTGGTGGTTGTGGTATGGAAATTAAATGTCAAATTGCTCTGGGTTGCTCAGATCTATTCCGCACCAGGTCTGGTTCTTCCCATCCTAATGGGGCTGCTGCAGGACAAGCCCTGTTGGTGCCTGCAACGCATAATGGAAACACAGAAGAATCTGCTTACCTTAGCGCAAGGCCACTGAGGGCCCAATCTGTACCAGGCCCAGGAGGGTGCTGGCCTGGCATCAGTGTCATGTGGACGCACGGATTAGCCCCGCATCTATATGAACCCCTTCCCAGCCTTCTCCACCTGTGCGGAATCTGTCCCAGCAATGATGAGCTTGAAACAAGCATGGAAAAGCAAGGGCATAAACCTGATTACGAAATATAGATTAGTTCAGTCTGTCATATTACCAATAGCCGATTGTGGCTGTGAAAGTTGATTGATGAAGAAATAGGACAGGAGGAGAGTTGATTTGATTGAACTCTGGTGTTGGAGAAGAAGAAGAAGAAGAAGAGTTGGTTCTTATATGCTGCTTTTCTCTACCTGAAGGAGTCTCAAAGCAGCTTACAGTTGCCTTCCCTTTCCTCTCCCCACAACAGACACCCTGTGAGGTGGGTGAGGCTGAGAGAGCCCTGATATCACTGCTCAGAGAACAGCTTTATCAGCACTGTGGCAAGCCCAAGGTCACCCACCTGGCCGCACATCGGAGAGTGCAGAATCGAACCCAGCTCGCCAGATTAGAAGTCTGCACTCCTAACCACTACCCAAAACTGGCTGCATATTCCAAGGCATCTGCATATTCCATCTAACTACTAGAGCAGATAAAGCCTTTTTCAATCACTGCAAGACACAATCACAAAACTCTGGCTCATTTACTTTGGCCATATCATGCAATCCAATTCAATGGAGAGAGCAATCATGTCAGTATCAGTCAGTGTTAAAAGGAAACCAGGCTGGCAAAGAACATGGTGGATCAAAATGGACACTGGCCAGAAAATTATTCAACTAAAGAAGTGGTGCAAGATCAAAAAACGTGGTGACTGTTAAGCCATAGGATTGCCAAAAATAAGTGAGACAAAGTCATTAAATGAATATTTTTTCTGGCAGGACTTCTCTGCTTTAAACAGTGATGTGATTTCAAAGAGCAAAAGGCAAAGTCTATGAAAAGCTTAGCAAGATATGAACATGGAAATGAGTACAGCAAAATAATCAAGGACTTGTCAGGAATCAGGCTGGAGTCAGCGAGCATAGTCTATGATAAAGGAGCTTCCAAGATCCCAGGCAGAGTAAGAATCCAAAAGAAAGGCTTTATTGAACAGACCAATTACAACAGCTAACGTGGGCCAAGACTCATTGAACAATCGCCTTGGCAGAGACAAAGATACAATAGACATTGGGGTGTACGTATAGGGAAGGGACATGAGGGATCAGGATGGCGGGAAAAAGTTTTGCAAAAAGTTACAAAGTTCCCAGCCGAGCCAGATGGCCCAGCTTTGATCTAAACTGACATGTCTGTTGAGTCTCCAGCGAGTCTAGCAAGGTCACTAAAAGCGGGAGAGATAAGAATGCCCCGCTGAGGGCAGCTTTGGTATGCAGAGGCAGTCAGAAACCAACACAGCAATTTATGGTTTTATGATACCCGGCCAGGAGGCAACTGGGAGAATGCAACGGGAGGAGGGGGCATGAACCAGGTTTCATGACAGTACTACATACTTCCTTCACAGCTTGTGCATTACTGAAGACCAGATAGGAGACCTTGACTAAAACATCTTATCTTTGCCATCCTCTAGGAAAGGGGGCACCTAGACAAAACAAGTAATGCTCAGTCAGATCCATTGGTTGGAATCCACTGTCAACATATCAGAATTTAGAACACTAAAGAGTAAGAAAATAGTAGGGAGCTGTTATCCTTTTTTTTTAGGATTCCCTGGCAGCATAAGTTAAACATAGCAAAGAATCTGGGTCATAAGTTGGCAACATTCTAAGGGGCTGACTCTTAGCAGACTCCTTGGCTGTTTAAAGAAAAGTTAATATCCCCATTGTATTACTTCCCCCAATAGGCAAGCTCAGCCCCAGAAATATAGATATCAATGTCTTTTTGTGTTCAGAAATAACCATTTTGGTTCTCACTTCCTCAGCTTATTTGTTCCTGAATTGATAACACTTTATTTCTTAAATAGCACACCATGGTTTATTTTTAATTTCCTTGGTACCAAGCTGAGTTTGCAAAGAAATTAACAGCATCTGAAAAGACCTTCTTTTCAGATTTTTCAGTTCAGGATACCTAGTTGGATACCTGGCTTCTGTTTCAAAAGCTGTTTGTACTCCAGGCACAAACAGGTGGCAGGGGGTTATAAATAATTGGTAGCATAAGCCCAAGTCAATATCAAAAAAGTCTTTTTATGACACATGCCGCTTGAATTCAATCTGTGTCCGTATTATCTTGCAAATCCTGTTGTGCATCTGTAATTAACAGCTTTCAGTGACACTAGAATATTTTGGGCTATGTAAAGTAGATTGATGCCTTCCTTTGACATGAGTTATCAGAAGCCCTAAGAAGTTAGACCTTAAAGATCTAGGGAGCCAGGTTTCATTTCTTCCAAACTGGGTGTTTCTAAACAGAATGATGCAGAAAGCTCTCTCTTTCTACTGCAATAGATTAGTCTGAATCACATGGCAGGAACATAATTAATTCAATCAACTGAAATCAGTCTCTCTTTTTTCCCCATTCTGGAATCTTTTGGTTATCCTCTGAATTTCTTTTGTCACAGCTCCTGTTCCAGGGGTCTCTGTATCTGCCTCTTTGTCTTTATTTTGACTGTTAATTTGCAGTCTTCTGGAACTTTACCTTCTTACATGCTTTGAATTTAGAAGGTGCCAGATTTGATGTTTGACAAAGGATATCAGGTGGCAGAGGTGGAGGAAAACTTTAATAATGTTAGTGCAGGTCAGCAGGTAACCAGCAAATGAGAAGCCTTATTAAACACAGCTTCCAAGAGAGGGTGACTAGGAAACAAAATATCCAGGACCCAAGTCAGCTGGAGGGCCTCTGAAACCAACATCATGCAGCATTCTGAATGTATCTCTATTTATTTTATTTCTAATGCAGTTCTGTACTGCAGCCACAACTGGCACAAGGAAGGCAGAGCACAGTAGCTCTTCTTGCTGCTAGCCCCACCTTTTTGCAAAGTTTAATAAAGGAGGCAAACAATTGCATATCAGATCCAGCTAAACCCATCAGCCAAGCCAGCACTGGAATAAGGCCAGACCACCCAGCGCAGATCATGACTGTTGTGGTTATTGCCAAGATGCAGCCTCCTAACAAGATCATTACCTTCAGCAGTCTATGACAGCCTTTCTCAACCTTTTTACCATTGAAAAACCCCAGAAGCATTCTTCAGGCCTTGAGAAACCCCAGAAGTGGCGCCATCATGCAGAATATGGTTGGAAGCATAGTTGTGTATACACTCACCTGCCCCCCCCCAGGCCTATCATTGGTTATTTTGGGAGGGAGGGTCAACGTAACTATATATGGTCATATCACCTGATAAATCATTAACAATTTGAATAAATAAATAAACAATTCACTCTCACCCATTTGGGAAACCCTTCCAACACCAGGGTTTCATGAAACCATGGTTCAGAAAGCCTAATCTATGGTTTCCCTCTCCTTTTAGTTCTAGCCAGCTCCATAGTTTTGTCTGAATAACTAGATATTGCAAAGGGCAGCCCTGTTAGAGTGTTGTAGCAATTTAAATTTGGTCTTATAGTATCTCATTCAAGTCCTCTGACTGGCTTAGTGGTCTATAGCAGTGGTCTGCAACCTTTTACAGGCTGTGGACCGGCGGAAGCAGGGAGGGTGATTGCCCGGCCGCACATGCTGCGCACGCGCAATGCGCATGCGCGGCCCTGCTTCCCTCTCCCCCCTCCCACAGAAAGAAGCTTGCCGGGCCGCAAGCTTGCGGCCTGGGAAGTTTCTTACTGCAGGGGGGGTTGGGGAGAGGGAGCCGCGGCCCGGTGCCAGGGCCTTCGCGGCCCGGCACTGGCCTGCAGCCCGGTGGTTGGGGTCTATAGCAGACCCCCACAATAATACCACTCTCATTTCCTTTTATATTTACCCAAATACACTCAACTGAACTTTCATGCTCAGGTACTGGTATTTCTTCACAAGTATAAAGATTCTTAACATATATTGCAACACCTCCCCCCTTCTTTTCTTGTCTATCCCTTTTGAACAGATTGTACCCAGTTCCATTTAAATCTCTTTGGCCTTCTCCTAAAGACCATGACTTTGGTCTTGTTGTAATTTATACTAAGAGCCTCCTCATTACAGTAATCTCCTAGTTTGACCAACAACCTCTTTAATCCAATGCAGGTGCGTGAAATTAAAACCATATCATCCGCATATAATAAGATTGATAGTTTTTGCTGCCCAAAGGAGGGAGGAGTAAACTCTGGTCCAGTTAACCTCAAAACAATATCATTCAAATAAAGATTAAACAGCATGGGGGCCAGGACACAACCCTGTTTAACTCCTCTCTGAATTGGAATTGGGTCAGTCACTGAGCCAGAAATACCAACTCTGACTTTTGCATGTATGTCCGTGTGTAGTGCTTGTAGGAGGAATAACAGGCGTTTATCAATGTTTGTTTTGGCTAGCTTTTCCCAAAGGCGGGCTCTATTGATTGTATCAAATGCTGTGTCCAAGTCCACAAAAGCTACAAAAAGGGCTTTGGCGGGGCCAAAAAGACTCTGACAGTGTTCAATAGTGCTTTGTCCTTTTCTAAATCCTACCTGATTGGGGTGAATAACACAGTTAGATGATTCCCAATCCTCTAATTTATGCAACAGATGTTTACTATAGAGTTTAGCAGTTATATTCAGCAAGCTTATAGGGCGATAGTTCTTTGGGTCTGTTTTGTCCCCGGTCTTGTGAATAGGAACCACAATGCTCATTTTCCAATCGGGTGGGACAATGCCTGAATCATTTATTTGAGTGAATATCTTGGCTAATACTGGAGCCCACCAGTCTGGAAAGGATTTATACAAGTCTGGGGGAATCATGTCCTCCTCTGGAGATTTTCCTCCTCTTAATGATAGAGTAAGTTTTTTGATTTCCAATTCAGTTACTTGGGGCCAAGCTGGTAAAATTTGGGGGATTTGTGCTTGAGGGCCATCATTCAAGGAATTGGAATGAGAACTACTAAAGATGTTTCTAAAATATACATACCAATCCTTACCAGAAATTTGGGCATCTAATTGTAAATGAGGCCTACCAAAACCAGAAGAAATGAGTTGCCAAAAGCATGTCTCATTCTTCTCTGTAACAGTCTTACGTAATTCTTGCCATAATTGTTTTGAATGATCCAGTTTCTTTTGCTTGAGAAGATTTTTGTATTTACATCTGAGTGAATTAAGAGCAGAAAATGAGATATTAGTATTAGGGGGGGACAGCTATATGGTCTATAGTACTAGCGCCACGAGAAGATAAAAACGTAAAAGAACCACCTGACACATCATATTTTGTTCCATGTAGAATACATAAGTTAAAATCAGAAGTCAATTCAAGCAGTTTTGTTGTTGTTGTTAGGTGCGAAGTCGTGTCCGACCCATCGCGACCCCATGGACAATGATCCTCCAGGCCTTCCTGTCCTCTACCATTCCCCTGAGTCCATTTACGTTTGCACCTACTGCTTCAGTGACGCCATCCATCCACCTCATTCTCTGTCGTCCTCTTCTTCTTTTGCCCTAGATCGCTCCCAGCATTAGGCTCTTCTCCAGGGAGTCCTTCCTTCTCATGAGGTGGCCAAAGTATTTGAGTTTCATCTTCAGGATCTGGCCTTCTAAAGAGCAGTCAGGGCTGATCTCCTCTAGGACTGACCGGTTTGTTCGCCTTGCAGTCCAAGGGACTTGCAAGAGTCTTCTCCAGCACCAGAGTTCAAAAGCCTCAATTCTTTGATGCTCGGCCTTTCTTATGGTCCAACTTTCGCAGCCATACATTGCAACTGGGAAGACCATAGCCTTGACTAAACGCACTTTTGTTGGCAGGGTGATGTCTCTGCTTTTTAGGATGCTGTCTAGATTTGCCATAGCTTTCTTCCCCAGGAGCAAGCGTCTTTTAAGAGAGCCAGTTTGGTGTAGTGGTTAGGAGTGCGGACTTCTAATCTGGCGAGCCGGGTTCGATTCTGCGCTCCCCCACATGCATCCAGCTGGGTGATCTTGGGCTCGCCACGGCACTGATAAAATTGTTCTCACCGAGCAGTGATATCAGGGCTCTCTCAGCCTCACCCACCTCACAGGGTGTCTGTTGTGGGGAGAGGAATGTGAAGGCGACTGTAAGCCGCTTTGAGCCTCCTTCGGGTAGGGAAAAGCGGCATATAAGAACCAACTCTTCTTCTTCTTCTTAATTTCTTTGCTGCAGTCTCCATCTACAGTGATCTAGGAGCCAAGGAAAATAAAATCTGTCACTATCTCCATTTCTTCCCCATCTATTTGCCAGGAATTGAGAGGGCCGGATGCCATGATCTTTGTTTTCTTGATGTTGAGTTTCAAGCCAACTATTACACTCTCCTCCTTCACCCGCATCAACAGGCTCTTTAGTTCTTCTTCACTTTCTGCCATTAGAGTGGTATCATCTGCATATCTGAGGTTGTTGATATTTCTCCCTGCAATCTTGATCCCAATTTGTGACTCCTCTAATCCCGCCTTTCTCATGATGTGCTCCGCATACAAGTTAAATAGGTAAGGTGACAGTATACAGCCTTGCCGAACTCCTTTCTCAATTTTGAACCAATCTGTGATTCCATGTTCAGTTCTCACTGTTGCTTCTTGACCTGCATATAAATTTCTCAAGAGACAAATAAGATGCTCTGGTATTCCCATCTCTTTAAGAACTTGCCACAATTTGTTGTGCTCCACACAATCAAAGGCTTTAGCATAGTCAATGAAGCAGAAGTAGATGTTCTTCTGGAATTCCCTAGCTTTCTCCATGATCCAGCGTATGTTGGCAATTTGATCTCTAGTTCCTCTGCCTCTTCGAAATCCTGCCTGTACTTCTGGAAGTTCTCGGTCCACATATTGCTGGAGACTAGCTTGTAGGATTTTGAGCATAACTTTGCTAGCATGAGAAATGAGTGCAATGGTGCGGTAGTTTGAACATTCTTTGGCATTGCCCTTCTTTGGGATTGGAATGTAAACTGACCTTTTCCAATCCTGTGGCCATTGTTGAGTTTTCCAAATTTGCTGGCATATTGAGTGTAGCACTTTTACTGCATCATCCTTTAAGATTTTGAATAGTTCAACTGGAATGCTGTCACCACCACTAGCTTTATTGTTGCTCAGACTTCCTAAGGCCCATTTGACTTCACATTCCAGGATGTCTGGCTCCAGGTCAGTAACTACCCCATTGTAGTCATCAGAGATGTTAAGCTCACTCTTGTATAGTTCTTCTGTATAATTTTGCCACCTTTTTAAAATCTCTTCTGCTTCTGTGAGGTCCTTACCGTTTTGGTCCCTTATCATACCCATCTTTGCATGAAACGTTCTCTTCATATCTCCAATTTTCTTGAAAAGATCTCTGGTCCTCTCCATTCTATTATTTTCTTCTATTTGTTTGCACTGTTCATTTAAGAAGGCATTCTTATCTCTTCTAGCTTTTCTCTGGAATTCTGTATTCAATTGGGTGTATCTTTCTCTTTCTCCCTTGCCTTTCACTTCCCTTCTCTCCTTAGCTATTTGTAAAGCTTCCTCAGACAGCCATTTTGATTTCTTGCATTTCTTTTTCTTTGGGATGGTTTTAGTTGCTACCTCTTGTACAATGTCGCGAACCTCCGTCCATAGTTCTTCAGGCACTCTGTCTATCAGATCTAATGCCTTAAATCTATTTGTCACCTCTACTGTATATTCGTCGGGGATATGATTTAGTTCATACCTGAGTGGCCTAGTGCTTTTCCTTACTTTCTTCAATTTAAGCCTAAATTTTGCAACAAGAAGCTCATGATCTGAACCACAATCAGCTCCTGGTCTTGTTTTTATTGACTGTATAGAACTTTTCCATCTTTGGCTGCAGAGCACATAGTCAATCTGATTTCTGTGTTGACCGTCTGGTGATGTCCATGTGTAGAGTCGTCTCTTGGGTTGTTGGAAAAGAGTGTTTGCTATGACCATTGTATTCTCTTGACAAAATTCTACCAGCCTGTGCCCTGCTTCATTTTGTACTCCAAGGCCAAACTTGCCTGTTATCCCGGTTATCTTTTGGCTTCCTACTTTAGCATTCCAATCCCCCATGATGATAAGCACATCATTTTTTGGCGATGCTTCTAGAAGGTGTTGTAGGGCTTCATAGAACTGATCAACTTCATCCTCTTCAGCAGCAGTGGTTGGGGCATAGACCTGGATCACTGTGATGTTGAATGGTTTGCTTTGGATTCGAACTGAGATCATTCTGTCATTTTGGGGATTGTATCCCAAGACTGCTTTTCCTACTCTCTTATTGATTATGAAGGCTACTCCATTTCTTCTGCGAGATTCTTGTCCACAGTAGTATACCTGATGGTCATCTGAATTAAATTCACCCATTCCTGTCCATTTTAGTTCACTGATTCCTAAAATGTCTATGTTCAGTATTGTCATTTCTTAACCACGTCCAGCTTGCCTTGATTCATGTATCTGACGTTCCAGGTTCCTATGGAATAAAAATCTGTACAGCATCGGACTGTCTTTTCGCCACCAGTTACTTCCACAGCTGAGTGTCCTTTCGGCCTTGGCCCAGCCGCTTCATTCATTCTGGCGCTACTCGTACTAGCCGTCTGCTCATCCCCAGTAGCATATTGGATACCTTCCGACCTGAGGGGCTCATCTTCCGGCGTCATATCATTTTGCCTTTTGGAACTGTCCATAGAGTTTTCATGGCAAAGATACTGGAGTGGTTCGCCATTTCCTTCTCCAGTAGATCACCTTTTGTCAGAGCTCTCAGCTATGACCTGTCCGTCTTGGGTGGCCCTGCGTGGCATAGCTCATAGCTTCATTGAACTACGCAAGCCCCCTTGCCACAACAAGGCAGTGATCCTTGAAGGGGGCAAGCCGTTTTAACCCTGGTCTATTAATAACTAAGTCCTTTGAAGCTCGGTCTAAGATACAAGCAGCAGTTGCAATCTGGTTTTTATGCCTTAACAAGGAGTTAGGCCAGGGCCAATTCTGGCATTAAAATCTCCACAAAGTACTAAATTGGCATTGGAAAACTGAGAAGTTAAACGTTCCAAGGTGTCTATTAATAGATTCCAACCGTTTTCACCATTTAGGGAAGCCGGTAATTTAGGTGGAATATAGATGTTAAAAAGTAGGATGGGTCTTATTTTCCTCCCCTGCAAAAGTAAGGCCTGGAAATAATGAGAGGATTTAGTGTCTAAAACTTGGATATTGATTTGCAAGTCAACATTAATACAAATCGCCAAGTCCACGAACTTTGGAATTTACTTTGATAGCTGGGACTGTGTATAATCGAAAACCTTGAAGGTTACTGAGACCAGACTCTTGCACCCAAGTCTCCTGTAAACATAGAATCTCAAATTTACCCAGAAATAATAGAAATTCTGAGTCATGAAGTTTGTTACACCACCCACCTAAATTCCAAGATAAGACCCATCGTCGTGCCTCTGCAATAGGCTAGTTCGCCCCCTCGTCACGGCAAGGAATGCGTTGTTGTTAGATTGTACCCCTCAATTCTAGTTTTCCAATTGTGAGTATTATTCCACCAAGTTTCTGTGATTCCTATTAGGTCATAGCCCTCTTCCTCTATTAGGACTACTAGTTCCTCCAGCTTGTTTCCCATACTCTGTGCATTAGTGTAGAGACATTGTAATCCATCCTTTGTTTGTCTCAAGGTTTTGTTTTTTGAACTTCCTTGTAAACTAGCAGATCCCTGCTTATGTAACATTCCCTGTAGATTTGAGATCTTTGCATCTTCATTTCTTGCCATCATACCAAGTTCTGAATTTATATCTCACTTCGCCTTTGTGTTTAGTTTAAAGCCCTCTTCACCAGGTGTGCAAGGGTTCTCCCAAAAATACTTCCTGGCCCTTGTGAGGTGCACACCGTCTCCTGATAATAACCCCTCATACTGACATCGTAGTCCATTATCCAGAAATCCAAACTGTTCCCAACGACTCCGTTCCTGACGACATAGCCAGTCATTTACTTGCATGATTTTTCTCTATCTTCCTAAGTCAGGGCCACTTACAGGAAGGACTGATGAAAACACAACCTGCACTCCCAGGTCCTTTACCTTTTCTCCCAGATCCACAAAGTCTTTCTTAATATGTTCCATGTTCTGCTGGGCAGTATTATTTGTTCCTACATGGATGAGAAGGAAGGGATAATGATCTGTGGGCTTGATGAGCCTGTCCAGCCATTCTGGGACATCCCTAATGCGTGCACCAGGTAGGCAGTAGACCTCTCAAGACAACAAGTCTGGTCTACACACTTCAGCCTCTACGCCTCTCAGCAGGGAATCCCCAATTACCAGTACCCGTTTCTTTGTACCCTTGGGAGCAGTACTAAAATTCTTACCTGTGGGGGATTGTGAAGTGTTTCCTGAGCTTCGTGGGGTCAGCAAGGGAGAAGACCTAGAACTCTCACTTGTGGGAGCCTGTGACTTTTTTCCTGGTCTATGTTGGAGCTTGCTCTTCATGGGGGACTGCACATGCTCTTGTGTTCCTGAATCAACCTCTTCAGGCAGATCTTGGAACCGATTGCTGAGCATCGGTTGGTCAGAGCTTTTTTTTTTTTTTTTATGATTTTGCTTTGATAGATTTCCCTCCTCCTGCAATGTACTCAATCGTTTCTCTAATCCCCGGACCTTTTCCTCCAGCAGAGCCACCAATTTACACTTTCTGCGTTTGTAAAAATTGTCCCCCTGAGGTAAGAAGACAAACATTCCACAGATGGTACATGTCACTGCGCAAGCTTCTTCAATCTTCATGCCACTTTGATTCATCTGAAATGCTCCACAAACAGTCCTAAACTTCACTGAACCATTCGGCTTGATCCTCCGGCGAAGAGCTAACAGCCAAGAGTCCTTCATTTCTTGCTCTTGGCTCCTAACAGAGTATTCTGGTTTGATCCAGACCTCAAGAGTCCTTTGGGTTTCGTTAGTATTACCCCTGGCAAGCAAGAACCTTTTATAGCACAAAGGCCTACTCAGCAGAGGGCAGAGCTAGCAGTCAGCTCCTGAGTCAGCTCCTGAGATAATCCTTCCTCCTTCTCCCAGCTCCTCCTTCTCCATGAGAGAACAGCTGTACTGTGATTGGTGGCTTGCTGTGATTGACAAACCAAGGAGCAGAGGGAAAAGTTCGGCTTGTTTTCCCTTGCAGCCTCGTCAGGAGGCAAAAAGACTTGATGGGGCAAAGAGAAAGCCCGGTAGAGGTCTCCCTAAGAGGTGGGCTGTAAACATGAGATTTACCATCCTGCATTTGCAAGCAGGAAGCCACTCGTGTTTTATTTCTTTGTGGAAATGGTCTTTAATTTCCCTTCTTCTTTCCCACACTTTTCTCCTTCAGTTTGCTCTTTTCCATTCATGATTTGCCTTCATACCTCTCTCCCCACTTTTAAATCCACCCTTTCTTTTTCAGTTTTGGTCTCAGTTCCTTCTCATTCATTCTGGTTGTCAATTTAGAACATATCTAATGGTACAGTATCAAACCTTTGTTAAGATTATGAGTAGAAAGAGGGATTTAATATTTCCCAATGGCCTATCAAAGTACTAAAGCAATGCTTCTCCCCCTTTATCCTGTATAGGCATGATAATGAAATGTTACTCCACCTTAGTTGTTATGAATGAGGAACAGAAGTTAGAATTTAGTTTCCATTGGGGATAGCAATGGTGGTAGTGTATGGAGATAAACTTCTAGATGACCCATTTTCCAGCCTGTTTTTGAGTTGCCACATTTTATTCTGAAGGGCTCCAAATCCTTTAACAGCTGAGTTCTGGACCCAAAAACAAATCAGGAGTTGTCAGCACTGTGATGTCAAAAGCTTAAACTGTTGTTTTACTCATAGCACAATCATTATTGGCACAGAATGTGTGGCAGGAAAAACCAAACCAACCTTGCCTCAGCTGTTATGTTCATCTCATTCTTATTTTTATGTTGTTTACTATACAGAAAATCAGCACTTTTAAGCATCAATATTAACTACAGCTGTAAAGCTGATAACTTACTTTGGCCTGCTACTTGAAGCCAAGATTTCTTCCCATACTTGGATATGGTAGCCAGGTCTAGACTTTTTTGTTTGGCTGGAGTTTTTTGTACCTCCCTTTCTACTACCCAAAAGGGTCTCATAGCAGCTAACAATCACCTACCCTTCCTTTCCCCACAGGAGACACGCTGTGAGGTATGTGAAGTTGAGAGAACTCTAAGAGGACTTGCTCAACATCAACCAGCTGGCTGCATGTGGAGGAGGAGTGGGAAATCAAACCCAGTTCTCCAGATTGGAGACTGCTGCTCTTAACCACTACACTAAATTAGCTCTGTTCAATATTGTGAAATGACCAAATCACGACCCGGCTACTGGCCAGCCTCAGGATGCAGGTGACATCATGTGGAGGCCACCAACATTCTAAGACTGTCCAGGAACATTTTCCTCATGAGGAAATGATCAGTGGATTGGAAAAGTCTTTGGGCCATGAGACTTCCCAGCTCTTGCCACCCCATAGCTATACCAGAGTAATATGATACTGGCCATCTTGTTTTCATTCTCTTTCCAAGGATATAATCTGCCCCTTTTAACTACTGCCTGACTTTTTCAACTTATTTGCCTCAAAAGAGAAAGTGATTATATGCCTTGTTCACTGGTGGTCTTCTTTTCCAACATGATCTTTCCACTCCCTTTGCTCCTTTAAGCAGAAATGCAAGTGATCTGATTGCAGATTTTCTAACATCTAATCAAATGTGACCCTGAGAAATGTTATAGCAAACATGGAAAAGTCCATTGCAGCCTTCTGAATCTGTAACTGTCCATTCCATTGGATCCTTGCCTGCAAACTTGGTAATGGATGCTAAAACTGCACTGTGCATTTTCTTTGAGCTTTTTGATGAAATCAGTTTCACTTCCATTTTCTTCGCTAGTGACAAAGTCTTTGAGGTCCCTTGGGAGCAATCCCAAGGACTGATTACTTGTCAGCTCCATTTGCAGCATGATCTATCTGTAGCAGCACATCTTAGCAATCTTCCCTTTATGGTAAGTTAGCATACCTTCCCTGTATGATGTATACATGTATGAGAGACACTGTACCAAATTTAGAAGCAGAATCTGAAGCAGCATTCAGAAGATAATTTCAGGAGTTAAAGGAAGTTTTTAATAGACTTCCGAATGTAGCAGACTGTGTTATGGTCTCAAGGTAAACAGTTATGTTTGGATGTTCCTACAGATATAATTAAAAACGTTATTTTAAACAACTATATGAAAATATACTCTCACCAGAGACACCACAAGTATGTCTCTGTTCTGGTATTCTGTTCAGTCCTTAACTTTCTCTGTTCTCATTTGCAATCTCTTTTGTATCTTATATTCATGAACTTACCGCCCTTTATCCTTACTCCCAGATTTCTTGCAGAAGGATTCAGGTAACAGCTGCATGGTAACAGCTGCATTCCTGCAGAAGGATTCAGTTAACAGCTGCATGGATAGGAAAATGGAAATCTGAGGACTGCAAGGGCAAAATCAGCTTGCACTGTTTTCTACTTGGGGTTGGTTAGTGGATACCAGTGTTCATTGATTTCACTTATATGACTACATACCACCAGTGGTAATGGAAAATCATCTGTTCCACTTAATATTTCTAGTAAGGCCTTGGAGGAGGAGCGTGCCTCATGGCTTAATTGCCACTCAGCGCTTAACACCCACTCAGGGCGGCTGTCCCACCCCTGAGTGCATCCTCCTCCAACTGGCTGGCCTGTCAATCCAGCAGCCAGCCAGTCGCCTTCCACCCCCCGCCCTTGACCACCCCCTCCTCCTTCCACATCCCTCTGAGGCTTGGAGGCTGCAGATCCCTGCCGTGTGAGAGCTGCCCCTGCTGGTGAGTTCCCTAACAGCTGCCTACAGCTTTTCCAGATCCTGGAAGGAGGGGAAGGCTGTCCACAGAGTTCTTCCACCCCACCCCTCTAACCTAGTGCCCGTTGTATTCCTGAATGCAACGGGTTTGGCCCTAGTCAATGGTAATTTTTCACAATGCGGAGCAAACAGGACGGCAGCGCAGCATGGGGCTTTCTGGACCCGGCCTGTCAATCAGGCCGTTCCCCCCCCCCCGGATCCCCCTCCACTGTGGGACATCCCCCGCCCGGCCCGAGGCTCCTGCCTCTGAGTCCAGGACTCCAAGGCTGCCGTTCGGTCCCCATTCCCTTAATTCCTGTGCGCTGACTGTGGCTGCACGGTACATGCTGGCAGTGCCTGCTGAATGTGGCGTTCCAGCACCCGCCTCCAGGGTATCGCTGCCTGGGCGCCCGCCGCACTCCCCAATTATGCATGCTCTCTCTCCAGCGCTGCATCTGGTTGCGCCCTGGCCAGGCGTCAGGCTTCGCTTTCTTCTGCGTTTCCCTAACACGGCTTTTTCGGTGGCCTACATCAAACCAGCATTCAGCCATTGCCGGTGGCGTGCATTATCGGGGATTTCCGCTGCCGTCATTCCAGCTCTGAGGCGGACCTTCTCCTCCATGCATAATGGGTCTTAGCTATGTACACAGTACCACTTCATTGTTCCCGGTGCTATATGAATGCTATAAAGACTTTTTTTACACATTATGCAAACTTTGTTTTGCTACTATATATAGACTGAACAAAGAGCCAAGTGTTAAACATTTCCAACTGTTTAATACATGAACTTCCATGATACATATCTGCAAACACCTTAAGATTAAATCAGATTTTTTGGTAATTTTAGGTCTACGTTTAGACTACCTTTAGTATACTTCCCCAAAATATTGACTGCTTCTTTTAGTTGTTTCATGGTCATCCCTGTATCAGCTTTGATTGTGTTGAGCCAGCGGATCCTTTGGCAACCACGTTTCCCTTTGCAAATAGGTAGCCGTGTTGGTCTGAAGTAGCACAATAAACTCAGAGTGCTTGCACTCGAAAGCTCATGCCCTGAATAAATATTTGTTGGTATTAAATGTGCTACTGAATTCTGATTGTATTGTGCATGTTTCCTTTTGCCACTGACCATGCAGAGCATTAATGATTTTTTCTAGCATTAATGATTTTTCATGTTGTGTCTAAAGTAAGTTCAAAGTAAGCGAGCTTTAGCTGCAATATCTTCCCTTCTAATGACATTTGTTGGTAACTTTGGCTGTCCATGGTATTTGCAGCATTCGTCTCCAACACCATAATTCTAAAGCATCTATTCTCGTCCAGTCTTCCATCTTCAGAGTCCAGCTTTCACATCCATATGTTATTATGGGGAAGACAACGGCGTTGACTAGCCAGCACTTTGGGGCTTTCCGCACCGGGATCTTTGTAGCAAATTGGTTGCTGAATGAAAAATCGCCATTTAAAATAGTGGAATTCGTCGTTATGCATACCTGCCTTTGTAGTGGAATCCAGTTGCGTTTTGTAGCGTTTCCCACAGGCTTCCGGTCTCGGGAGAAATCGCTAGAAAGGAAGCGCTATTGCCAAGCTCGTCCCGCCCCTGGCCGTCAAGCAGCCAATGGGCAGCCGTTAGCATGCTCCCAAACAGCAGTTTTTTTTTTTTAAACCAGACCCATTGCAACGAAACTGTGTTGATTCGTTGCAACGGAGAGACCCATCCAGCTGCCTGGTGTGTTTGAGCTGTCATTTCATCGTTGCCATGCTCCCTCCGAGTGAAAAAAAAAAAGCCCCCCCCTCACGGGCCCGATTTTCGGCTGAATGAATGTGTAAAAAATAAAGGGAAAATACATCAGCAAATGGGCTTTTCTGTTCTTTGTGCTTAGTGACTGAAGGGGAGGGACTGAAGCCGGGGAAGCCTCTAAACAGAAAGAGGCTCGTTGTCATTTCATTGTTGCCACGCTCCCTCTGAGTGAAAAAAAAAATCCCCCCCCCTCACGGGCCCGATTTTCGGCTGAATGAATGTGTAAAAAATAAAGGGAAAATACATCAGCAAACGGGCTTTTCTGTTCTTTGTGCTTAGTGACTGAAGGGGAGGGACTGAAGCCGGGGAAGCCTCTAAACAGAAAGAGGCTCGCTGGTGTGTTTATCCCCGCTCGCTCGGAGAAAAAAAAAATGGCGATCGCTTCGCCGGAAGATCAGAGGAGAGAGCCAGGGGGAGGGACTTTGTAGAAACCGCAACAATGTTAACGCACAGGTCTTTTTCGCTAGTGTTGCAGATTGGTTGCAGGAGTGTATCGCTTTCCGGAGGGTGAATCCATTTTTGGGGATTTCCCTGAAAGCGCTACAAGGAAGCGCTTTTTGCAGATCGGTTTCAGGTGTGTGGCAGATTGTCAACGACGTTGTGCATAACGGCAAATCAGTAGCGTTTTCCATTGGCAACCATTGTGCGATTTTGAAGGCGTGCGAAAAGCCCCTTTGTATCAAGGCTGAAATCCTTACTTTTCCATTTTCAGTTCATGCCTAACATTGTGTTCTGGCCCAGTGTTATTTGCCGTTTGATTACACGGCTGGATCCACCACTTTGATTGATCATAGAGCCAAGAAAGATGAAATCATCAGTACATTCAATGTTCTCGTTGGCAATCGTGACTTTGGTGCTACTGCCAGTAGTTGTCATGGTCTTGATCGTTTTGATATTTAGGTATATCCCCACCCTTTCACTTTCTTCTTTTAGTCTCTTTATCAGGGTCTTCAGATCACACTCCGATTCAGCAGGGATTATTGATGTTATGACCTCCAATTTTGACTCAGATCATAGATTCTTCCAGATTAAGCTTCCGTATAATTACCTCTGCATACAGGTTAAAAAGAAAGGATGATAAGATACACCCTTGTCTCATTCCTTGGCTGACCTTGAACCAATCAGTGTCTCCATATATTGTTTGTACTGTATTGGCATACAATGAACTGATGAGGAGGGTTAAGTAGGATGACACTCCCAATTCATGTAAGGCAACCCATAGCTTCTTGTGATCAACACAGTCAAACGCTTTAGAATAATCAATAAAGCATAGATAGATGGCCTTTTGATATTTGTGTGTTTTTTCAAGAATCCAGCGCAAATTTGCAATGTGGTCTCAGGTGCCACGACCATGTGGAAAACCAGCCTGGACATCTGGTAGTTGAGCATCAATGGTTGATTTGAGACAGTTCTGGATGATCTTCAATAAGATTTTACTTGCATGGGAGATCAGGGCTATAGGAGATTAAGTCTTCCCCTTCCCACTGGAACTGGAGCACTTGTACTAGGTCCAGTGCTTTGTTGCTTCAGTATTAGATTCAGTGATATGTTAGTGGTTCCTAAACTTCAAGTATGAAGATCACTTTTTAATGTAAACAAATTTCATAAACTACATGATGGTAGTTCTACTATTAGTATCAAATGACCAAGAAAACACATCTGAAATCACTCCCCTTCTAAAATAAGGGACAGATGGAGTTACTGCTGTAGCTGTTCTGCTGTAGCTGCCGAGAAGATCATCTTTGCTAATAAAGTTAGCAGTTAGTTCTCATGGGATTTCACTGGGATGCCCAATGAGCTTTCAGCTCATTCCATGTAACTTAACAGGGTTTACTCTCAGATAAAATTACTGTAGCTCAAGTTAACTTTAGACTGAAAAATCAAATGAAACAATTGAATTGGCTGGTCATGTGCACTGGCTGCACCACTTATAAAATCTCAAATAAGAAATGCTGCAATCACAGGAACTGCTTATACTGTGTTAATGATCATCTGGTTCCTGTATTAGGCTTGTATGAGTACAGGCTTGATGATGCCATTGATGCCTTGTATGCAAAGTAAATATCCTATATGAACTGGTCCTGTGGTTTCAACTACTGCAAGCTTTTATGATATATTCTTTATCCAACCCATTATGTTTGTAAGAAAAACATTTCTTGTTATGTAGCCAGGATGATGGTTACCTGATGTACATTGTCACTTATTAGAACAAAGGAAGCTGCCCTGATAATTCGATTATATATAGTAATCAATTTTTAGTTTTCTAATAGGCTCACTGTTGAAACGTATAGGGGAAACAGGGGAGGAAGACTTAGTGAATTTGTTTGTAGAATGGCTTTGTTAAATAGATCATCTTATTATAAAACAGAAGTAGAAAAACATAAACAGATTTGGAAACAATTGAATACTGTTTACTGGACACTAGAATATGAAGCTTCAAGGCTTGGCACAACCTTATGCATTGTCTTCTTTGTTATAGATTTATTTAAAAATGAATATTCAATACAGCCAGTTCAAGAGAAGACAGAAGAACTATAGAAATTAATAGATTCAAATGAGTAGCCGTGTTGGTCTCCAGTATCACTCTAATTTTATATAGAAATTAATGAAAGGGAATAAAGAACATGATATCATTCAAAAGGCAAAATAATGTAGAGAGGTTCGAAATACTCACCATTTTAAAACTTATGCTAGCTGTTTCATGGTCATGGACAAGATAGTATATAGTTATCAAAAAAGCAAGAAAAATGCTGTGAAATATTTTTAATGAAGGAAAAGAGAGAAATTATATCATTATACCAATCAATGATTCATCCTTTTATGAAACAGGATGTGCAGCACTTGTTAAATCATCACAAAATGTGTAATAAAGAATTATAGGTGACTCACAGTACAATCCTAAACACAGTTAAACCTTCTCAAAACCTACTGATTTTTTTTAAATTACAGATTTTTATTTTTCAGAAAGTAAGAATTCAGAAAACTCAACAATGGCCACAGGATTGGAAAAGGTTGGTTGACATTCCAATCCCAAAGAAGGGCAATGCCAAAGAATGTTCAAACTACCGCACCATTGCACTCATTTCTCATGCTAGCAAAGTTATGCTCAAAATTTTACAAGCTAGGCTCCAGCAATATGTGGACCAAGAACTTCCAGAAGTACAGGCAGGATTTCGAAGAGGCAGAGGAACTAGAGATCAAATTGCCAACATACGCTGGATCATGGAGAAAGCTAAGGAGTTCCAGAAGAACATCTACTTCTGCTACATTGACTATGCTAAAGCCTTTGATTGTGTGGAGCACAACAAATTGTGGCAAGTTCTTAAAGAGATGGGAATACCAGAGCATCTTATTTGTCTCTTGAGAAACTTATATGCAGGTCAAGAAGCAACAGTGAGAACTGAACATGGAATCACTGATTGGTTCAAAATTGAGAAAAGAGTTCGGCAAGGCTGTATACTGTCGCCTTGCCTATTGTGGCGCAGAGTGGTAAGGCAGCCGTCTGAAAGCTTTGCCCATTGAGGCTGGGAGTTCGATCCCAGCAGCCGGCTCAAGGTTGACTCAGCCTTCCATCCTTCCGAGGTCGGTAAAATGAGTACCCAGCTTGCTGGGGGGTAAACGGTAATGACTGGGGAAGGCACTGGCAAACCACCCCGTATTGAGTCTGCCATGAAAACGCTAGAGGGCGTCACCCCAAGGGTCAGACATGACTCGGTGCTTGCACAGGGGATACCTTTACCTTTACCTTTAATCTGATATGCGGAGCACATCATGAGAAAGGTGGGATTAGAGGAGTCACAAATTGGGATCAAGATTGTAGGGAGAAATATCAACAACCTCAGATATGCAGATGATACCACTCTAATGGCAGAAAGTGAAGAGGAACTAAAGAGCCTTTTGATGCGGGTGAAGGAGGAGAGTATAAAAGTTGCCTTGAAAATCAACATAAAGAAAACAAAGATCATGGCATCCGGTCCTCTCAATTCCTGGCAAATAGATGGGGAAGAAATGGAGATAGTGACAGATTTTATTTTGCTGGGCTCCAAGATCACTGCAGATGGGGACTGCAGCAAAGAAATTAAAAGATGCTTGCTCCTGGGGAGGAAAGCTATGGCAAATCTAGACAGCATCCTAAAAAGCAGAGACATCACCCTGCCAACAAAAGTGCGTTTATTCAAGGCTATGGTCTTCCCAGTTGCAATGTATGGCTGCGAAAGCTGGACCATAAGGAAGGCTGAGCGTCAAAGAATTGAGGCTTTTGAACTCTGGTGCTGGAGAAGACTCTTGTGAGTCCCTTGGACTGCAAGGCAAACAAACCGGTCAGTCCTAGAGGAGATCAGCCCTGACTGCTCTTTAGAAGGCCAGATCCTGAAGATGAAACTCAAATACTTTGGCCACCTCATGAGAAGGAAGGACTCCCTGGAGAAGAGCCTAATGCTGGGAGCGATCTAGGGCAAAAGAAGAAGAGGACGACAGAGAATGAGGTGGATGGATGGCGTCACTGAAGCAGTAGGTGCAAACGTAAATGGACTCAGGGGAATGGTAGAGGACAGGAAGGCCTGGAGGATCATTGTCCATGGGGTCGCGATGGGTCGGACACGACTTCGCACCCAACAACAACTACTACTACTTATACACATTATAATAACAATGTATTAGAAGATAACCTCCCTATTCAACTTTAGCTATCTGTTTAAATAGTTCAGATATGGGCCCCATTGTTCTTGAAAGGCTTCTTCAGTTTTCCCGTTGAACATCAGTGTCAATTTTGCCATTTTGGCCAAGTCCGCCAACTTGTTCAGCCAATCTTCTATCGATGGTAGTTCTTGTGCCTTCCATTTCCTTGCCATTACTAATCTGGCGGCTGTTGTCGCATAAAAGAATAGTCCTCTGGTGCATGTCGAGAGGCACTGCAGTGGTAAACTTAATAACATATACTCTGGTTTCATTGGGAAACACAGACCCCCCCATTTTCTGCATGATAGTGTGAATTTTGGCCCAGAATTTATATACTTTATCACATTTCCACCACATATGATAAAAAGAACCCACTTTATCTAAACATTTCCAACATTTGTTATTACAATCTTTGTTGTTACCATCTTTTGCAATTTTAGCAATCACTTTTGGTGTTACATACCACCTATAAAACATTTTGTACAAATTTTCTCTGAGAATTTGGCTATTAGTTAAACCATAAATATTCCCATTGTTCAATTGTCACATTCATCTCTATATTATGCATCCATACATGGTTATATTATGCATCCATACATCCATACATCATCTTCAGGATCTGGCCTTCTAAAGAGCAGTCAGGGCTGATCTCCTCTAGGACTGACCGGTTTGTTTGCCTTGCAGTCCAAGGGACTCACAATACATACATACATACATGCATCCATACATGCATATATGCTATATTATGCATCCATACATGGTTTGACCTGCTCCATCTCTGTCTCATAGTTTAATAACACTTTGTATATTTGTCCTTGTAGATGGGGCTTCTCTTTAATCAATAAGTGTTCAAATTCTGGTATAGAAGCCCTTAGATCTAAAGGTTGGTTGGTTGAATTCAGCTTTGAATCTAAAGGTTGGTTGAATTCAGCTTTGAATCTAGGTAACAATTGGTTATATTCTAACCTGGTAGTCCCCAACCACCGGGCTGCGGCCCGGTGCCGGGCTGCGAAGGCCCTGCCTCCGCAGGGCTGCGCTGGGCCGTGCATGCGCATTTGTGGCATGCGTGGCTGCAAACGTGTATGCACGACACTACCGCACAAACACGCATGCACGGGAGTGCTGCGCATACGCAGCTGTGGCCGCGCAAGGCACAAATGCGCATGCACGGGAGTGCCACACATGCATGGCATGCGCGGCCGGGCTATCTCCCTCCCCGCTGCCACCGGTCCGCAGCCTGGAAAAGGTTGCGGACCACTGTTCTAACCAGTAGATTTCCACTTCTTTTTCTAATACTTGTCTTTCTTTGAACTTGCTAGTTTTAGCTAGCAGCTCTTTGTAACTAAGTTAGGTTATCCTTTTTTGTTGAGCTTTGCTGAAATATGCTTCAATTGGAGATTTTAATATGGATGGAGTTGGAGACAGTCTTTCTTTATACTTCACCCACACCTTCAACGGTCCACCAACCCCTTTATGAGGGGTATTCTTATTTGTTTAAACACAACAGCAAGAATTAAAAAAGGGAAACAAATTAACTGAGGTTAAAGAAAAGCTACAACAATTGGAATTTCAACATCAGCAGCAACAAACAATAAAGTTAGCAAAGCAAATGAAATTATTAAGAATACAAAGAGACAACATAGAGGTTGAAGAAATGAGGAAGCTTGATTATCTCAAGCAGAAAATTTTGAATGGGCAGATAAACCAGGGAAGTGGCTGGCAAATAAGCTGTCGAAGAATTTCTTAAAGCACAGTATATCTAAACTAAAATTCGAGGGACAAAACTATACTCATGTCTTGCTAAATTTTTTCAAGGTATATATGAAAACGTGGAACAGAACAATGAGCCGACAAGGTTTTTTTCAAGGAATACTGTTAAAGAAATTCACGGACCATCACAGGAAGATTTTAAACCAAAGAATGACCATGCAAGAAATCAACGATGCCATAAATGCAACAAAAGCACAAAGAACTCCCAGACCCGACGGGCTGACTGCAACATATTACAAGAAGATGGGACGTGTAATCGCTCCCTATCTGCTTCAACTGGCAAACGAGGTTATAGATGAGCATGGGAAGTCTTTACCAAAGTCCTGGCAGCAAGCATCAATAACTCTGATTCACAAAGAAGGGGGAGACAGAATGTTGCCCAATTCCTATAGGCCAATCTCTTTATTAAATGTGGTTTATAAAATTTTTGCGAAAATTCTAGCTGAGAGACTGAAAAAGTGCATTGGCAATATAGTACATCAAGATCAAACAGGTTTTATGCCAAAAAGGTTAATGAAGAACAACATGCGTTTTGTGTTAAATGTGGCAGAATACGTGCGACAGCGAAAACTGAATGCAGCTTTTATTTTCCTTGATGCAGAGAAAACATTTGACAATGTTTGTTGGGACTTTTTGTTTGAAACTTTAAAAACAATTAAATGTAGAGATAATTTTTTCAAAACCTACTGACTTCAATAGACTTTAAAGGGTGTGACACTTTAGGATTCCACTTTCAGAGTTGGATTTGGCTTTTCTCATAGAAAAGTTGTCTTATAAATAGAATGTTTAAAAAATTATTTAAAAGGAGATTTATAATGACACATGGCACAAATATATACGTATCGTGAATTATACAGAAGGCACTTCAAAAACTGTTCTTGAGTATAAGAAGCTAGGGTTATTCAGTTAAAAAACAGGGTGCAAATGGGAAAAACAGAGTACTTTCCCAAATGAAAATGAAGCTTCTGAGTCAGTATGAGAGAAAGACTTGCAGGAGGTGTTGGAGGAAACCATCATCTAAGGCCATAGCACCTAATATCTAATTCTTGAGGTTGCAGAACACAAAGCTGTTCCTGTTCCACATATTATTGAATTCAACAATAAGTAATTTAATCAAGTAAGTAAATCAGATTTTCAGAAATGAGGTGTTATTGGTTAAATATGACAAATGGAGATATGCAACAAAGTATTATGGATTGTTTTCCACTTTAAATTTAGTCCCATATGAAAACTATACTATTGCTCTTTGCCTGTTGTGTCAGATGCCTGCTCCCACATAGTTTCCTTCTTAATTTTTCCTGTCTCATTGTTAACTCCTCCTTCCCCCTATATCATTTCACTACCCTGGTTGCATTTCCTCTTCTTCCCATTTCTCATGACAACCCTTTTGCCATAGCTTTCTTGATTCTCTTCTGCTTCTCATCTCCATCCTTCTTTGCCTACCCATATTCCTTCCTTCCCTTCCTCTCAGAGCATTCCATTAATTCTCTCCCAATATTCTCATCTCCCCACACAGCTTTTATAAACTTCTCCCCTTGTGTGCCTTTATCTTTCCCTCCTCCTTTTTCTACCCCAAAACCAACCTTTTCCCTCCCCGCTCCAGTTTCCCCTGTTTAATTTCCCATTGCTTCTTTCTGTCCTACCTTTACTGCTCAACCACCTCTACAGTACCCTCTTTAACTGCCTCATGTCCTTCCCCAGTTGTGGTTTCCAAACCCCTCATTCCCCCTCCTTCCTATCACTTTCATACTTATTCCTCTCCCTATTTGTGAGCTCGGGGCCCCAGGACAAATAACAACCCCTAACACACACTTCTGCTTTCATCATCTCCCCTTGGGTTCCACACATCTTCTCAAACTGTCCTTTTGCCAATTGCATGTTGTGAGTGGGTGGTAACTGGGCAACTCCAGGGTCTCCTGGATGCATTGAATTATTTGGATCCCTCAGGCTTCCAGCCTGGATATGGGACTGAAACACCTTGGTCACCCTGGTTGATGAAATATGTCTGGGGATGGATGGATGGATGGATGGATGGATGGATGGATGGATGGATGGATGGATGGAGGGGCAGAATATGACTGCACTAAATCTGCTGGACCTTTCAGTGGTTTTACAACACCATTGATCATAGTATCCTTCTGGGTTGCCTCTCAGATTTGGGATTTTGCTGTAGTTTCAGTCCTACCTGGAAGTTAGCTTTCGTAAGTTGGTGCTGGGGGAACTAGTGCTTGGCTTCTTGACTTTTCATTAATGGAGTCCCACAGGGCTTTATCTTGTTCCCCATGCTTTTTTAAAATCTATGAAACCACTGAATGAGATCATCCAGAAATATGGATTTTAAAATTTATTTTTATCTACTACATTTATACCCTTTCCCCCCTCCTCTTCCCTCCTACGCTTTATCGACACAACACCCATGTGGGGTAGTTTTAAGCTGAGAGTGTGTGAAGTGTCCAAGGTCAAACATGAAACTTGCAAGGCAAAGTGGCAATCTTGGATCCTAATCCATGACTCTAACCACTATGCCACAATGGTTATCATATTCAGTAATCTTCAAACGCATGACCCTGTCAATTAAGCAGGCTTATATTAGGGCTTATATTAGGGCTTATATTAGGATGCTAAACATCCTAGATTCCAGAGATTTTAGGCTCGGAATGGCTGTGGTTCAGTATATCTCCAGAAAGAGACAGAAGGGGAGAGAAACAGACAAATGATTTTATCTTTATAGGCCTAGCCAAAACAGTGAAAGCTGGGGAAAGTAATTGATCTTAGCTGTAAATTCAAACAGTTCTAAATACAGAGACGTTCTAAGTGCTTCAACAATGGCAATTTATTCATCAGTTCCAAATACCATAGCAGTAGCAAATTTCAATATCTTTTTTACTTTAGGCTACTTTTTAAAAAGCCTATTGTTCAAGTCCAGGGGAAAAAAAAACTACATGGGAAAGATAAAAGGTGCATATATTTCCAAAGGACTGTGCAATGATCAAGGATAAATCGGAAAGGCAGGAGAGAAGGAGAAAAGAACCTAGAGGAGGATGGGAGAAAGAAAATGCCTGAGAATGCAGAAGCCTGCAGGGCTAGAAATCAAAAGGTGTTTGGAAAGGAGGAGAGACATGAAGGTGAGGTTCACAAAAGGAAGATGGAAAAGGAGATATTAGGCATATTCTACTTTCCTTGTCCAGTGTAGGTAGTAGAAGAAGCCTAAAAAGTAAAACCAACTCAAGATGCTAGGGGCAAGGGAGCCTCTATTCATGATAATGTCAGAAAAATGAAACCTGGTGGGCATTTGAACCACTAAATATTGATGTAATGGGGCAGGGCCCTGACCTTGATAGCGGCTGGCTTTGTTCAGTATTTAGATGGGAGACTACTGAGGAAGTCAAGGATCACTGTGCAGAAGCAGGCAATGGCAAACTGCCTCTGAACTTATCTTGCCTTGACTCACTCTTCCCCATCTCAACATAACTTAGCTGGTACTTGATGGCAAAACAAAAAAAAGGGGGGGATATGAGATTATCCTCTGATTTAGCATTTGATTAGGTTATAGCACAGGTTAAGGGGTACTATGAATGGAATGGAATGTTGAATTATTATCCAGGAAATGTGGGTCGTTCATCATGGTATGGGTAAATGGCATCTCCAAGAGTCATTGAGAGAATACTTGATTAGGGTTTTGAACAGCTTTCTCATGGAAAACAAGCTGTTTCCTTGTGTAACTGAATTTTATTACAATCATGAGTCTGTGGTTTGATGTAAAATGGATTCTCCCATATCCATGACTGCTATAAGGGGGGGTCTCTGAAGTTTTGGCTGGGAGGGTCTGTTAAGGTAACATTATGTTAGGTCAGGCATAGAATAATGCTGCATTTTATCGTTTCATCCCATACTATCCCCTGAAAAAAACTGGGGTTATAAATGTATTTCATCAGAAGAAATGAAAGAGAATGTATCACTGAGGATCCTGTTTTCTTGTTGAAAACCTTTTGAATGGACCTGAGCTAAATTGCTTGAGTTCCCCATCTATACAGTGTTTGCAAAAATTATCTAGCAGTGCTGCAGAGGCAGCTGAGCATCGTGCAGGAGGAGCTGCAGGAGGATTGTGTGTGCTTAAAATATATCAGAATGTGTTGGAGAAAGTGGGACAATGCAGCAGAAGAGGAGAAACGGCTGTTCTAGTTCTCATTATGTGCTTTTAGCTTTCTTGACGTGCTCTGTTTGCTGCACTGATTTGATAATTTTCTACTCTGCAGATCCCTCATGAGAGGGACACATTTGACAAAAGGTATATCAATAAGTTGTCATAACCTCCTAAACTGATTAGGAATGTCATCACCCCAGTGGGGGTAAAGATTCCCCTGACCCAGCTCCCCTTTTAAAAACAGTCATCAGGTCTATGGTGCTATTTCACTTCCAGGAAAAGTGACATCACACCTCTCTAGGAATTACCAGTTACTCTTTGGTAAAACTGTAGAATTTTCAGAAATTTGTTGAAAGGAATGACATTGCTGAGTGTGTATGTGTGGACTGGGGTCTTTCCTCTCTAGGAATCCACAGCTTTATTACAACTTTCACTAGAACATTGGCACAGCATGAGGAAGAACCCAACTAGTACTGTTAGCAGACTGTAATGAACCTGGTCCCAGATGGTGCCCTGGGGCATAAGCCTGGAGGCATAAGCCTGGAGCTTGATTCCCCTTGCCATCTGAAACCTTACCCTGGAAGGATGGCTTAAAGGGGATCCAATGGTGTAAGCCTCTGTCTGTCTCCCCAGACCACCTGGCAATGTGAGCTTGCCAACCCAGTTGGGTAGGTGCCCTGCTTGCATACGTGCCATCTCTTATGGGGACCCCAATAATGAGGGAGACTGATTCGCAGACCAGTCTCCCCCCAAAGGATCCTCCCATGCCGGACCACTATTAAACAATAAGGAACACTAATTATTAACAATGCCATGATTAATAACCACAACATGCTGAATAGGGTGGGAGGGAGGGAAGCTTCCTGTGGCATTGCTGGGAGGAAAGAGGCCGCGCGCACACACTTGGCCTCTTTTAGAGGTGTTGCTAACACCTCCTCCTCCCCCGCCCACTGGGAAGGCACGCAGGTTAACGAGCCTCGTTTCTGAGACTCACCCTCAAGTTGCTCGCAGTGATGCGCCTCCCCTTCAGCAGGCTTGCACCTCTGCCACGGCAACCTGGTGCCTTGGATGAGTCACAGCCCCGATTATCATCATCACAACAAAAAGTTAACCCTAATTTCTCATAATTATTACTTTAAAAGCCTCATTGAATTGAATCTTGGAACCAGCATACAAAGCAGCTTATTAAAAAATTATTTCATACCCAATGAAAAATGTAAAGTTGAGTTTATATATAAACAGTTATAAGAACTTCATAAACATTTGTTTTTATGCTGTAGAAGAAAACATTTTAATTTAAATTAAGATGGGTACTTAACTGAGAAATGTCAAGAAACAATACAATAAAATCTTTGTTGAAAATGCAGACACAATGAAATTCCAAGATGCTATGATGACCTAGTGTTTGGGATTTGTGCTTAGAACTGCACTGTAATACATTTGTGAGTGTATTAATCTTTTAATAAGCTGTGGAAATTACTCCTAGAATTCTCAAATGACTGTGATCACTTTGGATAACACAGACTCACTATCATCCATTTTTAAATTTATAAAAAGTATCTGTTCCTCCTTGTACTAAAGAAGTACTCAAGGGAAGGTTACACAATAAAACAAGAAGCAATAACATGATGAATAAAAAAAACAATTAATTAAACCAAGGTAATAAAGACAAAATAGCAGCATGAATAAGCAAGGTAAACAGCAAGCAGTCAAATGCATCTCACAGCCTATTCAAATCTTACTTGAAATTCTAGAACCTTAAAAGCATCCATCCATAATATAAAAATAAAATCAACAATATTAATTTAAAAGATGAAATAAAAGTATGCCTCAAAAACTAAAGCAATATAATCATTTTCTTTCTATGGAATGCCTAAAGTTTCGAAAGGAAGCATCCTTCACTGAACATGGATTCTGTCACCACATATTGTTCCAAAAGGATAGCCATGGTTGTCAGTTGCCATACAAATGAGCAGTAATCTTGTGGCACCTTAGAGAAAAGATTTAAGTTCAGCACAAGTTTTTTAAAGTTAACCTTCACGTCATCATGAATAAGAACATTATGCTCAAATAATTGTTTACTAGTTTTTAAGGTGCCACCAGACTATTTTTCCTGTTGTTGTAATGGCAGCACCAGTATCTCTAAAGCTTTGCACTGGTTGCTGTCTCTTTAAGAAAGAAGAGTTTCAAGCTCCTACTCTTAAACGCTCTCTGTCATATATTTATGCACTAATACCTTTTCTGCCCTCTCTTGACATACAAACTCATGGTCCTATATGTTCTTCTTCTGGGATTGCCAATTTCCAGATGATGGTGGGATTGCAACTCTTTGAGTGATAAATCCACCTTGAGAAAATAGCCACAGTATGGCATTATATCCCATTGGCATTATACTCCTCCACAAACCCTACCCTTCTGAGGCTCAACCCCCAAAATCTCCAAGTATTTCCCAGTCCAGAGATGGCAACCCTATCTTCTACTTTAAATTCACTTCCTCTGCTTATGTTTTGGATGGTCTTCCCCTTTGTCCATCAAGCCCTTCTTTTCCAAAAGATTTCCTCAGTGAAATATATCACAGGAGTGTCACAACTAATCATCAAAGTCTGAGTATTTAGAGCAAAACAGAAATGTTCTGGAGGGCCTCATTATAATTTGATCAGAATTGCAGTAAAATGGAATAGTCCAGGCAATCACTTTTATAAGGGAACTAGAATTAAAGACCATTGTAGCTGTAAATACAATGGGTGCTAGCATGGGGGGGGGGTGTAAAATATATGAAAGAGAGGGAGAAAGATAGTGATTAAGAAAGTGATTAAGAAAGTGATTAAGAAAGAAAGAAAGAAAGAAAGAAAGAAAGAAAGAAAGAAAGAAAGAAAGAAAGAAAGAAAGAAAGAAAGAAAGAAAGAAAGAAGAGTCATGTATATATATAGAGAGGGAAAGAAATAGTGAGAGAAAGAAAGTGTCAGAAAGAATAGAGATAGAAAGGTAGAGAGATACAGAAAGGAAGAGAGAGAGAAAGAGAGAGCTCTCCAAGGCTTGGCGGATCTTTTTGGGCAGGGTGGGAGCGTTGGAGTTCCTGCCAGCACTGTCCCGAAAAGGGCTGCCAGCGCTTGGATAGGCTGTGGCAGGCATTCTGCGGGCAGGGTGAGTGTGGGTGGGAAGTCCACACATCCCCCCCAGGCCATTCTCCCAGCTGCCCTGAAAGGGACTGTTGTGGCCTGTCAGCAGGCAATTTGGGGGCTGGGAGGGGGGGACAATCTTCATTCCTTGCCAGCCCTGGGCCTAAAAAGGGCCAGCAAGGTTTGGCTAGGCTGTGGCAGGCGTTCTGGGGGCTGGGGGAGTGTGGTTGTGAAGTCTGCTCCCCCCCCCAGGTTGCCCTCTGGCCTGGGCCGAAAAGGCCTTCTGCAGCCTGTCCAAGCCTCAACGGGTGTTTTTGGGGCTAGGCAGGTAAGTATCTCCATTCCTTGTTGGATCCGGGCCCAAAAAGTGCTGCTGAGGCTTGGATAGGCTGCAGCAGGCATTCTGGGGGCAGGGGGGAGTTCAGGCGGGAAGTCGTCTCCTCCCTCCCCTCCTGGGCTGCCCTCCCGCCCACACTCTTGCCTGGGCCAAAAAGGCCTGCCACCGCATGTCCAAGCTTTGGTGGGCGTTTTTAGGGCTGGGGGGGAGGGAGGATCTCTGTTCCTTGCCACCCCTGGTCTCAAAACTGTAACTGAAGCTTGGATAGGCCACAGGAGGCATTCTGAGGGCAGGGGGGAGTTTGGGCAGGAATTCTGCTCCTCCCCCACCCCGGCATCCACACTGAACTCAGGGGCAGACTGGCAGCGATTGCGGCAGAGTGCCCCTTGTCGGGTTGTTGGGGGTGGGTGCTAGCAGGTCCTGGCCAATCAGGACACCACAGGACTGGAGGTGGAGTCAGGACAGGCTCCTCCCAGGAGCCCTCTGCTCAAATATTTTAACAGCAAAGCATTAAGGATGATCTTCTAGTCAATTACAATATTTATTATATGTATCATGTTGCTTTTACTACACTGGCTTGTACCTTAGTCATCTACTCTCTGTACTGTTTACATTATAGCTTGTCTTATTTACTTAATTTGTACCTCACTGTTCTCCCCAGTGGGGACCCTAAGTGGCTCACGTTGATTTTCTCTACTCTCATTTTAGCCTCACATCAACATTGTGAGGTGGGTTAGGCTGAGAGTGTGTGAGAGGCCAAACATCACCAAGTAGGCTTCCATGGCACACTGGGGATTCAAACCTATGCTTCCCAGATCCAGATCTAACACTCCAACCTATTTACCATGGAAAAACTCCTGAAACATTCTTCAGGCTTCAAGAAACACCGGACGTTATGCCAGCGGGCCATATCTTCCTGCTACACCCCCAGAAGTCACGTCATCAAACATTCCCATAGTACAGGAAGTGACTTCAGTTAAGTTAAAATGAGATTGCTTACCTACAGAGTAGATCCAGTTGCTACCACATGCAATGAGTCTCAGCCAGCAAGGATTTGTATGGCTGAGGCACCTCCCCTTCCCAACCCCTCAAAATCAATCATTGGCTATGGGGGGGGGGGAGAAGGTTGACATGCCCATATATGGTCACCTCAACTGATAACTTAAACAAACAAACAAACAAACAAACATACACAACAAAATCATAGTCCAGTGGCACCTTTAAGACCAGCAAAGATTTATTCCAGGCGTGAGCTTTCAAGTGCAAGCACTCTTCCTCAGACAATACATACATACATACATACATACATACATACATACATACATACATACATACATACATACATACATACATACATACATACATACATACATACATACATACATACATGCTTCTAATTAATTCCCACCCAATCAGTAAAACCTTTTTCATGAAGCCCTTGTTGAGAAAACCTGCTCTAAAACTTCACCATGATGGTCTTAGTTTTTTGTTTGCATTGTCACTGGGTTTTTGTTTTGACTGGTTGAGTTTTCTACATTATATGAGTTTCAGTGAGAAAAGTAGGCTGTAAATGAAGTAAATAAACAAATCATCTTGCATGCATGTCCACTGCCAAGTAATTCTACCATAATTTACCTTGGGAGCAGTCTCTCTCTGTGGATGTCAATACTGCAGTGTCATCAGTATGCCAATGGTAATTTCTCAACTGTTCTTTGGATGTCAACGTCTTTGTGAGTTGGCCACAATACTAAATAACAGAGTAGATCCGTTAATTTTGCCTCAAAGGATAAACTCCTCAGTTTTCTTGTCCCTCTGTCAGGTGGGAGTCGAATATTGTAAGAATCAACTGGCACAGCTTCAGCATGGAAAATACAGCAGAAACATATATTGGCATGAGAGACAGCTTTAAGGAATTGGCAGTGTCTTGAGGCAAGATGATTCTATATAGATCTTATTTTTCAGTTTTTACACATTGGTTCCAATTAATTCCTGGGGAGGGGGGAGCTTGGTCAAGAGAAAATGATATTTCTTCTGTGTTGTCCTGTCTCCATTTGTGTGTGCATGTTTTCATATCAAGATGAAGCCAGATTTTATAGACGGAAATGCCAGATCTAAACAAAAAAAAAAAAATTTCAAGTATGTTAAAGTAATTGGCTGGAGAATTAATTTGCTGAAAACTTGAGATACATTAGTTAGCACACTGGGTCCTGATGTAGGAAATGTGAGGTTCATTGGGTGATCTTGGAAGAATCATTAACTCTTAACCAGATGCTAAAACACTGCTCTGAGTATCTTGGAAATGGAAGAGGGGAATATAATAAAAAGTATTCATTGTTCTAAAACAGTGGATTTGATTTCCTATAAAAATATACAGAAAAACAAGAGGCATACCGTGATGGGATCAGATTTACAGGGAGTGCAATTATTTGATTGCTAATAGGTAGAGTGTTGAATTGCTTGTTTTCTTACACCATTGAGGTATGTTGAATACCAGCAAGAAGACATACTTATTAGTCCTAAATGGAACCACATTTGAGACTCGTTGAATGACTATGTATCAAATATGTATCAAAGTCATGTTCTTTGCCGCCAGGGACATTTCTGCATTCAGCTAAGAGGAACCTATTTGTTTAACAGCTGAACAAGAAGCCTCTGGGGTCAGCAAGGTATACATGCTTTGATGGGAAACAGCATTTTAATGGCAAAGAGCAGTGTGAAGTAGTAAACAGAATAGTTTGGTGGATGGACTAGTAAGACAGAAATAAAGAGGGTGATTATAGTCTAATAATGTAGATACTTGAAATATGCAAAGTGCAGTGGTCTGGTAGTATATACAGGAAGAAGAGCAGGATAAGGGATCAACATATTCTTCCTCAGTTGCTGAGCTTTTGTTAAAATCTGTCAGAAATTATGAGTGCTTAAAAACCAGACCAGTGAAAAAGAGATATTAAAATCTTACTGTGACTGTTTGGGTTAAGCTATATGTGTGTGTATGCATGCCCATTTTTGCAATTAGCCATTTTCCTGCATTTCCAACAAAGTTCTTAAAAAGATAAATTATATTGATACCTTGATAAAACTGAACGGTTGTGGCCCTGGTCAGTGTCTGGATGGAAGACTACTTGGAACATACTGTAGACCACCTTGAGTTCTGTGCTAGAAATGTGGAGCTATACATATAATCAGTTTATTAATATGAGAACTTTTAAGGATCTGGTAAGTACAAACGTATGAAGGAAAATAAATGACAATCACAGCAGAGTCAATGGCCCTTCCTTCTAACTGACTTATTAGATGACTAGAAATTAAGCCCACTGTGGTTTGAATACAGCGGGCGCTAGGGAACCTGTAAGTATGCATGGCCATGGAGTCCGGCGGTCACGGTGAGTCCCGGGTCAGTTGGCGCATCTGCTTGCGGCTCGGGCTGCTCCGAGGCAGTGGTGGGGTGGGTGGTGAGGGGCGATGGGGCTGGGGGCAGGCATGCGGTGCAGTCGGCGCATGGGTGTAGGTTGGGGTGGGCGGAGCAGGGGGGAGGTAGAGTTGGAGATGAACCACGCATGCGCGGAGCTCAGCGCATGCATGGTTCATTGTAAGTAAAGTCTTGCGTCCAGCCGGGTCATGCGGGCTGTTGGCGGGCATGTGGCTGCGCGGTCGAGACGTTGGGCAAACGGGTAGGCGCACGTGCGGCAATGGTGCGGGCTCGCGAGGGTCGGGTGGGGCGCGGGGAGGGTGGGGATGATGGTTTGTGAGGCGTGGGAATGGGTGTGGGGGGGTAGGAGGAGGGTGGGAATCATCAGCGGGCGTCCGCGGGTGCGTTTGGTGGGTAGGCGTACCGTGAGGCGGCTGGTGGTGGTGTTGGCGCGATCGGGAAGGCGTTCTGCGTAAGAGGGTTGTGGGAAGGCTGCGCAAGGGCCCCCGGGCGGTGGTGGTGGTCGTTCATGGCGTGCGCGTTGAAAGGGCTGCGGCGCTCTCCAGAGGCAAGGGCGATGTTCCGGCTCAGGCAAAGGAGCAGGCCCGCGCGTCAAAGACACGGTGGCCTTGCTCCTTTGCCAGCACCAAACCATCTGGGCAGCCAGTCCAGGGCAGGCCAAGTGGCCAATAGGGAGGCATGCTTTGCGCGCCTCCCAATTGGCCACTTGCCTCCTGAATGGCAGTCAGAGGGGCCCAAACAGGTGCCTGATTGGGCCCCTCCGAGTTTTTATCCCGGACTGGTCCCACCCTAACTCCTCCCCGGGAGCCCTTAGCTTTTTATTTAATCCACTCCGCAGGAGCGGTTAAAGATGTGTTCAGTAACTGGCATAACTGGCTGCTGGCTGCCATCGATCAGATTGCTCTCTGCTGGCCTCTTTACCCCCACCTCAAATGAGTTCCATGGCAGACTGAAGAGCTGCGTACAAGGACAAGGGAGCTGAGATGTCTAGATGTCTAGATAAATCTAGAGATTCATGATGAAGCTCTGAGAACATCTTATTGGACACTTCTGAGAGCCTATGAAATGATAGGGAAAATTGAGAAACTTTCAAGACAAAAAGCATACTTTTGAGGCCAACGAGAAGCCTAGTGTTAAATCTGTGGGTTCAGCGACCTGGACACTAGGAGTTCATTTCAGCACTATTGCTCTATTACAGTACAAACTCATTGGATCCAGCAGTCAGGATCCAGTGCATGTTGGCCAGTCATAATAGCAGGATTACAATCCTTTCTCAGATCTCAAGCTCAGGTCCCCAGCAGGTCTACAAACACATCTAGTACATCTCCTTGTGAAAATTAAGTACTGGATACCTTGCAGTCCCAAAGCCTTCACTCAGATATTCCATTGCTGGCCTGCCTGAACGCAGTCTCCCCTGTAGCATAGTTCAAAGCTGTAAGTAATGTTAACAGGATGTCTCATGACTGAAGAAGAAACTTGATCACTTACTTAGTGTTCATAATCTTCTGTTGGATAAAGGAGATGTCTTAATATTTAATGCCGAAAGAGACCATTTTCCTTCACTTCCCTTAAAGCTAATTGTATTGACCGTAAATATTAATCCTGAAAGTAATATCACAAAATGATTTAATAGTATTACCAGCTGCCTGGAGAAAAAAACTGCCCTGCTTCTTTAATAGGAGCCTAATAGGATATTATTTACCAGGAGGTACCATGGGAAACTTCAGCTGTCCATTTCCACCAATTAATCCTCAATTAAAGAGGCAATATATTTTCTCAAGGCCTATTGGCAGCCCTACTCAAACCTTCCTAGTGGGTAGTCTAAATCTATATTACGCTTCATACTATAGTTAACAAGTGGACAACAAAAGGGAGAGAATTGCGGAATGTGTATATGGATTCCCTACAGTCTTAACATTTAAACTTTCATCTGTTAAACTGACAAGAGTTAAGATCAGGAGGAATTCATGAAGTTATAGTCTAATCCAGCCTTTCTTAATTTTTCTACCATTGAGAAACACCTGAAACATGATAAAATGGAGGGATAATTATGTAAGATGACTGGATCCCCATTGAGGGGAAATCTAGAGTATACATGCTATGAAAATCTTCAGCTGTCCATTTCCACATATTTTCTCTCTTAAAATAACAAAACATTTTCCTCCAGGCCACTTGCCAACCAAACTCATGATAGGTCAGTTGGTGGTACATAATCTGGATCAGAAAACATTTTGCTAGCCAACACACACCCCCTTCAGCCTCCTAGTGCAGAAGAGGCTTGGAGAGAAAAACAAGTCTGGCATTGTTTCCTGCTTCAATCCCATCTCCCATCAGCTGGCTGGCAGTGACCTAGGTCAGGGGTAGTCAACCTATGGTCCTCCAGATGTCCATGGAGTATAATTCCCATGAGTCCCTGCCAGCATTTGCTCATGGGCTCATGGGAATTGTAGTCCATGAACATCTGGAGGACCACAGGTTGACTACCCCTGACCGAGAGGGTTGTAGGAGCAGAAAATGCATTGTGGACACACTTTCTCCCTGACACACTTTCTCCCTGCTTATCATTGCTGCTTATTGTAAGAACAAGCCAGAGAGGTGAGAATGAGATGTCTCTTCTCCTGAAAGTCCTCTTGGGCCCCTTGCTTGTCTTCAGTATTCATCAGGCATTTATGCCCAGGCCCATCATGTGGCTGATGGTGGGCAATTGGAGGAGAAAGTCTGCTGAACGTTCTTTCTGCTAACAGATACTATCTCACGAGATTGCTGAGCTCTTGTAGGAAAGTATAGTGATACTCTGTGTTCATCCCCCCCCCCCCCCCGGTTTTGTTTTAATTCTGCCTAACACAGTGGTCCTCAACCTTTTTATCACCGGGGACCGCTTGACAATTTTACTGAGGCCCGGGGGAGGGGGGAGTAGTCTTTTGCCGAGGGATGTCGCCGCCGCCTGAGCCCCTGCTCCACTTACTTTCCTGCCTGCGCCACTGACTTCCCAGCCATGGCGGCCGTTGGAGAGCATCAAAGGTGAGCCAGTGGCAGAGTGGCAGGGCAGCCCCTGAGGCAGCAGCTGTGGAGGAGGGCAAGGAGGAGCCACGACCCAGTACTGACTGATCTATGGACCGGTACCGGTCCCCAGACCGGGGGTTGGGGACCACTGGCCTAACAGAATCTCATGACACTTTGTAATGCAATCACAATGGCAGCCTGGCTGCTTTCCTCTCCAAGTCCCTGATCAACTAGCTGGAGAGGACACATGGAGAGAATATAGTGTGTCTGGCAATGCTTTCCACTCCAAGCTGAGCCCACCATCACCTATTCCTCCTTTTTTCTGTTTACTCTGTTGTTTCATTTTGGGATTTTCCTGTAACAAATATCCTCCCTTTCTGTACTGTGCCCAGTTGCTCGGAGTTCTTGCTCTGCACCCAAGTTCAGAATTTAAATGTGTGATTGTTGAATTTCATCCCATCATTGCTGTGGCATGCCACGACAATAACATATGTTAGACTTAAGCGTCTCCATTATTTCTCTTTCTGGGTTATCTGTAAACTGTTATTTTCCTTGGCTTTGCCATTTGTTTGCCTATTGAATATGTAATGTTTTAATGCTTCCTACATTATTCTAGAGTGGAAACAAGTTGTTGTGTAAACATCTGAGAAACCCTCTGTAACAGTATAGAAGCTAATGATGCGTTGAAGTGGAGCACATGTAAACCATTATTTGTTACAGAGGCATTGGCCTGATGAAGGTGAAAATATAAAGCCATATACCTTCCCAAAAGAATTCTGTAGGAGTTGATGGTCAGCCACGGACTATTTCAGCCAGAGCTTTGCCCAACATAATGTAGGATGTTATTCAGGAATATTCCTCTTTTCAATAACCTCCCCTTGCTTTCCACCCATTAGTAATTCCTTTACGGCATCAAGGACACCTTGTTTGTCTCTTTCCTAAGAAAAAAAGTGCAGTTTCAAATTACAGTTTCCAGCTCTGAGTTGGGAAGTATCTGGAGATTGGGATGGGGGGTGGGGTGGAGTCTGGGGAAGGTGGGCTTAAAGGACGGAAGGGACTTCAGTGGGGTATAATGCAATAGAGTTCACCCTCCAACAGTCATTTTCTTCAGGGGAACTGATCTTGTTTGGCTGGAGATCATCTTTAACCGCTCCTGTGGAGCGGATAAAATAAAACTGTAAGGGCCCCGAGGGCGGGCCCTGTCCAGGATGAAGAAGGGTGCCAATTGGCCCCTTCCCCTGGACTGACAATTGGAGGGCTATCTGATTGTCAGTCCGGCGGCAAGGGACCAATTGCGAGCCGCACGAGCTGCCCCCATCCAATATCGGCCGCATTCGGCCACACGCCGCCATATCCTGCCTCGCTGCCAAGAACAGAGGTAGGCGGCGGGGCAGGGACGGAAGAGGAGGAAAAATCCTCCCCAGGGCCTGGTCAGGGTGATCGCCAGCTTGCACAGCCGGTGATCGGCCTCCCTGGGCCCTGGGGAGGCCTTCTCCAGTGAGGGGGGGGAGGAAAAAGCCTCCCCAGGACCCAGGAACAACGATCGCTGGCTTGCACAGCCGGCGAGCGGCCTCCCCGAGCCTCGAGGAGTCTTTTTCCAGCGAGGGGGGGAGGAAAAACCCTCCCCAGGGCCCAGGAAGGGTGATCGCCGGCTTGCACAGCCGGCGATCGGCCTCCCTGGGCCCTGGGGAGGGTTTTTCTATGGAGGGGGGGAGTTCGGGGGGCGGCCCAGCCCTTCCCACCCGCCCGGGCAGCACTGCCAGGGTGGTTGGGAATGGCTAGCGCCCGCTGTATTTTTTTTACAGCGGGCTTAATTACTAGTCAGTTGTAATAATAGGAGAACTCCATGTCCCACCTGGAGGTTGGCAGCTACATTCCAGATTGATTCAGCAGTATGAACAACACTGTTGATGGTTGTGGGTTCAATGGAAAAGCTGCTTTAACATATTTCTTACATTAGGGGGCAAAAAAGCCAGTATGCACATGCACCCTGTAAAAGTCTAACTCTGTACTAGGAACACTTGCTGGGAGCGGATAACCACTACAGGCAGACTTTGCAGGTGGTATTGGAAGGGAAACAGGAGGCCAGCAATCCCATATATGGAAACCACAGCCAGATATACAGCCATATCACACTGTTAATTCTAGGAATATTGGCTTGGATTTGTTTTGTCTGCTACATTTACCCAACACTCTTGCATGGGAATCCCTGCAGGAAAGCAAGTTGTCTGAATACTTCCCCCACCTCTGCAGAATCTGCAAACTTACTGCTGGGAGAGATTTTGAGGTGAAGATGCAGGTTGAAGTCACAGCGTAGGTCTGTAAGTCAGCCTCTGACAAGTCAGAACTTCAGGTTTGAAAGAAAACACTGAGACTTTACTTAGTCTTCTGAATAATAAATGTGACTGCATAGAGGAGTGTTATGTAAGTAATTTGCGTCTTGGGGATGTCTGTGCACTGGAACAGAATACGCCTGCTCAAAATCTGCCTGTAAAGGTTTTCTATAGGTTTGAATCCAGGTTGTAAGATAAGATACATTTATTTGTATATAGCCATAGGCCTTTACAAAATATAAAATACAAATTTACAAACAGTAAAATAGAATAAAAGGAACTGTATAAAAATATAAAATTTAAGACCAAAAAACTGAAACAGCATACAAAGTGCAAGAGTGTTAAGAGGCTGCCTTAGTGGTTGTAACATTGGCCCTTATTTTCCTTGCAGCCAAGGCAAATAGGGCGGTTTTATATGTTACATCATCAACCTGGTCAGATAAAAGATAGATTATCTTTTCAGCAATGGAGTGAAGGTTAGAACCCCGTAAGGTCTCATTGAGGAATTTGGCTCTGGGTTGGGCATAAAGTAAGCAGTCAAAGATGTAGTGGGGTAAATCCTCCAGAGCTTGTGCACCACAAATACAGAAACGCTGAAAAGATAATCTATCTTTTATCTGACCAGGTTTTCTATAGTAACAAAGTAACTAACTGATGAAATTCTGCTTCAAGTCAGACTGATATAGATTAAAAGCAAACCTCAACAAAATTAATCAAATGAGTAAATCAAAATTAAGTTTGTGTTCCTATTGGCTTTTGGGTTTTCTCTAAACCATTTTCTTTAGTATTCTTCTGAGTGCCCCCACTTTCTGAAGTAGGTGAATTGGTAACAAGAGGACAGAGGCTTCTCTGTAGAACAACCTCCTTTGCAGAATACTCTTTTCATGGTCACACATCTAGCACCTAGCTTTTGGAGTTTTAAGTGCCAGACAAAAATGTTTCTATTCACACCAACAACTGACGTTGGATGTTTTTCTAAAATGGAACTTAATTTGGCATTTTTATGTGTAATTTTTTTTTAGTAAATTACATATTATAAGCCAAAACCAGTTAATTTTACTTTAAAAAAAACTTTCAGAAGAGAAGTAGGCAAGGAAAAGCAAGTTTACAAAGTGCCCTGGCCCCCACCTGGTGGAACGAGCTCCCGGAGAAGATCAGGGCCCTGAAGGAGCTAAAACAGTTCCGCAGGGCCTGCAAAAAGGAGCTCTGCTGCCAGGCATTTGGTTGAGACTGATCAAAACCAGCAACATCTACAGGGCCCCTGCTCCCTCCCTACCCAGAGATCCATCCATGTGTTCTGCTCTGGACCTGTTTGTACTGTTACCACTGTTACAATTATCAGTTGGTAGTATTAATGTTATGGTTATTTATAGGTTATGGATTGTTTCTACATTTTATGTAAACCACCCTGAGCCTCAGGGGAGGGCGGTGAACGAACTAGCTAGCTAGCTAGCTAGCTAGCTAGCTAGCTAACTAACTAACTAACTAACTAACTAACTAACTAACTAACTAACGTAAGATAATGGGTAGTAATAGCTTCCAGTGAGGGGAGACTTCATCTGTACCTGCAAATATGTTTTCAGCTAATTGGGAGCAAAATTCTCCCTCATAATTAAAATGCCTGCTTCCTGGCTGGTTTTCCTACCTTTGCCTTGCGTTTAGCCCAAGAACGGAAAAGTTGGAGGAGCTTAATGAGGAAGCTCTTTCAGTTTGCTGCCACTGCCCAGCTTAATCTGGAATTTTTTAAATTTCATGCGTCCTATTTTTAGATCTTGATATTGCAGGGTGCTGTTACTGTTAATTGTTTTGGACAGATATCTGATAAATTTTTATTGATTATTTGTTGTGTTTCAAATTAAAATTATAAACTACCATAAAAGCCTGGCAGATAAATAAGCAAGCAAGCAAACAATAAAGGGCACTTACACTGTAACATCTAGTTGTCTGGGACCAATTCATTAAAACTTCATTCCTAAAACTTCTGTTTGGAGGAAGTCCAAGCTAGCCTTCCACCCCCAAATTCATTTGCACTTAGCACCACGATACCCACAGACAGCATCACCACAGAAGTCTTTGATAGATAAAGATCCAGAGAATATGCCCAGGGACCTACAGGATGGGGCAGGTGGGCTCATGGCTTCATACAGAATCAACTTAAAATCATAAAATCATAGAATAACAGAGTTGGAAGGGACATCCTGCATCATCTAGTCCAGCCCTCCCCCCCTACACACACACACAGCAGGACACTCACAACCCTATTGCTCATCTATTGTAACCTGCCACCCCCTTGAACCTTCACAGAATCAGCCTCTCCATCAGATGGCTATCTAGCCTCTGTTTAAAAAAATTTCCAAAGATGGAGAACCCACCACCTCCCGAAGAAGCCTGTTCCACTGAGAAACCGCTCTGTCAGGAACTTCTTCCGGTTGTTTAGACGGAATTTTTTTTGAATTACTTTCATCCCATTGGTTCTGGTCCATCCCTCTGGGGCAAGAGAGAACAATTCTGCTCTATCTTCTATCTGGCTGCCTTTTAAATACTTGAAGATGGTTATCTTGCAGCTACTTATGGCTACCTTGTTACCCAAATTGGAGGTATCCTGAGTTTAATTGGGAAAATAATTGGAGACTTAGCAAGAGGCAGGTAACTGTGGGATCTCCACCTATACTGGTTTATTCCCTTAAGAAACTCTAAATAAACCAGTCAGCTTTAAACTGGAAAGTTATTTTTATGAAGGGGAATTTAGAGGAGTACCAAGCAAGCATTCCAAAATACACATGAAACAGGCACACAGAATTATCTAAGAAAGGTAGGGATGAAAGGGAATAGAGTTTGGAAATGGGAATAATAGTTGCCATCATGATGTTGTCAACAGATTTAGCAAAACCACCCATGCTTCATGGTAAAAAGAAAGCCTACATGCAAGTAGGTGGTGTGTGCAAGGCACCCAAAGAATACATACACCGAGATGGAAGGTAGAATCACATGCAAATGGAGGGTGGTAGTGCAAAGAGTCCCAGAATATACAACTGTACTAAATGGTGTTGTGTGATCTATTTTCATGGGTAAAATGATGAGCTAGCCCCTAAAACAATGTGTTGATAAAATTGTCTGTATTTGCTAAAGAATCTAGAAGGCATGTGATGGGTTTGTCTGGAGTGAGGACAAAACTCTGGCTGAAACCACAATGAGTTCCCAGATGATAGACAGTAACTATAATAAAGACATCAATGTTTCTTGACTACCCCTTGACTGCTAGACAGGAAACTATCTAGGTAGGGCAGCAGTTAAAAACTCCTAATTGAGTTCTGTGGGCATGAGTGGAAGAAGAGATTGGGAAACTGATGAGATTAGTTATCAATCTTAGACTGATTATGCCTCGCCACTTCCCAAGATGGCATGGGAGAAGCACATGGACTGCCCTGACAATGTGTGTGCACACACTCAATGCCAGGGCTGGGAGAGCCCATCATGCTGTGCAGCAGTGGTGGTGGAGAATGGGGACCACTCTGCACAATGGTGGGAGAGTAGTTTGCCACAACCCACCATCTTGGGGGTGGGAAACCGCCCCATTCAGGTCGATGGCACCGCAAAGCTGAACGAGGCATTTGGTGTCCCTCCATTATGCACAGGACTGGCCTGGCAGGGCCACAGATGGCAACCACCGCATCATGTGGAATGTGGAAGTATCCGCATTCCCTTACCACAGGCCATCAAAGGCCCTGATCTGCCTGGGATGGGAGGTGGCCAGGATGGTGGTGATATCATACATAATTGGGGATTAGCCCCGCAGCCCTGTTGCTACCAGCTTGGCCTTTCTGCTCCATGAACTGTCTTAGAGAGCCTATTGTCCCAAAGATATGCATCTCTTTTGGGTGTGGGAAGAAAGCTATTAGTGAATGATTTCAAACTAATCTATGTGTCCTGGTATATCCTGGAGATTGACATCTGACTGGAATCTGTGCTTTCTGTACCTGCTTGGAAGTATACAGTGCATTTTGGCATTGTGCATTGCAACTGACAGCTGTTACAAATATCCATTCCAGCTAGCCAGTGTGCTGTAAATTAATATCTGATGCAGGGTGTCATGAACCCTGAGTTCCTGACCCGTGTTTTTTGTCTTCTTTGAGGTTGCTTTATTTCTTTATGCTCCCAGATCTCCTGCTGAGTTGTGGCTCCTCCCTCGGTCCTCTCAACAGCCCTCTCCCATCTCCTCCTTGCATTTCAAAGGATCATCCCTCGGTCCTTCCCTTATCTCCTCACTCAAGGCTGGCCTCACTGGCAGCACAGTCTAAACAGCAGATATCCAGATGGGCTGTTTTGGCACCTTTTAGATCAGAGAGCATAGTTGCCTTTTTCTGTGTGAATCCATGTTCTCGCCAAAAGCTACCTCTATGCCCCCCCCAAGGTATATATTCTATGCAAGCCACCTTCCATGTATCTCTGTCAAGATTCCTGTCTAAGAGCTCATGCGATGTGATGATACATATCCTGATTCTCCAAATAAAGACTTTTACTTAAAGCTTCAGGCCGAGGCCCGAGAGTGGTGTCTGTTGCCTGAATCTGCTGAATCTCAACCGCTTGGTTCCTGACAGTGAGAGAGATGTGGAGAGCAGTCTGGCTATTAACAACCAGTAGACCATTCCTACTGAAAGCCATTCAGACTGCATAATGTTTCAGTACCAGATAAGGCACCAGTGGATTTCTTGAGGTCGTTTCTGTGCTTGGGCATGAGAAGCAGAACTGGAGATAGTGCAAACATAGTGTGCTTGATGGTCAATCACACATTCATTTGTTCATTAATACTTTAGTGCTGTGACTTGCAGAATTCATCAACACTGTTGCAGATATGATGTTTCAGACTAATGAGTCAGACCATTAGGAAAACAGATTGCACGAATAGTATTGTACAGCTATAAACTATGTATTAGACCAAATTATTTCCTCTCCTGAACATCACCTTGCTGGTAAATTTTTATCACTGGGTCCATAGGCATCACTGGGTTGGAAGAAAGGAAATTATCCAAAGGGTAATCACATTCTATGATCTGGGAACAATCACAGTCTGGTATCTGTTTGATTTTCAAAATAGCTGCTGTAGTGTACTGGCCTTCTTGCCTTGCCGTACTAGGAGGTGTGGAAGGCAAGGCTCTTATCAAGTGCAGTTCAGTTTAGACTCTTGCTAAGCAGCCCATTATGTCCAATGTTTCCTCCCAATGTACCTTTGTGGATATATGATGAAGTTCCCTTTTAGTTCTGTACCTCTTAGGTGTCTTTCTCTTCCTGGTACATAGCAACTTCCAATATCAATCTTGCATTCATTTTTTAAAAGAAGCATCTATGGAATTATCTAATATGGCCTTGATGTGAAAGTCAGTCTATCTTAAGTTTTCAAACACATTTGAAAACAAATTAAATCACATTGCAGACCTGTTTATATTATGATGAAATGACAGATTATAGACAGATTTCCACATTATTGTAGCAGCAAAACCAGTTTTACTTGTTTAAATTCAACAGGGAGCTACCAATCAATACTTAATGACCCGTGTATCTGTGTGATATGTAAGTTTCCAAACATGCATTTGTCTCATAACTGTTTTAGATAAACTGAATTTTGTGTAGCCATGTGTGTGTCTGTGTGTGTGTGCGCATATTAAATGATCAAGTCATTACCGATCTCAGTCCCTAAAATGGAAGGGGGATTTGGAATTGAAAGACCCTTAGAGCTTGCCTAAATTTAAGCAGGGCAGTTTGTCCTCTACTTTCAGGTAGGGTCCAGGGTGTAAACTGCACGGAGCTTTTATTCCAACCCCAGATCGATTCAGTCCCTGCCCTCTACACAGAATTCGATTTCAGTTTGTATTTTGGGTGATTTTAATTTTCCTTCTGCAGCAAGAAGGATTGACCCTACCTTTATTGTGCCATATCTGAGACTGCTGTTAATCCTGAATAAAGAAAGCTCCGTGGTAGAGAACCTCTTATAGGCTACACCTGGTCATGTGACATGCTAGCCTTAAAGGAGAAGCCCCTAAATTCTCTCAACTTCTGTCGGTCCTGGATTTTTCCTCCCTCCTCTGCCTTTTTCGATCCTCTCCCCTCCAAGAAAAGAAAGAGGCTCCCTGCTTGGCTTCTCCCCCCCTTCAAGAAAAGAAAGAAAGAGGCTTCAAGAAAAGAAAGAAAGAGCCCCCCCCCTACCTTCTGAGCCTCCCTAACCACGTGCAGAAGACTTTCCTGTTTCAATGGGGAGGAGGGGGGAGAGGAAGATCCGAGTTCAAAGCGATCTGAATTCAACAGGATTGAGAATGGAATAAGGAAAGTAAGTGCAGACTCTGCCCAGGTCTCCCAGAGTTGTTGGATGCACTACTTTATATCCTGCCTTCGTTGCACCTCACACACTGCATTTGCCTTGAGATACACTGTCTTCAGAGTTGTACTTTCCTCTGCTTCTCTCTATGACCTGGGCAGCTTGAGAACAGCATTCCTAGAGGGAGAGGCTCTTGCTTGCCAGCTGGTTGGTCTATCACAACAGAGCAGCAAGGTCTGCATCGAGTAGCATAAGATAACTGGAGCCGAGGCAATGGGGATGTGTGGTTGGATTGATGGGGGAGTAGGCAACTGGCATAGACAGGTAGTAATTGGGGACTCATGGGGAAGACCTAATAGTCCAAGTGATAGAACAACTCTAGGACAAAAGCAGACTGACATGCACACAGAGAGTGATTTCTCCACTGTCACTGTTGTAATGTGCTCCGAAATTTCCATTTCAAGATGATAAATATGTGTACTTTGAATAGCCAAACTTTGAATCACCACTGGACACCTAAAAATATAAGTTTGAATGCATTTCCTTGTTTTTACTGATCTAAAGATTAGCCTTTGAATTCGACTTTAGTCTGCTCAGGTGACTTCTTAGATTACTGAATTGCTGGTTGCATTAATGGAATGGGGCAGCAAGATATCTTGCATATCTGCCTTCAATATAATTTTAATTTTCTATGAAATGTGACAATGCTAATGAAAGGGGGGGGGACTACCAATAGGAATAATGACTTTGAAAAGTAAATTTACGAATTTCTTTTTTTTAAGTTGACAAGTTCTTTCAAAGTCTTTCTGTAGGCTAGAGCCGATTTATGTGTCAGCTCTGTTCAAGCAGGGTTCCATATGGAGTTTATTTTTAACTCTATAGCTGATTCCAGATTTCACTTGATATAAACAATTAAAAGGTGAAAAAGCTGTTGAAAAAGGTGCAAAGATATATCTTACAGCCTCAAATAATAAGGTGACTAGATTGTCCCACTTTTGGAGGGACATCTGGGGGCACCTGGCAAATTGTACTTATGTTGAAATTAAAATTATATATATTACAATACTATTTCTGCGTTCTATGCGTTCTATGAATATTTTTGTTGCTCCATATAGACCAATTTTAAAATCAAGACCCCCCCCCCCCCCGGGTTAATGGTGTCCCGCTTTACCAATGTTAAAATCTGGTCACCTTACAAATAAGTAACTTATTAAGGGAAGCACCATTTATTTTAACATTTCACAAGGCACCCTACTTTGTGTGTGCTGTGATGGTAGATGTTACTTAGAGGACATTTATCTTCTTTGATAATAATTTAACTAATCAAATGTATGTGATTGGTATATAGTTCCATATGATGTTTAGAAACAGCATTTATCAAGTAAAATTCTGCATAAAAAGGACAGAGCTTACATACTCATTTTCCGCTTGTATTTGCACAAGGAAAAGAATCAACTTCTTTGACAATTTACTACAAGTGTCAGTTCTGAACTTCATGAACCAAAATGATTCATTTAGTCCCTAAAAGGTCATGACAAAACATAAACCAAACCACATTTTCCCACATGCCCATCCCTACTTGAGATTCAGGAGAAATGCATTCCTTGGGGAAATTCTTTCTTGGCTTAGAATGGCACTGTTTTTATCTTTGTGCCTGTCTTGTTTCTTAATATTGAATTGCAAAGCATTAGACCTCATCTACAGTTTTAGTTGCATATATTAAAAACATGGGGAACCGAATACAACCTTCAGGAACTCTGAAGGACAATGGTCATGAGGCCCAAGCAGAAGTCTGCCAGTACCACTTTCTGAAACTTACCTTAGGGAAGCCAGCCTAACACAGCACAATCAGACCCATCTCTGTCAGGTGATTCAAAAATATCCCATGATCAGTAGTATCAGAAGTTACTGAGAGGTCCAGGAGAAGCACAGAAATGCACTGTCCCATCAGAGATCCAATGCATATCACCTACTGGGGGACCAAAGCTGTTTCTATGCCATAACCTGGGTGAAAGCCAGAATCCGTTTTCTCCAGGAATTCCTGGAACTGAAGAACCTAACCTGAATTCATAATTATTTTTTTCAGTAAAGCCCTAACAACTGTCTCTTGAAGAGATAGATCTCCTGCTTTTGTGAGTGCTATATGATGGTGGGTGAAATGAAAAAATAGCTGGCACAGGGGGCAGAGCCAACCTCAAATGGCTGTTGTCAGGGAGAAGTTATACCTCAGAGTAAGTCTTCACCATTTAAGCCAGAGGCCTTGTTTAACAGGTTGGCTCTTTAAATGAACATATTGTTTAAAATCACAGAATCACAGAATCATAGAGTTGGAAGGGGCCATACAGGCCATCTAGTCCAACCCCCTGCTCAACACAGGATCAGCCCAAAGCATCCTAAAGCATCCTAAAATATTTTCTTGCATACAGGCAGCTTACCTTCAGTAATGCAGTTTAGCAAACTCCTGGAAATTTGGGGATAGAGGCTGGGGAGTGCAGGGACCTCAGAGGGATACAATGCCTTAGAGCCCAGCTTTCAAAGCATTAGTTTAATCCAGGGAATTAAATTTTGTAGAAAAATGGGAGTACTCTTGCAACTATAATGGGGGAAGTGGAAAAGTTATGCTTGTTCTTGATAAGGCTGCTGATGGCTGAGCTATAATTCCTCTGTTGCTTATCTTCTTCCATATTCTTTTTTCTTTCCTATTTTAAAATTTATGTCTATCCTCCCTTAGTTCAAGTGGACCCAAAGCTGTTCCATCTCTCTTCTATACATTTTGAATAGAACTGCACAACTTCTGTCAATTCTTTGTACAGCTGTATGTATTTATCTGGTTAATTAATTTATTTGTATCCTGTTTAAACCAGGCTTTCAGTACGTCAAGGTACAGAAGCATCTCCATCCTATGGCATATATATAAAAACTTATTCATTCCCCAGTAAAGAAAATGTATATTAAACAGGCCTATTAAGATTCAGACAGTTTCTTTCAGAGTGGGAGGTTAAATGTGCCGCTAGCATTAAAAGCTCTTTTAGGTGTTTCTAGAAATGATGCTACAACAAAGCAAACAATTTCACCTAATTAAGAACATGTTTCATAACCTTTAGATAATACTTTGAAACTTAAACAATTTTCCAGTTGTTCTGAAATAGAAATAATTTTACAAGAGCAGCTGTTTCTATTTACCAAACTAAAAGTGTGTGATCAGAATAATTACTAGATTTTCTTTTCTGGCAGTTTGTGTTGTGATTTGAGACTATGAGTAGAACTTTCTGAATATTATTACAGCTCTATGAGTTTGTACAGCCAAAAGGTTTTGGAAGGGCCTTACCAGAGTTCTGTGGTAGATTAATATCCCGGCCTAAAATGGGAATGGTCTGAAGATTACAGAAATTCATATTTGCATGTAAAAGACAAATATGAACCTTGAAGACATCACAGTGCATGTCTTCTGTATTCCCATAGTCTCCTTGGAGTGATGCATTTCCTGTATTCTAGGCTATCTGGTGTTCAGCCAGCTATCCTGTGGCCAGGAGCTAATTAGGGACAGTTTCATTCCCTTCCCAGTTGCAGCCCTGACACCCAGATGCTGCAGGGACCCAGAGGACTTACCCTGCCTGCAGAAAATAGTGTGAAGATCAAGCCTCATTGGGACATTTGCACCACCCCAGATAATGTAGAAGAAAGAACAATGGGGAACTACATAGCAGATAGCATAGCTGGTGTGAATTCTAGCATTGATGAACACTCTTTGAATAGAATAAATGGCATATGTTTTAGTGCAGTCTAAAATAACAGCAGATCTGACTTTTCTTCCTGTATGGCTAATGTTGAAATAGGTGGATTTTGAAGCCTTATTATTTGAGTAGTAATTAAGCCCGCTGTAGTTTAAATACAGCGGGCGCTAGCGGGGCAATGGAGTTGGGGGGGTGGCTGTGCGGCCTGGGGGCGGGCGGGCGCGGACCCTAGGCCATGGATGGGCTGGGGTGAGACCCTCCTGCGTCGGCTGGCGGCTCCTGCAGGTGTCTTGCCGGCGCGGGCCCTACCTGAGGCATCAAAGGCTGTGGAGCGTGCTCGGTGGTGGCACAGAGACGAAGGGGTGGATGTTCTTGCGGCGGCTCCGGCGTTGCGGCTGCCTGTCCCGGCAGCAGCCACTCGCGACAGAGGCGCTGGCTGCTCCGTTGCCGCAGCTGCCGCCATTGGGGGCGAGCCTGCCATTGCTTCGCGCTTGCCGATTGGGCCCTCCGATTGTCAGTCATGAGGAAGGGGCCTATCGGAACCCTTCCTCATCACGGACAGGGCCCTCCTTAGGTGCCCTTAACCGATTATTTAATCCGCTCCACAGGAGCGGTTTAAAGATATAGCTTGAACAATACCAGCAGAGTTCCATACAGGAAATATGGTATCCCATACCAGGTGGGAAGTATGCTAATATAGTAATAAAAGGAGTAGTAATAACTTAGTATTTATATAGTGTGTTCAAAGTATATCATAGTAAACTTTACAGCTGGAGCTTGCCTAAGACACTATAGTGATTTTGTGGCCAAGATATAGGCTTGACCATATTGCCTTGATACAAAAAGGGGGTATTGGGAGGGCAAAAATGGGACGGGGGTTACATATTCTGCATTCATGAAAGTAAGACAATGAAAAAGGTTTTATAAACATATTGAGCTTACCATTATTGTTGGCCCTGCAAATACATTAACAATTGAAGCCCTGGCCTTCTCTGTGTGTGTGTCTGCAGGCCAGAAGAACTCAGCTAGGGGAAAGGGTTTTTAACCATAACTTTAATTACAAAAACCCTTTCTTAAAGCAGCCCCTAAAAACAATTATAAAATAGAATTTCTTCCCATACCTGAAAATAAATTAACAGTCTCTCTGCCCACAGGCCAGAAGAACTAAGGAGGTGAGGTTCAGGCAGCTGCAAGTTTACCAACTGCCCATGCCCCTAGGCCCGAATTATAATGATGTAATAATAGAAATCAAACATAACTGAAAATGACATGGTTTATATTAGCATACAGGAAAAAACAAAAACAAACACTACAGCAAGTTTTTGGGTTCTACGTTGTTCAACCTATTCATAAATTATTTGGATGAAGGAATAGAGTCTGCTTATTAAATTTGCAGACTATACTAAACTGGGAGGGGTAGCAAACAGCAGAAGACAGACTCAGGATACAGGATGAATTTCAATAGTGATAAATGTAAAGTTCTGCATTTAGGTAGAAAAAATCAAATGCATCATTATAGGTTGGGGGAGACCTGTCTTGGCAGTAGTATGTGTGAAAAGGATCTAGGGACCTTAGTAGACTATACTCTGAACAAGAGTCAACAGTGTGACACAGTAGCTAAAAAGGCAAATGGGATTTTGGTCTGTATCAGTAGAAGTTTAGTGTCAAGATTGCATGAGGTGATGGTACCACTTTACTCTGCTCTGGTTAGACCTCACTTAGAGTACTGTGTTCAGTTTTGAGCACCACAATTGAAGAAGGATGTAGACAAACTGGATCGAGTCCAAAGGAGGGCAATGAAAATGGTGAGGGGTTTGGAGACCAAGTCATATGAAGAAAGTCTGAAGGAGCTTGGTATGTTTAGCCTGGATAGAAGACAAGTAAGCGGTGATATGATAACCATCTTCAAGTTCTTAAAGGGCTGTCACATAAAGGATGGAGCGCAGTTGTTTTCTGTTGCCGCAGAGGGTTGGAACAGAACCAATGGGATGAAATTAATTCAAAATATTTTTCAGCTTAACGTCTGGAAGAAGTTCCTGACAGAGCAGTTTCTCAGTGGAACAGACTTCCACGGGAGGTGGTGGGATCTCCTTCTATGGAAGTTTTTAAGAAGCAGCTAGATAGCCATGTGACAGAAATGCTGATTCTGTGAATTTAGGCAGATAGTAAGTGGGTGGGCAGAAGGGATTGTGTCGGTGCTTGGCTGTTTTGGCCCTTTCTTGCATGCCCAAGGAAATGTTCATCACCACATTGGGGTCAGAAGGTGAATTTCCTCGAGGCCAGACTGGCCAGGTATTCTGGTTTTTTTTGGGGGGGGGCAATCATCTGGCCATGGAATTGGGGTCACTGTGGGTGGGCAGCCTGTTGTGAATTTCCTGCATTCTACAGGAGGTTGGACTAAATGACCCTGAAAGTATCTTTCAACTCTATGTTTTTATGATTCTATGATTCTAAGTATATACCCCTTTTTAAAAGGGGACAAAATTTCTATTTTAACTAGGGGCCATGCCCATTGCATTCAGGAATACAACGGGCACTAGATTGGGGGGGGGGGTGAAAGAACTCTGTGGACAGCCTCCCCCTCGACCCCGGGACCTGGAAAGGCTGCCCGCAGCTGTTATGGAACTCACTGGCAGGGGCAGCTCTCACGCAGCAGGGATCTGCAGCTTCCAAGCCTCAGAGGGAAGTGGAAGGAGGAGGGGGTGGTCAAGGGTGGGGGGTGGAAGGTGATTGGCTGGCCGCTGGACAGACAGGGAAGCTAGTTGGAGGAGGAAGCACTCAGGGGCGGGTCAGCTGCCCTGAGTGGGTATTAAGTGCTGAGTGGCACTTAAGCCATGAGACGCGCTCCTCCTCCAGGGCATTACCAGATAAATCTTATGTGGAACTGATTAAAATGTGGGGATGGCCAGGAAATGTAAATGGTCAGCCTACTGAGATATGAACCACCTGCTACTTGGATCACAGCTCAAGCTGTTAGCTTCTGGCTATACCAGCTCATTTCTATAGTTTGGTCTGATTTAAACCTTTTCTTCAGTTTTGAATTGGAAGTAAACTTACAAAGCTGTAGTTGCCTTCATTGCCTTCATTGTGTAATTCGAGTTAGTATTTTAGCATATTGTATGGAACTTTGGCTTCCTCATGAGAAGGAAGGACTCCCTGGAGAAGAGCCTAATGCTGGGAGCGATCGAGGGCAAAAGAAGAAGGGGACGACAGAGAATGAGGTGGCTGGATGGAGTCACTGAAGCAGTAGGTGCAAACTTGAATGGACTCTGGGGAATGGTAGAGGACAGGAAGGCCTGGAGGATCATTGTCCATGGGGTTGCGATGGGTCGGACACGACTTCACACTTAGCAACAGCTAAGTAATTTTGGCCACAAATCACGCCCGTGGGGGGGATTTTTTTCCTACTTGAGCGTGTAAACGATTAATCACCAGCTCCTACACCAACAAAAAGGTCTTTCCGATGCAACGATTGAATGCATATCTGTTGCAACGGGTGTGTTTGGTTTTTTAAAAAACAGTTCTTAAAGGGAAAGGGGCTTTTTGGGAGCATGAACACAACAGCCCATTAGCTGTTCCATTTGATTGATGGCCAGGGGCGGGAAGAAGCGCAGAAAAAAATCGCTTCCTTTGTTGCAATTCCAGCGAGACCGGAAATCTGTGGGGAATGAATGAAACGCTACTGGGACTTCTATATTCCACTAAAAATAAAGGTATGCGGAATGACAAAATTCCACTATTTAATATAGCGTTTCTGCATTCTGTGAACAATTGGCACTATTGGTCCTTGTGCGGAATGGCCCTTATTGTGCTAGTTCCAAACACACATGCTTTATTAACCAGTCAATACAATAAGCCTATTCAGTCAGTAAAATATCAGGGTTCATGCTGAGAGAATGTGAATTCCCTGCTGTTTTCTCTTTTCAATTATTAGCAGTGGCTCATTATATTGCACAAAAGGGAGGGCTGTAGTGATCATTTAGATTTAAAGAGAAACTGGCAAAATAAGTTACGGATTTGTCTAATGCTGGGTTCATTGCAGCTGTGGAGGAGGCAAGCTGTGGGTTACACTGTTCCTTATAAATGACACGATGTTCCATTTTCTTCTTGACCTCTCTTCTTAGGTGTGAGAGATCTGTTTCTTTTCTTCTCTGAGTGACAGATATACTTACTAACACATTGCATCATTCCCTACCTGTGTAAATTCTTCTTATACAAAACACACTCAACCAAAACACACTGGCAAATACTCCGGAAGATAGAGACAGAGTTCAATGAGATCTGAACACAATGGAAAAATGGGCAAATGAGAACAAGATGCAATTTAATAAAGATAAATGTAAAGTTCTACATCTAGGTCAGAAAAATGAAAAGCATGCCTACTGGATGGGGGATACGCTTCTAGGTAACACTGTGTGTGAACGAGACCTTGGGGTACTTGTGGATTGTAAACTAAACATGAGCAGGCAGTGTGATGCAGCGGTAAAAAAGGCAAATGCCATTTTGGGCTGTATCAACAGGGGCATCACATCAAAATCACAAGATGTCATAGTCCCATTGTATACGGCACTGGAGTACTGTGTACTCATTCTATGATTCTAATATATAGAATCATAGAATCATAGAGTTGGAAGGGGCCATACAGGCCATCTAGTCCAACCCCCTGCTCAATGCAGGATTAGCCCTAAGCATCCTAAAGCATCCAAGAAAAGTATGTATCCAACCTTTGCTTGAAGACTGCCAGTGAGGGGGAGCTCACCACCTCCTTAGGCAGCCTATTCCACTGCTGAACTACTCTGACTGTGAAAATTTTTTTCCTGATATCTAGCCTATATCGTTGTACTTGAAGTTTAAACCCATTACTGCGTGTTCTCTCCTCTGCAGCCAACAGAAACAGTATCCTGCCCTCCTCCAAGTGACAACCTTTCAAATACTTAAAGAGGGCTATCATGTCCCCTCTCAACCTCCTTTTCTCCAGGCTGAACATTCCCAAGTCCCTCAACCTATCTTCATAGGGCTTGGTCCCTTGGCCCCAGATCATCCTCCACGTAACCTCCACGTAACGCATGACACAAGTAAATCTTGTTGAGTTCAATGGGACTTTCTCCCACATAAATGTATAAAGGATTTTGTGTTGATATTGCATGCTCTGATTTCTTGTGCTATTATTGGTACCACAACAACCCAGTGGATCACCATAATCCTTTACCCCCTTAGTAAATACTGACTTCAGGAACAGAATTACTGGTTGTGAATCACATGGGGGCAATGCCAAAATACATGTGGCAGGTCTACAGTATGTTGGGGATGCACAAAAGCCAAGAGCAGAACGGGGGGGGGGGACGGATGGCAGGCCATTCAACCTTCACTGGTCTGTCTTACAGCTTCTGTGAACCACACATGTACCAGTGCTGTTGCCACCACTGTACGTAGATGTCTCTAGTGCAGGCATGCACAAACTCAGAACCATTTGTCAGTGGGAACTTGCATGGGTATAATGGGAACCTCGACCTGAGGCCGTGCTGTATAAGGCCAGGTTGTGCAATGGACTAGTGAGCCAGCTGGAGTGGCACAATCTAGAAACTGTTTGATGGGACTCTGCTCCTGCAAGGAGGTTGGTATCATAAGGTCTAGGCAATAGTGCAGTGGATTGTAGTGGGATGTCTGCTACGGAATTAGTGTAGCCAGTAACCTCCATCTCTGGGGGTACACTGGCAAGCATTGTAATGGGGTGACACTATGCTTCCCCATTCCCCCTTCTTTCCTTTCACACCAAACTACAGAGCCTTGTACGCTAAGAATGCATAGCATGAGGCTAGAGACATAGCTTCATCCCTAGTGCTTGAACTGTGTGTGTCCTGGCTGGTGTTTATATGGTGCAGAGCAGACTGTGTTTGGAAACTCAGGTGGATATGGATGGATGGATGGATTCCGGTGAGGCTGTGATCCTCTGGATCAGTGGTTCTCAACCTTCCTAATGCCGAAATCCTTTAATACAGTTCCTCATGTTAATCAGCTTAATCTGGTTCTACATTGGCATAATGTCTATGCCAGAGTATCTCCAGCATTACATTTTCAGGATACAGCACTATAATTCCAGGATATACCAGCATAAAATTTAATTGGCTTCCTGCACATTTCAGCTCTAGGCTGTTAACCAACATGTAATCTGCATACAGATTTAATATAAATTCTAACTGACCTATTTGTTATATTTCAGTTAATCATACATATATACCTAAGACCTTTATTGGAAATATACAGAGAGTCCAGTTGACAAGACGTAGTAGTAGTACATACAGCAAATAAGAATTCAGTTAAGCCCATAACTACAAGTCCAGCAAGCAAACTGAACACTCTGTAAAATCTACCTTCACAAGTCTGTTGGGTGTCGTGTTGACAAGAAGACAATAGTGTCCTTTAAAATTAGAGTCCTTTGGAATCAACTAAAAGCTCCCAATATAAAATTTACATTGGAGCTCATAAAAAGCACAATAAAACGTCATGTGAGTATTTCAGTGAATCCCTCTGATACAATCAAATGGCCAGTGGTTCTAAATGCAGCTCGAAGAAATAAGGAAGACGCCCCTGCTTTGTGCCACTATATAAGTAGACTTGTTGATCAACCCTAATTTTCGAAATATTGTGGATAGTATCCTATTTTTTAATAAGACCCTGCTGATAGTGAAATAGAAAAAAAACAAGGTAGATGCAAATCAGACCTCAGGAGTGATAGGAAGGAACTGGACTTTGTTTTAGATGTACATGAACATGCATCTCATATCATATTTTGGGTGACGTTTCCTCTACCATAGTAGTAATAAAGATTCTTATTGATGGAGAAAATAATACTGATAAAATTCATTTAACTTTGAATGAAAGTCCCTCAAATTTCAGAAGTTTTCTTATTTTAATTATTTCATTGCATTTACTACTTTTGACAGTTCTGCCAGTCTAGCAATACATTTTAATGATTTCTGAAATCTTTAGAATACATATAATCTGTGTCTTGTTTTCATTTTATTGGGAGATCCAGAAGTATAATGCTCTGGATGTCAGGATTGTAGAATCTCTGTCATAAATTAGCCTGAGTTCCTCCATGTCAGTTATATTACTTTATTGGACCTGGCGCCTGCTTGCTCCAGGCCTTGTAGTTTTGCTAGCTATAAAAATGAGTAGTGATGTTATGTTAACCTTATCTTGTTGTGGGCTCACGGGATTGTTGTCACCTCTTCAAGGTTGTGAGAATGAAATCCTGTTTATGTTACACATATGTCTTTTCTCTCCTGCCCCCCTCCCTTGGGAACTGTCAAGTTTTGGGCGGGAGAAATGTATTGATAAGCTGGGGCAAATCTGGCCTCTGGTCAGATTTGACTTCTCAGTCTCTTGCGTATAGTGCTAATCAATAAAACTCTTTATTAAGAAGTTTGTTGTGAGTTTCCTGTACGTTTGACATTAAGTCAAATCTCACAACTCCTTTCACCTGCCAACATGCAGGGTGAAGGAAATACTTTCACAGAGCAAGGAGAGGGCCTGGATTGGGACCTCTCCCAGGGCGACGGTGCCGGGGTGGGACCGTACAGCTCGGGCATGCTCAGGGCCGTGACAGGAGCAACTCCTGGGCCCGAGGATTTTTTGGAAAGGCACGTCACCGAACGCAGGCGTTTATCGAAGTATGACCTACCAACTGGGGACGAGCAGTGGCCGGATCATCTTGGAATGCCTAGCTATGGGCTGGAGCCCGCCGGTGAGACACAGGACCTGCAGTACAAGCTGGACAGGGTGACCAACTGGCTGCAGGACCTCTCGGGTCGGTTGGATCCGGAGGAGCAACGCCGAACACAACGCCTGCTGCGAGAGGTGCACGGCGGAGGTGCACGCGAACCCAGTGGTCGGAGATCGGGAGGTCTGCTCACCCTGCGGGAATGCGAGACGGCCGCGATGCAAGCAGCTGCGGAGGCCGAGGCGGCGGCCCTGGCAAGGGCGCAGAGGGAGGACGAAGACGAGGATCGCGAAGGCGCCGGGGGTGGCGGAGCGGCGGAAGGGGCCGGAGCGGCGGACGGCGCGGGAGCAGCGGACGGAGCGGCGGCGGCGGCAGCGAACGTTGCGGGAGCCGAAGCGGCGGCGGCGGCGGCCGCGCGAGCTGCGGAAGCAGCAAGGGCTGCAGCGGAGGCGAGAGCGGCGGCAGGATTGGGACGAGGCATCGGCCGTGGGGCGAGAATCCCGGCCCCGGCGGATTGGGGTCAGGGACGCCTACCTCCTCACCTCCGGGGAGTGGAAATGCGGAACACCTACAAATTCAAGGCTAAGTTTTCGGGGGACCCCGCAGCCTTTCCCACGTTTCTGGTGCATCTCCAAGCCTACATGATGGACATGGGGTTCACTTTTCATGATGACGCCGAGCGCGTCCGGTTTGTGGGGGAAGCCCTGGAGGGCAAGGCAGCAAAGTGGTTCCTGGACTTGTACCGTTACAACCCACGAGCCATCCGCAATTATAACCATTTCCTGCGTTCCATGCGCCAGATGTACGTGGAACCGTTTGAGAGGGAGACTGCGGAGAAAAAGCTCAAAGCCCTGAAGCAAGGGAAATTGTCGGTGGTCGAGTACGCCAGAGAATTCAAAGAGCTTGCCTCCTCGGTGCCGGACTGGACCGAGCCCCAACGCGTGCTAGCGTTCGTGGGGGGTCTCTCGCCCAACTTGTCCAGCAAATGCCTCCTGTTAGACGACCCTCTCATGGTCGACGGATGGATCCAACTGGCCGGAGAGATGGAGAATCGTCTGGAGAGGGCTGCAGTGTTCCAGGGTCTGGCGGGGAAAGCCGGAGCGAAAACCTCTACCCCCGCGAAAGTCAAGCCGAGAGCAAAGTTGGAGCCGACTGAGCGCACTCGGCGCATGGAGAAAGGGCTGTGCTTGGGATGTGGCCAAGCCGGTCACTTCCTCGCTCAATGCCCCTCAAAGACGGTGACCGGGTCGAAAGCTACTGGCAGCCCCCCGGCGAAAGCCCAACCCGCCAAGAAAACCGCCCCGAAGAAAAGTGCCAAGTCTCTGCTGGTGCCGGTGGTCACAGCATCAACAGTGGAAGACTCGGAGGAGGGCAGTGGTCAGGATGGCGAGGATCAAGTTGAGGAGCTGTCGGGAAACGAAGACGGTCTGATGTAAAGGCGCCCCGCCAGCAGGCCGCCAATAGGGGCAAACGCGTGGTGAGTGATTCCCCCTTGATACTACTACCTGCCACTCTCTCCAATCCCAAATCCGGGAAGAAGGTGGGGGTCCGGTGCATTGTGGATTCAGGGTGCACCCAATCCTTAGTAAGCCCAGCACTGGCCGAGACTCTGGGGGTGGGCAAGGTGCCTTTGGGGGAACCCCTGCCAATCACCCAACTAGATGGGAAGTGCGCTCCCGGGGGGGAAGCCACGGTGAAGACGCGTCCTATGGACTTGGACGTTAAGAAACACTGGGAGCAGATCCAACCCCTGGTAGCGCCCCACTCTGCATTCCCATGTGTGTTGGGGCTGGATTGGTTGAGGGAGCATGATCCCACGGTAAAGTGGAAAGAGGGGACCATGGAATTCACCTCCCCGGGTTGCAAGCAACACGTGCGGCCTCAAACCCCCCTGGACAAGGGGGTAGTGGCAGCGTTGGGATCCGTGTGGGAAGGGACTCTCCCTCCGGAGTACCGGGACTTTGCTGATGTGTTCGCGGAATCTGAGTGCAACCAGCTTCCCCCTCACCGAAAGACTGACTGTGCCATCGAATTAAAGAAAGGGGAATCTCTCCCAAAAGCCAAACTCTATTCAATGAGCCCGAGGGAGATGGCGGAACTCAGGGAGTTCTTGGACAAAAATCTTGCCAGGGGGTTCATCAGACCCGCTACGTCACCCCTGGCGGCCCCGGTTCTTTTCGTGAAAAAGAAAGACGGGTCCTTGCGCCTTTGCACGGACTACCGGGGTCTGAATGCTGTTTCTACTTGTAATGCCTACCCGCTGCCTTTGATAAAGGACTTGCTTGGTCACTTGGGTAGGGCGCGGATTTTCACGAAACTGGACTTGAGGGAGGCCTATTACCGGGTCCGGATAAAAAAGGGTCATGAATATTTGACTGCTTTTAACACCCCCCTGGGGCAATTTAAGTACACCGTAATGCCGTTCGGCCTCGCCGGCGCTCCGGGCGTGTTCATGAATATGATCAATGAAATTATGCACGATTTATTGTATCAGGGGGTGTTGGTGTACATTGATGATATTTTGGTGTATTCTGAAAATGTTGAGAGTCATGCAGATTTGGTCCGCGAAGTACTCCGCCGTCTGCGGAAGCACCAATTGTTTGCCAAACTTTCAAAATGTGAGTTCCACCGAGATGCGGTGGAATTTCTAGGCTTCCGGGTTTCCCAAGCAGGGATTGAAATGGACCCTGGCAAAGTGCGGGATTTGTTGGCTTGGGAACCCCCTCGCACAAGGAGGCAGTTGCAAAGTTTCTTAGGATTTGCAAACTTTTACAGAACGTTCATTCCCAGTTTCGCCAAGGTGGCATTGCCTCTCACTGACTTGTTAAAGACGAAACAGGGGGGGAAGGCAGCGAGCCGCCCTGGTGCGCCGCTCCAGTGGACCCCCCAGTGTCAGGACGCTTTTGAGAGGTTGAAACTACTGTTTACCTCTGAGCCGGTGCTGGCCCATGCCGACCCCACTAAGCAATTCACCGTGCAAGTAGATTCTTCGGATGTAGCAATGGGGGCCGTGATCCTACAGGAGGGGGAGGATGGGAAGTTACACCCACTGGCCTATTTGTCAAAAAAGTTCTCCGGGGCTGAAAGAAACTGGGCGATTTGGGAGAAAGAGGCGGCTGCAGTGAAATTGGCTTTATCCACCTGGAGGCATTGGTTGGAAGGGTCCGCAGTCCCCTTTGTAGTATGGACGGACCACAAAAACCTCCAGGCGCTCAAGCAGCCCCGCTCGCTCTCAGCGAAACAGATGCGGTGGGCGGAGTTTTTCTCTCGGTTCAACTTCTCCCTCAAGCATCTGCCGGGCAAAATGAACTTTTTGGCGGACGCCCTGTCGCGCCTGCCCCAGTACAACAGCAAGCGCGACCCATTGGTGGATACAGTTTTTACTCCCGCCCAGCTGGGGATGGCCGCGGTGACAGGCAGCCAAACAAAGCCTGAGACGTCTATTCCGGGGGGCTGGGTCCAAAAGGAGGTGTTACAGGACTCTGAATTCCACTCCCTCCGCCCAGACCTAACTGAGAAAGGGGGGTTGTTTTTCAAAGGCGAGCGGCTTTTTGTCCCCGCAGCGGCGCGCGGGGACGTTTTAAAACTTTGTCACGATGCGAAAACCGCTGAACATTTTGGGTTTGTGAAAACCTTGCACCTGATCCGGAGACATTACTGGTGGCCAACTCTGCGCAAGGATGTGGAAAAATACGTGCAGGGGTGCCCCACTTGCATCGTCTCTAAACCAGCTGGTGGGAAGAAAAAGGGATTGTTGCAGCCCCAGCCCACCCCCTCCCGTCCGTGGACTGATGTCACAATGGACTTTATCACAGACCTGCCTCCCAGCCAGGGGAAAACTGTCATTTGGGTGGTGGTGGACGCTTTTTCCAAGCAAGCCCATTTCATCCCTTGCGCTGGCTTGCCTTCAGCAGCCAAATTGGCTTCATTGTTCGTGACCCACATACTACGGCTGCACGGGATCCCGGGGCGCCTGCTGACGGATCGGGGCCCCCAGTTCGTTGCCAAGTTCTGGCGGGAGCTCTTGAGACTGTTGGGGGTAGAGCAAGCCCTCACTTCGGGCTATCACCCGGAGTCGAATGGCCAGACTGAAAGGGTGAATCAAATCCTTGAACAATACTTGCGCTGCTTTATCAACCACCAGCAGGATGACTGGGTTGCCCTGTTGCCACTAGCTGAGTTTGCCTAAAATAATGGGGCCCATTCCTCCACGGGTGTGTCCCCCTTTAAGGTGGTGTACGGGACTGATTTAGTGGCTGCTCCTACCTGGGAGCTGAATTCTTCCGAAGCTCCCGATGTCAATAAGTGGGCCGAGACAATTAGTGCAGGGTGGCCAACGATAGTTGCTTGCCTCAAAGACGCGAAACAAGCTTATAAAACCCAGGCAGACAAGAAAAGGGCACCTGCGCCCGTATGGAAAGTGGGAGACTTGGCCTATTTGTCCACCAAGAACTTACGTTGCCAACAAAAATCAAAGAAACTTGGTCCCAAATATGTGGGGCCCTTCAAGGTTGTGAAACTGATTAATGCTGTAACTGTGGAGCTAGCTTTGCCTAAAACTTACAGGAATGTGCATCCGGTTTTTCATTCCAGCCTGCTGCGGAGAGCCCCTGCCCCGGATGAGTGGCACCCCCCTCCAGCTACACCGGTGCCGATTTACATCGATAAAGACACCCACTATGAGGTCAACCAGATTCTGGACTCTCGTATGCACAAGGGTCGTCTCCAATATTTGGTTGATTGGAAGGATTTCCCTTCAGGAGACAAAGAGTGGGTTGAGGCTGTGAACGTGAAGGCGCCCCGCCTTCTCCGGGCTTTCCATCGTGCTTTCCCTGACTGCCCCCGCCCTGTAGATGCAGGCTAGGTGGGGGAGGGAAGTTAATTTTAGTGCGGAGGGATGTCAGGATTGTAGAATCTCTGTCATAAATTAGCCTGAGTTCCTCCATGTCAGTTATATTACTTTATTGGACCTGGCGCCTGCTTGCTCCAGGCCTTGTAGTTTTGCTAGCTATAAAAATGAGTAGTGATGTTATGTTAACCTTATCTTGTTGTGGGCTCACGGGATTGTTGTCACCTCTTCAAGGTTGTGAGAATGAAATCCTGTTTATGTTACACATATGTCTTTTCTCTCCTGCCCCCCTCCCTTGGGAACTGTCAAGTTTTGGGCGGGAGAAATGTATTGATAAGCTGGGGCAAATCTGGCCTCTGGTCAGATTTGACTTCTCAGTCTCTTGCGTATAGTGCTAATCAATAAAACTCTTTATTAAGAAGTTTGTTGTGAGTTTCCTGTACGTTTGACACTGAATAGTAATCCTCAGACTCCTTAATTCTTTAATTAACTCTTTAATTGAAAGGTTGAATGTCCCATCTATTATTTTAGCTATTGGTATGTTTCCTTTCCATCTTCTTTCATTCAATATGCAAGCTATTAACCTGTCTGGCTTATTTTCCTGTTCAAAAAACACATTTTCATTACTTTGTAAAAGACTGGGAGAAATCAAAAGGAAGTCCGATTTTGAAAAACTATTAAACTGTACTCAGAAGAAAGCATCCATAAATTACATTATCTTCATCCTATATTAAAATACATAACGTGGAACCCTTGTACTTATCAGTCAATACTAAAATCTGTCCAATTTACCATTAATAAAGTTATGATCCCCTCCCCAAATTATTTCACATTCTGAAAATTTAATCAAGGAAGTCACAAAAAATTATCTTTGATTCATATTAGGAATAGACATATATACTGAAGCAGTTGGTGCAAACTTAAATAGACTTCGAGTAATGGTGGCGGACAGGAGGGCCTGAAGGATCATTGTCCATGGGGTCGCGATGGGTCGGACATGACTTTGTACCTAACAATGAATATATACTGCATATATTTTTAAAATATACCTACTATATATACATATCATCCCTCTGTATTCTTTATTATATTATCTGTATTAAAATTTATTTTAAAAATAAATAGCCCTACCTCTACCTTTTGGAGTTTTAGAGACTAAGAATACACCACATACTTTTTCACTAGAAAGTAGTTAACCATATTTGTTATAGATATGTTTCCTGGATCATTATTATGTTTTCTTTTTCTTTAAAAAGTTTATAAAACTTTAGACTTGTTTTTATAAAACCATTAAGTCACCTTATATTAATTGATCATATCTTCAGGTGGCTAATAGATCTCTATTTAATTACTAGATATCCTTCCTCCTCTCAATATGCCTATGGATATTTTTAAAAACATTGATATTTATGGATGATTCATGTAAGGCATCCTGTTTCCTATTTTTTCTCCCCTATTAATCTTTGTATCTGTCATATCTTCTTCCAATATTTTCCTATTCTACTTTCTAGATTTATCCAGTACATTTCCCAGTATATGATCTAAAATGCTTTCTTGAAATTGAAATTGAAAACCCTGCTGAAACGTTATTCCCAGCTTTATTGACTTTTTGACTAATCTTTAAATACTTCATTTTTCTAATGTCTCCTAGTTAATCAGGGAGAGAACTATTTCCCTGTCTTTCATTTTTGAAGTTTTCTCTAAATAATTTTAACGTCACTAACATGACTAACGACAAAGATTTCAAGTGCTCATTTGCCTGCAAATAAAACAGATTTCTCTGTGTTCTTCTTTTTCAAAGCAGCCCTCTTCAACGTTTTGATCATGGAGGAGCCCCTGAAATAATTTTTCAGACTTCAAGGAGCCCCACTAGTGGTCAGTTGGCCATGCCTCCCTGCCATGCCCCCCAGAAGTGACATGTCACCAGGAGTGACATCACCACCAGTGTTAACAGGCAGGCGTAAAGAGAAAGGGGGGGGGAAGATGGTTTAAAGCAGGAGTAGGAGTATGTATGCAGCCTCTGCCCCCTCCCAGGGACAAAAACCACTAGAGAACTCACTTATGCTGGGGAGGGGAAAGCATCAAAGTGGCTGGTTTCCTAGCTTGTGGCCAAGTCCATTAAGGCAGAAAGGGAATGGCCACAGACTCCCTCCAGAGCTCCCATGGACCCTGAGGGTCCACAGACTCCTGGTTAGGAATCCCTGTTCTAGAGCAAAGGGTAATACATCAGCTCCTGCAGTAACTACCCCCATAAACAGATTTTTCCTTTTTCTGCATTTTCATGAAAACCTTTCAAAATATTTTTCCTAATGGTATCCATTTTCTTCCAAGTGACTATTTAGAGAGCCAGTTTGGTGTAGTGGTTAGGAGTACGGACTTCTAATCTGGCATGCCGGGTTCAATTCTGCGCTCCCCCACATGCAACCAGCTGGGTGACCTTGGGCTCGCCACGGCACTGATAAAACTTCTGACCGAGCAGGAATATCAGGGCTCTCTCAGCCTCACCCACCTCACAGGGTGTCTGTTGTGGGGAGAGGAATGGGAAGGCGACTGTAAGCCGCTTTGAGCCTCCTTCGGGTAGGGAAAAGTGGCATATAAGAACCAACTCTTCTTCTTCTAGATCTTTTTGACCCTCCTCTATTATATAATTAAGTTCTCTGTAGTGCAGACCTAAATAAAGTTGCATTGAAGTCAAGGGGTTCAAAGGGAGTAACTCTGTTTAGGACTCCACTGGATCTCTGGTTTTTATTTTCTTGTTCTAGTATTTCACTCTCCGCAACTACAGATCTTATATCTATTTTCTCTTCAGTTGCATTCCAATCCAAATACTGTCTATCTTATCACAACTCTGACTGAAACAATTCTCCTTTCATGTAGAAATTTAACATAATCCCTTGAAACAGTTCTAAGATTGATTCTACAGTTTTTTTCTTCTTCCTATGTAATCCTTTTTTATCTTGCTCTTTATCTGCTTTATTTCCCCAAAGTACTCAGCTTCTTTTGACTGTTATTTATTTCTCACATTCTCAAAACAAGAGGAGACATCTACCTTCTTTACTCTTAATCACGGGAATTGCTCAAGTCACTTAATGTGCATATTATATTTCCAGTCATAAAAATAGTACACTTTGACCCCTGAAAATATTATCTTTTCTGCTACAAATCATAGAAATATTTCCGTTTTCACCCTCATCTCCTCAGAATATTTCTGCAACCTCAAGACATTAAAATACTAGCCTTCAGGTCTCAGATCATCAGAATATTGTACTTTAGACTGCAGGATACAGTGATACTGTTCTTTAGCATTCAGACTAAATTTTTAAAACTTTTGACTAACTTTTTCCTTGAAATATATGCATTTACTATTTAGAAACTAATCTGTCAGTTTATAACATTAGCAGTCCAAAAACAAGTCCTTGCATGAGAGTCTAGTCTATTAAGACAGAAGGATATGATAAATAAGATTGTTCCAAAATTCCATTCATTCATTTCAATAAGCCTTGGCTCCTGCCATTTCTATAAGGGCAGGCCCTGTGAGCAACCTCCCCAGCAGCTACCCAGAAGGATCAAGTGGACCATTCTCAGAGGTGGTTTATCCTAGTAGCACATGTAGCACGTGCTGTGGGCTGTGTGGCTCCAGGGACTCCACAGCACTATATGGTTAGGGGGCCTTCACACTGTGATTGTTAGGGGGTCTTCATATTTGTGCATCTTGTGGACCAGAAGAACAAAAAGAAAAAGAATGTCAGTGGTAAAGATGCCCCCATGTTACAGCACAAGTAATATTGACAGTTGTTGTCTGCTAAGACCCTGTGAATCCTTAAACTGGTGCTATGGGCTGACAATCCCAGCTCTTGATTGGCAAGATTACATCCTTTCCACTGGGAGCAGAGCATCTGACCATTTATGGACTGGAGGTTTCATGCCGGACTGCAGTCTGAAGTTTTAGTCATGGCAGGTTGCCCCACCTCTTCCTGCACCCACACAGGGGAGCATTTGGTCCGGTGTGCCTCATCTGTCCCTGATTTGTCCACCTGCATGAGAGCTGGGGCAGTGAAGTTCCCGGTGCATAAACAGTCTCTGAGGCACCTGTGGTCTACCATAATCTCTCCCAGAGAAATCTGTATGTATTTCTAACTGTGGTTTTTGAGACAATGTAGTCCATCTGAATAGTTCCACTGTCATCAAAATGGATTCTGAATTTTCCATTCATTAAAATTTGCCTGCACGATCTTTACTCAGTAAAGATCGTGCAGGCAAATCGTGCAGTATTGTTTATTAATTTGGTATATTTTTTATGATATTCAGATTAATTACTCTTTCACCTTGAATAAAACTTTGTTGGTCTTAAAGGTGTCACTGGACTCAAACTTCATTCTACATGAGAAAAAGTCTTAGTTGAGATAAGGGGGAAAGAAAAGTTATATTCAAGAAGGCACATCCCTTCATCCTTAGAAGGTCCCAGAAGTACCAAGCATATTTTGTCCCAAAATAAGAAAGTCTTATTATTGATACAACCAGATATGGCTTATTTACATGTTTCTCCCTTGACATGTCACTGTTGGTTCATACAGGAAAATACAATTTCTGCCCTGGATTTGTTCATGTGGGAAGAGAACACTTCTAGTTCATTCCTTTGGAGTAAAGTCTGCTGGCAGTGTGTTTACAAAACTGAAAATAAAGATGTTTTAAATAAATAACTTCATAAAATCCCAAACTGAAAGTCACATTTACCAAGGGATATTTTGATTAGGTTTACTCAAAAGTCAATGAGAGGTGCTGTTCTTCATGCTCATTATGAGTCTGAGATAAAAATAGAGAAATTATCTTAATGAAAGAAATGCCTGTGCTGGTATTGCAGAGGAGGAAAGAATATAGTTTTGTAGAGGGAATCTTTTATGTTTAAGGGAGGTAAGAAGAATTTGAGAAACATCCAAATGGCTAAAAACTTTATGTCTAAATATAAAAATGACTTGAAGTAAGATAAAGAAATTTATATACATAGGAAAGATTGAAAATGTATGGTAAGGGCATTAATATTTTATCTTGGAATGTAAATGGGTTGAATGAACCATGTAAAAGAAAAAGGGTTTTCAGTATTTTTTTAAAGAATGTCATATTCTTTGTTTACAGGAGATACACATTATTAAAGAGGAAAAATATTTTATTAACAAACAATTAGGCAAGGAATTTATAGCAGCCTGCCAAGGTGCTAAGAAAAATGGACTTGTGATGTATGTTAAAGAGAATTTGAAACCAAAAATAGTGATGGCTGACAATATGGGTAGATTTTTATTGATTGAAATTATACTTAATGAAATAAAGGTTTTGTTGGTAGGAGTTTATGCTCCAAATGCAGGGAAAGAGGAATTTTTTCGTGTTCTAAAAAATATTATAGAAGACTTACCATGTAAGGAGCTAATCATGATGGGAGATATGAATGCAGTGGAAATCCCATTAATAGACAGAAAAAAGGAAGATATATGGAGAAACAACAATAAAAACTATCATGTGTATACATTTTCCCAGCCAGACATAAATCTTGATCTAAAATTGATTTCATATAGATTAAAAAAAATTAAACTTATGACATCTAAAGTGGAAATCCTGCCAGGAATAATTTCTGACCATAAACCTGTAATGTTAAAACTTAAAAATGTGAAGGTTGGAGGGAAATTTAGATGGCCATTAAATGATTTATTGTTACAGAATGAAGAGGTGGTGGAAGACTGCAAACAGAAACTGATCGAATTTTTTAACCAGAATTTGAACAAAGGTGTTGACGAAAGAATAGTTTAGGACACAAGTAAAGCTTATATAAGAGGAATTATGATTGCTCATAAATCTCATAAGAAAATAATCAAGGATAGAAAGCTACAACAAATTCAGGAAGAGATTAGAAAGGAAGAAACAGAATTAATGAGAAATCCCAGAAAATAGAGTGTAACCCAAAGATTAAATATATTAAAGCACCAAGTTTGCGGTTAACAGAGGAAGTTGGTAAGCAACTTGTCAGGGTCCGCCGGGTCTTTGCCACGCTTCGGGTCCGCCACGTTGTTCGGTGAGGGAGACCCGGGACTAGAAGGCTTTATCTGTAGGAAACAGCGTCTCAGAACGGAGTCGGTACTCTCTCTCCCGCTCCTGGGTTCAGGGTAGTTCCTTCACTACACCTCCAACCCCGTCTCCTCATTGACGCTTCCTTAAGTAGCCTCTCTAGCCCCTGTCTCCATCCTCCGGGCTTCTCAGGCGGACCTCGCCCTTCCGGGACTCCGCGTCTCTCCGCCACCGCCCCGCCCTGGGTTTCTCCCTTGCTCTCCCCGCTTGTACTGACTGCCCTCGTGCTACCGTTTCCCCCACCTCTGGCGAACTGATTCCCCACATCACTTTATGTAAGTTTCGTATCCAAAGAGGGTCTGTCGGGATCTCTTCCTCTGTATCTTCCTTTCTTAGGTTTCCGCTCCTGTCCTCACGCTCCTTCTCTGGACCCCCCGCGCTGCCCAAACTAGTCGTTGTCGACACAACTAAAGGTGGCAAAACAAAAATATTTTGAATCAGGAAACAAACCAGGGAAATGGTTAGCTTGGAAGTTAAACAACATCAAGAAAAATGTCGTGCATAGTGCAGGGGGTTGGACTAGATGACCCATGAGGTCCCTTCTAACTCTATTATTCTATGATTCTATGAAATGTAACAATAAAATCAAAGATGGCTCTGAGGTTTTTGAAAACAGTGAGGAAATAAAGAAAATACTTCAAGAATATTATTCAAAGTTATTCAAGACATTTTCAATAAAAGGAAAGGCACAAAATTATTACTTAAATAATAATAAGATTAGTAAATTTAGTGAAGCACAACAACAAAATAAATAGAGAATTTACATTAGAGGAATAAAAGGCAGTGGTTAAAGTATTAAAGCCAGGGAAGGCCCCGTGTCCAGATGGTATTACTGCTAAATATTATAAATGTTTTTTTTGAAGAATTGTCCCACCCATTAGTTAGACTCATGAATAATATAAAAGACAATGGAATACCAGAATCATGAAAGGAGGCAAATATTGTTTTAATTCCTAAAACTGACAATGTTTTACCAAATATTAGTGATTTTTGACCTATCTCAGCCTTAATGTAGACTATAAAATATTCACTTCAATAATTGCTCAGACTAAAATTAACCCTAAAAAATTTGATTCATGAAGACCAAGCAGGGTTTCTCCCAATTAGACAGATAAAAGAAAATATGAGAGCATTAATAAAACCATCCAGATAAACAACTAACATTACTTTTTGAGATATAGAAAAAGCCTTTGATTCTTTGGACTGGAATATGACATTGGAAGTGCTGGAAAAAATGGACTGTGGGAAGAATTTTATTGGCTGGATTAAACAAATATATAAAGATCAACACACTAATAATTAATGAAGAAATAACCCCTACCCATAAAATAAGCAGAAGAACAAGGCAGGGCTTACCTCTTTCCCCACTACTTTTTATTCTGGTGTTGGAAATACTGATTAATGATATAAGAGAAGAAAAAAATATAGGAGGATTTAGGATTAGAAAAGAGGACTACAAGGTCAAGGTGTATGCAGATGATTTATTGATTATTTTAGAAGATCCAGAAGATAGCCTTCAGTACTTAAATGCAAAATAAAATCAGAGTCCAGTAGCACCTTTAAGACCAACAAAGGTTTATTCAAGGCATTAGCTTTCGAGTGCAAACACACTTCCTCAGACTATGAACTGGCCATCATAACAGTAGGAATACATAAGCAAAAGTTAATCCTGTTACATTAGTAAACTGTGTTTTAAATGGTGTCAAATACCATCGATGATGCATTTTGTAAATATTTTCTTTTATGAAATAACTATTTGAGAATTTAGAACCTTTTTTCCAAAAAAAATGCCAGTCATCATATTGAATCACAGTAAACTGTGCCTCTCTGTTCTCTACATAGGGCAAACAGGTCAAACCCTCTGCCAAAGAATTAAAAGCCACAAAACTGAAAAACCTGTAGGGGAACACTTCAACCTTTTTAACTGTTTTATTGCAAAGGAACTTCAAGAACAGGCTAGAAAGGGAGATTGCAGAAATGCAAGTTATTACAACACTCAATACTTTGACATACCCTGGACTCAACAAGGACAACATATTTTTTAGCTCACTATGCATGCTAACCTTTTTTAACTTGTGTATCCACATTCCTCACAATATATTTTAATTGGGATTATGTGACTGTTAGTAATATATAATGTAATTTTGAATTCTAGTCTCTGGTCCCAGGACAAAATAGTTGCCAGCTTAGCTCCTACTTGTAGGAATGTTTTACACTGGTAAGGAGACAGGTGGGGCCAGCAGTAAATAGGAGGGTAGAAGCTGTGGATCACTGGCATTGACAGTTTTATTTTTGATATGTCTTTTTGAACTACAAATGGGTTCGAGGGGTCTGATTGGCTGGTTTGGCAGGGAGTTATCATGTGGCTGTGTTTGGATGATGTGACATAGTTTACTAATGTAACAGGATTAACTTTTGTTTATATATTCCTACTGTTATGATGGCCAGTTCGTAGTCTGATGAAGAGTGCTTGCACTCGAAAGCTCACGCCTTGAATAAATCTTTGTTGGTCTTAAAGGTGCTACTGGACTCTGATTTTATTGTGCTACTCATTTGAATCAGTACTTCAATGCAAAACTAGAAGAATTTGGTAGAGTATCAGGCTTAAAGGTTAATAAGGGTAAATCGAAAATCATTGTAAAAAATATCCTGTTAAAAGACCAAAAGCTCTTGGAAGAAAAATCAGGTTTTCAAACAGTAAAGTAAAATTCTTAGGAGCTATAATAAGTAACTCTAATTTAACACTTTTTCAAAATAATTATGAGAAGGTTTGTAAAATAAAGGAAGATATAAATAGGTGGAAGCATCTAAATTTATCTCTGCTACGGAGAATCTTGGTAGTGAAAGTAAATATCTTACCCCGAATTATGTTTCTTTCCCAAAATTTCAAAAATATACCCATTATGAGTTCAGACAAAGTACTGAATTGTTGGCAAAGCAATTAGTAGAATATATCTGGCAGGGACGAAAAGCAAGAATTAAAATGAAAACATTATGCGATTCTAGAGAGAGAGAGAAGGTCTAAAGCTTTATTTTGAAGCAGTGGCCCTCAACTGGGTGAAAGAATGGATATTACTAAAAAAACATAGATTGTCAACATTAGAAGAAGGGACCATTTATGGTTGCCATGCCTAGATATGGTATGGAAAAGGAAAAATAAACAAACAGTTTGATTTGCACTAAATAGAGTATGGAATAAGTACAAAGGAAAGTTATTAGACAAAATTTCTTTATGGCTATCACCGCATGAAGCGTTATCCAGGAGACAGGTTGGCTCCAAGGCAGTATGGCTCACATACAAAGAACTATTGATTGAACAGATAGAAGATGGAAAGACTGAATTTAAACTAAAATCATTAGATCAATTACGGGAGGAAGGTAAATTAAAAGACTGGTGGCTTTTTGCTCAATTAAGAGACAGATTCATTAAAGACACTAAAGAATTTGGATTCGAAAGTAAACCTACTCTATTGTTAAGTCAGCTAATGAAAAGTAATGATCATTTGATAAGTAGAGTATATGAAGAATGTCTGAGTTTGGATTCTGAGACTGAAATTATTAAGGATTTTATGTTAACTTGGGCCAAGAATGTAGTACATGAGATTCAATATGATGACTAGCATTTTTTAAAAAAATAAAGGTTCTAAATTTGTTGTTGTTGTTGTTAGGTGCGACGTCGTGTCCGACCCTTCGCGACCTCATGGACAATGATCCTCCAGGCTTTCCTGTCCTCCACCATTCCCCGGAGTCCATTTAAGTTCACACCCACTGCTTCAGTGACTCCATCCAGCCATCTCATTCTCTGTCATTCCCTTCTTCTTTTGCCCTCAGTTAATCCCAGCATTAAGCTCTTCTCCAGGGAGTCATGAAGTGGCCATTTCACTGTATAAGCACTGTAATTCCTAACACAAAAAAGAAGCAGACAGACTAGGATCAAAGTATGCAAGATGCATGAGATCATTAATGAGGTTGTCTCTATGATCTCTTGTTGACTTTAATGTTTCTTAAATTATCCACAAAAGCATGAATTAACTTTCCCCTCTAAAACTTTTTCAGTACTCCTTTCCTCGGCTGCTGTTGGTCTGTTCAGGCTTTCTCAACCAGGGTTTTGTGAAAGCTTGGGGATTCTTGACATTCCTGGAATGGATGGGAGTTAATTAATATTTATATGCTTTAAAATTTGTCAAACATTTATCAGGAGATATGACCATATATAGTCATGTCAATCAGCTCTACCCCCCTGGAGAGGGTGGGAAGGGGAGGGACTTTGTGTGGGTATGTACACAGCTATGCTTTCCAACCATATTCTGTACCATTGCACCACTTCTGGGGTTTCTTTAAGCCTGAAGAATGGTTCAGGGGGTTCTTAGTGACAAAAAGGTTGAGAAACACTGGTCTAGTAGTAAAAAAAAAACAATCTATTTCTCATTCACATGTAAAGAAACATGTCATCCCGCCCCCCCTGCAAGCAAGGTTCATATCTGTATAAGACCTTGGATTGGGGGGGGGGGGGTACAGAATGTAGCATGGTTTGCTCTCCTTATCTTTCTACTCATCTTTGTTCAAAACTGATAATCCAAATCCTGCTTTAGACATGAATGGGTAGATTTGTACACGGAGTAAATTTAAGTTTGCACCTACTGCTTCAGTTACTCCATCCAGCCACCTCATTCTCTGTCATCCCCTTCTTCTTTTGCTTTCGATCGCTCCCAGCATTAGGCTCTTCTCCAGGGAGTCCTTCCTTCTCATGAAGTGGCCAAAGTATTTGAGTTTCATCTTCAGGATCTGGCCTTCTAAGGAGCAGTCCGGGCTGATCTCCTCTAGGACTGACCGGTTTGTTCGGCTTGCAGTACAAGGGACTCGCAAGAGTCTTCTCCAGCACCAGAGTTCAAAAGCCTCAATTCTTTGACGCTCAGCCTTCCTTATGGTCCAACATTGCAACTGGGAAGACCATAGCCTTGACTAAACGCACTTTTGCTGGCAGGGTGATGTCTCTGCTTTTTAGGATGCTGTCTAAATTTGCCATAGCTTTCCTCCCCAGGAGCAAGCGTCTTTTAATTTATTTGCTGCAGCCCCCGTCTGCAGTGATGTTGGAGCCCAGGAAAATGAAATCTGTCACTATCTCCATTTCTTCCCCATCTATTTGCCAGGAATTGAGAGGGCCGGATACCATGATCTTTGTTTTCTTGATGTTGAGTTTCAAGCCAACTTTTGCACTCTCCTCCTTCACAGGCTCTTTAGTTCCTCTTCACTTTCTGCCATTAGAGTGGTATCATCTGCATATCTGAGGTTGCTGATATTTCTCCCTGCAATCTTGATCCCAATTTGTGACTCTAATCCCGCCTTTCTCATAATGTGCTCCACATACAAGTTAAATAGGCAAGGTGACAGTATACAGCCTTGCCGAACTCCTTTCTCAATTTTGAACCAGTCAGTGATTCCATGTTCAGTTCTCACTGTTGCTTCTTGACCTGCATATAAGTTTCTCAAGAGACAAATAAGATGCTCTGGTATTCCCATCTCTTTAAGAACAGAAATTGCATCTGGTGCAGAATGTGGCTGCGAGGGCCCTCACTGGAACATCTTGGAGGGCCCATATTCAAGCCAGTGCTGAGATAGCTGCATTGGTTGCCAGTTGCGGCCCAGATCCAGTTCAAGGTTTTGGTCCTAAGGACCTTTGTGGTCTAGGACCCATATATCTGAGGGACCACCTATTGCCCTCTGCCCTCTGCTGGGCTCCCTGCTCTGTGGGTAGAAACCTGCTAGTGATTCTGGGCCCCAGGGAAGTTTGGTTGGCCTCAGCCAGGGCCAGGGCTTTTTCGGTCCTGGCCCTGACCTGGTGGAATGGACTGAGGGCCCTGCAGGAGCTTTTGGCATTCTGCAGGGCCTGTAAGATGGTGCTCTTCCGCCGGGTCTACAGCTGAGGCCAGCCCAGGAAGATCTGATACCCCACTAGCAGAGGCGAATGAAAAACCTGGAATTTGGTAATCACCACTGGCCGGCCATTGCTGTGGATGATGGGTTGCCGCTCTGGGTCCCCCTGAGACTAGCTAGCACTATTGAATTGGAAATATCGCAGCCATAGGGCTTTTTTAATGGGATAATACTGTATGTTTTATTGGAGGTTTTAATGTGACCTGCTGAAAGCCAGCTTGTTGGGAGCGGCAGGATATAAATCAAAACATAAAATAAATAAATAAAACTGCTCATATATGATATACCAATTTCCCATGTATAGTAAACTTTCATTATCAATTTGCCTTAAAGAGGCCTAACATGAACTATGCAACCATGGAGAAGAATGAAAATAGCAGCTGCTTTATGCCACTACAGGTTACAAATCAAGTGGAGATGGAGCTCAATCCTGTCTGTAAATTGCAATCACTAAGAGCCCTCCCCCTCTCTCTGTTAGCCCTCCCCTATCCATTCCTGTAAGTGTTCACTGGAATTAGATGAATGAAAGGTCCCCTTGTATACTTATTCTCATTAGATCTCCCAAACTTCAGCCCTTGCACTGAAAACAGGTTGGGAGGGCTGAGTCCTGGTAAGCCCTGACCTCAGATTAAGCCCTGATGAAACAAGATATAGAGTAGTTGCCTGCTGCTCATTTATTCAACCTTATGTCACCTGGAACAGTTAAATGAACCAAGATCCAGGTTGCAACAATGGCTTTACAAAAACTGCACTTCTAGCAATTGCATACAGACAAGCTGTATGGTTTCAACTAGCTGCTGAGGTAGCAATCACAGCACAAGTGCTAAACTGGCACCAATGCAGAAATTTAAAGGAAAAAATAGCTTACATTGTTATTAATTTGAAAAGACTACATTGTTATTCAATATAGCCTGAGCCAGTAAAGACATGGCATAATAATTTAATCTTTGATTAACAAGATTTATCTATGGCAGCCGGCCGGGCTTATCTTTAATAAGGATCGACATCAAGATGAATTTCCTAGGCACTGTTAATAGTAATGGGAAGACTTCAGCACAGACTGTGCAGAGGCAGCTTTGAAGTACATTGCTTTGAATTTGCATGTATTAGGATTGGCGAGCACAATTATCCTGAAGGCTGTAATATCAGTTTTATATTCTGAAAGGACTACAAGGTGGTACATGGACATGGCTTGTAAGAAGACATGCTACTTCCTTTTGTTTTATATGGCCATGCAGGTATGGTCATGTTATTAATGTACTACAGATTCATCTCTGGCCTGATGGCTGTATTTGACCCTGCTGCATATTTCATAGCTGATTATTGGTAAGTCTCAAGGACAAACTAAATTTTATCATCGCCATGTGTCAGGATTGGACCCTCACAGTATTTTTTAATTGCCAAAATATTCTCTAAAATTACATCAGCAGCCAAGGGTCAGACCCATGACTAACATAACATCTAGTTTGGCCCTCAGTAATAATATATGTGAAATAAAAGGATAAAGGTAAAGGTATCCCCTGTGCAAGCACCAAGTCATGTCTGACCCTTGGGGTGACGCCCTCTAGCATTTTCTTGGCAGACTCAATACAGGGTGGTTTGCCATTCCCTTCCCCAGTCATTACCGTTTTACCCCCCAGCAAGCTGGGTACTTATTTTACCGACCTCGGAAGGATGGAAGGCTGAGTCAACCTTGAGCCGGCTGCTGGGATCAAACTCCCAGCCTCATGGTGAGAGCTTCAGACAGCATGTCAGCTGCCCTACCACCCTGCACCACAAGAAGCTCTTAATAAAAGGATACACCTAGTTTAAAGTAATAAATCAGCCCCCTAAAAGGTACCCCCATTTCTCATTGTTTCCAATGGAGGATAGCAAAAACAGTAACAAAAAAGGGTAATAGAAACCCAATAGAACAGAATCAAAGTCACAGAGAATCTCTGCAGTAGAAACTGAAGAGGGAGGCATTTTTGTAAGTCCAGCAGAACCAGTGCTACTGTGGCACTGCAAACCGAACAGTAATTAGGTCAAATCAGAAAATCTATGCAGTAGAACTGAAGGGGGACATTTTTTACTTGTTTGTTTGTTTCTCATATTTATAGGCTGCTGCTCTCAACCAGTCTGCTCATGGCAGCTAACAACTTATAAAAACAATGAAACAGTACTCTAACCCTACCAACCCTCCCTAGCCAGTCAGCGTCTCTCACCCTACACACAGACTACTTATATGGTTCTAGAGTGATAGTATGGCCATTTGCTGAGATGCTAGAGGAGGGCCAGATCTGCCATCTCTTTCCACCTAGCCTCAACCAAATGCTTGGAGGAAGAGCTCCATCTTACAGACCCTGTGGAACATATTTAGCTCCACCAGGGCCCTCATCTCTCCTGGTAGCTCATTCCACCACGCAGGGTCGAGGCCAAGTGAATCTCATGAGGGCTAGGGATTTCCAGTCTGTTGGCAGTTGCAGTGCTCTGTGCAAGGCATAGGGGGTTAGACAGTCTCTCAGGTATGGGCCTAGACCACATATGGCCTTAAAGGTCAATACCAGCACCTTGAACCCGACCCAGTATACAACTCGCAACCAGACTGAATATGGGACTTCCAAGGTGATCTAGCGAGGACCCGAGCAACTGCATTTTGCACTGGGTACAGTTTATGGGTCAGGGACAAGGGTAGGTCTGCATAGAACGAGTTACAGAAATACAACCTGAAGATGACCATCCAGCAGAATCCAGTGCCATTGTGGCAATGCCAGCTGAACAGGACTAGGACAGAATCACATGCCAAGCAAGAGAAGGTTGCAGCCCAGCAGTAGTAGTGCAATCTACTCATGCCCAGGAGAACTCAGTGCCAATGTGGCAATGCCAGCTCAATCTGAAAACCCAGTGGGAGGCATTTCTGCAAGCCCAGCAGAACCAGGACAATGTACAGAGTGTCCTGCAGTATCAGAGCAACCGCAGAATGCCAAACAGAACCCAATGCCACTGGTATTGTAACAACCAGCTTGGTGTAGTGGTTAGGAGTGCAGACTTCTAATCTGGCTAGCCAGGTTTGATTTCACACTCCTCCACATGCAACCAGCTGGGTGATCTTGGACTCACCACAGCACTGATAAAGCTGTTCTGACTGAGCAGTAATATCAGGGTTCTCTCAGCCTCACCCACCTCACAGGGTGTCTGTTGTGGGGAGAGGAAAGGGAAGGTGAATGTAAGATGCTTTGAAACTCCTTTGGGTAGAGAAAAGTGGTATATAAGAACCTACTCTTCTTTTTTAAAGGATTTCAGTGCACAGTCACAAATCCAAGGAAGGGGTGTGTAGCATTTCGCAAGCCCTGTGCAAGAAAATGGGAATTGAACACAGAGGGACCTGTACAAAGGGAGGATGAATATCTGCCTTGAAACTGACAAGAGTATTTCCAAGGCTGGAGAATTTCACCTCCAATGTTGCTTTGAAGTTTCATAAACATTTTGTTTGAGCAAAGACATTCTGCCTGGAAATGAAGAAGCATGAGCCTCCATGAATTGCTTGAAAATTTGTGGAAAGTTCATTCCATTTGACTGGTAGGAATATCCGTTCACAAACCACAAACTCGTCAAAATTAATCCAGTTTGTTCCCATCCCTACTGGGCAGCCAGTTCCTCTGGAGGGCCAACAACAGGGCATAAAAGCTGGGGCCTTCACCTTATGTTCCCTCCTAGCTCTGGGATTCAGAATTTTAGTGCCTCTGAACTTGGACGTTTCCTCCAGTCACCGTAGCTAGTAATGACCGATAAGACTACCTTCCATGTGTTTTTTTTTTTAAAGACTGAGTGCAGTAATATTTGCGGGGTTATATAACACAGGGACAGGATACATAACTTCCATAATATTACCATACTGTTTGTTTGTTTTTGTTTGTTTTGAAATGTTATTGTTTATTGTTATGTAAATCATTTACAGAAAAGTAAAAGAGAGAAAAAGAAAAACGACCAGCTAATAAGTAATTATTAATACACAGTCTATACATCGTCTATGCATGTATACCATACATAGTATAATCTGATATTATATCAAGAAATATGTAGTCAGTTCCCATTGCATATTAGTCCTAACCTAACAGTTACTGCTGTCTTTCTTAGGTTTACAGAAAAATAGAGAAAAAAAAGGAAGCAGCCGGCTGGCAGAGTAATCATTAATCTATATAAAAACACAATCCATTCTTATCTTGAAAAGTATGTACTCAATTCCCATCGCTTAAATTATAAAGAAAAAGAGACAATCAACTAACCAAATAATTATTGATACATATGAAAGTATAGTTTGCCATCCTCTTTTAACATACATATTCAGTTCCCATCACATATTAGTCCTAATCTAGAAGTTATTACCATCTTTCTTAGCAAAGTAATTGTTGATACATATGAGAGTATAATCTATTATGAGAGTATATTCTATTCTTGTCTTAGGTAATATAAAGTCAGTTCCCTTCATATATTGGCCCTGACCTAAGAATTACTGCTGCTGTCTTTCCCACAGGAAGCCAAGTGAATGCTCCACTGTTCATCACATTCTTCAGGTGGTCGCAGAAAATGAAATTGTGTTCTTTTCCATGATGTATCTGCTTGCGGGTCTTGAAGTATTTGTGTTTCTTGATCCACCCCACTCAGCGGTGTCACCTGATGGTTCCTGTATATAGTATTTCTAGCTGCCTTTCTGTCAGGGCCAAAAAAGTCTCTTGGTTGATTCTTGCTTGCAGTTGCCTTTGAGTAGGCTCTGTATATCAATCCGGATCTCTTCCTCCTGTATGTAGTGTTCCAGGCTTTTTGTAATTTCCTTCCTTAGATCTGTTTTCCCAAGTTCTTCTGGGACGTCTTTCATTTTAATGCTCCTAGCTTGTGGTTCTGCTTCCAATGTTGACTCCCACTCCTGTTGTCTGGCATCTGGACTTTTGTATGTTGCCAGCTGATTTGTGTTTTCATCAGCTGTTTTCTTCAAACAGTCGATTCTATCTGAGAGCTCTTTCCTGGTATCTTGAATTTCATTTTCAATCTTTTTAACTGCTTTCAGTATCTCTAAGTTGCTTTTGTTTAACAAATAAAACATCTGTGCATTTGTTAGATTTTCCATTTCTGTGTGCAGTATGCAATAAAGTCTCATCTCGCGAGAGTTCGGGTGCTCAGACGTTATCAGTTTGCAAAATCTCCGTATTCTTTCAGAAACTTCCCCTGAGCTCTCATTAACAAATTCTCAATCTCTTTCGTTGTCCGTTTTAGCGAGTGTATTTAGCTGGCTTGCCTCCCGTCCGAAGAAAGAATTATCTTGTAAATTAGTTCGGGTAAAAGGGGGGGGGGTTGGAATTCCTATCTTTGAAGGAGCGAAAACCAAACTAAGAACTCACATTTTTTGCGTTCCTCAGACTTCTGCTCTCTTCAAGCTGGAGGGAAAAAAAAGAGAAAAATGCAGGAAAAATCTAGGAAAAATGCAGGCTTTTATCAGCTGGTCGTTCCAGGCTTAAAAGATTATTTACGACAGGGTCGCCATTATGACTCCCAGCACAGGAAGCGGTGATCCGGAGAACTTAGTCTCCACGGATCTGTAGGACCCTCAGGATGCTGTTCCCGGTTCCTGGGGGCGATCTGCAAGCAAGATTCGCGTATCTTGCTTCTGATCAGCCAGGTGCTTCTGCTCCTGGCTCTCTGCCTGGCTGGGAAGCCCGATACAGATCGGGCTAGCACGGCGCCATCTTCAGTCGTCTCCTACCATACTGTTTGTTGACCAATAACTTCCATGCATAATATGGGGGCATTGTCCTGAACATTAGCATGGTTAGTGTGGATGGTAATGACTCAGCGGTGATTCTGTGGTAACAGCTGTCAGAGTGTCTGTTGTAGTTCTTCTTTTTGTGTTTTCTACTTTGCTGTTGGATGTGTATAAATTCTCACCAAACTCTGTTAGTTTGGAGAACATGCTGACATAGCAACTGCGAGCGCAAATGACTATAGGTTCAGCTTGCACTTTAAGCCCCAATAAACCAATTGATAGAAGCTCTTGTAAACCATGGTATCTATTTTTACCCCGTTAGCTCTGTCTTTCATCTAGCTGCTTTAATCAGATTCAGTTTGAGCATATTTCATCCTCATTGCCAAAACAAATTATTGTAATCTGTTGCATTTGGAAGGAATTATATCATGCTGACATGCCGCAAGTGGTCTTGCAGTTTAGTGAAAATGAACTTGCATAACCTAGTGTCCATTTGTGACTATTCAACCTCAGCTTCCCAGCAACATGTACATTCTATAGATATCACATTACACTCCATTGCCTTACACTTCAACTCCAGGAGCCTTGTAAAATAACACTTTGTCATAATGCCTACAGCACCTTTCTTAAATGTAACTGGCCAGTAATAGGTGGTCAGGAGTTACTCAGGTTTTGACTCAGTAATTGAGAGCCCTGCTGCCTCATGTGGCAGGGCAGTAAAGCTCTAGATATTATTTTGCAGGGTATAAGGAACTCTGTGCTTTAGAGAGGTTCCAGCCATGCACGCAACCAGCTGACTCCTTTCAGAACAAAGCACCCCAAGGAAATTGGGGATGAGGGTTGCCATGTTCCTTCTGGCCAATAATGGGATGGTGGTGGGATTTACCAGGAGAAAGAGAGAGGTTCAGGCCACGGTGCCAGCATTGCATAGGAACTGATGCCATCATACCAGTGACTTCTGGGCAACACTGTGACTTGGACAAAAGCTCTATGGTAAAACCAGCTTCTATCACAGACTATTTACCTTTTTTCTACAGGTAAGTCCCGCCTCCCACTAGCTAGATGATTGGCATTTGGGGGCAGGGCCTGGTGGTGGGAGAGCCCTGCCTCCTCTGAGGAGTCTGGCAACCCTATTGGGAATTCTTACTGCTTGGGGAATGCTGGTTTTCCTTCCTCTCCTGATACGTGCCTTTTGGCTCTTCTTGTGATATTGGCTCCTATCTAATCAGAAAGCCAACTCTGCTTCTCTTTATCTGGTACTGACATCTATCCTTCTTTATGACCTTGCCCTCACATGACAATTATTATTTTCATTTGATTAAATTCTTATACCACCTCTCATCATGGCCTTGATTTCTGTTTCCTTAGTTTTGACTCTTGGAACTCTTCTTGACCTCACTCTAGCTCAGTGGTTCTCAACCTGTGGGTCAGGACCCCAAGTGGGGTCCCCTGGCCCCTCCTGCGGGGTCTCCAAGTTAGGAATAGAGGGGGAGAGATTAGAACCAGAATGGGCTTGGATATGAAAGTGTATAATTGCTTTGTCAGAATGCTAACCAACTGTGTGAACAGCAGGACAGGGAAATATTTTTCAGTCAATGAAATCTCATGTGATTTTTTCCCTCCCATAGTTGGCTAGAATCCATCTAATCAATAGGAGTTTTACATGGATTTCAGTACATCTACTGTTATGAAATATATCCCTAGAGTTCCTTTTAAATCAATAGCATTTCCTTTTAGTGCTCTGATGTATAATATACACTCTCAGTTTTATTTCCTTAAATAAATTTTTGAAACTGGACTGACGGGTAAATGAATTTAAAATCTGATAACTGTTATAGCAATTATGCCTTCTTTTGGCATACCACCATCAGGATGAATTAGGTTGATATGCATTGCATGTGTATTATTATCATCATTTTTCCATATTAATAAAATGGTAAGAGGGTGCTGGGAGAAGTTGGCACTCGTTGCCAGCCAATCAGGTATGCTGTCCCAGCTGTCCCATCCCTGATTGGCCTTCCATGCAAAGAGTAGCCAATCAGGAAGGGTGTCCCGCCCCTGGCCACATCCCCCTTCAGCTTCTTTCATATGGAAGAAGTGCCGGCTGGTGAGTGAGAGCTGGACAGAGGATGTGGGGTTGGAAATTGTGAACCCAGTGGAGGTGGGGGTGGAGAAGGAGAGAGGGTGCACCCTGCCAGTGCTTGCCCCTCCGTGGCCTTGCCAGGCCTCGGTGGCGCTGCAGGAGCAGGGGGGGAAAGGCCAAGCCAGTCCCCGTCAGGGTTCCTGCTGCCCCAAGCAGCTTGCCAGGCTGCAGCGGTGATGCCTGGGGTGGCAGGGGGAGGAGTGGCATCCCTGCCAGTGTTTCCTGCCACTGCCCCAAAAACACCTGCTGAGGCCTCAGTGAGCCTTTTCAGGGCAGCAGAGGTAGAGGCGGAGTTTCTGACAGCACTTCCTGCTGCCACCCCAAGAGTGCCTGCTAAGTCATCAGCAAGCCTTTTTGGGGTGGCAATGGGAGGAGCGAGGTCCCACCACTGCTTTCCCCCACTGCCTCAAAAACACCTGTCAAGGCCTGCCGAGGCCTTAGCAAGCCTTTTCTGGATGGCGACAGGAGGAGCTGGGCTGCCTGGGGTGGGGGGGGGAGGAGCTCTAGTGCCTGTTGTATTTTCAGATACAGTGGGCTTTTTGGCTAATTCTTACTAATAATACATGATGAAATTTTATTACTGCCAAGGGAGGTGCCTTTGAAAACTCTCTGGAAACCAGCGGGCCAAAAATCTGGCAGCCAGGCTACAGAGCTGAGGGTTGGATATAGGAATAGTATTACCACAGACCCCTCAGAAACTGTGGAAAGCTATCTTGGTGTACTGGTTAAAAATTGAGGCTTCTAATCTGGCAATCCGGTTTTGATTTCCTGGTTCTCCATATGAACCATCTGAGTGACCTTGGGCTCATCACAGTCCTGATAGAGCAGAGCAGTCTTATCAGAGCTCTCTCAGCCCTACCTACCTCACAAGGTATGCATTGTGGGTAGGGAAGGGGAAGGTTATTGTAAGCCACTTTGTGACTGCTTTGGGTAATGAAAAGTGGGGTTTAAAAACTAACTCTTCTTCTTCTACGCCTATCCTGACAAATCTGTACTAGGCTACCCAATTTTTTTAGGGCACAATGCAGCGGACTGGTTCTTACCTTTAAAACCAAAATACCTTTAGATCAGGCTACTTGAAGGCCCACCCCTTCCAATTCTGTCCAGCATTACAGTTGTCAATTTCTAAACTGGTCTTTCTAGCTAATCCCATAATAACTGTTTAATCTGGAAGCAGACACCAGGTACTATTAACTAATCTTATGCCATGAAAAATTTCAGCTGCCCATTTGGACTCATTAAAATCAATATTAAAGGGGCAGGGCGTTTTTACTGTCCAGTTGGCAACTCTGTCTGGCTTTCTAGTTAAAAATAGCTTGACATGTCCTGTTCTAACCTGCAGAGGTGAGACAGGTGCCACAAACTGGTGACTGATCAGCCAAAAGAACAGGAGCGATGAAAGGTGAGACAGGTGGCAATCAGATACAGGGTTTTTTTCAGTGCTGGAATCTCACTTTTGGAATCCCCCCCCCAGGTTTTCAGGAACTTTTCTTAATTTCCTCTAGATAGGGACATGCCAGTTAGAGATGTGTACTGAAGTAAAATTTGTTAGTTTAGACCCAAAATGATTCAGGCATGCCTGAATCACTCAACTCCTGGGCAGAATCTGCACTGGACTTTTTATCCCCAGTGACCCCGAATTTAAAAAGCTTATCTACACCTTATTCAATTTCCATTCTTATATTTAGCACTTTAAATTTTCCCTCTGTAACATCTATGATTGATCAGTGGTGACACTACCTTTCCCCATGATATCCAGGAGTGGATATAACTCACTTCATTTAAGAAAACCGCTCCGAAAGCCCCAGTATTAAGTGTAGATCTCTGCATTGTGCCAGATTAACTTCCTCTCCCTCCTCCGCATCTCTACATAATGCAGTAGTCTATTGCTGATTTGTCAGGGCATCAGTTCAAAGGCTGCCTGGTTCCTGGTTGCCATTCCCTAGCAAGACTTATTTTGCCCTCATTTGTAAAGTGACTGTGCTCGAAGCCACCACTTCTATGTGCCAAGATTTGCCTTTCAAATTGTCTTTCCCCTCATCATTCTTCCCCCCACTGCTCGCTCAGGAAAAGAAAAATAAACAAGGAGCCTTGTGCTCCATTACCCCCCCCCCACACACACACACACACTTGCTTGGGCTGTAAAAGAGACAAACGGCAGGAAATAAACCCCTCTCCATCCTTGTGCTCCTTCAGTGCCAGGAAGGCCACCACTCCCTTCCCCGCTCTTAGCTTTCCCAATCAAGTGTGAAGGAGAGGGCAGCGAGACAATTAAGTGTAGAGTGCAATATCTTTTTCATTTTGGAAAAACAAAGGCGGAAGACCCAGGTTCAGATTGATCTGAATTAAACAGGATCGACAACAGGGGGAACATGTGAGTGCAGAACCAGCCCTAGTCTCAGTACAGGTATTCCAGTTCAGTTGATTTGAATACAGCCCAATCAGTTTGGGCTCTGATGCATTTAAAGGGACCTAGGTGTTCATTTATACTTTGCAGACTGCCAAACAGTTAATTGCACTGAGAAAAGTCTGTCAGAGGGATCAGCTATATTTTGGGGTAGGGGGTTCAAATCAACTGACAGTAAGCTAATCCAAGAAGAGACTCTCCCTGGATGCACACCAGGGGGATTCAAACCACTATCCGTGCATAACCTGACCACCAGCTGATCTGGGGAGAGACTCTCCCTGGATAAGCTTGGGCTGTGAAAGGGGTTAAAACTGCCCAGCCCCTGCATAGGGACAGCCAGCTGACGTGGGGAGAGACTTCTCTCCCTGAATTGGCTTGGGCTGTGCAGGGGACTTGGGCTGTGCAGCCCTACTCAACCTGCTTAGAGCCAATCAGATTGCTCTGCTTAGGGCCAATCAGAGGCAGCAGCAGGCTGACTGAAAGGTATAAAAGTGAATGAGTTTGCCTGTTTTTCTCTGTTCAGTATTTGGAGTTTGTTGCTGGAGTTGCTAAATAAAAAGAGCTGTTCTGAAGAATTGGAATCTGTGTTCACTGAATCCGCAGACTTAATAGCTACATTTAGTTATCTCATGAAACTAAAATAAGAAGACAGTTTTAAGAGCTCAGTGAGCTTAGGAGGAGGGATCCATTTTGGAATACTTCTTCCCTTCCTGTTTCTGCATGGTGCATTCTTCCCTTTCCTTTCCATTCTTCAGAGCATGAACAGGACCCAAAAGAAGCCAATGTTCCCACACTGCCTGTATCATCTTCAGTGGTGGTTTAAAGAAATCTTTGTTGTTCTTTCCAAGATCCCACAGCAGAAGAAGATACAGTGGCCTCCTGGGATTCCCTTGCTGTTGTACTTTTGTCCTTGCCCTCTTTTTTCTGCTTTCAAAACTGCTTTAATTTCTCCAATTTCTTTTCTCATTCTGAGAGTTGTAGAAAGGCATTTCTCATTTTGCAAATCTAAGACATTGTTTACTTTCTTCCTGGGTATTGATTCTGTGTTGCGTCCTGTCAAGCTTTTATCTCAAAATAGCAAGGAGCTGAACAGAAGCTCACTAAATGTCTTTTCCTCCTCTTCGTTCCGGCATGTGAATTGGCCTCCTTGAATCTTCAGTGTTACCCAACCTGTAGAATGTGTTTAACTGAAATTCAGAATATCACTTGCATGCCCTCCCCAGCCCATCAAACAATACTTATCCCTGATGATTTCAGAGGACAGCAATTTTGTGATGAGATGTAAAAACATTCTGTGATCTTTAAAAGCATGGATTCTGGGGGAAAGCAGAGATTAATATGCTTTCATTTCAATTCTGTGGCCATAGGCTGTTCATTATAAAAAAAAATAGTGCCGAGATTGCTGAGTTTGCTTCTAAATGTTACTTTTGGAAGATGACTATGGTATAGTAGTTGGTGTGTCAGAGTAGAATTTGGGAGACCCAGATTTAAATCCCTACTGTGCTGTGGAACCTTGCTGGATGTTTTTGAGTCAGTCACACAATCTTAATCTGTGGTTGCCAACCTTCAGATGGGGCCTGGTCCACAACGTTGCCAACCTTGATTGGCAACTGGCAAGAGTTCAAGGGGGAGGAAACATGCAGGAATCTTGTTGGGTGACACTTCCAAAGAAAATCTAGAAATGATATCACACATCTCTAGGATTTACCATAGAGTTTCCGGTGAGACCTGTCATCAGTCTGAGTGGCTCTACAGGGGATACACCCACCTTGGCAAAATTAGCTTTGTCACTAGGCCACTTCCAAGGGGTCACATAAGAGTTTCTGGCAATTCCTAGAGCTACCCAATGTCATATCCAGATTTTCCTTGGGAGTGATGTAGACATGCAATTTGGCCCTGCATTTCCTCACCCCCAGCCCTCCCACTGTGTGCCAGGCTCAGCCTGGCAACCCTAGCATACCTTAGTATTTAGAATGTCAGGCAATGACCTGAGATAATTGAGTTTGAATCCCCGCTCTGTGTCTTGAAGGCCCTGCAGAAAGCTGACAACTCCAACAGGGCCCTCAGCTCTTCCAGGAGCTCATTCCATCAGATTGGGGCCAGATAATTAAACCTGTAGTGTGTAAACACATAGGGGATAATGTTGTGCTTAATAAAAGTTAACATGTATTTCTTAGGGATAAGTCCTGCCAAACTGATCTTATTGCCTTTTTTAAAAAAAATAGAGTGACTACTTTAGTAAATACATGAAATATGGTAGATATAGTATATCTTTATTTTAGTAAGGCCTTTGACAAAGTCTCCCACAATATTCTTGTGAGAAAGTCCGTAAAAAACTGGGATGGACAAGGTCACGATCAATTGGAGGGAGGTGACTAGTAGTATACCATAGGGTTTTGTGCTGGGGCTGGTATTTAACATTTTCATTAATTATTTCGATGAGGCAATAAAGGGCATATTGATGAAATTTGCAGATGGCATTAAATTGGATGGGGTGGCTAGTACCTCAGAGAATAGGACTACTGTAGATTGGAAAATTGGGCCATGGACAAAAAAATGAATTTTAATAGGGAGACGTGTAAAGTATTCCATTTGGGTAATAAAAATGTTATGCATCAGGTCCTGGTGCTTTTCTAGGCTTCAGTTGATCAATACAAGCCCTGACTTCATCAGGCATACCAAGAAATATTCATACCAAATAAGGGAGGAGATGAAGTTTGTTAAAGAAGATTTCTCATGAAAAGCTCCTGAAATTAGGACCCAGAATTGTCTTGTATTGTTGGTAACTGTAGCCTGCACAAGTTGTTCCCATTGTTTTTTAATATAATCACTTTGCTTTTTCTTTGTTAGTTGGTATAATTGATTTTTCAAATGGAAATATTCTGCAGACATAAGCTGAGCACTGAATTCCCTATAATCACGATAAATAGTGCGGATTTGAGATTTTAATTTACAACATTCATCCTCAAACCAGGGATTTAGGATTCTTCTTGGATTGTTTTCTTTGAGTTTGATTGGGGGCTAAATAGCTGATGAATGCAAGTGATTATATTATTGTAATATTTTATAACCTCAGAAGGATTATCATTGATGTTGGGTATGGAGTTAAATGCTGTTAGAGTACTGGCAGTAAAAATATGTTTGATCTTTCCAGCAGTGCTTTGTGACTACGGGATCCTACATAGGGTACCTTGGACATTTTCAGAGCCCATAACTGGTGGAGATGACCTTAGGGGAAAAGACATCTTGATGGTCAATATCAGTGGGAAGTGATTGCTATCAGTGCAGTCTTCAATACAAAATGCCTCTAATTGGTCTTTCAAAGCAGGGGGAAACAATATATAGTCCATCACACTGCTACCCCTCCCAGAGGCAAATGTGAATTCCCCAGGATAATCTTGGGGGAATGTGCCATTTAGTATCAATCTGTCGAAACGTATGCAAAATTTGGCCAATGAGATTCCGGCATTATTTATATGAGAGTCTTTGGAATGCCTTGTATCAAAAAGACAATTGGGTAGGGGTTCTTCTGGGTCCAAGCCCAATGCTCTTGAAAGTGCAGAGCCATCTTTGCCTATCCTTGCATTGAAATCTCCTGCAAGCAGTATTTCAATCAAGGGGGATTTTGCTTCAAGCTCCTCAACAAATATTGTGAAGTGGCTCCAGTGGAAGTGCAAGTTTTGCTGGTCCAAGCAAGGAGGGAAATAAGCATTAATTATTATTAAAGCTACGATGGAATATTTTAGGAAGAAGGCCTGAGCAATGGGATTACAAACAGATAGAGCAGTGAGTTCTATGCTTGCCTGTTGGGAGCATAAGAGGGTTAATCCTGCTCTGTAGTGCCCCTTGTACTTGTAAACTAATACAGAATGGGATTCATATCCCTCTAAGCTAATTCCATAATGTGACTATGTGTCCTGTAATAAAGCCACATCAAAACCTTTGATAAAACACATGAAATCTGGATCATTCACCTTACTTTTCCAACCAGCAACATTCCAGGAGAGGATCTTGATTGCCGGGAGAGAGGGGTCCTTTAAGAGTCAATCAGTTTCAATTTGCCGCTCAAGAAATTTGTTAGGGTCAAAGAAAACACTGCCATTACCCTTTCCTGGACAATTTGTCTGTGTGCTGTCTCAATATTGTCCCTTTTATGGCAGCTTATCTCCCCCAGAGTCGTAACAGCATTGGTAGGTGGTCCTATATGTTTATTTCTCTCAGGCACTGTTTCCATTGGTGAATCCTTGTTATGAGGGGCAATAATAGTCATGTTGGAGTCATGGTTAGGCGCATCCATATTTGATGGGTGGGTTGACAGAATAGATAAAGGAGTTGTGCTGGCTGTGCTTTTCAGTAAGCTGGTTCTCAGGTACTCCAGTCTGTCCGTGATCAGATGCTGATCCATGGCAGATAAGTCTTTAAAGGAGCCCAACAATTTCCCCTCTAAGATGTCGTTATCTGATGAAAGATCCAAGGAGGTCTTTAAACCAGGAGGCAGGTCTATCCAGCTGATCAAGTCAATTGGGGCAATTGTTTTTTTTTCTTTCCTGTTCTCAGAAGATTCAATATGCTTGTGCTGTCTCAAAGATTTAAAATTAGGAAATAAAGACAAAAGGGTTGTATTACGAAAAACACGAGCTGGAAAGGCCCCCTTTGCACTTAGGAGGGGTTTGTTACAAAGCAGCAGGGATGGTACTTTGGAGCTGCTGAACGATAGTAAAACCCTTTGTGTGTGATTGGGATTGGGATTGTGTAGCGTCTCCCCTGCAATCAGGGAGATATGTAAAGCAGTGGTCCCCAACCCCCGGTCCAGGGACAGGTACAGGTCCGTAGATAAGTTGGTACTTATAAGTTGGTACAAGTTGGGCCGCAGCTCCTCCTCATTCTCCTCCCCGGTTGCTGCCTCGGGGGCTGCCCTGCCACTCTGCCACCAGCTCAACTTTGGTGCTCTCCAGCAGCCACCATGGCTGGGGCTCCCCCTTGGCATGGCACTGTGCAGCTACTGCTGGCAGCATCCCCAGCGGGCGGTGGGAAGTCAGGGGTGCCGGCGGGAAAGTAAATGGAGCAGGGGCTCAGGCAGCGGCAATGTCCCTAAAATTGTCAAGCGTTGACCGGTCCCTGGTGATAAAAAGGTTGGGGACTGCTGGTGTAAAGTATTCCATTTGGGTAATAAAAATGTTATGCATAAATATAATATGGAGGATACCTGGCTTGATGGTATACATGGGCCCAGCTGGTACGGAGTTTTGGGCTGGGTTGCAACCAGTACGCTGATGACACCCAGCTCTATCTCCTCATGGATGGCCACCCGGACTTCCCCCCGGAACCATTTGCCAGATGTTTGGAAGCAGTGACGGAATGGTTCAAGCAGAGTCACCTGAAACTCAACACCTCCAAGACGGAGGTCCTGTGGCTGGGACATAGGGGGCAGGACCAGGAAGTGCGCTTACCCACCCTGGCAAGGACGCAACTTACCATCGCGTCCCAGGCCAGGAATTTGGGTGTGACCATAGACGCCACCCTGACTTTGGATGCGCAGGTCAAAAAAGTAGCCGGCCAGGCATTTTTCCACCTTCGCCAGACCCGACTACTAGCGCCCTACCTGTCCCCCAAACACTTAGCCACAGTGATCCATGCAACGGTCACCTCCAGAATAGATTTCTGTAACTCGCTGTACGCGGGCCTTCCCTTGTCCTTGATCCGGAAACTTCAGCTAGTGCAAAATGCAGCTGCTAGGGTCCTCACTGATACACCTTGGAGGGCCCACATCCAGCCAGTGCTGAGGCAGCTGCATGGGTGGCCAATTGCTGCCTGGATCTGGTTCAAGGTTTTGGTTTTAACCTTCAAGGCTTTATGCGAGTTGGGACCCACATACCTGAGGGACCGCCTATCGCCCTATGCCCCTCGTAGGACCTTGCGCTCTGTGGGTAAAAATCTGCTGGTCGTTCCCGGCCCTAGGGAAGCATGCCTGGCCTCGACCAGGGTCAGGGCCTTTTCAGTCCTGGCCCCCGCCTGGTGGAATGAGCTCCCGGGAGAGCTGCGGGCCCTGCGGGATCTTTCATCGTTCCGCGGGGCCTGCAAAACGGAGCTCTTCTACCAGGTTTAGGGTTGAGGCCAGGGCTGATAATATAGATCTATGCCCTCCCCCCTGGGATTTGGAACCTGAAGCAAACATCATCAGGACCTCCTCTCCACCCACCAGTAGTGGGAGGGGGGGACGTTGAGTTGCTGATCTTGCCATGCTAGTAATGCTGGGAATGTTCTTATTGTCTTTTAATGGGGTTTTAACAGGGATTTTAGGATGCTGTAACCTGCCACGAGCTGCAAGGGAGTGGCAGGGAATAAATCTAATAATAATAATAATAATAATAATAATAATAATAATAATAATAATAATAATAATAATAATGTGAAAGAGACCTAGTTTTGGTGGACATTAAGTTGGATATGAGCCAACCATGCAGTATGGCAGCTGAAAAGGCTAATGCTAGAAGGATAGAATCTAGAGCAAGGGAAGTTATAAGACCACTCTATTCTGCCTTGGTTAGACCTCATTTGGAATATTGTGTCCAATTCTGGCTGCCGCAATTCAAGAAGGATCTTGACAAGTTGGAGGGTTCAGAGAAGGGTGACTAGGATGGTTGAGGGGTTTGAATCCATGCCTTACAAGAAAAGCTTGGGTAAATAGGGTATATGTAGCTTGGAGAAGAAGAGGACAAGCGGGTGATATGACAACTGTGTTTAACTATGTAAAAGATAGTGAACTCACTCTATTCCTTAACTCTGCTCAGATGACTAACCTAAAACAGAATATCACTAGAACTGGCTCCCCCTCTGAGATTCTAAGAACATTTGACCAAATTGCTTTGGCCTGCAGAACTAAGGCCCTACCCCTAAGATCTACTACAACTCGACCCTCCTCTTGTTTTGATAATGATTGCCTCGGTGCAAAGGTTGCTCTGAGGAAGTCATTCCATGAAGCTCGTCTGTCCAAAGACCCCACTTTGTTAGAAAACTATACACTCCAAAAAAGACAATATGAATCTCTAATAAACACTAAGAAGCGCTCTTACTATCAGGCAAAATGGGACCATCTTTTAGCAGCACTTAAATCTAACAACAGCAGCTCTTTCTGGAAAACGATCGCAAACTACTTAGGTGAAAGCAACAGGCCATTTAAATCTTCTATCCCTTCCCAAACATGGTGCAATTATTTTTCTACACTTTTTGCTCCCTCCCCAATCCAAAATAATCATCTCAGCTTACCCTCTGCTGATTCTCTTCCTAGCTGGCCACCTGCCAGTCTGGATGAAATTGAAACCATTATCCAAGAACTAAACCTAGGCAAATCTCCAGGGCCTGATGGTCTACCAGCTGAACTACTTAAACTAAACTCTAACTGGTGGAAACAACTCCTGGCTGTCCTTTTTACAGCTATCGATCAATTGGGAATATTCCCTGAATCCTGGCTCAACTCAATCATTGTGCCTATTTATAAAAAAGGTGGTGCCAGCTCTCCAGAAAACTACCATCCTATAAGCCTTCTATCCATCGCCAGCCAAACATCTAGAACTTAAACTACTAGATTGGGTGACTTCAAATGACCTAATAGGTCCTGAACAAATTGGCTTCACTAAAAACTGTTCCACCATAGACCACTGCTTAACCCTCTACTCTCTTGCAGACAAATATCTCCATACAGGTAGGAGGAAACTCTGTGTAGCTTTTATTGACCTCAAGGGTGCATTCGATTCTATCTCCAGGTGTTTACTATGGAGAAAATTGCAAGACCTTAATATTGATTTGCGCCTATTACTACTTCTAATGAACCTCCATTCCAACAATACCTGTCAGGTTAAACTTACTGAAAAGGGTCATTTAACAAATCAAATCCCCATCCTGAGAGGACTTAAACAAGGCTGCGTCCTTGCTCCTCACTTATTCAACCTCTTTTTACATGATCTTCCAAAAACCCTAAGACTCATAAATGGTCATCCACCCAAACTAGATACTGTCAATCCCACTTCTTCTATATGCTGATGACACCGTCTTGCTTTCCCATTCCAGAATTGGTCTGATTAGATACCTGAATGCTTTCCATAAATATTGCCAACTCAATGACCTATCGATAAACTTCAAAAAAACCAAAGTGATGGTCTTTGCACAGAAGTGGTCTCCCTCAAACTGGCGCATTGGTGGTCATAAAATCGAGCAGGTCAAATGTTTCAAATACTTAGGAATCACCTTCCAACACAATTTGCATTGGACCAAACATAGAAATAGGATTACTTTGCAGGCTAACTGTTCCATTACTCACCTAAACCGTTTTTTCTTCCTTAAAGGCAATCAGTTTGTCCCAGCTGTCTGTCGTGTGTTTGATTCTAAAATTCTCCCCCAAATTTTATATGGTATCCCTCTGTGGATCTCAGGTTTTAACAAAAACATGGAGAGATTACAGTCTGCCTTTTTCCGGCAGATTTTGAGAACTCCAAATTGCGTCCCTTACTCCTCTTTATGTCTTGAAACTGGACATAATCTTCTTGAAACTAAGGCCTGGATTTTCACCTTTAAATATTGGCTAAAACTGCATTTTAGGGTTCGATCATATAGCCTATTGGCCAGTTTACTGAGAGACTCTTTTAAATTTAAATGGTTCTCTACCATCCTGACTACACTCCAACAAATTGGCATTGACTACGATTACATCTTATCTCTGAATGAACCTTCCATTATGTGCCAAATCAAACAAAGGCTACTTGATCACGAATTCCAAAAAATCCATCCCACTGTTCCAGCAATTTGCTCTCCCCGTGCGCTTGGTCTCCAAGTAAAGCACGGGATAATGCCGGCTTATTTCCATAACTTGGCAAATCCCCTCTATCGCAGAGCGTTTTCGCTTGCTCGGCTTAACGCCTTTCCATCCAAAGTATTACAAGGGAGATTTGCCAAGATCCCCTTCGAAAACAGACTATGCACCTGTGAATCAAGTTCTCCTGACACCATCCAACATATCTTACTGGATTGCCCTTTGTTCACTCAACAGAGAAGGCATATCCCACCTCTTATTCCAAAATGGAGAAACCATTCAAGAGACCTGGTTTGCCAATTTTTATTGAGTGATAAGGATGCCGACGGCACTTTTATTATGGCTAAATTTCTGTCCTCAGTTTTTAAATTTAAACTGTCCAATGTATCTTGATTATCTTTGTATATCCTCCTAATCTGCTTTATGCCAATAAAGGTATTGTATTGTATGTAAAAGATAGGTTGAAGAAGGGGACTAACTTGTTTACTGCAGCTTTAGAAACAAGAACTAGGAGCAATGGATTCAAGTTATGGGAAAGGAGGTTTCACTTAAATATTCAAAAGCATTTTCCAACAGTGAGGGCTGTTCATATACGGGTTATGCAGCCTTGCAGGATGGTGGAGTCTCCATTGGACATTTTCAGGTGGAGAGACTGGATGAGCACCTGTCAGGAGTATGTAATTGTTAACTTCCCAAGAAGGTGGGGGGTTGGACTGGATGACTCTTTGTGGTATCTTCCAGCTCTGGTGTAAACTGCCCAGAGCTTTTATTCCAATCCCAGGTCAATTCAGTCCCTGCCGTCTACACAGAATGAGATTTCCGTTTTGATTTGGGGCTATTTAAATTTTCCTTCTTCAACAAGCAGGATTGATCCAGAGTAACCCTACCTTTAGAGTGCTTTTAACCCTCAATATTTTAAGAATCCGGTTGAGAAAGCAGGCTGTTTTGAATCTGGACTCTGTTCCGTGGTAGAGAATCCCTGATTGGCCATAGCTGCTCACGTGACAAGCTTGCCTTAAAGGAGAAACCCCTAATTTCTCTCAACTTCTGTCGGTCTTGGATTTTTTTCTCCCTCCTCTGCCTTCTTCAATTCTCTCCCCACCCCCTTCCAAGAAAAGAAAGAAAGAGGCTGTGCTTGGCTGTGCTTGACTCCTCACCCCCTTCTGAACTACCCTAACCATGTGCAGAACACTTTTCTGTTTCAATGGGGAAGGGGGTGGGAGAGGAAGACACAAGTTCAAATCGATCTGAATTCAACAGGATTGACAATAGAATAAACAAAGTAGGTGCAGACTCTGCCTCTGTCTGATTCTGATTTCTTTAGGTAGTGAAAAGCAGGGTATAAAAAAACAGCTCCTCTTCTTCTCTCGCTTGCCCATTCACCTTGAACCTATCATAATCTCTCAGTTTGTGGTGATGATTCCATAGAGGCAGAAGAACAATGTGAAAAGCTGTTTTGTGTACTCCTCAGGGAGAAGAGCAAGATATAATTTAAAAAATGAATCTAAATATATAGGCAAAGATTCCTGAGTTTTCCAACTCTACCTTCTCTGCAGGAACCATTTTTTATTCCAGGAAGGCTTGCTCCCAAGGATATAGGATCCCCTTGGATGAATAACAGTCAGACAGGTAGGTTGCAGCAGTGTTGGGGGGGGTAGCATTACTCCCTCTTCTGTCAGTGGAGCATCACTTATGTAGGAAGGGAGCCATTGTGCTACCCCACCACACACTTCTGAAGAGTGGCTATTAGGGACCCCTGTAAGTGTTAGACTTTTAGTAAGAGTCAGCTACTGACTGTCAGTTAAAGGGTTAAACTGTTTGTTTATGGTTTAACACTTTAACTCAGTGGTTCTCAAGGTGTGGGTCGCAACTCCATGTGGGGTCATTTGGCCCTTTCACGGGGAATGTGGCGGTGGTGGCAGCATGGTGCTGGCCGCCACCACACCACCTTGGAGTTCACCAAGGCTGCGCAGAGGAGGCCAGAGCTACAGCGAGCAGGAGTGGCGATGGCGTGTGGACCGCCACCGACCTTGCTGTATGGGTCATGGCATTAAGGCATTTGAGAAATGCTGACTGAGAGTGGGTCATGTGGTCTGTTTATAGATATGTAAATTGTTGACTCCATTGGGAATCTGCCTGTTCTACACATCCTTCCTCCCTTTGATTCTCCTTCCCCCCTTTGTTTTGAGAAGAGATATGTTTTAGGCAGAGAAAGAGATCCATCTTGAATCTTCACCATGTTAAGTGACAGAATGGTTCGAGCAGAGTTGCCAGGAATTTGAGTGTGACCATTGATGCCTCCCTGACTACGGAGGCACTGGTCAAGAAAGTAGCCGGCCAGGCATTTTTCCATCTCTGCCAAGCCCAACTACTAGCGCCCTACCTGTCTCCCGAACACTTGGCCACAGTGATCCATGCTATGGTCACCTCCAGAATAGATTTCTGTAACTTGCTCTACGCAGGCCTTCCCTTGTCCTTGATCCGGAAACTTCAGCTAGTGCAGAATGCAGCTGCTAGGGTCCTCACTGGTACATCACTGGTACATCTTGGAGGGCCCATATCCAGCCTGTACTGAGGCAGCTGCATTGGCTGCCAATTGCATCATCATCATCATCATCATCATCATCATAAGTTGTAGAACTCCTGACTGAACTCACAGGACTGAACTCACAGGAAACAATGTGTTTTTCTTGTTCTGTCTTTCAGTTTCCCCAACCCTATTAGCTAGTAAAATAGTCTTTTTGTATACTTTAATACTGCCTTGTCTGGTCTCATAATTTAAAACATTAATTCTGATACTTTTACACAAAATATACTCTGCTGTACCCAACTGGAAGAAATGTTCAAATAGTCAGAAATGACTCTTGAGTAGGGTTTTTAGACTTGGTGGCTAAAAAGGCAAATGGGATTTGGGGCTGTATCAAATGGAGTCTTGTGTCGACATCACAGGAGATGATGGTACCGATTTAGTCTGCTCTGGTTCGGCTTCACTTGGAGTACTGTGTTCAGTTTTCGGCACCCCAGTTGAAGAGAGATGTAGACCACCTGGAGCATGTCCAGAGGAGGACAACAAAGATGGTGAGGGGTTTGGAAACCAAGACGTATGAAGAAAGGTTGGGGGAGCTTGGTCTGTTTAGCCTGGAGAGGAGACGACTGAGAGGGGATCTGATAGCCATCTTCAAGTATTTAAAAGGCTGCCATATAGAGGATGGAGCAGAGTTGTTCTCTCTTGTCCCAGAGGGACGGACCAGATCCAATGGGATGAAATTAATTCAAAAGAAATTCCGTCTAAACATCAGGAAGAAGTTCCTGACAGAGCGGTTTCTCAGTGGAACAGGCTTCCTCGGGAGGTGGTGGGTTTTAAACAGAGGCTAGATAGCCATCTGATGGAGAGGCTGATTCTGTGAAGGTTCAAGGGGGTGGCAGGTGGCAGTGGATGAGCAATAGGGTTGTGAGTGTCCTGCATTGTGCAGGGGGGTGGGCTAGATGACCCATGAGATCCCTTCCAACTCTATTATTCTATGATTCTATGATATGTTGCCTGCTCTAGGGTCGGGAAATTCCTGGAAATTTGGGGGGGGGGGTGGCAGTAAAGTCTGTGGAGGGGAGGGACTTCAGAGGGACAGAATGCCATGGAATCCACCTTACAAAACAGCCATTTCCTCCAAGGGAACTGATCTCTGTCACCTGACAATACGTCGTAATCCCTGGAGATCTCCAATCACCACCTGGAGTAGTAAAACATAGTAAAACATAGTAAACATAATAAAACATAGTAAAACAAGATGCGGCAAAAACACAACTCATATCTGCACTACCCTTTAGTAACCCACTAGGGGGGGGGGGACAGAGGGTGCCAGATGGGCTGCGCTACTGCTGCTGTAAGGGGCCCAGATCGTCCATGCAGCCCAGCCTTATCCCATGACCTGGCGGAAGAGCCAACATAGTGGTTGGCTGTTAATCAAGTTTCCAAAACACAAGTTAATTTAGAAAATGTATACGCTGTCTCCCCTGAGGCACCTCACAGAGCTTATAATAAAGCCAAGCAAGCAACAACATAGGAATTTTCAATAATAATACAAGCTACATGTTAACATTTAGCAATCTAAAATAATATTAACAGAACAGTCCCTAAGCTAGAAGCAGACCATAAAAACAGCTTTCAGAAATGAAACACTGTAGTAAAACAATCTGTCTGATAGTAATGTGGGCTCTAGACAAACCTTAGGAGGGAGGACATTCCAAAGGTGTTGTGCCCCCCGCAGTCATAGAAGCCCAGTCTCTGATGGACAGAAGATAATATTTCAAGTCATGATGTGTTACAGGTTACATGTTGTCTGAAGTACAGATAGTTTGGTCAGCAGTAGCTGGCTTTTCACTTGCAGTTTCACAGCCCCATTATGGATGCAGTTGTCCTAGTCTCTCCCCAGTCAGAGACATAGGCAAATGGTGGGTTGAGAGGCAAAACTATGGTCAGAAGATTTAGCAAGCGCATAATAATAGGCATGAACCAACTCTCAAAGTGAATTCTGAGCTGTAGGAGTAGCTACAGATGTTAAAAATATCCCATTGATTTTTTTCTCACTGTTCTACTTTTATATTGTAAAAAGGACAGTTGTACAAAATATTTAAGCCTGAAGAAATAGACTTTGATTCATTACCGGGAAAAATGTTGATTATTGATCAAGGATATCTAAAGGCAGTGAGATGCCGTCATTAACTCCTGCTAATAACAAGGCTTGAAGCAAGGAACTACTAAGAATGTGAAATTTTTAATCTTCATCAAAGTTAAGCTTTCTGCACTGAGAATATAGTGAACTATGTGATCTTTCTGCCTTCCTGTTTACTGATGTGCTCCATGTTCCTATGGCAGCTCAGTTTTTGATGTTCTAAAGCCAAGGCAAAGTTGACATGTTGTTGCATACAGTCATTCCTCCTCAGCAGCACAAGTGCTCATTTGATGTTTGGCTGACTGAAAAAAATATACTAAAGCAAAGCAGGACTCTACATACTACCTAGCAAGTTTTCTGCTCAAAAATAAATAAGCATCTCTCTTATTGTTAATACTGTTTCTGGATATTATGTTCTTGTTCATTTGCATTTATCACAGAAATTAATAACCAGAAAGGATAGTGACGTTAAACATTTTACAGGGCCATCTTGAGCAGAGTTACACTATTCTAAATCCAGTGCAGTCAGTTGCTTTAGACGAGTGTAACTCTGGATTGGACTGACAGAACCTACTTTCCTACCTTTTGCCTCTGCATGGTTCAATTCTGGCAAAAAAAAAAAAAAAAAACAGCACCAAAAAAACGATCTCAAAGCTGATGAGTCAACCTGTGTCAGCAGCTTTTAATGAATATGCAGCTCCAAACAACCTAAGTACTTGTGTGGGTCCTGTGGATTTCAGTGAAGCTCATTCTGATTCATTTATTCTGACATTCCAGCTTTTTGCACTAGCCCTTTATTGTAATGTGGCATAATCCACCATCAGAATATAAGAACATGGCTTTTTAGAATTACCAATACTGAGACCCAGAACTGAAGCCTAGGCTGAATAGAAATTTCTAGATTAATACTAAGAACTCCAATTCAATTACATGGATTTTCATAATGAGTTAACAATGCAGATTGCCACCTTAAATAAGAGCCTCTTGTGGCGCAGAGTGGTAAGGCAGCCGTCTGAAAGCTTTGCCCATGAGGCTGGGAGTTAAATCCCAGCAGCCGGCTCAAGGTTGACTCAGCCTTCCATCCTTCCGAGGTCGGTAAAATGAGTACCCAGATTGCTGGGGGGGGGGGTAAATGGTAATGACTGGGGAAGGCACTGGCAAACCACCCCGTATTGAGTCTGCCATGAAAACGCTAGAGGGCGTCACCCCAAGGGTCAGACATGACTCGGTGCTTGCACAGGGGATACCTTTACCTTTACCTTTAACAAGCTCAAAACAAAGAAAGAATTGTGCTGTGCAAACCATGCTTAAACAATACAAATCTAAGCCTGGTGAGTGCAAGGAATCCTGTATATTTGGCAATCTTTCCCCTCATGGAATGTTATTGAGAGGACAGAGACTCAGGCAGAAGGCTGAAAAGCCCCTGGTCGCACACATCAGAGAGGGGCATATAAGGTGCATCCTTTGATCATTGATGGTGCTGTTAGTCAGTATATTGGGTATTTTAAGTAGGGAGGTTAGATTTTTGAGATTATTTCTTAACCTCGGCCTTAGGCCTGGTGGAACAGCTCTGTCTCATGAACCCTGCATAACTGTTTAAGATCCAAGAGGCCCTGATCTCATTAGGCAGTGTTCTGCCAGGCTGGGACCAGGGCCCAATAAGCCGTGGCAGTGATTGAGGCCAGCTTGAACTCTTTGGGGTTGGGGATCTTGAGTAAGTTTAGCTCACTAGACCTCAAGCTTCTTAGGAGGGATGCAATGGAGGAGGTGGTCTCACTGATATGAAGATCATGGGGTTTTAAAGATGAAATCTAGCACCTTGAACCTTATTTGATACTCAATCTGGAGCCAATACAACTGGGAAAGCACAGCTGAATATTTATTTGTTCGCTTGTTTATTTGGTTTATATACTGCCCTATCCAGCTCAGGGCGGTGTATGTTATATTGAACCAACATTGACAGGTAAAATGATTCATTAATTTAAAATCTAGAAAATAAGTTTAACATTTAAAATAGCATCAATATCAAAACAGAGTAGCAGCATCAACAACTGCACTTGGTCCCACGTGCTTCTGGAGCCACAGCATGGTCTGGTGGTATCTCTTTGACAGGGAGGGCCTGACAGACATTACTACTTCACTGGCCTCAGCCAAAAACCTGGTGGAAGAACTCCCCCTTGCAGGTCCTGCCGAACTCTCCTCATACCACCCTGAACCTGCCTGATCTTGTCTGATCTCAGGTCCTCATGAGAACATGAGCAGCCACATTCAGGACCAGATAATGTTTCTAGATCAGCCTCAAATATCCATGACAAGCTGCCCTCCTCTGGAAATGAAAAAACTCCGGCCCATTGGCTGCTCTTAATTCTCCTTATTTTTATTTATATTTTGTTGTTCTTTAAATGTTCACAGCTTGAGATTCCTTTATAGGGAAATGTTGATTCTGTCAAATAATATAAAGCATGAAGCAAACAATAGCCACCAAAATCGTTTCCGGATAAATTATATAATTCTATTTCCTGTTTTCAGTTTCTTTCTTCTTCAGTGGTATTTAAAATGATATTACAACATATTAGTATTTGATTTGATGCATACTCAATACTCATTTTAAATAAACAATGAAACTTCCACCTACTTCATAAAGCTCCTCTAATTCTTTCAACTGTTTATATGAGAGAAAAATAAAATATATAATATCAACATGGAGTAATACCTATAAACTGACCATAGTTTATAGTTGATATTCTTGGGGGATATCAACATGGAGTATGTTCATATCCCCCAAGATGATCAACATACTCCATTGGGGAGAGAATGACTCCACATATCAGGGCATGCTTCCAGGAGACTCTTTCCCTTAGTGCCACCCTCTGTCCTCAGCCCTGGAAAAGAGATTGCTGCCAATTTAGGGTTGCCCTTTGTTTTCCTATGTTGGCTCGGCTTTACAGAAAGCACCCACCTGAAAATTTTTGTTGTTTTATGTTTGGGTACTTCCCATCAGCAGCAGTACCATCAGTCTTGTTTTCCTTTAATTACCTTGATTTCCCAGGGAATATCATTTCCACTTGGATGCTTTCAAGCAATCACTAGGGGTGTGCTTACAGCCAATTATCATGGCAGAGTCAGTCAAACTGTGACTGTTCAGAATATTCCACATGATCCTCCAAATTTATGTGAATAACTTCCTACTGGGAGTTCTTTATGTTGGAATATGCAAGATATATAGCATGCAGAATATGGGAATTATCCTGCAGGGGGTATCAGAGGAGATATGTAGTTAGCATATTGAGGTCAGGAACTTCATGATATTTTTCATATAATATTCTCTGTGTCCTGATTGGCTCAATGGGATACTTCCTGCTCCTTTGAGCCTCTTTTCCCCCTGCTTGCCTCCAGAACAAATTAGTTTCCCATTGACAATAATGGTCCTGAAATTCATAGAATCATAGAATCATAAAGTTGGAAGGGTCCATAGAGGCCATCTAGTCCAACCCCCTGCTCAGCGCAGGATCAGCCCTAAGCATCCTAAAGCATCCAAGAAAAGTGGAACCTTCCTTCCCAGAAAAAAAACATATATATTTGAATTCCAAACCAGTAATGACCTACCCCAAAATCTACAATCATCATTTCTCCTGTGAATCATAATTCAGAAATTATAACATCTCTCTCTCTCTGAGCACTCCCTTCTGTGCTATGTGTCAGCAGCTCACTGTCTTACAGCAAGTGACGGGATGTTCAGAGAGAGACACCTCCAGGTGACTATGACACTGCCCATAGTGGTGCCATTATTATGATTGTTTTGCCTTAGCCCCCACAGCTGCCATTCTCCCTAAACCAGAAGTCTTTTTCAAAACTTCTAGTTCACTGCAACTATTGCAAGTTTCCATATTTACAAAAATGAGTCTCTAATCAGCATTACAAAGGGGAAATGCAGGCCACATTCGGCAACAAAAAGGGCTAGGGATTTTAAAAAATGAAGTAGCAGTAGCAATGGCAGCTACCCAAGGCTAAGCTATATGTTACAATGTTCACAGGCACAACCTGTGGACACTGATCCCATCTGAGAGCTGTTCTAAGGGCCACTGGGCCTACACTGCAGCAGGACACACACACCTTTTCAAGAAAGCCTTGACATGGATATGGTTAGCGTTTGGATGGGAGATCTCCAAAGGATAACTAGGGTCATGATGCAGGGGCACGCAGTGGCAAATCACCTCTGAATATCTCTTGCCTAGCCGCCAGGATCTCCTGGTTACGTTGCCCATACACAATACAATAAGTAAATACTTTTTAAAGTGCTGAAACAGCCTCCCCCATGGCTTGACAGGTGCCTGTGGCATTTTTAAATGGCCAGGTTCACGTTTAAAATACACAGGGTTTCTACAGGTTGGACCAGTGGATGTTGTATTGTTAACTTTGGCCCTGGAAGACCCGGGGCGGAGCTTTCCTTGGCATAAAGGTATTTCTTGGAGAAAACTTCAGTTAACAATTCTGAATATCTGAAGCAAGATTAATAAAAAGATAGTTGCTGCACACATTCCAAATATTCCAGAGTACATCATCCTTTGCACCACAAAAATAAAGCAGCAGGATATTATTTTGTTCAAAACGTAAAGGAACATAGATAGCAGCACAGTTCTAGACAGCATGAAAAAAAATGTATCTCTTTATTCTGCACATTTGCTGGCCAAAGCTTTGTTTGGTTAACAAAAATGCTTGGCCTTTGTTGACAGTTATTAGATGTCACCTGAACTGACAGTTTCTATAAAACAGATCAAACCCACAAGTTTCAATTTTCTCTGCTTTTTGTAGCAAGTCCTCATGGAAATGTCATGTTGATCTGTTGACGTTTCTGCTATCAGGTTTGCATAAGGAAGGAATTATTCCCTTGCCTTATTGTTCTAGGCGATAGTTGGGTTACAGCAATTGGGAAAATATATAAAGGCCAGGCAAAAATTATACAAATTAACTTTCTTTGCCTTTTAGAGAATGTTCTCAGAGGAAGAGAACTACATGCAGCAGTTTTCTCCTTCCCTTACCTAAACTGGTGTAGCTGTCACAATGGATAAAATACCCAGAAAAACAGATTGTATGAGCTTTGGCGAATAAGACTGCCATTTCCACTTTCATGCCTGACTTTTGTTTCATTTCCTAATGCTTGAATAGAATAGCTAGGAATAGCCATTCTTTAGTACGTATACCACTGCCTTTTATTTTTCATGTCTTCAGTTTAAAGAGGATCTTTACTTTTGCTTTAGGCCCCAGTGGGGAAAAGTCAGTTCATGCTGCTTTTCTGCTCCCTGTAATATTCCTAGTTAACTCCTGAAATAGGGAGTTTTTAGCACTAGGATTCTATTTTCTTTTGCGTAAGAAGTGCTACTGTCTGTTTTTGTGAACACAACAAAGAAAGCCTAACATTTGAATTAAATCTTAATTCCTCTCTATGACAACAATGGTAACTGAAACATGTCTGTGAAAAATTCATGAGACTTTCTGGACTTCTCTAACTGGGGTTAACTAGCCCTACTACCAGATTCTGCAAGATGAATTCCCGGCAAGCAATATAGTTTTGTTAATTCAGAATCCCACTGCAAAAATTATGACTGCTGTACGGTTTGGAAACTACAACTAGTGCAGAATGTGACAGCCAGGGTACTGACTGGAAAATATTGCAAGGAGGAACCACATCTCCACTAAGCTACAACTTCACTGGCTACCATTCTGTTTTCTGGACCCAGTTCAAAGTGTTTCTGCTGACTTTTAAACCTCTAAATAGTATTGGACTCTGGTGCCATGAGACAACTTGGCCCATAAAAACCTGCCTATAGCTTCAGATCATCTGGAACTGGCCTTCTGACGTTACAAGACTAGAGGGTCCGTGGGACCTTTTACACTATTTTACACTATTTTTTAATAGTTTTACAGTATTGCCTCTGACCTTTACAGCAGGGGTTTCTTGACGGCCTGGGAAGAGTTTCCTGAATGGATGAAAGTTAATTCATTGTTTATGGTTATATCATCTGATAAAGTTTAACAAATTTTATACACACACACATATGAAGGAAAGCCCAGCGCATCCAGGAATACACTGGGTGCTAGGCTTGGGTGGAACGCCAAAAGTTCCCACAGGGCCCTCAGCTTGTCGGGGCCAGGATCAAAAAACCTCTGGCCCTGGTTGAGGCTAACCAAACTTCCCTGGGGCCCGGAATCACCAGCAGGTTACTACCCACACAGCAGAGACCCCTGCTGGGGACATAGGGTGATAGGCGGTCCCTCAGATATGTGGGTCCCAGACCGTGAAGGGCCTTAAAGGTTAAGACCAAAAGTGGATGCGGGCCGCAACTGGCAACCAATGCAGCTGTCTCAGCACTGGCTGAATATGGGCCCTCCAAGATGTTTCAGTGAGGACCCTCACAGCTGCATTCTGCACCAGTTGCAATTTCTGGGTCAAGGATAAGGGCAGTCCCGCACAGAGCAAGTTACAGAAGTCAATTCTGGAGGTGACCGTCTGGAGGTGACCATCATTGTGGTCAGGTGCTCAGGAGACAGGTAGGGTGCTAGTAGCCTTGCCTTGTGAAGGTGGTAAGATCGCCTGGCGGGCTACCTTAGTGACCTGTGCCTCCAAGGATAGTGAGGCGTCTAGAGTGACGTCCTTTCTTGATACAAACCAAAAGTGGCATCACAACATTGCAGTCTCTTTCTCAGTCCCGGACTCCTGCTGGATAGTAGAAGTCCTGCTGGATCCCAGAGATGGGAGTTTGATTACTCTCCTGGAAAAATGGCAATCTTAACACCAAATGCAAGGAGGCAACATCAGGGAAGGGCCTTGGCCTTTCTGCCCTGTTTGTTGGCCATCCAAGGCAATCAGTTGCCCACTCTACAAAACAGGAAGCTGGATTCCAAATAATTTACATACTCATATTCTGACTTCTACAGGATGAATGTGTACAATTGACTTCTGTATGCATTACAATGATTTGGTGATCCCATGTAACGAATGCTACAAATTCCTAAACAGTGATTTCACCCACACCTATCAATTTACTTCCCAAAAGCCATTGGATTCAAAATCAAAGAGGAAATCCCTTACATACTGTGGGCCATTAGGTCTGCTGATTTCAGGAAGGGTCGAAGCAGGAATTGCTTATTTCCTCTTGAAGTTGTTTGCCTATCCACAATAGCACCTCCCTCCCTCTGGAGATCTTTTTCTCTCTCTACTTGACCTTCTCTTCTGTTTGCTGTTTTACCCTGCAGAGAATATGAAGTTATATACAGTGGCAAGCACATTGGTCTGTTCTGCCAAATACTTTTTATTCAACCCTTCTTCCAGAGCCTTGCATATTTGGTTTTCCCTGTCCACATTTTATCCCCACAGAAACGTAGATTATGTTAGGCCCAGAGAATGTAACTGGGCCATGGGCACCAAATGAGCTATATGGCTGAGTGAGAATTTGAACTCAGGTCTCTACAGGCCTAATCCAACACATGATGACACAGTGGCACTCTAACTGGTAGTAGGTTTCCAAAGTCTCAGGAAGAGGAATGTGTACTGTAAGACCTATTAGCAGGAGATGCTAAAATATAAACCTGGGACCCTTGGCAGGCAAAGCATGTGATCTCTAATATAGCCACAGGTAGTGTGTGTCAGCCTCAGTGATTTTTAATTTTGGAATCCTCATATCAAAGTCTCAAATTCTTAATGTTTGTTCAGAATTTTCAGGGAGAGGGAAGAGATGCTCCCTCCCTGTTTGCTGTATTTTCTCTCACAGCAGCATCATAAGCCTCTTCTCTAGCAGCACCACCAGAGGGTACAGAGTTCTACAAACTGCAAAGGAGGAATTTTTTAGAGGTGGTGGTGCTGCAGCAGAAAACGGTTCATGATCTCTACCTGGGGGAAACGACACCTTCTCTTGTGCCAATGATATTCAGCATACTCTGCGGCTCATGGTTTTTCTTGAGACTTGCTGGCCTCACTACGATTTCCATTGTGCTGCCCAGGTTACTTCCACACTGAACAAGCCTGGATTCCTGTCTATTTATATTTATTTATAAAAGTGCAAAAGATTTTAAGGTGGTCCTTAATCAGTACTGATATATGAGATTTTTTGCATACTTGGCATCAGACTTCCATCTCCGAAACAAATGCATTTGTGGGGAGATTAGGGAGACCTGGTCTTCCACTGCATTGGCATACCTCCCTATCTTTTGCTACTGGCTCACAAAGGGCTGAGGGGGGGGGAATCATTTACTGAAAAAGGTTGTCAGAATCTTAGAGCATTACATCAGCATCACACCAGTGGTGTGACATCACTTCCAGGTATTCACCAGAAGTGACACCATGACATCGATGCGACATCATCCCTGTACCCATCCCCTTCTTCTCCCACTGGCTAGCAACCCTAGTAAGGACAGGTTGAAGGATAAAATTTCTGGGGCTGTTAGAGATGCCAACCCAACCCTATCCTACTTTTGAACAGGCATTTGGGCTTTCAAATGTAAGTATTTGTGGTGATGCAGACAGCATACCAGAAGGCAAAGCGACAGTATAAGTGAAGGAACAAATAACAGAAAGAAGCAGCTTTGCCAAGGCATGATTCCAATGTAATGAGATTACAGCCTGCTCCCTTGTGATTTTAATCACATTACTGGTAGTGTGAAGACCTGCAGTACACCACTGGCACATCTTAAATAGTAACTGAAGAGATTATCATCTTCATCACCAGAAGGGAGTTGGCAGGAGTCATCTGACACTTTGCAATGCACCTCACTTAGTCAAATGCTGCGTCTGGCTGTGAAATGGATAAGCCCCATGGTTTTCAAACAGGTTAACATTTAGACCTGTTTCTATTAATACGGTACAGTAGATGCTATAAACTGACATTGATTATTTTTAGGTGTGCTCGAGCTCTCTGGGGGTCTTGGTTGCTGTTCATTTGTTGAGCTGTTTGAATATACCCAGACAAATTTGTCCAGTTGGCATAAATATGCTGCATTGTCAAATGATTACAATGATTTTTCATAACGGCTGCTTCCCCTGCTACTCATCTGTGTTCAGTTCTATTTATTGTTCTTTATCCAAATTGTTTGCTGTGGTCACCATTTTTTCCTAAATATATATGTTTAGGATAGGATAAAATGGTGACGATAGTAAACAATTTGGATAAAGAACAACACACGCACACACACAACATTATAATTGTTACCCATTTACACTGCTTCAACTATTAGGTTATACAACAATAAGGAAATCTGCAAGAACTTGTGTGGTTGCTTCAATTTCCCCTGTATCGTCCTTCCCCACACTGTTTCCTCTTTCTCTATTCCTAGCAGGGCCTATATTCTCTGTCTGCTGCTCCCTTCCATTCATGTTGACTCACCAACCAGCCTTTTTTTTATCTTTGCGTCCCCCCATTTTCATCAATATAGATTATTTATTTACTTTAATTTGTGGTCCTCCTTTCCCCCAGTGGAGACCCAAAGCAATTTATATCCCCTCCTCCATTTTATCCGTACAGCAACCCTGTGAGGTAGATTAGACTGAGAGAATGTGACTGGCCCAAGGTCAACCAGCCAGCTTCCATGGAATATCACAGATTTGAATTCATGCCTCCTAGATCAGCCTTTCTCAACCTGAGTTCCATGAAACCCTACGGTTTTTTGAAGGCCCTGGAAGGTTTCCCAAATATATTAATTTTTGATATATTTTTAAATGTTATTGGGTGATATGACCAAATATGGGTCATATTCACCTACCCATCCCTCCCCAAAATGGCCAATGATGGGCCTTGCTGAGGGCAGGAAGGGAAGGGACCCCAGATGGGCATATATACAGTTATACTTCCCAACCATATTCTGCACTGTCACGCCACTTCTGGGGTTTCACTGGCTCTTAGCTTCCCCTCCTTTCCCTGACAGCCTCTCTCTAGGAGAATCTGTCCAAGCAAAAGCTGAGTACTAGCATGTCATGCAGGTGCGTTGTGTGGTGGCTGCTGCGAGGCTCAGCTAAGTCATGCAAGACGTGTGAAGCTGCTTCTTGGCCCAGGTGTGTTGTGCAGCATCTGACCACAGTGAGCTTCCCTGTAGGGCCGAAGCAGAAGGGGATAGGGCTATTGCAAGATGTATTGATTCCTGGCATATTATGCAAATCAGCTGAAGCAACCCCCCCCCAAATTATAGAGGCATACTTCACCACTATCAAATAAACGGTGGAAGAAGTGCAATCAGTTATTGCAATGGTTCTCAGCACCTCTCCCCCCCCCCCCCCCCCCGTCTATTTGGCCTCCGCTCTTTAGAAACACATCATCATTTTAAAATCCATTCTGAATTGAAACTTACTATTTAGGTATCTCTATGTGTCTTCAGTGTCTGTTATTTCATGTATTTGCTTCTGATTACTACTGAAGTTGTCTCTCAGATATGGCTCCCCCCTTTTGTATATAAATATTTATTTGAGGTATTTTTATGCCGCCTCTCCAGGATTCTGCTGAAGGTGGATTATAAGTAAAATCAGTAAAACCATAAAACACCATAAATTATCAAGATAGAAACAAAGTTATTAAAACAAGCCAGATGCATAAGAACTGCATAAAGCAATAATAAAATAGCTTAAAAGGTACATTCTCTTTGCTAACATTGTCCCCAGGTGCCTACAAGGTACCATGCAAAAAATGCATGAGGGCATTCCAAAGATGAACTGCAAGCATGTAGCAGAACTCACACGGAAGGAGGAGGAACAGCCAGAGTTATAAGCATTGGTGGCTGGGGCAAACTGTGGCAAGTGAGCAGTAGGGATAGCGGCAAGGATGGGAGGATGACAACTCCGAACCTGCTTGGGCTAAAAACAAATAATTTTGCTGCTGACTGACCTCACCTCATTGCCTTGTTGCTTCTCTCAACAGTTGTGTAAAAGGAGGCCTGAGGCACGATGTCCTTGCTCTCTATACGTGCCTGCAAACAGCAGGTCCTTCTAAAAGCATCAAAAAGATGGGTAGCTCTATACAGATTCATGATGCTGCAAGTAGACCTAGGCTCCAACCCATGACTTCCATCTTAAGACAAACTTGCCAGCTCATACTGTTTTTCCTGTAGTGTTTATTTTATTTGGATTTATGCTAGCACCCTTCTGACATGTTAAAAAGCCCATTATCAATACCTAATGGACCATCCTCCAAAGTACTTTTGGAAGCCATCGCTCCCCTCCCAGCTGAGAACTGTGACCATTTGAAGAGCTGCGCTGCCACTGTTTAAGGCATTGGAACTGCGCCTAAGAGTTCTCAAGCGCTAATGTTTCCATTATATGAAGCAGCTGGACAATCAGCACAGGGAGGGAGAGCTCCGGCCTTCGAATCTTGACAGAGGTGCAAGGGCACCCTGGCACAGGAAAGTCCATTCACTTTCTAAGACTATTATTGTGCTGTAGCTAATTCAATTACTACATGAAATGTTGCTCAAATGATAGAGAGAAATTGAAAAGTTTTATTATTATTATTATTATTATTATTATTATTATTATTATTATTATTATTATTATTATTAGATTTATAGCCCGCCACTCCCTTGCGGCTCGTGGTAGGTAACAATATCACAAATCCCATTAAAACCCCATAAAAACAATAATAACATTGCCAATATTGTCGGCATGGCAAGAACGGCAGCTCAACTTCCCCCCCTCCCTCCCAATACTAGCGGGTGGAGAGGAGGTCCTGATGATGTTTTGCTTCGGGTCCAGAACCCGAGTCCCCGGGGGGGGCATAGATCTATTATCAGCCCTGGCCTCAACCATAAACCTGGCAGAAGAGCTCCATCTTGCAGGCCCTGCGGAACGTTGAAAGATCCCGCAGGGCCTGCAGCTCTCCCGGGAGCTCATTCCACCAGGTTGGGGCCAGGACCGAAAAGGCCCTGGCCCTGGTCGAGGCCAGGCGTGCTTCCCTAGGGCCGGGAACGACCAACAGGTTTTCACCCGCAGAGCGCAAGGCCCTGCGAGGGGCATAGGACGATAGGCGGTCCCTCAGGTATGTGGGTCCCAACTCGCGTAAAGCCTTGAAGGTTAGAACCAGAACCTTGAACCGGATCCGGGCAGCAATTGGCAACCAGTGCAGCTGCCTCAGCACTAACTGGATGTGGGCCCTCCAAGGTGTTCCAGTGAGGACCCTAGCAGCTGCGTTTTGCACTAGCTGAAGTTTCCGGATCAAGGACAAGGGAAGGCCCGCGTACAGCGAGTTACTGAAATCTATTCTGGAGGTGACCGTTGCATGGATCACTGTGGCTAAGTGTTCGGGGGACAGGTAGGGCGCTAGTAGTCGGGCCTGGCGAAGGTGGAAAAACGCCTGGCCCGCTACTTTTTTGACCTGCGTCTCCAAAGTCAGGGAGGCGTCAATGGTCACACCCAAGTTCCTGGCCTTGTGGACAGGACAAAGTGATTAGAAGGCCTGTTCTTCCCTAAGAGGAAAGGTAGCCTTGAATTCAGGGTGGGGACCTCATTTCAGAGAACAATGGTATGCTCACCAAATAGTTAAACATTGACTCACAAACTGTAGCAGAAACCCAGTTAAAGCAGAAAATAGACAGGTTAAGAATTTATTCCAATTGGCTTAGTTGCTAGTCCTGTCTAATGTCATCATTACTAGATAATGTATGCAAGTCTTTTTAGGGCATGTTTGTTTGTTTCTTATATTTCTACTTGGAGAAATGGCCAGCAGGGAGAGAAAGCCCCCTCCCGCCGGCGGAGCTCCTCGGGGGCTGGCGCTTGGCCCACGAAGGGCACTCGCTGTGGCAAGAGCCCTTCGTGAGCCAAGGGGGGAGGGAAAGGCCCCTCCAACTGGCTGCACATGATCAACTGTGTCAAACACTGCTGTGAGGTCTAATAGCACAAGCAGTGCTGACTCACCTCATTCCAGCTGATGGCAGAGGTCGTCCATCAGGGTGACAAGCGCTGCTTCTACTCCATGGCCATGCCAGAAGCCTGACTGGGATGGATCTTAGACTGAAGCTTCTTCCAGGAATGCTGATACTTGGTCAATGACAGCCTTTTCCACCATATTTCCCAGAAATGCTAAGGGCGAGACGGGTCAGTAGCTGGAGGGCTCTCGTGGATCCAGTGATTTTTTTCAGCAATGGGTGTACCACTGCCTCTTTTAGTCCCTCCAGGAATTCTCCCATTGAAAGAGAGTTACTCCCCTTGTTCATTAAAAAAAACTTGCAGCTTTTAGAGATTTCTCTCCATTTACCTTTTGCCATAATTTTGTTATGTGGGCCCAGTTATTAATTGACAAAATATCAGTTTGCCTGGTGAATGTCATCATTATTGTTTCGGGGAAATAGGATTAAATGTTACATATAGTTCTGTGGTTAATTTTAAATACTCCCCCCCCCCCCATTACGAAATGTAATGTCTGGGAGTGTAGTTCTAATAGGGAGCTGCCATTGGGGGCAGAGCTTTTTAACCCTTTTCTCATATGCTTCACCATGCTTTAAAATGTTATCCCTAAATTGAGTTATCTCCACTGGGAAGAAAAGAGTACTTGTTCATCTCCTCAAAACAATAGTTTCAGTGGCTGCATCCCCACCACTACGTCGGCTGAAGAAACATCCATAAAATTCTCTTAAGAGTCATACTAAATTAATGTGACCAGATTTTTACAAACATAAAGCGGGACACCATCTCGGAAGGGGGCCAGCCTGGCCCGAAGGTCATGGGAGTGGAGGCGGCAGCTCAGGCCCAGCTGGGGCCCCTCCCGCCTTCCCTCCAGCTGGGTTCACCTGGCCGCCGGCAATGAAGAGACGGAACGGGAGAGAGCGGTGGCGGCGGCGATGTCTGGCCACTGCGAGCCCACCCAACATGGGGACTACAAGTCCCATGGTGCCCTGCCGTTGCCCCCTCCAGCCTTGCTAGCTGCCAGGCAGGAGCTCCCCGCCATCCTCCCTTCGGTGCGCTCCAGGAGCAGGGCACGCCTCGACCGCTTCCGCCACACAAGCTGGCAGTGCTGCGGTGGCAGCTCGGCAGGCCTTCCTCGCCTACCATGCCCCTCTGGCCTGACCGCTTGCCTGCTGCAGGAGTGGGAGGAGGCTGGCCGCCTCCCCCGCCGGCCAGACCCACGCCGCGAGCCGCTGCATGCCCTTGTCTGGCACAACCAGCCTGCCCGCCTGCAGCAGGCGCTGGACAACGTGCAGGTGGGCTCTGGGATGCAAGAGGGGGCCCCAGGCTGGAACATCCACTCCCTCCCTTCCTCTGTTGCTGGCCAGCCCAGGGGCCATCCTCTTCCCTCCGCATGTGAGCGCAGGCCACGCTGGCCAGGCGGGCAGGAACGGCCGCTTCACACACCTGGGATTTTGGGGAAACGCCACGGGACGCGGGACCAGTCTCGGAAATTCAGGATGGCCCCGCAAGAACCTGGACATCTGATCACCTTATACTAAATTAAAAGTCATACAAAATTAAAAAAGTAATTTGGTTACAAAAACATTGACTTTGGTTTCTCACAGCTAATCTAGGCAGTCTGTTTCATCAGAAAATTAATCTGTCTGTATATTATTATTGTGTTTTGCTGAAATTCCAGATTTTGATTTACAGCTGTTTCCAACAGTTACAGAGCTCTGACAGCAGATCATGATTTTTTGATGTATTTGCTACAGTTTGTCTGACGGGAGCCAAACTAGAGGCTTAGAATCTCTCCTAGTTCGGAGGGTGTGGTATGTCTGAGAGTGGGAGTATTAACCCTTAAAATATTCAGTGCTTTATATTGTTACTGTCATGTCATGTCACAAGGGTGCCTCTGTACCAATGCCAGAGCCTGTTCTGCCAGGTCCCTCGGAGGAGGAAGATGAGGAGCTGGGGCAAAGCAGCAGGATGCCGTTTACAGAGGCAAGCCCCGATAGGGACACACAACCAGGTCCCAGCCAGGCAGTCTTCATGCCCTCTGTGCCAGCAGCACCTCAGCCTGCAGCAAAATCCCTTCGCAATCCAGATTCCTCTCCAGTGCGCAGGAGGGAATGCAGACGAACGGCGTTGACAGCACGCCATCAAAGTGCTCGGCTGAGAGCAAGGGAGGAAGCTAGATGGGGCCCAGGTGGGGCTGATTCAATGGACGGAGACTGAGTACAGGTGTTGTTATTATTATTATTATTATTATTATTATTATTATTATTATTATTATTATTATTATTATTATTATTAGATTTATAGCCCACCACTCCCTTGCGGCTCACTTAGCCTGTCAGCTCAGCTTGCATTTAAGCATGGCAACAGTGCTTCTCAGTGTGGATGCAACTTTTGCACAAGCCCACCCGTTACTTTGACCTGGTTCTGGTCTACCTACGCCTCAGCGAAGCTCTGCCTGACTGATTCCCGGCTTGATGACCCTTGGTACGATGACTGACTACGAGTAGGAATTGTGGACTTGATTTATGCTTGAATGACTCTCCGGCTTTCGACCTTGGTGTGCTTAACTCCCTTCGGTATTCCTTTGAACATTGGCTGTCAAGGCTTCGGATAAGACCCGGACTGGACTTTTGACTACTCTCTGGTATGCACTCTGAACTTGGGTGACTCGGAAAGCGTGCATTCCTTTGGACTAACCCTGTGTGAGCCTGGCTAGGGCAGCACAGTCACATTTATTCCAGAGTACTAGAGTCTGGCATGGTTCTAACCTCAGTTTGACTGATAGTTCTGTGTCGCTGGCTAGATGAGCTCCTGTGAGGGGCTATGCAGGCCTTGGTTGCCTTTCTTTGAGCTGAAAACCTGAGCGACAACAGCATCCAACAAACCCTTTTCTCTAACATTTCTCCCATAATTACTTAGCCAATTTGAAGCTGAAGTTAGATCCACAGAAGCAAAACAGGGTTGCCAATCTCCAGACATGGCTTAGGGTTCTCCCAAAACTACAATTGATACCCAGTGGAGATCAGTCACCCTGAGGGAAATTACAGCTTTGTAGGATAAACTTTATGTCATCAAATCCCTTGTAAGCTCATTCTTTCTCCACCCTTTCCAAGTTCCATCACCAGGAATTTCTAAACTAAAGCTGGTAATCCTAAAAAAAGGATAGTCACAAGACACATCTAATAAGTCTGAGAGTTCTGTAATGACAGACTACAAGTTCTTTAAAACAACAGCTCTTTTGACACCAACTCCGAACACTGAACAGGGAACATGGGCACACACACAAACCTATATACAATTCAGGCAGCCTGCTAAGGGCTCTGAAAGGCCCTTAACGGAGGAACCTGATTGGCCTTTAACAGGGTGCCTGGTTTGGTCCATTATTAAAGTCTTTAACAGTTAGTGATAGGATGGCCTTCAAGGTGTCATTTGCATATCGGCATGTTGTGCAGAATGTCCACATACATAACAACATCCTTTAAAAAAGAGATGCATGAGATTCCCATCACAGAACTCTTATGTCACATATAGTCTGGCTAATCAGGAGGCGCTCTGCTCCAAATTAGTTCATAGAGAAGTGTCATTTTTCTTTACATGAAGTTTTCTTGCACTTGTAATACAGTTTGTTTTGTTATTAAATAATTTCTAGTTAAACACCGAAGTGTTTGTTACATTGTCCTGACATACAATGTGCATAATTTATAAAACTAACATATCTCCCAGGAAGAGAGTAGCATGGGTATTTTACACAGTAAACTTTATCTCAAATTTAGTATGCTGGATAATTTATTCTGTTTCTAAAATGCTCTTTTGGTTAAATGATTCTGCCAGTCACTATTAGACTAGGGGGATGCTATTTGTCAAGTGATTTGAATAGAGCAAGGCCATGCTTCAGTGATTCCTGAGACTTGTATGCATAAATTTGCACACACGGAGACACTATTTAATTACTTTTGAAAACCACTGCTTCACAAACACACACACCCATACAACCTTCTGAAATTCAGAAGCAGTCTACTGGTGATACTTCTGATAAAATTTAAATCTCTGCTATGCTTATGGGTCTTACTTGAAGCATTTCTGAATTAGGCCACAAAACTGAAGCCTTAACTTCAATATAAATACCAAGAGTCATCCAGTGAAAATCATAAAGCTAGCTTTACACACATATTGCATTCTGTATTGCCTTAAATCTTGATGGCCCATTGGCAATTCAGGCAACAGGGACAAAAAATGCCAAACTTACAGTCTCCTCGCCCCCCCCCCCCCAATCTCTGCCCATGTAGATATTATTATTATGGAGTAAGAAAATATTATCATCCTTAACACGCCCACGGCGCCATGGGCACCACGGACTAAATAATTCGTTAAGCCCTTGGTGGGAGGGCTTTGTCCGTGATGAGGAAGGGGCCTGATTGGCCCCTTCCTCCGGACAGACCATTGGCCCGGTCGATTCCCACCCTGCTGACAAGGAAGCAACTGCGAGCCACGCAGAGTGCTGCTCGCAGTTGCTCCCTTGATGGCGGCCTGATGCGTCGGGAGGCGCGAAGCGCTTCCGACGCGTCAAGCCGCTGGCAAGGGAGCCCCTGGCAGCCGCGCAGAGCGTGGCTGCCGGGGGCTCCCTTCCCTGCGGCCTGACACGGCGAGAGGCGCTTTGCGCCTCTCGCCACACCAGGCCGCACACAAAGGAAGCCGCCGGCAGCCACATTCCGCACGACTGCCGGGGGCTCCCTGGTCTAGCGCCCGCTGTATTTAGATTACAGCGGGCTTGATTACTAGTAGAACCATAGAGCTGGAAGAGTCTATACAGGCCATCAAGACCAACCCCTGCTCAGTGCTGGATCAGCATAACATATCCCTGACAAGTGTTTGTCCAGCTGTTGCCTGAATACTGTCCGTGAGGGAGGGCTCTCCACCTTCTTAGGCGGCCAATTCCCCTGCTGAACTACTCTGACTGTGGAACTTTCCCAGCTGGTATCTTTCCGCTGCATCTATAAATAGCTAATCAAATAGACCTCATACCAAATTATAAATTCTATTCCTTCCTAAGCATTGACAATACATAGTTATGGTTATTAGTGATACATAATTATCCACTGCTAGGATGAGTAGCTCTCTTTTAAACATGCATATCCATTGAGGATGGGAATTGATATATTGACTAGCATGTAGGGAAAACAAAAAAAATTCCCCTTGATTGAAATACTGCTTGCAGGAGATTTCAATGCAAGGATAGGCAAAGATAGCTCTGCACTTTCAAGGGCATTGGGCTTGGACCCAGAAGAACCCCTACCCTATTGTCTTTCTGATACAAGGCATTCCAAAGACTCTCATATAAATAATGCCGGAATCTCATTGACCAAATTTTGCATACGTTTCGACAGATTGATACTAAATGGAACGTTCCCCCAAGATTATCCTGGGGAATTCACATTTGCCTCTGGGAGAGGTAGCAGTGTGATGGACTATATATTGTTTCCTCCTGCTTTGAAAGACCAATTAGAGGTATTTTGTATTGGAGACTGCACTGATAGCAATCACTTCCCACTGATATTGACCATCAAGATATCTTTTCCCCTAAGGTCATCTCCACCAATTATGGGCTCTGAAAATGTCCAAGGTACCCTATGTAGGATCCCGTAGTCACAAAGCACTGCTGGAAAGATCAAACATCTATTTACTGCCAGTACTCTAACAGCATTTAACTCCATACCCAACATCAATGATAATCCTTCTGAGGTTATAAAATATTACAATAATATAATCACTTGCATTCATCAGCTATTTAGCCCCCAATCAAACTCACAGGAAATAACCCAAAGAACCCTAAATCCCTGGTTTGAGGATGAATGCTGCAAATTAAAATCTCAAATCTGCACTATTTATCGTGATTATAGGGAATCCAGTGCTAAGCTTATGCCTGCAGAATATTTCCATTTGAAAAATCAATTATATCAACTAACAAAGAAAAAGCGAAGTGATTATATTTAAAAAAACAATGGGAACAACTTGTGCAGGCTACAATTACCAACAATACAAGACAATTCTGGGTCCTAGTTTCAGGAGCTTTTCATGAGAAATCTTCTTGAACAAACTTCATCCCCTCCCTTACTTGGTATGAATATTTCTTAAACCTATTCCATGAGGACAGAGTAAGCTCCTGTAGCCTCCCCAAGATCAACCTGTCAGATATCCCAGACTGGGCCCCAGTGATGCCTGATGAAGTCAGGGCTTATATTGATCAACTAAAGCCTAGAAAAGCCCCAGGACCTGATGCGATCCCTCCTGAGCTGCTTAAAACCTTCCCAGACTGGTGGGCTCCTCTTTTGGCTGCTCTCTTTACTGTAATTAACAAAACAGGCTTAATGCCTGACTCATGGACAAATGCAATCCTTGTTCCAGTATTTAAAAAGGGTGACCGCTCGCTCCCAACCAATTATAAACCCATCAGCCTTCTCTCTTTTGTTGGGAAGCTATATGCCAAACTTCTATCAAATAAACTTACCTTGTGGTTGACTAAGGAAAAAATTTTAGGCCCTGAGCAGGTTGGATTCTGTCAAGGGAAATCCTCCCTTGATCATTACACCATCCTTGCCCACCTTGTCAACAAATATAGTAAGAAAGAGGGTCCAAAGCTCTTTGCAACTTTTCTGGACCTTAAGGGGGCCTTTGATTCTATCCCTAGAGATCTTCTCTGGGATAAGCTGTTAAAGATGAAGATAGACAAAAGGCTCCTATATCTTATAAGGAAACTCTATTCTTCTACCTGTTGCCAAGTCAAACTCACCCCCCCCCCTTGGGAGTCTTACTCCTAAAATACCAATAAACAAAGGGGTAAAACAAGGATGTATTTTGGCTCCCCTCCTATTTAACCTTTTTATAAATGACCTTGCTCCATCCCTATCCCCCAATTCTGGCCATAGCCCAAAAATTGGTTCTCTTCACATCCCACTGCTTTTATACACAGATGATGCGGTAGTGCTGTCCCATTCACAAATTGGCTTAAAACGCTTACTGGTTCAATTCCTGGACTTCTGTGAAGTAAACAAACTTGCTCTGAACTTTGAGAAGTCAAAAATTGTGGTTTTTGGAAAGCTTTGGAAGCCTCTTAAATGTAAGAGGTAACAACATTGAACAAGTTAAAAGCTTCAAATACTTGGGAATATTTTTTCACCATAATGCAAATTGGGCTACACAGAGGAAATATGCAATCACATCTGCAAAAACTAGTGCCCTGGCAATTACACGTTTCTTCTACACCAGTGGTAACCAGTACGTGCCAGCAGCCCTCAAAGTATTCAATGGGAAACTAAGTGCCCAACTGCTCTATGGCATCCCTATTTGGATCAACGCTTTTAACCAAGCAGTCGAAAGTCTCCAATCTGTCTTCCTTCGTAAAATCCTTGGGACCCCGAACTGTGTCTCTTACGCAGTCCTATGTCTAGAAACCAGCCAAAGACTATTGGAAACCAGAGCATGGTTGTTAACAATCAAATTCTGGCTTCGCATTCATTTTAGATCTGACCCCAAAAGTCTAATTTCCCTCATGCTATCTGAACATGAGTCATCTACTTGGTTAGGACACATTGAGGGAAAAATTAAATCTATAGGGATATCTTTAGACTCCTTGTATCTGATATCTGAAACGACTGCATTTAATTCAATTAAACGCAGACTGTTAGACATAGAACTGCAGGAACTTAGCAGTAAAGCTAGAAACGTTTGCTCGCCATTGAGCTTGGGGATCTCACCAAACTCTCAGCCCCTAGTTGCGTACTTCTACCATCTAATCATCCCACAACAGCGTAGAGCATTCATGTTAGCTAGAACTAATGCTCTGCCTTCTGCTGTGCTATATGGGAGATTTCAACAGATCCCGTATTCAGCTTGGTTGTGCCCATGTGGACAATGCTGTATAGAATCAATTACACAAGTTTTCTTCCATTGTCCATTCTATTCCTTGATCCAAGCTAAATCTCTTAACTCACTGCTGTGTAAAAGAGAACTGCATTCAGATGAACGTAAGACTCAGTTTCTTTTGACATCCCAGAATCCTGATATAATTGAACCAGGTGCAAAGTTTTTATATCTTGCCATGAGAAATCGTGAATGTATTATGTCTTACCCTGAAGCATGATCTTTGCCTATGTTTTCACTATCAGTGGATCCTTTTGCACTTTCCCTTCTTATATTGTACTTTTATATGCTGTTAAAGGCTTGTTGTTGTTGTTACTGTCCGTGAGGAAGGGCTCTCCACCTTCCTAGGCGGCCAATTCCCCTGCTGAACTACTCTGACTATGGAACTTTCTCAGCTGGTATCTTTCCACTGCATCTATAAATAGCTCTAATCAAATAGACCTCGTACCAAATTATAAATTCTATTCCTTCCTAAGCATTGACAATACATAGTTATGGTTATTAGTGATACATAATTAACCACTGCTAGGATGAGTAGCTCTCTTTTAAACATGCATATCCATTGAAGATGGGAATTGATATATTGACTACTATGTAGGGAACTAGCTATCCATCATAGATTGCCGTATTGCAAATAAGTGATATACCCAAGTGAGTAAAATATGGTTATATCAGTCATTTGGAATAAGGAGCAGCTTTTGCACTTATTCAGGGCAACAATATGACAAAGCAAATACCTGTGCTGTGGTTTAAAAAAATAAAATAATGCTAAGTGGCCCTAATTTACTGATTAAAGGCATTTAATTTATTGATGCAACAAAGCCATGAGTAATAATGACAAATTAAAAGTAATGAAAACTGCAAATGCAAAACCAATTTCTTGCAGAAGCTATGGCATGTTGTGGGAGTAGCATCTATTAGGTCAAATGGGGGGGGGGGATCATTTGCCTTGGAAACACAGATGCCTTATGTAGTATTCTCAATCCTCAATGTTACCCAGCTAAGGGAAAATGCAATTCAAACAAATTACAAAGATGATCTGACTCCAATAGTAACAAGGGAAAGAAATTTGTCTTACAAAAATAGAACCACTTCTTACATGGTACATTTAAATTACTGTGAATAGATTAACTTAAAAAAAATACGGTTAACTTGCCACAGCTCCCAGCCTAGGCAAGAAAGATAAAAAGAAAGGTCTTATACAAGATGAAACACAAAAGGCTGGAACAGATGAGAGGGTGGGGCCAACTGCCAAATGTTCCTGAGTGAGGGAAACCTTTTCCCTCCCAGATCCTTCTTCATGCAGAGCTACAATATCCGTTGTGCTAGAGTTGGGGAAAACATAATAAGATATCAGAGTTGATATGGCGTAGCAACAATGGGGTTTCCACATAGCAGGTTCCTCCACATTTCCCCTGCTACAAGTTTTTGGACAGCAGCCACCCTCTTGGGATGGCGGGGTATGGGGGGGGGGAAGCTATTCAAGGTTTTTAAAAAATCATCTATTTAATATCACTATATAATATTCTAACAATATTTGCATCAGGTTTTTTGAATTCCCAGTTTTAATTTTTGGGGAAAATAATGAAAGGTCTGTAAGTGCCTCCAAAATTCTACCTCTTCCATGTTCAGGGCCAGCTAGACAGGCACAGCCAGGGAGTCTCACTGCATGGATGAGATGATGGTGTAGAGCAGTGGTCCCCAACCACGGGGCCGCGGATCCCTCTCCCCAGCCCCCCCCCCCGTGAAAAACTTCCCAGGCCGCAAGCAAATCGACCGCCAAAGCAGCCGATTAGCTTGCGCCCCGGCACACTTCTTTTTTTAGAAAGGTTGCGGACCACTGCTCTACTGGATAATGACAGTTCTTTTTCACAAGTACTGGGGGGCATATGTTTTCTTGCCCATAGAAGGTGCCCCAACCTCAAATAAATCCTCACCCTCTATAATGCATGTACTTTGAACATGGACACTGGCAATTGATTCCACATTTTAATCAATCTCTGTAGGGAAGAAGTTCTAGAATTTATAGACAAATTACAAACTGAAAAATCACGAGGAACAGATGGTATCCATCCTAGAGTTCTTAAAGAACTCAAATGTGAAGCTGTCAATCTTCTAACTAAAATACGCAACATGTCCCTAAAATCAATCTCTGTTCCAAAGGGTAAAGATGATGGGAGGGCATCTGAGAAATTACAGGCTGGTTAGCAGCATCTGCTCCAGATAAATTGATAAAAATTGTCAAGCATATAGAAGGACAAGCCCTGCTAAATAAAAACAAACATCGCTTATGCAGAGATAAGCCCTGTCTCACAAATTTTTTAGAGTTCTTGGAAAGTGTCAATAAACTTGTGGAGAATGAGCTGATAGACATTGTTTATTTGGGTTTCCGGAACGTTTTTGACAGTCTCTCAGCAAAGACTTTGGAGTCCAATTCCACACAGGCAGAAAAAGCCAGGAGTGTGGTCATATGGCAGCGGGGCTAATCCCTGCTTCTACATGATGTCACTGCAGGGGCAGGCCTCTCTTATGCCTGGCATTAGGCCCCTCATGCAATCCCACCTTCCTGCAAACCCCCTCCACCGCTGCACCCCCTCTATGGCAAAACCTTTCCATGCTGGCTGTGTCCATCATGATGCAGAAATCTGTGGCAGACCAGGTCTGTAGCACTAAAACGTCCACGTAGGGTCACAGAAAGTGGAGGGGCAGGCAACTCCACTGACAGCCCAGAGTGGTACCACTGGCATAGAATCAGCCTGAGGAAACTTCAGAGGTAAGGGGGTTGAAATAGGCTAAATCAAGGTATTGGAAATTGCTTTAAAAAAAACAAAACATGCAGAGGATAGGAATAAATGGTCAGTTCTTGCAATGGAGGGATGTGAGTAGTTTCCTTCAGGAATCTGGGATAATTCTGTACTTACTTTGTTTATTCTGTTGTGGATCCTACTGAATTCAGATTGATTTGAACTCAGGTCTTCCTCTATCCCTTCCCCATTTAAACAGAAAAGTGTTCTGCACATGATTAGGAAAGCTCAGAAGGGAGGGAGAGCCAAGTGCAGCAGGAGCCTCTTTCTTTCTTCTCTTGAAGGGGTAGGGGAGAGGATTGGAGACAGCAGAGGAGGGGGGATAAATCCAAGAGGCAAATCTCTGCCGAGAGAAGTTAGGGCTTCCCCTTTAAGGGAAGCTTTGCGACCTGGGAACGAGGAAGCCTTTGAACTGATGCCCTGTCCAATCAGGGATTTTCTATGGCATTGGAGGCTCAAGGCAGCAAGTTAGTTCTGGAAAAGCAGAGAGATGCACCTTTACTCATGCCAATTTTTCAAATATTAAGGGTTATATCCACTCCAGGATATCATGGGGAAAAGATAGGGTCAATCCGGATCAATCCTGCTTGTTGCAGATGAAAAATTTAGATTGCCCAAAATCAAAATGGAAATCGCATTAAGTGTAGACAGCAAGGCAAACAAATGCTGGAAAGATGGTAGTAAAGTAGGCTTCTCCTTCTAAATGTGGAAACGTGAAAAAGTTTATAAGCTTTGGGCAAAAGTTCATACCATTGTGTAAAAGGGGATTGAAATGGGGAATCAAGTGTATTAAATGAAGAACACAATCAATTTTTTCTGTATCAATAATGTAGATTACTTGTATTGTACTATCTTTATTCTTGGAAAATAAAACAAAAACTTTGAATTAAAAAAAAAAGTGTAGACAGCAAGGCCTTAATCAACCTGGGATTGGAATAAAAGCTCTGTGCAGATTCAACCCTGTACTAGAACCAGTGCTTTTCATTCTGTTCATGAATGGCCTGGAGTTAGGGGTGAGTAGTGAGATAACCAAGTTTGCAGATGACAAAAAATAATTTAGAATAGTTAAGACAAAAATGGATTGCAAAGAACTCAAAAAAAATCTCTTCAAACTGGGAGGATGAGCATTGAAATGGCAACTGAGAATCAATGTGAGCAAGTGTAGAGTGATGTATTTGGGGGCAAATAATCCCAACTTTATATATACACTGATGGAATCAAAGCTGGCAGCAACAGATCAAGGAAGGGACCTCAGGGCAGTAGTAAATAGCTCAATGAAAATGTCAACCCAGTGTGCAGCTGCTGTGAAAAAGGCAAAATCCATGCTGGCCATAATTAGAACAAGAATGAAACTAGCACTATCATACTGCCTTTATACAAACCTATGGTGAGACCACACTTAGAATACTCATTTCTGGTCAATGCACCTGAGAAAGTATATTGTAGAGCTTGAAAGGGTGCAGGAAAGAGCAACCAAAATGATCAGGGGGCTATGGCAGCTGCCCTACGAGGACCCCTAGGGCTATATAGCCTAAGTAAAGAGGTCAATAAGCAGAAATATGATAGAGATTTATAAAATTATGCATTGTGTGGAAAGAGTAGACAGGCAGTAGGTTTTCTCCCTCTCCCATAATACTAGAATCCAAGGTCATCCACTGACACTTAATGGTGGGAGATTCAGGACAGACAATGGTTAAATATTTCTTCATACAGCATAATGTTAATTTGTGGCTGTGGCCACCAACTTGGAAGGCTGTAAAAGGGGAATGGACAAATCCATGATGGATGGGGCTAAGACTACTAATCATGATGGATTTCTACTCCCTCCACTAACACCAGTGGTATGCCTCCTTAAATTAGCTTCTGCGGAACACACACTCTTGTAGTGTTGTTTGTGGACTTCGTAGAGGTAGCGGTTGGGCCTTTGGTCTGTTCCAGCCTGGCTCTTCCAATGTTCTTAAATCTCTATATAAGGCATATATCGGCCGTGAAAGAGACAAGACAAGACATAAATTTTGAAGAAAAGCTGGGGATTCAAAGAATTTGATAGGCATATTATTATAGTGATATGACATTGCTTATTTAACAAAAATGCCCCCCCCCGGTTGTGTTGGGGAAATAGCTGTTGCAAGGACTCTGGGGTGGGACTGAGAAAATCCTAACTTTCCCACTCATACAGGAGCTAGTCAAGCATTGGTGTGATGTTTCCCAAAATGTCAGGCAAATCAAGTTTGGGAAGATCAGATAAAAGCCATAGAAATCCCAGAAAGCACAAAAATGTTCCTTCTGCCATATTTATAGGCCACTACTATTGGGCCTGCTACCTCAGGGCAGTTCACAACATCTAATAAATACAAACAATACAATAAAATTAGAAATCATTAACTGTTTTAAAATAGCCAAATGTTATGGAGAACCAGGGAAAAATGCATTTCTCAGTTATCAAACCGGAGCATATAACATGTATGGAAAAGGTTAAGAAGACTGTAAACCCAATATTGCTTATTATTCACATTACTTCAATACAGTTCAGTAATCAAGTCAGAGGCCTATGCAGATACATCCAACATATAACCTTTGGTTATGAGGTTATATACAAATGAATTGCCCTGACATGGATGGCTCATGTTAGCCTGACCTCAACAGATCTCGGAAGCTAAGCAGGATTGGCCCTGGTTTGTACTTGAACAGGAAGTCCTGGGTGTAAACTGCACGGAGCTTTTATTCCAGCTCCGTGGTAGAGAACCTCTGATAGGCCACACCTGGTCATGTAACACGCTTGCCTTAAAGGAAAAGCCCCTAATTTCTCTCAACTTCTGTCAGTCCTGGATTTTTTCTCCCTTCTCTGCCTTTTTCGATCCTCTCCCCCACCCCCTCCAAAATAAAGAAAGAGGCTCCCTGCCTGGCTCCTCTCCCCCGCCCTTCAAGAAAAGAAAAGAAAGAAAGAGGCTTGCCTCCCCCCCCCTTCTGAGCCTCCCTAACCATGTGCAGAAGACTTTCCTGTTTCAATGGGGGGGGGGAAGGAAGAATCGAGTTCAAAGCAATCTGAATTCAACAGGATTGACAATGGAATAAAGAAAGTAAGTGCAGACTCTGCCCTGGATTCCTGAGAAGAGGAAGGCAATGGCAAAGCACTTGATGGCACTTTATATCAATGGTACATTCAGAGAGAGATGCAAATGAGTTAAATAAGTATTGCAAATAGTGCAGATTGCTTCAGCTATAGTGCTTCAGCCTCTGGAAACATTTATGACTGCTGGAACTCCAAAGGCAAATCTACAAAGTTTTGCATAGTCTTGGAACTTATTTATTATTTATTCATTCTTTCAATTTCTATCTCGCCACTTTCTGTAGACTTGTGGTGGGTTACATAAAACAGATAAAACCCCCAATGAAACCAACCAGACTCCTCAAAACATAAAAACCAGGATTTTGGGTGTGGCTAAAGATGTCGTTCTGAGAGGGTGGCAGGGCATTTGCTCTGCTATCTCTGAAGCCTGACAGGGGTCAGTCGCGCAAGCAATTGGCAGAAAAGAGGAGGGGTACGCAAGCCCCCCTCACCTTTCTACCCAGGAAGCTCTTGGGGCCGTCTCCAATCCTTTAGGGAGTATATCTCCCTGGATTATAGGCTGTCAGCGTTTCAAGTCCAGAGGATGACTGCCATTTTCTATCTCGGACTTTCTTTTCTCTCTTTAATCTTAAAGTATCTGCTTCAACCCTACACGATGATTTACTGCAAATGAACGTTGTGAACTGAGGGGAGGACATCGGCTGAGTTTCAAAACATCATTTACTGCAAGTATCTCTCGGTTTTTTTTCTCCGTCTCTCTTCCTGCATCAAAGCCCTTTGTTTCCCCCCTCCTTTTACTCTGCTCTGCGCGAAGCCACCTCATTATGAGGCAGGCTAATTCTCCTAACTAAGCAGAAGAAGGACTCAAATCAACTCAAATTAATTGGCAAAAGCTCTTACTGCAATTGTTTTGGTTTTCGGAGATAAGAGATAAGAGCTGTGAATGGGAAGATCTCACGAGAACTCTGTTCCAGCACGAGAATATCTGCCCTATTGACTCCATTACGTTATATGCCTGTGTCGGAACATTAGAGGATAAAACAGAGTACCTCTACTGGCCACTTGTATGTTGGCTGTTGTTTTTTAAGTCAAAAACATGTCTATGTTAAAAAGATTGGCTCATCTAATAGAGAAACAAACCCAAGATTTCAAAGTATTTACAGAAGGATTGGTCAAAAATATCTTCAAGGAGATCCAAGATGGCAAGGAAGAAGTCTCCAACAGGAATGATGGATCAATAACTGATGACAGCTTTAAACAAGGTGGAAAACCAACAGTAGAAGAGAAATCTGAAATTCATATCTTCAAGGAGATCCAAGATGACAAGGAAGAAGTCTCCAACAGGAATGATGGATCACTAACAGTGGCTGATGACAGCTTTAAACAAGGTGGAAAACCAACAGTAGAAGAGAAATCTGAGGGGCTTTACGCACCGGGATCTTTGTAGCAAATTGGTCACTGAATGAAAAATCGCCATTTAAAATAGTGGAATTCGTCGTTATGCATACCTGCCTTTGTAGTGGAATCCAGTTGCGTTTTGTAGCGTTTCCCACAGGCTTCCGGTCTCGGCAGAAATCGCTAGAAAGGAAGCGCTATTGCCAAGCTCGTCCCGCCCCTGGCCGTCAAGCAGCCAATGGGCAGCCATTAGCATGCTCCCAAACAGCCCCTTTCCCTTTAAGAAAGGTTTTTTTTTAAAAAAACAGACCCATTGTAACGAATCTGTGTAGATTCGTTGCAACAGAGAGACCCATCCAGCTGCCTAATGTGTTTGAGCTGTCGTTGCCACGCTGCCTCCGAGTGAAAAAAAAAATCCCCCCCCCTCTCACGGGCCCGATTTTCGGCTGAATGAATGTGTAAAAATTAATGGGAAAATACATCAGCAAACGGGCTTATCTGTGGTTTGTGCTTAGTGACTAAAGGGGAAGGACTGAAGCCAGGGAAGCCTCTAAACAGAAAGAGGCTCGCTGGTGCGTTTATCCCCGCTCGCTCGGAGAAAAAAAAATGGCGATCGCTTCGCCGGAAGATCAGAGAAGAGAGCCAGGGGGAGGGACTTTGTAGAAACCGCAACAATGTTAACGCACAGGTCTTTTTCACTAGTGTTGCAGATTGGTTGCAGGAGTGTATCGCTTTCCGGAGGGTGAATCCACTTTTGGGGATTTCCCTGAAAGCGCTACAAGGAAGCGCTTTTTGCAGATTGGTTTCAGGTGTGTGGCAGATTGTCGACGACGTCGTGCGTTATGGCAAATCAATAGCGTTTTCAATTGGCAACCATTGTGCGATTTTGAAGGCGTGCAAAAAGCCCCTGAAATTCTGGAGACAGAAAAGGGGATGTCGGAGTTCTGCAGCCCAGATAAGGACACCCTTTTTAAAAAGACATACAGCCATCTCAAAGCAACAGTGTACAAAAATCAATCAAAAGAAATATGGATCTGTAGTGAAAGTAACCGATTTAAAGGAGCTCTTTGGGGAAAAAATTGTATTGATACTGGAGTCCAGGAGGTGCAACGGCCTCAAGATTTATCGATGCATATTCTGCGGGAAAGAGTACAACTGCACTTTCTACGCCAAAGGCCAATGGGACAGAATATAAGTCTACGGGAATGACAAGATGTAGCAAGCCTCGAGATGAGACCCCCCTTAAGAAGACCGAAAGCTCATATTGTTTTATGTTTAATATTATACTGTATTCTATATTTCTATTTTTATGAAAAAGGGGAAGCAGTATCTCTTTCTCTCTTGTTTCTTTTCCTTTGTAGGCATATAGGTAATATAATCATTAGTGTTGGAAATATAAAATGGGGTTCTCTCCCCTTATTTTTTCTTTTTTCTATTAGTGTATTGTTCTAGGGCCAAAGCCCACACTGACCTGTAGAAAACGTTTAATGTTAAGCTCTCAACTTAAATCTGAAAATATACCTGTCAGGATGGCTCTTAGAATGGGTCAAGTATAAATTGTTTTGTAGATGTATCTGAATTAAGGATAAGGAGAAGCTATAGAAGACTGAAAGCTTATATTGTTCTATGTTTAATGTTAAGCATTTAATCTAAACCTGGAAACTTTACTATTCTCTGTATTAACAACATATACTGTATCCTACATTGCTATTTTTATGGAAAAGGGGAAGCAGTGTTTTTTTCTCTCTCTTGTTTCTTTTCCTTTGTAGGCATACAGGTAATATAATCGTTAGTGTTGGAAATATAAAATGGGGGTTTCCCCCCTTATTTTTTTTTATTAGTGTATTGTTATAGGGCCAAAGCTCACACTGATCTGTAGAAAATGCAAAGCTCTCAACTTATACCTGTCAGGATGGCTCTTAGAATGGGTCAAGTATAAATTGTTTTGTAGATGTATCTGTATTAAGGATAAGGAGAAGTTATGAAATCCTCTTGTAATTTTTTTTTTGTACATCTTTAAGGCAAAGCCCTACTTTCTTTTCCCTTCATTAGGGTATTGATACAGGGCCAAAACTCATACTGTTCTACAAGAAATGTTTAATGTTAACCATCTAACTTAAACCTAGAAATATCTGCCAGGATAGCTCTTAGATTGTATCAAGCAGTTAACGTGAGGTCTACGATCCCTCAAGTAAGCTGATTAATAACAACTTTTCTTTTGTATATCTAAATAGGCCTTTTTTTAATGTAGTGGAAATGTGGATGGCTCTTAGACTCAGTTTTGGGCAAAAGTTTATATCACTGTGTAGTTAATGTGGGGTCGTATATTTTCAAACGATGATTATAGTATACTTTATTTACTGTTTTTGTATTAATAACTTGTATTGTATTCTATATTTCTATCTTTATGAAAATAAAAAAACTTGTATAAAAAAACCCCCCAGGATTTTATGACTTCATCTGGGTCAATGAGGTAGTTTATGTGGTTCAGCCTCTGAAATACTAACACGTGTAAAGGAAAGGAATAACCAAGCAGTGAAACAATCAACGGGCACTGAGAAATTTTTTATTATGTAGAGAAGGACTGATGAGCGAAGAGGCCTCTCTGTCACTTTCTTAAGTCAACGAGTAGCCAGATGGCTTGCAGAATGAAACAGAGAGGCATTATCAAAGCTGCAGGAGGCAAGAGCTGAAGACAATAGCAGGCATTGAAATCTGGAATTCATCCCTCCAGTCTTAGACTGAGCTCTTGGGTATACAGAAATAAGGCAAAAGGTATAAGTCATTTTTAAGAAGCTGTGAAGTTGTACGGTCAGAGAAAAAGAACTGATACTTTTCCCCCTACACTATTTTTGGCTTTGGGCTGGGGCTACTAAGAATGCACTTTTGAACATTAAAAAGAAGCAGATTGCAAATCCTGTTCTTTAATGTTAATGTCGTAACTGAAGTGGAAAATTAATAACTGTAACATTTGGACATTTTTGGCCGAGGGTGTTGTTTTGGATCCTGGTGAACTGGTTTATAGTTATGGAGACCAGAGAGAGAAGAAAGGCAGTGATTTAGTAGATATGAAAGTGACCTGGACATTTACCAGTCAGCAGTATTAGTCACAGAAAGAAGATTACAGCCGCAGACCTGTTCTTTTCAAAGTGTTGATACAGCAATAATTTTGCTCACTGACTTGAAGAAGGTGGTGATTTGGCTCTCTATAAGCACCGTGGTTCTTGTTAGCATCCGGTTCTGTTCTCTGTAGTGTTGCCTACTAGGCACAATGGCAAACCTTTTGTTTTCGCTAAACAAACAGGCAGCACTGCAGTCTGGGTGCAGTGGAATATGTCCAATTCCTCCCTGGTGATAGGAAACATTATCTACTATATTGCTACTGAGAAGTAAAAGTTTGCTTGTATATGCTGGCAATACAGACAGACAGTATGTGGTGATATAGCAAATGCTCTCCCCCCTTCCACTGGCAATTGGCAGAGGTGGAGCGAAGCAAAGAAAAGCAAATGCCTTGCTCGCAGATGCTGGTATATAGGCAGGCAGCACTTCAGAGTGGAAGAGAAAATGGAGGGAAATACCATAGTTGTCTTGCTCCGCAGACAGTATCTGTAATGCCATTTCACTGTTGTTGTTGTTGTTGTTGTTGTTGTTGTTGTTGTTGTTGTTGTTGTTGTTAGGTGCGAAGTCATGTCCGACCCATCGCGACTCCATGGACAATGGTCCTCCAGGCCTTCCTGTCCTCCACCATTCCCTGGAGTCCATTTAAGTTCACACCCACTGCTTCAGTGACTCCATCCAGCCACCTCATTCTCTGTCGTCCCCTTCTTCTTTTGCCCTCAATCGCTCCCAGCATTAGGCTCTTCTCCAGGGAGTCATGAAGTGGCCATTTCACTGTATAAGCATTGTAATTCCTAACACAAAAAAGAAGCAGACAGACTAGGATCAAAGTATGCAAGATGCATGAGATCATTAATGAGGTTGTCTCTATGATCTCTTGTTGACTTTAATGTTTCTTAAATTATCCACAAAAGCATGAATTAACTCTCCCCTCTAAAACTTTTTCAGTACTCCTTTCTTCGGCTGCTGTTGGTCTGTTCAGGCTTTCTCAACCAGGGTTTTGTGAAAGGGAGTTAATTCATATTTATATGCTTTTAAAATTTGTCAGACATTTATCAGGAGATATGACCATATATAGTCATGTCAATCAGCTCCACCCTCCTGGAGAGGGTGGGAAGGGGAGGGACTTTGTGTGGGTATGTACACAGCTATGCTTTTTCCTTGGACTGCAAGGCGAACAAACCGGTCAGTCCTAGAGGAGATCAGCCCTGACTGCTCTTTAGAAGGCCAGATCCTGAAGATGAAACTCAAATACTTTGGCCACCTCATGAGAAGGAAGGACTCCCTGGAGAAGAGCCTAATGCTGGGAGCGATCGAGGGCAAAAGAAGAAGGGCCAGTTGTTGCCACATTAGTACATCATAATCCAAGCCTTGGTTCATGAGAATCTCAAAGTTAGCCCTCTTTTCTCTCAAGCTCTTACCTAAATTATAGTCTCGAGCCAACTGGTATCAGGTGATGGTGACAATCCAGTCAGGACATGTTCCCTCAAGAATTCCCTAGTACATTATCACTCCTGCTTCCCCATTCCCATCCTGTGTAGGCCACCAGTTCTCAAGAAGAGCCAATTATCACATTTCTAACTCTGGCCTTGAAGTTAATAAGGGCCAGGTAGGCAGAGAGGCACAATTACTAATTCCTGCAAGGTGGAATGGGCCTATTAGTATTCACATTAACCCTTGGGAGGAATAAGTTATGCATTGCATTGCAATAATCTAAATATTACAAACTAGAAACTAAGCCCGCTGTAAAAAAAATATAGCAGGTGCTAGTGGGCAGTGGGTGGGTGCGGGAGGGCCCCCCCTGGGAGGGAGGGAAGGAAGGAAAGAGAGAAGGATGGCAGGCAGACAGGTGTAGAGAAAGGGAGAGGGCCCACCCCCGGGCCGCAGCCAGTCCCGCCGCCTGACAAGCGCAGTTGCCAGGTCTTTGAGCTGGCAGCTGCGCTGGCCGGGCGGCTAGGTAGGGCTTTTTCCCGCCTCTGGGATCCAGGCGTGCCCCGCACCCTGGGCAGTATGGTCACCAGCTCTTTGACGTGCCAGCCCTGCTTCTCTCCCAGCGGTAAAAGCCCCCCCCCGCCTCCCAGGTGAGGGCCACCACCAAACTGGCTTGTCAGCGGGGCGGCGGCCAATGGCGTTGGCGGGGCGAAGGGGGCACGGTTTTTGCCCTCAATTGCTCCCAGCATTAGGTTCTTCTCCTTCTCATGAGTTGGCCAAAGTATTTGAATTTCATCTTCAGGATCTGGCCTTCTAAGGAGCAATCTGGGCTGATCTCATCTAGGACTGACCGCTTTGTTTGCCTTGCAGTCCAAGGGACTCGTAAGAGTCTTCTCCAGCACCAGAGTTCTAAAGCCTCAATTCTTTGACGCTCGGCCTTCCTTATGGTCCAACTTTCACAGCCATACATTGCAACTGGGAATACCATAGCCTTGACTAAATGCACTTTTGCTGGCAGGATGATGTCTGTGCTTTTTAGGATGCTGTCTAGATTTGCCATAGCTTTCCTCCCCAGGAGCAAGCGTCTTTTAATTTCTTTGCTGCAGTCCCCATCTGCAGTGATCTTGGAGCCCAGGAAAACAAAATCCGTCACTATCTCCATTTCTTCCCCATCTATTTGCCAGGAATTGAGAGGGCCGGATGCCATGATCTTCGTTTTCTTGATGTTGAGTTTCTAGCCAACTTTTTCACTGTCCTCCTTCACCCTCATCAACAGGCTCTTTAGTTCCTCTTCACTTTCTGCCATTAGAGTGGTATCATCTGCATATCTGAGGTTGTTGATATTTCTTCCTGCAGTCTTGATCCCAATTTGTGACTCCTCTAACCCCGCCTTTCTCATGATGTGCTCCACATACAAGTTAAATAGGCAAGGCGACCGTATACAGCCTTGCTGAACTCCTTTCTCAATTTTGAACCAATCAGTGATTCCATGCCCAGTTCTCACTGTTGCTTCTTGACCTCCATATAGGTTTCTGAAGAGACAGATAAGATGCTCTGGTATTCCCATCTCTTTAAGAACTTGCCACAATTTGTTGTGCTCCACACAATCAAAGGCTTTAGCATAGTCAATGAAACAGAAATAGATGTTCTTCTGGAACTCCCTAGCTTTCTCCATGATTTGATCTCTAGTTCCTCTGCCTCTTCAAAATCCTGCCTGTACTTCTGGAAGTTCTCGGTCCACATATTGCTGGAGCCTAGCTTGTAGGATTTTGAGCATAACTTTGCTAGCATGAGAAATGAGTGCAATGGTGCGGTAGTTTGAACATTCTTTGGCATTGCCCTTATTTGGGATTGGAATGTAAACTGACCTTTTCCAATCCTGTGGCCATTTTTGAGTTTTCCAAATCTGCTGGCATATTGAGTGTAGCACTTTTACTGCATCGTCTTTTAAGATTTTGAATAGTTCAACTGTAATGCTGTCACCACCACTAGCTTTATTGTTGCTCAGACTTCCTAAGGCCCATTTGACTTCACATTCCAGGATGTCTGGCTCCAGGTCAGTAACTACCCCATTGTGGTTATCAGGGATCTTAAGATCGCTCTTGTATAGTTCCTCTGTATAATTTTGCCACCTTTTTAAAATCTCTTCTTCTGTGAGGTCCCTACCATTTTGGTCCCTTATCATACCCATCTTTGCATGAAACGTTCTCTTTATATCTCCAATTTTCTTGAAAAGATCTCTGGTCTTCCCCATTCTATTGTTTTCTTCTATTTGTTTGCACTGTTCATTTAAGAAGGCATTCTTATCTCTTCTAGCTTTTCTCTGGAATTCTGCATTCAATTGAGTGTCAGCTTGTTAGCCCTCATCTATTCCAAAACTTCAGGCACCTGTTCATGGTTTCCACAGCCTCCTTTGGCTCTGTTGGAAGCATGAGACAAAGCTCAGTGTCATCCACCATTCAAATTGTGGCAATTCAAATTTCCATGTGATTTTTCCCATCTGTTTTACCTTGAACATGGAATACAAGATATAATCTTGTGGAACTCCATTGGCAAGAAGCCAGTGGCTCAAGCAGCAAGTCACCCAGCACCATACCCAAAAACCCACTTTCAAAGTAGAACCAGAACCATCACAGAATGGTTCCTCCCAGTCCCAACATCAAAAGATAGTCCAGAAGGATACCATGATCAATGGTATGAGAGACCACTGTGAGATCCAGGACAATGAACAGATCAGAAATCTGTTTTCATATTATTTAGTTGCTGTAGACTATTCCTGGGTAACAGTCCGGCTTTCTCGATTAAGTTTTTTGTGTTATTTGGGATGTGGGATAGCCATATTAAGAATGGCTGGTGTAAATAGTAGAAGTAGAAATTCTTGTACAAGGAACCAGAATGAATGCAGACGTATTGCACATATCATGCATCATATGTATCTTCCTGTAAACAGTTCTGCAGGGCCTGCAAAAAGGAGCTCTTCCGCAAGGCATTTGGTTGAGACCAGGCATAACCAACAGCGACTGAAGGGCCCCTGCTCCCCCCTCCCTCCCAGAACTCCACCAGAGTGCTCTGGACCTGTTTGCACTGTTGCATTGTTTATACTGTTATATTGTTACAACTATTAGTTATTAATATTATTGTAGGGTTATTCATATGTTATAGACTGTTTCCTGTATTGTTCTTATGTTCCATGTAAACCGCCCTGAGCCTCCGGGGATGGTGGTATATAAATAAATAAATAAACAAACAAACAAGCAAACAAAGCTCAAATACACTGGAATTTTATGTGGAAATTTCATAGTCTGTCTCCTACATTTCACAGTTAGAACTCACTACTTGTTTGTGTATCTGACAAGGTGAGTTGTACTTCATTAACGCTTATAGCACTCTGTATCTGTTGTGTTTTTAACCACAATACTCTTTTTGTTGTCATTGTTGTTTATGCTTTGCTTATTTGATTGTCTTTCAGAACATGTTGCAGGCCAAAACAGTGGATTCCATTTCACTTTTCTTTATGAAATGATGGACAGGTTACAATTCATACTGAGGGCATATGCATCTAGTTTGAAGGCAGTGTGTCAGCTGTAATAAATCACCCCTTCTCAATAGCAATCTTGGTTCTTCTTTCTATGGGGCACACACACTCTAAGCCCACTTGTTTTCAGTGGCTGTCTTATTTCATAAACTTTGCATAGTGTGTTATGTATATTACAGGTTTGCTTCTTCATTGAGGTTCTTCACAATTTCTTTTATGTTGCTAGACTCAAGAATGATTTGTGAGATGATTTCCATGGTGTGAAAATGTGAGATTAAGGGGTACTGAGGTTCATCTGTTGTTCCCAGACTTGATACATGGTATCTAAATACATGATCAGAATAGGTTGCCAGATCGCTCCATCCACCAGCACTGGAGGGGGGTTAGTGCTGTCAGATCCAGGCTAGGAAACACCTAGAGATTTGGGAATGGAGCTTGAGGAGGTCAGAGACCTCAGTAGGGCATAATGCCGTAGAGTCCTCCCTCCAAAGCAGCCACTCCGGGAACTGATCTCTGTTTGGAGATTAACCGTAATTTCAGGGGATCCCCAGATGCTAACTGGATTTGGCGACCCTTGTGAGGGAAGAAAGGCAGGATATACATTTTGTAAAACAAAATGAATAAATAAAATAGATATAACAGCTAATTATACTTTACAGTCATATGTGCAAAGGAATAACTTTAGCCTGGTGTTTCTGGAGAAGCAATGGACAATTCTAATACCAGCTCCCTAAAGAGAGCAATCTGCTCATTTCCCTCCTGCCAACTTTTCTCACATTCTACCTTCCCCTCAATGTTTCCTAAAGCAGATTGGAGAGAGGGAAAGATGAAGACCAGATCATACTTTGAAGCCAAACTTTTTTCTCCCTGGCATGCTAACATTTATCCCTTCCTTCCCAGGAAATTAGACCAGGATACCCATGAAGATAAGTGCACTTAATCAAAAATGCTTTATTAAAAGTGTGCTTCAATCTCACTTTCCCCTTTTCAGATAGAGAAGAGGAAAGAAAGAAGTAGGGAACAATGCCTGTGTTGGCAGGGTGTGCATTTGAGGGCGGGGGACACTCCTTCCCAGACCCCTCTTAGACCAGCCCATTGCCAACACTTATTGCTTAGCAAACTATTACAGCTTATCTTGGCTATCAATGTTACAGTATTTTTGGCTATCATTACATATAAATGTTGACTCAAAAGAAGTACATGTCCGCAGTTGCAATCAGAGCGTCATATTGTTGTTGTTGTTGTTGTTGTTGTTGTTGTTGTTGTTAGGTGCGAAATCGTGTCCGACCCATCGCAACCCCATGGACAATGATCCTCCAGGCCTTCCTGTCCTCTACCATTCCCAGAAGTCCATTTAAGTTTGCACCCACTGCTTCAGTGACTCCATCCAGCCACCTCATTCTCTGTCGTCCCCTTCTTCTTTTGCCCTCGATTGCTCCCAGCATTAGGCTCTTCTACAGGGAGTCCTTCCTTCTCATGAGGTGGCCAAAGTATTTGAGTTTCAACTTCAGGATCTGGCCTTCTAAGGAGCAGGCAGGGCTGATCTCCTCTAGGGCAGAGTCTGCACTTACTTTGTTTATTCCATTGTCAATCCTGTTGAATTCAGATCGCTTTGAACTCAGGTCTTCCTCTCTCCCCCCCCCTCCCCATTGAAACAGGAAAGTCTTCTGCACGTTAGGGAGGCTCAGAAGGTGGGGGGGAAGCCAAGCCTCTTTCTTTCTTTTCTTGGAGGGGTGGGGGAGAAGATCGAAAAAGGCAGAGGAGGGAGGAAAAATCCAGGACCGACAGAAGCTGAGAGAAATTAGGGGCTTCTCCTTTAAGGCAAGCGTGTCACATGACCAGGTGTAGCCTATCAGAGGTTCTCTACCTCGGAGCTTTCTTTCCCAAGCTGGATATTCAGGATTAAAAGCAGTCTGAGATATCGCACAATAAAGGATGGGTCACTCCGGATCAATCCTTCTTGCTGCAGAAGGAAAATTAAAATCGCCCAAAATCCAAACGGAAATCACATTCTGTGTAGAGGACAGGGACTGAATCAATCTGGGGTTGGAATAAAAGCTCCTTGCAGTTTACACCTAGGACTGACCGGTTTGTTCGCCTTGCAGTCCAAGGGACTCACAAGAGTCTTCTCCAGCACCAGAGTTCAAAAGCCTCAATTCTTTGATGCTCGGCCTTCCTTATGGTCCAACTTTCACAGCCATACATTGCAACTGGGAATACCATAGCCTTGACTAAATGCACTTTTGTTGGCAGGGTGATGTCTCTGCTTTTTAGGATGCTGTCTAGTTTTGCTACAGCTTTCCTCCCCAGGAGTAAGCGTCTTTTAATTTCTTTGCTGCAGTCCCCATCTTGGAGCCCAGGAAAATAAAATCTGTCACTATCTCCATTTCTTCCCCATCTATTTGCCAGGAATTGGGAGGGCCGGATGCCATGATCTGCGTTTTCTTGATGTTGAGTTTCAAGCCAACTTTTGCACTCTCCTCCTTCACCCGCATCAACAGGCTCTTTAGTTCCTCTTCACTTTCTAACATTAGAGTGGTATCATCTGCATATCTGAGGTTGTTGATATTTCTCCCTGCAATCTTGATCCCAATTTGTGACTCCTCTAATCCCGCCTTTCTCATGATGTGCTCCACTTACAAGTTAAATAGGGAAGGCGACTGTATACAGAGACAAATAAGATGCTCTGGTATTCCCATCTCTTTAAGAACTTGCCACAATTTGTTGTGCTCCATACAATCAAAGGCATTAGCATAGTCAATGAAGCAGAAGTAGATGTTCTTCTGGAACTCCCTAGCTTTCTCCATGATCCAGCGTATGTTGGCAATTTGATCTCTAGAGCGTCATATAGTTTCGTATATATGTGGAAATGAGAGTGTACCCCAACATACTGCATACCAGCTCTAGTACCACTAACACAGATCACTGATAAATTAATTTGATGTGTCTATGTAAATGAAATAATGTTAGAATGTTCCACACATTAATTATCCCAGTTGTCCCCAACTCCACTAACTTTTGTGTGTATAGTTGTGACGCAGTCTGCTGTGTGGACATAACATCCTTAACACTTTGCTTCCCTTATATTTGAGAAACAGGCTCCTGGGCGGAGGCTGTCTGGGGCCTGACCGGAGTATCTGGACTTTGTTTCTGGTCCCCAGAGGCCCTGCGCACCTTCTGATTAGCCAGCTCCACTCAGGCCTGTCCCCCATAAACCCAGCAGCACCGCTTCCTTCCATTTCTCTGTAGGACGTTGTTGGGGATGGAGGTGGGCTTCTGGGCAGCTTCCAGCGAGTCCTGACCGATGCACCTGCCTGCCCCGGCTTGGCCAAGCCGGGCTGGAGCAGGCCTGAAGTGTTCAGGGAGAGGGGGGAAGTGTTGGGGGAAAGGGGGCCACAGAGCTCCCTGCCCTGGCCCAGCAAAGCCTCAGCGGCCTCCAAGGGTTTGTTGGGCTGGGGCAGGCCTTTAGCATTTGGGGGGGGATGGGGGCCTTTCAATGCTGTGGGGGGAGGGGGCTACAAGGTGACAGCTGCCCAATACTTGTGGCGCTGCACAAGCGCAACTCTGAAGCTTGGTATGTTTAGCCTGGAGAGCTAAGTGGTGGTATGGTAACCATCTTCAAATACTTGAAGGGCTGTCATACAGATGATGGAGCAAAGTTGTTTTGTGTTGCCCCAGAAAACAGAACCATCCTGGGCCGTGTAAAAATCTAAGTAAATAAACAAACAAACAAATCCATGAGTTTAAATGAATTCAAAAGAATTTTTGGCTAAACATCTGGAAGAAGTTACTTACAGTTAGAACGGTTTCTTAGTGAAACAGACTGTCTTTGGAGGTGGTGAGTTCTTCTTCTTTGGAAGTTTTTAAGCAAAGGTTAGAAATGCTGACAGAAATGCAGATTTTATGAACTTAGGCAGATTGTGAGTGGGTGGGCAGAAAGGGATGTGCCAGTGTTTGTCTCTTGTGGTCCTTCCTTGTATATCAGGGAATTGCTAATTGCTGCTGTGGGATGGTAGGTGAATTTCCTCACCCGCCCCCAATTCATCCGCCCCTGATTTATGCACTGGGAACTTCACTGCCCTAGCTCCCGTGCAGGAGCACAAATTGGGGGCAGATGAGGCACACCAGGCCAAATGCCCCCCCCATGTGGGTACAGGAAGAGGTGGGGCAACCTGCCATGACTAAAACTCCAGCCTGCAGTCTGGCATGAAACCTCCAGTGCGTAAATGGTCCAGGCTAGGCTGGATTCTGGAGATTGTGGGGGATCATTTGGGCATGAAATTGGGGTCACTGTGGGTAGGCAGGTAGTTGTGAGTTCCTGCCCTGTATAGGGGGTTGTGCTAGATGACCCTGGAGGTCCCTTCCAACTCTATGATTCTGTGATGATAAAGGGTATTATTTTTAAAAATGATCAACTTTGTAGAGAACGTTTGTTGTCACAGCCAGTGATAAATTCAGCTTCATGCATTATTTACTAGCAGTAAGCTCAGAATTGACAAAAGAATAATACTGTAGTAATGCACACAACTCACAGTTAAGGCATGCACTCTCATAAGATGGTTAGTGGTGGCAACTGTCTTTAACAGTTGAAGAGAAAACAAGTTTATCACTCACTGTCAGTCATAGCAGCAGATTAGAACCTTTTCATTCAACAACAGCATAGCTCTGATTAGCAGATGGTGGGACAAACTACCAAGGACAGCAATCACCATCCTTGTTTGCAGAAACAAAATGCTAATCTAGATTGACCTTTGGCCTAGCAGGGCAATTTGTGTGCTGTTAATGGCAAGACTGTGATGCCAGCACAATGCCCCAAGCTTGTTTGTTCCTGTATTTATTGACGTTTTTCCTATACCACTTCTACAGAAAAAAATGTTCTAAATGGTTTACAGACCATAACAATGCTATATAATGCAGACCATAGCTAAGCTGCAATATCATGTCTTGGTGATCAGTCTTTCTCCTTGGCATTTAGTAGTCATTATTACCACCTCCTTGTTGGCATAGTGAGTCACAGAAATTGACTTAATAATGGCTGCCATGCTCATGTTCCATTGGGCTCCAGCTGAGCACTCTTCACTATACGTCAGTTATGGTTTCCTCCTCTTCTCTTCCACGTCACTGTTGTAATAGCTCTATTATTCTCTAACAACTATTTGCGCAGTTTAGTCAGTTTGTCAGTTCGTTTCATTTCATCCTCAGCATTTCAAAAGTAGCGTCCATTCATTGTGCATGCTGTTTCACCCTGCCTATCAACTGCATTCACATGTGCCTCCCATTCAGAGTACCAGCAGTGTTACGTGGCTTCTAAAATATACCCTTCCTTCCTTCCTTCCTCCTGCTGACACATAGTCAAGCATATTGCCGTCAGTCTAATTGCAAAAGCTGCTTTTAGGCATTACTGCATTGTTGGGATTTTTTTTTGGGGGGGGGGTAGGATTCATTTGCTCACGGCAATATCCCTGCATGTGGAGGTTTGCATATCCACCAAAAATTATTTTTAAGGTACTGTCCCAGTATCTCAATCAATGATTCCCAGGTCAGCTCACAAATGGAGGCAATAGGTCCCAGACAATGCATAAAGCGTGTCTGTTTTGGTTTGCCTCCTGTTATTACAAACACTGTGGAAATGAACGTCTTTTCTCCTCTGTGTGAATGTAATTCAGAATGCACATTTCAGCAATATGTATTTTCTTTTTGTCCAGTGGACTGACTTTAGTTGCAAGAAGGAGAGAGCAAATGAGACAAGGAGCAAGAGGTCATTGCTCTGATTCTTCAGTGTATATTGAAGTTCAGGCACTGTTTTAAGTCAGCCTCTGTACACACTCATAGGCAGGATATTATCTCATTACTCTTTAATAAGAACTCTCTCTCTCTCTCTCTCTCTCTCTCTCTCTCTCTCTCTCTCTCTCTCTCTCTCTGCAGCAGTAAACAATCAGAACTCTATATTCTCAGATGCATTATCACTCTGAAACCTTTTCAAGCAGTGCGAATTAATAACTGCCTCCCACACACTATCTCCAAAAGTTATTTCTCTCCAGTTGTGCAGCTTGTGTTAATACAGTCCTCCTCTGCCCCACCCCATGCACATATTTATAACAGCTTTTTAAACCGATTGTCTCTTCTGGACTATTTATCACATTCTGATTTACTGCTATTGACACTGGCCATAAGTTTTCTTGCCAAGATGAATGAATGAAAATGTTCTCAGGCAACCAGAATATTTGTTAGCACATGGGAAAGTCTTTGCTTCTTTAAAGAAAAAGTTTCTATCGCATGTGGTTGCTGAGGAAAATCTTGAAATTGGGATCACAGTCTGTGACATAAGCTTCTGATGTCCAGTTGGCAAGGTCAAAACCCAGTCCTGGAATATGGGAGGTTTGTGGATAAATACTCTGTCAGATGGATAGGGTTATTTTTCCGCTCCCAGTCTGCCGGTTCATGGTGGCTAGCAATAGTGAAAAATACAATAGAACAGTAAAAAAATGAAAACTCAGAATCCCAACCCTAACAATCATAGCCAAATCTTCCCCATCAATCCCGATCAACCAAGCTACTGGATCATGGGTGCAAACCAACTGGTTTCTGAGCAACACAGCAGAATTCCCTCAGTGGATCTCTATAGTGAAAGTTTGGGCAACTAAATAATATCATGGCAATATCACTGATCTCTAGAACTGATGAAGCTGGGTGAAATCCAGAGAGATTCACTCTGCTATGGAGGTGAGTTTGTGACTTTGAGCCAGTCATTCTCCCTGCCACCATTTTATCCTCACAATTATAACACTGTGAGATCGATTAGGTAAGACTGGCCCAGAGTGACTCAGAAAGCTTCCATGGCAAAGTGGGAATATGAGCCTGGATCTCCAAGATCCTAGGCCAACACTCGTAAGAAAATCCAGGTTTAAACCAGTGGTCCATCTAGTCCAACATCCTTTTTCACACATCTGCCCTGGAAGGTTAAACAAACAGGTCATCGAGATCAGTCCCTTCCTCTGCTACTTTCCTGAGCTGTATGGGAGAGTCAATGTTTGCTATCTCTGTAGATGGAGGCACATTTCAGTTACCATGACTGGCTCCCAGTGATTGACCTCGCTTTCATGAATCTGTCTAAAATTGAAGATTTATTGTTTCAATAGGCATCGACTTCCACTTACCATCACTGAACATCATTTGGCATGTTGTTGCTCACTCAATTTAGAGAGATCTTCCTGGAACTTTTCACTATGCCAGGTCATTTCTATGGCTTTTCCAGTTTCCTGGAAAATTACATCCCTCAGGTATGGTTTAGTAAATGGTACAGGAGGCTCTACTCAAGAAAACATATGACAGCTACATACAAGCAAGTTTTAATCTTTGCCTTTGGGGATTAAACGTACTCTGTGTAACTGCTATGTTATTTAATAAAGTTTTATCCATCACCAAATTTTATGGGGAAAAACAGATAGAAATATTTTATGTCTGCAAATATTTTATGTCTGCATCCCTTCACCTACCGAAGGAAGGTAAGGGCTTTTGTTGCTGTTAGGTGCAAAGTTGTGTCCGACCCATCGCGACCCCATGGACATTGATCGGCCAGGCCTTCCTGTCCTCTACCATTCCCCGGAGTCCATTTAAGTTTGCACTGACTGCTTCAGTGACTCCATCCAGCCACCTCATTCTCTGTCGTCCCCTTCTTCTTTTGCCCTCAATCGCTCTCAGAATTAGGCTCTTCTCCAGGGAGTCCTTCCTTCTCATGAGGTGGCCAAAGTATTTGAGTTTCATCTTCAGGATCTGGCCTTCTAAGGAGCAGGCAGGGCTGATCTCCTCTAGCACTGACCGGTTTGTTCGCCTTGCAGTCCAAGGGACTTGCAAGAGTCTTCTCCAGCACCAGAGTTCTAAAGCCTCAATTCTTTAACGCTCGGCCTTCCTTATGGTCCAACTTTCGCAGCCATACATTGCAACTGGGAATACCATAGCCTTGACTAAATGCACTTTTGTTGGCAGGGTGATGTCTCTGCTTTTTAGGATGCTGTCTAGATTTGTCATAGCTTTTCTCCCCAGGAGCAAGCATCTTTTAATTTTTTTGCTGCAGTCCCCATCTGCAGTGATCTTGGAGCCCAGGAAAATAAAATCTGCCACTACCTCCATTTCTTCCCCATCTATTTGCCAGGAATTGAGAGGGCTGGATGCCATGATCTTTGTTTTCTTGATGTTGAGTTTCAAGCCAACTTTTGCACTCTCCTCCTTCACCCGCATCAACAGGCTCTTTAGTTCCTCTACACTTTCTGCCATTAGAGTAAGGGCTTTACTGCATGTTATATTATCCTCATGTCTTCCCAAGCCCACAATGAGAACTCCTGATCAGAAGTGCCTTGCATGTTTCATGGACAGAATTCAGTTCTTAGGTGCACATATGGAAAGGGGCCAGCTTAGTGTCATGGTTAAGAATGGCAGCTTCTAATCTGGAGAGCTGGGTTTGATTCCCTGCTCGTCCACATGCAGCCAGGTTGGTGACTTTGGGCTAGTCACAGTTCCTTCCTTCTGTTAGAACAGTGGTTCTCAACCTGGGGGTCAGGACCCTTCGGGGGTCGAACGGCCTTTCAGAGGGGTTGCAGCAGGGCAAGCAGTTTGGCCGGGGGGAGGGGCATTGCTACTGTTGCCACTCCTCCTGCAGGTGCCTGCACTCAGCCTTCAGCCACTCCAGCACAGCACAATCTCCCGCCAGGCGCTCCAGGTGGTGGCGCAGCTTGGCAGAACAAGAGGCAGAACTGAACTGAGAAACCCCAGAAAAAAAACAATTTCTATACAATGGATGAACAATGGATCTTCACACCCCTGGACAGTTTCAGTTTAATTTCTGTGAAAGAACACTTGCATAATTGTATGGATGGGGGTCACCACAACATGAGGAACTGTATTAAAGGGTTGCAGCTGTGAAAAGTGGAGTATAAAAAGCAACGCTTCTTCTTAAGCCATCTTTCTGCACAGTTTCCCCAACCTGAAATAGCCCCAGCAATTATGCTACTCAATGCAGAAATCTATGTATAGCCATTAGTATATGTAAGTTTCCACAGTGGGGCAAATAGTGGTCTTTGGAGCTGGACAATTGTTGGGGGAAAAACATAAGCCGCTTTTCCCACATGCCATAGCCATGATCTAAATTAGCCCCCTCATGAGCCTCAACATTTTGGTTCAGATTTTAACATTGGTAAAGTGGGACAACATTGATCGGAGCGGGTGGGGGAGCTTCTTGATTAAAAATTTGGTCTATATGGAGCAACAAAAAGTTTTATAGAAAGCAAAAATAGTATTGGCTGTTTTTTCTGCTGTTGTTTTGTTTCACCATGTTTTTTCTTATTTTGTTAGAACAGTGATTCATCCTTTATCTAAACCACTTTGATTTTGTTTCTGTACTTAATAATTAACTATCTTTGCTTTCTTCTGATAATTCTTTCTTCTTTCCATGTGTTGTACAGAATGGGGATGGGGATTAGTATCTTTCATGGAAAAGATTCATTATTCACTTGGCATATTCTAAATGCAGTGAATTATGACACATTGCCTGCTACTCTTTCTCCAGGAGTGGAGCCCATGCTGCTTCCCTGACATTCAGATGAAATATTCAGGTGTGCTTTCAAAACAACACCAACACTTGCCTGTCCCTAGAGTTGCCAACTTCCAGGTGGTGGCTGGAGATCTCCCGTTATTACAATTGCTCTCCAGGCAACAGAGACCAGTTCACCAAGAGAAATTGGCCACTTTGGAGATGAACTCCATGGTGTTATACCCCTTAGTCCCTCCCTCATCCGCACCCCCTCAGACTCCACCCTAAAATTTTCCAGGTGTTTTCCAAACTGGAGCTGGCAACCCTATTTGTCCTTTATGCTTATACTGGAAGATTTTTTAAAGTGTATTCTAAAGGTTTTGCCTCTTTATCTGCTACAGCATGAAGTGCACATTCCAGAAGAAAATGATCTCCCACGGAAATAAACTGAAACTTTGATTTGTTAAAGCACTTGGACTTGTCTGTCTTTAATACTAGTGAGACAATAATGACAAAGTCAGGGATGCCATTTCTTGCCCTTTCAATTTATTGCAACTTGAAAATCATGCTGTGCCCAGTATCATAGGGCAGTGGTCCCCAACCCCCGGGTTGCGGCCCGGTGCCGGGCTGCGAAGGCCTTGGTGCTGGGCCGCGGCTCCCTCTTCCCGCCCCCCCCCCCACAGCGAGAAGCTCGCCAGGCTGCGAGCAAATCGGCCGCTGAAGCGGCCGATCAGCTTGCGGCCTGGCAAGCTTCTTGCTTTGGGAGGGGGCGGGAAGAGAAGCTTGCCGGGCCGCAAGCTAATCAGCTGCTTCGGCGGCTGATTTCCTTGCGGCCTGGAGGGGCAGGGAGAGGGAGCCGCAGGGGCGCAAACACGCACGCACGGCAAGTCCACGTGTGCGCGTTTGCGCCGGGGCTGCCACGCACACGCGGGGCCCCGGGTCACCCTCTCCCCGCACCCCGGCGCAGCAGTCCACAGCCTGACAAAGGTTGTGGACCACTGCCATAGGGTTTTATCCAGTACAATCTGCTGCACATCCTACTTTCCATTTTAAGACTGCAATGATAACGTTTGGGCTTTCCACTGAAATTACTTCTCTTTCTCTTTGACTATACTGAATATCCAGTATGGTTGGCCCTAACAAAAGGTATTATACAACTTTTGATTTTGGAATTTGCAAAAGAATTCTCTTCTCTATGAAAAATCTTGATGTCACATATGCAATAATGAATATGCTTGTTAGCTACTACCATCAGTGTTAATCAGCTGGGTCTCCCTATGTCAAAATAATGTGTATCTTGGGATATCTAAACTGGGCAAATCACAGTTCAAACTTCCTCTTAATATTTGCCTTTTACAATAGTTGCCATTGCCAGGTCCTAAACAGAATCAGTTCAGCAGTTTAGTAGGAGAGAAGCTTCATTTAGCATATGCAGTTGAAGCAAATTGTGATAATCTCTAATTATGTGACTGAAGATCCCTTCATTAACATATCAATAAGAACCAAAGATGCATTCATTCATTATGTAAATTGCTTTCTTCTTCCATTCCATCCAAAAACCTAATGGAAGAAACCTCTCACAACCACAGATTTTCTTGCCGAGGAATCTCTGTGCCTTGAATCATCACTACCCCTTCCCAGTTTCTCCCTGTAACACTGTCCTTCAAGCTGCCCCCATTCATCTGGCAGCAACTTCCGTCCTTCCTTCCTTCCTTCCTTCCTTCCTTCCTTCCTTCCTTCCTTCCTTCCTTCCTTCCTTCCTTCCTTCGATTCAAGGCGGATTACCTATAACTATGAGTATATAAATAAAAGTCGCAAGGGCTCCTGGGAGGAGTTTGGTGTTAATGGATATAGGCCAATTAGGTCGCTCATTGGAGCCTGTACACCTCTGATTCGTCATCCATCCAGTGGCTACCCAATCAAAATAGAACTCCCACCCCTAACTGTCTCTTCACAGTTCTGTTGCTTCGTCAAAGTCCCAAGCCACTCAGATGCCTGCCCACAGTGAGTGAGCTGACAGGATTGCGTGGGGGCCCTTCAACTTCAGACTGACCCCCAGCGCCTTCTCCCCTCTCCTGAAAAGCCCCAACAAAGCCTTCGCTGGCTTTTTTGAGGCGGGGGGGGGTGGAACTGACAGCTCCCCAGCATCTCCTTCCCCCTCCCCCCAAAAAAGGAAACTGGATGTTTGGAAGGGTAAACTCTCTGGTACTATAATTGGGGATGCCACTCTCCAGGTGGGACCTGGGGATCCCCTAGAATTAGAGCTACAAACTAAAGAGATCAGTGTATTTATGACTTCATTTGCCGCCCACATGGGTACTCTTCTAGAACTAAAAGTGACAAGATAGGCCGGGGAGGGTGAATAGGTACAGACAGGGTCTGCATTACCTCGCATCTCTGAAAATATACTCTCTTGAGCCTCTCCAAAACAATGTCCTGGTTTTTCATCTGCAGAAGCAGGACAGTAGAGTACAAGTGAATCTGAGTCTTTAGCATGTATATAAACTGAACTTTCTGGTAGATGCCAGCTATTTAAGATTTAAAAAATGATAGACTGCTAGAAAAGAGAGTCACCCGTATGACTATGGCATCTAATTCAATAAACTATTTCCTGTAATGGGTGTTTATTTCCTCAGGTTTAAGAATATGTCTGTGGAAGACTTAAGAATATATCTATGGGGATATAGAGAGGATAAACCACTCTATAACAGCTCTGAACCCTTTTGTGCATGTTGTCTCTCTTAGCACTTGGTGCTGTTAAATCCAAGTTTAACCAAGAGCCAAGAGCCAGTTTGGTGTAGTGGTTAGGAGTGCGGACTTCTAATCTGGCAGGTTCGATTCTGCGCTCCAGGAGAGGAATGGGAAGGTGACTGTAAGCTGCTTTGAGCCTCCTTCAGGAAAAGCGGCATATAAGAACCAACTCTTCTTCTTCAATATATATATTTATATAAACTATGGTTCTAACTCATTTATAACAGTTTATGCACTGGGAACTTCAGTGTCCCAGCTCCCATGCAGGAGCACAAATTGGAGGCGGATGAGGTGCCCCAGGCCATGTGTTCCCCCATGTGGGTGCAGGAAGAGGTGGGGCAACCTGCTATGACTAAAACTCCAGCCTGCAGGCTGGCATGAAACCTACAGTGCATAAACGGTCTATGTGATGCTTTATGTGGATACTAGATATAAAGCCTGCTGTGGCCAAAATACAGCCTATACTAGATATTAAGCCTGCTGTGGCCAAAATACAGCGGGCCCTAGCATGATGGGTGGGTGAAGGGATGTGGAAAAGGAAGGAGGAAAAGGAGAAAGAGAGACAGAAAGACAGAAAGAAAGGAAGATAGAGACAGAAGAAGAGGGAGAGAAACAGGTAGGCAGAAAGAGGCAGATGGAAGAGAGGGAGGAAGGGAGGGACAAAGGGAATGCTTGGAGGAAGGGAAGGACAAAGGGAATGCTGGGAGGAAGGGAGGAACAGAGGAAGGTAGGTGGCCTTGGGACCTCCTGCTGGGGCCAGGGGCAGGCTCGGCTGCCCCAGGGCCCGGCAGAAGGCTTGGGAAGGCGGCGGCAGGCTTTGAGGCCTACTGCCAGGCCGAGGAGCAGTCTCGGCTGCCCCAGGGCCTGGCAGAAGGCTCCGGACGGGGGCGGCAGGCTTTGAGGCCTACTGCCGGGCCGAGGAGCAGTCTCGGCTGCCCCAGGGCCTGGCAGAAGGCTCCGGACGGGGGCGGCAGGCTTTGAGGCCTACTGCCGGGCCGAGGAGCAGTCTCGGCTGCCCCAGGGCCCGGCAGAAGGCTCGGGACCGCGGGAGTGGGCTTTGTGGCCTTCTGGCGGGGCCAAGGGCAGGCGAGCCTGCCTCAGGGTCCGGCAGAAGGCTCCGTGGGCGAGGGGAAGCCAGCTGGAGGACTGGGGAAGGCTTCTTCTTCTGAGTGGTGACTCTCCGGCCGGGCCAGGCGAGGCTGGGCCAACCAGCCAATGGGAGCCGCGCTTTGCTTTGGCTGCTTGGCCCCCGAGCAAAGCGGCTCCTGATTGGGCCCTCCGAGTTTTTATCACGGACAGGGCCCGCCCTAACTCCTCCCCACCAGCCCTTACTCCTTTATTCTTCCCGCTCCTCCGGAGCGGGGGGGAGGTTTAAAGATAAGCAAAGCAATAGTTCCCAAAGGGATAGGCAGACTGAACTCCAGATTGACTTACACGTATAAATTCATAGCTTAAACAAATTTTTAAAATACAGTGATTGTCAAGTGTTGTTTGTGGATGGAACTATACAGAATACATATTAGATGAGGTTTCTAGTCTCTGTATAGATATGAACCCAAACTTGTGAAGCAATGGACATCTTTAAGAAATTCCCAAAGGTGGGTTCCCTTCCTTGTTTGCAGTTAAAGAAGAGGTAAGATAAATGCTATATATATATGTATATGAAGTCAAGGTCTCAGTTTAATAATTTGTGAAATAAGAGTGATCCATCCACATTCATATACAAAATTCTTCTCTATTTAAGGCTCTATTTAATAGTTTCAGAAATCGCTGCATAAATCTTTCGCCCACTTAGCACTGATGTAAACATAATGAATCCTTGTAATATGTTTTGAAATAAATACAGAATAAAGGTTAATTGTTATTGCTATCAGATCTTCTTAATATTTGTGTGGGCTTTTGCTGCTAGCAAATCCATTGGACAATTTATAGCTTTCCCTGAAGAAGCTTGATATTATTTCATATGTCATCAACAAATGACAATGAGATTACAAACAGGACCACAGTTTAACGAAACCAAAAATGAACAACCGCTGTGAAAGAAAAATGCTACATTTTAATAATAATTACACAGAATTACACATCATTCTTACAAATGAGATTATTATAGAGTTCAGTATGATACCATGGCATAAATGTAGGAAGGCCGTTAACCTACTAATACTACAGGATCAGCTTCTATTTTCTGAAAGTACAGCTCTAAAAATTACACAGCTGAATGGAATTTAAGTATTCTATAACAGTGGTCCGCAACCTTTGTCAGGCTGCGGACCGCTGCGCCGGGGTGCGGGGAGAGGGCGACCCGGGGCCCCGCGCGTGCGCGGCAGCCCCGGCGCAAACATGCATGCGTGGACTTGCCGTGTGTGCGTGTTTGCGCCGCTGGCATGCCGGCGGCTGCGGCTCCCTCTCCCCGCCCCTCCAGGCCGCAAGGAAATCGGCCGCTGAAGTGGCCGATTAGCTTGTGGCCCGGCAAGCTTCTCTTCCCGCCCCCTCCCAAAGCAAGAAGCTTGCCGGGCCGCAAGCTGATCGGCTGCTTCGGTGAGCTTCTCGCTGTGGGGGGGGCGGGAAGAGGGAGCTGCGGCCCAGCGCCGAGGCCTTCGTTGCCCGACACCGGGCCGCGGCCCAGGGGTTGGGGACCACTGTTCTATAACATCATAAAGTTTAATATTGAGTTATACCTTTTATTAATCACTAGAGCCATCTTGGTGTAGTGGTTAAGAGTGCGGACTTCTAATCTGGCAAGCTGGGTTCGATTCTGCACTCCCCCACATGCAGCCTGTTGGGTGATCCACAGCACTGATAAAGCTGTTCTGACTGAGCAGTAATATCAGGGCTCTCTCAGCCTCACCCACCTCACAGGTTGTCTGTTCTGGGGAGAGGAAAGGGAAGGTGAGACTCCTTCAGGTAGAGAAAAGCGACATATAGGAACAAACTCTTCTTCTTCTAGTAGTAAAACTCATTACATTCTGTAATGTAACGGGCACTAGCTCATGGTTTGGTGTGGGTTTAGTGCCTCACTTGGAAGCTGGCAAGCCTAAGAGGAGGTCTCTATGTGCACAGTAGTCTTGACCCCAGTCAGGTTTATGTATACCTAGGTAGTGTGGAATTTCAGAACATGAACCTACAACCATCTGGCAACCTTACCTCCTCATTGCAATGTTTTCTTAATCTGAAATATGTTAGGAAGCGGAGTGCCATGTGGCTGGTTAAGTGGCTATGGAGGCATTATACACTTATGAAGCCCTACTTCCAAACCTCAAGGAATATTTCCAGACCAGGGACAGCCAACCTCCAGCTGGGGCCTGGAGATCTCCTGGAATTGCTGCTCTTCTGCAGACTATAAAGATCAGCTCTGCAGGCAAAAATGGCTGCTTTGGAGGGGTGACTCTAACATTGTACCCCATTGAGGTTTAGGGATGCCATCTTCCAGGTGGATTCTAAGGATCCCCTGGAAGTACCGTTCATCTCCAGGAAGTTAGGCTGAAGGGAAAGTTCTTTCCCCTCACATGCGTACTTTCAAAAGAAATACACGTGGCCACAGTCACCCCTTGGCTAGAACAGTCTGTTGCTTGGCTGGTGATTTCTGCCCTTCTGAGGCCTAGTGCTGGCAAATCCAGTTCCTGTTCTCCCCAAGGCCAAGTCGTTACCTAATAAAAGTGAATCACCTAGTTCCCCCTAAAGTCTCACTGTCTACTTTTCTGTAAAGCTAACTCCACTTGAAATTCTGGGCCACTTATGCCTTTGATTTTGTACAACCTTCCAAGTAAATACTGATTTTTATTTACCAGGCCAAGCTTAAGAAAAGTCACTTCAGTTCCTATGTCTCTTCAGCCATTTACTTGTTCACCATTTATAGTTTTGGGCTGTAAATATTCTTTATTAAGATCTTCCTGCACTTTCCAGACTCACAGGACCCATGCTGGTCTGTCTGTCTGCCCCCCAAAATACAAACAGTTGCTAATAAGGGCTGGCCAAAGCCCATAGTCCAGGAAGGACACACCAGCACCATTCCCCCTCAACTGCAGTCTGCAAGGATCTACCATCATCTCTACTAATGCTGCTCATCTTTAGATTATAATGATAAGCTCTGCAGAGAAAAATGGCTACTTTGAAGGGTAGACTGAGGCAGTGTACCATTTTAAGGCCCTCCTCCAGACCTCCGAGAATATTTCCAACCCAGGGGTAGCCAACCTACAGTTCATCTCCAGACTTGCGGTCTCCTGTTTAGATTAGTGGGGTTCAATAGATATGATTCGAGGTGATACCGTGAGGGGCGGTTTATGTGCAGTGGGTCTTTGTGTGGTTCCGGGTGCGTGGTTGTGCTTGGGTGCGGACAACCCCTTCCATCGGCGGCTAGACCTCCGGCAAGCGGAGTCGCCGTCCGCCGTTCATTTTAAAAAACTTCCCGCTGAGCGTACCAACGAACGTTCGCCGCTCGCAGTCTCCTGTTTAGATTACAGGGGTGCAATAGAAATGATTCGAGGTGATATCATGAGGGGCGGTTTATGTGTAGTGGGTCTTTGTGTGGTTCCGGGTGCGTGGTTGTGCTTGGGTGCGGACAACCCCTTCCATCGGCGGCTAGACCTCCGGCAAGCGGAGTCGCCGTCCACGGTTCATTTTAAAAAACTTCCCGCTGAGCGTGCCAACGAACGTTCGCCAGTTACATGTCATTGATTTATGCTTTGGTTGGTGAATATTATTGGGGAACTGTCGCGTACCGCTGCACTTGCTCTCGGTTTTAGACCGGCATGCGTTTTTGTAATGGCGGACATTTCAGTAAAATGGCTCCCGCTGCATGTTCAAACTGCTCTTCTCGCGTGTGGACGAATCAGCGCATGCGAGAAGTCAAACAACAAGGGCGCTAATCTGGCCATTAGGAGCAGATCCTGTTCCCGCGCGAGGAGTTTTGAACGTGACATGTGACCTCATGTGGCCAATGTGCGTGTCCCCTACTGCCCTCCACCAATCAGGAGCCGGCTAGTCCCTTTGTCTTTGTGTGCGGGAAGGTATATGATCCGTTGCACCCTGCACCTCGCACCTCCATTTTGCTCAGCTACTCGCGAAGGCACCATGGAATCTTCTTCGCAAGCGTCGTCCGTCCCTGCGACCGGCCGTGGGCCAACATGGAGGGACGCGGAGATCAGGGACCTGATCGCGATTTTCTCGGAAGAGAAAATCCAGGACGCCTTCCAGTCCTCGCACAGGAATCGGGAGGTCTTTGAACAAGTGGCCATCAAGATGCGCGCCCTGGGCCACAACAGGACCGGCCTTGAATGCCGGTCAAAAACTAAAACAATGCGGGCGGAGTATATGCGTGCCGTGAACCATAATAAGGGTTCCGGCAACGAGAAGGTGACCTGCCCCTACTTTGAGGAGCAGCGCCTGCTGTACGGCGACGGGGAAGGAGCCGGCAGGCCGAAGCGCGTCGGGAGGAGCCTTAAGGTGGTTCGGAAGCCGGCTGCCCCGGTCGAGGAACCACCCGCTGAGGAGGATCCCGGCGAGGGCACCTCGTCCACCGTCCGGCCTCCACCCCCCGTCCAGCAACGAGCTGCGGACATGGTCACGCTGGACCTAATGGCCATCGCTCCTGGGGAGCCAGAGGAGGTTCCTCAGCAAACGCCCCTTGCCTCCGGTAAGCACTTTTATTTTAATTTTATATTTCATTTTTAGCAACTGTGTGTTCTGACGTTTGGGAACCGTTTTCTCGTGTGTTCGTTGCAACGCATAATATGCTAGGATGTTTGTGGATTGCTTTTGGTGGATTTTTAAAACGGTTGTGTTTAACCAACAACCCAAACAGTTTTGCAGCATGCCTCAGCCATAGGCCTTCTGCAGTGATTTAGCCACTACTTTGGGAGCATGCTGTGTGGTTCAGGTTGTATGCTTGCTCCTTTTTCACTATTGTATGCCTTGTGTTCGTTGCAAAGCATAATATGCCAGCCTGTTTGTGGCTTGCTTGCTATGGTGGCTTTTTAAAACGGTACTGCTTAACCAACAACCAAAAAAGTTTTGCAGCATGCCTCAGCCATAGGCCTTCTGCAGTGCTTTAGCCACTACTTTGGGAGCTTGCTGTGTGGTTCAGGTTGTATGCTTGCTCCTTTTTCACTATTTTCTGCTCTTGTCCACAGAGACACAGATGCCTGGGACGGTGGTCCTCGAGACCCCAGCAGCGGTGGCCGAGGACAGTGATTCTGGGGCGTCAACAAATGTTGGTAAGTATCAGTTGCAATAAGGGGGGGGGGTTAACTGCTTTGTGCTTTTCTGTTTGTGCAGGGCAGCAGCACTGCTAGGAGAAAGAAGAGAGTCCATCAACGCTGCTGCTTTAGGGTTTGAAGCTTGCTTTGCCACACTTTGGTCAGAAATCATGTTTTTTTTTCCTTTTTGCAGATTTCATACCCGGGACGCAGGAGGAGGAGGAGCGTGGGGTGGCTGGACCTCCTGCCCTGCGCAGACGGATACAGATCCAAGATGGTGAGCGTGCATGAACTGTTCCTTTCGAGCCATGGCTGCAGGACAATTTCGCAAGCCACTAACCGTGTGCTTCCTTTTCATTTTTGTGCTCCCCTGGCATTGTTTTGAGTCTTGGTTTAACAATATGTAACCAAGAAAGGCCACCATGGGCAAACAAACAATAACTATGTGCTCCCCTGGCATTGTTTTGAGTCTTGGTTTCACAATATGTAACCAAGAAAGGCCACCATGGGCAAACAAACAATAACTATGTGCTCCCCTGGCATTGTTTTGAGTCTTGGTTTCACAATATGTAACCAAGAAAGGCCACCATGTGCACCAGAGTGGGCTTTGACTGTCTCGATGGTACTAACAGTTCTGTTTCTCATTTTTTGCCAACAGAGGTCCTTTCAGAAGACGATGAGCCAGCCGGCTCACCACCTAGAGGTGCTCTCCAAGCAGAGGAGAGGCTGGCGAGGGAACGCGGCAGGCTGCGGCGCGTCTCCGTCTTAACTAGTGTGGGAGAAAGGATCCTCGAGCACTGCCAGGAGGAGTCCAGGCGTGCCGCTGCCGCAGACCAGGCGATGCTCTCCCTCGTGGCCCAGGAGGGAAAAAAATTGCGGGCAATCCTTAGGGAGTCGAACCAATCCCTACGCGAAGGCGTGGAGGAGGTGAGACTGATAAGGAGGCTGATGGAGAGGGCAGTCGCGGTTATGGAGATGGCCAACCCTCCTCAGATTACCGTGCACGTCCCCCCCCCCACCCACACCTACCCCACCACCTCCAGCACCCACCCCACCCACCCCGTCTCAGAATGCCTCGACCCAAACGAGAAGGAGGACTGTTCTCGGGAAGAGAATAGTTAAACCTGCGGACAAGTTCTCCCCCTCCTAGTTCGGACCACTTTGTCTATTTAACGTTATCTGTGTTTGCTGTTGTCTGTTAAATAAAGTTTATATTTTTGACTCTGTCTCTGTGTACCCTCTCTAGTGATTGTGTCTATTCTGGTACCGTTGTGTGGGTTGGAGGTTGGAGGGTGTTTTAAAGGTTAAAGGTGTTTTAGGAGTTTGGGGTGAGAGGTGTGCGAGTCTAAGGAGTCACACTGGAGTCTTTTTCAGGAAATTTACAACAACATTTTATTTTAACAAACAGTTTAACAGGGATAGAAAAATGGGCAATGCAACTAGGAACCCCTCCCAACACCACCCACCCCACAACACGAACAGAAAACAAAACTCAGGTCCCACTGCTCCCCTCCCCAGCCCCTTCCATCTCCCTCACTCTCCTGCACAACCGTCCCATGGTCCCCCTGACTTTGCGGCGGAAGAGGTCTTCGTCCTCCTTCTTCTTAACTGTGTGGGGAGGGAGAAAAAGTACACATTAGTGCCAAACATATTTCCCAACCTGGAGTTTACATGGATACACTATTTAGTGGCCTTAGCCACAGTGTGAGAAGAGTTGGGCAGTGGGGAACATAACCTACGTTCTTCCGCCTCCCTCTGCTGCCTTTGCCGCTCCAACTCCCCTTTTAGGTCTGCCACTTCAGCCTCTAAGGAAGTCACCCTGGCCTCCATGGCACGCAGCCTTGCCTCCATAGTTTCTGCTATAGAAATCAAATAAAGAATTTAATCACACTTCAAATGAAAGCATCACAGCGGGCTCCCATATGGCTCCATGGGGGCACACACACATGGGTCTCCCTCAAAGACATAAAACTCTCACCTGCAGCCTGTCCTGAGGTGGAAGGTCCCTCTTCCTCCCCTTCCTCACGCTCAGGTGCTTTTGCCAGCTTGGATGGTGATTGTGTAGCTGGGCAAAGAAAAAGAGAAATCATAAGTAAAAGCAAACAAACCAGAGATGAAACACAGCTGATGGCCACACCACAATCAGACTCAAAGTGCATAACCAAAGTGGTTCTACAGTACTGGCGGGCTAAGTCAGAGGGGGTTGACAGCATCTTAATACTTTCTCGAATTTCATTGGGGACAGTAGGGGAAAGAGGCAGCTAGTCATTCCATGCATGTTTAAGGGTAAAACACAACGCAGCACTCACCCATATGCCTCCTCATTTCCAGGGGGGGCTTCCCAGCCTTCTCCCATATCTTGACCATCTGGTCGTGGAAGACCGTTCTCCCACTTGGCTGCGGGACCCCCCCCCCCCCCCCACTGTTCTAGACTGTTGAGGAAGTCCAGCTTCACCCTCTTAAATTTTGTCCGGACCTGCTCCCAGGTCCGGACGTAGCCCCTCTCCCTCAGCTTTGATGCCAACACCAGGTAAGCACCCTTGGTGTGGCAGTGGGTGCTGGCCATAAGGCGGCCAACACTTTTTGATTGGAGAACAAGCTCCAGAAGTGCCTCAGCCTCGGCGCGCTGCCAGAAGGAGCCCTTCCGTGGCTTCGGCATCTTCGGAATGACGGTTAGGGAACGAACATGCGTTGCTCCGATCGACCACCCCTATTTTAAATGTATCAAAGCTGCCCACCAATAAAATTATTCCTTGGAAAATAAGTGGATTGATCCTCCGGTTTGACAGGGGTCGCCAATACTTCCTGGCTACCCGCCTCCCCAAACTTTCCCCGTTCAGCGCTTCCGTATTGTGTTTGTAAATTTCAGCGTGGAGTTAGCATTTAGGGCTGTCAAAGTCCTTTTGGACCAGAGAATCCCCGTTTTTTTGCTGGCTAAGTAGACAAACCGCACAAGACAAGGTTAAACAAAGAACAGAAAACTTTATTCAACACCAGAGTAGGAAAAACAATCAAATACGCCTCCTGTTTCTGTAGATGTGGGTGGCTATAGCGTCCCGAACCTTGCACCCCTCCGCATAGATCCTTTTTTTCCTTGCTTCAGGGATGTCTTGTGTGTCCTCAAGGACTACAGGATCAGGTTCATCCACAGGGAAGGGGATGTTATGTCCCTTGTCCTCGCAGATGTTGTGCAAAATGACACACGCGATGATCAGCGGAGTCACATTGTCTATATGCACATGGAGTCGTGACATCAAGCAACGGAACCAGGACTTCAAACGTCCAAAGGCACGCTCCACCACATTCCTTGCCCGGGAGTGACTGAGGTTGTAGTGGCTCTGCACGTCTGTCCTTGGCCGCTTATAGGGAGTCATGAGCCAGCGGCGTAATGGGTAGGCTCCGTCCCCGAGCACCAACGCCGGCACACGCACGCCCTCAATGGTGGCGGTGGGGTTTCCTGGAACAAAGACCCCTTCATCCATGGCTTTCCTGAGGTTCGATTCCCTGAAAACAAGGGCATCATGCCTCCTGCCACTCCACCCCACCTCGGCATCGATAAACCGTCCGGAGAAGTCCACAGTTCCTTGCAGGAGAACAGAACAAAAGTCCTTCCTGTTCCCGTACTCCTTTATGCTTCCCCCGGGTGCACGGATAGGGATGTGGCTTCCATCGACGGCCGCAAAACAATGCGGGAATCCAAGCCTGGCAAACCCGTCCATACTCTGGAATAAGGGAAAGAAAAGAATATAATCCATGGCATGTCAGCGTGGGGTGCCTCGCGTCTTCGTTGCTGACCTGTCAAACAAGAAAAAAAATTTAAAGGGCAAAGGGGATAGAATGACACTCACCGCTCCAAGCCGGTCTCCGAGGCACACGACTTTGCTGAACAATTCCGCCTCCATGGCGAGGCAGAACTCCTTAAGGATATCGCCAACCGTTGTGACTCCGAGTCCGAATTGCTGGGCTACTGTCCGGAAGTACTGAGGGGTGGCCAAGTACCACAATGCGGCTGCCACCCTTTTTTCCACTGGCACGGGGCGCCGCATGCCAGTGACTTGCCTCTCCATGCATCCACGTAGAGCCTCCACGAGTTCAAAAAATGTTCCCCTAGACATTCTAAAGTTGGCAATCCAGTGGTCATCATCCCAGCGAGCCCACACAAAATTTTCCCACCAGTCAGAGGATCTTTCGTCCACCCAGAACCGGGTGGGGAACCGGACCTCTGCCAGAGCTTGCCAGTGCTTCTTTGCCGCCATGGTTGCCCGTTGAGAACGTCTTGTACTGGTGTTCATCGCTGCGGCAATACGTTCTCGGTAGTCCTCGATAGCAGCCCTCCTATGCCGCACGGTGGTATGGACACGCTGGACCACCGCAAGCATCTGAGCCAACAATCGAAAAATAATCCTCTCCATTGCAACATTAACCTGTGCTGCGGGCAGTAGGCTACGCAAACAAAGAGTGAGGCCGACCGCGTGTCTGCCCAGGTGCATATAAGCAGGTAACCTGTGGGCGTGTACTGTGGGCGGGGATTAACCAATCAAACATATCAATGCATCAACCTCTGGTTCATAGAAAACAATAGAAAACACGTTCCAAGGGCGCCAATGATCGGACGATAACGCGTTGCTACGGGGTTTCCTGGGTTTTTAAAAAAAAAAGGGAACCCCGACAAGTCCGGCTTTAGGGTCGAGGTCAAAGGTGTGCCTGCAGTTTGATTGACGGGCACGGGAGGCCAGAAGCGCTAAAAAGGGACCTCCTTTGTAGCGAAAAGACGGAGAACCGGAAGCCTGTGGGTTACGAAAGTGACGAGAAGTGAAAGTGCTAAATTCCGCAAAAACCGCAGCTGTGCGTTACGGGCACAGCTAGTTACATTTCGCTAGTTGAAGTAGCGATTTCGCTAACAGCAACCAAATAGCAACTTTGAGCTCTGTGCGAAATGGCCCTAAGTATTCTTGATACGAACTGAAGCCTCCTGTTTTAGCAAATGCTCTCTAAACTTGCTGATACAAATAACCATAAAAAAAACTATCCTGGTAATTCCATGCCGCTTTGTGTGTAACTAACGTATTCTTAAATATACTGAATTTTTTACACTTATAGATCACAATATGATCTTAATATAATTCCATTTATTTATGTATTTATTTATTTGTATGTATGTATGTATGTATGTATGTATGTATGTATGTATGTATGTATGTATGTATGTATGTATTTATTTATTTATTTATTTATTTATTTATTTATTTATTTATTTATATACCGCCCTCCCCCGAAGGCTCAGGGCGTTTTACAGGGAACAGGGAACAGGTACAGATAACATAAGGAAACACATGTGACAACAGCAATAACAATACAGCAATAATAACTTCAACACGATAATAGCAGTAATAATAAGATAGAGCTGCAAAGCAGCCTCAGCTCAACTCTTACTGGGACCCAGTGCATTAGGCAGATTAGTGGCGGTCATGAGGCGGGGGGGCCTGAGGGCTAATTGGAAGTGATGGTCCAGGTCAACCTCAACCAAATACCTGGTGGAAGAGTTCCCTTTTGCAGGTCCTGCGGAACTGTTTGGGTTCCGTCAGGGCCCTGATCTCCTCTGGGAGTTCATTCCACCAGGTGGAGAAAGCTCTTGCCCTGGTTGAGGTCAAGCGGGCTTCTTTGGGGCCAGGGACCACCAGGAAGTTGGAGGTAGTAGAGCGGAAGGCTCTTTTGAGGGGTGTAGGCGGAGAGGTGATCCCTTAGGTATACTGGGCCCAGACCGCGTATGGCCTTAAAGGTGATAACCAAAACCTTAAGCCTGAATTCAACTGGGAGCCAGCGCAGCTGCTGAAGGATGGGCTGGATGTGGGACCTCCGAGGTTTTGCTGTGAGGACCCTGGCAGCCGCGTTCTGGACCAATTGCAGTTTCCGGATCAAGGATAAGGGTAGGCCAGCATAGAGCAAGTTACAGAAGTCCAGCCTAGAGGTGACCGTCGCGTGGATCACTGTAGCTTGGTGTTCTGGGGCCAAGTAGGGCGCTAGTAGTTTGGCTTGGTGAAGGTGGTAAAATGCCAGCCGCGCTACCATCGTGATCTGAGCCTCCATAGAGAGGGAGGCATCAAGTATTACTCCCACGTTTCTGGCGGAGTGGGCCATTGTTAGCTGCACTCCAGCCAGATTGGGTAGGCGCGCTTCCTCGCTTGGACCTGTCCTGCCCAGCCATAGGACCTCCGTCTTTGAAGGGTTGAGCTTCAGACGACTCTGCTTGAGCCACCCCGTCACCGCTTCCAGGCAGCTGGCTAATGTTTCTGGGGGAGAGTCAGGGCAGCCATCCATCAGGAGGAAGAGTTGGGTGTCATCAGCATATTGGTGACAACCCAGCCCAAACCTCCGCACCAGCTGGGCAAGAGGGCGCATAAAGATGTTAAATAGAGTTGGAGAGAGAATTGCCCCTTGGGGGACTCCACAAGCCAGTTGGTGACGGCTTGATGAGCTCTCTCCTAATGCTACCCTATGTCCGCGATTCCGGCGAAAGGAGATCAGCCATTGAAGGGCAGTCCCTCTGATCCCGGCATCGGGATACACTTTCTGTATCTAAAGTAGGAGGGAGGTCATGGCAGAGTGTCAAGATTTTATCTGCAAAGTGACTCGCAAAGGCCTCACAGCTGATGTCCAATTGGCTGTTATTTTGGTGCCCTTCCTCCAGGACGGTTAGAGATCTAACTATCCTAAATAATTGTGCTGGGCGTGAGTTTGCAGATGCGATTTCAGTCGAGTAGAATTTGCATTTTACCGACTTCAGTGCCATCTCATAGGCTCCTAACTGCATTCTATAGGATGCTCTCGCCACTTCGTCACGAGTCTTCCTCCAAACTCGCTCTAGTCGTCTCTTTACTGAAGAGTATCACAACCGCTGAATGGAATTTAAATAATTTATGACATCATAAAGTTTAATATTAAAGTATACCAAAAATAATTACGTTAAGCTTATAATAATAGCTCTAAGATTATATTAATATTTATTTATTTTTTATTTATTTGATTTGATTTCTATACCACCCTTCCATATGGTTCAGGGTGGTTTACATACAACATCATAGGGGGATACATGGAACAAGTCAACATACAACATAGTCAATATACAATAACAACCCAACAGAGGTTCTAAACAACAACTTCAGTGATTCCAATAATAACAACATAACAAGCTAAACTCCCTAGAGAGGTAAGGCTGCTTCAGGCCATGGAGGGGATGTCAGAGGTGGGGGGGACCTGTGGTCGGTCTCAGGCAAATGCCTCGTGGAGGAACCTTATCTTGATAAGGGCCAGAATCTGCCAGCTAGTGTTAAAATAAGAGGCTTTGGTCCTTATCAAGACAATACATAGACTGGCTTGCTCCTCATTTAAGCTTAGAGCTATTTTTTTTGTGGTTGTTCATTTTTTATTAACAAACGATAAGCCATGTAATGTAGATCCCATCATGTCCACTACCCTATACCTAGAAAGTCATATAGAGATTGTCCATCCTTGAAGTATTTTTTTTCTTGGTCATTTTGGTATTCATGTGCTTATACCTAACCAGTCTAACAAAGTTCGAGTCCAGTGCCACCTTTAAGACCAACAGAGTTTTAGTCAAGGCATACATTTTCATGTGCAAGCACATTTCTTTGGATCTGCTATCTGAAGAATATCTTCAGAATATCCTATCTTGATACCTTTGTATGTGCCAGCATGAGAAACATGAGAAAGCCATGACTGTTTCCACACAAGGAATCTGCCCCTGGACAGCCTTGGGTTGCTGGTGGTTTTAGAGCCCCCTCCACAGGATCTCACCTGCATCCCAAGGCTGTCCAGGGGCTGGCTTGAGTTTTGCCTAGATTTGCCTCAGGATGAGGGAAATCGCAAAAAGTGAATTTACCACTTTTTATTGCGCATCCCTTCAGTGAGCAATCATAGGCAAGCCCATATGGAGGGGGAAAGGCAAGATAGTCTCTGTAGCATTGTCCCATCCTTGCACCCACCCTCCCCTCTCCATTTGCTGCTCCTAGTAATTTTTTTAATGGTCTGATCCACATTGCAGCACGACTGCAAAGCTACATTGTCAAAGGTAAAATAAAATCTTCTGCAAAGTGTCTACGGTATTTTGGGGAACAGGCAGCCAAAACACATGCCCGTTTCTGTTTTTTGGAGGTAGGGAATAAAAGGGGAAAGGGGAAAGGGGAGGCTGATCAAGCAACCTTTTCTCAATCACCCAGGCATGCATACTCCTTGTTTTAAAGCCTACTGTTTGCACAGAATGACTCTTTGGGTTCCAGTTTCCCATGTTGCAATATATATTTTTATTTTCATAAAGTTTCCTATGTTTAGCCTCTCAAAAATCACACAGGCAAGACACAGACCCATTTGTGTTTTTTGGAAGTGGGGAATAAAAGGGGAAAGGGGGGCAGGTGATTAGACTCCTCTTGATCATCCAAGCATGCATTATCCTTGTTTTAAAGACTACCATTTACACACAAGCTCCAGCTACAATGTTCAACCTCTCACAAATCCACCCAGACATAAATAGAGTCCAAAACATGATGAATCCCCCCCAAAAGGGGGGTGCTGTATCATTCTGAAATTTCTCCATAGCAACTCAGAAGTGTTCCTTTTGCATTGAAAATGCATCTGTGTTGTATCATTACCACATAGCAATGCAGAAGTGTCTTTTGAAAAAATAATTTCTGGGCTCGGGTGGAGAAAGAAAGTTTCAGTCCATGAAAGAACTGCTGTGCTGTGATTGGTGGCTTGCTGGAATTGACAAGCCAAGGTGCGGAGTGGGGGGAGAAGTTTGTCTTGTTTTCTCTAGCAGCCTCGTCTGGAGGCAAAAGGCCGTGATGGGGCAGAGGAAAAACCTGAGAGGGGTCTCCTGTGACAGGAGCAGGAGACCACTCGCACTTTAGCCCACTGTGCAGAAACGGTCCATGTTTTATGCTGTTTCTGACTGTGCCATTTATGAAAAAATACATTTTTTTAAATTATCAATTTAGTTAAAGAGAAAAAGTATATGCAACATCATTTTCTGAATCAAAATTTCTCCATACTTTGTTCTTTGGCACATGTATATCTTTAATTATATACAGAAAGTTTCCCATTACCATGTTGCTGTGGTTAAGGGAATCACTGCAAAAATGTATCTCTGTATCTACATTTCCTGGTATACATTCTCAGTACAATTGTGTAGAAAAGAACTATTTATATTGAAAGTATCTGGCAAAAAAGAACATTGTGAACTGGCTCCAATTTTACTAAAATAAAGTCTGGTCAAACTGTTTATTTATTCTATACAGCATAATCATAGAGGTAGCATGGCATCGAACATATAGCTCTGTGGGATTGTTTGCTGAGAACTGAAATACAAACTCTATGGATACATTTAACCAGGATAGATTTATTAAGGAATTAATTTTATGTCTTTAAGGACCTGGGATTATTAAATTTCATAAAAGCTGTAGTCTTCTGCTCAGGGCCACTTAACTGCCCAAGTGCCTGTTACTAAAGGAGTGAAACAAGGCTGTGTTCTTACCCCACATTTTTAAAAATTTGTACCTGTCTGACTTGGTCCAAAATTTTGATCAGATCAATAGGTACCCTCTGAAGGCTGGCTCCCGTGCAATACCCCTGTTATTGTATGCAGATGATACAGCCATCCTTTTCTACTCAAGATTTGGTCTCTTAAGATTTCTTAATAGCTTTTATATTGTCAACGAAACTCTTTACTAATCAATTACTCAAAATCTAAAGTTCTCTTTTTTTCTAGGAGTTGGGCTCCAAGGAAATGGATGTTGGGTAGTAAGATGACTAATCAAGTCAAAAATTTTAGTTATTTAGTCATTACATTTAATTTTAACCTTAAATGGTCTATCCACCGTGACCACTCTTTGAATTTAGCTAAATGTTCCTCAGCTCAAATTAAACGTTTTTATTTTTTGGAAGGCAACCAATATGTCCCAGCAGCTATAAGAATCTTTAATGCTAAAACTGTATCCCAGTTATTTTATGGTATTCCATTTAGGGCAAAGGCTTTCAATAAGAAGATAGAAGGGATTCAGGGAACCTTCTTCCGTCAAATTCTTGGTGCTCCCATGTGTGTGCCCTATAGTGTGTTGTGTGTTGAACTTGGCCAACATTTTTTAGAAACCAAGGCTTGGCTGATAATTTTTAAATTTTGGATTAGAATACTTTTTAGAGTGAACTTGCATAGCTTACTCTTTTACTTAAAGATGGACCCACAATGCAGCTCATGCCTTCTCAGTATTGAACCTAAAATTGTAGAACTTGGATTTTCAACAGATTTTTTCCTTATGTTTAATGAGTCTGAAATCTTTAATATTTTGAAACAAAAATAAGGGGCGGCCGAACAGTCCAAAATGTGTCCAGCACAACCCCGTGTATGTTCTCCTGCTGCCCTGGGGATCCAATCAAATCAAGGGGAAATTGCTAATTATTTTTATAATCTTACTAATCCATCCCTCCGTAGAGTTTTCATGCTGGCAAGAATGAGCTTCCCTCATTCTTCCCTCAAACGTCCTTGCAGGAAGATACCAGCATGTCCCAAGGAGGGAAAGATTGTGTCCGTGTTCTGCGAACTGCCCTGATTCAACTTCACATATTATTTTAGATTGTCGACTTCATGTGCATCTTTGCAGAAAACTTCTCATTCCTCTACTTTGTCCCAGGGGTTTAGTACATGACGAAGCTACACTCCAGTTCCTGCTCAATGATCTCTCCACAGAGTCCACATTGTGGGTAGCTGAATTTTTAATGGTTGTTTATCGAGCCAGATGTTTTAATTAGTTGATTTTACTCTATTTTAGATTATTATATTAGCTTATTTTACCCTATTATATTTTTACCCTGCTTGGCTGTATTTGCCTCTTACGGTTTTATGCCAATAAACGTTTATTATTATTATTATTATTATTATTATTATTATTATTATTAAAGCTGTAGTCAGTACACTGTCTATTATAAGGAAACCATATTGAGTCTCTACTACATGGAAATGGAAATCAGCATCTGAGGGTTGTAAAACTAATGTAAACTTACAAAGTGTTATAAGTGCAATAAAGTTTATTGTAAATTATTATTTTATAATCCCCCCTGGGGATATTAGGTATTGAAAAATAGAGTAAAAATGTTGCAAATGATTATGATTTATGAATGTTGCTGGGCTATCTTTAAACGTCCCGCAGACTAAATAAAACAGTAAGGGCTGGTGGGGAGGAGTTAGGGCGGGCTCTGTCCGGGATAAAAACTCGGAGGAGCGAATCAGGAGCCGCGAAGCACTCCGAGTGGCACTCCAGGGCCAAGTGTCCAATTGGGAGGCGCGCAAAGCACGCCTCCCTGTTGGACACTTGGCCCATCTCCCAAACGCCGCGCCACACACTCCAGTCCTCCCGAGTCGCCATCCTACCCGGATGGCCGCCAGGGAGGAGGCTCACCCCACGCTGCTGGCCTCTAGGAAAGCGACTTGCCCGCCGCCCAGCAACTGCCCTCTGACTGCCTCCCTGCTACCCCACCCCCCTCCCCGCACAACGCCGGCCGCCAACCTCGCCGAAGGAACCCGCCCCGCCATCCCCGAGTCCATCCGTGGCCGACCCCGCCCACCCCCTTCCCACCCCAACCCACACCCCCACCACACAACTTACCCGTCGCCGCTTCCCCGATCCCTGCCTGTCCCCGGCTGTCTCCGCCAATGACACGCCCAGGCCCCGGTCACCGCCTGCCTGCAGCCGTTGGCCCGAAGAGAGCCCTGGCCAGCCGCTCCGCCGTACGCGCCGCAGCTGGAATGCCACAGGAAACGCCGCTGATGCACTGTCCGCACCGTGGCTGCTAGTTCTAGAAGTCTCTCTGATCTTTATGGTTTTCTCTACTGAAATGGGGAAATTCCTTGAATATCACCATTAATTCCCCCCCCCCAAGGCCTGCCAAAATGGTACAAAAGAGCTCCAACACTCATCATATTGAGTGTTTAAGGAGTGGCACAGAGAAATATCTTTCAGGCACTGAGAAAGATCCTTCATCAGCATCCCATAGAGAATGTTTTCCTGATTTCAATGGGCACAGAGTTTGGGTAGTATAAGGTCGCTCCCTTTGCATGCTAGGAATGAGATTGGGAGGAAATGGAAGCCATTCAGTTGAAAGCATAATAACCAATAGTTGATCAAATGTATCTCTGACACCAGATGCAACACACATGTTTCTTAAAAGACCATTTTGTGACAAGCAATTACATTTTGTTTTATAGTCTGAAATGATTACATTACTGTCTGTTGGGAGGAAGAGGTCTGATTCAGAACGAAGCAAACTGATGAGAATTAATTCTGAAATAAAGGAGACAAATGCAGTCTCTAAAGATGTAAAGGGCTGTACTTGCCCTCTAATTAGATTTTGTTTTTATGAAACAGTAATTAAATAGAGCAGTGCAGGAGGAGTTTTAATGGCCAGCAAAATTATTATCCTTCTTAAGATTTTATATAATGAGGTAGTAGCATATATTCCTTCTAGATCAAATTAAGCCTGAACTCTCTTTAGAAACTAAAATAACCAAACTGAGACTATCATACTTTGGTCACATTATGAGAAGACAAGTGTCTTGGAAAAGAATAATGATAAGAAAAGTTGAAGGCAGCAGGAAAAGAGAAAAACCAAATATGAGATGGACTGACTCAGTCAAAAAAGTGATGACCCTCAGTTTACAAGACCTGAGCAAGGCTCTTAATGATATTGTATTTTGGAGGACATTAATTAATTGAGTTGCCAGGGGTCAGAAGTGACTTGATGGCACTTAACACAGGGTGTTTTAATGTTTGTGAATCAAATTTGATCAACCTATGTTTTTGGACAAATATTTGAATTGCCTACCAGTGAACAGTTTAAAAACCCTCTTAGTTGCTGTAAATTCTGCCTATTCATAGTGAGTGTAGTGGATTTAATCTAAGTTTAATTAGTTTAGATCTGATTGAATGAATCAACTAGTATATTATCAGAGTTACAGAGCTATGTATTGATTACAGATGAATGCAGTTATAAGAGGAAATATGTAGGCATCTGTTGTTGAAAGGTGTTCAGACTAATAGATATTCAAACCATAATTGCTTTGCTGTATAGTCCATATAGGTCCATATAGTCCTGCAGAATGTCTCCAGTGGTGGCTAAGTGGAGGAACTCCACAATTCAGCAAGGCATCATGCTGTGGGCAATTCCGCACCAGGATCTATGTAGCAAATTGGTTGTGGAACGAAAAAACGCCATTTTAAATAGTGGAATTCGTTGTTATGCATACCTGCCTTTGTAGTGGAATCCAGTTGCGTTTCTATCATTTCCCACAGGTTTCCGGCCTCGGCAAAAATCGCTAGCCAAGAAGCGATATTGCTGAGCTTTGTCCCGCTGGCCGTCAAGCAGCCAATGGGTTATCATGCGCCCAAAAAGCCCCTTTCCCTTTAAGGAAGGTTTTTAAAAAAACACACACACACACGTTGCAACGAATCTGCATTGATTCGTTGCAACGGAGAGACTCATCTAGCTAGCAGGTGGTGTTTGAGCTGCCGTTTCATCGTTGCCACGCTCCCCCCGAATGAAAAAAAAATACCCCCCCCGCACGGGCGCGATTTTCGGCCGAAAATACAGTGAAAAATAAAGGGAAAATAAACCAGCAAACGGGGCTGTGTGTTGCTTCGTGCTTGGTGACTTAAAACAGCTCTGGGGAGGGACTGCAGCCAGGGAAGCCTCGCTGGGTAAACGAAAGCTCGCCGGTGCATTGATCTCCACTCGCTCCGAGAAAAAAAAATGGCGATTGCTTCGCCGGAAGATCAGAGGAGAGAGCTAGGGGGAGGGACTTTGCAGAAACAGCAACAATGGTAACGCACAGAACTTTCCCGCTAGTGTAGCAGATTGGTTGCAAGAGTGTGGCGCTTTCCGGAGGGTGAATCCACTTTTTGGGGGCCATTCCGCACTCGTTCAAAATTGCACAATGGTTGCAAATTGAAATCGCTACTGTTTTGCTGTTATGCACAATGTCGTTGACCATCTGCAACACTCCTGAAACCGATCCGCAAAAAGCGCTTTGTTGTAGCGCTTTCAGGGAAATCCCAAAAAGTGGATTCACCCTCCGGAAAGCACTACACTCTTGCAACCAATCTGGCAAGCAAAATTTGTGACCTGGGCCTCCATTGATAAAAAGGCAGTCTCCATGGCTCTTAATTGGACCCTGTCAAGGCATGGGAGTTACACTGTCTCACCTAAGGCATGTCAGGTCAGCCAGAGGACATCAGTTTAGCTGGATTTTACTTCAGTTGACCTTGCTGGAGCCAGTCTGCCATGGCCGCCAGAGAGTCTGGAGGTTCAGATGGTTGGATGCCTGTTAACAGATACAGCTGGGTGTTATCAGCATTACTGATGACATCCCAGCCCGAAACTCTAGACCAGTTGGAAAGAGGGAGTGCATATAGATGTTAAACAGCTTTGGAGGGAACCCCACATACTAGGGCATGTCACAGGGAATTCCTCTCTCCTAGCACCACCTTATGTCCCTGATCTTGGAGAACGGATTGCAGCCATTGGAGGGCAGCATCCTGAATACCCACGTCAGCTGGGTGAGCATCCCATTATCCATAGTGTCGAACGCTACTGTTAAGTTCAACAACAGCAGTGCCAAGTCCAGTTGTCTCCAGAGATCACCTGTGAGGGCAACCAGAGACTTCTCCACCCCATGCCCAGGCCGAATGCTGAACTGGAGTGGATAGCTGATGTTTCATCCAGGGAAGTCTGTAGCTGCTCTGCGACCAGACGCTCAACCACCCTTCCCAGAAGCAGCAAATGTGAAATTGGGCAGTAATCGACAGGGTCGGATGGATCCGGCATTGCCTGCAAAAAGGGGAGGGGCAGATATCTTATTCAATTGAGGCTAAAAGGCTGTGACCCAAAATTAGGATAGGGTTTGTAGACTTGGTGCCAGTTCAGATTACTCTGGCACTGATAATAATCAGGCATTCTATTTATCTGAACCTACATAAGTAGCAGGCAGCAGCAATAATCTCCAGTTTTCAGCCAATGGTTTACAGATAAAACATACACCAAGATTGAGCCTGAGGGAGAGTGTTGTTGGCCCTACTAGACAGATATACAACATATATGAATTGTTCAAATAACTCTGCTCCTGTCACTCGGGCTTCTCTGTACAATAACACATAATGCAAGGTCTCTGATTTTCATGTTGGGAACATCTCCAGCTAGAAAAACAACTGAAGTGATTGTTTTTCCTTTGCCTTACAAAATATGTTTTCTTGGCAAGGGTTGTTTCTGGAAAGGATAATCAAATAGTAGGGTGCCCTTTCCTAATGCCAAAAAACAACAATAACAACCAACCATAAAGCTTTAAGCAAGCCAGAAATTTTAAACCCTCTTTGGGAGTTAATATACAAGTGTGTTTATAGATGGTTTTAACTGTTGTTTGTAAGACATCTAGTAAAACTCTGCAGATATCAACAGTAGGAGTAATTCGCTTGGGAGTGGTATATTATATTGCTCCGTGGAGCATTAAGATACGTATTATAAATGCTAATGTATCTGACAAGCTTATCAGAGTTCCTAGACACAACCATTCATAGCACCTTGAGTGGTGAATTTGTTTCATGCTGCAAAGTCTTTGTGACATGGAAGAATTTCTGTGCATTCTCTGCATGAGACCTTTGGATTCTACTGTTGCACTGCATTCATGTATTGCCACAAATGAACATTGGGCTTTACAATTAAATATATCAAGCCTCAGTTCCTGCTTATATCTGCATATGGCCTAAATGAAAACAGACACAGACAAGAAGGGGACGACAGAGAATGAGGCGGCTGGATGGAGTCACTGAAGCAGTAGGTGCAAACTTAAATGGACTCTGGGGAATGGTAGAGGACAGGAAGGCCTGGAGGATCTTTGTCCATGGGGTTGCGATGGGTCGGACATGACTTCACACCTAACAACAACAAATGAGAGTTTGTGCATCAGGGCCTACTACATGGGATTCATTTTGTATATCGGGGCCTACGACATGGGACGTGTTTCTCATGGCAACATGTTTTGCATATGACTGATTTCGTTCTAAATAAACTTTTACATACATTGCCCATTCAGTTCATCCTGATTTGATGTATCAGTAGAGTTGCCAATCATGAAATGGTGGCTAGCGAGCTCCTGATAACAACTGATCTCTGGGAGATGGAGATCAGTTTACTTTAAGGTGACCAGATTTTAACATTGGAAAAGTGGGACAGCATTGACTGCAGGGGGGGAGGGGGTTTAAATCCCTTAAAAAATCAAGTGGTTGATTAATTCAGCATTAATCTCATACTATTGTGCAGTGTGAGATTAAATGCTGATGTTTTAAAAAATTTAAATGTGTACATGAATGTTCCAGAGAAGGTGGGGTTGGCCACTACCAGGGATTTTGTTGTTCTTGCTATTTTTTTTGTTGTTAATGCTATTCTATGAGTAAAACCATGTTTTAGCCATATTATTTCTGTAACTGTGAAATAGTTTTGATTTTGCTGGTCTATGACTGTAGTAAAGATATGTATGTATGTTGTTCTTGTTGTTGCCAGATCCAGGTTTGGAAACTCCTGAACGTTTTGGGGTGGAGGCTGAGGAGGACAGGGACCTAACAGGGTATAATGTCATACAGTTCACCCTCCAAAGCATCCATTTTCTCCAGGGAGACTGATCTCTGTAGTCTGGAGATGTGTAGTAATTCCAAAAGATCCCCAGGTTGAAGGCTTGTATCTCTGTTAGAGAGATAAATAGCACCTTTGGAGGGTGTGTAATTATACCCTCTCCCCAAACCCTCCATGAATTTCCCAACCCAGACTTGGTGATGCTATTCTTGCAGATCCAAAAACTGGATATCTTGGAGAATTCCAGACTGGTCTTCCTTCCTATATAGGCTCTGTGTACAGTGAATTATTTTCAATGGAAAGCATCCCAAAAGTTTATCTTCACTTACTCTTATTGCGGTACAGTGTATGAAGGCATTTTGCCACCTCACTCACTGCCTGCTCGGCAAGCCATTTCGGCAGGAACCAGGGGCGTGGCAGACGGGCTGGGGGCTGAAGCAGCTGCAAGAGACGGGTGACCAGGAACCGAGGGCCGGCAGAGCTGCTCGCCCGGACTACAAGTGACAGGGGCTGACAAAGAAGAAGAGGGGACAGACAATGATGAGGGGAGAGTAGAGGAGGACAGGAGAGGGGTAGAAAGGGAAGGGGACGAAGGGGAAAAAGGAGAGAACTCCTTTCCGCCGGGGCAGTTTGTCACCCTCGCGCGACGAGCTGCACCTGTTGAACGCGCGTCTGGCTCTCTCCTTCAAAGTTGTGCTCTTCTTTTGCTCCCTCCACATCTGCTTTCCCTCCTATCACCAGAGTACAAGAGCGAATCGCTGGCCCACAGTCACCAAACCAGTTTTGTGCCTGAAAGTGAATTCGAACACATCTCTCTCCCTCGCAGACCTACTTCCGGCTCTCACGCTGCCGGGGTGGAGACAGGAAGGAGGGGACTGCTGGGTAGGATGCGCGGAAAGAGTGAAGGGCTTAAGTAGTGGGGGAGGAGACTTGGGAGAGGATAAGTAGGAAAGGGGGGAAACACAAGGGGCTTGGGAGGAAGGAGAGAAGCAGCCAGGAGGTGACAGGCGCGGGTTGTTGGAGAGCATGTGTATCAGGAGAACTGCGATTAAACAAAGCTGGAAGTAACCCAACTGCCTCACGCTTGTTTGATGGCTTCTCAGAAGGGTGGGCATCACGGCAGAAGGGGGCCACGAGGAAGAAAGAAAACCAAAGAGTACTGTGTTCAGTTTTGGGCACCCCAGTTGAAGAGGGATGTTGACAAACTGGAACGTGTCCAGAGGAGGGCAACAAAGATGGTGAGGGGTTTGGAGACCAAGACATATGAAGAAAGGTTGGGGGAGCTTGGTCTGTTTAGCCTAGAGAGGAGATGACTGAGAGGGGATCTGATAACCATCTTCAAGTATTTAAAAGGCTGCCATATGGAGAATGGAGCAGAATTGTTCTCTCTTGCCCCAGAGGGACAGATCAGAACGAATGGGATGAAATTAATTCAAAAGAAATTCCATCTCAACATCCGGAAGAAGTTCCTGACAGAGTGGTTTCTCAGTGGAACAGGCTTCCTCGGGAGGTGGTGGGTTCTCCATATTTGCACATTTTTAAACAGAGGCTAGATTATGGAGAGGCTGATTCTGTGAAGGCAAAGGGGTGGCAGGTTACAGTAGATGAGCGATAGGGATGTGAGTGTCCTGCATAGTGCAGGGGGTTGGACTAGATAACCCATGAGGTCCCTTCCAACCCAATTCTATGATTCAAAGAGGGGGAGGTGGGTGGCATTTGTGCAAACTGGCGCTCGATTGGTTAGCGCCCTCGGCTGTGGAATTTTTCTGAACAGGCCGGGCCGCTGGGTTTGGCTGATGGCATCTGGGAGGGGGGAGAGACCCTGATGGAGAAGCTCCCCCGAAGGTTCAGGTGCCGTGGCGTCATAGTCGGTGTCTTGGGCTGTGTGTGCATGAGAGAGTGAGGGGGAGATGTGGGCTACCTCCCATTCCCTAGAGGTCAGGTGACGTCACCCCCAGGTAGGCTTTGCTGAGGCACTGGAGAGAAATCTCAGCCCAGTCGGGAGATGGATGGAGGAGTGGCGGCTGCAGTAAGACGGAGTTCAGGCTCTTGTCATGGCTAAGCACTGGCCCTTTGTTAAAATCGGGGCTTTTTAATAATGGGGCAGGGCACATGGTCACCATAGTTTACTTGGAGAAAGTTGCTGCTTTGGAAGGTGGACTCCCTGGCATATCCCACTGAAGTCCCTCTCCTCTCCCAACTCCACCATCCTTTTGCTTCTCTACTCAAACCTCTAGTTATTTCTCAACTTCGAGCTGGCAGCCTTATGTAGTACAGTGACTAACATGAACCATGAGCCGTAAGATTCCTGGATTTATTCTCACCTCAGCCAAACATTCATTAAGTATCCTTATAGCAAGCTCCAGTTCTCTCTCTCTCTCTCTTGGCCTCTCTATCCCTAATTGCAGCATGGGGATAATAATACTAGGCTTCCTTACAATAGTATTACATAAACTCACCTGGCTCAACAAAGTTGTTATTGTTGTTGTTAAGGGACTTTTCTTGCAACTTTGGGTTCTTCAAGCTATCCAACATGGCTACAACATCAAGCAGCAGTAGCAGTGATGTGGCAGTAGCAGCTCAGGTGACACAGCTCAGTCTAGCTGGAGGGAGCAGAGGCAGCAGTCAGCTGGAGGCAGGCTGGCTTCCTGGCTGGGCTTTTTCCACAGCACCCCCCCCCCTTGGCCAGGACCAACCTCCTTTCCCTGCCAAGCCTGTGACCCTACTTTGGAGCCCAGCCCCAGCCAAGGTCTTAGGGCCAGAATCTTTTAAGGATTTGGGGGGGGGGGTTGCCAGCAGGATCCAGTGGCTCTCCGGCTCACTTCCTTTCACAGACCCATTGAAATGGAGCTCGGGCTGCAGAGTGGTGAGTGGGGAAGGGCTGAGTGGCAGGCAGCCAGACCAGCAGGGGCAGAGAGAAGAGAAGCAGAAGGGACAACGCCCTTGCCAGCCTCCACTAGCCGGCCACTGGTTCTTTTGTTCTATTTTCTTTCTTGGTGCTTTACCTTCTATGGCAGCGCATATGCACAGCAGCCAGTATGCATTGCCATGCGTAGGTTTCAATTAAAAAGTTTTTGCTAGACCCACAAACCTCCTATTAGTTGCCTCCAATGATTGACAGGCCGAGGAGATGTGAATAAAAGCACATTGCTCGCTCTGGTACCTTTTTCGCCATTAGTGAAGAGGGGGAAATGTGAGATGGGGAGGCAGAGTGTGGAGTGGGAAAATTTACTATCCCGCAATTGAGGGTAGGAGAAATCACATGATTTGGCCCTGCATGTGGAAAAGGTGTCTGTTTCCTTTGATTGCACTTCAAGAAGCTCTGAATTTCCCTTTCGCCTTTTAATGGGTTCCCATTCCCCTGTACATCCAAAGATATTCTGCTCCCCTTCCCTGGTCTGTTGGTATTTATGAATGTGACCACTATTGAAAGCCCTTCTGTGTTGCTAGCTCCAAGTTCTGCATAAATGATGAAAATGGCTCCAAGGGTTTTTTCAGCTAGTGAACTGTAAGGATGTGTAAAATTAATAACTGGAGTTTCCATGAGAATGAACTGAGACATGTAGCCAGGCATGCCTTTTAATCTGATCCTACACCTCCAAACCATCTGCGCTTTGCACCCTGTCAAATTTACCGGATCTTGCTGAGAGACTAAAAAATGTGCTTGATACTAAAATGTATTTAACAATGGCACTCAGGGATGTGCTGGAGAGAAAGAGTGGTAAGGAGGGCAATGAGAAGCTGCTGCTGTCAAGTCTCCCAATGGGCGTGGCCATTTGTTTCGGCATAGGCATCTTCCAGCACTGAAATGCAACCTTTTTTTTTCCCCAAAAAACCACTAAAACTGACCCTTTTTTGGTGGGTTTGGGCAGCAGTCTTTAAGGTGGAGGAAAATGTTCAGATTTCAAGAGAGAGGCTACCTTGTGAATTCATTTCACAATGAGAAAAAAAGTATGGGAAAAACTAGTTAGAAAAGAGTGGGGGCAGGGGAATGAGGAAAAATGGGCACACTACTGGAATGCTAATGACATTGTCTGGACACAAGAAATAAAATCCAGAAACATCAGCAAATGAAAATGGAACATTAAGGCAATCTGGAAAATTCCACAGAGATATACAGAAATGCCAGAAGTACAGATAACATAATAATAATTAGCACATATACTATAGCACTTTCAGTGTTCAGGACACTTCACATACATTGCCACAGTAATCATTGGTATTTATAAATGAAGGCAATCTTAGCCTTGGACAGAGGGCAGTGAGGGAGCAAGGCCAATTTCTAGGACAGTTCTATAACTTTGGCACTGTGTTATAAAGGCACTCTCTTCTGTTGTCACCCATTTTAACAATGGGGAAAACAGAGAAAGGCACTGGAAGATGATATCTATGGCCAGGTAGACATATGGAAAAAGGCATTTCTTAAGATAACTGAATTCTTTAATTGGCAAGACTATCTCCTTGAATTTGTCTGGTAACTAACCAGGAAACAGTGGTGATGATACTAGACTGTAGTTTTATGTTCCTAACAGTGTTTCCTGCTTCCTGGTAGCCTCATTCGGAATCTATTGAAGCTTATGAGCACTGTTCAAAGGAAAGCTCATGAAGAATACATTATGGTAGTCAAATCTGTATGTTATTCTTTTGTCTGAATCAGGATGGCAGCTAAAGCTAGTAAGAACATATATGGCCGTTATTGATATCTAAACATCCCTATGCACCCCAATGTGTACACCTAAGTCTTGAAATAGAATGTGCCAATACAGGCAATAAAACTATTTATGTACTGATTATATTTCTGACCAACAGCTCCTCCATATTTTCTTGATTAAGCTTCTTTTAGTTTATCTTCATCTCATCCATCACAGATTTCTGACACTTGTTTAAAACTTCCACATTCTATCTGAGGGTACTAGTGAAAAAAAGAGATCCGGATCAGATATTGATGTAGCTGTAGTTCAAATTCTATACAACCTCACCAAGCATATGCTAAAAAGTATGGAAAACAAGATGGAAACTTGCAGTTCTCCATGAACCAAGGGTCATAGTCAGCAGTCTCCTACCACCATGCTTTGGGACCCACCCTTGGGGAATCACCAGGAATATTACAATATCATGCCACTAATTCCAACCTGACAAAGCTGTCGATGAGGACACCCTAGGCAAGGATATTGAAAACCACTGAGACATGTTGGTACCCAAAATGGTATCTAGGTATCTGGAATTGTGTAGTTGGCTTGAGCACATTGACCATTTATGGAATATTGCAGACTGGTTGAAAGTTTACAGAACTGCAAGGATCAAATAGGTGATTTTTCAGAGTGAGTCTTACAACAGCCTCTTTTGAATACCCACAGGGATCATTCCCTCTCTCAAGAAGGCACTTATATCCTCCCCCATCCAACAGGCCAATCCCCCTCCGGTGCAAGGCACAATCAGCAAGTTATGGCAACTGATAGTGATTTGCTTTTCCAATGATCCTATCTTCTTTTCCAAGAATCCTATCTTCATGTTGCACAAATTCAGATGTAAATAACAAAACAGGACAAGGAAATACCAAGAGAATCAAACCCTTTTGTGTAATCCATATGGCATCTAAGTTAGAATCCATATGAGCCTTTAACAGCAAAATGTCCCCCTAATATATTAGAAAGCCATCTGGATACATTAGTCTCTGGGGCAGACCATTCTAATTTATCCCTCATCTTTGGAGAAGCAGCCTCACTAATCCCAAATGACATAAAGATCTGAACATGATAAAGTAACTACCCAGTCTCTAGCATCTTTTCCCTCTTAATAAAACAGTAAGGGGTGTTGGGGTGGGCTCAGTCCGTGATGGGGAGGGGCAACAATTGGTCCCATGGCCCTGGACTGACAAGCAGAGGGGCCAGTTGGAAGGCGCTTTGCCTGAAACTGTAAATAGTGAGAGGGAGAGGAAGGGAAGATGATTGGAAAATGCTTTGAGACACCTGAGGCCTGCTGGGTCACTGCGGCCCATTCCCAGTTCTCTCAGACCTCTCACAGCCCCACATACCTCACAGGTTGATAATTGTGGGGAGACGAATGGAAAAGGTGTTTGTAAACTGCTTTGAGACTCCTTTGGGTAGTAAACAACAGGGTACAAAAATCCATTCTTCTTCTAAGGAGCAACTATGAAAGAAACATCTGGGCACATAACATTTTATCAACAGTGAAAAAATGGAGAAGAAGGAACAGGGTGGATGCCTGTGTACTGTGACTACCCCATGTGTATTAGGGCAGAGGGGCATTTTGGTGTCTGTGGCCTAATTCCCCCAAGAAGGGAAATGACACAGAATTGGGGGGAATTGGTTGCCATGTAATCTTCCCCTAAAAAGAGTCTCCAGTCTGATTTTCCCTTCACATATCTGAAGACATGGCTCTGGAAAGCTCATCTGTAGCCACTATGCCACAATTCCCAAAGGTCAGTCCTCTCCCACACTCAACGAACATTCCACACCACAGGTTCTTGACACCCATATCTCTATACCCATGCCCTCATTTGTCTCCACGCCACCACAAACTCCCACACAACACACACATGACAACCCCAGGCCCTTACAGACTGGACAACTCATCACCTTCCTCTTCCCATTGCCAAGCTCTAGCGCCCGTTGTATTCCTGGATACAACAGGCTTTGCCCCTAGTCTCCCAATATTTCTCATCCTGCTTCAAGCAAATCAAGATAACAGGGACGTCATCTCATTCAGACAGACCCCCATATTCATAAGGATGATTGCAGGACCCTGGTATTACATGATTACATTTAATCATAATTTTCAAATCTATTTGGAAAATGCTGCTAATTATGCAGTTGAGCTGTGATTCTTATAACTCCAACAGATAACCTTTGCTGTTTTAGATGGTCATTACATTTAATTGAAGAATGTACATGTGTCAGAAGGATGTTGAACTGCCTAGTCCTTAATATGCAGCTCTCATTGGCTCCAGATTTTTATTGTTTATTTATTGGTCAAATCAACAACAAAAAACCCTCCCTGAATTTACATTCCCCAACAGCAATGGATATATACTTTAGAATAGCGATCCCCAACCTGTGGGCTGCGGACCACATGTGGTCCTTTGACTAATTGGAGGTGGGCCCCGAAGGACACCTTCTCCCCCCTCCCCCTTTACTTCATCCCCCCCGGCCTTTTACAACACACTTTGGGTGTCATTGTCTCCCATCACTCCCAGATGGAACTATCTCGTTGCAGGTAAACAAGCTCAGGGTTCCCATTGATTTGTCATTGTCATGAGTTAAAATTTCCATGAAAATAAAATATTCCTTATGTTCATTGTTGCGGCCCGACTGTATCTTATTTTGAAGGGATGTTTAAACATTACCATAGCGATCAGAGAGCATTAGGGCAGTGGTTGAGAGTAAACTCCCCCCCCCCCACCGGGCCTCAGTAAAAGGCGTTGAGTGGTCCCCGGTGAGTGGTCCCCGGCGTTGAGTGGTCCCCGGTGATAAAAAGGTTGGAGACTACTGCTTTAGAATATAAATAGTATAATTTATACTGCTGCTTCAATAAAGTTTGCACATAAAAGGTTCCCCCCTTTTGTGAGGTCCATTATTTGAGTGATTGATATCTGTTTAGCGTTTGACATTCTGTATGTTGCATATTAAATTATTGTATAGCATATAAGGGTCAAGAAAATACATTTCATATTGTCACAGGTTGCTGGTCTCCCAAGTTTCCCTATTTTTTCCTTCCTACTTCATATTACCCAGGTACTGAGCCCTGGGAAGACAAGCATGGTAAACCCTTCAGGGGCACAGCTGGTCACAGCCATTGCTACTGCTGCAGGCCACTCTTGTGGTCTGCATGGCACTTGGGGTGGGGAACATCCTTGTTCCTATACATGTTGAATGGCTGCCTATGAACAGGCAAAGAGAAAGATGGAACAGTGATCAATAATATGCACTGGTGGCAAGATGGCCATAAGACGTCATTAAATTATTTATTTATTATTATTATTTATTTATTTATTTATTTGGATTTTTATATTGCCCATTCTTTACGGCTCTGGTCAGTGATAAAGTAGCTGTGAGCTTTCATAGAAAAATGGGCCATTAATGTTTCACCAGCAGTGGGAGTAGGTAGAATGGATTGCTTTGTGGTCGAATTCTTACCATTGATAGAAACTTGCTTTCATTTGGAGATTGTTGGCCAACAGGAACCCTGTTCTACACAATGCATACTTGTTTTGTGTCTCTTATATGGGTATGCATCACTGTTTCCTGTTGATTAAGGAGGTCCATACACAGTGTATTTCTTGCATTTTGAGACACTGTTCCCTCCATGGAGACTACCCCTTCCCTTCCTAATTTGTATCCAGGGACAGAGTTCCCCTCACGTGTAAACCTCCTTCTGAGGAGTCTGTAGAGCCTGCCAGCCTCCGGCAGCATCCACTGCTGGCTGATTGCACTCAGGAAGCAGGAGCCTTGGGTGATGAAGCTTGACTGCCAGAGAATAAGCAGAGGAGGGAAGATGAAGGTACACCAGCAGGGTACAGTAGGGTGGCAACGAGAAACTGGGGAAAGGAAGGCAACCTCTGATGACTCCCTGAAGCACATTGAAGTTCCAGCAAGCCAGAAACAGACTGAAAAAATACAGGATGAAGGGAAAATCCTGGAGAAGTAGGAGAGGCTTTTAAAGACTTGGAAGTTGAGAGGGGCAAAAGCCCATTATCTGGGAATCAAGTCCCCTAATTCTTGGGATGCACTGGTGGGAAGCCCTACTCCATGTACTCCTTTATCAGGTTTGCCTGGAGACAGCCAAGGAAAAGAAATGTTAGGTTGTCCTCAAAGCCTGCAGGCAGGCAGAGGCTAGGGAGAGGAATGCTCACAGGCAAACTAGAAAAAGAGAAGCTGGCTTCTGACCAGTGGAGTGTGCCACACATGTGGGGTGCGTCAGTTGCAGCAATGGAGCAGAGGTTTTTCCTATCTAAATTCTTGCAAGGTTCTGAGAACAGAAGTATTATTTACCTGCTCATTTCTTGTTACTCTCCTGGCTATTGGGATTTTGCTGATAGTGCAGCATGTGCTTTCATCTAATTAAGTGGTCACCATTCTATGGAAGATCAAGAGAGGGAGGAAATAAATAAACTAAGGACAGGCAGCTAAGGCTCTCAACTTCAATAAAAATGTCAATTTATACAGCCTTTCTTGCAGGTGTATCTTTATGCTGCTGTTAGGGGGCAGGTCCAACCCTTGAATGGACACAGAATTTTAAGGGTCATTCCTTCTCCATCAGGCCAAAATCAACTTGGCTTTCCCTACATTTTCTGATGACATAAGGATTGTACCAGCAGTACTTTCCACTGGTGCAAGGATATTTCTAGTGTATTTTTTTCCTTCTGGCATATCATTGACAGTTGTTACAAGAGGATGTAGAAGATATGTTATCCATGCCTAGTGGGAATTAGTCAGGACTAGAATTGCTGTGTTAAATTCTTTATTCATTATATAAATCCCTGAAATACTGGAATTAATTTTTGTCATATATTATCACCCTACTAGAGAAATAATTTAGACCTGAAATTATTATTGAAGTACTATTCAAAAGCACCTCTTTGTGATTAGATATTGAATCAAGTTTTTTGACTGCTTTTAGTTACATTTATTTACTGTCTTTCATTTATTTTATTACAACAAAGAATGTTTTTTTAAGGAATTCCTGATTTATACTATTACTAGATATTAAGCCCACTGTAGGCATAATACAGCGGGCGCTAGCAAGGTGGGTGGGTGGCGGGGGTGTAGAAGGAAGGGAGAAATAGAGCAAGAGAGAAAGATAGAAAGCAAGAAAGGGAGGAAGAGAGAAAGAGATGAAGGAAGAGTGAAAGAAAAAGTGTAAGGAAGGAACGAAGGAGGTAGGAAGGAAGGGAGGACCAAGGGAACGGCGGGAGGAAGGAAGGAAGGAAGGGAGGTGGTGAGGTGCAGTGAAAGTGGGAGGCCAGGGGTGTGAGGGGGAAGGCTTGGGAGGGGGAGGGGTCAGTAGCGATGGGTGGGTATGGGCGGGCAAGGGGCGGCGTGTTGGGGGGTGGAGAAGGCGGGTTGGGGAAACATCGCGGGTAGGCATGTGGGAGTTGGCCAACCTCCGCCCGCTTGGCAAACTGGTGACCCATCCGCGAGGACCTACCGTGCTGTGAGCTGCGCGCGTTGTCCACTTTGGCTTGCATCCTTTCCGGCCGCAGCCAGCGAAGCAGAGGTGGGGAGGGGGCAAGGGCGGGGTGGGCAGTGGCGTGATAGTGGGCGTGATGACGCAGGGGTGGCACTCCTTGCCTGCGCACTTGTGGCCGCCGTGAGGACACGGGGCACATCCCGCGGCGCGGCAGTGGCCGCGGCCGGAGGAGACAGCCTGCAAAGCGGGCAAAGAGGACCTAGGAAAGTGGGGATGCATGGGGGATTAGAAGAGCAGGCGGGGGGTGGGGTGGAAAAGCCTGCATGGGGCGGCGGAGGTGAGCAGGGATGCATGGGGGTTGGAAGAGTGGGCGGAGGGTCGACAACGCCTGGCGGGCAAGCAGTGGCGGAGGTGAGCGGGGATGGAGAGGGCATGGTAGACCAGCGGGGGGCAGAGAACGCGGGGCGGGCAAGCAGCGGCGGAGGTAAGCAGGGGTTTGAAGAGCAGGGGGTGGATAAGGCATGCTGGGGCAGGGGGGACGGAGGGCAGCGGGGATGGGGGAGCGTCTGGGGAGAGCGCTCAGGGGAGAAGGCGGGGTGGAAAATCAGTGGCAGGGGGAGAGTGTGTCGGGGAGGGGCGGCAAGAAGTTGGGGGGAGGCGAAGGGTGGCTTCGTAGGCACGCGGCGGCCACGGCACTCCCTGGGCCGCATGGGAAGGTAAGCCAGGTGGCTGGCTACCTGCCTCGGCGGCTGGGCGGCTTGAAATGGTGGGCAGCAGCCGAAGGCGGGCTTCGTCGGGAGGTGGGCGGTTCGGGAGGCGGGCTGACCAGTGGAATTCCCAATGGGCTGGTGCCGATTGGGCCCTCCGCTGGTCAGTTCAGGGGCAGGAGGCAAATTGTCGCCCCTCCCCATCCTGGACCAACTCCTCCCAGGGAGCCCTTACTCTTTTATTTATACCGTGGAGCGGTTAAAGATCATTCAAGGGCTCTGCCATGCTTTTTTCCACTCAAACCATAACCTTAATTGCTCATAAAGGCAGTTGCTGCTTAACCAATTGCTATTAATTCTTATAAACTACTAGAGTTTAAGTTGAAGATGGGATTATAGTACTAATAATAAGTCTGTATACTACGTGTCTAAATCAACCACTTCCTTGCATATTATTTTAAAAAGAGTCAACTTGGTGTCATGGTTAAGAGCAGCAGCCTCTGATCTGGAGAACCAGGTTTGTTTCCCCACTCCTCTTCCACATGCAGCCAGCTGGGTGACCTTGGGCCACTCACAGTTCTCTCAGAGCTCTCTCAGCCCCTCCAAACCTCATAGGGTGTCTGTTGTGCAGAGAGGAAAGGAAGGTGATTGTAAGCTGCTTTGAGACTCCTTCAGGTAGTGGAATGCGGAGTTTAAAAAACAGCTCTTCTTCTTCTTAAAAACAGACCCATGGGAATACTTTGTTATGGATGCATATGAACTTTGCTGTGAGTCAGCTGGCCATTGAGAACTGGTAAACAGCCCAATTCTAAATGACATACGCTTCAGCTTCTCCAGTGTCCAAGTCTTCACTGCGATGCAAGGAGTCACTGATGAGTGTTGTGGCCTGTAAGCAGAGCTCTCTCAAACTGATCGTGTCCAAGTGCAGACCATTAATGTTATACCTCCTCTGTTTCCTTTAACCAGAAGATGGTTGAAAAACAAACATCTCAACCAGTAGATCATATGCCGATCAGGAAATTATTCTCATGTTTGATGCAGGCTGTGTGTACATATAATCCATTAGTGCATTTGAACAAGCCATCCTGGAAGAGCTCCGTTTACAGATAAACGGATCCTGTTGCTTGTTTTCCTAAATGTGTCTCACTGCTGCTTATTGAGCTTGAAGAACTACTTGCTGGCTGCCAATTAGCCTGCAGCCTTATAGCTGCTTGTCAGTTGTTGAAAGATAGTGATCAAAACTAGGTGTTCACCTGAGTTGCACATTTCACACTAGGTGACTAAAGGGTCAAAACAATATTGTATAATTTATTTTATTTTATTACTAAATTTATATCTCACCTCTCCTGACAAGTTGGCTCGGGATGGCTTACAGAGTAAAATGGGGGCCCAGTAGCCCCAATACAATAAAACAATAAAATAAAACACACTCCTCCCAATATTAACAATTGTAAAAGATCCCAACACTGTCTTTATAACGCCACCCAGGTTATGTTAGGGGAAATTCCAGGCATATGAAAAAAACATGGGGAAAACACAGAGGAAAATTCTACGCTGTAAATTACATCATAAACCAGGGCTGAATCTGCAATTTGTTTTTCTCTGTTGTGGATCCTGCTGAATCCAGAATGATTTGAACTTGGGTCTTCCTCTCCCCCCCCCCCATTGAAACAGAAAAGTGTGCTGCACATGGTTAGGGAAACTCAGAAGGGGAGGGGGAGCCAAGCACAGCAAGAGCCTCTTTCTTTCTTTTCTTGAACGGTGGGGGGGGGGGGGGGATTGGAGACAGCAGAGGAGGGAGAAAAAAACCAAAAGGCAAAACTCTACTGAGAGAAGTTAAGGCTTTTGTAGCTTCTGCTGAGAGAAGTTAGGGTTTCCCCTTTAAGGCAAGCTTGCAGCCTGGGAATTAGGAACTGAAGCCTTGGCCAATCAGGGTTTCCCTACCATGGAGCTCAGCAGCAAGTTCGGAACAGGCAGAGCTCGTTTTTCAAATATTGGGGTTATATCCACTCTAGGATATTGCAGGGGAAAGGTAGGGTCACTCTGGATAAATCATGTTTGTTGCAGAGGTAAAATTTAAAGCACCCCAAATCAAAATGGAAATGGCAGTAGAGATGGCAGGGACTGAATTGACCTGGGATTGGAATAAAAAGTTCCGTGCAGATTCAGCCTGGGAAACTCTTTCCATACCCATTTTCCTCTCAAGGAATCTCCATGTCTACCACATGTTGTTTCTGTACTGCAGAGGTTTCTGGGTACAGGGCATACTGCCCATGTGAGGTCCTGGCCATAGGCCTCCACATGAGCTCAGAATACAGGGATGTATGAATATGTAAGTTTTCAATTAAGTTTTTTTCTTGTAGGGTACTGTAAAGTGGCCCTAACTTACATGAAATATTTGTTGGATGGATCAGACATGGGCCCATTATGTGTGTACATCTTACTGCAAACTTTCAAAGCATTTAATCTTGACTTCAGATTATGTACCCGCCTTATGCACCAAACTTTTTCCTCTTGCGTATTTATTCTGCAGCTACAGTAAAATGAACATAATTTCCTAAAACGGGCCGGAATATCACTTGTGATTTGTGGGGGTGATGTCCAAAGTTTTTTTAAAAAATTACACAGTTGCCCTATCACAATTGCGCTGTAGCATCCAGCAGGCGTCTTGCATTTAAATCCTCGCAGTTCAGGTTTTGTGCAGACATTTTAACATTAGTTTGTTGGATGACGGAGAAGCAGAAAGGAAAGCAAGCAAATGAGGGAGGTAATCCAGGCAATTGACGCACAAGGAATTTGCCCTTGGGCAGCCTCTAGTTCCTGGCAGGTTTTAATGCTGCTTCCATATGACATCGTCAGCAACCCAAGGCTGTGCAGGGGCTGGCACGAATTTTGGGCAGAGTTGCCTTGTGATGAAGAAAATTGCCAAAACTGGATTTGCCACTTCTTATCACACTTCACATCAGGGAGCAACCAGGGGCAAGCCCTTGTGGAGGGAGAAACGCGCGACAGTATTGCACCTGCCCTCCCCTCTCCATTTCCTGCTTGCAATAATGGCATGGTCTGCATTGCTGGGTGACCTTGGGCTCACCACAGCCCTGAGAAAGCTGTTCTGACCAAACAGTAGTATCAGCACTCTCTCAATCTCCCCTACCTCACAGGTTGTCTGTTGTGGGGAGAGGAAAATAAAAGCGATTGTAAACTGCTTTGAGACTTCTTCTTCTTCTTCTTCTTCTTCTTCTTCTTCTTCTTCTTCTTCTTCTTCTTCTTCTTCTTCTTCTTCTTCTTCTTCTTCTTCTTCTTCTTCTGTGAAGCCCCATTTTCTATTTTGTGTACTAGGGGATTATATTATGCTGTATCTTTGAAAAATGGGAAGGAATCACATAATCTCATAATATGGGGGAACATGTTATGTGTACAGAATGCATGGTAGAACCCAGAACACTGGCATTACAAGTCGTGAGTGCTGGCAATGCGTATGTGTGCGCACACAGGTCTGCAAATCCTCTGGAGAGGTTTTCTTAGTCTTGTGCTACTAAAATCCAAATAAATAAATAAAACAAGCAGCTTCTTGGCTTTATGTGAAACGAGGTAGCTGATGAGGGCTGGCATCGAGCCCTGCTGACTGCACTGCCATCCATATTCCTGCTTGCCTGAAGGCAGGACCGGGCTCAGAAGACGGGTGGAGGCAGAGGCGGTGGTGGCAGAGCACCGAGTGGGGTGCAATACTGGGCCTTGCTGCTCTGCCGCTGCCGCCGCCGCCGCCACTACCACCACCCATCTTCCAAGGCTGGTCCCGCTCTCCTGTGGGCAGGACTGACCTCAGAAGACGGAACAGCCACTGCCTGGGCCTCCAGGATTGGCGCAGCCACTGAATTACATCATAGGCCTCCTCTGCCAGCCACTCTTCTGGTGCGCTCCCTAGGACGGGACTATGGATCTCACATCCGTTGTCATTTCTGTCCACATCAAAAATGGGAGGGGGGCGACATTATTGCTAATGCCCTGGCACAGCTGCCATTTTAATATTAAGCTTCCATAGACTGCCAAAATGGTTTACCCAAAAAAATTGTTCACTAAAGTATTAAAGGGGGAAAAGCTTTTCAAAGCTTTAGACTTCCTATCCCAGTATATCTTTATATCTTATGTCAATTTCATTAAACACTGATGACCCCCCCCCTAACTTTATTTTGTTTGTATGCCTCACTGAAATCCTTTGTTTGTTTGTTTTGCATTGGGGATGCTGCCATTTGTGTTCTTTCTGATCCCCCTTTCAAATCCATAACAGCAGGGAACTAAATCTTGTACAGCTCCCCCCCTCCATTTATTTTTTCAGTAATCTATGCCTAGTGGTAGTTTCATATTGATGGGCTCATACCGCTTGTCCAAAAAAGATTTTAATTCAAAAACTTGCACATTGATGAAAGGGGGGGGGGAGTGTAGAAGTTGCAGAGTGGGCAAAACTATCTTGATGTGGGCTGGGAGTGACCTTCAAGGGACATCCAAAGGACAGGGTAAGAAACCCGAGGGAATCTGTATGATTTTTGAATTATTTGGATGAGAAACAAGGGGGAAATTAGTACAAAAGCACTTTTAGAAAACATGAGGAAACATCAGCCAGAAAGCCAACTGAGCGCTGAAGAGAGAAAAATAAAGCAGAACAACAACAAAATACCAGACATGTACAGTGAAAGCAAGGGGGAGGCATCAGTGCATAACAGGCCATAGCCTTCTGATAGAAACCAAGGTTGCTAATGCTCAATCACCATCCCCAACAGTTTGTCATATTCCTTAAAGAACATCTGAGGAAGATTATTCTCATTCGATCTATTTCTTTGGAAAAATTTCTTGGTTTTGTTTGATCTTTAGGTCTTTTTTAATGTTTAATGCCATTTAAATATTTTGATGATTCCTAGACCTACCAACATCACTTCCAGTTTTTGCTCTGAAGTGATGTCATAATGCACATTACACTGACATGTTTGTTTTTTCTCCCACCATGACCAATGTTAGCAGGAGTCTTAGCCGCCCTACCCTTGCAGCAATTATAAATGGTGGTGGCATCCTCAAGATGGCCACAAGATGCCATTACTTCTAGTTTTGACTTGAGGAATCCCAGATAAGCTGCTGAGTAACTTCTTGGTTCCACAGGAAAGCACTGCTGTGTATAATTAAATGTGTTACATGTAAAGCTAGTGGTGGTGACAGCATTCCAGTTGAACTATTCAAAATCTTAAAAGACGATGCAGTAGAAGTGCTACACTCAATATGCCAGCAAATTTGGAAGACTCAACAATGGCCACAGGATTGGAAAAGGTCAGTTTACATTCCAATCCCAAAAAAGGGCAATGCCAAAGAATGTTCAAACTACCGCACCATTGCACTCATTTCTCATGCTAGCAAAGTTATGCTCAAAATTGTACAAGCTAGGCTCCAGCAATATGTGGACCGAGAACTTCCAGAAGTACAGGCAGGATTTCGAAGAGGCAGAGGAACTAGAGATCAAATTGCCAACATACGCTGGATCATGGAGAAAGCTAGGGAGTTCCAGAAGAACATCTACTTCTGCTTCATTGACTATGCTAAAGCCTTTGATTGTGTGGAGCACAACAAATTGTGGCAAGTTCTTAAAGAGATGGGAATACTAGAGCATCTTATCTGTCTCTTCAGAAACCTATATGAAGGTCAAGAAGCAACAGTGAGAACCGGTGATGGAATCACTGATTGGTTCAAAATTGAGAAAGGAGTTCAGCAAGGCTGTATACTGTCGCCTTGCCTATTTAACTTGTATGCGGAGCACATCATGAGAAAAGGCAGGGGTAGATGAGTCACAAATTGGGATCAAGATTGCAGGGAGAAATATCAACAACCTCAGATATGCAGATGATACCACTCTAATGGCAGAAAGCGAAGAGGGACTGAAGAGCCTGTTGATGCGGGTGAAGGAGGAGAGTGCAAAAGTTGGCTTGAAACTCAACATCAAGAAAACGAAGATCATGGCGTCCGGCCCTCTCAATTCCTGGCAAATAGATGGGGAAGAAATGGAGATAGTGACAGATTCTATTTTCCTGGGCTCCAAGATCACTGCAGATGGGGACTGCAGCAAAGAAATTAAAAGACGCTTGCTCCTGGGGAGGAAAGCTATGGCAAATCTAGACAGCATCCTAAAAAGCAGAGACATCACCCTGCCAGCAAAAGTGCGTTTAGTCAAGGCTATGGTATTCCCAGTTGCAATGTATGGCAGCGAAAGTTGGACCATAAGGAAGGCCGAGCGTCAAAGAATTGAGGCTTTAGAACTCTGGTGCTGGAGAAGATTTTTGCGAGTCCCTTGGACTGCAAGGTGAACAAACTGGTCAGTCCTAGAGGAGATCAGCCCTGACTGCTCCTTAGAAGGCCAGATCCTGAAGATGAAACTCAAATACTTTGGCCACCTCATGAGAAGGAAGGACTCCCTGGAGAAGAGCCTAATGCTGGGAGCGATCGAGGGCAAAAGAAGAAGGGGACGACAGAGAATGAGGTGGCTGGATGGAGTCACTGAAGCAGTAGGTGCAAATTTAATTGGACTCTGGGGAATGGTAGAAGACAGGAAGGCCTGGAGGATCATTGTCCATGGTGTCGTAATGGGTCGGACACAACTTCGCACCTAACAACAACAGTATGTAAAGTGAATTACAACTTTTCATAAACTGAAAGGATTTGGATTACTTAATTTAAGAGATTATGGCATAATGGATAAAAATAGTTATAAGAAATCATGTTACAAAATCAGTGGTAAATACAGAATCAATTAAGAACATAAGAGCTCTGCTGAATCAGACCAGTGGTCCTTCAAGTCCAGCATCCTGTTTTACCCATTGGCCAACCAGTTCCTCTGGATGACCATCAACAGGGCATAGAGACTAAGGTCTTCCTGTGATGTTGCTCCTCGCTCTGGGATTCAGAGGTTTAGTGCCTTTGAATGTGGAGGTTCCCCTCCTCTCTGGCTAGTAACCATTGATAGATTTATTCCCCATGAATCTTTCTAATCTCCTTTTAAAGCTGTTTATTCCTGTGGCCATCACTACATCCTCTGGCAGTGAATTCCACATTTTAATCACTCTCTGTGTAAAGTAGGACTTCCTTTTGTCTGTCCTGAACCCACTGCCCATCAGTTTCATTAGATGGCCTTGAGTTCCTCCATCATCATCATAGTCTTTATTACGGTGCTAGACCAGTAATCAAATTACAATGTACATAAAGTATTCATTGGCAATTAAAATAGTATAAAATTTAAAACATTCCAGCTAAAACAATCAACAAAATTACATTTTAAAATTCAGAAACATTATCTCAAGCAATTGAGACTATCTCTATCTCTGTCTAAGTTGCTCCAAATTCATCCAGCTCTTCCTTGTTTTGATTGCCCTCCATGCAAATCTGGCAACAACAGAAGTTATTTCAGGGCATTTATCTGACAACATGTCTTTAATCGCCTCCTAGTTGGACCTATTCTGTGGGGATGGCAAAGAAAGTTCTCTCCTGATTTGCTCGTATAACCTACATTGGAATAATACGTGTTCTGATGTCTCAATACTCCCAAACCTGCATACACGATTATTTTTTTTAATAAGCCTTCCCTAAAAGCAGATGGAAGCATGTTATATCAGAGAAGTGTAAATGATCTCCTGTGGTCTGGGATAACTAGATTAGATAAATAAGGTAATGGCCTCAAATTATTAAGTGGAGGCATTAGGAAAAGTGGATTTTTTACTTTATGGAAGTCTTGTTGGCGGTGGAGATCCAAGATCCTTTGTTTTATTATCACCTTTGTTCAATTGCAACCAAGAGACAGTATTAACTGTTTCAATAGACATATGAGCAGAGTCTTTTCTCAAGAATGGATAACGAGGGTGCAATCAATGAATCAGACATCATTAGATGGAGCAAACCCTTTGTGGAAAAAAGCAGTTTTAACCAGTACATGGACGTACATATCCACATTCTGGTCTGGACAGTATACATTCCTGTTTCTACCTGGATTGCAGCATTGGAAATGCTGTTTGGTGCCTTGAGCAGGGATCTTAAAAATTTAGCCTGTGTCTTTTCTAGGCTGGAAATATTGGCGTTTATACACAATGGGGCCCCATACATCATCTGTGTTAGAGGTTTTGCCTTAAACAGCCTAAGGGCTGCGGGAACATTACGCCCACTTTTGTGCCAAAAGAATTTCTGAATGGCACCTGAACTTCTCTGGGCATTTGAGGAAATATATGAAATATGAGAGTTTCTACGTCCGTTTGATTGGAATAGTACTCCCAGGTATTTATAATATCGGACCTGTTCTATAGGTGATGAATTGAGACGCCATATAAATGTCTTGGGATTGTGAGCAAAGACCATAATCTTTGTTTTTGAGTGGTTGACTTCTAGCTGGTTCATTTGGCAGTAAGTAGCCAGCAGAGAGCCTCTTGTGACGCAGAGTGGTAAGGCAGCAGACCTACAGTCTGAAAGCTCTGCCCATGAGGCTGGGAGTTTGATCCCAGCAGCCGGCTCGAGGTTGACTCAGCCTTCCATCCTTCCGAGGTTGGTAAAATGAGTACCCAGCTTGCTGGGGGGGTAAACGTTAATGACTGGGGAAGGCACTGGCAAATCAACCCATATTGAGTCTGCCATGAAAACACTAGAGGGCATCACCCCAAGGGTCAGACATGACCCAGTGCTTTACCTTTAGAACCAAGATGGCCTTGAGTTCTAATATGCTGGGAGAAAAAAATTCTTTTTGTCAACTCTCTCCACTCACTGCATAATTTGATAAGCCTCTATCATGTCCTTCCTTACTCATCTGTTTCCTAAACTGAAAATTCCATCTCTTTAACCTTTCCTCAAAAGGAAGGTACTCCAAATCCCTCATCATCTTGGTTGTTGTCCTCTATGTTTTTCCACCTTTGCAATGTCATTTTGGAGATACATTTACCAGAACTATACACAGTACTCCAAGTGATGTATCACCATGCATCTATACAGGGGTGTTATAATATTGGCTGGTTTCTCAATCCCTTTCGTAATAATCCCTAACATAGAATTTGTCTTTTTCACAGCTGCAGCGCAGTGGGTTGACACTTTCATTGAGTGATCCACTATGACTCAAAAATCTTTTCCCCTCTCAGGCTCAGCAAAGTTCAGATTCTTTTAACCTATAGAGGCCTTTCTACGTGCCATTAATGTAATGCTGTATTTAACTTATGAAGATGCTATATTTTTGGCATTCTGCACAATGTCTCCAACCTCCGGCCAGCAAATCTAAAGCAACATCCGCCATTTTAAAGTGCTAGTTGAGGAATCACATAAAGTGGATTCCCCAACCTATGTAGTGCAAGCTGCAGGAGAGCAACCAGCAGGCCGCCAGCCAAAGAAATGTATGGAGGTGAAGAAGCACTATCTCTGCCCCCAATGTCCCGCCCTCACACCTGCCTCCCTCTCCTTTCTCCTGGGGGACGGGAGTTTTTTTTAAGTGAATGGCACGGAGCAATGAATAGGCATACAAGCGTGCACGCATAGCCAAAAAATTTTTTCCCCAAAATTGTCACACAAAGCATTCCGCTCTAAAGTTCCGCCCAGCCCCCCCAAGAAAATCAGGAATTAGATTATTTTTCTTAAGTTTCAAGACTTTTGATTCCATAATGGGTGGCACTCAAAAAGCACTATGCATCCATGATTGCATAGGCCCTTTAATACTTTGAGAAAGGGGATTGGTTGCCTGGCTTGATTGACAGGTGGAAGAGAGTCGCATATAAAGTGCGTTGCTCTCTTCTGCCACTTAAAGCAGGCATGCGGAGTGTAAGAAGCACAAAAAGCCAGCAGATAGAAGCGAGACAGGAAAAAGGTGAGGAATGGCCAGAGGCGTGATAATTTTTATCGCTATGCTGTTATGCTGGCATAATGCTATCTTTTTAGATGTGCGGTAGTTCTCTTGAAGTTAGTTTTTTTGCCCCAATGTGCATCATCTTACAATACTTTTTCAGTTGTTTACCAGGCAACTTTGGGGATCATGCTGCAAGCAATAGGTGACTATTTTTTTTAATATATCTTTTTATTTTTCCAGAAAAGATAGAAATAGAATAGATACATATAATAAACATTGGTGAAGCAATTGTTTAGAATCTAAGCATATTAGGAGCCACTCCTTTCCCCTTCTGTTTTACTTTTTTAAATAGTTCAAGTAAGGACCCCATTGTTCTTGAAAGGCTGATTTTCCATTAACCGTTAATGTCAATTTAGCCATCTTGGCGAGATCCGCCAATTTGCTCAACCAGTTTTCTATTGACGGTAGCTCCTGCGTTTTCCATTTTCTAGCCAGCACTAATCTTGCTGCCGTCGTTGCATAGAAGAATAGACTTCTTGTGTGTGTTGGGAGGCACTGCGGTGGTAAACTTAATAGCATATATTCAGGCTTTATAGGGAAAATCAGGTCCCACATTTTCTGCATTATTGTGTGAACCTTAGCCCAGTACTTATACATTTTTTCACATTTCTACCACATGTGATAGAAAGAACCAACTTTATCTACACATTTCCAACATTTGTTATCACAACTTTTTGCAATTGCAGCAATCACTTTTGGTGTTACATACCACCTATAAAATATTTTATACCAGTTTTCTCTAAGAATTTGACTGTTGGTAATTCGAGTCCATATATGTTCCCATTGTTCTAAGGTCACTTGGGTCTCAAAATTTTGCATCTATTTAATCACACATGATTTGACCTGTTCCGTCTCAGTTTCGTATTTCAATAAAAGTTTATATATTTGTCCTTGTAAGTGTGTTTTTTCTTGGATTAGTAAATTTTTAAATTCTGGTATTGGAGCCTCTAAATTTAATGGATGCTGGAATTCTGCTTTGAACCTTGATAGGAGTTGCTTATATTCCAACCATTGGATTTCCACTCCTTCTTTCTCTAAAGCATGTCTTTCTTTGGGCTTGCTGGATTTAGTTAAAAGATCTTTATATCACAAACAAGTCAATCTTTTTTGTTGTGCTTTGCTGAAATGAGCTTCAATTGGCGATTTTAATATAGATGGCATCGGAGATAATCTTCTGCCATACTTTGTCCAGATTTTTAACAGTCCATCGATCCAGGAGTTCCCAGATGTCTTTTGTTTTTGCGTTCCTGTCAGCCAGAGTCTTTCATGGAAACTATTGCCTAAGGCCTCTTTTTCAAATATCAGTTCTCTTGATTGTGGCTCTCGTATCCAATCCACTATATACGTGAGTGCCGCTGCGTGATAGTACAACTTTAGGTTTGGTACTCCTTGTCCTCCTCTCTTTTTCTCATCTTGTAATGTTTTAAAGGCAATTCTTGGTTTTTCCCCGCTCCATATGAATTTGTTGATACCCGATTGCCATTTTTCCAATACTCTTCCCACAATTTCTACTGGTAGCATTTGGAATAAAAAGTTAATTTTTGCCAATATGCTTGTCTTGACTGTTGCTATTCTACCAGACCATGATAATTTCATTTCGTTCCATCTCTTGATATCTAATTGGATACTTCTCCAAAGTTTTTCATAATTGCCAGTGAAAAGGTTTCTGAAGACTTTGTCTAGATAGATACACAGGTATTTAACCCATTTGGGATTGACTTCACAACCAGTATTTTCCTTGATGTTTTGCATCTCTGAATCTGTGACTCCTTGTAGGATTATTTTTGTCTTTGCTTTATTTATTTGGTATCCTGAATAGAGTCCAAAGTTTCTTAGTAGAACTAATAATGGTGGAATTGATTTTGCTGGGTTTTCCAAAGTACAGACTACATCGTCAGCATAGCATTTCAATTTGAATTCTTCGCCTTCAATTCTTATTCCAATTATTTCTTTCATGGCTCGGATCTTTGATGCCAGCATTTCTAGTACCAGATTAAATAATAATGGAGAAGTGGACAACCTTGCTTGGTACCTTTGTTTATATTAATTGATTGTTCTGTAAGCATTCCATTTACTAATATCCTTGCTTCCTGTTCCGAGTATATACGTCTGATCAAGTCAAAAAAAGTATCACCACAATCTATCAGTTTTAGAGTCTTAAATAAAAAGCCCCAACAAACATTGTCAAAGGCTTTCTCTGCATCTAAAAATATGAAAGCCGCTTTCAACTTATTATTATTATTATTATTTTTAGATTTATTTCTTGCCTCTCCCGACAGGCTCGAGGTGGGTCACAACAACTAACCCCATTAAAATTCCCATTAAAACATCAATCTACTAACATGACAGCTAAAAATCCCATCCCTCCCCCAATTATCAAAGAGGTGAAGAGGAAAGGATAGGGGAGTAGCGTACACTCCAATTCCTGGGGGGAGGGAGCGATGTCCCTGATTCACTAACCCCAGCCTCAACCATAGACCTGGTAGAAGAGCTCCATTTTACAGGCCCTGAGGAAAGCTGACAAATCCCGCAGAGCCCGCAGATCACCTGGGAGCTCATTCCACCAGGTAGTGGCCAGGACCGAAAAGATTCGAGGCTATGTGCGCTTCCTTTGGGCCGGGGATGATCAACAGGTTCTCACCCGCAGAGCGTAAGATCCTGCGAGGGGCATAGAGCAGTAGGCGGTCCCTCAGGTATGTGGGTCCCAACCCGCATATGGCCTTGAAGGTTAAAACCAAAACCTTGAACTGGATCCCGGCAGCAATTGGCAGGCAATGCAGCTGCTGCCTCAGCACCGGCTGGATGTGGGCCCTCCAAGATGTTCCAGTGAGGACCCTGGCAGCTGCATTTTGCACCAGCTGTAGTTTCTGGGTCAGGGACAAGGGTAGGCCTGCATAGAGCGAGTTACAGAAATCTATTCTGGAGGTGACCGTCACATGGATCACTGTGGCCAAGTGGTCAGGGAACAGGTAGGGCGCTAGTAGCCGGGCCTGGCGAAGATAGAAAAATGCCTGGCCCACTACTCTCTTGACCTGAGCCTCCATAGTCAGGGAGGCATCAACGGTCACACCCAAATTCCTAGCTTGGGGCTTCCGCGTGTAGTCTGCAACATTCAGGACAAACCTAAGGTTGTTCCTCATTAACCAACAGGTGACTATTGAGTGGATCGCTCATGCTTGATAATAGTATTTTGCTGCTGTATACATATCTGAAGCCAGTTAGTTGTTTCTGAATCATTGCAGATCAGTGTGCAAATAGCACTCCACATGCTATTCTATAGAATGGAGTAGATATGTCAGGGATTGCTGTGGTGAGGTCAGAGAGTTCAACAAGCAAAAAATAGAACCCCCAGGGAGGTAAAATGTACCAAACTGATAGTCGGCAATAATATCTTGGACTTTTCTTTCTTTTTCTTTTTTTGTGAATCCAAGGGCAGAGGAATGCTGATGAAAACCTTCCGAAGCAAAGTCTGCTTGTTCCTGTGAGATCTTCTACTTTTCCCCTAATTTTCAGATACAAAGCTTAGAGAAGCTGCTTTATGCTTTGGTTGTTTTAAAACAGCTCTATTAATACATTTTAAGAGTACATATGATATCACCATGTCCATATGGCACCATGTCTTTCCAAAAGGAATTAAAACTAATCAGTAGCTATTTAAATTAGATTGCTTGTACATGAACGTAGCATTATATCTGTAGGAGTTATTTTGCAGGAGCGTTATTATTCTGGTGCAAGAAACAGCATTCTAATAAGTTCAGAATATTATAATAGGTCCATTATAATAGGTCCAGAAATGATAGATGGAGTCTGTATCAAAACCAATATTAAATTACATTGAGGACATAAGGAATGTAGGGCAGCTCCTCCTCGTGCCAGGCCTATTCCTAAGAAAGAGTCGATCAGAAGCCATTTTGTGCCAAGGATCTTGGCACTGCCTTCCTGATAATTTAATCTTTAAAATGTTCCAGATCTCCAAAACAATAAGCAATGGGCCAGTTCCAGCAATTTCCACCATATCTTAATGACAGAACACGAAGGCTATTGCCTTTCTTGTGTCATGTCAAGTGCCCAGACTATCTAGTGTCCAGATTTCCCAAAGGGAATACTTCTGATACTTTCAATGCAAAAAGGGATTACTGTCCTCCATGATACAAATACTTTATTTTCACACAAGCTTATCTCCAGAGATAATGAATTTTCAACTATCTCATGTTCCCATGCCAAGACCCCTTCCCCTCCTCAGTCTGGGCAAAAGGGTGTAAAGAGTTGGCCATCAGCCTAAGTTTGGTAGCCAATTTGGGTTCTTGCACTTAGCCCAATTTCTGCAATTTCTCCATGGACCCACATTCTGTGCTTTCTTAACATCTGGTCATTTCAGCTCCCAGAGCCACCACATCATCACTGAGGCACCCGTGCCTTTCCCCCTGAATCCTGGTATATATGTCTTCTTTCTGCCTTCCAGTTTTTACCTGTTAGGCAGTTATTGGGGGAAGTTTTTAGGATTATATATGTATTTTATCCTTGCATTTTCCCTTTCTGTATGCCTCCATTTTATTGCTCAACTTAATTTAGTTTATTTTCTTTTAATTAAATAAAATCCTTTTTCTGTTTAAGAAAGCTTCTTTCTCCTCATTCTTTTGAGGATTGGGTGTAAACTGCACGGAGCTTTTATTCCAACCCCAGATCGATTCAGTCCCTGCCCTCGACACAGAATGCGATTTCCTTTTGGATTTGGGGCGATTTTAATTTTCCTTCTGCAGCAAGAAGGATTGATCCGGAGTGACCCTACCTTTATTGTGCGATAAGTGCAGACTCTGCCCTGGTCTGAATCTGAATCTGGCATATACAAGGTTAAAGATCAGGGGACACTATTGCTAGTTCTAGGACTTGTATAGCAATTTGGGTAACACCTTGGAGGTAGGGTGAGTTTAAAAAGTAACAGAGATGAACTACCACCATTGACCCACTCTCAATCTAAGAAAATTATCTTCCAGTGAGGTTTGATCATTTACACTCCAATACTAACCTTAACTGTTCAGGAATAAGCTATTCTGAAGTATTTATAGTTTTAGTCATTACTGTCTGAGAAGCTGCCATGCATCAATTTATGTTTCCTTGAGCATGTACCTATTTTCTGACTAGAGGGTACATTTTGTTTTGGAGAGTGCTCCACAGAGGGCTTATTTATGCCTAAAGGTTAAGCAGTCTTTATCCATTAGATGTTAAAAGCATTTTCTTTCATGACTATGCAGTGGAGAATGGAACGTTTCATCAACTTCTCCAGATGCTAAGTGGGATAGGGGTATGAGTACATGGCAGACCCCCCCCCCCCAAGAGATAACTAAACATACAGTGGACACTGTGAGGTAAAGACCACAGGAGTTTGGAAATATCACTATCCAGCTTGAAAAAATATATACAAATAGGAACAGGAAAAGATAGCAATGTTTTTCATTAAAATGAACACATGTAAATGCTTTATACTCTGGACTCTCAAACTCAGTCTTGTGTTCGCTGACTGGCACTGACTCTTCTAAGTCTCAGATAAAGCTCTTCTACACCAGGGGTAGCCAACCTGTGATCCTCCAGATGTTCATGGACTACAATTCCCATGAGCCCCTGCCAGTGTTTGCTACCTGATTGTTTTTAAGGGGAGATGCCAGGGTGTCATGCCCATTCCAGCTGCACCTTCAGAGTTGGTGCCAGAGTGTGCTGGTCTGAAGGATGCACCTGGCCCGCTTCCGATGCCACCGGGAGATGTGGCTTCAGACAAGGCCAATGACGAGCATCCTGGGCCCAGCCAAGTGGATACCCAGCCCTGCTATGTCAAGCCCCTGGATAATTCAGCCACCAGTCTGGAAGAAGCACCCAAAGAGCAGTACCAGCGACCGCAAGCCAAAGGCCCTGCAAGCCCTGAATGGTAGCGTCAGAGGAAGTGAGCTACCCTGACAGTTGTTAGAAGATCAGCATGCTTGGCAACTTGCTGTCAAGGTAGAGATCCAGTTTGGTGTAGTGGTTAGGAGTGCGGACTTCTAATCTGGCATGCCGGGTTCGATTCTGCGTTCCCCCACACGCAGCCAGCTGGGTGACCTTGGGCTCACCACGGCACTGATAAAACTGTTCTGACCGAGCAGTGATGTCAGCGCTCTCTCAGCCTCACCCACCCCACAGGGTGTCTGTTGTGGGGAGAGGAATGCGAAGGCGACTGTAAGCCACTTTGAGCCTCCTTCGGGTAGGGAAAAGCAGCATATAAGAACCAACTCTTCTTCTTCTTCTAGATGGGGTCCAGCTGCAGCTCCTTCCTCTGATGAGGATTAATTCCAGCTGCAAGCTATCTGGCTGAGGGCTACCCCACCCGGTTTCAGGCTATATCAAAAGGGCCTTGAGACAAGGTCCTTCATGGGGCCAACATGTGTGTTAACCTGCCTGTCTCCTGAGATTCCTGCTCACCACAGTGAAACTCGACTGCGACTCCTGGCTCGTCAATCCCTGGCTTGTCTAATATTCCTGCTCTGGCTCTTTGACCTGTGGCTTGTCTGACATTCCTGTTCTGGCTCTTTAACCCAATTTATTATTTGGCTTGGCTTCAGCTCTATTCCTGATTCTGGTTCATGTTTTGCCTTTGTCCTGCTCTCTCTGGCTTTGACTATGGCTCTGCTTGACTTCGCTCTCCACTCTGCATTCCTACAAATTCTGTCTCTCCCAGGTCCCCACCTCTCGGACTGGGCTCTGGACTTTGGGGCAAGCTCTCTGCTCTGGCACAACCACCCGGCCATGCAAGAGCAGCCCAGCAGAGCAGCATACAGAGACTGAAGCCTTCTGCATGCAAAGTGGAAGAAAATAGGAGGGACAACTGGATAAACTGAAGAACTTGTTTGTGTTGTAAAAGTACTTGAATTGTATAATTGGGTGGGGAGGAGAATTGTATAAAGTATAATATTTCAAAAGAAGGAAGTACACTTTTATGTGGCACAATGCTATAGCCTGACTTGTGTTCCTAGAATAAAAGAAAATGTTCTTGCTACACTATACCATTCTTTACAATGAAGAAAATGCTATCTCTACTGAACTGCTCTTCTTGTCATTCTCCCCAGAGAGGTGTTCTTGTTCATGTGCCCTCTCTTGATCAGACCTACCTTTAACTACATCTTGAAAAATGATTGAAAACTAACTTTCTTCAGGCCACCCTCACTCATGCTCTGATGTATGTTTCTAGCTTTAGAATTTAATTAAAGAGGAAGTGGGTGGACAAGGCTGGCTATTTATACCCCAGTGACTGGCACACTTGTATTGTATTCACTTGCTCTTTCTTGGATGGATATTTTGATACTCATTAGAACAGTACCTTATTTTTTGAACCACTGTCACAAAAGGATTGTAGCAAAACCCTTAGGAGGTTTCTGTCAATGAAATGAGCTATTTTCTAAGATAATTAACTTCTGCTGAGAGAAGCAGCTCAGAATCCTGATTTGAATGTTGCTGGTTTTAATGCTAAACTGTAACAACAAATCAGAAGCACATGCCCTGATCCCAGATTTGACTTCTGACAGCATGGCTGTAACAAAGGTATCAGATGACTGCATTTGTGGACTGCTGATAGAGAAGGCAAGATCACACTGAAAATGGCAGGTCCACAACGAATGGATGCAAAGAAAAAGTAAAGCACAGACGATGAATGAAGAGCAGTGCACCCACAAGAGAGACTTTATTTTTCTTTGTCTGTTTTTATAGCACTTAACCAAATAAGAAGGTTTATGAACGCAGGTCTTGCAGTGTAGCATCAGACTGTTCCTTCATACATAGCAACATGTACAACCAACACTGGACCACCTCTTTTCTTTTTCTCCCAGAGATGCATCCAATAGATGATGCTTCACTTTCCATCAACTACCCCACCACTCTCACATGCTGAAGTTGCCTTGAGCGCTGAAGAGTGTAGTGGTGAATGGCCAAAGCCAGTGGTTCTCAACCTGGGAGTCCAGACCCCTTTGGGGGTCGAACGACCCTTTTACAGGGGCCATAGCAGGGCGAGCAGCTTGGCTGGGGGGGGCACCACCACTGTTGCTGCTCCTCCTGCAGGCGCCTGCACTCGGCTGCCAACTGCTCCAGCAGCGCCTCCAGCGCAGCACAGTCTCCCACCAGGCACTCCAGGTGGCAGCGCAGTTCTGTGGCCTCAGTCTCCAGGTGGTGCAGCTCCTGCAGTTGTGCGCCCAGCCTTTCCAGGCATGCCCACTCACCGCACAGCACATCCTGCTCCAGCGCTGCCTCCCCGCGGGCCCGGTTAAGCTCAGCCACTGCCAGCCACAGCTCGGCCACCTCCTCTCCGCAGGCTGCCACTCCTGCCCACACCACATCGCAAGCTCCCACGGCAGGCATCTGTTCTCCTCCAGTGCCAGCCCCTGCCAGACGTAGATGGCACGCAGGTGGCAGTCCAGCTCCCGCAGCTCACCCTCCTCGTCCCACAGCTCACCCTGCATGGCTGCACATCCACCCACTTACCTCACCAAGTGTGCTTGCCCCATCTGGAGGACAATTTGGTGATACAGGGAAGTCAGCATGGATTTGTCTCCAACAGGTCCTGTCAGACCAACCTGGTTTCCTTCTTTGACCAAGTAACAGGTTTGCTGGATCATGGAAATTCGGTTGATGTTGTTTACTTGGATTTTAGTAAAGCTTTTGATAAGGTTCCTCATAATGTTCTGATGGATAAATTGAAGGACTGCAATCTGGATTTTCAGATAGTTAGGTGGATAGGGAATTGGTTAGAGAACCGCACTCAAAGAGTTGTTGTCAATGGTGTTTCATCAGACTGGAGGGAGGTGAGTAGCGGGGTACCTCAGGGCTCGGTGCTCAGTCTGGTACTTTTTAACATATTTATTAATGATCTAGATGAGGGGGTGGAGGGACTACTCATCAAGTTTGCAGATGACACCAAATTGGGAGGACTGGCAAATACTCCAGAAGATAGAGACAGAATTCAACGAGATCTGAACACAATGGAAAAATGGGCAAATGAGAACAAGATGCAATTTAATAAAGATAAGTATAAAGTTCTACATCTAGGTCAGAAAAATGAAAAGCATGCCTACTGGATGGGGGATACACTTCTAGGTAACACTGTGTGTGAACGAGACCTTGGGGTTCTTGTGGATTGTAAGCTAAACATGAGCAGGCAATGTGATGCAACGGTAAAAAAGGCGAATACCATTTTGGGCTGTATCCACAGGGGCATCACATCAAAATCACAAGATATCATAGTCCCATTGTATACGGCACTGGTCAGACCACACCTGGAGTACTGTGTGCAGTTCTGGAGGCCTCACTTCAAGAAGGATGTAAAATTGAAAGGATACAGAGGAGAGCAACGAGGATGATCTGGGGCCAAGGGACCAAGCCCTATGTAGATAGGTTAAGGGACTTGTGAATGTTCAGCCTGGAGAAAAGGAGGTTGAGAGGGGACATGATAGCCTAATCGACGGCCCAGTGGTCTCACTGTGTGGGGACGAATTTTTAATTAATTTAATTATTACTGCCATCAGCTGAATAGTAGAGTTTTTAGAGTTACATTTTAATAGGGAGGATTGTTTTAAGTTGTTGATTGTTATGTATTGGATATGTATTTTACATGACTGTAAAGTGCCGTGAGCCAGTTCGCTGAGAGCGGCAGTTATATAAATACCAAAATAAATAAATAAATAAATAAATAAATAAATAAATAAATAATATCCTTAGCAATTTTATCCTTTGTTTTAGTAACTAATTTCCTAATGCTGCTATAATTTTCAGTTTATAGTTTGCTTTTCCCTGATTATGACCATTGCATATAGATGCTAAAATTCTCAGTACACTGTTCCTTTTATGCCATAGTAACTACAGTTTCTTATTCTATACTGCCACCTGGGAGTGGCAATATAGAAATTGAAAAACAAACAAATGAATAAATTCAGTCTGCGAATATCTGAAGGACAAGTTGGTGATACAGGGAAGTCAGCATGGATTTATTCCCAACAGGTCATGCAAGACCAACTTCATTTCCCTCTTTGATTGAGTGACAAGCTTACTGGATCATGAGAACACTATCATTCACCTCAGTTACAGTAAAACTTTTGACACAGTTCTCTATGACATTCTGATGGGTAAACTGAAGGACTGTTTACTGGACTCTACAATAGTTAGGTGGATAGGGAACTGGTTGGAGTAATTGTAATTGTCAACAGTTTTTCATCTAATTGGAGGGAGGAATCCAGTGGGGTATCACAGAGCTCAGTAAGGGCCTGGTACTTTTCAATGTTTTTATAAATGAAATGGATGAGGGGATGGAAGGACTACTCATTAAATTTGCAGATAATACCAAATTTGGAGGCATATCTGGACACACTACAAAAAATGGACAGATGTGAATAAAATGCGGTTTTAAAAGTGCAGAGTTCAACATCTACGTAAGAAAAAATTAGAAGCATGGAGACTGGATGGGGGACACTTCTGGGCAGCTGTGTATTAAAAAGATTTGGGGGTATAGGTGGGTTATAAACTAAACTAGAAATTAAGCCCCCCCCCGGCCGCCCCCCTCCCCCAGCCCCTGGCTTCAGTGTGGGGCTCAGAGCCCCGCAATGAAACCTGCCCCACCCCCCACACACTCCCTGCCTCCCCCCTCCGCCCACCTCCCACCCGACTCTGGGGCTTCCTGGCATGTTGGCGGGCAGCTGCATAATGGCGACTGTGGACCAAAGGTGGCCCAGGTTGGGGGGTGGGTGGGTCAGCAGGCGGCTGCCAATTGGCCCCTTGGCCCCAGACTGACAAGCAGGGCCGCTTGTCAGTCCGAGGGCAAGGGGCCAATGGGCTCTCTTCCCCATCCCGGACTGAGCCCACCCCCACACCCCTTACTGCTTTATTTATACCGTTCCCACGGAGTGGTGTAAAAATATGAGCTGTCAGTGTGATGCACTTGCAAAAGAAGGCTAATGCAGTCTTGGGATGTATCAACAGAGACATAACATCCAAATCACAAGATGAAATAGTCCTGCTGTACACCACAGAATTTACCTGGAGATGTGGACAGAATGGAGCAGGAGTATGACAAAGATGATCAGGAGGAGTATGACAAAGATGATCAGGGCCCTGGAGACCCAACTCCTTTGAAGAAAGGCTGAAAGACTCAGGAATGTTTAATTTGGAAAAGAGAAGGTTGCGGGGGACAAAATTGCTCTCTTTAGATATTTGAAGGGCTGTCACTTAGAGGAGTGCAGGGAGCTGTTCCTGTTTGCAGCAGGGAATAGGACTTGGAATAATGAAGAGGAAAAATTCTGGCTGGATATTAGGATTTTTTTTTTTACAGTAAGAGTAGCTACCTAGAGAGACAGTGAGCCCCTTCTCAGTCTTCAGGCAGTGAGTACACCAACACTTGTCAGGGATGTTTTAGACAGGGGGTTGGACTAATTGGCCTGTATGGTCCCTTCCAACTTTGTGATACTATGTTATGAAATCACAGAGGAGCTATTGCATTCCATTGCAAGATGTCCACTCTGTATACCATATATCAGGCTAGAGAAGAAATCAATGGGGAAACTAGCATTATAGTTCTGCAGAAAATCCGGAACTTGTAAATTTTCTGACCTCTTTAGGGGAAAAAGTAATACTGAAATCTGTTTTCATAAAGAATCAGAAAAATTATAATTTTCAATGAGATGCAAAGCATGTCCTTTACAAAATTAAGCATCAGTTGTGTGGCTGAATCAAATAAAAACAAACTTTTACTGTATGCACTTCTACACTGGTTTGTATTTAAGTGGATTTGTGTATACCTTGTTCCATGTACACTGATTCCAAGTGAAACTGTATGCATATGGTAGGTCTTGCATTGCAAGCCTCCAAAAATGCCACAGAGCTGATTATGAGAAGTGTAGCTTTGCTTTCGTCTGCTTGTCCATCTCTGCATTTCTATTTTTCCAGTCACCATGGCAACTCTCATTATTTCAATGGGTTATTTTTACTCCTCATTCCTGTGGTACCATCCATCTCCCTGAGGATTAGCACTTGCATCTTCTCAACAGGCAAAGCCTATAATCATGCTAACAAACTTCACCACGCAGCAGGAACTAATGGATCTTCTCAAAAAGTCAGAGCTATCAGCAACATTAATTGCTCTGTTACCTGAAGCACAGTGAGCACAACTGATGTAAGGTTGAATAGATGAGCCTTAGGATGAGAAGTAGGCTTTATAAATTAGTGGTGACATCTCCCAGGTGAATGCTGCCTTATAGTTAGCAGTTTGAAGTCCCATGATGAGGCAGTATATATATATATATATATATATATATATATGACTAATTCTACAAGTGATTCAACAGTTGGTAGGTTGTGAAATCCAGGGTTCATTCTGCACACATTGAATAGTACACTTCCAATATGCTTTTGTAGCTGGATTTTCCTGTGTGAAAAGGAAAATGTACTTCTAAAGTGTGTTGAACGTACATGATTCGATGTGTGTGGATGGGTTCATGTTGAGTCCTAAAGAGGAGGGTCATGGCTGGGTCTGGAAGCACTGTAGATAAATACCAGAAGACAGAAATAGTTGGAAACAAAATATATGCTTTTTATGTTGGGCTCAAAATAATACTTCTTCTAGGTATGATGCTTGATTTAACCAAAGTTTGATTTTATACATATGTAGACTTCCCATGTTCGTTTGTTTTTTAAGTTAAGCAAATCTTGGGAGATAAAGCACTCCTCAGACTTTTCATCGCAAAAAAAAAAGAAGAAGAAGAAAGAAAGAAAGAAAGAAAAAAGAAAAGAAAAGAAAAAGCCTGTAATAGAGTGAGATTCTGGAGCTACATCAGACCAACATCACAGTTCCTCAGTGACAGCAATTAAATAAAACCTATGATGTCTATTTCCTTAAATAGATAAACTGTCAATCAAAAAACAACCATTGCCCAATTATTGCTGATCATTCTGTGACAATTACCAGTGATCCTTTCAGAACTATTAGATAGCTAAGGCATATTTAGAAAATAATATGGCCTTCAGGGAAAAATACGAATACAATTAGCACAGCTTGCTAAACCACATTTTTCACCACAATAAACAACTTCCACAGACTGATCCACTAGTTCAGAAAATATGTCAGGAGGGAAATGCGCTCAGACCTAGGGGATCATGGGAAGTTCATGGCCTACATATAGATTACCAGAACTAACAAGAGTCTAGCCTGAATCTGTTCCAGCGAGATTTTCTCGCTGATTAAGACAGTGCCGCTCTCAAATGTGTTATTTTTCTCCAGGTGTGAAAAGACTGGATATAAATACAACAGCAAGATTTGTGGCTGGTGGCTAAATTTTAGAATCTGATTCTAGGCGCCACATATAGAACATCAGACCTGTAACCATTTCATTCCCTGTGACTTCATCCACAAAATGTATTAGTTAGCGATCCAGCATTTTATGGTTTGTTAAACATATCAAGACAACCAGTACAACACTTGTCAAGGTTCTGATTCTCTGATTTGTGCTCCTAAGAAAACAATTTTCTTATTGAGAACAAGTATCACAAGGGATTATTAATGGAGCCTGATAATGTAGACAGGAACTTCAAGCTATCCCCTTCAGAAAACAAATATGGTTTCAGTCTTCACTATGGTGTTGAGCCACCTGCACCATAATTGAAAAAAATACATTAGAGTGCATTCCCAAATGATTAGGATTAATGTTGAGAATAGCAATTTATGTTAACCTCTTTTATTAGACCAGTTATTTATCTTTTACAGCCAGCTGTAACTACACATATCTGAAACACTTGATATGGTAGCAGAATATAAAAAGTGTTTCACTTAAAATAACCAAGTTGTCATGATCCCCATGATGATGACTCTGGACTATGACTTAGAATCAGACCAGGAGCCAGAAGCATGGCCTGTAGGAGAGCAAAAACCTGCAAGGTTGATGCCCCTGGACCATTTGCTTCAAAACTGGCCCCTGCAGAGCTTGCAGTTGAAGCTACTTCACCAGAACTTTCCTCTCTCCCCCAGGGCTGGGCGCATTTAAACACCAATTTCTACACAGCACAAACAGCAGAGGCTTTGGGCTTGTGCCCAGATAGACCAAAGATGCAGTGACAGGCTGACAACCTATGGTCCACCTCGTCAGCCAGGTCATAGTCCCAGTGGATATGGAGAGATGGGTGTCAAGAACTGGTGGTTTGGAATGTTCATTGAATGTGGGAGATGACTGACCTTTGGGAATTGTGGCATAGTGGTTACAGATGAGCTTTCCAGAGCCATGTCTTCAGATATGTGAAGGGAAAATCAGACTGGAGACTCTTCTTAGGGGAAGATTACATGGCAACCAATTCCCCCCAGTTCTGCATCATTTCCCCTCTTGTGTGAATTAGGCCACAGACACCGAAATGCCCCTCTGCCCTAATACACATGGGGTAGTCACAGTACACAGGTGTCCACCCTGTTCCTTCTTCTCCATTTTTTTACTGTTGTTATGTGCCTACATGCTTCCTTAACTGTTGCCCCTTAGAATAGCGATCTCCAACCTGTGAGCTGCAGACCACATGTCCGTAGACTAATTGGAGGTGGGCCGCAAAGGACGCCTTCTTCCCCCCCCCCCCCGGCCCTTTACTTCATCCCCCCTGGCCCTTTACAACACACTTCGGGTGTCGTCTCCCATCACTCCCAGATGGGACTATCTCGTTACAGAGAAACAAGCTCGGGGTTCCCATTGATTTGTCATTGTCATGAGTTAAAATTTCCATGAAAATAAAATGTTCCTTATGTTCATTGTTGTGGCGTGTCTGTATCTTATTTTGAAGGGATGTTTAAACATTACCATAGCGATCAGAGAGCGTTAGGGCAGAGGTTGAGAGTAGAGGAGTAAACTACCCCCCCCCACCGGGCCTCAGTAAAATTGTCAGGCGTTGAGTGGTCCCCAGTGATAAAAAGGTTGGGGACCACTGCCTTAGAAGAAGAGCTGGATTTTTGTACCGTGCAGTTTACTACTAAAAGGAGTCTCAGAACGGTTTACAAACACCTTTTCCTTTCATCTCCCCACAATAGACAACTTGTGAGGGTTGTGGAGCTGTGAGAGGTCTGAAAGAACTGGGAGTGGGCCACAATCACCCAGCAGGCCTCAGGTGTCTCTAAGCACTTTAAAACCGCCTTCCCTTCTTCTCCCCATAATAGGCACCCTGTAAGGGAGGTGAGGCTGAGAGCTCTGAGAGAACTGGGAATGTCCCACAGTCACCCAGCAGGCCTCAGGTCTCTAAGCAGTTTAAAATCGCCGTTTCTTCCTTTCCCCATCAGGCACCCTGTGAGGCTGAGAGCTCTGAGAGAACTGGGAATGGACCACAGTCGCCCTTCAGGCCTCAGTTGTCTCTAAGCACTTTAAAATCACCTTCCCTTCCTCTCCCCAAAGTATGCCCCTATGATGGAAGAATCCAGAGAGGTGATGAGGAATTTGGGGGCAGTAGGATGGGGCAGCAGTCTGACTCTTCCTACTGTGGCTGCATTTTTCTTGCGAGATATGTTCCAAGGTGGCTTGTCATTGCCTCCTTCTGGATAGTAGTGACCCAGGACTTCCTTGCTGGTCTCCCATCCCAGTTCTGACCAGTGCTGTGGTGAGCCCAAGGTCATTCAGCTGGCTGCATGTGGGGGAGCAGGGAATCAAACCCAGTTCGCCAGATTAGAAGCCGCCACTCTTAAGTATTGAGAGCCAGCTCCACCCTCTGAAGAAGCCTGTTCCACCGAGAAACAGCTCTAACTGTGAGGAACTTCTTCTATAAGTTTAGCCGAAAATCCTCCAGGCCTTCCTGTCCTCTACCATTCCCAGAAGTCCATTTAAGTTTGCACCCACTGCTTCAGTGACTCCATCCAGCCACCTCATTCTCTGTCGTCCCCTTCTTTTGCCCTCAATCGCTCCCAGCATTAGGCTCTTCTCCAGGGAGTCCTTCCTTCTCATAAGGTGGCCAAAGTATTTGAGTTTCACCTTCAGGATCTGGCCTTCTAAGGAGCAGTCAGGGCTGATCTCCTCTAACACTGACCGGTTTGTTCGCCTTGCAGTCCAAGGGACTCGCAAGAGTCTTCTCCAGCACCAGAGTTCAAAAGCCTCAATTCTTTGACGCTCGGCCTTCCTTATGGTCCAACTTTCACAACCATACATTGCAACTGGGGATACCATAGCCTTGACTAAACGCACTTTGGCAGGGTGATATCTCTGCTTTTTAGGATGCTGTCTAAATTTGCCATAGCTCTCCTCCCCAGGAGTAAGCGTCTTTTAATTTCTTTTCTGCAGTCCCCATCTGCAGTGATCTTGGAGCCCAGGAAAATAAAATCTGTCACTACCTCCATTTCTTCCCCATCTATTTGCCAGGAATTGAGAGGGCCAGATGCCATGATCTTCATTTTCTTGATGTTGAGTTTCAAGCCAACTTTTGCACTCTCCTCCTTCACCCGCATCAACAGGCTCTTTAGTTCCTCATTGCTTTCTACCATTAAAGTGGTATCATATGCATATCTGAGGTTGTTGATATTTCTCCCTGCAATCTTGATCCCAATTTGTGACTCATCTAACCCCGCCTTTCTCATGATGTGCTCCGCATACAAGTTACATAGGCAAGGCAACAGTATACAGCCTTGCCGAACTCCTTTCTCAATTTTGAACCAATCATTGATTCCATGCCCGGTTCTCACTGTTGCTTCTTGAATTGCATATATTTTTCTTAAGAGACAAATAAGATGCTCTGGTATTCCCATCTCTTTAAGAACTTGCCACAATTTGTTGTGCTCCACACAATCAAAGGCTTTAGCATATCAATGAAGGAGAAGTAGATGTTTTTCTGGAACTCCCTAGCTTTTTCCATGATCCAGCCTATGTTGGCAATTTGATCTCTAGTTCCTCTGCCTCTTTGAAATCCTGCCTGTACTTCTGGAAGTTCTCGGTCCACATATTGCTGGAGCCTAGCTTGTAGGATTTTGAGCATAACTTTGCTAGCATGAGAAATGAGTGCAATGGTGCGGTAATTTGAACATTTTTTGGCATTGCCCTTTTAGTTATGCTTTAAGTTTAAAAAAGGAAAAGGAGGAAAAGAATTTCAACCACTGTGTCTCATTTCCGTTCCCCAAACTTCTTAAGGGGGTCTCATATCGAGGCTTGTTGCATCTTGTTGTTCCCATTGACTTATGTTCTGTCCAGTTGGCCTTTGGCTTAGAAAGTGCAGTTGTAGTCTTTCCCTCAGAGTATACATCGGTGAATCTTGAAGCAGTTGTACCTCCTGGGCTCGAATATCAGTACAGTTTTTTTTCCCAAGAAGCTCCTTTCTATCGATTACTTTCACAGCAGATCCATATATCTTTTGATTGGTTCTTGTGTACTGTTGCTTTGGAGTGGCTGTATGTCTTTTTAGGTAGGGCGTCCTTATCTAGGCTGCAAAGCTCCGACATCCCCTTTTCCATCTCCATAGTTTCAAATTTCTCTTCTGCTGGTAATTTTCCACCTTGTTTAGAGCTATCATCAGCCACTGTTGTTAATTCATCATTCCTGTTAGAGACTTCTTCCTTGCCACCTTTGAACTCCTTGAGCATATTTTTAAGCAAGCCATCTATAAATGCTTTCAGATCTTGAGTTTGTTTCTCTATTAGATGAGCAATTTTTTTTAGCATAGACATGTTTTAGGCTTGGAATTTTGTTAGTCTTAGGCAATTTTGCAAATAACCAGTAGAGGTCCTACAGAGTCCTAACGAAAGCAACAGTCTGTTTTGATATTGAATTCAGTAAAGCAATGTCTCGTACTGGAACAGAATTCTCGTGAGATCTTCCCACCCACGGCTCTTATCTCTTATCTCCGAAAACCAAAACAAATGCAGTAAGAGCTATTACTAATTAGTATCAGTTGATTTAAGTCCTTCTTCTACTTAGAAAAGAGAATTAGCCTGCCTCATATGAAGGTGGCTTCAAGCAGAGCCAGAAACGGGGGGGAAAGGAGAAACGGAGAAATACTTGCATCTTTGTGCGTTGATTGATGTCTTGATATCTTGGAATTTAGCAGATGTCCTCCCCTCAATTCACAGCATTCGTTTGCAGTAAATTGTAGTAGAGGATCAAAGTAGATTCTTGAAAGAAGAAAAGAAAGGAAAGAAAAGTCCAGAATATGGCCGGCGTCCTCTTGGCCCAAAACGCTGACAGCCTTTAATCCAGGGAGATATACTCCCTAAAGGATTGGAGACGGCCCCAAGAATTCCCTAGAGCTTCCTGGGCAGAAAGGTGAGGTGGGGTTTGCGTACCCCTCCTCTTTTCTGCTAATTGCTTCTGCAATTAACCCCTGTCAGGCTTCAGAGAGATTGCTCTGTAATCCCCTCAGGACGCCATCTTAAGCCACACCCGGCATTGCCCTTTTTTTCGGAATTTTCCCAAAAAAGGAAATACATACATATGCATGCCCAAAAGCAGAATGGTGCAGCCAACTTTTTGTTGTTTGGTAGGTAGATGGTGTGGAACTCTGCAGCAAAGCACCTGGACCTAGCATCATCAACATGGGGGAGGAGCTCCCTTCTGCACTATTTTTTTAGGAGGTACATTAATGATGCAGTACTAGGTTGAACTTGCATTTTAAAAAGGAGAACTTTAAAGACCTAGCACTACTGAAGGGGGGAGAAAGGGGGAGAAGCACTAAACATTCAGTAGGATTGCTACAAACAGTAAATGTAGCTGGAAGAATCCTTACAATTCCAAAAAAATATGCTCTGACCAAAACCGACCAATAAGGAGAAACCAGGTACATGGCACAAAAAACAGTATGGCAATGGTATCCTCATTTTCTCCTTCAGTTGCAGAACTCCACAACTCCCAAGAGAAAGTCAGTTTTTTTTTTTTTTTTTTTTTTACAAAGGGTGCAGAGCACAGGCACAGGATTTAAATTAAATGAATATCTACTTGACTTCTCCAGTAAAATGAAGTAAACTTTGAGTGCAGAAAAGGCCTAAGAAGGACTTTGGACATAAATGTATTAAACAGTGCTAGTTAAACAAAAGATAGGGGGAGGATATTTGGGCTAGGGAGTAGCAATCTGTGTTAGAGTTATAACATTCAACTTTCAAAAATCACATTCAGCACTCTTTACCAGCTGCAATGTCTTTCGTCTCTCTTCCCAAATCCATGAGCAGTTCTACCTAATGGGCAACAGGGGAGACTTCCCCAGGGCCTCTTCTGCATGATGGATAAGCTGATGAAACCTCACTAAATACATTGTTGTTTTTCTGATCTCTGCACAGAAGAGTGAATTTACTTCGCAAAACTGATTTTTCTCTGCCTCTTCGATGCTTTAAGCGTTTCTGAAAGATTCTTTTCACTGATTCATTTATCTCCTGGAGGTATTCTGCATGGAGCCAAATAAAACAGTTTAAAAAACAACCAGTTTAGACCGCTTTATTATATTACAGTCGTTGTTCTGCATTGAATATAGCCTGAGATGCTCTATTAGTCATGTAGAGAAGCTCCTTAGTTATGCAGATTAGTGACTGTATTAGAGAACAAAGTGGAGTTGGCAAAACTACAGGGGGGAAGGGCTATGAATTGTTTCATGCAGAGAGCATTGCAACGTAGTTTTTCAGCAGACTATATTCAATGCAGAACAATGATTGTAATATAATAAAGCAGTGTAAACTGGTTGTTTATTTAAACTGTTTTATTTGGCTCCATGCAGAATACCTCCTCTCCTGCTGGAGGAGGCATTACCACCCTAAGAAAGGCAAAAAGAAGAAGAGCAGTCTCCTGCTGCCATTTGTGTCTGCTCTTTGTAGGGCTAGGGCAGCTGGCATCTGCTGCTGCCAGCTCCTGCCTCCCTTGCATGGACTGATGGCTACCCTTAGTTTAGCTCTGATGGGGGAGAGTGGTACATTGGCATTTATTCTTTTGCCAAGGGCCACAGGATCTCTGAGACAGCCGCTATCCTAGCTTATTTAGGGCAAGTTGATCCTAATAAATAGAATATTAAGCTACTGCTGCTATTTAGATTTTTTCCCTGTTGGATCAGCATGTCTGTTTATATATTTAGATTCTGTGAATTAACCAAACAGCATGTGCAGTCACATTTGTTTTCCATGTTATGGAATAGGCTGCTTTTCACTGTAACTACCAAAATTGCTGATGGATTTACACTTGAGTAATCATGGTAAGCTAGTAAATTTTAAAGACTATAAATATACAGGTTTCATTTGTTACAGCAGTCAAATAGTATGCATCTATGGTCAGGAAAAATATAATATTAAAGAAGTATAATATTTTAAAAAACAGGAAATTTCAGACCTAAATAAAATTCAGCTCTTATATTGAGTCAAACTTTCTAATGATTTCCAAAATACATTTCAGTTTTAAAATGTGCAAAAAAGATACTTTTAAGCACAGGATAAGTAAGATGAATTATGGAACATCCTTATCCATTGTTGTTCCTCTATATATTTCTGAAACAGCCTAGGGCAGCTGTCCCCAACCCCCGGTCCGGGGACCAGTACCGGTCCGTTGATCAGTCGGTACCAGGCCGTGGCTCCTCCTCATCCTCCTCCCCGGCTGCTGCCTCGGGGGCTGCCCTGCCACTGTGCTTCCGGCTCACCTTTGGTGCTGGGGCTCCCCCTCGGCGTGTCACTGCGCACCTGCTGCTGGTAGCACCCTCCAGTGGGCGGGAGGAAGCCAGGGACACCAGCAGGAAAGCAAGCAGAGCTGGGGCTCAGGCGGCGATGTCCGTCAGCAAAAGACTACCCCCCCCCCAGGCCTCAGTAAAATTATCAAGCATTGACCGCTCCTCGGCGATAAAAGTTTGGGGACCACTGGCCTAGGGGGTGGAACTTGTCCGGCTGTCCAAGTTAGAATAGGTCCAATCAGAGTGCAGCCAGCTTTATCCTGATTGGCCCTGCTCTTACAGCTCCCACCCTCTGGCCCTGGTCTCTAGCCTCTTTGCTCTCAGACGCCTCAGTGCCTGGAGTCAGCAGAAGGTAAGAGGGCCCTGGGCAAATGGTCATGGTGGAGGGCCTCCTAACGAGGGCCTCTTGGCCTGCTAGGCTGGGCCTGCTGACGAGGGCCTCCCGGCCTGCTGACTGCCTGCTAAGGAGCTGTGTCCCAGCCCCGCTAACGAGCTGCCCAGCCCTCGCCCGCCCCACTTGATTTGGATGTAAGCTGCGACCCAAAGCCACTTTAAGCTGCCTGGCCAAGGGCCAGGGGAGGGGACCCTTTCAGGGCCTGTTCCTAAGAAGCAAGTTATAGATGATTTCAAAAAGACTTTTGTAAACACTTGCAGAATTGAGGCCTTTATGTTAAATAAACTGTTAGAACATTTCTGTCTGAGTGTTGGCATTAAAATTGATGGCCATTTATCTTCATTAATAAACATAGCTAATTACTGGAATTTTCCTATGTATTTGCATCACGGTCTTTATTTAATGGGTAATTCAACTGATAATGGACAACTGATAATGGACAAAAATTAGAGTACAATTAGTGTTTTGGAACCCAAAACATAAGATGTCACCCACAAACCTCTTTTACCCATCTGTTTCTCTCAGCTGGAGTGAAAAATATTTTTTAGCAAGAAAAATAGGGCTGTGAGCTCTAGAGGTCTATAATGCCAGAGTCCCACTTTCAAAGCAGCCATTTTCTCCACGGAAGTCGATCTCAATAGCCCGGTTGTAATTCCAGGAGATCACCAGCCCTATGCCAGAAAACTGTATAAGGGCAAGGAGCTGAGAAAGAAACCTCAGAAGACTGGGATCGAGAAACTGCATGTCATGCTTAATTTTATTCCCAGTTTTAGAAGGTATTCCTTTAACATTTTTTTCATTCAATGGATTTTATTTATTTAACATATTTTGATCCCATGTTTCCCTCCTCTGAGATGGCTCACTGTGGGCTCTAAGCAAACTTAAAGCAAGTCTCCTCATAGTTGTCTTATTTTTTTCGTATTCCTCCCCCCTCCCTTCGCCGCACTGGGACGTTTCAGCTAAGCCTTAGCACTGACCTGAATAAAGAGAAACAGCCTGCTACATTAATTATAGTCCCTGAGGAGAATGAATACAGCAGCATTTTCAAAACGATGGTCTCTCATCACTTTAACTGTGCATTTTCCTTCCCACAGCACAGTGTGGTGGCTGAAAGTGACTGAAGTGTTTGCTCTCAACAGATTTGGCATAGATTCTGTGGGGTGTCAATACATGGCTTTAGTCACACCTTTTACATTTATAAGGATATTTAAAATGTTCAGCAAATCATTTCAGTCAGAAAATTGTTTCTAGATCACAGATGTATGGCAGGAAGAATTCTAAAAGACCACCCCCATGAAGAAGCCTGTTCCACCGAGAAACAGCTCTAACTGTGAGGAACTTCTTCCATAAGTTTAGCCGAAAATCCTCCAGGCCTTCCTGCCCTCTACCATTCCCCGGAGTCCATTTAAGTTTGCACCCGCCCTGGGGGCCCTTACCAAATTATTTAATCCGCTCCGCTAGGAGCGGGTTAAAGATTATAGTCCGCCTCATTTCAGCTCGCCCACGGAGACTTATGGATCCGATTGGATTCCTGAATGCTCTGTGGGACCCAATGCCTCCCGGCACTTCTCTAGATGGACTGGTCAGTGACTGGCACAAAAGACTGCTGGCCGCCATTGATGAGATAGCTCCCAGACGTCCTCTCCGTCCCCGTCTCAAGCGGGCCCCATGGTACACCGAGGAGCTCCGCAAGAAGAAACGGGAACTGAGACGACTAGAGCGAGTTTGGAGGAAGACCCGCGACAAAGAATTGAGAGCATCTTATAGAACGCAGTTAAGAGCCTATGAGATGGCGGTGAAGTCAGTGAAATGCAACTTTTACTCGACTAGCATCGCGTCTGCGCACTCATGCCCAGCACAACTATTTAGGGTAGTCCGATCTCTCACCGCCCTCGATGAAGGGCGCCAAAACAATAGCCAATTGGACATTAGCTGTGAGGCATTTGTGAGTCACTTCGCAGACAAAATCTCGACCCTCCGCCATGACCTCCCTCCAACTTTGGACACAGAAAGTGAACTGGAGGCTCCTTGGCCGTCTTTGGAGAGAACAATGAGTTACTTCAGACGACTCTCAGATGAAGTGGACAGGATGCTAGCAACAACGAGTCCAACCACTTGCCCTCTAGACCCATGTCCATCGTGGCTCCTAAAAACAACAGACCTAAGAATAGGAGCTCCACTCTGGGAAATAATCAACCTCTCCCTTTCAACAGGAGAATTCCCGGAGGGATTAAAAGAGGCAGTGGTACGCCCATTGCTCAAAAAACCATCCTTGGCTCCGCAGGAGCCTGACAACTACCACCCCGTCTTGCATCTGGCGTTTCTGGGGAAGTTGGTGGAAAGGGCTGCTGCAGGCCAAATATCAGCATTCCTGGAAAAAACTTCAGCCCTTGATCCATTTCAGTCGGGCTTCCGGCCTGGCCATGGGGTGGACACAGCACTAATCGCCCTGACGGATGACCTCCGCCGCCAACTGTACCGAGGCGGGTCAGCGCTGCTATATACTATTAGACCTGTTGGCAGCGTTTGACACAGTCGATCATGAGCTCCTAGCTCACCGCCTTGCCGACGCTGGGATACGGGGGACAGCCCTCAAATGACTGACCTCCTTCGTCCAGGGTCGCGGACAGAGGGGAGCAATAGGAGAGAGAGTATCTAGCCGTTACCAGCTCACGTGTGGAGTCCCACAAGGAGCAGTCCTCTCTCCTATCCTATTTAATATCTTCATGCGCCCTCTTGCTCAGCTGGTGCGGAGGTTTGGGCTGGGTTGCCACCAATATGCAGATGACACCCAGCTCTTCCTCCTGATGGATGACTGCCCTGACTCCCCCCCAGAATCTTTAGCCAGATGCCTGGAAGGAGTGACAAAATGGATCAAGCAGAGTTGTCTGAAGCTCAGTCCTGCAAAGACGGAGGTCCTGTGTTTGGGTAGGAAGGGACTATGGGAGGAAGAGCGCCTGCCCATCCTGGACGGTGTGCAGCTCCTAGTGACTCACTCCGCCAGGAACCTGGGCGTGATCCTGGATACTTCCCTTACAGTGGAAGCCCAGGTCACGAAGGTAGCACGGCTGGCATTCTACCACCTCCGCCAAGCCAAGCTACTAGCGCCCTACCTGGAACCAGAGCACCTAGCCACAGTGATCCATGCGATGGTCACCTCCAGACTGGACTTCTGCAACTCGCTCTACGCAGGCCTACCCTTATCCTTGATCCGGAAACTACAACTGGTACAGAATGCTGCTGCCAGGATTCTCACTAAGACCTCATGGAGATCACATATCCGGCCGGTACTGCAAGAACTTGGTTGGCTCCCAGTTGAATTCCGGATTAAGCTTAAGGTTTTGGTAATCACCTTTAAGGCCATGCGCGGTCTGGGCCCAGTGTATCTGAGAGACCGCCTCCCTGCCTATACCCCCAGAAGAGCTCTACGCTCCGCCACCTCCAACTGGCTACGGATCCCTGGCCCTAAAGAGGCACGGTGGGCCTCAACAAGGGCCAGAGCCTTCTCGGTCCTGGCCCCCACCTGGTGGAATGAGCTCCCCGAAGAGATCAGGGCCCTGCCGGAACTTCCACAATTCTGCAGGGCCTGCAAAAGGGAGTTCTTTCACCAGGTATTTGGTGGGGCCGACTGAGCCATAACACCTACAGGTGCCCCCCAGACTGAGAGAACGAACCGACTGAGAGATTGTCAAGTTATTGTTGAAGTGCCATTCTAATTGTTCCAGTGATATGTTGTTGTTATTGTTATACTGTTATATTGATTTTGATATTGATTTTGATAGAGTTCTATGTGAATGTTCAAAAATGTTTTATGTAAACCGCCCAGAGCCGTAGGGAAGGGCGGTATAAAAATATAAATAAATAAAATAAAATAAATAAATCTAGTATTCTGTTTCCATCACTGGCAAATTCACAATGAGGGCGCAAAGGAACTCAGTGCTATATCAAAGGCAAGACAGGGAGGTGCATCTCGGGCACAGCTTAAGAATGGTTCTTAAAGCCAGCAACATGCTGTGTCCAGCCAAACTCCTCTCCTTTTATTTTTAAAATGCATTTCTGGCTAAAGCCACTAGGGATGCAGAGAAGTCCGAGCATAGCAAATCAGGTGGATCAGGTGGACTTCACTTTCTCCAACACTAAAAGAAATCTGCCTAAGGGATCGTACAACCAAGCCAGCACACTGAGAGCTGCTACAGTAATTGTCATCCTGCAGGTCATTTTCTCCAATGGTCTAGCCTTTCCCTCTTCCTTTCCTTGCATCCAGCTCAGCCACATCTTGCAAAGCAGTAGCTAGGGTAACCTTTTTCAGCCTTTTGACTGTGGAGGAGCCCCTGAAATAAATGTTCAGGCTTTGAGGACTCCAGGAAGTGATTTCAGCTTGCCGCACCTGCCTGCCACACCCTCTGGAAGTGGCATAAGCATCTGCACCCTTAGCCCTTCTTTCATTACCTCATCCCACCTTTACTACTACTACGGTAGCTTTGCCTCATGTAAACGGGAAAGAAGGGCAGGAGCAGAGAAGACAACCCAGACCCTTACATACCATGCCACATCCAACTCCCCTCACCCTTTGATTTTTATACCTATGGTCTAACCACCAAGCCCTCCCTCTGGCTGGGAACAGCCAATTTCCTAGCTTGGGGCCAAGTCCATTTAGGCAGGAGGGAAAAGGCTACAGAGCCCCTCTAGAGCTCCTGCGGATCCCCAGGTGCCCATGGACCCATTTGGGAATCCCTGAGCTAGGGTGCTTACCTCTCTTCATTTCTCATTTCCTTTTCCACATGTTTCTCATGTCTCCCTTCACCAAATTTTTCTGTGTCCCCCCTCCTCTTTATTTTTACTTTTGGGTCTCAAGACCTTCTCATTCCTATCCTACTTGGTGATATGATGTATTTAAGAGAGTAGTATAGTAACAGACCTTTGTTAATATTATAAACCGAAAGCACTGGCTTTGCTAGGCACTGCACGTTGCACTGGTTCTGCTGGACTTCCAGTACCTCCCCTTGTTTAGACTGTGACTCTGTGTTTGACATCAGCTGGTGTTGCCATAATGGCACTTGTTCTGTTGGGCACTCTGCACATTGTAATGATTCTGCTGGTCTGGCAAAATGCCCCATCCCCCATTTCTACTGCCGAATTATCCAGTTTAACTTTGGTCCTTTGGAAACAATGGAGGATGGGGCAACTTCTTGAGGGGTCATGTGTTTCTTACCATCCAATCTGGTGAAGCTTGCAATCACTATTTTGTGATTCTTTGTTTAGTGTTAGTTATTAAAAGTTAGTACAAATGCAGACTTCTAGTTCTCAAAAAAAATGCTTAAAAGATGTTTGGGATGTTCAACTCTTAGATTTCAAAATAGATGCACTCCCAAGTGCCTGCTAAGAACATGATGGGTGCAATACAATTTTGGTTTTTGGCTACCCTACCAAGTGCTCAAGTCAAGAGACCTTTGGAGGTGGTTAGCCATCGCCTGCCTCCATGTCAGCCCTGCTTAGTTTCTGAGATCTGACAAGGTCAGACTGTCCTGGGGCTGTCCAGGCCAGGTTGAGAGTCATGTGACTGGCCTAAGGTCACCCAGCAGGCTTCCACGGCACAAGTGGGGATTTGAACCTGGGTTTCCCAGAGCCTACTCTGACACTGACCACTACCCCCCTGCTGGCTCTCATGATGGAATAGTCTGTTGGGAACTGATTCTTTTTTTACTGGCATGACTTTATATATTAAGTTTTAAAAAAATTATCTGTCTGCATTTCTTTTCTGAATACTGCAACAAAGTTTGGGTCCAATGGCACCTTTAACACCAAATTTTGTTTTGCTGCTTCAGACCAACAGGACTACCCAATGTTATCTAATTTCTGTCCATTATTAGAATTCATTGCATTATTATTACAGAAAACAATGTTGTTGTGTAGAGGAGGGGTCCTGACCTTGATAGCCCCAGCTTAGCCTGATCTTGTCAGATCTCAGAAGCTAAGCAGGGGCAACATGGAGGAAGGCATTGCCAAACCACCTGTGAACTTCTCTTGCCTTGAAAACCCTACAAGGTTGCCACGAGTCTGTTGTTACTTGATAGCAACAAAATTAATAAATAGAGGAGGGGGGGGATGTTAAAAATGTATCAGCCCCAGGTGCCAAATAGGCTAAATATGTCACTGAAGATAGTGATATAATGTCTTGTATAACAGCTTTTGTCCTGTGAAGGAGGGCATATCTGTCATCAGAAGAGGGAGAAATTCATGCTAATTCCCCCCTCCTTGTGCAGACCCCATCTTAGCCCCCTGGACTGTTCACACAGGACCCCTGAGTAATTAAAAATACATTTTGGGTCATTCATTGGATTGCAGCAGGAGGGAGGGAGGAAAATAGATCTCCTAGCCACTTATCCTGATGCCAGAATTTACCAGGGCCTCTTCTGCATTATGGAAAAGCTGATGAAAATTCACTAAATACATCGTTGTTTTTATCATCTCTGCACAAGAGAGGGAATTTATTCTGCAAAACTGATTTTGCTCTGCATGGTGAACTGCCTCTTCGGTGCTTTAAGAGGCTTTTCACCGCACTGATTCATTTCTCTCAGCCGCTCATGTCAGTCATGCAGAGAAACTCCTTAGTTATGCAGATTAGTGACTGCATTAGAGAACAAAGCAGAGTTGGCAAAACTACACGGGGCAGGGCTATGAATTGTTCCATGCAGAGAGCATTGCAATGTAGTTTTTCAATAGACTATATTCAATGCAGAACAACGATTGTAGTATACTAGAGTGGTCTAAACTGGTTGTTTTTTAAACTGTTTTATTTGGCTCCATGCAGAATACCTTCAGTTCTCAAAAGCTTTATTTTTAGACCTGATAGTTACCATGAAATGACTATGAACATTTTGTAGCACATAAACATTTATTCAGGATGGTGGCTCCATTGTGTAATAGAAATGAGTTTAAAATGATGTGGCAGTTAAGTGAGGAAATGTCACTCCATTTACATTTGTTTTGGAACATTTGGACCAGTGCAAAACACAAGAGACTTGTGAAAGAGGAATATGGAAATTAAAAAATCAGGTACAGTATAATGGAAAATAGGTACAGAAAAATAGGTACAGTATGGAAAATGATGAGTTTGTTGAAAAGATATGCAAATGTTTATAGAAAATAGAAGTGCATACTAATGAGGTGGTGAACTTTCATTCCATCTCTGTCCATATGTCCCTGTTCACTAACTACGGTCTTCAGGCAGCTATCTGTTGGCTATCTGACTCTGAAACATAATTTGTGCATGTGTGTGTTTCATTGTTGCTGTTTAGAGCTACTGAGTTTCTGTCCCTTTCCTGTTCTTTTGGTGCATTAAAAAGGGATCCTGCCAATGTTATCCCAACCATTCAGCTTGAGCTTGAGGTCACAGAACCACAGCCAACCAGAAACAGCTTCATGGTGATGTCTGTGAAAGTGAATTAGTAACCCTCTTTTTTCCTAAATGGGCCGGAGAAGGAATGCATCCCTGTGGTTGAGGCACATTCCCTTTTCACCTCCCAGCACACACACCCTGTCTATTGCATGAAAATTTTCAACCCTTTTCAGTCATTCCTGGTCACTGAAAAGCAGGTTGCAAGAATGTCAGCAAAAATCAGGCTAACCCTTTGCATCAATTCAAATATATACAAACTAGCTTTATATGTGAGGTGCCAAATGATGTAGTATATATTCTCTGTCAAATTGTGAACCTAGCCCCATGTATAGTGATAGACTCAGAGAATAGAGCCAAGTTCAGAGAAGAAACATTTTTCTGCAGACCTATGGGACCTGCCAGATTTTCAGAAAACTTGAAAAGGAAAAAAGTGAGCAGGGTTAAATCCCCTCCATGAGAGGAATGTTGTCTACACAAGTGTAAAGGAGCATCTCCAGAGCCAGAAGTGGGCAAAGGGAGAGGAAATCTGGAGCCACTGCCAGGGGTCCCTTCAGGGAATGGAGGAGGGGTGGTGAGCAGCCACCCTGCATTACCTGAACTGAGCAGATGGAGGAGGTAACTAGAGCCACGACTGCATGAGTCAGCAAGCAGGCAGGTGTAAGGGAGGAGGAGGAGGAGGAGGAGGAGGAGGCAGAAGGGTAAGCTGGAGCTGCTGGAATTGCTGTCACCCCCAGCTCCCTCCTGCCTTGTGAGCCAGGCAGCCGATGTGGCCACACTGGAGATGGGTGGGCAGGCTGCCAAAAGGGCAGCCCAACGATGGGCTGGGAGGAGGATGGAATTCCCACACACAAGTCTTGCAGTTCCCACACTTCAAAATATATCATTGTATAGCATGATATATTGAGGGTTGAAAAGCCATGTTAATATGGGGGGTGGGGGTGGCAGGGGGAGAATTTTCCTTTCTGCATCCCTTGTACAGCGCATTCTGCAGCCTTCAAGTGTTCTCAGTGTAGAAAATCATCCTCTCCGTAAAATACATTTTAGCTTGCAATTTTCTGGGCTAAAAATAAAAGAACAAGAGAAGAATTTCGGCTGTTCTACATGCGGCAGATGCACTGCACACAAGGGAGCCATTATGAGCAGAATGAGTGAATGCAATTAACAGCACTAAAGTGACTAAGCATTACATATAAAATCAGTACAGATCAGTGTAGCTGCTGGTGTACGAGAATCAGCATTTTTAGCAAGAGGAAACACAATATCCAATAACTTTTCCTAATGTCTCATTATTAAGAAGATTATCCATTGTTTAACATATTTTCTCAAGAAAAGATGTTAGAGGGGACCTCATATTTTCAACTGCTGCTGTTAAATGATAAAAGAGCAGATTTCACTTTATTGCCTGCTCCCACAGAACAGAGATTTTTGCAGCTGACTTGCAGAGATATATGTAGAACTTGAACCTGTGAACTTGAATAAATAGCTGGCTTGCCAGCTATCATCTACCAAGAAATAATCTTTGCAAATCAATATAAAAAGTTATGAGATTTTGCCATTGTTTCTCTCACAACAGTCCTAGGAGGCTGTATTATCCCCATTTGCCATACAGTCTATGGAAGCTGATATGCAGTAACTTCCCCCAGACCTCTTAGTGAACAAAAGCAGGGTTTAGGCAGAACTTTAACCGAACTCTAAGCATAGCATTATTGATAGATAGACCATAGATAGATGGTTTGAGAATACAAAAACTAGCCCTGCCAGTCAAGCATAGAAAGAGCTAACTTCCATTTGATTCATGTGGGTCCTTGAATTACATTTCATTCTCTGTCATCGATTGTCTTGTGGTGTCTAACAGTATTGCTTTACATTTGGGAATCCAGTGAGAAAGGTGGATTATCAATCAATCAATATGTGCAATGAGATTATGGAGGCACAACACAGATTTTTTTACATTTCTTTCAGAAAAACGAATGGCTGTGTTTGAACTGCCAAACTCAGAGGCTGCTAGAAGGAAGCCTAGGAGACCCTGCCCCAATGCCACTGCCTGCTCCAGAGCAACAGCCAACTGGATCCCCTCGACACCATCCTGGTGGAATTGGCCAGCAACAGAGAGGAGCCCCCCAGCAAGTAACGCCTCAGAAATCTGACACATCAGCTCCTCAGACCAGGCCCCTTTCACAAGCAAGACAACTCAGGACTTCAGAACAGAGCAAACTACCAGCCACTGTCCAAGAAAAAAAGCCTTCTGCTCCATCAGAAGGAAAGCCACTGTCCAAACTGCCGGAACAGCCTCCAAAGGTTTCTGAAAGTCCGTTGCCAAAGGGGAAAAGTATGGCCACAAAGCCAGAAGCAGATATCAGAGACAGCACGATAATATCTGAATCACACAAAATGAGAGAACAAGAGGTAAGCATCATTCCACTATGGGCACTATGGTTTGGGGGGCATTATTTTCTTGAGTGGGACCCACCCTATCAGCCAAATTGAGACAGTTTATATAATTAATGTTAGCTGGCAGTTGGAATGGAGATAATAGAGATGGGCTACAATCCAAGAGACCTCTTTACACCACGACGTGAAATGGCACATTTGTGTCGGGGCTTTTATCTTTCTGTCTTTTTACCAAGCAGCAGCCCCCCTCTACTTATTGCCCTTGCTGCATTTTAAAAATATCCTCAGGTTTCAGAAGCTATTTGCTATCTGGCAATGACAGGTTGTTGCCCAGGGCAGGAAAAAAATTATCTGCACGTCTCTAGATTACAGATATTTGTCTTAAAAATATATGGAATTTGCTTTCTTCTTTGATTAATGGAGAAAGCTTTCTTGGGACAACATAGTTTATAGTCATTGCAATAACACAGGGAACTATTTACTGTAGATCTTTTTATAATGCAGTGGTTTAATCCTGTCTTGCTGAGTCGGACCAAAGGTCTATTCTGTTCAGCATCTTGTTTCCAACAGCAGTCAGCTTGATGCAGCTGAAAGTTCACCAGCAGACTGTTCTGTTGTTTATCTCCAGAGTCTGATATTCATATGCATGTTGCCTCTGCTCATGAAGAATTTACCTAGCTATCATGATTAGAGATTCCACATGGAGTATACTGTGCTGTGGAGCAGCAAAAACAGGAAAATTCCACCCTTCACCCCAGTGCTCTTTCAGTGCGGAAAATGTCTAGGGAGGGCAGAACCCTTCTTCTCTCATACCTATGGCAACATTCCACCTGCTCAGCTGCAGAAAACATAGGTTGTGTCCCAGACACCTGGGCTGAATCTGCACTTACTTTGTTTATTCCGTTGTGGATCATGCTCAATCAGATTGATTTGAACTTGGGTCTTCCTCTCCCCCCCCCCCGAATTGAAACAGAAAAGTGTTCTGCACGTGTTTAGGGAAGCTCAGAAGGGGAGGGGGGAGGAGAGGATTGAAGAAAGCAGAGGAGGGAGAAAAAAAACAAGAGGCAAATCTCTACCGAGAAAAGTTAGGGCTTCTGAAGCCTCTGCTGACAGAAGTTAGGCCTTCCCCTTTAAGGCAAGCTTGCAGCCTGGGAACCAGGAACTGATGCCCTTGCCAATCAGGGTTCTCTACCACAGAGCTCAGCAGCTAGTTCGGAACATGCAGAGCTCTGCATGCTTTCTCTACTTGAAGAAGTCACGGCTTACAGTTGTAAGCTGTGACTTGTCGGGTAGCATGCTTTCTCATGCTTTCTCACACCGATTTTTCAAATATTGAGGGTTATATTCACTCTAGGGTATTGCAGGGGAAAGGTAGGGTCACTCCAGATCAATCATGTTTGTTGCAGAGGGAAAATTTAAATGGGACAAAATCAAATTGGAAATCACATTCAGTGGAGACTGAATCGACCTGGGATTGGAATCCGTGCAGATTCAGCCCTGGACCCAGCTCTTTAAAAACTTGTACCTGTAGCTTGGGTCTTAGTTTCTCTCACCTGAGATGCAGGGAAAAATAAAATTGGAAGTAGAAAACAAATTCTGTAGTAAACTAAATAAAGTAAATTATCCTAATATAACTGGCATTTTAAAACCAACAAAATTTTATTCAAGATATATAAGTTTCATGTGAAGCACATTTTGTTCTGCTGCTTCAGACCAACACAGCCGTACTCATATGAATCTGACTGAAGACAAAAAAATCACAATATGCAGGACTATCATGATATTTGCCCTATAATACTATAAAATTGAGTATACCAAACTCTAATAGCATATTCTGGAACACATGTTAATTGTGTCCAAAATAATTTGTGTTTAAACATTTAAGGTGTGGTTTGCAAAGGTGAGCTCCTTTTGGACCCTACTGTGATGCCTTTGTAATGTTTGGCCAAACACAGAAACATAGTCCAAAGACCACTGATTTGTTTCAAAGGCCACTTTATGGCAAGAGGGGTCATCAATGCCATTGGGAATGAAATTAGCTCCCCTTGAATAAAGTCTACACTTGTGGAATCAGCAAATCCTTTTTAATAGCATTTGCTGTTGGGCAATAATAAGAATGGAAGGCAGCATACAGCTAAGTCTTGTCAGATCTCAGAAGCTAAGCAAGGTGGTGCTTGGAAAAGAGACCACCAAGGAAGACTCCGCAGAGCAAAGCTCTGCTTCTCAGGTGCCCTGAAAATCCCTTGCTGAGGTCATTGTAAGCTGGGTATGATTTGGCAACATTTGACAGCATTTACATGTATACCATTACTGGATAATGACAGGTTTATCAGGTGCTAACAGAGTTTAACAGGAAAGAATGAAAGTGTTAATTAGGGTTGCCAGTTCTGAGTTGGGACATTCCTGGAAGTCTGAAGGTAAAGCATGAAGAAGACAGAATACGGGAACAAGAAGGAGCTTGACAGGGATATGATGCCATAGAATCCACCCTCTGAAACTGCCCTTTTTCTTCATGGGACTGATCACTGTGCCCTGGAGATCAGTTGCAACTCTAGGAGAACTCCAGGTCCTACGTGGAGATTTCCAACCCTGGTGTTCTGGGCCATCTGCAGTGACTTATGGTGAGACACTGTTGTCCAGAAAAAAACAACAGCACAAAGGTGAAACTAAGTGCCATGGGGAGGAACAAGAAATCCTCACTAACAAACAGTTACAAGAAGGAAACAGGCAACAAGCAGTGATGGCAATGAACCCATAATTTTCAGGAAAAGTGCAGTTTGTGCATGCTTGCTAAACCTTCAGATCACCTCTCAGGAGAACAAAGGTGTTTTGCAGAGGTCCCACACTGTGCACTGACATTTCTGCTGTTAAAGAAAAGGATTTTTATAAGGGTCCTTGCTGTTGTTTTTAATAGAATATATTCTAACTGCACATTGACTAATTTCGCTTTATTGTAGCTGCAAGCCTTCCTTGTCTCCAGGAGGCAAGTTAGCAGTAAGTATTAACATGGAGAACGCTTACCACCTGTTTAGCTATGCCTTTGTGGGAATCCTCAATTATACAGAAGCATTCTGCTGCCAATATTTTGATTACAGCATTGATTAAAAACAGAATTTTATTTATGGAGCTGTCCAGAAGGCTCCCTCATCTTTATCTCTTTAGTTCCCTGTGCAAAATTACCAGCCCCCCCCCAGGGGGGGGGGAAGTCAGCTGGCTTTTTATGTCCTTTTACTATCACTTTGTCTTGGCTCCTGAAACACAGGAATTGAGATTTTCAGCTTCTTGCCCTTCAGAACATGGAGACTATTCTCTTCTTCAACCTAAGTTAGAGTTATAGCTTCCCTGTGTTCTGTTGCTGCAAGCTGGGTTGCCGTTACCACAAGGCTTGCTGGGGCCATGGGAATAAACACAGCGCTTAGCTGAACTGCAGTATGATTTCCAAAATTGCTCTTTTTGGAGCATTTCCTGCTCCATGGAATCTGCAGTCTAGGACTGAGGTGTAAAATGGCTTCATTATCAATTTAAGATACATGTACATAAAGTATGGCTTGAAACTCAACATCAAGAAAACAAAGATCATGGCATCCAGCCCTCTCAATTCCTGGCAAATAGATGGGGAAGAAATGGAGATAGTGACAGATTTTATTTTCCTGGGCTCCAAGATCACTGCAGATGGGGACTGCAGCAAAGAAATTAAAAGACGCTTCTCCTGGGGAGGAAAGCTATGACAAATCTAGACAGCATCCTAAAAAGCAGAGACATCACCCTGCCAACAAAAGTGTGTTTAGTCAAGGCTATGGTATTCCCAGTTGCAATGTATGGCTGCGAAAGTTGGACCATAAGGAAGGCTGAGCGTCAAAGAATTGAGGCTTTTGAACTCTGGTGCTGGAGAAGACTCTTGCGAGTCCCTTGGACTGCAAGGCGAACAAACTGGTCAGTCCTAGAGGAGATCAGCCCTGACTGCTCCTTAGAAGGCCAGATCCTGAAGGTGAAACTCAAATACTTTGGCCACCTCATGAGAAGGAAGGACTCCCTGGAGAAGAGCCTAATGCTGGGAGCGATCGAGGGCAAAAGAAGAAGGGGGCGACAGAGAATGAGGTGGCTGGATGGAGTCACTGAAGCAGTAGGTGCAAACTTAAATGGACTCTGGGGAATGGTAGAGGACAGGAAGGCCTGGAGGATCATTGTACATGGGGTCACGATGGGTTGGACACGACTTCGCACGTAACAACAACAACATAAAGTATTTGCATGGGTATAGCTGGAGGGGGGCAGTCTGCAAAGAAGCAGAAGCAGTGGGTCCTAGGGGACTTGAAGAAGCCCAAATGAAAGAGGCAGTAGATCCTCAACCTCTCCTGGCAACCTGCTGAAAGCAGCCGGTAAGTGGTTCATTTTATTATATCCTGAGAGTGATCTGAGAAATCCCTCAGGGAGCAAGCCAGGGTGGGAGGTGTCCTGTTTGAAGAGGAAGGAAAGAGCAATCATTGAAACATTCCTGTTTTTCCCTGTTGAAAGCAGCTCATTTCCCAGCTGTCTGTGCCAGTGCTAGTGGGAAGAGACCTGGTTTATGCCAGTTTTTACCAAACATTATGTCTGTATTGTCAAGTTACTGGGAAAAGCATATCAAGTCCAAATTGAGACATTGTTCAGAGGAGCTTCCATCTGCTTGCAGTCAGACAAGACTGTCAAATCTGGATAGGACTTTCATGGTATTCTATTTCCTCCATCTTTCAAAGTATCACTGAAGTTTCCCTGCTCCTACCCAGCCACCCATATCTCACTCTTGTCATGTGCAAAGATATGGTTCTGTAATGCAGCAAACAGACACCACAAAATTATAAAGGGAGAGGGCTGCTGTTTGACACAGCTTTTCCCCCTGTATCAAAATGGCATGTTCACCTCCTCCTTCATAGTTTTGTGGTTCCAGAAATGTTATTCTCCAAGAGGGCTTCTCCCAGCAATGGAATCTGGTTATCAAGAAGATTGGACTAGAGTCAAGACTACACATGATACAAGCAGAAAAAGAAAACATAACCCACCTCCAATTGATGATTGCTAGAATAAATTTTAAAGAGTCAATATATAGAATTCTTGTAAAACTAAATTAAAAACTCCTACTACTACCAGGACTGCCAGCAGTGACAGCCACTCTCCAGAATGACTTTGGATTTGGCAGTCTTTGAGTTACCAGCTTCGTTGGGTGGGGCTGCAGAAATTTAGCAGGTGATGCTTTCCCCCATTACTGCATATCTGTGCTGGAAAAAAGATTCATCTCTTGAATTTCTAACTTGTATCTGAAGTAATGAAACAGGGGAGGACTCATGAGTCCGCCACAGTCACTGGCAGTGTGCAAAATATCTGTATGGCTATGTACTCTTCACTGAGCAGTAGTTGCCACATTCAATCTCGATATTGAAATTATTTTCATATTGATTTTATTCATGTGCTTCCCTAGTTATTATATTGTTAATTGACTGCAGAGAAACTGGAGAACAGTGTTCTTTAGCTACTTTTTGTTCCCTGAATGTTAGTCTTATGTTTCTGCCTGTCTGATGTGTATTTATATCCACCGCCAGACATAGCAGCATGGGAATTGAGCCGGGGGGGGGATGGGGAACTGGAGATTGTGAGATAGTGAGTGAATAGACACATAGGCCCATTATGCACGGCCGCCGAAACGGCGATTTCGGGTCACATGGAAAACGCGGAGGGGGAAGACGCGACGCATACCGGTTATACACGGGGCGGGGCGCGACGGCGGCAAAACCCAGAGTAACCGATTATGCACGCGCCGATCCGGGTGCCGCTTCTGGTTGCGCCCCGCTCACCTGGAAGCTGCGCTTTCTTCCGCGTTTCACTGACGCGGCTTTTTCGGCGGCATGCACCGAAGCTGCAGCCGGTTGCAGCCGGCTCCGTGCGTTATCCGTGATTTTAGTCGCCGCCATTCCACCCCGAATGTGCGCTAAAACCCCCGTGCATAATGGGTCATATTGAGCCTGCAGATCTTACCAGAAGCAGAAGCCTCAAGTATTCCCACTGTCTTTGTTGCTTTGCATTGCCCTTCCGTCCAAGTGTCTCTCCCATGTGCATATGTATAAGGAATTCTGGGACGTAGTTCTTGATAGGATTGCCAACCCCGGACTGGGACATTTCTGGAGATTTGGGGTGGAACCTGGAGGGGGCAGGATGTAATGCCATACAGTCCACCCTCAAAAGCAGCCATTTTCTCTAAGTAAACTGATCTCTGTTATCTGGCGATCAGGTGTACTGAGGGTTGCCAGACCCAGGTTGGGAAATACCTGGAAATTTTGGAGTGAAACCAAAGGAATATGGGTTTTAGGAAGGAGAGAGAAGGACTTCAGCGGGGAAGAATGCTATAAAGTTCACTTTCCAAAGGAGCCATTTTCTCAGGGCGACTGAGAAAATCTCCAAACATCACCAGTGGGTTGGCAAACCTAGCTGTAATCTCAGGAGTTCTACAGGCCCAATGGGAGTCATGAGCAGGGTAGCCAGATCCCCCCAGCCACCAGTGGGGGATAGGCAGGTAGGGCTGCCAGATCCAGGTTGGGAAACTCCAGCAGTTTTGAGGATGAGGAATGTAGGGACCTCAGTGGGATACGATGCCATGGAGACCACCCTCCAAAGCATCCATTTTCTCCAGGGGAACTGATCTCTGAAGTCTGGAGATGAGCTGTATTTCCGGGGGATCCAGTTCTGATTGGTTCCCGCTAATCTAGGCAGTAGTTAAATGGATAACATTAAATAAGTTTGTATAAATATCCTTAGGCATAATCTATAGTTTATCCTCATTTTTTCCCCTCCTAGTAATGGAGATTTTTCAGCCTGGGCTGACAATGAGATCTTCTGGACTTCCAGGTTGCCAAGTCTATTTGGGAAATTCCTGGAGATTTGAGAGCAATACTCGGAGAGGACAGGGTTTGGGGTAGAGATGTTTGGCCGGCCATGATATAGCCCTACTGCAAATTTGCTTGAGAGGTCTTCTGTTCTGAATAAACATGATTTTGTATTGAGAACTAACCAAATAGCTCACCATGTGGTGACAGCCATGGTATAAAGCAATTTAAGGTAAGTTTTGCTGGACCTGGGAGAATAATCATCACTTAATCCTCTCAGAATCAGCTTTACCATTTGATTTATTTACTCACCAGGAGGTTGTTCCCCCTTGTTAACATTATTACCTCACTCTGAAGTGTATGAAATATATTTAATGCTTTGTTAGGCCATGTGTTTGCCATTCTTCTAAACCAGAGAATATTTATCATTAGAACAGCTGGTTACAGCTCCATCTGAGGGGATGGGAGGGTTTGTCACATTGTGTTTTGACTAATTTCTTGGCAATTAATCTTCCAGTGGGTTTTTTTAAAAGACATGTACTGGCAAATATTTGGGTAAGTCAAAAACAGAGCTGTGCACATAAATTCAATAGTTGCTGAGGGACACAGGCAGCAGTGCACCCAGTTGTCTCACAGATGTTTCCAAGCATTTCATTATTCGCTGCTCAGTGATTTGTACATCGATATAAATTACATCACAATGAACCATTTTAAATGTATCAATGGGAAATTGTGCCTATTGATGACTATTGGCCATGAGAGCTTAAAGGTGCCTCCATTATTACAGAGACTGTACCAAGGCTGAGGACTAGTAATATATGATGGAATTAACATCAGACCTGTTTTGTTAACTAACAGAATGCACCTACTTGGCTGCTATGGGGAACAGAGAGCTGGATTAGCTGGACCTTGGTCTGATCCGGCACAGATATTCTTATGTTCTCATGTTAGTAGTTATTTTAAGAATTGTTCAAAAGCATGGGAATGGACTGTTAAAATACATTACTCTACAGCACGGGCATGCTTGTGAAATTCTTGATCTAACAAATGAAATATGTATCACAATTGTTGTGCATAACGCACTTTTTATTTGAATCTCTAAATATGCATGTTTGTCTGAACCTCTAAATATAGTTGAAATAGCCATTTTAATATGGTTTGGCAATTTAATTTGAATTGTGAGTCGGGGGGGCACACACACATTCCTCCTCTTATGGACAGATGCAGTCCTTACACATTGTGGGGATAAGAACTTCCTATTTGTCCACTGTCTGGTGACTGCTATAACATGTGGACAGGAGTCCCAAATCAGGAAACGACAGGCACATTTTACAGCATTTCCTACAGAAACAAAAATGGACAAAGTCTGCCTGTAGTAATAGAAACACGCAAGAGTCCAGTAACACCTTAGAGCAGGCTTTCTCAACCAGGTTTTCATGAAATCCTGAGGTTTCTTAACAGCCCTGGAAGGGTTTCCTGAATGGATGGGAGTAACATATTTGATGAAGATGAAACTGAAATACTTTGGCCACCTCATGAGAAGGGCCCTGGAGAAGAGCCTAATGCTGGGAGCGATCGAGGGCAAAAGAAGAAGGGGACGACAGAAAATGAGGTGGCTGGATGGGGTCACTGAAGCAGTAGGTGCAAACTTAAATGGACTCTGGAGAATGGTAGAGGACAGGAAGGCCTGGAGGATCATTGTCCATGGGGTCACAATGGGTCGGACACAACTTCACACCTAACAACAACAACAATAACCATATATGGTCATATTGATCTGCTCTCCCCTCCATGGTCAATGCTGGGCCAGGAGGGGGTGGGAAGGGGAGGGGCCCTGGGTGGGTATGTAGACAGCTATACTTTCTGTGAACTTTAAAAATGTTATAATTTGAGCAGCAATTATGTGCATTGCCATGCTATCACTGTAGAGATGGGTGAAATTCAAAAACCAGTTCAGGCAACAAACATGAAATATTTCAAACTGAGAATTGATCCTTAGAACGTGCCTGAACAGATTAACAAGACTTCCATAACAATGTTCCTCCTCAATGAAAAATTGATTGTGGTATTTTTACTGTACTTCAGGCTGTGAAAAAGACTAGATCACACAACTCTGGAATTGCTCAGCCTTAGGCAAGCCAGATGGCTTTATTTAAAAAGGAAGGAACCAGCCCATAAGACAATGGAGTGTAAGTCCCTGAGTTGGGGGCAGAGAGAACAAACTTCTAAATCTGCCAAGCCAGCTGTCAAGGTCTTACAAATGTTTGGCCTATCCCTGGGGCTTGCTGAAATCAAAACCTATAACCAGGAAGTATATTCAGCATTGATGCCAGGATTGAGAAGAAGGGCTATGCTTCAATATCATTTTAACAGAAAAGACTAGTATAAGGAAAGACTTTTAAAAGTAAACTGCATAAATCACAATGAATAATTATCATCAGAACAGTTTTCTAAGGATCAAATTTTCCTAGCAACAACATGCTGACATTTTACAGGGGGGTGGAAAAATGCCTTGCAACACAAATGCTACCTGGAGGAATGGCATTTACAGCAATTGGGTCACAACTGTTCATTTACTGGGCTATTCATTGATTGTCTGGACATGCCCAAGCCCATTCTCAATTTCCTCAGATGAACTTGGCAGGGTGGTGTTTTAATTAATTTTAAATTCAATCTATAATGTTCTCTTTTCTTATGTCCATTTTGTAAGGATGCCAGTTTATCAATTCCCAAAATTTCAAAGTGATACTTTAGGTTTTCTTTGACATCAGAATGCTGATGGACAGGGTACAATGGAGATCTGAAAAACTGCTGTATTACATCTTATGTGTCGTGAGGTTAGGAGCTGTCCTCATGTGGGTTTTAAAATTATTATGGGTTATTTTTCACTTCTTGGCATTCAGTAGTTGTTTATAGTGATTTGGAGGCTTTCAAGGCTAGCTAGAATGCATGAGACTTGGTGCAGGCATGCTCCAAATGAGCTGATAGACTTCTAGCCTGACAACTCTGGGGGTGTTTCCGCACAAGGACCAATGTTGCCAATTGGTTCCACAAAGCGGAAACGCTATTTTTAAAAGTGCAATCTCGGCGTTATGCATACCTGCCTTTGTAGTGGAATCCAGTAGCGTTTCAATTGTTTCCCACAGGTTTCAGGTCTCGCAAAAATTGCTAGAAAGGAAGCGATTTTTTCTGTGCTTTGTCCCACCCCTGGCCGTCAATCAAACAAACAGCCAATGGGGTGGTTGTTATCATGCTCCCGAAAAGCCCCTTTTCCTTTAAGAACAGGTTTTTTTAAAAAAAGAAAAACACACGTTGCAGTGAATATGCCTTGATTCCTCCTAATGGAGAGACCCATCTAGCTGGCGTGTGAGCTGGTGAGTCATCGTTACCACGCTCCCCCGAGTGAAAAAAAATCCCCCCGGCGCGATTTTCGGGCGCGATTTTCGGCCGAAAATAAAGGGAACTTGCAAACAGGGCTGTGTTGTGCTCGGGGACTTAGGGGAGCGTTAAAGCACTTCTGTAGCTGGAGAAGCCTTGCTGGGTGAATGAAGCCTCGCTGGTTCGTTGCTTTCTGCTCGCTCCGAGAAAAAAAAATGGCGATCACTTCGCGGAGAGAGACAGGGGGAGGGACTTTGTTGGAACCTCAACAATGGAAACGTACAGGTCTTTTTCGCTAGTGTTGCAGATTGTTTGCAAGAGTGTAGTGTTTTTCAGAGGGTGAATCCACTTTTCCCGATTTCCCTTTAAGCGCTACAACGAATCTCTTTTTGCGGGACTGTTTCAGGAGTGTTGCAGATTGTGTGCGATGTCTTGCGGAACTGCAAATTAGTAGCGTTTATAATTTGCAAGCCTTCTGCTACATTAAAGTCGTGTGGAATGGCCCCAACTTGGAAAATTCTGGGAGATTTGGAAGTGGCTCCCAAGGAAGACAGAGTTTAAGTCAGGAGGGAGCTCAGTAGGGGTGTGATATGATAGAGTCCACCCTCCAAACCTGCCATTTTCTCCAGGGGAACTGATCTCTGTGGTCTTCCATTAGCTCTAATTCTGGGAGAACCCCAGGCCCGATGTGGAGGTTGGTAACCCAACCTGAGACTTCTGAGGTAGCAGAATAGACTGAAGCACTTTAGACTGCAGGTGGAGGGGTCACATTTTGACATTTCCATCATGTCAAAACTTAATGCAAATAAAAACTTCACACATCATGACAAGAAGTGTCCTAGCCTAGCCTTTTGCACTGGTGCTTGTTTCCTGTTTACTGGGAGTTATTTTGTTTTGTTTTTTAAATAAACATTCAGAGTTGGAATCCTCCATTTGGAGTCTGAAGTAATACAGTTCATCCTGCCACTTCAACTGTCTGTCATTTCATTACCATCTCAAACTCCTACGTGTGCAGGCCAGGCCCAAGTTGATTATAGCCAGATATTAAAACAAATAAAATGGGTTGTTTATAGTTAGGGCTGAGCCAAGATTCTGCTGAGTGCCTCTGAGAAAAGTTAAAAAGAAAAATAAGGTCCCATCTACTTGCAAGAAGTTCTTACCATAGGCTTGATCCCCAGCATCACTTGGAAGTGACAAAAGGTACCTCTGGGATCACTAGGAACTCTGCGGTAAAAACTTCCTATAAATTGATGAGACCTTATTTTGTTCCTGGGATACTGCCTTCCCACTGGTTGCCAGGCACCACCTGGAAACACTGCTCATAATAGATTGTTATCATGAAATCTAATAGATTTTCCCCTTTTCCTTTGTAGGAATCCAGTAAGCCTTATCCCTCAGACCTGTCCCGTAGCCCCCAAAGCCTGAGTGACACTGGCTACTCATCTGATGGGATCTCCAGCTCCCAGAGTGAGATCACAGGCTTGGTGCAGCAAGAAGAGGAGCAGCTGAATGAAACAGGAATTGTCGAGCAGAGCCCTCCCAGTCCATCTGAACTCACTAAGCTGGAAAGCAGCATGCGCCCCCTGTTGGAGTCAAAAGGCATGACCCAAGAGACAACTGATAGAGGAAAGACATATCATGAATTACGAGAAGAACAGAGACAGAGACAGAGGCCTCGGTCCCTTTCCATCACCCCAGAAGCCTTTGATTCTGATGAGGAGCTTGAAGACATCATGGAAGAAGATGAGGACTCTTTAGAATGGGAGAACCAGAGAGAACAGAGGGAGAGCATGGAGTCATCAGATGACTTTGGCAGCAAGCTGCGCCATGACTATGTGGAGGACAGCAGTGAAGGGGGAGGGTTCTCCCCTCTACCAACTAGGCAGAAGGCCAGAGAACCCAAGATGACTGATGAAGAGTTCATGAGGAGACAGCTCCTGGAGATGAGTGCAGAAGAAGATAACCTTGAGGAGGAGGAAGAGGAGGAAGAGGAGGAAGAAGAATACAATCGTGTAAAATACAGCCTTGTAAAAAATGGACATAAACCTGACTCTGAAAAGGGCAGAGAGGCTACTTCATCCAAGAGGCGTCTGCCTCATAGCTCCAGCAGTATTTATGAGGAGGAAAGTAAAGAGCTGGAAACTACTGAGGGTGATGATATGACTGCATCTCAAGGAGGTTTGCGACGTTTCAAGACCATTGAGTTAAACAGCACTAACAACTATGGAAGAGACATGGAAATTAGCCAGGAGACAGACATCAGCCTGGATCGAGAACCTGAACTGGAGATGGAGAGTCTGACAGGCTCCCCAGAAGACAGGTCAAGGGGTGAATATTCTTCTACCTTGCCAGCCACAACACCCAGTTACACATCTGGCACCTCTCCCACCTCCATTTCTTCCTTAGAGGAGGACAGTGACAGCAGCCCTAGCCGCAGGCAGAGACTGGAAGAAGTTAAGCAGCAGAGGAAAGCCCGGCATCGCTCGCATGGTCCTTTGCTTCCAACCATCGAAGATTCTTCAGAGGAAGAGGAGCTGCGGGAGGAAGAGGAGTTGCTGAGAGAACAGGAAAAAATGCGAGAGGTGGAGCAGCAACGCATCAGAAGTACAGCGCGCAAAACTAAGCGAGACAAAGAAGAACTGAGGGCACAAAGGAGGAGAGAGAGATCCAAAACTCCACCCAGCAATCTCTCTCCCATTGAGGATGCCTCACCCACGGAGGAATTGAGGCAAGCGGCAGAAATGGAGGAGCTGCACAGGTCTTCGTGTTCCGAATACTCACCGTCAGTGGACTCAGAAGCAGAAGGGTTTGATGTCATTGCCTCCAAGCTGTACAAATCTGGCAGTGAGTACAATCTCCCAACATTTATGTCCCTTTACTCTCCGACAGAAAAAACTGCTAGCTCTGGTTACCCCTCCAGCAAGCCCCTGAAAAGTGCTGAAGAAGCCTATGAAGAAATGATGAGGAAGGCAGAAATGTTCCAAAAGCAGCAGCCATCCCAACAAAGTGTCTCTTACAGCAATACCTTCCAGCAAGTAGGCTATCGTAGTTCAGAAGGCCAAAATAATTTTGAATATCAGTATATAGATGACTATGGCTTTGATGGCCGAAATGTGGATTCCTCCCAATCAGACTACCAGAATGAACTTTCCAAATCTGGAGCAGTTTATGAAGAAATCCTTCAGACATCACAGAATATTTCCAGGATGCATCAGTCTTCTTCTCTGGATTTGACTCTGGAACAGGAAGTAAAAAAGAAAGCGAGAGAAGACGCTTATCAAGAAAAGCAGTTTCTGAATGCAGAGAGTGCTTATGAAAGTGGCCCACTTACCCCTGGGACGAGTCCCACACAGCTCTCTGCTCCCGTCTCCTTTTCATCTTCTGAAAGCAGTACAGGCAGAATCATCCCTGATGTTAGAGTCACTCAGCATTTTGCAAAAGAGAGTCATGAGCACCCAGCACTCCATAGCTCACCTACTGCACCCAGCTCAATTTCCAAGAGTGTAACTATGCCTTATACGTATGCTAAAGGAGCTAGTACAGTCACCACTGTTGTTTCCAGTCCCGTAAGTGCACCGCGAATCTACAGCTCTCCAACTTCTTTAAGTGGCTCAGATGTGCCATCTGTGTCTACCACTAGCCGAAGTTATAGTCAAACAAAAGTGACAGCAAGTTATGGCTCTCAAACAGAAAATATCTCCAGAGTCAAGAGTGTTACAGAGATCAGTGGGACATCAGCAAGAGAGAAACTCCAAAGCATGACAGAGAGCAAGACAAATGTATCGATGTCAACACCTAAAATGTATTCTTTCTTCAAAAGCTCCAGCCCCCCACTTTCCCCTTCCTCTCCCACGCAAAGTCCCACTCATTCTGTCCCCAGAGTTGTGATGCCCTCTAGTTCAGGGTTGGGGTCTAAATCAACTGCTGAGTTTTCCACCCAAACACATAGCACAATTATCTCATATGATGATATCCCTCCTACTACTGCTGTATCGACATGTTCTCCTATGGTGGCTCAAGGAACACAAACACCCCACCGATCTAGCTCCCCTCGCCTTGCTAGGCAACAGTCATCGCAAGAATCCCCCTTTATGGTCATCACATTAGCATCAGATGTAGCCATCCAAACTAAGCCAGTCGCTGCAAGCTCCTCCATTTCACCAGCTTCATCTCCAACTCGGCAGGGCCGTCAGCAAACAGTGCACAGCTACAGTCAGACAGTAACCAACGCAGCACAACTCCAGCAAGAGCAGCTGCAGTCCACTTACACAAAGACTCAGCCAGGGCTGGAAAAAGCCTCTGCTTCTAGTGCTGCAATGCAGAAAGTGCAAACCACTGCTGCTGCCGAGAGCGTTTCTGGTGTGTACAGCTGGGGAACCCTGCCTGCAGAGAACATTTCTTTGTGCAGAATATCATCCATTCCGGGAACATCGAGAGTAGAACCAGGGCCCAGACCACCAGGCACTAACATAGTAGATCTGCGGACTGCTATAAAGTCAACTCCAATCATTATAACAGACCAAGGCATGGATCTTACATCCCTAGCTACCGAAAGCAGAAAATATTGTCTCACTATGGACCAGTCACCAGGTCGGCACTCCACAGCCATCCAACCCTTAATCATCAATCTCAATGCTCAGGAACAGCCTCATGCAATCATAAGCACAGCCACCACAGTCAGCATCACTGTTGCCTCTTCCATGCTCGTGTCTCAGCCAAAGCAGCCCGCAGTCTATGGAGATCCTTTCCAGAACAGAATGGACTTTGGTCAAGGGACAGCGAGTGCGGTCTGTCTGACACAAGTTAAACAGGTAGAACAGGCCGTTCAGACTGGCACCTTCAGAGGAACGGTGAGTGGCACCAGCATTTCGGCTTCCGGAGGGCGGCCTGAAGCCACAGGCCCACAGCAAGTGAAATTTGCAAGGTATAATTTGCCCAATCATATGACACCTTTGATGAAAAAAGATACCCTGATTACTCAGACCAGCAGTGCACAGAATATTGCTAGTGCCATTCCTAGACCGTTCCCTCAGGACCAAAGCTCAGAAGTCTACAGAGGGATGCCAGTGGAACTGAAGACTCAGCCTCCTCCTGCCCCCCTCGGGAGTAAGAAATCCCAAGTGATGATGGTGCAGATGGATGATATGGCTGCAGGCCCTGTGACAAAACTAATCAAAGATGAACCTCCCCCCAATGCACTTGACCTCACTGGAATGAAGCCCGAAAGCCAAGTGGCATGTTGCGATGTGGTCTACAAATTTCCATTTGGAGGCAGCTGCACTGGAGCTTTCAATCCTTCTTCTAAGCTGCCAGAAAGAAATGCTGGGGATGCAATTCATGCTGGCAAACCTGGTGGCCAGTATTATGGAAGCAGAGAACAGGAGACATCTGATACGTATCCATATAGAGAACAAACAGCACCAGGGACTAACCCATATGACGAACACAGATTCTACCCACACGGACTGTTTGGGAGGCTGTATTCATCCATGTCTGACACCAATCTTTCCGAAATGGGATTGAGCTATTACCCAGTTAAAGGAGAGCAGCCATTCCACTCACCTGCTGGAGATTCGGCAGTAGATTTGACAACCATGAAACATTCATATAGCATCAGCTTTACGGAGGGAAGCTATCTGGGGCATGGGATGCAATACGGCTCTTTCTCTGACCTCAGACAGCCCAGCGATTTGCTAAGCCATTCATTCCCAATGCGAAGATATAGCTCGGCCTCCAATATATACTCTGATTATAGGTATTCACCAAGAGCAGACTTGGCAAATTTCCAGGAAGCCAGCCTGGCTCATTACAGCGCCACGACAGCTCGTGAAATCAGCCGAATGTGTGCAGCACTCAACTCCATGGACCAATATGGGGGCAGGCACACGAACAGCCCAGACCTTCTCCAGTATGGACCTGGTGCTCTTGGAACCGGGCCAGGAGGGAGTGGAAGCATCTCAGCTCAGCAGGGTGCCATGAAACCAAACATGATGTACAATCCAAATTTTACAGACTCTCGCCCAGGGTACGGAAACCTAGCCCAGTACAACCTCTCTAGGCTCGGAGCCATCAGACAGGTACTCCCTTCCACAGCCACTGTACGAGCAGCAGATGGCATGATTTATTCCACCATTAACACACCAATAGCGTCAACACTTCCCATAACCACCCAGCCAGCTTCCGTGCTACGACCCATGCTCCGAGGCCTGTATAGGCCCTATGCGCCAAGCAGCATCACCCCTGTCCCTCTGGCCAGCTTGACCAGAGTGCCTGTAGTTAGTCCAAGGATCCCACTCACAGCCCAAGGCTTGTATCGCTACCCAGTGCCCAGCAGACTCCCAGCAGCTCCAGCAACATCAATGATGGAAACCCCAATGTATTTGGGGAAGCCTGCTAGCACCACTGCATCTAGCACTGCAGCCACCAGTGTAAGCTTAGCGCCAGGTGCCAAACCCTCAGCCCCAACTGCTGCCAGTGCACAAAGGCCCGAGCAGACGGGCGCTGTCACTCGAGAGGAGGTGCCCACAGCAACTTCTGGAGCGCAAGCCGCTTCCAGGGACCCCAGCCATGGGCCACAGCAGCCACCACCAGTCCCCGTTCAGAAACAGGCAGCAGACGTCCCACAGGCCAGTGCCCCCAGCAAAGGGGCCGCAGAAAGGGAAGAGAAGGAGAAGGAGGAAGAGAGGCAGAGGAAGCAGCAGGAGCACATCCTCCAGATTGAGAGGGAGAGAGTGGAACTGGAGAAACTGAGACAGCTGAGGCTCCATGAAGAGCTCGAGAGGGAACGCGTGGAGCTGCAGAGGCACCGGGAGAAGGAGCAGATGCTAATGCACAGGGAGATCCAGGAACTGCAGTCCATAAAGCACCAGGTCCTGCAGCAGCAGCAGGAGGAACGCCAGGCCCAGTTTGCTCTGCAGCGGGAGCAGTTGGCCCAACAACGCATGCAACTGGAACAGATCCAGCAACTGCAGCAGCAGCTGCAGCAGCAGTTAGAGGAGCAGAAGAGGCAAAAAACCGCCTTTCCTCCGGTGTGTGACCAGGCAGGCAGGATCCCTCCCCAGGGTGCGCCAGAGATAGCCATAGAAATGCAAAGGACCATGGCTCAAAACGGGCAATACTGGCCTCCCCCAAGCCAACCCTTTATGGCTACTGCGGCTCCAGGGCAAGATGGGCAAGTGCAGCCTCGCTACATTGGGCTCCAGAGGCCCCTCACCAACTCAGCCTCCGAAATGTCACTGCAGACTGAAGACCAGTGGGAAGCCAGTCGAGGCATTAAGAAGCGTAACTCTATGCCACGTCTTCGGGACGCCTATGACAAGGAGCCTGGCCACGAGCCATTTGTTGTAAAGAAAATTACAGACAGCAGCGTACAGACTGACGAGGAGGATGGGGAGGAGCGTTTCTATGCATCCCGGAGGCGCCGTACCAGGCGTAGCACTGATTGTAGCGTTCAGACAGATGAGGAAGATAACGCTGAGTGGGAACAGCCAGTACGGCGGCGGCGCTCCCGTTTCACCCGACATTCGGACTCCGGTGCAGAAGGCAAACAAGACTCCTCCATTAAGGGCATGGCCAGCATAGCAATCCAGACCATCAGTGACTGTTCTGTGCAAACTGAACCTGACCAGCTCCACAGAGTGTCTCCCTCCATTCACATCACCACTCCTGACCCCAAGGTGGAGATAGTGAAGTACATCTCTGCCCCTGAGAAGACTCAAAGAGGAGAGAGCCTGGCCTGCCAGACAGAGCCAGAAGCACAGCCCCAGCCAGGCATTGTGGTCCCACAACTCAGCGTGCCTACAACAATTACGCCTTACTCCTCCAACATTCAGATTGTAAGCACCGGTCCCTTGGATCCACATGTAATCAGACAGCAAGCCCTCATGAAGAAAAAGCCAGACCCTCTGGAAATAGGCTACCAGTCCCACCTGCCTACAGATTCCTTGTCTCAGCTGGTTTCTCGCCAGCCTCCCAAATCACCCCAGGTGCTCTACTCCCCAGTCTCTCCCCTCTCCCCACATCGGCTGCTAGAGTCATCCTTCACAACCAGTGAAAGGCTCAACAAAGCCCACGTGACCCCACAGAAGCATTTCACAGCGGAGTCCACACAGCGCCAGCAGACTCTGCCTCGCCCAATCAAAACCATGCAGAGATCCTTATCTGATCCCAAGCCCATCAGCCCAACATCAGAGGAGTCTGCAAAGGACAGGTTCTCCTTGTATCAGCACGCATTGCTCCCTGGAAGCCAGGTAAGATCCCTTCTTGATGAACAATTGAGATGGGCCAGATAGGGTCTCTGCTGTTCCTTTTAAAAGGCCCTAAGCTGACCTCCTCCTAGGCCGGCCAGGTGGGTGTGACTAATCGGTAACTGTGTGTTATCATCTGGCCGAGGCTGAAGGAGAGTTGTTCTCAACTTCACAAGAAAACAGGCATAATGATGGATCACAGCAAAACCCAGCTTTATAATCTGCCTTATCTGTATCCAGGTACAGAAGTTAAATGCTGCATCACTTTTGCCCCCTCCCCTTGTCCTTCAAATAGGATCAAGTAGATTGTCTGCACTTTCTTTTTAACCAGAGTCATTCTTCTCCCTCACAACTTTTAAAAACCCAGTTATCAGCCTGCTTTGAGGGGTAAGGCTAGAAAGGAGGACTGTTGATAGGAGCACGAGCAGTTAGCCATAGGTACAAAGCACAAACAGATCTTATCCAACATGTAGAAAATTGGCAGGGACAGTTTATCCAGACCTCAACTCAAGACATCAAAATGGGTGAAGTCTCTTTGGAATAGTCTTTGACTCACCTAAAATGTAGTTCCTATTTTCAGATTTTGAGAATATATAGTTGATGATATGTTAATATATTATTTATAAATGAAGTTGCATTCTCAGTAGGGTTAGACACTGTCATTCCTTGTGATTCCTTCCTAGCGCGATATTAAGATGCTAAAAACAATGTCCAGGCATCCTAAAGATATCAGAACATCCTCCCACTTAATTCCTGTGACACTGCAATCAGTGTGCTAGAGTTTAGGCGCCCACTGTAATTTTGAATTTAAAGCATCATAAAAAATACACAGTGGGTTGAGGAAGTCCCTCGTCCATGGGTTTTTAATGACACTTCTGCAATCAGTGTTTCATTGGAGAGAATCAAATCCTGAATGCAACCAAGTTCAAAACAGTAAATCAAAGTGATGCCTCATCAGCAACTTCTCCACAAATCTGTGAAGGCACAGTGGCAAAGTAGTGTTCTCTGCCATGCCATCTAGTGGTAACAAAGAAAAATATCTCTATTAGTCTCTAGTTAAGATGTGTTGTTAAATTGCTTAAAAAAAAACACACTCCCAAAAGGCATATCAGAGGAACTTTCCCTTTCATTAGTGTACACAAAAACAAGATATTCCATTTGGGAATTATAATGAGCTGTTCAGTGATGGTACCTTTATAGCAAAACAGTGGGAAACCTTTCTACATTCCCTCAAATGAATACCAGCTTGCCCTCAGTGATTCCTCAGAGAGAGAGAGAGAGAGAGAGAGAGAGAGAGAGAGAGAGAGAGAGAGAGAGATCTAAGAAAGAAACCCCCTAATCTGTATACGTAGGCTGCCTCTGGGGGATAGATAGCCTTACTTTTGTGACTTTGCATTCTCCCAGTGCCTTGCTGAAATGGAGCCTCTGTGTATGCTAAGTGTGTACATTGCTAATGTGTGTAAGACCTGCTTGTGCTATATATTTCCAGCATGCTAGTGTTCCTTAGGTAGCAGCTGAAACCCCAATTTGAACAAGGTGATGGGCACATACAACATCATACAACTGAGTTCTTGTGACGATATGTCATTGGAAGGGAATTTGGGTAGAAAAGGTTGGTAAATTATTAAACACAATCCTTGTTCTGTCCCTCCCCAAATAACTAAACCAGTTTCATGTAGTGAACTAATGTCATTGGAGATCTGAGGAAAAAGGGAGTGAGATGCATTAGACCAGAGGCACCACTAACTAATGTACACTTTTGACATTATAATATGGAATGACACCTCTGAGGCTGGGAACTAAATTGTTACTTTTTTCCTAGCCTTGGTGTTAGCGTTTGAATTATTGAGCTATAGGGTGACAGCTTGTTGGATTTGTCAAGATGTTTCCAAATAACTGCCTGTGAGCATTAGAAAATACCTACATTGAAAGGCTGTCAGTTATCAAATGTAATAATCACACATATATGCTTCTGTACATGCATCTGCTGGGAAGCTGCAGCTGGTTATAGCTGTCTAGAATGTGTATATTGTGGCTCAGCTGAGCCATCACATTCCTCAGTCTACAAGCTTTGAATAAGAAATTGGAATGTAGAATGCACAATTGGCTCATGGACTCCTTCCTCCCCTCCTAAAAGCAGCTCTCCTTCTCTCTTTCATGGTTAGCTCTAATTATATTTTGCCATTACATGTAAATCAGCACTAATATTGCTTACTGCTAATAAGATTGCCCCAGGCCATGGTTTGTATAGCCATTTCAAACCATATTTTCAAAATGGCAGTTGGGAAGCAGTCCCAGCTAGCCTGAAGATAAATTTAACTAATTCAGACTTAACAGTAAAATATGGTTATTGTAGGAAGGGCGGGGGGGAGAGAAGGCTTGCATAAAGAGGAAAGGGAGGAGGACATGGAAGAGCCTGTGGTCAAGATCTGGAAGCTTGGGTTATGTGATATCTGAACTGAGTCTATATATGCGTCAGCACTGAGACAATATATTATATGTGGATTACAAGTTATAGTGACATGCTTTCCATACAGAAATCTTGTGATGCTTGAAGTATTTCCCAGTGAGCCAGGAAAGATATTTGCTAATTACAGATCCAGCAGATGATTTTCCAAATACAGATTTATGTTATTTTGTCGTATTTGTCTCTTGCTAATATTCCTCTGCTTAGTGAGCTGTTTTAAGTAAATCATGTGATTCTTTGGTAGATTTGTTTGACAAAGTGTCTTGTTTTTGTGATGCAATGGCATAACGTATTAATATTTCCTCCCCATCACAATCCATGGGAGAAATTCCTCAATGCAGCCAAAACTGAGAGATGAAGCTGGATAAACGTTTTGTTGCAAATGTAGCCAACTTTTTGTCAATTTCTTGCCATATCTACTCTTCACCTCACTGTACAAGTCAGAATTCCATGCTACTTTTTAAAAGCCTTTTAAAGCCTTCCTATGGTAGAATGTCCCCAGCAGGTGCACTCGGATGTTTCAATTTGATTAACGTTACAGCAATGAATATTTTAAAAGGCTGGCTTCACATTACAGCTGTGGTGTGTGCACAAACAAAGTCATTTACAGATGCATTTGCAAGGCAGCTCTTTGTATATTATTATTAAATTTTTATTAAGTTTAGGAATTTTTCAAATGTTAGAAGAGAGAGCGCACATAATAATGATAGCAGTTTTCTGCTGCTGTGGTAATCATAAAGTTTTAGGACATATATTCTAGAATTTATCTTTCATTGGTCGATGGGCAAACATTACTTTTTTTCTTTTGTAGCAAGGTCCAGAAGACCTTCCAATCCACTTCTCTACAGTGGATGAACTTACTGATTCTCAGACAACCAAAGTTTTTGAGATGAATCTAATATCCAAGAAATAGGAAGGCTGCCTAAGGGAAGGCTATGACAGGGAAATCCAATATAGGGTCTAAAACAAAATGTTAGCATCTCCAGTGTTTTTGTGAACAGACTGAGGCCAGGTCAGCGAAATTCCTTGTTTTCTTAGCACCATCTCTCCAGGACACTGAACAAAATATCAACTCTGTATAACAAAAATAGCTAATTTTTCAGTACATGAGTGTGAGGTGAACATTGTACATATTTTCATTTTGGTATAAATTAATGCTGAGTATTGTAAATTTACTATTGTTGGTGTCTAAATATATAAAAGGAGCCCAGCTACATTGGAATAGCTGAGGTCTCTGTCATGGATAGTTGGAGCCATTTCACATGAACACACATGACATGAACACATGAAGCCACCTTCATGGGCAGCATTGTCCTCTCAATCTGGCAGTGGTTCTCCTTGGTCTGAGGGAGAGCTGTTTCACATCACTTACTGCCTGATTCTTTTAGCTGGAGATAACATGGATTCTACCTGGGACCCTCTACATGCCAAGCAGATGCTCTGCCAGATCCACAGCCCCTTCCCAACCTCATCAGTATACAGCTTTTTAATTAAAGACCTTATCCACTGCTTTTCTCAAGCATAGTGGTTTCAGCAAATCCATTAATGCACTCCATGGCAATCACTAAAATGTCAATATAAAATTAATTACACTATAATAAAAAGCAATATAAAACCCCCAAATCAACCAAATGCCAACCATGAGATCAAGTATGTGGATTCCCAGGTCATGGAAGGTTTTAAAGGTTGCAATTGGTCCTGGAAGCAAATTAGTGTGTTGTTTTATCTTTAACCGTTCCTGCGGTATTAAATAAAAGAGTAAGGCCACCTGGGGAGGAGTTAGGGCAGGCCCTGTCCAGGATAAAAACTCTGAGGGCCCAATCAGGAGCCGCTTCACGGCTCCTGATTGGGCCCTCCGAGTGTCCATCCAGGGCCAAGCAGCCAATGGGGAGGCGTGCAAAGCGTCTTCCTATTGGCCCCTCAGCAGGACAGACCAAAATTCCATTCACCCAGACCAGTCTGGCTGCCAGTCTGCTCCTGACCACCGCAGGGAGAGGAGGTCAGCAAGGGGGATGAGAACAGAGGCTTGGACAGGCTGTGCCAGCCCTTTTCACCCCAAGGCTGCCCTAACTGTCATGTCCAACTGCAAATTGCCTCAGAACCCTGACAGAGCTGGCAGGAGGCTGCAGAGTGCACTCCCTCCTCCTCCCTCCCTTCAGGACTGCTGCAAAGGAACCTCTGACAGGCCCTGACTAAGGGAAGGAGGCCTTTCCAAGAGCAACATAGGGGAGCCTGAGGGCCTTCCTTTTGAGGGGGGGGACTTTCCCCTTCTGCCAAACAGTTACCTGACAGGGAGACCACAGAAAAGCCCCTTCTCACTTAAAATACTGCTCTGCCCGGAGGTTAGACACTGCCAAACCATGTGTCTTTCTTCTTTGCAACTTTCTGCAGATTTGAGGCCACTGCACAGCGTTATTCTGCAGAGGAAACTGGCTCTTTTGTCTCCTGTTTCATCTGCACAACAACCCTGTGCAATAGGCCTCAAGTCTTTCAATTCAACAACAACCTGTGTGGGAAGCCTTAAATGTTTCTTCTCTACCACAGCCCTGTCCAAAGTAGCCCTTTCTACCTGGTGAGCTGATCTTTATACTCTGCAGGTGAGCTGTAATTCCAGGAGCTCTCCAGGCCACACCTGTAGGTTGGCTACCCCTGGGTTGGAAATATTCCTGGAGGTGGGACTTCAAAATCATACAATGCCTCAGAGTCCAGCCTTCAAATGAGCCATTTTTGCCTGTAGTTGGTAGGGAGTGGTGCAGGAGTGTCCCTCCTGGCCTATGGGTTATGGCCAGCTCTTACCAGCAACTGTTTGTATTCTGGGGCGCAGACAGGCAGACCAGCATCAATCCTGTGAGTCTGGAAAGGGCAGGAAGATCTAAATAAATATTTACAGCCTGAAACTGTAAATAGAGAACAAGTAAATGTCTGGAGACACATAGTAACTGTAATGACTTATTGGCCTGGCAAATAACCTTGGCCTGGCAAATAAAAAAAACAGTATAAAAAACCTTACTAAGGTCAAGACTGCTGTGCACAGAGAGTCTTCCTTTTAGGGTTGCCAGCTTCCCTGTGAGGCTCGCTACCCCACCTCCCTCATGTGGAGTCTGCTATGGGGAGAGAAAGGGAAGACGATTGGAAAATGCTTTGAGACACCTGAGGCCTGCTGGGTTACTGCAGCCCATTCCCAGTTCTCTCAGATCTCTCACAACCCCACATACCTCACAGGTTGACTATTGTGGAGAGACGAATGGAAAAGGTGTTTGTAAACCGCTTTGAGACTCCTTTGGGTAGTAAGCAATAGGGTACAAAAATCCGTTCTTCTAAGGAGCAACCATGAAAGAAGCATGTGGGCACATAACATTTTACCAACAGTGAAAATATGGGAGACAGAAGGAACAGGATGGACACCTGTGTACTGTGACTACCCCATGTGTATTAGGGCAGAGGGGCATTTTGGTGAATGTGGCCTAATTCACACAAGAAGGCAAATGACGCAAAGCTGGGAGGAATTGGTTGCCATGTAATCTTCCCCTAAGAAGAGTCTCCAGTCTGATTTTCCCTTCACATATCTGAAGACATGGCTCTTGAAAGCTCATCTATAACCACTATGCCACAATTCCCAAAGGTCAGTCCTCTCCCACACTCAACGAACATTCCACACCACAGGTTCTTGACACCCATATCTCCACACCCACACCCTCATTTGCCACCTTGCCACCACAACCTCCCACACAACACACACATTCAACCCCATGCCCTTACAGACTGGACAACTCCTCCCCTTCCTCTTCCCACTGCCAAGCTCTAGCGCCTGTTATATTCTTGGATACAACAGGCTTTGCCCCTAGTATTAACATACTGCCCAAAAAGAGAACTCTGGTTCAGTTGAAATTTTCCACTATTTACATCTATCTATTGTGAAAACTTTATTCTTACCGGCTGCTTCCTCAACCTGTTACTAATTCTATTATCATAAAAGATAAGTTTATTCAATCAAGAGCTTTTAACGACAGACTGTCAAAAGTGTTCTGGTCCAGATATAGCAGATTACCCCATTCACATGCTTCTCAGACAACTTCAAATTGTTGGTAGGTCAGGGTTGCAGAAGCCGTGCTGATGTTTCCTCAGCAGTGCTTCTATGATGATGATGATGTCTGACTTTTGGCATTCCTGTGGCTCAACTGTTGCCACATTTTTTGATCTTGCACCGCTTCTTGATGCTTTGGCCAGTGTCCCTTTTGATCATGTCTAACCACCATGTTCTTTGTTGGCCTGGTTTCCTTTTACCACCAACCAGGTAAAGGTAAAGGTAAAGGTATCCCCTGTGCAAGCACCGAGTCATGTCTGACCCTTGGGGTGACGCCCTCCAGCGTTTTCTTGGCAGACTCAATACGGGGTGGTTTGCCAGTGCCTTCCCCAGTCATGACCGTTTACCCCCCAGCAAGCTGGGTCCTCATTTTACCGACCTCGGAAGGATGGAAGGCTGAGTCAACCTTGAGCCGGCTGCTGGGATTGAACTCCCAGCCTCATGGTCAAAGCTTTCAGACGGCTGCCTTACCACTCTGCGCCACAAGAGGCTCTACCACCAACCAATCCTAGCATAATTCTGCTCTCCATGGATTGCATGCTATGGCCAAAATAAGTGAGCCAGATTTGTGATTTTGCCTTCCAGTGATACATCAGGCTTTATGCACTCTATTTCCTTGTTTGTGACTTTTGCTGTCTGTGGAATCTGTAGAAGGCTTCTCCAGCACCAGAGTTCAAACTAATCAACTTTCCTCCTGTCCGATTTCTATACATTTAACAATTTGAGTACCCAGGACAGATATTAAACAACTGCTTACTTCCTCCCTCCATCCAGACCCCTTTTTAAAATCAGTGTTGATGTTGATTACCTTCCAGTCTACTTGTACAGAGGTAGTTTTAGTATCATTGTTTTTTTCTGGGATAGAAAATCAACATTTTAACATTTAAATACTCTACTAGCACTCTCAGGTATATGACATCAGGAGTTGGTCGTTTTTTAATTTTGTCAGTGAAGCCTAGAACTTCAAGAAAGCAGCTAAAGACTGAGCTTTAGCATCTTCCACAGTGCAAAGGACTCATTTACCTTCTCCATAATTTCTTACCCTATTTTCAACCGTTCTTTCAAACTTTTGCTGCCTGATGGTTCCACCACTTTCCTGACTAGCTTCTCACTTCTAATATAGTTAAAGAATGTTTTAGCAATACCTGTTTATATAGAGAGAATATATTTTAAATAATACATTCCTCTGGCTCTTTTTTCACATGCCTTGTTGTCTGTATAAATTTGTTTTGCAACAGATTGTGCTCCTATCCTCTCTTATTTTTCAAAAGAAGACTTCTTGCCTTTCTTGAACTTGGCTCATTAACCACACTGGCATCTTCTTGCACTGGCTTGTGCCTTTCCCAATACATAGCAGACATTTTTGTCTGAGTTTCCAGTAGGTTTTTAAATAGCCTCCAGGCATTCTGAAAAGATTTGACCTTCTTGACCTTCCATTTCTACTTTTTTTAAAATGAATTCCCTTATTTTTCAGAAGTTTCTTTTTCAACAAATTTATGTGTGCCATTTATAGTATCCTAGCACTTTTCCCATGTCACATTTTTCAGGCATTGCACCAGAGACTTTAAGCACTGCAGTACAGATCCTTATCATTTGATGGAGGTATTATGTCCTTTAGCTGACAGAAAAAAGATTATTACCTGTCTGTTGCAGCTAGTAGATGAGAACTTGTTGAATTTATGCTGTGTCACATTTTGCTGATATTCAATTTTTGATGCAAAAGCTTCCGTTTTGATGTCTTATTCAAGCCATTGTTTTCTCCTCTCTGCTTTTTCCTTTTTAATTTGAAAGAGTTTTGTAAAGCCCCATTGTTGTGTCTTGATTCCTGTATTTAAAAGAACACAGAAAAATTCTCCACCCCAGAAAACTAGCTAAAAACAGATAGCATTATTCAAGTCACACAAACATATTTGCAAAATTCAGATACACTTTGGTTGAGCACTACATGATACACAATAATACATTATACATATCTGTAGGAGATCATCCATTTTACAAAAGGTGTAGACCCAGATTCTTGGCAAGCTCATTTGATTTCTCTACAATTTATCTGGGTCAGGGCTGAAATTTTGCTGATTTTATTCACCAATAGACCAGCAGCATGTAGAACTAGTACAGATGCAGTCTTAAGTTGTTTTGTAGCACAGTTGTCATCGGAATCATCATTGGGCATGCAGAAAGTGAGGAGAACCTACAACTCCCCTGTGACTGTCACCCAAGACACAGGGTGGTAACATCTGCAGAGTGTGGATTTTATCTTTCTCCCTATCTTCTACATCACTTCTGAATGCAACTGAGGTAGTGTGTTTTTGTGAAACTGCATTGTTCTTCTAGGATTCACAAGAGTTGTTTGTGAGAGAACCTTTTGGTTTTTTTTTATTGTTTTTCCAGCACTGAAGAAAGAAAACACTTGCTATAGAAATACTCATGAAAATGACTTGGTTGCCCAAGGGCTAATTGTTATTTTCGCTCATCCAAATGTCTTCATGTCAGAATGATGACATTTTGCCTGCAAGGCTCCTTTGCCTGCTCTGTCAGCCCAAATGGGGACCTGTGAGCTGCATGGCCCTCAGAGACCTTTCAAAGATACTGATTTAAGACAGCTGTTACTCCTTCCTTCACCAAACCATCTGACAGCTGTCTTTTTTCTAGGGTACTGCTAATTCCAAACCCTGCTCAGGATAGTGGGGATCTTGTTGATCACATCTGTTGAATGAACAGATGTGATCAACAAGATCCCCACTATCCTGAGCAGGGTTTTCAGAATATTTTTAAAAGACTCCATTCTCCATACTTGGAAGAACTCAAGAAAAAAAACCCTGGAGGATCGTTCTTTATTAGATTTCTTCCTTCCGCTGTCTGTGCAAGATCTGCTGTGGTTATGGAATCTTTAGGGAGCTGTCCCAAATCCTGGATTTTGCCTTTTTTTTTCATTCAGTCCAATTTATTAGTTAGGAGGAAAAACTGATAATTCAAAGTAAGTTTCAGGATCATCTGCATTTCATTGGCTCTTGATTTAAACTTATAGACCATATCTGTCTGCCGCTCACAATATGCTAACTATACATTTTTAGAAACTTGGCTTACTCAGAAGTGAAAACCTGTTCCTAGTATGTTCTGACTAGACATTTGCCTGAATTTATCTCTAAACCAGGCCAAGTTGGTTTTATTCTAGCTCATTAGGGAGAAATATTCAAGCAGCTTACTGTTTCTTTCAGAATTCATTTTCTCAGTGTCAGTACCGGTAACCATTCACATAGCATAAGCTTGCCAGCAAAATCATTATTCACTCTTGCTATTCCCATGAAGCATTGGTATTTTTATGCAGTACATTTTAGATTCTTCCCATAGTTTGCCTCCTTGAGAGCCATACACTGTAGCTTTTATTGGTAATAAGAGTTGAGGCCCACTGATATTGATTTTGTGTTATTGTTTTCCATTCATTGAGTTTTTAAGAAAATCTCCTAAATTGGACATGCTTTTTATTGTTCTGCCAATTTTTAGAACTTCCACCTATAGACAATTTGTTTAACCTGTGCCAGGAGGCGGGCTCTGCCACAGCATTTGCATGGGTCACGGGTCCTTTTTTCATTCAAGTTATTGTGGGTCCTTCTCCTCTCGCTCAATATTTCTCCTCTCGATCATTTCATGTAATGTACAAAGTTTAAATTTGTTTGTTTAATTTCTAGACCGCCTCTCCCCAATGGCGGGCTCAGGGCAGTTTGCAATAGTGATATACATTTAAAGCCCTAAAATTAAAAAATATAATAAAACACAATGCATTCCATTGCCACCACAGTATAGCTGACAAGTTCAATATCATGATAGTGGTAAAGCCAACCCCTATAGAGGAAGCTTTAAATAGGGGAAGGAGAAAAACACATAGTAAAAGACATGAACTCCAGGAATCAAGAAATATACTAAGCTGTTAGAGAAAGTAGCAAGTGTGTTCTTTCACAGTTATCTAGTACCTACATTTAATTATGGTTTCCATTGCCTTCTAGATCTCCACTCTTCAGTCCAACACTCTCACACGGAAGGTGAAGCGAACGCTACCCAGTCCCCCGCCAGAAGAAGCTCACCTCCCTTTAGCCAGCCAAGCTCACTCACAGATGTACATGCCTGGCCTTATGCAGAAAGGGATGGGAGGGCAGGCCATTCAAGTGACCAAAGCCAGCCTCCTCAAAGACATTGACCGGGACTTGAAGCTGGTGGAGCATGAGTCTACTAAGCTGCGGAAGAAACAAGCTGAGCTGGATGAGGAAGAGAAAGAGATTGATGCCAAGCTGAAGTATTTGGAACTGGGAATCAATCAAAGAAAGGAGTCTTTGTTGAAGGATCGGAATGTGCGTGATTACCCCTATCTGAGATGCCTGGGAGAAAACAGGGACTACATGTCTGACAGTGAGCTAAATAACCTTCGCCTTTCCAGCTACGAGAGTGGCAGTCTCCTGGCTAGGCCCAGCACTGCTCCTTCTAATCAATATGCTGATTTCTCCAGCGCACAGTACACATCAGCCTCTTCCTATACCCCGTATCAGTATTCCTCAGGACAGGCTGTCCCACCAGGGCCAGCCACATTCCAGCAAACAAGATTTCAGCCTCCGCACTATCCTGCATCTAGCAATGCCCCTGCTCAGAATGGCTTCCAGGCCAGCCAGATGCCTGCCTATCCTTCCCAAACTACGTATCAGCCACACAGCTTCACTCCAAGCACTGGGTATCAATCTGAACTGGGCCTGCAGAGCCATCAAGGCTTCCGGCCCCCTTATCAAGCTCAGACCACATATTCCAACCAGACACCTTTGCAGACTGCTCAGAACACGCTCTTTCCAACCCATGCAGACACCCACACAACCTCCCAGAAACCACGGCAAACATCTCTAGCTGATTTAGAGCAAAAGATCCCTACCAATTATGAAGTGATCAGTAATCCCACTGTGGTGATTTCTGCTGCAACACCAGAAGTTACATACAGCACCACGACAGTTACCAGTAGCTATGACCAATACAAAACCCCAGAGGGAAGGCCAACAGACAGGAGTGGTGCGGTGCAAAGTCCCTCCACCAGCTATTCCTCCGACTCTCTCTACACCAACCTAGAGCAAAATATCCCTCGGAACTATGTAATGATTGATGATATCAGTGAACTGACCAAAGAGAGCACTGCAGGGGAGGGCCAGAAAGGAGACCTGCAGTCACAGAGCAGCAATGGACGGCATATTAAAGAAAAGAGTGACGTGGTCGATGTAGATGTCTCCAGTAGGCCTTGCTGCTATTCTAAGGGAGAAGAAGAGTCTGAGGAGGATATGTATGATCATCATGGCCCTGACCACCGAGGGAAGAACTACCACAGGGCCCCAGAGAGCAATGGGAGGATGACTGGTAGCTCTGGTTCCTACTACTATGGAGACAGTGATTACAGGCATGCCTCTCGCCCAGAAAAACATGGGTCAAGTATAGGCATGCAGAAACACACTTCTAAGAACTTGGCCCCAGCTGTCATCTCTTCCAAGCGCAGCAAGCATCGGAAACAGGGTATGGAGCAGAAGATATCGAAGTTCTCCCCTATAGAAGAAGCCAAAGATGTGGAATCAGACCTAGCCTCTTATACTGTAACCACTTCAGTCAGTAGCAGCAGTGTGGCATCCAGAGCAAAGAAGCTGCAAGATGACATCACATATGGCCTCAAGAAGAATGTATATGATCAGCAGAAATACTATGGCATGCCTAGCAGGGATATGATGGAAGAGGATGACAGAGCATATAGTGGTGGACGGTCCAGGTCCTCTGGCTATGTGTCAGAGAAACTGTCAAGCCGAGAGGTCAGCAGCAGGAGCAGATCCTATGAAAGAGAGAGTATGGAGCGGCCTCCAAAAGGAAGCTCCAAGCCTTCTTCCCTTAGTATGGGCCAGAGTCGTGGGCGACCTCCAATGCGCACACAGACTTCAGAAGAGGAAAGTCCTATCAGTCCTTTGGGGAAATCCATGGGTGTGTCACGATCTTCTGGTGGACCTCTCCCTCAGTCTGCTGGAGACAGCTGTTCCCAGTTCTGCTCCAGTCACTCATTGCCTGATGTACAAGAACATATCAAAGATGTGCCAAGAACCCACTCTTACAAGCATGAAGAAGGTTACATCATGGATGATTCACACTGTGTTGTTTCAGACAGTGAAGGTAACGGCCACCTATGGTGACTTATCCCAGAGCATACTCAAGCAGGTCATATCTGCAAAGCAAGTACCCTGCCTGAGTTTGCTTACCATGTGCCTTTCTCCCACATTTTGCTTTCTGTATTGGTTGTTTTGTGTTAGCACTCTGCATGTCCTACTGGTGCTCACTGCTTGTTCAGTGTGATAATGAGATAAGATTCCTTTTTTATATATTTCATGAATGGCTGATGTGGCATACCATATATGCATGTGATAAGCACCTTGTATTCTTTTATTTCATTGCATGGCTTCAACCTGGGCTAATTCACACCTTTGGATCAGGAGATTGACTGTGATCTGTTTTTGGTTTCTGAAGCCTATCACTTGGGTCAGGAGGAGACAGACTGGTTTGATAAGCCAAGGGAACCTCGCTCAGAGAGGATGAGGCATTATGGTGGCCACTCCTCATCTTCCCAGAAGAGGGGTACAGCTAAGCACACCTATCATGACTACGACGAACCCCCAGATGAAGATTTGTGGCATCACGATGATTACTCCCACCCACGTCATTCCTCTTCCAAAGAACATAGGCACCATGGAGATTATGGGAGGCACACCTCATCGTCTCGGCACTCCAGTGATGATCTGCCAAGGAGGTCATCCAGACAACATCCAAGAGATCCTGGCCGCCATGAATCACGTGGACATGGACCACCCTCTTCCCAGAAGAAAGCTCAGCAAGCAGATACGAGGACACAGCCAGGTTATCCTTCCAGCTCTTCAGAATATTCCCAGCAGTCCCGGCAGCCGTCTGGCTACCATCATACCTCAGAGTCCCAAAAACCACAGAGGCAAATGCAACATGGGCCATCACCTCAGCAGCCAAAAGCAGAGCCACTTTCCCACCCACAACAGCAGCAGCAGCAGCAGCAGCAGCAAGCGAGGCAGCAGCAAGCAGGACAGCAGCAGCAGCAGCAGCAGCAGCAGCAGGCTTCAGGCAGGCAGCAGCAACAGGCAGGCAGGCAGCCTCAGCAGCACTCAGCAGCTCCTGCACCGCAGGCTTCTCAGCAACAGCCCCAGCAAGCCAGGATGCAGCCACAGCAGCAACAGCTGCCTCAGCAGCAGCAACCACCACAGCAGCAACAGCCGCCTCCTCCAGGGACCCAAGCCCAACCCTCCACACGGCCAGCCCAACAGCAGCCTGGGCAGCCCCAGCCACTAGGCAAACCACAGTCAACCGTCCAAGCACAACCTGGCGCTCACCAAGCAGGACCAGTAAGTAGCACTTCCCCATTGCTTGCTGCCAGTTGTAGAGTAGGCAACCACTGGTGCAACTCCTGGCTGTACCACTTCTTGGTCTACATCAGGGGTGCCCATATTGTGATTCTCTAGATGTCCATGGACTACAATTACCTTGAGCCCCTGCCAGCATGCTAGCAGGAGCTCATGGTAATTGTAGTCCATGGACTTCTGGAGAGAAACAGTATGGACACCCCAGGTCTACATAAAGGTGAGAGTACTGAACAGAACTAAGGTCTGTTTAATGCAATGGGGTGTGTGCAGAAATGGCACTGACTGTGCATGGATTATTGTCCAGTCCAGCAGACAGAATTATACAGTATAAAGTCTTCCCACCAGATGTATTACAGGAACTGAGAAAGGTCCTAGAATGTTGCAGATGAGGTGTTCTGTTCACTGGCACATTGAATGGCAGGTTTGGAAAGAGCTGTGGAAGATCATGTGCAAAAGAAAAAACAAGAAGTGAGAATGAGGCCTTACACTATAAGTGTTTGGCCTTGGCTGAGATCATAGATCGTGCTTCAGCAACACCGGGATTTTTTTTCCAGGTGGGATACAGCATCTAATAGAGAACAGGGTTACTTAAGGGTCTGATTAGTGACAACCAATGACCTGCCAATTACATTTTGGATAAGAATTCTGAGGGGAACATTCTGGGGCTTTACGCACCGGGATCTTTGTAGCAAATTGGTCACTGAATGGAAAATCGCCATTTAAAATAGTGGAATTCGTCGTTATGCATACCTGCCTTTGTAGTGGAATCCAGTTGCGTTTTGTAGCGTTTCCCACAGGCTTCCGGTCTCGGCAGAAATCGCTAGAAAGGAAGCGCTATTGCCGAGCTCATCCCGCCCCTGGCCGTCAAGCAGCCAATGGGCAGCCGTTAGCATGCTCCCAAACAGCCCCTTTCCCTTTAAGAAAGGTTTTTTTTAAAAAAAAACAGACCCATTGGAACGAATCTGTGTTAATTCGTTCCAACGGAGAGACCCATCCAGCTGCCTGGGGTGTTTGAGCTGTCGTTTGATCGTTGCCACGCTCCCTCCGAGTGAAAAAAAAAATCCCCCCCCCCCTCATGGGCCCGATTTTCGGCTGAATGAATGTGTAAAAAATAAAGGGAAAATACATCAGCAAACGGGCTTCTCTGTTCTTTGTGCTTAGTGACTGAAGGGGAGGGACTGAAGCCGGGGAAGCCTCTAAACTGAAAGAGGCTCGCTGGTGCGTTTATCCCCACTCGCTCGGAGAAAAAAAAAATGGCGATCGCTTCGCCGGAAGATCAGAGAAGAGAGCCAGGGGGAGGGACTTTGTAGAAACCGCAACAATGTTAACGCACAGGTCTTTTTCGCTAGTGTTGCAGATTGGTTGCAGGAGTGTATCGCTTTCCGGAGGGTGAATCCACTTTTGGGGATTTCCCTGAAAGCGCTACAAGAAGGCGCTTTTTGCAGATTGGTTTCAGGTGTGTGGCAGATTGTCGACGACGTTGTGCAAAACAGCAAATCAGTAGCGTTTTCAATTGGCAACCATTGTGCTATTTTGAAGGCGTGCAAAAAGCCCCTCTGAGTTGGCTTTCATGCTGCAATTATTGTACTCTATTTTGCACTGGGAAGAAATTATTTTAAATCTTTGCTTACTATTACAGCCTAAAACAGAACAGACAGATGCATCCAAGCCTACCACAAAAGTGCCACAGGTGGGGAGAGCACCCCAAACACAGCCACAGGGAACAATTGCAGGAGGTAAGCAAGCTTTCCTCTCTTGTAGATGGCTCCTTTTCAGCATATGTCACTGGAAGGAAGTCATGCCAGCAGCTTATTAACTTTCAATTATCATTATTGTTGTCTTTGACATTATTATTATTACTAGCACTATTATTATTCATGTTGGTCTGAAGCAGCAAGACAAAGTTAGGGCCCAGTGACACCTTTAAGACCAACAACATTTTAATCTGGCATAAACGTTCATGTGCATGCATATGTCTTTAGATACAGTCAGATATTACTGTTATTATTACTATTATTAAGGTTTAGCTTGTGCTCAGGACAGTAAATTCCAAAATAACACACTACAGAAAACAAAAGCTTTTAAAGCAAGTTCAAGTAGATGGTGAACGCTTTTGACTAGTCCAATATTTAGCCATGGTAGTACAGAAAATATGCCAATCAGTATAGAATTAGCAGTGTACAAGTCATAGAAAACACAAGGAAGATGCTTGAAAGCACATAGGGAACATTGGTCTGCTTTCCATAGCTATAATAACTTGCAGTTCTTCTATTTGTAGAGAAAGAAGCAGTAGTTCAGCTGGGGACTGACACTCCAATTTAAAGTAATGTCATATGCTTCTATATCGATATCTCACCAACTATGCAATGCATATTCAAATGTTAAGATTTTTATACTCTTAGAAATATTGTGTCTATCATTTCACCTTTTTCCTGGTCTGAGATGGAGGATAGAGGTCAAAGGAGAGACAGTTTTGCTGATGCCACCTAGGCTGGCCCTAAGCGATAGGATGGGGCTTGCATTTAAACACATTTCATGTGGTTTCCTTAAACAGGCATTAAGCTGGGTCCTAAGCCAGCTGGAGCACCCACTTCTGCTGGTGCAGCAGCTGGTCAGCCAGGAGCAGAAGGAGAGAGTGTCTTCTCCAAAATCCTGCCAGGAGGTGCAGCAGAACAAGCAGGCAAATTGACTGAAGGTGAGAAAATGCTTTTCTTGGAGACTTGTCCCAAAGCATGAGGGATGCTCTACTGAAGAAGCCAAATCCACCAGCATCAGATGTCCTGCAGGACAATTAGTCCTTTGGCTGCAAGGGTTGCTAAAGGACTTGTAAAAACATATGAAGCTGCCATGCTGAGTTAAAGCAGAGGTTCCCTCTGACCCACTGCTGACTAGCAGGGCTTATCCCTTTCCCAGGCCTTTCTGTTGTGGACCATTGCTTCCAATTGGCCCTCTAGCCGCTCCCTCCTACTACAACTGCTACAAATCTATACAGGGTCTCAGTAAGAGTTGAACTGAGGCTTCTTGTAGTTCCACCATTCCTTAATGTTGTTGTTGTTATTCACTTTGTTGTTCTAGGAATGATGTTACCTGTATAGTAAACCACCCTGAGCCTTTGGGGAGGGCGGTATATAAATACAATAAGTAAATAAATATGTCAGTAGTTGAACTTAGGATCTTGAGTTCCACTGCTAAGATAAGTTCTCCATGACTTAGCTCCAAACTTGAAAGCTAAATGATTAAACTATAGGAGACAAATAAAACAAGTTTCATCACAGAGCTGTTGGGACAAAGACTGATAACTAGATAGATAAATGAAGGGAATGATACCTATGGAATAAAAATAGGTTGTACAACTAAACAACGGGACAGAAAAGAAAGTAGGGCTGACAACAAGCCATTCTCTGGAACTGATAAATGTGCATGTTCTACTGTGTCAGGCATTGATTTCTCTTTTCTTTAAATCCATAGCTGTGTCAGCTTTTGGCAAAAAATTCACATCATTTTGGTGAGAGAAGGCCACCCAGGTGAGTCACTTTTGGCCTTCCATATATACAACCACCAATAACCTTAGAACTGTCAGACAAATTCCAAGACATGTTTCATTTGCCTTGGCCAGTTTGGTGTAGTGGTTAGGAGTGCGGACTTCTAATCTGGCCTGCCAGGTTCAATTCTGCACTCCCCCACATGCAGCCAGCTGGGTGACCTTGGGCTCCCCACAGCACTGATAAAACTGTTCTGGCTGAGCAGTGATATCAGGGCTCTCTCAGCCTCACCCACCTCACAGGGTGTCCGTTGTGGGGAGAGGAAAGGGAAGGCGACTGTAAGCCGCTTTGAGCCTCCTTTGGGTAGGGAAAAGCGGCATATAAGAACCAACTCTTCTTCTTCTTGGCCAAGGCAATCCTGAGACCCCTGCAGTGATTTCTTACTTGAGGCTTTGATTACATTGCAAGACTACAGTTGTCCCAATACCTGGACACTGTGGGGGGGGGGGGGGAGTTGTTGACTGCTCCCTTAACTCATCCAATTACAAGACACCTTCTTTTCTCTCTTGTAGATTTTTTTCTTTCTCTTTTCTAATAGTTCCTCTCTTTGCTCTCACTCTCTCCCTTTCACCACAGCAGGGATTTTGGAAAATACATGAAGATCACATCACTGCAGTGGAAAAACCTATGAAGAATCCAGTGAATTCAGTCTGCTGCTCTGGACTCTGGGTATAAGAGTGAGTGTCACCACTTGCTTCTAGACCTGCATCTGGCTCATTCAGGGGAGCGACTAGATACCAGATAATTCCCCCACCCCTTATTCTGATACTGTCCCTGATATGAGGCACAACTTGAAGGAGCCATTTGTATTCGCTGTGCTTACTACAATTTGCCACCTTAAATTACTTGAGCCACATTCAATCAAATGTGCATTCTAATGCTGCTAAACACTTATTTATTGATTTATATTTATTTATAGTTTATATACTACCCATCCTCAGAGAGCAGGCTCAGGGTGGTTTACAACAGTGGCTAAAGCATCATATAGTATTAAAACACTATAAAAAACACAATAAAATGTTGATAGAGCTCCACCTCCTGCCAACTATCACAATCCAGCTGGTCATTTTGGCCATTACAGTAGTAAAGTATGTCCAGGGGAGGAGGGAAGCATAAAAAGAAAAGGTGTGGCTAGCAGTGAGGCCAGTCAGGGGATGGGGATCCCAGTGATTGGGCATTGTGGGAAGTACGGAGGTGGGACGCGGTGGCTGAAATGAAGGAGTGGGAGGTATAGGAATGCTCACACCCCTTCTAACCATTATCCGATCCTGAGAAATGATGGTGGTGGAGCTAGGAAGAAAATCCACTCTGTGACATTGGTGCTGTGCAACACCAGGTCCATAAACAATAAGACCTCTACCCTACAAGAAGGGCAATGCCAAAGAATGTTCAAACTACCGCACCATCGCACTAATTTCTCATGCTAGCAAAGTTATGCTCAAAATCCTACAAGCTAGGATCCAGCAATATGTGGACCGAGAACTTCCAGAAGTACAGGCAGGATTTCGAAGAGGCAGAGGAACTAGAGATCAAATTGCCAACATACGCTGGATCATGGAGAAAGCTAGGGAGTACCAGAAGAACGTCTACTTCTGCTTCATTGACTATGCTAAAGCCTTTGATTGTGTGGAGCACAACAAATTGTGGCAAGTTCTTAAAGAGATGGGAATACCAGAGCATCTTATTTGTCTCTTGAGAAATTTATATGCAGGTCAAGAAGCAACAGTGAGAACTGAACATGGAATCACTGACTGGTTCAAAATTGAGAAAGGAGTTCGGCAAGGCTGTATACTGTCGCCTTGCCTATTTAACTTGTATGCAGAGCACATCATGAGAAATGCGGGATTAGAGGAGTCACAAATTGGGATCAAGATTGCAGGGAGAAATATCAACAACCTCAGATATGCAGATGATACCACTCTAATGGCAGAAAGTGAAGAGGAACTAAAGAGCCTGTTGATGCGGGTGAAGGAGGAGAGTGCGAAAGTTGGCTTGAAACTCAACATCAAGAAAACAAAGATCATGGCATCCGGCCCTCTCAATTCCTGGCAAATAGAAGGGGAAGAAATGGAGATAGTGACAAATTTTATTTTCCTGGGCTCCAAGATCACTGCAGATGGGGACTGCAGCAAAGAAATTAAAAGACGCTTGCTCCTGGGGAGGAAAGCTATGGCAAATCTAGACAGCATCCTAAAAAGCAGAGACATCACCCTGCCAACAAAAGTGCGTTTAGTCAAGGCTATGGTCTTCCCAGTTGCAATGTATGGCTGCGAAAGTTGGACCATAAGGAAGGCCGAGCGTCAAAGAATTGAGGCTTTTGAACTCTGGTGCTGGAGAAGACTCTTGCGAGTCCCTTGGACTGCAAGGCGAACAAACCGGTCAGTCCTAGAGGAGATCAGCCCTGACTGCTCTTTAGAAGGCCAGATCCTGAAGATGAAACTCAAATATTTTGGCCACCTCATGAGAAGGAAGGACTCCCTGGAGAAGTGCCTAATGCTGGGAGCGATCGAGGGCAAAAGAAGAAGGGGACGACAGAGAATGAGGTGGCTGGATGGAGTCACTGAAGCAGTAGGTGCAAACTTAAATGGACTCCGGGGAATGGTAGAGGACAGGAAGGCCTGGAGGATCATTGTCCATGGGGTCGCGATGGGTCGGACACGACTTCGCACATAACAACAACAACCCTACATGACTTCATTGTGGAGCCTGGCTCGCTTGATGGAAACCTGGAAACAGGAGGGTGAATCTGTCAACCTGGGAAAACTTACCCTCCTGGGTTTTCAGTCCTTCATCAATCTCAGGCAAGAGGGCAGTAGGGTCTAAGAATCTTTTTCCTTTGAGGCACTCCCTGTCCCAAAGATCTCAGGAATCGAATGTGTGGTTCTGGTGTGGGGCACAATGGAGAGTTTGGCCATCTACTTGGTATACTGGCCGCCTAACACACCAGTAGATGCTATGCCATATTTCCTGGAATTGGTCACTGGGTGGGCTGTAAAGTTCCCTAGGCTACTGGTTCTGGAAGACTTTAAAATCCACACCAAGAAGACTGACCGCTCACAAAATTTGAATCTAGTATAAGCCACGGCAACACTAGGGCTCATCCAATTTGTTGCTGGCCCTACACATCAAGCAGGCCACATCTTGGATTTGATCTTTGATATGAGAATAAATGTTGCCCAAATAGCCAAAGTGCCATGGTTGGATCACTTCACCCTAAAGGCTCAGATCAACATATCACCACATCCCTGTATAAGAAGAGAGCAGATTTTCACTCACATAAGGAGACTTATGTATCTGATTAGATTCTGGAATGTTATGCAAGATCCAGTGGCTCCCAGCAACTCAGTTGATGCACTAGTGGAGGACTGGCAGTGCCAGCTTTCCAATGCCATTGACGAAATCTCTCCCAAACATTCTCTGTACTCCCACCCAAAGCCAGCTCCATGGTATACTATGGAGCTAAGCACGTGGAAACAGGAGCTGAGATGGCTAGAGCGAGTCTGGTGGAAAACTTGTGTTGAAGCATCAAGAACAACTTATAAAACACTTATGAATGCTTATGAGATGGCAGTGAAGGTAGCCAAGAAGGAATTCTTTATAGGTTCCATTGCCCTCATTATCTCACGCCTGGCACAATTGTTCAAGACAATCTGATCTTTAGAACCATCCCAAATTCCACAATTGCATATTAACTTTGAGGCTTTTATGAGGTTTTTTGCAGAGAAAATCTTGTTGCTCTGCTAGTACCTTCATGCTGGATTTGAGGCAGATAGTAAACTAGAGGCTCATTGGCTGTCTCAGGATCCTACTTTGGAACACTGTTGTCTGTTCTCCTTGGCTGACATGAACAAGGCCCCTGTAGCTGCCTGGCCAACCATGTGCCCTCTTGACCTATGTCTTTCATGGCTGGTGAAAATCAATGGTGAAGAAATTTGGATTCCTCTCTAGGATATTATCACCCTGTTCTTGGATTCAATGACATTCTCAGAGAGACTTAAAGAGGCTGTAGATAGGCCACAAGAGTTGGATCCTTCCAACCCAGCTACCACCCAATTTTGCATCTAGCATTTCTGAGTAAGATAATTGTATGGGTGGTTGCAGATCAGCTGCAGGGGTTCTTGGAAGAGATGCCAGCACTTGATCTTTTACAATCTGGTTGCTGGCCTGGTCATGGGGTGGAGATAGCTCTGGTTGCCTGATGGATGACCTTCAGAAGAAACTGGATCTAGGCAAGTCAGCACTGCTGGTCTTGCTAAATTTGATGTCGGCATTCAACACATTTGACCATGAGCTTCTGATCCACTGCCTAGCTGACACAGGAATTCGAGGCACAGCCCTCAACTGGCTGAGTCCTTTCTCCAAGGTTGGTGACAGAGAGTGGCATTAAGGGGAGAGCATCATCAACATCAGGTCCCCAATTGTGAGGTCCCACAGGAACAAATACTCTCCCCAATATCTACATGCACCCCTCATCCAGTTTATCCAGGGGTTTGGGCTGTGTTGCTATCAGTATGCTTACAACACCCAGCTCTTTCTGTTAATGGGTGGCATATATCAACACCATTGGACTGCCTGGCCTAGTGTCTGGAAACAGTAGTGGACTGCCTCAAACAGAGTCAGGTGAAGTCAAATCTAGTCAAGATGAAGATCCTCTGGCTGGGTTAGCATGCAGAGAGACAAATGATGCAGTTCCTGACCCTTGACAGTGGCAAATTAACACTAGTGCCTTCTTTCAGGAGCCTGGGTATGATTCTGGAATGTTATGCCTCTATTCTAGTGGAGATCCAGATCACAAATGTTGCTTGCCTGGAAATTTTTCAACTATGCCAGGTATGGCAACTTGTGCCCTCTCTCTCAGCAGTGGACCTAGCCAGGTGCTCCATGAAACTATTACCTCTAGACAGACTTCTGCAACTCACTCTACACAGGACTTCCCTTGAGACTGCTCTGGAAACTCCAACTGGATAAAATGTGACAGCTATGGGACCCAGCGAAGAGCACATATGACACCAGTGTTTTCCCAGCTGCATTTACACCAAAATGGAGACTGAAAGAGGTTCAACATTTTGGGATTAAACTTTAAAGCCCTAAATGGTCTAGAACTGGCATATCTGCGGGGACCACCTCTTCCATCACCCCCCTCCCCCAAAAAAGAGCATTGAAGTCATCTGACCAAAATGTGCTTCAGATTCCTTTTTGGCCTTAGCCTCAGCCTGGTAGAATGTTCTGCCAAAGGAGATCAGGAGGACCCTGCAGGACCATAAACAGTCCCACAGGGCCTGTAAGACTAGCTGTCGCACTAGGCCTTTGGTTGAAGCCAGTTAGAACATCAAGAAGAACATCTCACTGTCAAAAATGAAAGGAAGGCTTGCCTCCCCAATAAAGAGGTAGAACCCCCCCCCCAATTTATTGAAATGGGGCAAGATACAAAAATAAATATTATTACTTTTATTATTTTGTCCCAGATATAATGTCCAAGTCAGGACCATGGGTAGTCCATTGTAACTTGCTTAATGTTCACATTATACACTGTGAAGAATTACAGGAAATCTTTGCCCTTACAGATTGTGTTATGTAGAAATGACTGGTTTGGTAGAGTGAAGAAGAGATGAGGAACAGAAAATGGAAAGCAGGAATGATTATGGGAGCATCAAAAGTGAGTGAAGGAGCAAGAGAGATGTGGGTGGGATGAAACTTTGTGAAAGAAAAGGCAGAAGGACTTGAAAGACGAAAGGAAGGCACTGAAAATCTTATTTATTGTTACATCTATGAGATGAGAAGCCAGTCCAGGCACAGGGAGGGGCATGATGGGAAACACAGAGACACAAATAAACAGACTTAAGGGAGCTGGCAGGCCAGGATCTAAGGCAGAATGGGGAGGGTGGTATACAAATGTAATCAATAAATTAATAAAAATACATAAATGAGGCGGGGATCAATGCAGCTTAAGGTCAAAGACTTGTGAGGTTTTTAAAAATTAGAATCTTGAATTTGGTATGAAATGTGACAGGAAGCCAGTGCAGGGGCTGGTGGGACTTTTGCAGGAAATGGAAGAGACAAGGAGAGGGAGTCTACAAAGCAGGCAGTCAGAAAAATGGAAACAGGGCTTCAGAAACCAAAGGAGAAGCTGGAATCCGGGAAAAGAGTACAACTGATGGTATCAAAGGTTGAATGTATCTGGAAAGAATAAAGGGCCAAGAGGCCAAGTTGGTAGTTAAAACTAGTGAGCAGCAGATTGGAGACTGTGGGATGCTAGGGTGGCAGAATAATCATAGAGTTGGCAAGTGTAAGGCAGCTTGAGGGAGCCATGGTCATTGTTAGAAAGGGGAAGTTCAGAGGCAGGGAGATCAGAGACACAACACTAAAGGAGAAGACGAAATCACAGGAGAAGTGAGGTGAAAGGCAAGAGGCTGCTGCAGAAGAGGCCTGAATATTCAGATGCCTATAGATCAGGATGAGAAACTGTGAGGGGGAAGGAATAGAGTGCATCAGAGCATCACAATCCTTTCAGTGTTGCAAGACAGTTACTCTGCCATGCGCATAAAGTGTACGGCATGATGGACAGCAGGCAGCATGACAGGTAGCACAAAATGAGGATTTTTGCCTCTGAGTTTTGTCAAGTGAGACCACGTCCTTAGGCATTCATCTTTAGGAGTAGGCAACTGTGGCCATTCTTGGAGCAGCAGCTGTTATTTGGAACCTGCTCAGTGGAGGCAGCAGGCACCATGTTTGCTCTGTCACAGAAAGCAAAGGCTGTTATAGGAGAAGGAAAATAAGGAATCATTGTGTATATTGCTCTCCCCCCCCACACACACACACAATACTGTGTAGCCCCTATGCAGAACATTTCCTCCTCCTAACACCGTGAAAAGATACATGGAAAATGATGGTGCTGCCTCTGAAATGTTTCTCCCCCTAAACTTCAGAATGCTGTCGACCCACAGCTACTGTACATGGGCTTAGCCCACCAGTCAGATTCGGTAGAACTGGGAGGGCATTTTTGTCCTGATAACTCTAGTTGATTGATATGTTAGGAACATATTCCCCCTGTACAACAAAATCTCTTTTCATGGCTGTCGGTTTCTCCATTTTAGAGAGCTCACTGAAAGGACTGGATGCTGTTTTTTAAAAAAATTGGGATGGGGTGTGTGGAATTTGAGTGTATATCACCTCAGGTAAGTGGGCAGCTTCTTAAAACTCCTGCTTCTGTCTGTACAATGCAAAGTGAACTGGGTCATCATCCCAGCTGAAAGAAGAGATGAGAACAAAGAGCTCGGCTCTTTGGGGAAAATGCTGAATATTATTTTGTCCTAAACTTTGGCTAGAAACTGTTGCCTCCTCACTCAGGCCTTATCCTCCCCACGGACTGCTGGATGCCGGCCCCAATTTTGTGTCTGGTATTCTACATTTGTGGGTTTCTCTGGCACTGTCCAGGAGTCCACTCACAGCTTGCATTTTATTCTTCCGTTTGGAGAGTTGGCGTTTCTGGCTCCTGCCTCGCCTCCCTTCCCTTCCTAAAAACAATCTGAGTTTGCACAACAACATAATGGCATAACCCACACACACACACACACACACACTTGTTTTCATGTCTTGCGCTCATTGCCAACCTCCCTCCTCCCTCCCTCCCTCCCTCCCTCCCCCTTCCATGGGATAAGTGCCCAAGAGCTCCCCTTTTCCATATGCTGTGCAGCTCATCCCCCCTCCCCCCAGCTTCTCAGAGCAATGCAAATTAAAAGATAGCTTGGGAAACATGGTGCCTGCTTGCACCTTTGTTTTAAGTGTGCCCCATCAGGCAAGCATCCTGTGTCATCAGTTTCCTCCCCGCTTCCCCCCATATAGTGCATGTTGCTTTAAAGAAAAAGAAACAGCAATTATGTTAGGAGGCTCCTATGTTGTAAAAGAAAGAAGCTTGTTTTGTATTTGGGGGAAGCATGGGAGGCTGCTGGATGAAATTAACAATGTTCCTAGCCTCCCTGCCTGAAATTGACCACAGCTTCTTTTCTCTTCATGACACTGATGAAGAGTGTTCTGTTGAAGGTTCAATCTTGCTGGAGGGGAAGTGTGTATGTTGTGCTTGTGCTACTTTGGAACTGTGTTTTAATGAAATCCTGTGCAGAATCTTAAAGAAATACAACGGGGAGTGGAGGAAGGCAGGCAGAAGCACAGCATTGGTCAGATCTCAAACGTCATCATTTTGAGTCAGGAAACAACGGAGGAAGCCAGTGCGACTTTTGAGCTTCCACTTTAGGTTACTGTGAATTCCCTCCCAGATAAGGGGAGGAACTCGCGTTTTCTTGGGATTCACAAAACACGTGGCAAACAGGGAGCGCATTCGGTGCTGCACCAAAATCAGATTTTAGTGGGAAAGTAATGAAATTCCTCAGAGCTTTATGGGTGCTGTCAGGAAGTTTTTAGTCACTGTGGAAAAGCCCCAAGTAGGGTTAGGTGCTTCGGCATCTGAAGCAGGCAGCAGGCAGTGTTGGGAGGGGAGGTGCCGTCACCAGCGTGTGTGCACCGACTGGCACGGCAGCACCTCCCCCCCCCCATGCCTGCTTCGGGCGCAAACGGCCACTTTGGATGCCCAAGCACCCAACACAAGCCCCAAGTGTTGAGAAGCTGACGATGGTTCAATCGCTTTGATACATTTCCTTTCCATTGGGAAGGAAAAGGCAGCAGAATAACATAAGAGTTTTTTTCAGCGCTATTCTTGGAAAATAACCATGAGGGGTCAGTACGGTGGGTACCAGACTGCTAACATTGCTGTAAATATCATATTTCTGCCTTTTTTTTTGTCTCATCAAGCTTTTGAAACCATGGAAAACCACTAGGCTGTGAGACTGAAGGCGGAAGAGGTGTTTGCGCATACATCTGCCTGTGGATCCCATAAGAAACTCCTTGAGGACATCTGAACCAACAGTCACAAAGGGCTTTCAGGAGCCACCTGTTGTCGACATCGCGGTCTATGTCACAAGAGCCCTGCGGGGTAAAGGCAGATCTGTGGTCTGAGCGATCATGTAGAAAAAATGTTTACAGAACATGGGCCCATTCCAGCTTGTCACACAGGCTGGCTGCTCTCGGATGCTGGAGAAGATGTCTGGGACTCCAGAGGACTATTCAGCGCTGTGGTTCCATTTGTGCCTAAGGTCTAATCTTGGGAGCCATGGCCCTTTCTTGAGATTATACACAGAGTTTCTCTCTCACACTGAATTTTAACTCTAGAATCTTCATAGGTTTTTCCTGCTCTCCAAAAGATGTGCTTGAATCGAGGGCTGGGAGCTGGATGCTCCGTTCTCCTTCACATTCCAGTTTGCCCCGTCAATCCTTCTACATGCACAGTGTTTGTTCCCCTCTCATCGTCCCTACAGTGGAAAACTCGGGATGTAGAGAACTTTGACTAGGACCTAACACTGTTTCACTACTGAGATAAAGAGGCCATAGGACTCTGAAAGGCAGTGCATAAACTGGCTGAATTTGACTGAAGCAAATGCTGGCCAGGCATGTCTATCAGCCACCCCAAAGCCATCCTGAAGCCATTCTAAAGCATTCAAATGGCAGTGCTTTCCATTGTTAGTGTTGCCCATTGTTTTATGTATGCCTGGGGTTTATTTTTATTTCTAAAACAGCCTTAATCATTCCACTTTTATTTACATGTATACCTCATCAACACCCAGCAATTGGGGGGTTGGATTTTATTTTGGGATTTTTTGTGAGGTTCTTTTGTTGTTGTTTTTTTAACTTTGTACTGAACGTTTGTTTTCCTCTTTGCATTGTACTGAATTAGCACATGGGCTGTTGTCGGTAGAAGCAATAGAGTGCAGAAGGCTATAAAGAGCACAATCCAGTGTGGTGAGAGCAGGAGAGCTTGCCTCTGCCATCCTCCTTCCTACTACTGTGCAATTCAAGTCCTTCTTAAGCCATTACCAGTGGGCATGCTCAGAACAACAGAGGAGCTACTTGGAGCAGAATGTCATTGAATCTGCTAGTAAAGAGCTCCTTCTGCTGTCACCTGCAAGAGCTGAAAGAAAACCCTGCAAAGCAGCTCCCTTTTTTTAGGCTGTAAAGAATTCAGCAAGTGTACAGTTGCTCTGGTTTCCCATTTGTTTGTGCTGTCCGTTTCCCGGCCTGTCTCTCGTCCACGCTGAGCATGCTCAAGAACAACAATTCATTGGCGTGACCCATAGGAGCTTCCATTCACCGTGGGTAACAGCAAAATGATTCTCATGTCTAATGTTCTATGCAATCAAATAACAAAATTTTAAAAAACAACTGTTAATATTTAATAAGTTCAATGTTATGTATAAGGATTTAATTGCAAATGTGCTATTGAGAAACTGGATAGATAACTTTATATCGAACACCTGTGTGTATGAAGTTTTCAATTAGTGGCATGCTTGATCCACTTGAGGGACACTTTTGCCAAAGGGTAGCCATAGAGCTGTTGACTGTCTCTGTCTGTTGTAGAGCATGGCTTGTTACTTCTCTGCACGGTTTCATCTACTTAGAATGCTTGCAGTTCTTTGCTTGAAGTTAATTTTTTTTCCTCTCCAGTTGGTTCATCTTCTCTATTGAATGCCATTAGCAGATTTATGCACTTGTTATTGAAGGCCTGTCAGTGACACTGTGAAGTGTAATTAATTATCCTGCAGAGTAGAACACCAGATGTTCCCCACCAGACTGTATTAGCTCTCTCTGCCCTTTGCCACATCCTTCCTTGCAGTAGCCACTAGTCCCAGTAGTCCACTACTAGGGGAGCCTAGGCTTTGTCTAGACCTGAGGCATTCTTCCTGGCCAAACAGTAAATACAAATTATCTGGAATCACCACCAGCTAGGCAGCTCCTCCAAGAATGGGATCCACTGATGAACTCTGTAAGGACAATCTGAACAGCTCTGTCATCTAGTGCCCAGGAACTACTCTGTGTTACTTTCCCAATTTCAGAGGTGGCTGCTGTTCCCACTAGTACAACCTAAATGAATGAAGAGCAATTGAGCTATAGCTCATGGCACTTGGATGTAGATACTTTTCAACGTGGATTCCAGCATCTAGCACAATCCCTTTCACTCACAATGGTCCGTCCCCCTGGGTGGAATGAGGGCATTACAAATTTCTTGCCTGGCTGAATAGAAAGGCATAGCTTGTTCACACACAGACAAAATGGGAGTGAGTCTCTATGAACCTTCAAATGGAGAGGAGAAGGAGAGAAGTTAAGGGGCTAACATCTCTGCTAGGTTCCTGAATACAACAAAGTCATGACTAAAAGTCATTTAGTGCAGGTTAAGGAAAGTTTATTTATTTATTTAGGGTATTCTTATGCTGCAACTCAACAGAAAGTGCCAGATAATAGGAACAGAGACTGAATAAATATGGCATCTCAAATGAAGGGCCTTTCAAATATTCTGCAAAGGCAAGGCCCAATTTGTCATCAAGCATACACTCCAAAAGAAGCTGTAGCTAATGGCATCTTTCTTTATGATATGTATTTGCAACTATATTTTTCAAGCTCACTGTGTACACTTGAAATGCCTAAAAAGGGATTGTGTTTCGTGGCCCTTAGGAAGTTGGTGAGATTACAGAAGGTTTCTATAGCCATCAGTTATCAATCTGAATTACATTATATTTATATTATGACAGAGGGGGATTCAAATACATACTGCGCAGTGACATGGAGATCTCATAACCAATGAGGGCTACTTTGAAATACCATGAACATAACTATAGATGAAGGCAGCTCCCCATGGACTCTTAAGGATCAGCAATCAGAATATGCTCATGCTTTGCAGTGGGTGAGAACAGCAATAAATTATCTTTACCCTCTTAACAATAAGTTCACACAGCAATTACTGATGCTTCTTGTTTGCCAACTTGTTTCCAACTAGCATGGTGAATGAGAACTTGTCACTTTCCTTCTGGGACATCTGATAGCTGCTGTCTTCCCAAACAAGTTACATAGTCATCCCCCACCCCACCCCACTAGGTGGATGAAGTGAAACAAGTGCAATTTGAAGCTGTAGGTTGTGGACACCACAGAGACCACATAAATGCACCCAGTCTCTGAATAAACCCAGTACAGAGACAGTCTTGTGTTGCAATGTAAAATCATGGCTAGAAAGTCCTGTGGGTAGTTGTTTAATGGCTGCTGAGAACAGGACTTGGGTTTTTGTCAACATACAATCATACTACCCACAAAACCTTGGCTCCATTCCTCTGTGCTCCACTATGGTAGCACATGTAGTAAGCAAAACTCTTCCTTGAAAGGCAGGACTGCAGTGTGTGAAAGATTTCACCAAGGGAATCTGGCGACTAAAGGAAACCTCCACATTCAGAGACAGTAAATCTCAGAATCCCAGTGCCAGGAAGCAACATCGGGGAAGGCTCTGGCCTCTATATTCTGTTGTTGACTGTCCAGAGGAACTGGTTGACAATGTGTGAGGCAGGATACTGGACTCGATGAACCATTGGCATGATCCACTGCATGGAAAACTAGAAGCAGTGACCTAGGGTAGGCAACACAGCATGCTTAACCAGCAAGAAATAGTTTTTAGAAACAGGTCACAGCGCTTGACTTAAGCTTTGGTGTTTGTGCTGGAGAGGCAGACAAAAGTTATATACTGCAATGCAAACAAACTCTGTTAGCAGGTTACCAATACTGTCAAACTGATTGCAGTTTTAACACTCACTTGGACCAGATAGCACCTCACCCTGTTGTCTCATTGGAGCAAACTTCTGTAAATGGGAAAGTAGCTTCAGAAAATGCTAGTTGCCTCCTCTTGGGGCTACCACCCAGCAGCTGAGATTATGAGAAGATGAGAATTCATATCTCAGCAGGACAGGAGCCAAGAGGTCTTTTGGAACTGTGCCTAGGCCAGAAGGCTGTTATGGCCAGCATGGATCCAGCTGCTGCTAGGATGGCAAGAAGGGCCACCCCACCCTCCAACAGGGCTCCGTTTCCATCATGAGTTGAGCAAGCCAGTTAGTCGTGGTTCTGCCTACCAGCCCTTCCTCAGCTACACAGGCCTCTTTAGCTAGGAACTCCCAACAATGGCAAGTGCATAATCTGAGGATGCTTCTTCAGGGCTCTTGGTTGAATTTGTGTCCCTTACAGGTTCTCTCAGCAGTGGCTGCTAAAATCCCCTCCATCCCTTCCATTGTAAATATCTGTACAGTGTGTATAAAAAATAAACTAAAAAGCACTATCATGTGGTATGAAGAACAACAAACCAAGTCAGCTCATAGGCCCTTCCCACGGGGCTCCATCTCAGTGACCAGCACACCTGCCAACTCTTGCTTTCATGTACAAAGAGATCGACAAACAAAGCCTGGTGTTTGTGGCTGGCTCCTTTGGACTGCTCCTCTTCTTGCGAAGCCTAGCAGAGTCTCATAGAGTTGTTGTGGCTGTCACATGACATGTCCCTCCCACACCCTCCTCACCCCCTTGCCTGTCTCTTGAGTTGTTTCCTTTTCTCTCCTTTTAATTTTTTATTATTTTGGAGGTGGGAAGGGTTATGTATAAAAACCCCATCAAACAAAAGTTTACAGTTGTAAGTGCAATGACCTAAAACCCTTTATCTGAACATTGTAAATGATGTGTGTGTCCTGCTGTGCTCTGTGAGAACTTGTAGTATTTCAGTGTAACACCTCATTGTATTGTGACTCCGTACGGGAAGTTGCCCTACAAGGTATTTCTGTGGAAAACAGAATAAAAGGACTTGATATGATTCACAAGGTGCTCTGGTTTTGTCCCTGCCTCCTCAGGAGCCTTGAAGTTTGGGTCCACCCATGACTGCCTGATGTTGAAACATTCAGCTACCTGCCTCCAAGGCCTACAGTGCAGTCCTGAGTAAAGTTACACTTTCAAAGTCCACTGCAGTCAATGAGCTTAGAATAATCTAACTGTTTAGGATTGCATAGCTAATTCTCAAAGGGGGTAGGTAAACCTGAGTCTGAGCTGTACTATTTCAGACCGCAGGTGGGAGTCATATGATTGAATTCTCCTTCACATACCAAAAGATTCCCCTTTCCCTAACAATAGAGGATGCCTGGGAGAAAGCCACCCACTTCTTCCAAATACCTGGGGGGGTTGCTTATTTGTTTGCAGGGAATGTGCAGTTTTGAAGGACATAAACCGAAGTTGATAAGTATTGGAAGACATCTGGCACTGCAGTATAGCTGCATCCATCATAGCTGTCAGAGACTGAGCCAGCAATCCAGGTTGTCTTGGACAAATTAGGCTGGGGAATTCCAAGATCTGAAAGTTTTGCTTAGCCACAGGCAAAGATCTACCTAGTCTTTCTGCATCTCAGCCACTCACATCAATGTGCCCATATCTCATCATAATCAAAATGATGCATGCCACAGGAAGATGAACATAGATGTGTTGGTTCCACAGAAAATATGTCCTATACACACTTGTTCTCATATGCGTAGACCTGATCTCTTCATGTCCAAAAAAAGGAGGAAAAATTGCACAAATTGGTCTGACTGACAGGTCAACATACAATCATATGCATTTTTTTGTTTTTTGTTTTATCTTGTGTTTCTCTCCCCAAAGTGGAATCTAAATGGTTTGCACTATGAGAATTTTTGCAGGCAAAAATTGCTGCTTTGGAGGTGGACTCTGAAGCACTGTACCATTTTGAGGCTGCACCTCCAAATTTCAAGGAATATTTTCAACCTAGGGGCAACCAACCTCCAGGTAGGGCCTGAAGAGCTTTTGGAATTACAGCTTATCTCCAGACTATAAGGATCAGCTCTCCAGGCAGAAATGGCTGCTTTGGAGGGTACACAGGGCTGTTGTGCAGAAGAAACATTAGAGGCCTCCCACACAGGTTGTTGTGGAGATGAAACAGGAGGCAAAAGAGCCTCCACAACAGCATCCAGTTTCATCTGCACAACAACCTTGTGTGGTAGGCCTCAAATGTTCAGAGAGTAAAGGAGAAGAGACATGCGAGGCTTGGCTGTGTCATCCCAACCACAGCAGTATTTTAAGTGAGAAGAAGCTTTTCTGTGGCTCCCCTGTCAGCAGAAGGGGAAAGCTTCCCTCGCTCAAAAGGAAAGCACACCCATGCCCTCAGACTCCCCTGCGTTGCTCTGGGCAACGTGTCCCTCCCCTCAGTCAGTGGCTGCTAGAGGCTTCCTTCACAGCAGACCTGAAGGGGAAGGGGCTGCAGAAGCCTGAACAAGAGCAGCAATTAGCCGGGAGGGGGAGATTCCACGAATAGGAGGCTTCGGAACCTTCAGCATTTTGTCAGCACAATCATGATTTAATGTATATTAATTTAATTTCTATACTGCCCATTCCCATGGGGTGGGTTCTGGGCAGTTCACAACAGTATCTAAAATACATAATATGAAAACACAATAAACGCACAATAAAACACAATCAAAGGGGTTCAAATTGTGGGGCTCAATTTATCCCTCCCTGCACTCTGCTACCTTCTGCTGGACGGACGGATCTCCCCCCCCCCCCCCCGCATACATTCGCCAGCTGTTTGGAAGCAGCGGCTGGATGGCTCAGGCAGAGTCGTCTGAAACTCAACCCCTCCAAGACGGAGGTCCTGTGTCCGGGTAGGAAGGGGCAGGCTCAGTCAGCACGCCTCCCATGCCTGGAAAGAGTGGAATTAACGCCTGCACCAGCAGCCAGGAACTTGGGGGTGGTCTTTGATGCCTCCCTTTCTATTGCATAGTACAGATGCACTGGGAAACCAATATGGCAATAAAAAATATCCAAATTGGACTTATATAGAGTCGTCTCTCTTCCGTTTCAGTAATTCTTTTATTCTTATTTCACACAAGTCCCGACACGTTTCACCCACAGCTTTTTCAAGGGACGGTTCTTGGAAGATACAAAAGTAAAATTAGTAGTTGTTCAACATTGATATTAGCAAATTAACAAGCAATGGTCATGAATACATACTTTATATTTAAGGACCAACTTCAACTTATTAAGAAATCTCTTGACAGAGTATCTAAAATAGAAATACAATATTCAAATTATTCTGAAAACAGGAGTAAAGGTATTACACAATGATTGCAAACAATATAACAAGCTAATATCTCACACGAGGCTCGGAGTTCCACTTTTCTACCTACAAGAGAAGCGTGAAATGGCGGCAGAGAAGAACGAGACAGCAAAAAAGGGGAGGAGGGGCTGGGATTATATGCAGCACGTGTGGAAATTCCCTTATTATTATCATCATCATCATCCTTTAATTTATATCCCGCCTCCCCCCAGAGGCTCGAGGCGAATCACATAAAACCAATCCCCTAAAATCAGTACAATAAGAACAATAAAACATGGTACGTTAATTAAGACAAGGCAAGAATGGCAGCAAGGTTCATTGTAAACTAACCCAGTTTCCACAACCCCACTAAAAAGGGGAGGGGGGAGGCTGATGACACACGCAACTGCCACATTTGTGAGGGGGGGGCAGATCTTCCTTGCTGCCCGACCTCAGCCAAAAGCCTGGCGGAAGAGCTTCGTCTTGCAGACCCTGCGGAACGTTGAAAGTTCCCGCAGGGCCCGCATCTCTTCCAGGAGCTCATTCCACCAGGTCGGGGCCAGGACCGAAAAGGCCCTGGCTCTGGTCGAGGCCAGGTGAGCTTCCTTGGGAATGACCAATAGGTTAGCCCCCACAGAACGTAGAGCCCTGCGGGGGGGGGGTATAGGGCAATAGGCGGTCCCTCATATACGATGGGCCCAGACCACAGATGGCCTTGCAGTTTCCGGGTCAAGCCCAAAGGCAGGCCAGTGTAGAGCGAGTTACAGAAATCTAATCTGGAGGTGACCGTCACATGGATCACTGTGGCCAAGTGATCGGAGGACAGATAGGGTGCTAGTAGCCGAGCCTGGCGAAGATGAAAAAATGCCTGGCCAGCTACCTGCTTGACCTGTGCCTCGATCATCAATGGTCACCCCCAAATTTCTGGCCTAAGACGTGATCTTAAGTTGCGTCCCGGCCAGAGAGGGTAAGTGCGCTTCCTGGTCTGCTCCCCTACGGCCCAACCACAGGACCTCTGTTTTGGAGGGGTTGACTTTCAGGCGACTCTGCTCGAGCCATGCAGCCACGGCTTCCAAACATCTGGCAAATTGTTCCGGGGGAGAGTCCGGGCGGCCATCCATGAGGAGAAAGAGCTGGGTGTCATCAGCATACTGATGGCAACCCAGCCCATAACTCCACACCAGTTGAGCATAAAGATATTAAATAATGTGGGGGAGAGCACCGGGCCCTGTGGGACCCCACAAGGGAGCCAGTAAGGGCCCAATAGTTCTTCCTCCACTGCTACCCTCTGTGTCCTGTTTTGGAGGAAGAAGCATATCCAGCGCAAGGCTGTACCCCTTTTCCCCGTACCGGCAAGGCGTCTTGCTAGCAGCGCATTGGGCCGCACCCGCGGGCCGCGCCCGCACTTCGAGCCGCGCCCGCGTGGGCGCGGCCGGCCCTGATTCCCTCTCCCCGCCCTCCCGCAGTAAGAAGCCTCCCGGGCCGCAGGCTTGCGGCCTGGGAAGTTTTTTACTACGGGGGGTGGGGCAGGGAGAGGAAGCCGCGGCCCGGCGCCATGGCCTTCGCGGCCCGGCACCGGGCCGCAGCCCGCAGGTTGGGGACCACTGGCCTAGAGGCTATAAGAGTCTGGTGGCCTCTTTAAGACCAACAATTTTTTATTCAAGGTCTGAACTTTATGCACCAAACAAGGTAATGCTATAGTTCTTACTATTTCGAAAAATGAATATAAAATATTTAGTTTGTAAAGCTACTGGAGGGGAAATGCAAAGCAAAAATGTTTGTTTTGTTGATAACAGCGCAAAAAGCTCTTCCCTCTCCCAACAAAACCCCTTTGACCAGCTCCTTTATTCACTTGATTGCTTTAAACAAATCCAAGCCAATGGTATGTCAGGAAGCTAGAAGTTAAAAAAGAGGAGAGGCCAACAGGGGCTAGGTTGTATTGTACATCAGAGGCAGCGGCACAAAGGTAGAAATGGCTCAGCTATTTTGGCTATGAAAGGACAGTGGCATTTAGAGAGTTCTGCTCATGGTTGCATTGCCATGTGTGAACAAAAGCTCTGCTCCAGTGAAGGTGGGAGGGGCACAGCTAAATCTGGAAACCTCACATCTTTTATTCCATGGGAATGCTTGTGTGCTAGGCGCTGTAAAGGCTTGCCAAGAGGGTTATTAGGCAGATTCATAGAGGGCAGGACCATCAGTAGCTACTCACCATGACTAAAGGAAGCCTTCGAATCTAAAGGGAGTAAACCAATGAGTATCAGTGCTTGGTGGCTACATCAAGGGCAGGCCTCTACATTCAGACTAGCTGCTGAAAGTGAAGGACAATGCAGTGCACCAAGAGCACCTATAAGGCTGGGGCTAGGCTTACCAACTTGTAAGTCGGGTCTCCCAGACTGGAACCAAATCTCCAGCCGACAGAGATCAGCTCCCCTGGAAAAAATAATTGCTTTGGAGATTGTCCTCTATGGTATTATACAACACTGAGGGCCATTCCGCACTCGTTCAAAATTGCACAATGGTTGCAAATTGAAATCGCTACTGTTTTGCTGTTATGCACAACATCTTTGTCAAACTGCAACACTCCTGAAACCGATCCACAAAAAGCGCTTCGTTGTAGCACTTTCAGGGAAATCCTAAAAAGCGGATTCACCCTCCAGAAAGCACTACACTCTTGCAACCAATCTGCAACACTAGCGGGAAAGTTCTGTCACCATTGTTGCAGTTTCTGCAAAGTCCCTCCCCCTAGCTCTCTCCTCCGATCTTCCAGCGAAGCGATCGCCATTTTTTTTCTCGGAGCGAGCGGAGATCAACGCACTGGCGAGCCTTCGTTTACCCAGCGAGGCTTCCCTGGCTGCAGTCCCTCCCCAGAGCTGTTTTAAGTCACCAAGCACGAAGCAACACACAGCCCTGTTTGCTGGTTTATTTTTCCTTTATTTTTCACTCTATTTTCAGCTGAAAATCGCGCCCGTGTGTGGGGGGGTTATTTTTTTTTCACTCGGGGGGAGCGTGGCAACAATGAAACGGCAGCTCAACCACCACCTGCTAGCTAGATGGGTCTCTCTGTTGCAACGAATCAATGCAGTTTCGTTGCAACGTGTGTGTTTTTTTTTTAACCTTCCTTAAAGGGAAAGGGGCTTTTTGGGAGCATGATAACAGCCGCCCATTGGCTGCTTGACGGCCATGGGCGGGACAAAGCTGGGCAATATTGCTTCCTGGCTAGCGATTTTTGCCGAGACAGGAAACCTGTGGGAAATGATAGAAACGCAACTGGATTCCACTACAAAGGCAGGTATGCATAACGACGAATTCCACTATTTCAAATGGCGTTTTTCCGTTCCGCAACCAATTTGCTACATAGATCCTGGTGCGGAATGGCCCTGAGTTCCTGCCCACCCCCAAGCACCTTTCTCCTTAGGCTCCACCCCTAAATTCTGAAGCTGGTTGACAACCCTGGGAAGGGGAGAGATTAGAACTAGTAGGGTGGACAGATCAAATTCTGGTTCATTCCGCACAACTTAAATGTAGCTGAATTGTAATACTTTGTAAATGCTACACTTTTGACATTGTGTACGGCATCGTACACAAACCGCAGCACTCCAGCAACACTCCTGCAACATTCGTTTTTTTATAGCACTTCGGGGGGAATCGTAAAAAGTAGATTCCCCCTAAAAATGCGCTTGACTTCTGAGAACAACCTGCAACACGTCAGCAAAAAAACCCCATTCTCAAAATAGCGTTAGGAAGAAGGTCCCGTCTCCACTCCCGCCCCCAAGCTTCCAGGAGATGGGAATGACTTTTTTTCTCCTACAAACGATATAAATCAATGAACAAGTGAGCACGCTTTTCGTTCGACAGGTTTTAAACTTTAAACATTCAAAGTTTGAATCATAATATCACATAATTCCTTACTCACCATGTGCCCAGATGTTGCCCTGCCTACACTAACATGCATTGTATGCTATTTTTTTTCTTGGAGACATGTATCAACAATTACACGCATGTCTGCCAGCAGGCTGTATTAATTAGCATGGATGGAGAAACTGTGAAAGTTCCCTCGGTGGGCTTTTTTCCATCTCCAATGAATACCTCCCCCTGGTTTTGTTGTTGTTAGGTGTGAAGTCATGTCCGACCCATCACGACCCCATAGACAATGATCCTCCAGGCCTTCCTGTCCTCTACCATTCCCCAGAGTCCATTTAAATTCCCACCAGCTGCTTCAGTGACTCCATCCAGCCACTTTATTCTCTGTCATCCCCTTCTTCTTTTGTCCTCAATTGCTCCCAGCATTAGGCTCTTCTCTAGGGAGTCCTTCCTTCTCATGAGGTGGCCAATGTATTTCAGTTTCATCTTCAGGATCTGGCCTTCTAAGGAGCAGTCCGGGCTGATCTCTAGGACTGACCAGTTTGTTCACCTTGCAGTCCAAGGGACTTGCAAGAGTCTTCTCCAGCACCAGAGTTCAAAAGCCTCAATTCTTTGACGCTTGGCCTTCCTTATGGTCCAACTTTCACAGTCATACATTGCAACTGGGAATACCATAGCCTTGACTAAACGCACATTCGTTGGCAAGGTGATGTCTCTGCTTTTTAGGATGCTGTCTAGATTTGCCATAGCTTTCCTCCCTAGGAGTAAGCGTCTTTTAATTTCTTTGCTGCAGTCCTCATCTGCAGTAATCTTGGAGCCCAGGAAAATAAAATCTGCCACTACCTCCATTTCTTCCCCATCTATTTGCCAGGAATTGAGAGGGCTGGATGCCATGATCTTCATTTTCTTGATGTTGAGTTTCAAGCCAACTGTTGCACTCTCCTCCTTCACCCGTATCAACAGCCTCTTTAGTTCCTCTTCGTTTTCTGCTATTAGAGTGGTATCATCTGCATACCTGAGGTTGTTGATATTTCTTCTTGCAATCTTGATCCCAATTTGTGACTCATCTAACCCTGCCTTTCTCATGATGTGCTCCGCATACAAGTTAAATACTGGGAGCATACAAGTTAAATTACTGGGAGCACATGGAGAGAACTGCTGGGGAGAGCTGCTGCTGCTGACCAGGTGAGGCTATTGTGGTACTGAGTGAGATTTGCTGGGTGATTGCTGGGAGGATTAAAAAGGGCTGCTCCTCGCCAGAGGCGCAAGAGACAAAGGGATCTTGGCCTGTGGCTCTTAGCCTGGGGTTCGTAGCCTAGCAATTAGAACCAGTAGATTATATTTCCTAGTAGTTGCACTGCCTAGAAGTTACAATGGACCTCCAGGACACTCATACCATCATCTGCAGTGAGTGTGACATGTTTGCCTTCCTCCCTGAAGATAAGATGGACTACATCTGCCCCAAGTGTAAGCTGGTAAGACTTTTGGAGGAAAGGATTAGGGGCTTAGAAGAGAGGATTATTACTCTGACAGAAATTAAGAAAGGGGAGGAGTTCATAGCCAGGAGCTGTGCAACACTGAATAAAGAGGATACAACCAGTCCTGAAGAGGATAAGGGGAATGACTTCATTATGGAGCCTCTGCAGACAGTTAGGAAAAAGATTCAATGGCGTAGAGCCAGACAGTTCTCGGGGCCTTTGGAGCTCCAGAATAGATAGATTTCAGGCCCTTGCAGAGGAGGAGCAAGTATCAACAAGGGAAGAGGTCCCAAAACAAAGTCTAAGATAAAGTGAAGAGGCCACAGGGATAGAAGGAAATGGTGTTGAGAAGGGGAAAAAAGGAGAGTACTGGTAATTGGAGACTCCCTACTAAGAGGAATGGATCGTCATGTGGCTGGGCCCGACCCCCTAACCTGAGAGGTGTGTTTCTTGCCAGGGGCGAAAATTAAAGACATTTCAGAATGGCTGCCCAAACTCTTCAAATCTACGGATCGCTACCCATTTGTGATGGTCCACGTGGGAATGAATGACATGTCTGTGAACACCATCGCTCCTATTAAAACAGACTATCAAAATCTAGTGAGGAAGCTCAAGCAAATGGGGGCACAAGTGGTATTCTCTTCAGTCTTGCCTGTCAAGGGAAGAGGAATGCATCGGGAGAGGAAGATAATGGAGGTTAATCAGTGGCTGCGTAGTTGGTGCCGGCAGGAGAGATTTGGTTTCTGGGACCATAGGATAGGCTTCTTGAGGAAGGCCTACTAGCACCTGATGGACTGCACTTATCGAAGCTGGGGAAGAATGTGTTTGGCAGGAACCTGGGGAGATTCATCAGGAGAGCTTTAAACTGAAGCCACAAGGGGAAGGAGACATTCTACATACTGTGTGTAAGGAAGGAGACCAATCGGGGGCAGCCCAACCAGGAAGGCCAGCTCATAGGGAACCAAAAGTAAAAGGATTCAGATGCCTTTATACTAATGCCCGAAGCATGGGCAATAAGAAAGAAGAGCTGGAACTTCTCATGCTGATGGAAAGGTATGATCTAGTAGACATCACAGAAACTTGGTGGAATGATTCTCATGACTGGAATGTTATAGTGGATGGATATGAACTGTTTGGAAAAAACAGAATAGATCAAAGAGGTGGAGGAGTGGCACTGTACGTGAGGAAAGGGCTTACCTGTCAGGAAATTCTAATGAAGGAGAGTATATCTACAGTGGAAAGCATCTGGCTGAAAATAAGCGAGGGGAAAACAAACAGTGTGGTGGTTGGTGGCTGCTACCGACTGCCTGACCAACGAGAGGATGTGGATGCTGCACTTTGTGAGCAGCTTGGGAAAATATCCAAGCGTCAGGACCTTGTCATCATGGGTGACTTCAATTTCCCAGATGTGTGCTGGGAAACAAACTTTGCAAAGCATCCTCAGTCATGCAACTTTCTGACCTGCCTGGCTGACAATTTCATTTATCAAATGGTAGATGAACCCACAAGAGGTTCAGCCATACTGGACTTAATACTGACCTATAGGCAAGAGTTGGTGGATGAGGTGAAGGAGGTGGGAACCCTAGGGGGAAGTGACCATGTCCTCATAGAATTCCTTTTGAGATGGAGGGGGAGGCAAGGAAGCTTGTAGCCAGATGCGGATGTTGGATTTCCATAGGGGAAACTTTAATAAACTCAGAGACATGATGAGTGTCATACCATGGACGAGAATGCTGGAGGGGAAGGGAGCATGTGAAGGGTGGGCGCTACTCAAACAAGAGCATGCTCAATCCATGACTATCTCAGAAAGATGAAAACTGCAGGAGCTCTAAGAAGCCTATTTGGATGAACAGAGAACTTCAAGAGGAACTAAGAAAGAAAAGGGAAATGGAGGGAAATGGAGGGAAGGACAGAACTCTAAAGAAGAGTGCCTACAGGTTACTAGGCACTGTAGATCAATCATCAGAAAGGCCAAAGCTGAGAGTGAGCTAAGATTGGCCAGGGAAGCCCACTGTAACAAGAAAAGATTTTTCAGTTATGTGAGGAGCAAACGTAAATGAGGCAATAGGCCCACTGTTGGGTGCGGATGGACAAACTGTAACAAAGGATGCAGAGAAAGCAGAAAGGCTCGGCGCCTATTTTACATCTGTTTTTTCCCACAGGTCAAAGGGTTTAGGCACATCTAGAGATGGCAGTAGCCAAGGGATAGTGTCTGGGTGGCAGGTTGACATGGATAGAGAAGTTGTCAAGAAGCATTTAGTTGCACTGGATGAGTTCAAATCCCCTGGCCCAGATGAAATGCACCTGGGAGTGCTCAAAGAACTTTCCGGAGAACTTGCAGAACCCTTGTCCATCATCTTCGGGGCCTATTTAAAGATTGGAGATGTCCCGGAGGACTGTAAGAGAGCAAACGTTATTCCAATCTTCAAAAAAGGAAGGATAACCCGGGAAACTACAGACCAGTAAGCCTGACCTCTGTTGTGGGGAAGATAATGGAGCAGATATTAAAGAGAGCGATCTGCAAACATCTGTAGGACAATTTGGTGATCCAAAGAGGTTAGCATGGGTTTGTCTCCAACAGGTCCTGTCAGACCAACCTGGTTTCCTTTTTTTGACCAAGTAACAGGTTTGCTGGATCGTGGAAATTCGGTTGATGTCGTTTACTTGGATTGAAAGACTACAATCTGGATTTTCAGATAGTTAGGTGGATAGGGAATTGGTTAGAGAACCGCACTCAAAGAGTTGTTGTCAATGGTGTTTCATCAGACTGGAGGGAGCTGAGTAGCAGGGTACCTCAGGGCTCGGGGCTCGGTCCGGTACTTTTTAACATATTTATTAATGATCTAGATGAGGGGGTGGAGGGCCTACTCATCAGGTTTGCAGATGATGCCAAATTGGGAGGACTGGCAAATACTCCAGAAGATAGAGACAGAGTTCAACGAGATCTGAACACAATGGAAAAATGGGCAAATGAGAACAAGATGCAATTTAATAAAGATAAGTGTAAAGTTCTACATCTGGGTCAGAAAAATGAAAAGCACACCTACTGAATGGGGGATACGCTTCTAGGTAACACTGTGTGTGAACGAGACCTTGGGGTACTTGTGGATTGTAAGCTAAACATGAGCAGGCAGTGTGATGCAGCGGGAAAAAAGGCAAATGCCATTTTGGGCTGTATCAACAGGGGCATCACATCAAAATCACAAGATGTCATAGTCCCATTGTATACGGCACTGGTCAGACCACACCTGGAGTACTGTGTGCAGTTCTGGAGGCCTCACTTCAAGAAGGACGTGGATAAAATTGAAAGGGTACAGAGAAAAGTGACGAGGATGAACTGGGGCCAAGGGACCAAGCCCTATGAAGATAGGTTGAGGGACTTGGGAATGTGCAGCCTGGAGAAAAGGAGGTCGAGAGGAGACATGATAGCCCTCTTTAAGTATTTGAAAGCTTGTCACTTGGAGGAGGGAAGGATCCTGTTCCCGTTGGCTGCAGAGGAAAGGACGTGCAGTAATGGGTTTAAACTACAACGATAAAGGCTAGATATCAGGGGGGGGGAATTCACAGAGTAGTTCAGCAATGGAATAAGCTGCCTAAGGAGGTGGTGAGCTCCCCCTCACTGGCAGTCTTCAAGCAAAGGTTGGATACACACTTTTCTTGGATGCTTTGGGCTGATCCTGCATTGAGCAGCGGGTTGGACTAGATGGCCTGTATGGCCCCTTCCAACTCTATGATTCTATGTTTCTAAATTGGCAAGGCGACAGTATACAGCCTTGCTGAACTCCATTCTCAATTTTGAACCAATCAGTTATTCCATGCCCGGTTCTCGCTGTTGCTTCTTGACCTGCATATACGTTTCTCAAGAGACAGATAAGATACTGTAGTATTCCCATCTCTTTAAGGACTTGCCACCATTTGTTGTGCTCCACACAATCAAATGCTTTAGCATAGTCAATGAAGCAGAAGTAGATGTTCTTCTGGAACTCCCTAGTTTTCTCCATGATCCAGCGTATGTTGGCAATTTGATCTCTATTTCCTCTGCCTCTTCGAAATCCTGTCTGTACTTCTGGAAGTTCTCGGTCCACTATTGCTGAAGCCTAGCTTGTAGGATTTTGAGCATAACTTTGCTAGCATGAGAAATGAGTGCAATGGTACAGTAGTTTGAACATTCTTTGGCATTGCCCTTCTTTGGGACTGGAATGTAAACTGACCTTTTCCAATCCTGTGGCCACTGTTGAGTTTTCCAAATTTGCTGGCATATTGAGTATAGCACTTTTACTGAATCATCTTTTAAGATTTTGAATAGTTCAACTGGAATGCTGTCACCTCCACTAGCTTTATTGTTGCTCAGACTTCCTAAGGCCGATTTGACTTCACATTCCAGAATATCTGGCTCCATGTCAGTGACTACTCCCTCGTGGTTATCAGGGATGTTAAGCTCGCTCTTGTATAGTTCTTCTGTATAATTTTGCCACCTTTGTTTAATCTCTTCTGCTTCTATTAGGTCCCTACCATTTTGGTCCTTTATCATATCCATCTTTGCATGAAATGTTCTCTTCATATCTCCAATTTTTTTGAAGAGATCTCTGGTCCTCCCTATTCTATTGTTTTTTATTTGTTTGCACTGTTCAATTAAGAAGGCATTCTTATCTCTTCTAGCTATTCTCTGGAATTCAGCATTCAGTTGGGTGTATCTTTCTCTTTCTCCCTTGCCTTTCACTTCCCTTCTCTCCTCAGCTATTTGTAAAGCTTCCTCAGACAGCCATTTTGCTTTCTTGCATTTCTTTTTCTTTGGGATGGTTTTAGTTGCTACCTCTTGTACAATGTTGCGAACCACCATCCATAGTTCTTCAGGCACTCTATCAGATCTAATTCTTTAAATCTATATGTCACCCCTACTGTATATTCGTAAGTGATATGATTTAGTTCATACCTGAGTGGCCTTCTACTTTTTCCTACTTTCTTCAATTTGAGCCTAAATTTTGCAATAAGAAGCTGATGATCTGAACCACAACTGGCTCCTGGTCTTGTTTTTACTGACTGTATAGAACTTCTCCATCTTTTGCTGCAGAGCACATAGTCAATCTGATTTCTTTGTTGACCATCTGGTGTTGTCCATGTGTAGAGTCATCTCTTGGGTTACTGGAAAAGAGTGTTTGCTATGACCATTGTATTCTCTTGACAAAATTATATTCTCTTGACTAGCCTGTGCCATTGTATTCTCTTGACTAGCCTGTTCCCTGCTTCACTTTGTACTCCAAGGCCAAACTTGCCTGTTATCCCGGGTATCCTACTTTAGCATTATCCTACTTTAGCATTCTAACCCCCCATGATGATAAGCACATCATTTATTTATTTATTTTATTTATTTATTTATTTGATTTGTATGACCGCCGCTCTCGGAAACCGGCTCGCGGCGGTTCACAATGTTTTAATACAAATACAATATATTAACCATTAAAATTCCCCATTAAAACCCCATTAAAATCATTTTTTGGCAATGCTTCTAGAAGGTGTTGTAGGGCTTCATAGAACTGGTCAACCCCCCTGGTGTAGCTTTGTGTAAAAAGCCATTTGGGGGGGGGGGAATTACAACGAAATACAGTTCCGTGTGAAGGAAAGAAGCAATGAATTAGCTCATATTCGTTGCCATGTGTGTTTTCAGATTTTTAAAAAATAAAATTTAAAGGGAAAGGGGCATTTCGGAGCCACAAGGAGGATCCGTTTGATTGGCTCTTCAGTTTGACTGACAGGCTGAAGCAGGCAGAAGTGCCACAAATGTAGAGTGCCTTGTTTGCAATTCTTGCAACACCGGAAACATGTGCATTACCAAAAAAAAGTGCTATGGGTGCATGAATATTGCACTACATATTGCACTATGCCAAATGTCATAATTCCACTACAAATTGTAGTGGTTCAGGCTTCCGCAGACATCCAGCAACATTGGCAGATGTGCGGAATGGACCCGTTTTCTTCTTGTCCCTTCTGAGGTATCCCTTTGTTACCTAGATGGCTATTCTTAGGATCATATTCCCATCCAGTTCTTTCCTCCTGGGGAGTTCCCTCTTTGCTACCTTCCGCATAGTTAGAATGTATATTTTGCTTTTCCTATCAAACTGGAATTCTTTAATAATAAAGGGCAGTGGTAGACGGGCCGGCATCCTCCAAATGGTGGATGCAGCCGTGAAATCAAATGCCGAATAACACTGGGCCGGAACACAATGTTAGGCATGGACCGAATATGTTAGAGTAAGGATATCACCCTTAATACAAAGTGGTGGCTAGCCAATGCTGTTGTCTTCCCCATAATAACCTATGGATGTGAAAGCTGGACCCTGAAGACGGAAGACAGGATGAGAATAGATGCTTTCCAATTACGGTGTTGGAGACGAATGCTGCGAATACCATGGACAGCCAAAGTTACCCACAAGATCGTTTTAGGGAGGAGCAAACCAACTATGTCAGTAGAAGGGAAGATATTACGGCTAAAGCTCACTTACTTTGGACACATCATGCCATCAAACTCGCTAGAAAAAGCATTAATGCTCGGCATGGTCAGCAGCAAAAGGAAACGTGGTCACCAAAGGATCCGCTGGCTCAACACGATCAAAGCCGATACAGGGATGACCATGAACCAACTAAAAGAAGCAGTCAGAGAGGGGTGCATGGCGAAGACTTTCCTATAGAATCACCAAGGCTCGGACACAACTGAACGGATGACATCAACACAGTGCCAAGCCATCAGATGATGATGTCACAATGAGGGTCAGTTGATCTAGGGCAGTCAAGCTGCAGCCCTCCAGATATCCATGGACTACAATTCCCATGAGCCCCTGGGGCTCCTGGGAATTATAGTCCATGGACATCTGGAGGGCTGCAGTTTGACTACCCCTGAATATAGAAAAGGAGTCCCAAAGTGTAGTTAATGTTATCAGCATGCCCTGTTACAGATAAAGATATGAAATCTGGGAACAGAAATGCCCAAAGAGGCATCCTCATCTATTCTGGCCCCCCCACCTGTCATGAGATCTGCTGGAAGACTTGCCTGGGCTCCCCTTCGGCAGGTTTGGGTGCCTCCTCCATAGCCACATGCTACAGCAGCCCCGACGTACCGGGCCTGGGTTACATGGGCAGGCTTAGCATCCTCATGACATTCACTGAATGCCCTCTAATCTCTCCAATGCCCTTCATACTCACTTTCAAAAGAAGGGTTAACTGAACACATCAGTAGCTGGGTGGGGAGCTGTATCCAAGAGACTGTCAGGAATCAGGCAGAGATTGGCGAGCAGAGTCTATGATAAAGGAACTTTCAGGTCCAGGCAGAGTAAGGATCCAAAAGCAGTACTTTATTAAGCAGAAGACACTGCAGCAGCCAATACGTGCCAAGACTCATTGAGCAAATATTTTGGCAGAGACAAAGGTACATTAGACATTGGGGGGATGGGAGGGGGGATGAGTACAAGAAATGGCGGGAAGGCACATTTGCAAAAGTAACAAAGTTTCTTAGGCCAACCAGATGGCCCTGCGTTTGATCTAAACTAACACCCTGTTGAGACTCCGGCAGAAAAGGAAGGTCATTCTAGGCGGAAGAGATAAGAACAGGGCAGCTTTGGGATGCAAAGGAGGACAGGAACAATTCAAGGATTTATGACCCCGGCCTGGAGCCCGGGAGAAATGTAGGAGGAAAAGGAGGCATGAATTGCGATTCATGACAGAGACATTTTTCTGCAGGAATGGACTGAATCACAGCAACTTTAAAGCGGTCCAACATGAACAGAGAGCTTGAGAGTCTTCCTGATTCTTGCAACACTTCAGTACAGCCTAGAAATTCCAGTCCCCAGGGAGGCCCCAGCATCGAAGGTTATCTCCAGACCGAAGAGATCAATTTCCCTGGTGAAAACAGCTGCTTTGGAGAGTGGATTCCACAGCACTATGCCCCACTGAGGCCCCTCCCTGCCCCACTGAGGCCCCTCCCTGCCGACCCCAGCTCCACCCTGAAAGTCTCCATGTATTTCAAAACCCAGAGTGGGCAGCCAACCTTCTGCTGTCCATGAATAAAGCCTTAATAACCACACCCAATAAGGGACCCAGCAGCTTCCAACTTTTAGGTAGGGTCAGGCATGGGCTTGTGTACTGCAACAGTGATGATATTTGACAGACTGCTTTTTCAGTACAAGGATAAATGTGCGTGGGCCCACCTGAAGAGACACTTAAATGGCATAACAGACTGCACACATCTTCTGCCCTGACCAGCAGTTCCAGGCCCAGTTCATATCCCATCTTTTAAAATGCATACCAAATGTTTCCAGAACAGGAAGGAAGCACCCAGAGGCAGCTACCTCCAACCCTGTTACACCTCCAAGAGCTTTGTAACAAGGCTAAGGTGACCAGATTTTAACATTGCTAAAGAGGGACACCAGTGACCAGTTCTTGATTTAAAATTTGGTCTATATGGAGCAACAAAAAGTTTCAAAGAATGCATAGAACACAAAAATAGTATTGTAATACATATATTTAAATTTCAACATAAGTACAATTTGCCAGGTGCCCCCAGATGTCCCTCCAAAAGTGGGACAATCTGGTCCCCTTAAGCAAGGCCCATCAAAGCTCTCCAAGAGAAGTTTCTTCTCTCTCCTCCTGTTTATTTCCCCCTCCATTGTGCTGCTGGATGGGGTGGGCCTCTCTCGGCCGCCCACCCCATGCGGACACAGCTCCCACTCGGTGCCTGAGCAGCCATCTGCCACCCAGTGCTTCGTGTTGCAGTTCTGCTGATTAGGAGCACACAGGAAATGCCAGTCAGGATGTGTCACTCATCATTACCCTCCAGTCGCACTGCCACAGGGCTGGCTTCCCACTCGGCTTCACAGGGAGAGGGTTTCTGACCCTGCGATGCTGCTGGCTGGATTAGTAGGGGGAACTGCTCCCGTAGTGATCTTAGTCATTAGAGAGAGGGGTGGGGGGTTGCCTCCTGCTACCAGATCCTTCCCTGTATATTTACAATGAGCCGCATGCCAGCCCTGGAGCGGCACAGCTTTCTAGTGGGAGTCACACAACATGTGCTATTCCCCATTCAGAACTGGCACAGGAACATTTAGTCCTACACAGCCAGCGCTAGCAAGAGTTGTGCGAGGCACCCCTTGTTTGCCAAGGGAAGTGGTTGCTTTCTTTCCTGGCACCATGAAAACAAAGTGCACGGCTTCGTTAGACATCAAATTTCTCCTGAGGAAAACAGCAGCTTTATCCAATAGCAATGCCAGAGGCACAACCAAAACGAGTGGTCTCAAGCCTGCAGGCCTGTGGCATCAAAACCGATTGTTTGGCTCTTTAACCAAAGTGAGTTTGAGTGTTCCATACTTTAGGATGCTTTGGGCCGATCCTGCGTTGAGCAGGGGGTTGGACTAGATGGCCTGTGTGGCCCCTTCCAACTCTATGATTCTATGATTTAGAATGCTACACAGCCTATTCTTGTGCAGTATTTCAGTAAACAGTTTTCCTCAGAAAGAATGTTCCTGTGTTTCATTAATTCTCATTGCCTTAAATTCTGAAAGGAAATTTTGGACTTCCTGCCTGGCACACTTGAGTTGAAATACTTCATTGAGTCTGGAAATCTTATGAAATGTACTTAATGTATTGTATGGCAAAGTTACCCACAGGAAGCATATAACGTAAAATAGGTAGCCAAGTAGGTACAATGGTGATGCAGACAGATTGGGAAATCCTCCTAAATACAAATATCTATGTTTCCAATCCACTCAGTCACAGCTGGGGAGAGTACAAAGAAATCCATCACATCCCCCTGGAAAGCATGATGCTCACATTCCTGTGACAGATGAAAGGAAGTCAAGGAGCGGTTGGAAGTGTTTCTGCCAGTCCTTCACCTTCCACTGGTGGTGTACGGAACAGAGCCTGGCATTGAATCTGAAGGAATACAGTGAGAAAATCAGATTCATCTCATGTATAAACAATCTGATCATGATATGTATGAATGTCTACGACTTTTCTTGTGATCTTCAGAAGCCATCATCGAGACATTGGGAGTAGTGGTCCTCAACTCCCAGTCCACAGCCCGGTGCCGGGCCACGAGAGCTTCAGTACTGGGCCACGGCTCCCTCTCCCTGCCCCCCTTGCAGCGAGAAGCTCACCAGGCCGCGAGCAAATCGGCCGCTGAAGCAAGCATGCGTGGGGCCCCGGGTCGCCCTGTCCTCCCACATCTTGGCAGCTGTCCACAACCTGAAAAAGGTTACGGACCGCTGATCTAGAGTGCTGCCATGTGCTTAATGTGGAGTTGCCCTTGAAGACTGTCAGGAATGACAATCGTACAGACTTTCGCCATGAGCGTGTTGATTGGAGTACGTCACAGGAATCTATGCTAGCTTCCAGACTCAACATCAAGGTACTGGTACTGATCCTTAAAGATCAGACCATTCTACCTTAAGGACAGCCTCCTCCCATACTAACCTACCTGTAACTTCCGGTCATCTTCAGAGGCCCTGCTTCAGTAGCCCCACCATATGAAGCTAGAGTTATGGCAACCCAAGGGGAAGGACCCTCTTTGTTGTGGCATGAAAACCTTGGAACTCCCTCCACAGGGATATTTGTCTGTTTTCCTCTAATGGTGTCTTTCAGCAACAGGTGAAGACTTTTTAATTTTTTCTGGCATATCTCCAACAGCCGTACATTGAACATGAGTCAACAGTGTGACTCAGTGGCTAAAAAAGCAAATGAGATTTTGGGCTGTATCAAATGGAGTATCGTGTCCAGATCACGGGAAGTGCTTTACTCTACTCTGGTTCGGCCTCACTTGGAGTACTGTGTTCAGTTTTGGGCACTCCAGTTGAAGAGGGATGTAGACAAACTGGAGCATATCCAGAGGAGGGCAACAAAGATGGTGAGGGGTTTGGAGACCAAGTCTGTTTAGCCTGGAGAGGGGCGACTGAGAGGGGATCTGATAACCATCTTCAAGTATTTAAAAGGGTGCCATATAGACCGTTTATGCTCTGGAGGTTTCATGCTGGGCTGCAGGCTGGAGTTTTAGTCGTGGCAGGTTGCCCCACCTCTTCCTGCACCCACACGGGAGAGCGTTTGGCCTGGTGCACCTCATCTGCCCCTGTTTTGTACTCCTGCATGAGAGCGGGGGCAGTGAAGTTCCCAGTGCATAAACGGTCATAGAGAGGATGGAGCAGAGTGCTTCTCTCTTGCCCTGGAGGGATGGACCAGAACAAATGGGATGAAATTAATTCAAAAGAAATTCTGTCTAAACATCAGGAAGATGTTCCTGACAGTTAGAGCCGTTTCTCAGTGGAACTGGCTTCCTCGGTAGGTGGTTGGTCTCCATCTTTGGAAATTTTTAAACAGAGGCTGGAGAGCCATCTGACGGAGAGGCTGATTCTGTGAAGGCAAAGGGGTGGCAGGTTACAGTGGATGAATGATAGGGTTGTGAGTGTCCTGCATTGTACAGGGGGTTCGACTAGATGACCATGAGTTCCAACCTAGATGGGCCAATTATTCAATTATTCTATGATTACTGGCCCTCCTTCTAGTGTTATGTGCTTTTAATTGAATTACTTTATCATTTTTACTATTTTTTAATTGCTCAACTATTTTAATGATTTTTAAATGTTCACTGCCCTATGGACTCTGATATGGTGAAAAGATGGCAAAGAATATTTTAAATAAATACTATCCTTCCCTTCTGACTTGGTTTAGATGCCCTGTAAGACAGCACACATTCTGCACTTTCATAGGTCAGAAGTGGGCTTGCTCCTCAACAGACTCTTGAGTGCTATTTTAATAGGACTCTGTAGCTCTTCTAGCAGCACCCAGTCCTGTGCTCTTACTGCTCTGGAACTGCAGTACCAGGACTAATGCCAGCAAAATAAGGCCAAGAGCCCACAAATGATTCTATGAATGCCACTAGTGACACAACAGATGGCAAAATGAAAATATAGTCATACCAACTGACACATCCATGGTAATTCTGCCAGAGCCCACAAACCACGACACTACACACAGTGACAAAACCCCTACACACATACACACAGACACACAGAGAAGGGACTAAAATGCATGGCAAAAATTGGATGATCCCATGATATCACCCAGCCACTCAGAAAAATACAGCACCAAATGGTGCTGAACACAGTCTTCACGTGCAGATACACTGCATAACACAACATACTTATATTGCTCTCTCTATAAAGGGAACCAGCATTTGATTGGGGGGGGGGGGCAAAAGCACAAGGAAGAATAAAAGTTACAACAGTAGGCAGCACTATGAGCTGCCTAGGTGGGCAAAGGCAATTAATGAGAAGCAGATGTTTCTGGAGTGATGCGCTCATGTGGCCCTACCCAAAGGCCAAGGCCAATTTTGGAAGCTTGATGGCAGCATTATCAAGCCCAACCCCCACTGGCCAGAGGAAGAAGCAATGACAGGCAGCATGTCCCAACCTGGCACCCCTGCCAAGGGCAGAAGGCAGGTCCCAAGAGAACTGGCTGTGCAGAGCTTAGAGCCAAACCAGACCTCCTTACCCCTTGTGTTTGCCAAATCTGGGCTGGGCAATCCTCAATGATCTAGGAGAAGATCTTGAGGAGGGCCTTCACTTGGGGTATACCTGGGGGTATAAAACTCTAACAAGTCCTTAGGTCCACATTCACACTGGTTTCCCCCCAGTTGCTCACAGGCTGGATAAGAGACCTAGATGGGCCAATTTCGGCCCCCAGACTGCATGTCTCTCATCTCCAGCTCAGCATTTTCAATTTTTGGTTAGCTATGCTGATAACTGTTTTGGTAAAAGAGGAAGAACGGAAATTTTCAAAACAATACATGGTGCTCTGGAGGCTATGTCATGGATACAATTCAAACCCTCAACCCTGGCATGATGTTATGGTTAGGAATAAACTGATCTTCCACACCTTCTCATAGGGGTGCCTCCCAATGAGTGAATCCAACTCTATTATTCTATAATAGAATCCAAGCTGATTGTAGCCCTCACAGGAAGTTGCATTATTTATTTATTTATTTATTTATTTATTTATTTATATTGTTATATTTATATACCACCCTCCCCGGAGGCTCAGGGCGGTTTACATAGAACATAAGAACAATACATGAAACACTCTATAACATATGAATAACTGTACAATATTAATAACGAATAGTTATAATATAACAGTACTAGAAATATAGCCCATTGCAGTTGGAAATGCAATGGGCGCTAGCAGTGAGAGTGGGCATGGATGGGGGGGGGACTACCTGCAGTCTTTCAGCGGGTCTTTCGGCGGCGGTGAGCAGCTGCATGTCTTTCTGGGGTTGCGGTGGGGTTGCTGACGCCGCGAGAGGCTCTTCGTGGGTTTTGCTGTTGTAAATTGGGCTCCGGAAGGGATGAACGGCGGGCGCTGGCTGTTTCCTGTCTTGCCTGCTCTCTCTCGCTGTCTCTCTTGGCTGCATTCCTTGGTCTTTCGGCGAGCGGCTGCATTCCTTGTTGCCCAAAGTTCTGGGCGCAGCGTGGAGGCAGGCTGTCGGGCAGCGAGGCCTCCCCCGGGCGGCGGGCTTTCGGCGGCGGCGGCAGCGGGCTGACGCGGCGGGGCCTCCCCCGGGCAGCGTTGTTTTTTCTCCGGCGTTCTAGTCGGCAGTGTTTTGTCTTCGCCGAGGCCTCCCCCGGGCGGTGGGCTTTCGGCGGCGGCGAGCTGACACGGCGGGTCCTGCCCCGGGCGGCGGTCTTTTCTCTTCAGCGTTCTTCTCGGCGGTATTTTGTCTTGGGGGGGCTGCACTGGGCGGTGGTGTTGCGGCGGTGGTGTTGCGGCGGCAGCGGCCTGATGCAGCGAGGTGCTTTGCGCCTCTCGCCGCGTCAGGCCGCCGGGCAGGGAGGCCCTGGCAGCCGCGCTCTGCGCGACTGACGGAGGTTCCCTCTGGCGGTAGCCTGATGCGGCGAGAGGCGCTTCGCGCCTCTCACCGCGTCAGGCTGCCGGGGTGCTGCTGTGCGCGGCTCGCAGTTGCTGGGGCTGGGAATCAGAGGGACCAATCGGCAGGCGCGTCCCTCCGATTGTCTGTCATGAGGAAGGGTCCTATCCGGACCCTTCCTCATCCCGGACACATCCCGCCCCAGGAGGGCTTACTGTTTTATTTAGTCCGTGGCGGGCGTACAGATAACAATATAACAGTATAAAAATGCAACAGTGCAAACAGGTCCAGAGCACTCTGGTGGAGGTCTGAGGGGGGGTGGGGGGGAGCAGGGGCCTTTCAGTCGTTGTTGGTTATGTCTGGTCTCAACCAAATGCCTGGCGGAAGAGCTCCTTTTTGCAGTCCCTGCGGAACTGTTTAAGCTCCGTCAGGGCCCTGATCTTCTCCGGGAGCTCGTTCCACCAGGTGGGGGCCAGGACAGAGAAGGCTCTGGCCCTGGTTGAGGTCAGGCAGACTTCTTTAGGGCCAGGGACCATTAGCCAGTTGGTAGCAGTAGAGCGTAGAGCTCTATAAACTCTTAGGGATTCTTACCAGTAAATTACATGCTGTATAAATAAATATCTGAACCATGATTCTGAAAAATTGAAAAAGGAGGAGAAAATGGGGATCAGAAGCATCTTTCATGTGGAGGAGAAATAAGAGGAAGAGGAAAAAGAGTTGGTTCTTATATGCCACTTTTCCCTACCCGAAGGAGGCTCAAAGTGGCTTACAGTCGCCTTCCCTTTCCTCTCCCCACAACAGACACCCTGTGAGGTGGGTGAGACTGAGAGAGCCCTGATATCACTGCCCGGTCAGAACAGTTTTATCAGTACCATGGTGAGCCCAAGGTCACCCAGCTGGCTGCATGTGGGGGAGTGCAGAATCGAACCCGACATGCCAGATTAGAAGTCCACACTCCTAACCACTACACCAAACTGGCTCTCAGGGACTGGGTGTACTGGTGCCTACCCTCTCCAGAGGAGGTGCTAAAAATGTAAATGATGGTGAGATATAGTACCATGAGGCAGTGAGGGAGGGGTCAAAGCTTTCCGGTGTATTCTAGATGGCTACTTCCAGGACATGTGGGTCCTTGTGCCACTGGATTAAGAACATCAAACACAACTAGCCCACATGACAGCTATGCTGTAGCACTGCAGTTTGTGGAAACTGCCAGCTATAGAATACCTCAGGTCTCACAAACTATGATAGTGAATTTAAGCATATCGCCACATTTACTTTTGCACAGGGCCAGTGTTCTCAAAAACCAACTCAGAGCAATTGAACTCAACTCAAGGAACATAATGGGATGATAAGATAAATTGCTCAACTGACATCAATGCAAACAGTAGGTGAGGGGAAAATCTCTAGAGATCATCATGTATATTTTGCATTTCAAACACTGGCAGCCTGTGGACGCAAGCTGTAGGATTCACTGTCTCTGTGGGACTAGCATACCCGCAAGCCACACAGCAAATAAGCAGACAAATTTAGAGCAAAAATAATGAAATTTATTCATAAAAGCAACTGAATAATCTAGAACACAGCAAAGTTAAGGAGAATCAAAAGGAATAGACAAAAATAAAATACCAGCATTTGTCTGACTAAAAGTAACAAAGGCTCAATTTCATCCTTTCTTCCAAACACTGTCCCCATAGCTATGTCATGGAAAGCCCCAATCCAAAGATACCCTGTTTTGTGTAACACCTGACATGAAAAATATGTTTTAATAATTCACAAACAGAAGTCCAAAAGTGGATCTTCATCACACCTCATGCACCTAAGCCTTAAACTCAAGCACAACCTATCCAACAGGAAGCTAAGCATGGACCCAATTTCACTGAAAGAGCCACATCAAAAAAAATATTTCTGTCAGTGTTGTCTGACCCTGTACCAGTAATGCAGGGCTCTACAGCCAGCAGTGCACTCAGTAAAAGGGCTCCAATTCAGATATTCCCATTCAAAGCAGCAGGCCACACACCTGTCGTGTGCAAGACTCTCTCCATTACTGAATAGATGAATGGCACCCTCAGCTCTGAGAGCACAATTAGGGACTCCCTCTCCCCCCCTTCACTCTGATCTGAAGCACAAAGGACATGCAAAGCAGATGATTTGGGGCTCATACCCTCCCCAATCTATGTTTCTTGTCCCTGTCAATTCTAGTAGCTTTAAGTATCTCATATAATGCTGTCTCCATTCTCCAATTAAGAATCAAATGCCATGTCACATAAGAAAAGCACACAACTGTTTTCACTCTAATGATCCCCCAGATCAGTAACCAGTTAGTTTATTAACTCAAAATAATCCAACTGGATAACCTAGAAGTTCAGTGGCCACAGGTAGCCACACACAAACAGTAATATGATCACCTGAATCCAAATCCTTGCCACATTGCCCAAGACAATTTGAAGATCTTTCTTAGCCACAGCTGAGTGTGTCACACGGTGCAAAATGTGATGTGCTTTAAGTCTCACTTTCCCTTGTAATTCACACAGAAGGCCTGAGAAAAAATAGTTAGAATAGAACAGATGTTTGGATGCATTCCTCTCCTGCAAGCAGTCACAGCACCAACATTTTGAAATGGGATGGATCGGGCTCCCAAGAGAATTCAAAGCCAGGCTCATAACATCTGTGCAAAGCTTAAGTATCTTCACCTGCCAGGAGGCAGGACAAAGAAAAGTCAGTTTTGTCAGACTCTGTCACAAACATTCAAGGAAGGGCCATGCATGATTTAGCTAATGATATATGATACGGGGAAATGAGGGCATGAGAGGATTCCTGCTGCTTCAGTTAGCTTTTATGGGAAACAGAATGTTGGATTAAATAGACTATCAGCTCCTTGGAAAGTAACACAGTTGCTACACTGGCTACTATGACCCAGCATCTGAAATCACTCACTCTCCAAAACATAAGGCCAGAGGGATTTACATTGTAGCTGCATCTAAAGAACTCATATGAGGAAAGTTTGAAGGAGCTTGGTCGGTTTAGCCTGGTGAGAAGATGGCTAACAGGTGATATGATAGCTATCTTCAAGTACTTGAAGGATTGCCATATAGAAGATGGAGCAAGAGTTGTTTTTTGTTGCCCCAGAGGGGCAGATCGGAACCAATGGGTTGAAATTAATTCAAAAGAATTTTCAGCTAACATCTGGAAGAAGTTCCTGACAGAGCGGATTCTCAGTGGAACAGGCTTCTTTGGGTGGTGGTGGGTTCTCCTTCTTTGGAAGTTTTTAAGCAGAGGCTAGATAGTCATCTAGATCAGTGGTTCCCAACCTTTTTATCACTGGGGACTGGTCAATGCTTGACAATTTTACTGAGGCCCGGGGGGGGGGGGAGTCTTTTGCCGAGGGATGTTGCCGCTGCCACCTGAGCCCCTACTCCACTTGCTTTCCCACTGACTTCCCACTGGCCACGGGGGGGGGGGCACTGCCAGCAGCAGCTGTGCAGTGCCACGCCGAGGGGGAGCCCCAGCCATGGCGGCCACAGGAGAGCACCTAAGGTGAGCCAGTGGCAGAGTAGCAGGGCAGCCCCCGAGGCAGCAGCCGGGGAGAGGGACAAGGAGGAGCTGCGGCCTGGTACTGACTGATCCACAGACCGGTACCGGTCCTTGAACCGGGGGTTGGGGACAGCTGTTCTAGATAGACAGCAATGCTGATTTTATGAACTTAGGCAATTTGTAAGTGGGAGGGCAGGAAGGGATGTGCCAGTGTTTCTCTGTTGTGGCCCTTCCTTGCACACCCAGGGAATAGCTAATTGCTGCTGTGGGATGGTAGGTGAATTTTCTCCAGGCCAAACTGGATTCCGGAGATTTTTGGTGTGTGGGGGATCATTTTGGCATGAAATTGGGGTCACTGTGGGTAGGCAGGTATTGTGCAAGTAGGACTCGATGGTCCTGGAGGTCCCTTCCAGCTCTATGATTTTGATTCTAAGTAAGCAGTGCCTCACAAACGCTCATTTGCGGCCACAAATTGTGTTAGTCTCTAAGGCGTTACTGGGCTCTTGCTGTTTTTATAACTGCTACAGGCAGGCTACCCATCTTGAGTTACAATTGCTAAACGGGAGGCAAAGGCAGATTAACATGCAAATGAAGAAGGGGGGAAATGAGAGAAGGGTGGCACCCACTTGGATGGGCTACAACAAAACAAGCCAGCCAACCACAACCTGCATTTCCCCCACCCGCGCAAATGGTTCGTACCCTGTAATCACCGCCCAGGTTCCTCCCCGGAAACAGCGAATGGGTTCTATTCCCGCCCCTCGTTGATATCAATAAACCCGGCCCCGCCCAACTTGGAGTTTCACAGAAAGACAGCTTTGACAGGCAGCTTCACAGCCAATGGTAGACATCCGAAGCCCGGCCATCCCCTCCCTCCAGAGGTACCATACGGAAGGTTCCGAGACTTCGACTCCGTTTAGCTGAGAGAGAAGCAGCGGCTGCTACGAGATGGAACCACCGGTGAGAGAGATGGGGGGGGGGGGTTCGGCGCCTCCGCGATGCCCGCACGCAGGCGCGGCGCTTGCGTGACCCCTGTTTATAGTTCTGCCCACAATGCCCCGCGCGTGCGAGTGGTTGGTGGAGGGCATGGTGGGAGGGGTCCTCGCCTCCCTCTTGGGGCCAGCTGGAGTGGTGGGCGCGCTTTTGCAAGGCTTCCTCTTCACTCTATGCAAGGTTGCAGCGTGTTTACTGGGCTCGGGATCATAGGGGCAGAGGCCCAGAGATCATAGGGAGACTTTGCTTAGCTGCCCCACTTGCAGGCTTAACCCGACTGAGGATGGAAACGTGCATGAATGGGGAGGGGAGTGTGATTCTCCGTGTCCTCCCACACAAACACACCGCCTCGGTTATCTTTCTGCGCGAATAGCATCCCAGAGTAATTTTTTTAAAAAATTATCACACCTTCCTTCCATCATGGAATTCTGAAGGTCCCTCGTTCACGTATCGGGTAGACCTGTGTGGGCTTAGCAAACTTCCAAACCTTGAGATCATACATTGGAGCCTAGATATTACTGATAATTCCAGAGTGAATAATGCTCTAAGTTAAAGGTGGCCAAACTTCATGATGACCTGAGCCATGTACAGGAAACTGTCCTGCAACACAAGCACCCTTGGATAGGAAAGCTAAACAAATAGAAATGGCTGACAGAAGCAGCTTGCAAGAAACTCCTCCCCTTTTGTGGGTAATGCTGCCCAGGAGAACACGAGTCATAAAGTTGATCAAAGTGCAAGACTAATGATGGAAAGGGGGGGGGGCAAACAAGGAAATGCTGATGCCACTGCTGATCTGTCATCTCCATTCATTCACCCATCGCTCCACTCAGTCACAACAACAAAGAGGAGCAGCAAGTGAGAGTAGTGTGGGGTCTTTCTTCAGCTCTCTGAAGAGTATTTTGGTCAGTGCCAGGCACATTACCATGAGTTGGCTCAAAAAACCATCTTGTGAAGTTAAAGAAAATCTGTTGTGAAGCTTTCATTTTAGAAATGGTCATACTTTGGAGACCTCCCACCCAAAAGTTAACATGTTAAAAATGTGAAATTCGCTTTTTTATATTCTGTTGCAAACTTAAGTTAGCAGCATTCAGGTTCTGAAATTCCCTTGATGTACTTATTTTGGCTATTACTATGCCACCTCTTCAGAGCCCACCAGGCACCTTAAAATTAAAACCACATGGCAACATTAAAAGCACAACTTAACAATACAAAGGCTTTCCACAAAACAGGAGCTGACTGTTAGAAAGCTGAGAACATAAACCCTTATTTAAAAAAAATTGATTCCACTTCTTTCAGTATTTCAGGATCAAACAGACTCCTCCAAAATTCTTTTGAAAAAGTAATCAACAAAAATCCCAGTTAAAATTAACTGATAAAATTAGAAAAAATAAGGCACTTTTATTTTTAAAACTTAACAATCAAAAGCAGCAGGAGAAAATAACCCATTATGGGGCTATGTAGTTTTTTTCTAAATGCATTAAAGGTCCTTATACTGAACCAGGCCTATGTTCTGTCAAAGTCAGTATTGTCTCTTATGACCAGCAATGTCTCTCCAGGAACATGGGTGAAAGCCATGGATTGAACCTGGGACTCTTGATGTGCAATACAGATTCTCTGCCACCAGTTAGAGAGGAATAAAAATCAAAGACTGCTACAAGAGCCACACTTCCTCTGTAGAAGGCCATGGTGGCTGGGGTGCTAGCCAGGTTGCTCGTATCTGTTTCTGTCACCTTTAATTCACTGAAATGGTCTTAGGTGATGTGCTTTTTATCTAGTGGGATTTGTCACCCAGAAGCAGTTATTTGCCCTGAACAAATGGTTCGTTGCCAGGTTGCTTGTAGTACTTTCCCCTGGAGCCATTCCATTTCAACTAATTATGCTGCTAATTCTTTTAATATGCAGTTGCTGAATAATACTGAAGAAATAGCTGCTTTGTACCGTGAACTCAGCCAGTTCCCATCTGTTTCCAGTGCTTGTATTGGGCCTGAGGTAACAACGCAGTATGGAGGGAAATACTGCAATATTTACACAGGTATATTATCTCCTCCAAGTTGTCCACATCTCAGGGTCCTGTATTCGCTTCATAGGAATGAGAAGCATTTTACAGTCCTTGTTTTCCTCCTCCTGCTTTCGAGCCTTCTCTAGGCTAGTTTCTGAGTTTTTAGCAGCCTTTATTCTTTCTCTGCTGATCATCATAAAAAATAAAGACTCAGTCTCATGATCATTGTCATTAGCAGAACATTGTGGACTAAGGATGAAGCCAGATACAAAATTGAGAATACTTATGAGGTTTACTTCTGTGTAAACTTGCTTGAGAGATGGGAATACCAGAGCATCTTATTTGTCTCTTGAGAAATTTATATGCAGGTCAAGAAGCAACAGTGAGAACCGGGCATGGAATCACTGATTGGTTCAAAATTGAGAAAGGAGTTCTGCAAGGCCGTATACTGTCGCCTTGCCTATTTAACTTGTACATGGAGCACATAATGAGAAAGGCGGGCTTAGATGAGTCACAAATTGGGATCAAGATTGCAGGGAGAAATATCAACAACCTCAGATATGCCGATGATACCACTCTAATGTCAGAAAGTGAAGAGGAACTAAAGAGCCTGTTGATGCGGGTGAAGGAGGAGAGTGCAAAAGTTGGCTTGAAACTCAACATCAAGAAAACAAAGATCATGGCATCCGGCCCTCTCAATTCCTGGCAAATAGATGGGGAAGAAATGGAGATAGTGACAGATTTCATTTTCCTGGGCTCCAAGATCACTGCAGAATGGGATTGCAGCAAAGAAATGAAAAGGCGCTTGCTCCTCTGGAGGAAAGCTATGGCAAATCTAGACAGCATCCTAAAAAGCAGAGACATCACCCTGCCAACAAAAGTGTGTCTGGTCGTCCCAGTTGCAATGTATGGCTGCGAAAGTTGGACCATAAGGAAGGCCGAGCGTCAAAGAATTGAGGCTTTAGAACTCTGGTGCTGGAGAAGACTCTTGCAAGTCCCTTGGACTGCAAGGCGAACAAACTGGTCAGTCCTAGAGGGGATCAGCCCTGACTGCTCCTTAGAAGGCCAGATCCCGAAGATGAAACTCAAATACTTTGGCCACCTCATGAGAAGGAAGGACTCCCTGGAGAAGAGCCTAATGCTGGGAGCGATTGAGGGCAAAAGAAGAAGGGGATGACAGAGAATCAGATGGCTGGATGGAGTAACTGAAGCAGTAGGTGCAAACTTAAATGGACTCCAGCAAATGGTAGAGGGCAGGAAGGCCTGGAGGATCATTGTCCATGAGGTCGCGATGGGTCGGACACGACTTCGCACCTAACAGCAACAAAAACCTGTTTGGGATTGCGGCCTAGTAATGATGGGCCTTGGCCTAAAGAAGGGAGGCTCTTAGCTCTTTTGCCTGTATCTTCTGCATTGATTTTACTATGTAGGCACATTGGTGTAGTCGCTCTCCCCTTGGGATTGAATTAAACCTGGATAGTGTGGTCTGTGACAATGAGGGACCGGGCAGGTACATGACCCTGCCTTGCAGCAGTGGGAGAGGATTGGCTTGGATGATTTCTTTTTCCATAATTCTATGCTTGCAGCAGAAAGGTTTTTTTTCTCATTGTGTCATGCTGACCAGACTTCAATTCCCTCTTTTTACATTCCCTCCTTTTACAGAATGGTCTCAGCGGGACTTAGAAAGAGCTGAAAATGTGAAATTCTGCCGTCAGTACCTCATCTTCCATGACAACCAGTCCATCGTGTACTCAAGCCCCTCTGGCAGCTGCACAGAAATCAAAGGAGAGTAAGTCCCCATTCACTATGTTGCTTCATTCCTTCTGGCAGAAATACCACACTGCCTTGACCTCTGAAGAGTTACTTCTGATCTTATGGAAGTGGCCCATTTCCCTGGACACCAAGCATATTGTTGACTCTTTATTACCAGGGTTGTTGCATTCAGCATCAAAAGAAATTCCAACTTCTGCACCAGCACAGCTCAAATTCTGTGATGAGAAGTTGTGCAAATTATATGTAATTGCATGTGTGTACTTGATTTAGTGAGCCTCTTGTGGCGCAGAGTGATAATGCAGCAGACATGCAGTCTGAAAGCTCTGCCCATGAGGCTGGGAGTTCAATCCCAGCAGCCGGCTCAAGGTTGACTCAGGCTTCCATCCTTCCGAGGTTGGTAAAATGAGTACCCAGCTTGCTGGGGGGTAAAAACAGTAATGACTGGCAAACCACCCCATACTGAGTCTGCCATGAAAACGCTAGGGGGTGCTTGCACAGGGGATTGCCCAGTGCTTGCACAGGGGATACCTTTACATTTATCTTTTACTTGATTAAGTGAGCTTCCAAGGTTCAGGTTTTCAAATAATGTATAAATGTATAAAAGTGCTCAGATAGCACTTGAATTTTCAACTCAGCTTCTTCTGTATCTAGGCAAGGCCTTCTCTTTGTGTAAAATGTGCTCGTCTGATATGTCTGCTGTCCCTTCCTTGTTCATCCCCAGCCCATGCCTGCAGGGCTAACTTTCTGTATATTAACTCCTGGCTCTCCCTCTTAGGCTGCTCAGCCGTGACTCTCCCAGTGGGGCTCAGAAAGCTGTTCTGCGAAAGACCAGCAATAGCAAAGGCGAGGAAAAACAGTTTCTAGAGGTACAAGAAGATGGGGGAAGCCGACTCTGTCTCTTTAGCATTTTTGGTATGATCAGACCTTGTAGAGATCCTCAGCCCTTTCATTCCTGGAACCACATGGATTCCCATTCTGTCACTTGGCGTAGCAAAAGTCATGGATCTGCTACCAACCTCACCTTGTTCACCCTTCAGGAGGCAGTTGTATGCCATCAATTACTTGGTGATCTTTGCTGGGGAAACTTAGTGCCTGTTACATGATTTGGAATGGACCCGAAATTGGTTCATCTCCACAAAGACACTGGGTGAGCAAAGAGTTCCAAGACCAATGTTGTGATGTCTCTAATTCCACAGGTGTGGGAGAAGAACCGGAAGGCAAAGAGTATCGATTTATCAGCTCTGGAGAAACATGGCCAAGTGTATGAAGATGGTGAGGCTTCTCTGCTACTCTCAGTGGATTTATAAGAGGCACGGAGTAATCAGGCCCCAACAAACCTCTTTCTCCCCCTTGTCTGGGTAAAGAGAGATCCCTTGAGCAGTCTTGATATATATCGATAGGGGGAGTTCTGGGTTTTTCTGTCAGGTTTGCTGATGGGGTTTAGGGACCCCTGGTTACAAGAAGATAGTGGGAAGGTAATGGATCACTGCTTCTGAAAAGGTTGTTCATGTAAGCCAAATCATATTTGTTTGACAGGGCAATATTTATTATTTATTTGTTTGTTTGTTAGATTTTTATCCCACCACTCCCCGAAGGCTCGCGACGGGTTACAGAATATAATACATAACCCCCCCATAAAAACACCCATAAAAATTTATAAAATCACATAATCTATGAACCCAAGACGTACTATGACAATAAAAGCGCAACCCATTACTTTTGGGGTAAGCATAGGGGGATGTCATAAACTGCCAAGGATGGTTCCAAAGGGGGTAAGATCGTCCTTGGCACGCTGGCCTCAACCAGGGACCTAGCGGAAGAGCTCCATCTTGCAGGGCTTGCGGAACGCCGAAAGCTCCCGCAGGGCCCGTAGCTCTTCCAGGAGCTCATTCCACCAGGTCGGGGCCAGGATCGAAAAGGCCCTGGCCCTGGCCCTGGCCCTGGCCCTGGCCCTGGCCCTGGCCCTGGCCCTGGCCCAGGCCCAGGCCCAGGCCCAGGCCCAGGCCCTGGCCCTGGTTGAGACCAAGCGTGCCTCCCTGGGTCTCGGTATGGCCAGCAATTTTGCACCAGCAGAGTGTAAGACTCTGCAGGGGGCATAGGGCGAAAGGCGGTCCCTCAGGTATGTGGCACCCAGACCGCATAGGGCCTTAAAGGTAAGCACCAAAACCTTGAACTGGATCCGGGCAGCAACCGGTAATCAATGCAGGTGCTTCAGCACAGGCTGAATATGGGCCCTCCATGATGTTCCTGTGAGGACACTAGCAGCCGCATTCTGCACTAGTTGTAACTTCCAGATCAGGTCCAAGGGCAGGCCTGCATAGAGCGAGTTACAGAAATCTATTCTGGAGGTGACTGTCGCATGGATCACAGTGGCTAAGTGTCCTGGAGACAGGTAGGGTGCTAGTAGCCGAGCCTGACGAAGATGGAAAAAGGCCTGGCCTGCTACTCTCTTGACCTGGGCCTCCAGTGTTAATGAGGCATCCAAGGTCATGCCTAAGTTCCTGGCCTGGGATGCGGTGACCGGTTGCGTTCCTGCCAAGGAAAGCAAGCGCGTGTCCTGCTCTGCCTCCCTACCACCGAACCAAAGGAGCTCCATCTTGGAGGGGTTGAGTTTCAGGTGATTCTGCTCGAGCTACCCATCCACAGCTTCCAAATATCTGGCAAACGGTTCCGGGGGAGAGTCCGGGCGGCCATCCATCAGGAGATACAGCTGGGTGTCATCCGCAAATTGGTGACAGCCCAAGCCATAGTTCCGTACCAGTTGGGCCAGAGGGCGCATAAAGATGTTGAACAGCATAGGGGAGAGGGCGGAGCCCTACGGGACCCCACATGGGAGCCGAGCTGGGCCCGACAACTCATCCCTTACCGCCACGCTCTGGGTCCAGTTTAGGAGAAAGGAGCATATCCAGCTCAACACTCCCCCGTATCCCCGTCCAGGCGTGGCGGCAAGCCAGGAGTTCATGGTTGACCACGTCAAACGTGGGGGACAGATCTAATAGAACTAGCACAGCCGAACTGCCCCAATCCAACTGGCAACAGAGAACATCCGTCAGGGCGACCAGCAGCATCTCCACTTTGTGGCCAGGACGGAAGCCAGACTGGTATGAGTTGAGTGCCAAAGTTTCCTCCAGGAATCCCAGGAGCTGGTCCGCCGCGGCCCTTTCAATTACCTTCCCCAGAAACATCAAATGCAAGACTGGTCAGTAGCTGGCTGGGTCCAGCGATGGTTTCTTGAGGTGAGGGCAAACCACCGTCTCCTTAAGCAGCTCCGGAAACTCCCCAGATTGTAGGGAGCAATTAACAATTTCCGTAAGCTGTTCTCTTATCCGTGGCCCCCACATTTGAGGAGCCAGGACGGACAGGGATCCAGGAGGCAAGTGGTAGCCCTCACCCTCCCCAGCCACCTGTCTACTTCGGGTAAAGAGAGCTGCCTGAAGCCATCAAACGTCACCTCCAAAGGCGGCCAACAGGCCTCCAGTTCATTTACTCTATCAATTGTAGCAGGAAACGTCGTGGCAGAGCAACAAGACTTAATCCGCAAAATAGCTCGCTAATGCCTCACAGGCAAGATCCAGTTTCCTAATTTTTTGGCGCCCTTCCTCGAGGGTGGTAAGAGACTTGAACTACCCTAAATAACTGGCCTTGCGGAAGCAATTTCCATGGCAAAGAAATCACTGCCATCTCATACGCCCTCATAAGTGTGCAATAAAATGTTCTTGTAGCCTCGTCACGAGACTTCCACCACACTCGCTCTAATCGTCTCAATTCCCTCTTCTTCTCCTGAAGCGCCCCAGTAAGGACTGGGATGCTGCTTGATGCATGGTCTTAGGGCTGGGAGTCTGTGCCACACGAGTCTCTCATGTTGTTCTCTTTCCCCTAGACCAGTTTGGCTGCTTGGCCTGGTCACACTCAGAGACTCACCTTCTGTATGTGGCAGAGAAGAAGCGTCCTAAGGCAGAGTCCTTCTTTAAGCCAAAAGCTCCCGAGTTGAATGTTGAAGAGGAGCTGAGCAAGACTGAGCAACGAGAGAAAGCCATCAAGGTAGGAGGGAGTTTTTGTTTTACGTAATACTTGACCTGCCAGGATTCTTTTGGTGGTTAGCAAGTGGGGAAAGGTATGTTGATAGGCCCAAACATAGGGATTTGAGTACCGTTTCCCCTTTGCCACACTCTTTAAATGGCAGTTTGGTAGAACTACATAGCTTGGAGACAAAGATGGCACCATCCAACTTTCCCAATTTGAGTCCACGTTGCTTGTAAGTCTTCAGCTGGAATCAGCCTCTTAGTGTGCATACAGAGCATGGTGTCAGAACCCACCCAAGGAGGCCATCTGTGGAATCCACAACTCTCCTTTTCATGATTTCAGCTTATGAAGTATCATACTATGATAGCTTTGGGTTCTCTTTCATATTTGAAGGAAGGCCCATTTTGAATAGTTTGCTCTGAAGGGGTGAAACAGTCAGGAAAACATTCCTGGCTCTCATTTTGCATGGGCTGCCATAAACTGGGTTCTACTGTGTTCCTGTATGTGTATACTTGTTTTCTCTTAAGGTGGGAAGTGCTTTGAAGCATTCTGCATTTTGAGTGAAGTCAGAACCAAGCGCACAAACTGGGGTAATCTACCAGACTGAATGAGCACCTCCTCCCTCACTGCCATTCAGAGTAGCAGCTGCTTGCAAGTGATGTCTTCCTTGCCTTTCCCAGGGGGAGCAGTTTGTATTCCATGAAGACTGGGGAGAGACCCTGGTGGCTAAGAGTGTCCCTGTGCTCTGTGTCTTGGACATTGAGAGCAACAACGTCTCGGTGCTGGAGGGTGTTCCAGAGCACATCTCTCCTGGTCAGGTTGGTGCTTAGCAACTGGGAAAAGGTTTGGGCCCCAGCAGGCCCACACAGAGACTGGAGTCTAATCTTATTGCCTTGTCTGAGTGCTTCTGCTTCCTGGTTCCTAGGGTGTCCATAATGCTATGAAAGTTGTATAAGAACTGATAGGATACCACGGAGGAGGAGGAGGAGTGTAGTTAAAAGTACTGGGGTGTAGGGGAAGGAAGTAGTCCTTAGAAGTCTGATAAAATGATTTCTGATCTGATTTCCCCTGTCCCCCAGGAATTCCAGGCCTCCGTGGAGAAAGGAATGGGGTTTCTACTATTAAATTTTGTTTCAGCCTTTTCAGCCTATATATTTATAGGATCGTTATTCCATAACTGTTATTTCCAACATGTCTTGCCTAGTAAAGGCTGCCAAGTTCAACCTTGACTTGGCTTTCTTTCTCCTTCTAGGCTTTCTGGACGCCTGGTGACACGGGGGTGGTATTTGCAGGCTGGTGGCATGAGCCCTTTCGTCTTGGGCTGCGGCACTGTACCAATCGCAGGTGAGAGCCCTGCTGGAAGCAGTAGGAATCCATGCAGGCTTGCCCTTCCGTAGCAGGATAGGCATGGAGAAGAAACAAATGATGGGCCAATAGCTCTAGAAGCATTGGCCATCTAAAAACGGAGGTTGCTTTGCTAAAGGAAAACTAGGGTTTCAGGAACTCTTTCCACATGTGAGGAGGGTTTGCTGTAGCCCTACAACTAGGAAGTAGGGCTGGATGAGATGCATGGCTTCCTACCAAAATAGGTAGCTTCTCCAAGTAGACCGGCTCTTTCACATTTTGGGGCCTTGCCTGTGTAGAAAGCATGCTTCTGCATTGTCAGGAAGAAGCCAGCTAGGCTAGTAACTGTGTTGTGGAAACTAGGTGTCATGAAGCCCTGGTTCCTGCCCCAGTTTCCATATTCCTCTCCCTGCATTCTTCCTGGGACTGCTGCCCGACCCTGGCATCGCCATGAGGCTCGGAGTGCCACCCCTCCCCAGCTCTCAGGTTGCATTTCAAAGGCTCCCCCTGGTTTCCTTGTCCCACACCTTCCAAGGGGAGAGGGGTCGAATGGGGTCTGGACATTGCAGGGGCTCCGCTGGGGTGCTTTGCAGCATCCTACGGGCTCCCCCCCCCCGCCCCTGGATTGTTTCCACTTCCACACACCACATCTGCATGGCCGCAGATGTAAGCTCCTTCTCGGGGGGGGGGGGGGTAGGGTGGTCGTGCCCTTACCCGCTGGAGCATCTCAGGCCCCTGCGTCCACTCTCTTCTACTTAACTATTGTGTGAACTGCTTCCAGCCCACTTTGGGAGAGTATTCCTGCTGCTGTCAAGGAATAGGGCAGTAGTCTGGCTGATCATCTGTTTTTTTCTCCCCCTCCCCTCAGATCAGCTCTTTTCTATGTGGACTTGACAGGCGGCCGTTGTGGTGAGCAACCTGTTGCTATTGCCCTTTTCTCTGCCCTTGGGCCTTCAAGGATTTCTCTTCTCACGCTGTCTCCCTTCCTGTTGCAGAACTGCTTTCAGATGATACCAAGGCCATTTGGTCTCCACGCTTGAGCCCAGACCAGTGTCGCATCGTGTATCTGGAGAATGTGGCTTTCGGGCCCCACCAACAGTGCAGCCGCCTGTGCATGGTAAGTATTGCATGTGAGGGTTTGCTAGGGATTAGGAGCACCGGCGCCGCCCCCCACGCCATGGCGCTGGCTGCTTCGGCGGCTGGAACAGCCGCTATTGCAGCCGAAGCTCACAACTCTACTAGAGATCTCGTGGTCTCAGTCTCTTTAAAGAAGTCATGGGCTTCACTGAGCTCCTTGGCCCCACTGAGCTTTGGGGGGGAGGGGCTTTTCTGAGCATAAACATATGAAAGAAATCTGGCAGAACTCTGTCTTAGTGCTTCCATTTTATTTAATTTATGTATTGTTTGATTTATATATTGCTCCCTCTCGGGCTGACCATCTCTTAGAGGTAACTGCTCTTAGTCTTAGAGGCAGTTACACTTCAAAATTTGTGTTTGTTATTGGAGTTTGTGGTGGTTTACATGTTGAAGAGTGGACTGAGAAATGTGGACAGCATTTTGTGTTGAGCAGAGAGAGAATCACATCACAGCAGAATAAAGCTGGCATTGTTCACCCAGAACTATTGTGGAGCTTTTCCTAAACTACAAGTGATGCCTTGATCTAGGACAGGCCCACTGCTACATGGAGCTTTTCAGGTATCCATTTTCTACTGGTGCCGTAATTGGAAAGAGATCTTCTCAGGCCCAGTAGTCTTAATACGGAAAGAGATCTGTAGGGCAGGGAACTGTGTGCTGTCACATTCCTGTTGATCTCTCTTTCAGTATGACTGGTACACAAAGTTCACCTCTACTGTGGTGGAGATTGTCCCTCGGCAGAGCCAAGGTGAGTAGTACTAGGACGCCCGCTGGAACTCCTGGAGGATGTTTCATGACATTTCAGGAGCTCTGATAAGAATCTGGCACCAAGGATTCCACATACATACGTGAAAGAAAAACCAAGCCTTGTGACTGCTGCATTTTATGCTTATTCATATGGTTTGTTACACTGTACAATTCCTATAAGCCAGATGACCTACTTTTACCAGCATAGCTACAGAAATATATGGCAAGTGATGTAGAACAGTGGTCCCCAACCTTTTTATCACCGGGGACCACTCAACGCTGGGGACCACTCAACGCCTTTTACTGAGGCCCGGTGGGGGGGGGAGTTTACTCCTCTACTCTCAACCACTGCCCTAACGCTCTCTGGTCGCTATGGTAATGTTTAAACATCCCTTCAAAATAAGATACAGTCCCGCCACAACAATGAACATAAGGATCATTTTATTTTCATGGAAATTTTAACTCATGACAATGACAAATAAATGGGAACCCTGAGCTTGTTTCTCTGCAACGAGATAGTCCCACCTGGGAGTGATGGGAGACAATGACACCCGAAGTTTGTTGTAAAGGGCCGGGAGGGATGAAGTAAAGGGCCAGGGGGGGGGGAGGTGTCCTTCGGGGCCCACCTCCAATTAGTCGAAGGACCGCATGTGGTCCGCAGCCCACAGGTTGGGGATCGCTAATGTAGAATATGGGATTCTCTGGTGATTTGAGAATAGAGGAGATTCTGGGAAAAGAAGAGGAAGGACTGAGCATTGAAGAGATGTGATGGAGGTTAACGGCCAGTGTGGGGGAATCTAATCAGCAGCAGCTTCCAATCTGGAGAGCAGGATTTACTTCCTCACTCCTCCACATGCAGCCAGCTGGGTGACCTGGCACTAGTCATAGTCCTGATAGTGCTGTTAAAGGTAAAGGTAAAGGTATCCCCTGTGCAAGCACCGAGTCATGTCTGACCCTTGGGGTGACGCCCTCCAGCGTTTTCATGGCAGACTCAATACGGGGTGGTTTGCCAGTGCCTTCCCCAGTCATGACCGTTTACCCCCCAGCAAGCTGGGTACTCATTTTACCGACCTCGGAAGGATGGAAGGCTGAGTCAACCTTGAGCCGGCTGCTGGGATTGAACTCCCAGCCTTATGGGCAAAGCTTTCAGACGGCTGCCTTACCACTCTGCGCCACAAGAGGCTCTTGTGATAGTGCTGTTATCACAGAGCAATTCTGTTAGCACTCTCAGCCCCACCTATCTCACAAGGTGCCTGTTGTGGGGAAAGGAAAGGAAAGGGGATTGAAAGCCCCTTTGAGACTCAGGTTGTGAAAACCATGCTATAAAAATAAGCTCTCTCTTCTCTGCATGCCCTCATAGGTTCCTGTGCTTCCTTCTAAATCAAGGTCGTTGCCTCTTTGTAAAGAAACATCCCTTGAGAGTAATATTAGGGTGTTAGTTCGGTTGACACTTGGAGTTGGCCATCCCATTTGGGTTCTGTAGTTTTTGAAGAGGTTTCCCACACAATGTCTTCTGCGACTCTTTCAGGTAGGCGTTGACATATCCAAGGGTTCCAAATTAATTTTTCAATTCCTGTGAAGTGGCTTGGGGTGCTGTTCCAAGGAAGTGCTATCACAGGGAATTTTTGCTCAGTGCGTGAGGTGGAAAACCCAGATACCTTAGCCATCTGAATGTGAACAAAATGGAGCTGGAGGAATTTGCACATTCTGTGGGCTGATTCTCAGCACTTACTGCAGGAGGGCTATCACTGTCTGAATGAACATGGACTATCCCTCGCAGGTGAATTCACGGGGATCTACAACACAGCATTGCCTGAGTGTTGCTGGGCAGCAGACAGCCAGAGGGTCGTGCTAGACACAGCTCAGCGCAGTAGGCAGGTAAGGATGAACTATAGACTTTAGGCTATACAGCTTGGAATCATTTTGGCTGGCCTCTAATGGCATCTCCAAGTGGAGAAACTCTTCATTGTCAGGCCTGTTCAGTCAGTCCTTCTTAACACATGTGAGCCACAAGGAGATAAAAACCTGTAGTTTCAAATAAGGTAGAGGATTAGCAGCATGAGACCATTTGGCCTGTTCAAATGACAACAAGTCATTGTACTTTTATTTATTGGCTTCTCACATTAGATCAGACTTTCTCAACCAGGCTTTCGTGAAACCCTGGGGGTTATTGATGGCCCTGGAAGGGTTTCCTGAATGGGTGGGAGTTAATTAATTTTTTAATTTTTTTTTAATTTGTTAAACATTGATCATGTTGACCCTCACCCCCCCCCAATGATGGGCCTGGAGGCAGTGGGAAGGGGAGGGGCCCTGAGTGGGCATGTACATGGGATGGGGTGTACACAAGCTGTGCTTTCCCACCATATTCTGCATCATCACACCACTTCTAGGGTTTCTTGAAGTTGGTTTCAGGGGTTTTTCAATGGTAAAAAAGTTGAGAAAGGCTGCACTAGAATTGGGAAGCTGCAGTCTGGATACAGCCTAAGGTAAATCTCTCCAATGCTGTATTTTCCTTTAGGAGCTGATTGTGGTGGATACGCTGTCAGGCAGTGTGAGTTCCCTCACTAAGGGTACGTACGCATCGTCTATAGCCTGATTATTAGTTCTTTTCATTCAGCAGCTGAAGGCCATACTGCGACCTGCTGCTCTAAAGTGGGGAACTCACAGGAAGCAGGAGGTGGAAGGCAGCAATAATAAACTTTGTTCCTCTACCAACTCAGGGTCTTCTCTTGGAAGCTGGGCACTGCTCACCATTGACAGAGATCTGATGGTAGCCAAATTCTCTACTCCAAGCTGCCCTCCCATGCTTGTAAGTACCACATAGCTAGGCAGAGAGATCTGGAAACTGCCTGATAAGTGTTTGTTGAATAGTAAAGTAACAACTTTACAAGTCTTTTGGTCCCTGATAAACTTATCCAAGGGCTATCTGTAAGTTAAATACATCCGAATGATAGACCTAAGAATCACGTGGTGCCAAACTAACTGGACAAGTAAGATCTTGTCTAGTTAGTTTGACACCACATGGTTCCTAGGTCTATCAATCAGATTGGAGGGGGAAGGGGGGGAGGTTTTGAGACAAAACGGAAGGATCATCATTAATCAAGGGTGTAATTGCTGAAATGCAAGTGCTGCAGTAGAAGCAGAGTTAATACACACACCCACATTGTGTATGTTTGAAAGTGCTCTGTCTTGTTATTAGTGTTCATCTCACTTGTTGTGCATTTCCTTGAGACAGAGTCTGTGTCCTTGTCACTTACCAGGCTCATGCTGCCAGTTTTTAGGGCATGTGTTCTGCCACCTCCTCCAACCTAATCTCCCAGACAAAATGCACATCTCAGTGCTGGTAGATTCCTCTTTCTCTTCTTTGTAATTACAATTTTTGTGTGCTGCAGATGGTAGCCTTCCTACCTCCAGCTGGCAAAGAATCAGAAGTAAACTGGGTGTGCCTGGAAGAATCCAACCGAATTCAGGAAATCACTTGGAATATCCAAACACTGCAGCCGCCTCCAGAACTGGACAACCCCCACTATGGTGGGTACCCAGAGAGAAAAGGTTTGGCAGTCTTTGCCAGCTGTCATCTGGCCTTCATCGCATGGCCTGAACTGGGTTCCTTTAAAATTTGAGGGGTTGTAATTCAGCTTTGTGTGTCTACTTTCATATGTCACTTCCACAATCTGCAAGTGATAACTTTTTCTTTAAAGCGGGTCTTGATTTTGAAGCCATCTTACTCCGGCCCACTCAAACACCAGAGAAGACCAAATTCCCATTAGTGGTGTCACCTCATGGTAAGTGCCTTTGTCTTCCTACCCCACCCAGTTCAAGAACCATGGAATTATCCAGTCATCTCACCAATCCATCCCCCTTTTGTGTCCCTTGCAGGAGGCCCTCACTCTGTGTTCACGGTCAGCTGGATGCTGTACCCAGCAGTGCTGTGCCGGATGGGCTTTGCTGTGCTGCTTGGTGAGTAATGGTCTGGATCCTGCTGGGGCACCAAAGCAGCTGCTGTGGTTGCCATACAGCCTAGAATACGGGTAGCCAAACTGCTGGCAGGGGCTCATGGTAATTATAGTCCGACATTGGAGACCCACAGTTTGCCACCCCTGGCCTAGAACAAAACAGTGTGGTCAGGGGCATGGAGCCTGGATCTTCCTTTGTGCCCATGCTGAAAGGTTCTGCTGTGATCACAAGTTCAAACTTAGAGGACCAGGTTGGGTGGGGGCTCTTCTGACATCTCTGCAATTAGCCTGTTGTTTCACTGGAAAACCCTAAGAGGAATGGAACAGGAGGAGAAACTGCACACACATTCATAATCATCCTTCTGAAGAAATGCAATGCAACTAGCATAGAGGGAATGTAAAAGGCAGCATCTTTTAATACTTTTAGTACTGAATAGTTATAAAGCTGATCCAGATTGAAGACGGTGCAAGGTTCCTCTCATTGTGAGAAGTATCCCCGCGCTAGAGATGCCTGGAGTGAAATCTGGCTAGGAAGAACAACTGTTCCCTGCAAGACACTGGGCTTGACCCAGCAGGCAGCCAAGTGCAATGAGGTTGTTGATCTCCCCTCCCCTCCACTTCTTCTAGTGAATTATCGAGGATCACTGGGCTTTGGCCAGGACAGTGTGGCCTCCCTACCAGGGAATGTGGGCACTCAGGATGTCAAGGATGTGCAGGTAAGCAGGACGCAGACTTCCCTTCCAGCATGTCTTCACTGGGTGGAGGAGTATGGTAGCAGAGAAGGGAATACACTGAGCCCTCCCAATACGTTCTGTGTGCAATTCTGCCATATAACTAGTTCAGATTATCAAGTAGGCACAACGGTTATTCCTCATGGGGCTAAACCAACTGATACATGTGTATCATACTGCTTTTGCATGTTTAGGGAGCTTTTAAACCCAACCCAACTCAATTCCCCTCCCCCTATCCAGTGCAGGTATTGAGGAAAGTACCGTACATACAGCTGAAGATTTGGATCAATTCTTGGACTGATTGTCTGGAGCAGGGATTCCCAACTAGAGGTCTATGGACCCCTGGGGGTCTGCAGGAGCTCCGAAGTGGTGTCGTCAGGGTGGTCTGAAGGCAGGGGGAGGGAGCAAGAGGAGGGCTAAGGGTGTGGGTAGTGATGTCACTTCTGGGGGAGTGGCCAGCTGACATTACTTCCAGGGCTCCTTGAAGTCTGAAAAATGATTTCAGGGGCCCTCCCATAGTCAAGAGGTTGAAAAAGGCTGGTCTGGAGCCTCCCACTAAGCTGCTGCTGCAGCCGTGTTTGTTATATTCTTCTTCTTTCCAGTTCTGTATGGAACAAGTGCTACAGAAAGAGCCCTTGGACCCACAGCGCGTGGCCTTGCTTGGTGGATCCCACGGCGGCTTCCTATCCTGCCATCTTATTGGCCAGTACCCTGATACCTACAAGGCCTGTGTGGCCAGGAATCCAGTTGTCAACATGGCCTCCATGGTGGGAAGTACTGACATCCCTGACTGGTGAGTGGCCTGAAGGGCTTCCGGCTCTGAGCCTTTGCCTGTCATCCTTTCTGATGCTCACTCTGCGACTTCTTCCAGGTGCCTGGCAGAGGCAGGCCTGCCCTATGACCCATCTGCTCTCCCGGATCCCAGGCAGTGGACGGAGATGCTACTTCATTCACCTATGCAGTACGTTGATAAGGTACAACGGTGCAGTCAGACGCATGTATTGCTCCCAGATCTGAGAATCCTTTCCACTTGAGAATCTGCTCCAGTTTCAGGACTCTTCTTACAGCTGGTTGGACACCGTTTCAGTCTTGCTGTTTTGTTACCGTAGGTTCAGACACCTGTTCTCCTAATGCTAGGAGAAGAAGACAGACGTGTGCCCCCCAAGCAGGGCTTGGAGTATTACCATGCTCTCAAGGCCAGGGGCATTCCAACTCGGTAAGTATATGAGCAACTCTGGGAAAGAAACTGTCTGAAAGAGGACTTTTGGGGGGGCGGGGGTGATCAAAGTGACTATTAAAATGTATGCGATTGGGATAGAAAAACGGTGTGTGAGCCTAGAGATGTCGGCATGAGCAAAATAACGGCACTCTTTCCATCTCTGTCTAGGGTGCTGTTATATCCAGGCAATAACCATGCTCTAGCTGGTGTGGAGGCTGAAGCGGATGGATTCATGAACATAGCACTGTGGCTGATCCAGCACATGAAATGATGGCTTCAGAACCTGAGCTGTACCAATTATAATCCCACCTCCCTATCAAGCAGTGTGACCAGCTAACACAAGTCTCTTCCACTCAAAGCAGCTGTGGTGGGGGGTTGGCTGCTCTGGTACTTTTTGTTTTAGGATCTTGGGAGTGTGGAGTTCGATGGAATTAGTGAGTGGATAGCGTGTGTCTTGGTGGCCAGTTTAGCTATGCCAGTGGCAGAAGTCACCCTGACTACATACTGCTGCCAAATCTTACAGTCTTATCAAGAGTTCTATTGTAAGGGGCGGCTATTGGGAAGTGCCGGACAAGAAATGGTCCTGTTTGATTCTAGTGGAATCTCCGTCTTTAGCACTGGCCTTTGTGGGCAGAGCTATTAAGGGTGCGTCCCAAAGGACCTAGCTGCAAAAGATAAATAAACATATTTGATTGTATAAGACTTGTACCTCTTAAATTCTGAGATGCTGAATGGCTCCATTTAATGACTTACCCTGGGGATGACTGAGCTTCACCAGTTACTGAGGGAGAACTTCCTTGTGATGCATGCATTAGGCACTTTGGTGGTATCAGCAACCTGGGATTCAAAGAAGGTGGCACTTCAGAGGGAGTTTCTATGAATACAACACAGTCTGTTTGGAAATAGACACCTCGAATGGGCTCAGTCATCAGCCTGGGCATTTCCTTACTACCACTTATCCCATAGTTGTGTGACCAGGATCTGAATGGTAATGTAAATGGTCCTCAGTGCGTATATTTATTTTCTTATTTAGAAAATGTATATGCCCATCCTCAGAGGCCTGCTTCAGGTGGCATGTATCCAAGAATAAAAGAGAAGTTTAAAACATATCCGTTAAAAACAATCCTAAAACAAAATGGGCCTGTGCCATTTCCAGACACTGTCCTGTCTAAATATAAATCCTTGACTATTAGTCTGGTACTGAGTTGTTCTTCTAGCACTCTCTAGATACCACTCCCAAGCACCAACTATCCCTTGTATGAGAGCACAGAGACCAGGCAGCGCAACTTAAGGATGGAGCACTGGGAGCCCTAACAGCTTAGTTGCTACTCCATGTTTCGAGTGGATCACTAACAATCTCTGTGTCTTTATATTCTTGTTGCTTTCAATGATGGCAGTCCCCATCGTGGGAAGCTACAGAGAATGTTCCATATTTGTATATATACTTTTAGGTCTGCTTCATTTTCCTCTTGCTCTGGTCACCTGTACAAGGACATTTTGTCTATGAAGTATGTACCTGTTATTTGAAATCCGAATACTAAGCCAACAGTATTGCTGAATGAAATTGAGCAAGGAGATAGCTGCTCTTAAAAAAGAATGGTAGAAATTTGTAATATAATTAAGAACCTCACCCTTTAAACATCTTATGAAAGTTCTAATAACCTGTTTTGCCTTTGTATTTGCAATAACATTAAGGTAGGCCCCAAAGCAGCATGCTGCAGAACACAGAAGTGGCATTTTAATTAGTACCTCACTTTTGAAGAGCTCACCTTTGTACCTATGATTACCATCAGTTTTAATTTAACCTAATGGTATCATTTATCTCAGTTCTAGTAGAATTGCAGTCTTGTGAATCAGTGAGGGGGTTTATGGATGGATGAGTGCAGCATTGGCAACAGCAATGGTCAGAATAGGGCAAATGCTGAGGCCTACTCCTGTGAAGTAATATTGTGTGTGTGTTTTCTCACATTACAAATCGCAGCAAAACTGAGATGGCAGCTTTATTACTTTATGTTGATGTTGATGGATGCTAAGCTCTCACCAAAGCCAAGGACAGTTTGCTTGATCCATTCACACAGATTCCTCCCCCCCCACACACACACACACACAAACACTTTGATAATAGCAAATCAATGGGCATCAAGAAGAATTTTGTGGCATTTGTGCATGCCACAGACATAACCAGAAAAGGTTTTGCAAGCATGATATTGGAGAAGGTGACAGAAAAGCATGGATTGTTCATGCCTAATGTTTGTGGCCATTATGATAATGGTGCCAAGCAGTGCAAGCTCTGTTGTTCTCTGGGGGAGAAACCCTCACGCTGCCTTTGTTTTTTGCTCTCCCAGCAAACGAAATCATGTGTGTATTCATCATTCAGAAGAATTTTTGGCAAAGCAAAGGAATTTCTTTGTAATATTTTTTTCCTGGAGCAATCAGTGTTGGGAAGTGGCCTTATTGGCCCTGAAAGCTCTGTCTCAGATATCTTGGGATGCTTTTGTTGGAGTAGATACTGACACTCGTTTTTCAGCAGTTATCACTACTAGTTTATTAGAGATACTTTTTCACGGTATATGTCCATTATGGGTATGCACAGGCATAAAATATACTTAGCCTTTTATTTATGTATTTATTTATGTATTTATTTATTATCTTATTTATATCCTGCCCCTCATTTGCATCCCAGTTAGGGCTCTCAAGGCAATATACAGTTTAAAAGTTAATAAAACAATTTTAGAAATAAGTATAAAACCAATGAAGATTTTGTGATACATATTTAATGATTAAATTAGCAACACCAAAGATGTAACTCTTAGTTTTAAAAAAGTACTGATATCTTGTATTGGCTATGATTCCTTTGATGCTGGGTTGAATGATAAAGCTAAGTTCCCATCTCTCTGCTGGACATTTACAAATGAAAATCTTCAGGATGTTGAGATTGTTCCACTGCTTAAGTATTTTGGAGGGATGTGGATTGGCCTAATTTCTTTCAGTGATTAAAGCAGAGAATCTTTCCCACATAGGATTGAGGCTCCTCAAGCAGTTTCCAGCCTTTTTAGTATGATGATCAGTCCAAGGCTGATCTGATGGTTTTGGGTGTTCTAGGCTAACTACGACCCCTGGTACCTATCCAGAATTCCATTCTCAGTGCCTAACCAGAGTGTAAACTGCACGGGGCTTTTATTCCAATCCCAGGTCGATTCAGTCCCTGCCGTCTACACAGAATGTGATTTCCGTTTGGATTTGGGGCGATTTAAATTTTCCTTCTGCAACAAGAAGGATTAATTTGGAGTGGCCCTACCTTTATTGTGTGATAGAGTGTGTTTAACCCTCAATATTTAAAGGCTGTTTTGAATCTGGGCTCTCCTCCATGGTAGAGAACCTCTCATTGGCCAAAGGTGGCCATGTGACAAGCTTGCCTTAAAGGAGAAGCCCCTAATTTCTCTCAACTTCTGTCGGTCTTGGATTTTTTCTTCTCTGCCTTCTTCGATCCTCTCCCCCCCCCCCAAGAAAAGAAAGAGGCTTCCTGCTTGGCTCCTCTCCCCCCTTCAAGAAAAGAAAGAAAGAGGCTTGGCTCCCCCCCCCCTTCTGAACTACCCTAACCACATGCAGAACACTTTCCTGTTTCAATGGGGGGGGGGGAGGAAGACCCGAGTTCAAATCGATCTGAATTCAACAGGATTGACAATGGAATAAACAAACTGCAGACTTTGCCCAGATGTTTTTGAGAAACCAACAAGCATTCTCTTATCCAAACCAACAAGCATTCTCTTATCCATTTGAGAAACCAACAAGAATTGAACAAAGGAGATAGCTGCCCCCTCTGTGAACTCCAAACAAGTGGCATTCTGACATACACAGCCTTTACATGCTGCACTTACATTCCAGCCTTTGATCTTCTTCATTACTGCTTCAAGCTTCACCTATGATTGTATGATGGTTCAACTCTAGTAACCATCAGGACGTGTATTACTCGATCAACCTGTATGTAAATAAAAGTAAACAAAAAAGACCAACTAATATATGTAAAGGAGGGAAAACAGGTAGAGCCTGATCTCATGAGATCTGGAAAACTAAGCAAGGGAGACCACCAGGAAAGTTCTAGGTTCTGCAAACCAGTACCATCTCTCGCTTGCCTTGAAGTCCCTTACTGGGGTGGCCATAAGCTGGCTTCAACTTGATAGCATCTTACATAATATATGACATGAAAGATACTGTTTCAGATCGTGAGTTCCAAAATACAAAACAGCAATGGAAAGGATCCACCTTCAGAACTTTTTGGGCCCTGACCCACAGGTTGGGAACCACTGCTCTAGAACAATATCTGTATTGCTTTGACACAAGTGATGGCAAATTTATTGGACAACGTTTCAATAAAATCATGGAAAGTGTATTTCTCTCTAGATTTATACCCAGTAGTACAAAGTTTTTGCTTTCTTATTGATCTGGAGCACATCTTTGGGTGCACCCCATGGGACAGAAATGGGTACGGACATGATGTAGGGGGTGTGCAGAAGAGGCTGGGGCAGCCACAGGACCTGGGGCCAGTGCCACTGCTGCCTGAGGTGTCCAGAGTAGTCATGAGGTGGTGCAGCAGGAGATGGCCGGAGCAGTCGCAGTGTGGCCGTTGCAAGGGCCAACACTGCCCAAGGTGGCCGGGGTAGTCATGGCTCAGCATGAGGCTGGGCCAATGTAAGGAGAGGGGAAGGCGGGAGGGTGTCTGAAGGAGGGGGAAGGGACCAGGGAGAAGGTCACAGAAGCGAGAAGGAAGGTGAAGGCAGGGGAGAATGAGGGGAGGGGTTTGTGTCTTCTTGTCTGCATGGGTGTGTCAGAGAAGGGGGGGACCAGAGAGGTGGTCATGGAAGTGAGAGATAAGGGAGGGTGGAGGTTGGACCAGGGACGAGGTCGGGGAAGCAAGAAGAGGGGAATAGGGGGTAAGGACTGTATGTCTGTCTGTCGGGGAGGGGGAAGGAGGGACCAAGGAGCCCCAAAGAGCCCCAAAGTCAGGCTGTCACTATTTTTATTTTCATTATTTACCAGAATAAGCAAACTGAAATGGAAAGGGGAGTGAGTGAAGATGAAAACCTAGAGCCAAAGGAGAGAAGCCAAATAGAAGGGGCTGTACCAAGAAGAAAGGGAACCCAGTTATCATCTATTGCTGGGGAGGGGAGTGTTTTGAACTAAGTAGAAAACGTTTGTCATATTTATCCTCAGTAAGATGACTTTCAGACCACCCTGAGCATATTTACTAGGAAATGTGTCCCACACTATTCAGATAGCATCTAGGGATTCAGATCTAGCTTACAAAATTGTTGTTGTTGTTATGTGCGAAGTCGTGTCCGACCCATCGCGACCCCATGGACAATGATCCTCCAGGCCTTCCTATCCTCTACCATTCCCCGAAGTCCATTTAAGTTTGCACCTACTGCTTCAGTGACTCCATCCAGCCACCTCATTCTCTGTCGTCCCCTTCTTCTTTTGCCCTCGATCGCTCCCAGCATTAGGCTCTTCTCCAGGGAGTCCTTCCTTCTCATGAGGTGGCCAAAGTATTTGAGTTTCATCTTCAGGATCTGGCCTTCTAAAGAGCAGTCAGGGTTGATCTCCTCTAGGACTGACCGGTTTGTTCGCCTTGCAGTCCAAGGGACTCGCAAGAGTCTTCTCCAGCACCAGAGTTCAAAAGCCTCAATTCTTTGACGCTCGGCCTTCCTTATGGTCCAACTTTCGCAGCCATACATTGCAACTGGGAATACCATAGCCTTGACTAAATGCACTTTTGTTGGCAGGGTGATGTCTCTGCTTTTTAGGATGCTGTCTAGATTTGCCATAGCTTTCCTCCCCAGGAGCAAGCGTCTTTTAATTTCTTTGCTGCAGTCCCCATCTGCAGTGATCTTGGAGCCCAGGAATATAAAATCTGTCACTATCTCCATTTCTTCCCCATCTATTTGCCAGGAATTGAGAGGGCCGGATGCCATGATCTTTGTTTTCTTGATGTTGAGTTTCAAGCCAACTTTTGCACTCTCCTCCTTCACCCGCATCAACAGGCTCTTTAGTTCCTCTTCACTTTCTGCCATTAGAGTGGTATCATCTGCATATCTGAGGTTGTTGATATTTCTCCCTGCAATCTTGATCCCAATTTGTGACTCCTCTAATCCCGCATTTCTCATGATGTGCTCTGCATACAAGTTAAATAGGCAAGGCGACAGTATACAGCCTTGCCGAACTCCTTTCTCAATTTTGAACCAGTCAAGACCATCTATCTTACAAAATAGAGTTGCTAAAATATCCCCAAATTTGTTCATCTAGTAACAATTAACAAATAAACCACTTAGTTTAAAATGAGAAAAGTGATTCCCTTGCTAAAAGGTGGTGTTTCCCGTTGTGAATCTTCTTCCTCTTCTAAGATCTCTCTTTTTAACATAAGATTTCCAGTTATTTGTGCATGTCATGGAAAGCTGCCTGCAATGCTGTTGCAACTGAAAGTCTTTGAGAATAAGAAATACATTCATACAATTATGACCATTCTGCTGTCGCTGATGCAGACCATATAATTCCCTAGTTCTTCAGGAGGAGTAATTAGTAGAGGCGGCGTGTTATAGTGATTATGGCATCAAACAACCACCAAAGACCTGGGTTCAAATCTTTGCTCTGTTGTCAAGGTTACTTGTTGACTTTCAGTGAGTTTCTCTCTGTATCCCAAGATGGTTGTGAGGATTAATGGGGATGTTCAGCCCATGCAAACCTACTTTTTAAATATCTTCCAGGACAGGAAGAAATTCAATGGATTATTGAGAGCCACTGCTAGTTTTTAAATTAGCCTGCTGTGGACTTCATATTCCACTGTAAACTTCAGTAGCTTTATTTATTACATTACATTTGTATATCACCCTCCCCTGAGGCCCAGGGTTCACAAGGAACTTAAAGTAGCTTTACATCAAACTCAATTTTACATATTTATTAGAACAGAATAACGACAATTATTATGATAACGATATAACAATTTAACAGAATAATAATCAAACAGGTCTGTGGCTGTCCAAGTCAGGTGCATGAATTCCTGGGAGGGAGGTTCAGGGGGCCCAGTAGGTTGACCTCAACCAAATGTGTGGCGGAGGAGCTCCCTTTCACAGGCCCTGCGGAACTGTTTTAATTCTATTAGAGCACTGATCTCTTCTGGGAGCTTGTTCCATCAGGTGGGAGCCCGGACAGAGAAGGATCTGACCCTGGTTGAGGTTGAGCGGGCTTATTTGGGGCTAGGAATAACTAGCCAGTTTGAGGTGGTGGAGCACAATGCTCTTTGAGGAGTGTAGACAGAAAGGCAGTCCCTCATGTACACTGGACTCGGACCACGTATGACCTTGAAGTTGATTACCAGAACCTTTAGTCTGATCTGGAATTCGACTGGTAGCCACTGCAGTTGTTGGAGGATGGGCCGGATGTGGGACCTCCATGGTGTTGCTGTGAGGACCCTGGCTGCTCCATTTTGATAACTTGTCAGTTTTTAGGAGGAAAAGCTCACGTGCCTGGACATTTCTTAAAAGGTTGTCTAACATCAATCCCTACCTGGAAGCCAGTCCTACTGAATACAGTGGGACCATATATCTGAGTAAAAGTCACAGTTAGCAGGAGATCATAAGAAGCTCGCTGGGTATAGGGAAAATGCAAATGTAGAATGATGGTCCAATGTACTCGGTTCCTGTAGGCCAACCAAGTTCTGTGTTCCTAACCAAAGCCATGTGAGATTGCTTATTCCATTCCATTCCTTTTAAAAAAAACAAGTTATCCCCTCTCCATAATACATACAAAGGCAAGATTAAAAATACTATTTCTATCCAGCCGCACTGGTCTAGAGAGATCAGGCCCTGCAGGACTTTAACCAGTTCCACAAGGCTATAAGATGGACCACTTAGACCAGGGGTCCAAAACATCATCCATCAGTAAACGCTGGCCTCACTGCTGAAATACCAGCTCCAGATGCCATAACCCTCCTGCCCATTTGAAAATGTTAGTTGGGGACATTTAGATTAAAATTTTGAATCTGTTTTTATGATGATGATGATGTTTTATGAATGTTATTTGCATTGAGCAATTCTGGAAGGGTGGGCTAAAAATAAATTATTGTTGTTGATATTATTTAAGTACTAGGGCTGCCAGCTCTGAGTTGGGAAATACTGGAAACTTTGGGGTTTTATTTATTTATTTTATTATATTTATATACCACCCTCCCTGGAGGCTCAGGGCAGTTTACATTAAAAAAATATTGGGTTTTTAAAATTAAATATGGCATTTCAATTATTGAAAGCTGCCATGAGTCCCTGGAGAGTGGTGGGATAGAAGTCCAACAATAGACAAACTTTGGGGCTTATGCCTGGAATGGGTGGGATTTGGGCAGGGAGGAGCCTCAGTGGGCTGTGGAATCCACTCTCCAAAGCAGCTGTTTTCACCAGGGAAATTGATCTCTTCAGTCTGGCGATAACCTTCGATGCTGGGGCCTCCCTGGGGACTGGAATTTCTAGGCTGTACTGAAGTGTTGCAAGAATCAGGAAGACTCTCAAACTGTCTGTTCTCTTCGGAGCCGCCACATCCTTACACTGCTTGGTTGACTTCAGGGATTCCACTGACCTTACTGGGCTGGGAAGAGAAGTGTGACAAAATGCACATGCCTTGCTTGTTTTGTTTGTTTTTTTTGGGGGGGGGGCAATCATGCCTTGTTAAATTGTGGTTATGTGAGACTGGGAAGTCATCTTTTCTTTCGTTCAGTGTGCAACTAAGAAGTAACACAGGTTGGGGGTGTGCAGCTAGAAGTAGGCTTGGTTTTCCTAGGTTGGGACGGTATTTCTAAGTAAAACAGAAAGCCCCCCGCCCTTTATTTTCTAATAGGACTCCTAGAGTGGAAGTGGCGGCCTGGCCTCACATTCTGAGCCGGCTCGTGATGTTAAGTGAATGGCCGGTGAGGGGGCTGAAGGCACTCGAGCAAAACCCCGAAAGGGATCCCCGGAACGAGACACTTAATGGAGGCGTCTGCGAAAGGCGGGGGCGCCTTCCTCCCCTTAGCCAGGCGTGGCGGGCCGAGAGGAGCCGCTCCTCCGGGGACACTGAAACGAAAGGTCGAAGGCAGGCAGGGCCTGGCGTCGGGGATTAGCTCCGTCTCACTTGCCTTCGCGCTCCCAGCCAGCTCTCCGCTATTTTCGTCGCAGTCAGGGCCGGCCGTTCCGGAGACTTCGCCGCCTTGGGGGCTTTCCGGGCTGGTTTTCCACGCCAATCTCCCGGAGAAAGGCCTCCCTCATGGCTTGCAGGCTGCCGGACGGCGCAAGAGAGGCGGTGGGGAAGAAGCAGGGAGAGTGGCGGGGCTCGGGGGGGAGGGGGGGGTCCTGGGTCCCCGCTGCCCCCCTCCCGCCGAGGAGTTGGTTGCTGCTGCTGCTGCTGCTGCTGCTGCTGCTGCTGCCCTGAGACGCGCTCCGCTGTCTTGCAGGTGCCCAGCGGCTGGGGCCCTCTCGGCGCTGTGTATCAGGAGCTGAGCCAGTTCCCCTCGGTCACTTACGCCAGTGTAGCGGTCGGATTTGTTGGGTGCGGCGGCGCCAAGTGCCTGCCCCTCTACACGGGTGAGCCGCTTGCTCAGACGGATCTTCGCTTCTCCCCCCGTGGTGGGGAAATGCCTGTTGGGTCGGCTTGAACGAATGGGGTCGCTTTCCCGCTCTGTGCCCTTTCTGAAAGTCCTGCCTCTTCACCCCGCCCGCCCCCCACTCTTTCTAGAAGGGAAGGGATTGGAAACCTTTTGCAAATGGGATGACGGGCCAGATGACTCAAGACCACCCGGAGGAATAGACTGCTGGTCTCTCGAATAATGAATGCAGTGTCCCTCCGCCATCTAGCTGCACCACAGGCTTGTGCCGTGTGCCTTAATCATACCCGAGGCCCCGCTTTGGTAGCTGAATGGAGCAGATGAAAGGAGCTGCAACAGGAGCTCAAAGCAGAAAGTTGTGAGAAAGAAAAGGGTGCTGGTTTGGTTATACTGGAGGAGATAATAGGTAGGCTTGTGTGTGCCTTTTATTTTTCAAACGATTTAACACAATCTAGCAAGCCAATTAGTAATAACTTTTCCCCAGTTATCCGATCTAAGCAAAAGCTCCTGTCTGGACCTCTCAGTGGTTGAACTTTAGACCACAATCCGGAATCTTTTAAATAATTTACCTGCAGTGGTCTCCCATCAGTCCACCCGATTGTAGGCTTCTGCCACAGGGCCTAGTTGTTCCATGCCAGTCTGCGCATGCCCCAGTGTCTTTGAGTAGCTGATGAACAGTTTACTGGGCTGGACAATTCGGAGGAACTCAAAGGCATTAGACTAGATGCAGACTTTTTAAGCAGCCTGCATTCGTTGGAGTCGTTTATTATGAGAAAGGGACAGAAGTTGGTCATTCTTGCAAAAATTCACACATGTATTAGAACGGTATGCAGGGTGGCTGGTGGATTCCGCTGTGTAAAGAATTAACACCAGCCTACCTTGTACTCCTCAAGCTTGCAAGCTAAAGTGGTGTGTAATTAGCAAAAGAAAGAAAAGTGTTATTGAATATGTTGCAGGTAAAAGGTGTTATACTGTAAAGGGAATGTCATATTTTGATGATAATATAGAATCTTATAGTTCCATTATGAAGAAACTGGAATATTGAACAATGCACTCCCCCCCCCCCCCGGACACTGGCCCTATAGTGGCAAAAGAACTGAAGAACTGAAGAGTAAACTATGTACCCTGTAAGAGAGGACTGAGGAGTACCAAAATGGAACAGTATCCCTTTTATGTACTGTAGCAATAGCAATGTGAGCTTTGGCCTGAATTTTGCTGGTTGTCTCGTGACACTTCTTTGTTGAAAGGTTCTAGTTTTGCTTTTTGCTGCTTTGATATTTTTGGTTTTCTGATTCTTCATTTACACTTCCTATTTTCATTGGAATTCTGAGGGTAAGTCTCTTTTTTGCTGTCAGAGCAGCCAGAGTACTTCCTAAGTTGTCTCTTTGGAACCATGGGAATAGCCCTTTTTTCTTTATAGCTTTCTCTACCTTAAAGAACAAACATCTGTCCATTAGCTTTTGCACCTTTGCCACTCAGTGGTAGTGCAAAGCCACTCTGCAGCCTTTGCATGGGGCTATAATCCTAACTTTGCTTACTCTGGTGTTACCTTATGAGAATCAATAGGAGTTTTGAATAAACATAGTTGGGATCAGTCTGTAAAGTGGCCAAGAATCTTAGTCTGATTTATCTGATGGAGGGAGTTTTGACTTTCCAAAGCTTATACCAGTCTTTCTCATCCAGAGTTTCTTGGAACCCTGGGGATTCTTGATGTCCCTGAAAGGGTTTCCCAAATAGGTGGGAGTTAATTAATTTTTAAAATGTTCAGTGATAGGCCTGGAGAGGGTGGAAAAGGGAGATGTACCATGTGGGCATGTACCCAGTTTTGCTTCCCAACCATATTCTGCATGATTGTGCAACTTCTGCGGTTTCTCTAAGCCTGAAGAATGTTTCAGGGGTTTCTCAATGGTAAAAGAAGTTGGGGAAGACTGGGGGCCATTCCACACAACTTAAATATAGCAGAAGTCTTACCTTTGGTATACTGCAAATTCAAGGTTCCACATGACGTCGCACATAATCTGCAACACTCCCACAAAAAGTGCTTCATTGTAGCGCTTTTCGGGGAATCGGGAAAAGTGGATTCCCCCTGAAAAAACCGCTACACTTCTGCACACAAGCTGCTACAAACCAGCGAAAGACATGTGATATTTAGCGGTAGAAAGAAAGTCCCTCCCCCGCTCTTGCCCTGAACTTCCGGAGAAGCGATCGCCATTTTTTTCCCCTTAGACCTGCGAAAGCAACGAAAGAGCGAAGCTTCTCTGGCTAAAGTCCCTCCACAGAAGTGATTTAAAGTAAAACAAAACTCCCTAAGTTCCCAAGCACAACACAGCTCCCTGTTCGGCATTGCCCGTAATTTCGGCCACAATTCGCACCCGTGTGTGTGTGTGGGGGTATCTACTTGAGGAGCATGTAAATGATTAATCGCCAGCTCCTATGCCAGCAAAAAGGTCTTTCCGATGCAACGCTTGAACACAGATTCGTTGCAACGGGTGTGTTTGGTTAAAAAAAATAGTTCTTAAAGGGAAAGGGGCTTTTCGGGATCATGAACACAACAGCCCATTGGCTGTTCCATTTGATTGATGGCCAGGGGCGGGAAGAAGCGCAGAAAAAAAATCGCTTCCTTTGTTGCGATTCCAGCGAAACCGGAAACCTGTGGGGAATGAAATGAAATGCTACTGGGACTTCTATATTCCACTAAAAAAAAAAGGTATGCAGAATGATGAAATTCCACTATTTAATATAGCGTTTCTGCATTCTGTGAGCAATTGGCAACATTGGTCCTTGTGCGGTATGGCCCTGGATTACACCCTGAAAAACTTGTTGGTCTGTAAGGTGCTACTGCACTGGAATTGAGCTTCCTTATTGTCAAAGGCAGACAGACTAACAACTAGGCTTCTGGATTAATAGAAAGTACCTTTCAGTTCTGAAAAAGTATATCCAAACAAATTAAAATGTTTTCCTGGGTGTTGTGACTTCCTATCCATTAAGTATAACTGCTAATTCTGTTGTTTTATGTTAGAATTTACACCTAACCTTTCTACCTCAACTGTTCCTTTTTCACTTTATAATGAAGAATTTATATTCAAAGGTTTCATGGAGGAATTTTAACCAAACCTATCTGCTTCAGCTTCTCTCCCTTTGTAATCCTTCATCCTTATCCAGTGTTCCTCTTAATATTTGTGAAACAGCCTGGGTGGTGGAACGAGTCCGGGGTGCCGGAGTTGGAATAGGGCCAGTCTGCCCCTACATCTCCCACCCTCCTTCCCTGGATGCTAGCCACTTTGCTCTCAGACGCCTGAGAGAGACACACAGAGAGCCTTGCCAAACTGCATACAAGCCCTGATTACCTGCTGTGGCTCCTGCTGTGTGTGTGAGAGAGAGATCTGCACCTGCCGATGTCCCCTGGGTCTTAGCGCCCATTACATTCCTGGTTGCAATGGGCTTTCTTGCTAGTTTAAGAATAATTCTCAGTTTGACTTTCTTTTCACACATCTGAAGAAGTGAGCTGTGACTCACAAAAACTCATATTGAAATCATTAGTTTGTTGTAGCAAAATAAAAGAGATTTCCAGTGGTATCCAAAAGATTAATACAAAGATTAATAAACTACAATGCAATCACTCCTTATTCATATCGCTGTTTCAGTTTTTTCATGATTAATTCTCATATAATGTATAATATGTATGCAATTTTAATACAATTAGCTAGTATCTTTCATATAAGTAATTGTTCACAGAGAAACCTATGTTTGTGTGTAGATGTTTTGGCTTCCAATACAATGCAGTAGCCTCAGGATTTCCATGTGGCAAATTTCCCCAAATTTCCTCTGCCCCAGTCCCCTGGCAGTAGTCATCCCTACCAGCACCATTTTAAAAATTGGCATGAGTATCATTACATCAGGTCCTCTGAATTCTGTTTTTCAGCATTTTTTTAAAGTAACTTTCTAGCCTCCTTAGTTGTGGAAGTAAAAGGAAAAAAGCATATCTCTGCATTTCATTAAAAAATGAAAGCTGTGAGTTCAGAGGATTGTTTATTTGGCAGTCAAGGCATAGCTGACCTCTTGTTTCAAGGCAAAGTACAAGGCATTTCCATCAGGAGGAGAAAGCTGCTAGGCTAGAGAATTGTGTTTAGTTGTGGTGTTCCATTCGATTTGTGGGTCCCACCCTACATCAACTGCTGAGCGTAGACGCCTAAACAGAAAGAAATTTCCAAACTGGTGATGGCAAAAAGCTTTATTCAGAAGGAGTTCCCCTTACTAGAGCAGGGACAGTGGTGGCTGCAGTGAGTGGGATGTGGAAAGCCCATACAGCAGCCATCCAGGCTTGCCACAATCTTTAGCAAAATTTCACAGCAAAACAGATCTAGCAAAGACTGGAGAAAGCCAAAATTAAAAAACTGGAAAGTACATGAATACACCACAGTGCTGTGGTAATCCAGCAAAAAAAAAAAAAAAAAAACACTTCCCAACAGCATTGGACCCATGTGATTCCTTTCCAGTTCAGGTGTTCTTTCTTCTTACAGCTTTGAAATGAAACTATTTCTAAATTTTCTTATAGTCTCTGAGATCTTGGAGGAAATTCGGCCTTTTGTGTTTTATTGGTTGCCCTTATTTCTTCCTGGGCTTGTCATGTCCCTCATATTTCCTGCCTGTGGTATGGATTGGTCAGTCATTCCTGGGGAGAACAGTATTTCACACTGGGCATCAGCTTTATATTCCTGAACTCTTGAAACCTGGCTAGCATAAGTTTTCTCACTTTACCTTGCTCTTCTCCTGCAGAGTGGTGCCAACCTGATCTGGGGAGCTGTCAGCAGTTGCGGTTCAGCCATCAACATATCCTGCATCATGATGGCAGAGCAGTTGTCTCAGTTACTCCTGTTAGCTTGCCAGCTGAGATTCGAGACCAGTAAGTAGAATATCCAGGTGCCCCTTACTTTAGTCATTGTGCAAGAAATGAAGGCCAGGCTTGGAATGGACCCAGTCGGGTACAAAGTAAAAGTGAGGATGGGCAGAATTTGGGGTGCTTGAGGTTGTTGGTACACTGTTATATCTTGGGACAATTACTGTGAATTGCTCCTTGAACTTGCTCACCATGTTGACGGGCAAAGGCCTTTCATGGCCATACAACCTGAAATTCTTCAGCTGACAAGGTATGTTTTGGGGGAAGTCCTACGCTCACACTGGTTTAGCCCAAAGTAGATGGCAAAGAAAGGAGTTTCCTCATCTGTCTTACTTTAGAGCTGGCTGCTTGTGTTAAACACTCTTATCTCTTGTGCCACAGATTGCTGGTCCAGGTATCTCCTACTGGAAGGCACAAGGCCATTCTCAGCCATCACTTAGAAAGGGGACAGAAACAGGAGGTGCTGGAGGTAAAATAATTAGACTTTGCTGTCCCACACACCATCTAGGTTGTGGCCTGTAATCATTACACCGGTGGACAATGACTTGTGTGCAGTATTACTGCCTCTGCCTCGTATAGGCAAATTTGTGTGATAATCAGCAGGACCAAGAACTTTGGGAGGTCAGTGATACTTCTGGAGTATGGATGAATCATGGCTTTGTTCCAGTTTCAGCTCCCCCCCCCCAATGCAGTAAGAAATAAGAAAATCTCATCTACAGAACTGCTACTGTGCAGCCAATCTGTGATTCATATATGGACTGTCATTGGCCTCCTGAAGGAGGTACAGTAACTAGATCTCTTTAAGGATTATTGATTGATTGGTGTCAACAGTAGCCTTCATCTCCTGGTGTTGCCTACACTGGAGGAGCCACAACTTTTCCTGCCAATAGGGGGGCATACTGATCTAGGCCCCAAGAGTGGAGGGTAAGAGGTTGATTGCAGGCCTGGGAATGTTGTGGCAGGCATTGTCTTGTGCAGATCTCTGTGTCCCAGCAGGTTTGGAGCAACAGTGGGAGGGTGAAAAGAGTCAACCTTACAGAGCAGGACAAACATGGCAGAGTTTACACAGATGGTAAGAACAGCAGCAGTTGGTTTGGCTGTATGCATCTCTGTGTGTGCAGAATAATGGTCCTCTCATCCTGCTGCCACGAAGCTTGCTGCTGCTCCTCTTTCCCATTAACATCCTTTCCCTACTGCCAGCAGAGAGAGACTCCAATGTTATGAGCCTGCCTTCACCTTGTCTCTTCAGGCTACATCAGGAGGAATTTGAGAAAACCTCTCCTCGCTCTCACTGTGAACTGAGCATGCAAAAGCACCCCATGGCTTTTTGATGACTGGCATGCCCTTAGGAAAGATGGCTCTGCTTATTACTATCACTTCAGCCTCAGTTAACACATCTACATACCATTTCAGTGGAACTCTCAGAGACACGGGATATAAAACCAGCCACAGCTGTGTGTTGTTCAGCATACTTGAGGTATCTGATGCCGTTTTTAAAATATAATCCTATATAATATAATCCTATATAATCCATTCTGAGCAGGGACGCAGAATGTACCTCTGGAAGGCATTCAGAGTGGGCGGGGAGTGAAGGAGCAGCTTACCATCCAGCCCTCTTTGGATCTCCCCTGTTCGTAGACAGAATAACTTGAAAGCAGTCCGATAAACCCAACGCTTGCATAGTTAGCTCCTCATAGTGAGTAGATTCTAAGTCTGTAAACTGAGATCAGTTTTCCTTGCTGCTTTCTCTAGACGGTGAGTGAGGATGGCCAAAAGCATGGGGTTGTATCCAGCCCAACAGGGTTAATGAACTTAACAGGGTTAATGAACCTTTAATGAACTTACAAAAGGTGGACTGTAAATATTGTATTATAAAATAGAGTGACAGAGATCCAGAAACCAGGGGTAGTCAAACTGTGGCCCTCCTGATGTCCATGGACTACAATTCCCATAAGCCCCTGTCAGCGTTTATGAGAGTACCCAATTTCAGTTTCAGATCCCTTTGTGGTATTTGGAAAGCATGTTCCTGTTCCCTTCCATGCATAGGGTAGGAGATCACCTTCATATCATCTGATACAAGCTATAGTCTGCTCTAAAATAATACAAGTTCCTCCAGAATACAACTTGCTGCACATGGAAAAGCACTAAGCATAGGAAATTAACTTGCTTTAAATAATAATGTTGTTTGCTGTTCCTACTGCAAAGATTTCTGGCTATAAAAACAGATCCTGTAGAACAGTGGTCCCCAACCTTTTTATCACGGGGGACCACTCAACGCTTGACAATTTTACTGAGGCCTGGGGGGGGGGGGTAGTTTACTCTCAACCTCTGCCCTAACGCTCTCTGATCACTATGGTAATGTTTAAACATCCCCTCAAAATAAGATACAGACATGCCACAACAATGAACATAAGGAACATTTTATTTTCATGGAAATTTTAACTCATGACAATGACAAATCAATGGGAACCCTGAGCTTGTTTCTCTGCAACGAGATAGTCCCATCTGGGAGTGATGGGAGACAACAACACCCGAAGTGTGTTGTAAAAGGCCGGGGGGGGGGGGGATGAAGTAAAGGGCTGGGGGGGGAGAAGGCGTCCTTCGCGGCCCACCTCCAATTAGTCAAAGGACCACATGTGGTCCATGGCCCACAGGTTGGGGATCGCTACTGTAAAAGAACATTGGTGAGCACAGAGTCACAAATTTAAGGCCAAAACATGAATGATATTATTGAAGATTTCCCCCTGGCTTTTTGACCATGCTGGCTTTGACTCAGCAGCCCCTTTGCTCCTTGCAGCATTACAAGTGTGAAGCATCCACACCAGAAGGGAACTTGTTTTGCAGCAAAATGAATTCTTATGATGCCACAAGCACCGCAGGGTTATCTCAGGCTAATAACCGCTCAGTAATTAGTAACTTGTGGCTGCTCTGCCTTCACTAACAGCATATTAGGGCTTTGTTTGAAAACTGCCAGCATCATTTTATAGTAGCAGCTGCTGCTGTCTCATTTAAGCTGCTCCCTTGAAACAATGTTCATATTATGGTCACACATCTTAAATTACCCATGCCCCCCCCCCAAAAAAAAAGATAGCTCCCAGGCACCTGCTTGGCTTGTTTTGTTCCTAGACATTGAGCTCCCCTGAATATTCAGAAATGCTAATTCCCCTCTATAGCTTCAGGGGAGACATCAGTCAGCCAGACTCCCGGTGCAGGGTCCTCTTCCTGTTCCTTACTTACATTCCACTTTAGCTTGAAGAATTGCCCTGCTCAGGCATTTCACACTCGTTTTATTGTTTCCCTTCTGCCACCAGAGCAATTTGGATGTTTGGCCTGGTCCAGCTCAGAAACACAGATCCTGTATGTTGCAGAGAGGAAACGCCCCAAAATGCAGCCACTTTTATCTCAAGACAGGTTTTCCCAGGAAGGAGAGAAACCAAGTGAAACAACAAAGGTATCTCTTTACTTTATTACTTCAGACATTAAATCATTTTAATATCCCCCATGCTGTACAGTCTTGATTGATAAATCTGATGGGCTGGCAAAAACTCTATACTCTTTAATACAAAACTGCAGTTTCTCGATGCCCCAAAAGAACATTTTCTTTACAACAAAGTATTCACTGACTACATTAGCAAGTTTCCTGGAGGCCTGATAGCATGCAATCCACTCTGTTCCATGTGTTTGAAATTCAGGAGGCACAGTTTCAAAACGAGACCAGCATGGCTGTTTTATGACCAAGCCTGAGAAGATCTGTGGGTAGGTAGTTAACAGCACAGGAACATATACAAAATTGCCTTATACTGCATGATACCATTGGTCTATCGAGGTCAGTATTGGCTGTTGTCACTGGAGCTCTGCAAGGTTTCATGCAAAGTTCTTGCATCTCCTAGTACCTTAGCAGGAGATACTGGGGACCTTCTTCATTCAAAGCAGATGATCTTCCAGTGTGATCCAAGGCCCCATGTGCATAAATCATCCATCATTTGCTTAGAACAGTTAGACTGAAAGAAGTGGCAAGCTTACAGAAGAAGGTCATAGGGTGGGTAGGGCTCTGTCTAGCAGGGGAGCACAGCTATCATATACCCTTGACCAAAGAACAGTACACTCCTTCTATCTGGGATGGTCGTCCTCTTCCACCGAGCACGCAGCTTCGGGAGGGACGCACATGAAGCCGTGAGGGAGGTAGGGGACAGCTGCCTAGCCAGCCAGATCAGACGAATCAACCCTGGCGATCAATGGGGTGACAGATGTCGCAGCCAGATCACCCTCACATCCAAGGTAGGGCTCTGTCTACAAGCAAAATGTCTTGAGCAAGCCCTGATGAGTGGAGGATGCCTCTAGATATCACTCAGGACTCCGTGGCTGAATCTACACTGGGCTTTTTATCCCTGGTGACCCCGAATTTTAAAAAGTCATCTACATGTTATTCAATTTCCATTTTGATATTTAGCACTTTAAATTTCCCCTCTGCAAAATCTATGATTGATCCGTGGAGTTTTTTGCACCCTTTAAAAATAGTGATATACTTACCCTTCATTATCGTTATATTCCAGCCCCTCCACATGACATTGCCCAGTGGTCCTCAACCTTTTTCAGGCTGGGGATCGGAGAGGGAGAGCGAGGCCCGGGGACGGGGGGGGGGGGGAAGGGAGGCGTGGGTGCTGGCGCCTGGGTATTATACAGCTGGCTACATCCTCCATTTTAAAGTGCTAGTTGGTGAATCCCAAAAAGTGCATTCAGCAGCATATGTACCACTACCTACCGGAGAGAAGCCAGTAGCCCACCAGCCAAAAAAAGGTATGGAGGTGAAGAAGCACTATCTCTGCATCCAATATCCCGCCCTCGCACCCACCTACCTCTCCCTTCTCCCGGGGACAGGATTTTTTTTCTTTCTTTTTTAAAGCCAACTGCCTGGATCAATGAATAGGTGTACAAGTGTCCAGGCAAAGACAAAAAAAAAAATTCCCCCAAAGTTGTAGCAAAAAGCATGCCTCTCCTAGTTCCCCTCCCAATCAGGAATGAGATTCATTTTTTAAAGAAGCAAGACTTGTGATTCCATAAGGGGTGGCAATAAAGAAGCACTATGCATCTATGCATAGGTGTCTCAGTGGAGAAGTATTGAATTGAAAATTAGCGGACGTCACAGGCCCTTTAAAGCATGGAGAAAGGGGACTGGCTGCCTGACTTGATTGACAGGCGGAAGAGAGTCACATATAAACCGCGTTGCTCTCTTCTGCCATTTTCAGCAGAACTTGAGGGAGAGAAGTGCGAAATGGCAGCAGAGAAGAAGTGCAAGAGCAAAAAGGTGAAGGGGAGCTAGTAGGTGCAATTGTATTTAGCGTTATTACATTCAGTTGGTGTAACGCTATTTTTAACAATGTATGAAAATGCCCTAGCTTTCAACTGAGATTTCCAGGATCAGATATAACTTGCTACATTTGAGAAAACCACTCCAAAAGCCCCAGTTATAAGTGTAGATCTCTGTGTTTTGCTGGATTAACGTCCTCCCCCTCCTCCATGCCTCCAATGCTGACACTGACGCAGTGTGGTAGTCTGTTGCTGATTGGTCAGGGTGTCAGTTCAAAGACTCCGGTTCCTGGTTGCCATTCCTTCACAAGATTTATTTTTGCCCTCATTTTTTAAGTGACTGTGATCTTGTCCAAAAGCCCATACTTCTATGTGCTGAGACTTGCATTTTGGATTGTTTTTCTTCACCTCGCTTGCTCAGGAAAAGAAAAATAAACAAGTAGCCTCGTGCTGCATCCCCCCCCCCCCCCGCCTTGCTTTGGCTGTAGAGGAGACAAACAGCAGGAAATAAACCCCTTTCCAGCCTTGTGCTCCTTCAATGCCGGCTGGAGCTTCATGATCACCACTCCCTTCCCCCCTCTTAGCTTCCCCAATCAAGCGGGAAGGAGAGAGCAGCCAAACAATTAAGTGTAGAATGTAATGTCTGTTTCAGTTCAGGGAAAACAAAGGCAGAAGATTGATCTGAATTCAGCAGGATTGACAATGGGGGGGGGGGGGAAAGTGTGGAACCAGCCCATGTCTGCATATTAGAGAATTACAGGTCTTAAAGGCAGAACTCAATGATATTTTCCCCTCGTATTTTGTCCTAGGGGGAGCAATATGTGTACTATGACAATTGGGGAGAGATGCTGAATGAAAACAGTGTCCCTGTGCTGTGTGTGCTGGATGTTCAAACCAATGAAATTTCAGTCCCAGGTGGCGTACCAGGACACGTCTCTCCTGGGCAGGTGAGTAATTGCAATGTGGGAAGTCAGTGGGGAACTGCAGTCCCTGTCAGAAATCATGAGTGATGGGGAAGCTCTGTTCCAGTTTTTCTCTGTTCTTAAATTGTCATGGTTGCTTTTTGGAGAAGGTAGGAAGGAAACTTGTCATTATGCTCATGGTCCTAGCTACTGCTATAGACTCTCAACACTGTACATCCCTTTACTAACATCTTTGGCAAAGGTAAAAATGTATTCTTTGGTCCTCAGGATTCAGACCTGGATAAGTGTTTTGGGTGTGCAGAGCCCCCCACAAATGAAAGAATCCGGGTTCAGTTCAGCCTTACACCTCTCTCAGCTCTTAAAAAAACAAATCCCTGCCAGATACTTTCTCATGGGGTCTGGGGTACTAGCTCTGAGGGCCATGGACATTACTGCAAGCTCAGCACATTCCATGAATGGGAGTCCAGCGGGAAAACTCTGTTTCTCATGAATTTCACATCTTGCAAACACTTCTGTCATGAAAGTAGGCTGCCTTGTCTGGCTATCCTAGACAGGAGCAGGTCCCAGTAGAAGGCTTTGTGGATGAGTCAGGCAACTGTTGAGGATTCTGATCAGCATCAGTGACGTTACATGGGGTGTGAGGGTAGGTCATGCCCACAAGATAATGCTGAGGTGCTGCTGACTCATATGATGGCTTTGCTTTCCTGGCCAGGCCCTGTGGTCCCCCAACAACAAGGGTATTATATTTGTTGGCTGGTGGCATGAGCCCTTCAGACTGGGATTGAAAGCTTGCTCCAACAGAAGGTATTTATTTATTTACTTCATCTATACCCCATCATTCTCCCCAGTGGGGACCCAAGTTGGTTTATATAATTCATGTCTTCTCTATTTTATCCTCACAACAACCCAGTGAGGTAGGTTGGGCTGATAATGTGTGACACCCCCCCCCCCCTCCACAAGCACCCAGCAAGTTTCACTGGCAGACTGGGGATTTTAACCCAGTTCTCCAAGATACAGTTCGACAGGCCCCTGCCCAACTTCCACAATTCCGCAGGGCCTGCAAAAGGCAGCTCCTCCACCAGACATTTGCATGAGGCCAACTAATTCAAACATCTGCTGGTCCCCCTCCCTCAGACAACATCCATGACTGACCAATCTGACCTGCCTAGGGATTGCCATTCTGTTAATAATACCGTTCTGTTAATAATACTGTTCAGGCTGTCATGTCATGTTATGATTATGTTATGACTGTTATTTATTGCATTGTTATAATATTCCATGTAAACATTCCACAATGTTTAATGTAAACCGCCCAGAGCCGTAGGGAAGGGCAGTATAGAAGTCTAAATAAATTCATAAATAAATCATGCTGGTGCAGTGGTAAATGAGGTCTCATTGGCCCATGACTGTGAATGACCCTGGACCTTGCTCTGTGATTAGCTGTGCTTGAACCAGCTATTGCTGAAGGGCAGATTCAAAGGGCCATTCCACACAAGGACCAGTGTTGCCAATTGCTCACAGAATGCAGAAACGCTATATTAAATAGTGGAATTTCGTCGCAACAAAGGAAGTGATTTTTTTCTGCGCTTCTTCCCACCCCTGGCTGTCAAGCAAACAAAACAGCCAATGGGCTGTTGTGTTCGTGCTCCCGAAAAGCCACTTTCCCTTTAAGAACTGTTTTTTTAAAAAACAAAACACACCCGTTGCAACGAATCTGTGTTCAATCGTTGCATCGGAAAGACCTTTTTGCTGGCATAGGAGCTGGCGATTAATCATTTACACCAGTGGTCCCCAACCTGCGGTCTGCGGCCTGGTGCCGGGCCACGAAGGCCAGGGCGCCGGGCCGTGGTTCCCGCCCCCCCCTCAGTAAAAAAACTTCCCAGGCCGCAAGCTTGCGGCCCGGGAAGCTTCTTACTGCGGGAGGGGGGGGGAAGAGGGAATCAGGGCCGTGCCGCGCATCACGCATGCGCGGCCCAGCTACACATGAGCACATGCGCGATGCGCTGCCGAAATCGAGCATGTGCGATTTTGGCCGCGCATGTGCGCTGCGCGGGCAGGGCAGTTGCCCTGCCACTCCCCAGCCGAAAAAAGGTTGGGGACCACTGATTTACACGCTCCTCAAGTAGAACCCCCCCCCACGGGCGCGATTTGTGGCTGAAATTACGGGCAGTGCCAAACAGGGGGCTGTGTTGTGCTTGGGAACATAGGGAGCTTTGTTTTACTTTAAATCACTTCTGTGGAAGGACATTAGCCATAGAAGCCTCGCTCGTTCATTGCTTTCGCAGGTCTATGGGGAAAAAATGGCGATTGCTTCTCCAGAAGTTCAAGGCAAGAGCGGGAGAGGGACATTCTTTCTACCGCTACATTGAGAACACACATGTCTTTCGCTGGTTTGTTGCAGCTTGTGCGCAGAAGTGCAGCGTTTTTTTTAGGGGAATCCACTTTTCCCGATTCCCCTAAAAGCGCTACAACGAAGCGCTTTTTGCAGGAGTGTTGCAGGAGTATTGCAAATTGTGTGTGACATCATGCAGAACCTTGAATTTGTAGTGTTTACCAAACATAAGACTTCTGCTATATTTAAGTCGTGTGGAATGGCCCAAAGGGTCACTCAGCTCCCAGACAGAGTGGGAAGAAAAACCCTCTACATCCTGAATTTCAAAGAGAGGGGAAAATCAATGAAATCAATGAAAATGACATAAAATAGTTCCTGCAAGCTTTCATCAGGCTTTATGAAGTCTTGTGCAGAGAGGCTCTAGAGAGAAAAGGCTGTTTAGGGCATAATAGAAATACTCAACGTTTGTCTGCAGTTTGTAGCTTGCTTAAGATGGAGTCCAGAACAGTACAGCACAGGAGGATACTGGAGGAACTCAGCATCTCTAGATACAGTTCTGCCGAGTACCAAAAAAAAAAAAAAAGATTCAGGTGGGTATTTCTGTTTGTTTGAAACAGAAGAACAAAGTGAAGACCAGCAGCACATGGAAGCTTATACACTGAATAAAACTTGGTCTATGACTGTACAAATAAATAAATAAATTTTGTTTTAAAGATGCCACTGGACTCAAACTTTGTTCTAGTATAAAAAGGGTTATTATTGACACTCTCATTTGATAGGGAAAAAAAGATTTATTTCCATATGACCACACCCACTGATGAGGACTGAGCTTGGCCTCCCCTCGTTCAAAGCCTGTGTCCACGTAGTCATCCTGAAATCTTGGAATAAATATACAAAACTAGTAATCAAGCCCGCTGCAACTAATACAGCGGGCGCTAGGTTAGGGAGCCCCTGGCAGTCACGCAGAGCCGTCGGCCTGACGCGGCGAGAGGTGCTTCGCCAGCTCACAGCCAGATCAAGTGGGGCGAGTGGGAGCTGGGCAGCTCGTTAGCAGGGCCAGGACAGAGCTCCTTAGTAGTCAGCTAGTCAGCTCCTTAGCAGTCCTTAACGAGCCGTCAGCAGGCTGGGAAGCCCTCGTCAGCAGGCCCAACCTAGCAGGCCAAGAGGCCCTCCACCACGATCCTTTGCCCAGGGCCTCTCTCCTTACCTGCTGCTGGCTCCAGGCACTGAGGCGTCTGAGAGCAAAGAGGCTAGAGTCCAGGGATGGGGGGCGGGAGCCGCAGGGGTAGGGCCAATCAGGACAAAGCTGGCTGCACCCTGATTAGCCCTATTCCAACTTGGACAGCCAGACACGTCCCACCCCCTAGGCTGTTTCATAAATATATAGAGGAACAACAATGGATAAGGATTGTTGTGATACATCGTTTTATTCTCACTGATTTTATGTATTCACTGGAGAAATACGGTTCTGTTTTTATCTGCTGTTGTTTTAAATATACTTTGTAAAGCCCTCTGGCCATGTACAATATCTATTTATCCATCCACACACACTTGATTTATACCCTACATTTTCCCCCCATGGGGACCTAAAGCAGCTTACATCTTTCTCTTCAATTTATCCTCTCAACCACCCTCTCAAGTGGGTTAGGCTGAGAATGCGTAACTGACTCCAGGCCACCAGCAAAAGAATCTATGACAAAGTGAGGAGTCGCACCTCATTTTCCCAGATCCTAGTTTAACCACTGCACTGCATTGGCTTTTAGATCCTGTTGATGTGAGACTCAAGTTTGGGGGTGGAGGGCACCCGCCTGCTACCATCAGGAAGATGCCTGAAGCAAAAGTAACCACAGAATCCGCAGGCTCCCCTACGATTGTTTAGTTTATGGAAGAGGATATAAATAATTAATATGAAGAACTTGCTTAAAACAGAATGTGGAAGAGAGCAAATATTAGAGCTCTAAGATTCTAAGATTCACTATCAAGTGCAAAATGTGGATATGTGGAATATCCCAGGACTGAAATGGAATGAGGTTGGGGTTGGGGAGAAAAGTTGTTTGGATCGTTTCTTACAATTTCCCTCTCCCTGCTGTAGGTCAGCCCTGTTCCTCTTGGAACTCTCTGGAAATAGCTGTGGTAAGTCCTGCAAAGGGGGGAATTTTAAAAGGTACAGCTTTTCCTGGCTTAGTACTACAGATCAAGAAGAAGCTGTTCCTGACAGATTCCCCCTTCTGTGCAACTATAAAAGACATAAAAGAATCCCATTTAGGTTGGGATTCATTCTGGGATTCATTCTGCACTTTCTGATACAAGTTTTCCTATTTGCATTTTGGGAAGAAGCCAGGAAGTACTTGGGAACACGCGTATCCGCAGATTTAAACAGTTCACATCCATTTGGTGTTGCAAAGCAGCTGAGTCTCTTTCTTCAGCCATTTCCTTGATCCTGATGCTTTCCATTTCTAAAACATGGGCGAGGTACTTGGTTGTCAGAAGAAGCCCTAGAAGGGTGACTAGGAATTTCTCAGAAGATTGATTCAGATGTTTACTATTCCTATAGCAGCATTTTTACCAGCTGGGAGCTTTGGGGCCATTTGGGAGATTAAAAAGCTATCTTGTGAGTTATGCATTTATAAATCTACAAGTAGCAAAAAGGGAAACAAAAGCCCAACCTGAAAAACAGGCAAGAACCAAAAAGGTTAGGGATAAAATCAATTTTAGAAAAATATAAATTGTTTATTATAGGAGCTCAAATGTTTAAAGAACATAAAAGAATGTCAGTTTGGCATGCATAAAACATCTAATAATCGATGCTGCATAATAATTGTGGTTGCAGAATTGCTGTCCTCAGACTGCCAGGCTGTCTCTTCTCCCCGGCTGAGCCTGGATGGGACCCACCTGCTCTACTTAGAGGGGCCTGTATTTGGGCCTCATCGCCAGTGCCTGAAGCTACAGATGGTGAGTGGAAAAGAACTACCCTGAAGGTGAGAGTAGCTGGGAGTGTACAGCCATGGGACTGTGGAATTATGGAACAAGAGGCCTCCAGAAAAAAGGGTTCAGAGAGATGGAGAGCTACGTTTGGCATAACCTTGACATAGGATGCCAAAGATAAAAATGTCACGCTTATGAACTCTCAGTATGATTCAGAATGCTGCATGGTAGGGCTGCATGGTAGATTAATTTGGAACCATCTACACAAAAGAAATGGATCCATAGGATCCAGCTTGAAGCACAGCACTTCCTGTTCCCAGTATCTCTGTTAACTGGATCTCTGTTTGATCTTCTCTCCCATGTAGCTCAATTGGCAAACAAAGCTTACCTGCACAGTAGTGGATGTGGTCAGGACCGCCACCAGTAAGTCCCAATTTCTTCAACTGAGAAATGCTACCCAGAGCTTGCTACATCTGATCACCCTGGCATTCCACCCAGTTCTAGCACACTTGTTATTTTTGTTTCCTAGCTCTTGCTGCCTTAACATAAGCACTAATGTTTACCTTTTAACACTTGAAAATGGAGCAACTTGTGAGCCATAAATATGCCTTAATGCCATATTTCCACCTGCTAGATTTGTCTACTTGATCCCCCTTTCCAAAGTTTCACTTGCAGTTTCTGGCTTTGTCCGTATTTTAGTTTGTATGTTTTTCACCTGAGTTGTATTCAAGCTCTTCACTGGGCTTGTCTTCTCCCTTTAAGGTTTCTGGGGGATTTATTCAGGGGCACTGCCCCTGCTCTGCTGGGCCACAGACAACCGCCGAGTCCTGCTGAGTACTCCTCAGAGGAGTAGGAAGGTATGCTCAGGCAGCAGAGGAGGTCTGGAAAATTAAGGGAGATGGCCGGCCGATGGAGTGCATATCTGTAGGATTGTTGGAAAGTGACATTGTAAAGAAAACCCAAAGAGAAGAGTGTAGCAAAACATCCAGCTTTGTGGTGTGTGGATGCAAAGCTTAGAAGTGGACTGATGAATTTATTTAGATGGTTGCCCCCCCTCAATAAAAAGGTCACTGGGGGGGGAGAGCATGAATTACTGTCCAGTTAGCTCCAGATATACTTTCCTCCACAAGAGACAATGTGTAGGGGGCAGGTGCCCACATGTAATTACTGAGTAGGTTCCTGTATCTCAGCAGCAGCTTCCATGATCTTTCTTTACATTCTGTTACAGGAACTGTTGGTGGTGGATACCAAACTGGGGAGTGTGAAGTGTGTTACAGCAGGTACAATCATATCTCAGGTTGTAGGCTGAAGGAGCCTTATTCCATGGAACAGCCACTTCCTAAATACCTGAGGACCTCAACTTTTTTCAGCCTGTGGGCACCTTTAGAACTCTGGCACAGGCTAGTGGGCACAGCTACAAAATGGCTGCCAGAGAAGGTGGTGTCAACCCCAAAATGGCAGGGACTCCAATCACCTATAACTGTCACAGTAAGGCCCATTCCGCACAATGTGGCAAATTGCTCACAGAAAGAAAAAACGGAATTTTAAATAGTGGAATTCGGTGTAACACATACCTGCCTTTGTAGTGGAATCCAGTTGTGTTTCAATCGTTTCCCACAGGTTTCCGGTCTCGGCAAAAATCACTAGAAAGGAAGTGATTTTTCTGTGCTTTGTCCTGCCCCTGGCCGTCAATGAAACGAACAGCCAATGGACGGTTGTTACCATGCTTCGAAAAAGCCCCTTTGCCTTTAAGAACAGGTTTTTTTAAAAAAGAAAGACACATGTTGCAACGAATATGCCTTGATTCCTTGATTCCTTGCTTCCTCCTAACGTAGAGACCCATCTAGCTGGCAGCTGGCGTGTGAGCTGCCGATTCATCGTTGCCACACTCCCCTGAGTGAAAAAAAAATCCCTTCCCCTGTGCACAGGTGCGATTTTCGGCCAAAAAATAAACTTGCAAACGGGGCTGTGTTGTGCTTGGTGACTTGAGGGGAGCTTTAAAATAGCTGTGTGGAGGGACTGCAGCCGGAGAAGCCTCGTTGGGTGAATGAAGGCTCGCCGGTTCGTTGCTCTTCGCTTGCTCCGAGAGAAAAAAATGGCGATTGCTTAGCCAGAAGTTGAGAGGAGAGAGTCAGAGGGAGGGACTTTGCTGAAACCGCAACAATGGTAACGCACAGAACATTTTCAAAACTGTTGCAGATTGTTTGCAAGAGTGTAGCGCTTTCCAGAAGGTGAATCCACTTTTGGGGATTTCCCTGGAAGCGCTACAACGAAGCGCTTTTAGCGGGACTGTTTCAGGAGTGTGGCAGATTGTATACGACGTCGTGCATAACTGCATATTAGTAGCGATTACAATTTGCCAAACTCCTGCTACATTAAACCTGTGCGGGATGGACCTAACTATTCAGCATTTCAGGCAGAAGCAGTCAGGCTGCCTTTTAAAATGAACTCATTGTTTGCTGAAGCAACTTAAAAAAAAATAAAGGTAAAGGTAAACGTATCCCCTGTGCAAGCACTAGGTCAGGTCTGACCCTTGGGGTGACGCACTCTAGCGTTAAAAAATATATACAGCCAATAATAATACAATAATAAATAAATTTATATTTGTATCCCACACTTCTATATTGCACAGAGTGGGTAGCAACATTGAAAACAACATACAAGGTTAAAAATTGTATTATTATTATTATTATTATTATTATTATTATTATTATTATTATTATTATTATTTAATTTTTAGAGTTTTACAGTCTGACAATGTCCCCCAACTAAAATTCCCAGGCCGGGTCGGGGGGGGGGGTGTAATAAGGAGCTGATCTTCCATCCCTCCTCCTTTTTCAAACCCTTATTCCTTTAGAAAGTTATTTCTTTCCTGTTTTATAGAGTCTTAGCATCCTGTTCCTTTAAAGAGTCAAACAGAATTTCCCACGCAACAATGTTATTCCCTCTCACCCCAGTAGTGTGGACTTCTGACATGTGTTAGACTGTTGCACAAAGGCTAGAAATGCAGTTGCAACCTGTGGCTGTCTGTGCAACTGTCTTTGTTCCATCCTAGGCACCCCAGAGGGGAGCTGGATTCTGCTGGGAATTCAACAGGATCTCTTGGTGGTCAGCTGTTCATCGCCCAATTGCCCTCCGGTGTTGGTAAGGAGCTTCTCTGGCAGCAGAATAAGCCCTCTGCAAGTCCAGCACAGCAGCCCACCGTCTCTGTTTCTGAGCCGTGATACAGTAAACAAGTGGGTGGGTGATGCCCTGCCATAATCACTGGACTCTTTTTCTATCCCATTCATGTGCATGTCGTCCTTCTAGGGAGATCACATAGGGAGATGCTGGCCAAGAAATACCGAGCGCGGACGTTCTCTTTAGCATGGCTGGCCTTGTTAGACACAAAAGCAGAATAAGTTTTTAAAAATGTTATTTAGGCTGTGCCTTCAGAAATCTCTGCCCACGCACCAGGATTCCTGCACAGGTATACCTGTGGCCTTGGAATCCAGGACTGTTATACACAAGCCGCTGAAGAAACGTCCTTGCCACAGACAAAAAGAAACCCTTGAACGCAAATGCGTGCCTCCCTCTCCAAAATAGGCCACTTGTCATGAAGAGGACTGTGGGCAACCTCTCTGCCTGTTGCTTCCTATAACCACAGTGTGTCTGCTTGGCAGAAGGTGGGAGTGCTTCCCCCCTCAGGGCGTGAGCAGGAACTGCAGTGGGTGAGAGTGGTGGAAACTTCTGGGCTACCAGATCTGGAATGGAAAATCCTCACTGTGCAGCCGTCTGCGACTGAGGAGAGCATCCCATGTGGTAAGGAATAGGGCCACAGAGGCCCCAGCCAGCCCATCATCCACTCTTTAGCTTCACTGGAATTTTCTGAGGATTTGGCAATTAGTTGCATAGGTATCTGTAGTTGTACCGGTTGGGGCATAGGCTGGCTGATGAGGATAGTTAAAAGCAGTGGTCCCCAACCTCCGGTCCAGGGACCGGGACCGGTCCGTGGATCAGTTGGTACCAGGCCGCGGCTCCTCCTCGTCCTCCTCTCCGGCTGCTGCCTCAGGGCTGCCCTGCCACTCTGCCGCTGGCTCACCTTTTATTAATTCTGTACAGGCTAAAGATCAGTCTGATGCTGGCACAGAAGTAGTTGGGAGGAACAACATGCCATTTTGGGTGCTGAAATAATAGGAAATACTCTGGTGGGGATGTTGAGATGTCCCAGTAAGAACTTGATGGGCTTAGATTCCTGGATCAGAACCTCAGAATGATTCTGCAGGAGAAGCATGTAGAGCCCTGGTGTAGCCGGTTGACTCTGGGGGAGGGGAAGGTGGGTGTTGGTGATCTGCAGCTAATCTTTGGCCTTCCTTGCAGCATTTGAAGCTCTGTTGTTGAGACCACAAGGCTGCCAACATGGGGGAAAGGGCTTCCCACTTATTGTTTCTCCACATGGTGAGTGACAGCTATCCTTCAGTCTGAAGCAACCACTTTCCAATCCCCCATCCACTAGACCTCTCCTCTCCCTCGGCTTCTTTTTTGTCCCAGATCCTCATCAGGATATTATCATTCTTCTTAAGGTGGCAAGGTTTCCGGAATGGTTTTGTGCCTGAAAAGGCTTTTGAAGCTGCATGTTTGGCTCTCAGCTTCTAATGAGGAAAGGGATGATGCCAGGGCTTCTCAGCCTTTCTTTGTATGGCTGCCCTTCTCATTCCAGGTGGCCCTCACGCGGTCTTCGAGGCTTGTTGGCGTCCAACCATGGCATGTCTCTGCCGGCTGGGTTTTGCAGTGCTCATGGGTAAGGACCTATATTCCCAGGTGGCCTGTCATCTGGACAACTGGGTTTGATTCCCCCACTCCTCCTCCGAAGGCATCCACCTGGGTGACCTTGGGCCAGTCACAGTTATACCAGAATGCTCTCAGTTCCACCTACCTCACGGGGTCTCTTCTGTGGAAGGGTAGGTGATTGTAAGTTGCTTTGAGACTCCTTTGGATAGTACAAAAAACATCTCTTCTGCTGCTGCTTGCTTTGCCTTTTTCTAAGCAGTGAATTACAGAGGCTCCTTGGGCTTTGGCCAGGCCAGCATTGACTCTCTGATCTCCCGTGTTGGGATACAAGATGTGGAAGACACTCAGGTCAGCCTCCTTTCTTTCTCTTTCTCTTTCATTCCGTGCAGGATGACCTGAGTGTAAATAAAAAGTGCATGGCTCAGGACTGCTGCAGCAGGAGACCTAATTAGCAGATGTCATGCTGCATATCCGTTTGCCCTCTTTATAATAGCAGGCAAGCTTGTGGGGTGTGTGGGAGGCAGCTGTTATAGAGCTGGCTCTGGCAGAGACCTGCTTATGTTGTGACCCCCCCCCCCTTGCTGCCTCCTTCCACACACCTCCTCCCAGTTCTATGCTGTGCCTCTGTAGTCTATCTTGGTCTCAGCCAGGGCAACAAGGGAAGGAGATGGTTGTGGTGGCATGAGCCAGTCCTAGGTATCTCTATGCACAGAGCACCCACCATCTGTCAGCATCCAGCAGCCCTCAGGAAGTTGAGTTTCCGCAGGTACGCAGAGAATTTTTAATTGAGCTTCCTGGGAGGAGAGTTGGGGAATCAAGTACATGATCAGCTAATCTGTGCTGGGTGACTGGACGGAGAGGCTGAGGATTGCATTCCCCCCTCTAAGAACCTTGGCCAGCTTCACTCATTGAGCAGACTCAAGTGGCAAAAGCTGGCTGAGTGGGCTGGGTAGCATTCAGGTCTGTGGGGTCCCACTGGGTGCCTCACAGGGACCGCATTCTTTGAGGACAGGCCTGACCCTTGCTCTGTCCTGCCATCACAGCTGGCACTAGAGTTGGCGCTGCAGTCAGAGCCTTTGGACCCAAACAGAATTGCCTTGCTGGGAGGCTCCCACGGGGGCTTCATCTGTTGCCACCTGCTTGGTCGATACCCAAAGATGTACAAAGCCTGTGCAGTCAGAAGCCCCGTCATCAACATGGCCACTCTGCTGGGGACCTCCGACATCCCTGACTGGTAAGGAGCTGATTTTCATCAGTTCTCTCGTCTCACCTGTTCTGAGAACCTCCTCTTCCCGATCGCGATCCATCTCTTTTTGAACAGCCTTCATGCTGCCGTGTCTCTATCACATTACCTTATCCTCTCTCCATTCATGGGTCAGTCTCCCCAATCCTCACCTTCCAGTTTATGGCCCTCTTGTCTTCCTCTCTGACCTCCTCCACGCAAGCCACTTTCCAACCGTAGAAAAGGGCCACAAGCCAGGGCATGAACCTAACTGTCCCTTCCCACAGGCGCTACGCGTCTCTAGGCTTGCCATACTTCTTTGAGCGAACTCCGTCTGAGGAGGATCTGGTGGCCATGCTGCTCCGCTCCCCCATCATTCATGCTGCAAAGGTAAGAGTCAGAGAAGCCCCATTCAGTCCTGGCAGTTTTGACAGCCCAGCCTCTCGTAATGGGACCATGCACGACCCATGATTGTTCTGATATACTTGCCTCCCTTTCTGTGTGAATAAAGAAATGCTGTATTTTCCAGCTTCCATTCAGAAGTGCTTGTTCCCTGAAACATCTGAGTTCACAATTGCCCTTGCCAAAGACAGAAAAGGTGTGCACTGCGTAACTCACCAAAATGGCTCCTGTGCATACTGAATAGGACTGCACATGGCACGTGGTTGGATCACCAAATTGTAATGACTAAACAAGACTATTATTTATTTATTTATTTATTTATACCCCACTTCTCACGACGATGCCGCTTTGAGGCGTCTTACAGGTAAAACCATAAAACCATATATCCCATAAAATTCCATTAAAACAAAAGTAACAATAATCACAATATCCCAAAGTTATAAGATGGTGGTAAATCAATAATCCCCCCTACCCAACTCCGCTCATCCCAACCAAGGAATAATATCCTGATTTTAATTGTAACTCTGGGGCATTCAATTAGGGCAGGACCCCTAGATCAAAACTCCAGTCACCCCTACCCCCACCCCCCAGCCTCAACCAAACTCCTGGTGAAAGAGCTCCATCTGGCAGGCCCTCTTCTGGGAGCTCATCCCACCAGGTGGGGGCCAAGGCCAAAAAGGCCCTGGTCCTGGTCAAGGCTAGGCAGATATTCTGGGGGCCCAGGACAGATTCCTACCCGCAGAATGGAGATCCCTGTGGGGGGCATACACAGATAAGCAGTCCCTCAGGTAGGACCAAGGCTGCATATAGCCTTCAAGGTTAAAACCAGATCCTTGAACTAGATCCGGAGGCAGACCAGTAACCAGTATAGTTGTCTCAACACTGACTGAATGTGAGCCCTCCAAGAAGTCCTAGTAAGGACCCTGGCGGCCGCATTCTGTACCAGCTGAAGTTTCTGGGTCAAAGACAAGGGTGGGCCCACGTAAAGAGAGTTACAAAAGTAACTTGTCTTTGGAGCAGTGATTTATGTGCTATGTGTATTGTGCCAATACTGCACTCCTGTGAAATTTGGGACTAGGGACTAGAACTTGGCGTCCTGAGAATCTCAGCACTTGTGCTAAAATAGCAAACCTTATGCTGCAAACAGAGCTAAATATTGTGTGAGAACACTTGCTGAAATCTCAGCACTCAGAAGGAGAGCTGAGCAGAATTTCTGCAGTATGTAGAGTGGGAGCAGAGGGGACCTCAGTCTCTGTAATGGCACCTTTATGCATCTTGTGAATAACAAAAACATGATAAGGAAACATACAATTTTCTTTATTTGACACGCAGAATTCCACTTTTCTTGGCATAGCATTTGGATCTTTATTTTTTTAGTTTGACCCAAAGTGGCAAGCAGGACTTTTGTGTATTGCTCACGTGCTCATTGGGTCCTCTCTCTCCTGTAGGTGAATACACCTGTGCTGCTCTGTGTGGGCGCCAAGGACCAGCGGGTGTCTCCATACCAATCTGTGGAATATTATCGCGTACTACAAGCCAGAGGCATTCCTGTGAGGTGAGTCTTGCATGCCTTCCCCACTGGCCAAACACACAAAGGGCAGTGTGGAAAGCTTCATTTGAACAGAGCTCTCTACTCAGATCTCTTTCTTCCGGCGTATATTGCAAAGAGCCTGTTTTGGGCTGGCCAAGCCCCTCGTGTGTTGGAAGGACTAACCTGGACTCCTGGCATAAACAGGTCAGCCACCTTCTCCTAGCTGTTCTCATTACACAGGCATTGCTGTCCTGATCCCCACTCCCATCCTTTCCCCCAATATTTGGCCAGGGTTGCAAGGCTGCTGAGCATTTCACTTTGATAGGCAATATTATTGCATTGGATTATGCCATCCTTATTAAATCAAGACTGGAACATGGGGATACATTTAGCACTGTCCTTTACTTAAGCAAGCAGACATTTAAGCTGTCAGCCTGCAAGCAAGGAATAGGGGGGATCATCAGCAAGAGGAGCAAAAACTATAGAAAGGAGACAAGGACAATTATACAGTGTTGACAAGGGGAGGCACCCTGCCCACTGCTGCTCTTTTTCCATTCCGATTTCCTCTCCAGGGACAGAATGCAGTAGATGGGTCATGTGATGCATTCCCTGGTCCCATTAAAGAGCCTGATGAGGCCTGTGCTTACACTCAGAGAAGTAGGTGCTGTGCATTATTTTGAATATTATTTTTAAATGGTTCCCGTCATAGTCAATGGCCATGCAACTACCTCTGAGAAGCCCACAAGCAGGACCACTGCAACAGCATCCTCCGGCCACTGCTCCCCTGGTGCTCTCCACACTGCCTGCAGTACTGGAGGGAGTAGATATCCATCGTGCCCTGTAGCCACTGATAGCCCTGTCCTCCGTTAATTTGTTCACTCCACTTGCAGATTGGCAGCCATCACCACATCATGTGGAAGTGAGTTCCACAATTCAACTTTGTGCTGGATGAAGAAATATTTTTCATTATTATCTGCCCTGTCTGATTTAGTGGATGACTCCAGTTTCTAGTATTGTGGGAAAGGGAGAAAACCTTCGACTTGTCCACACTCTCCATGCAATGCACAATTTTATAAACCTCTATCATCTCTCAGAGAGCAGCTGCTGTTACCCCCTGAAAGTTTGGATTGCTCTGTTCTGCTGGCAGATTGGCAGATGCTCGCCAACAGGGGCCAGCCAATGTGTACCTTCCCACAGGCCTCAGACTTTCTTCATCTGCTTCTGTCCTAACCTTCCTTCTACCAGCCTGAGGAGGAAGAGCTCTTTTGCAAATTTCCCTTTGCCTTATGAACAGCCTGGCTTGTCCTTGGCCCAGCCCCCCTTGAAGGCTCCACCCCTCTGGAACTCCCACAGGCTCTAAGCAATGCCTATGGGAAACTGCCGCTGCCTCCACATCTCAGTGGTGACTTATCTCCCCTGAGTCAAAGAGGAGGAACTGCTGCAGGGACCAAAACTGGAGGCCATTCCGCACAACTTAAATGTAGCAGAAGTCTTTCCTTTGGTAAACACTATTGATTCAATGTTCCGCATGACATTGTACACAATCTGCAACACTCCTGCAACAATTGCTTCATTGTAGCACTTTTCGGGAAATCCAGAAAAGTGGATTCCCCCTAAAAAAATCACTAGACTCTTGAGAACAACCTGCAACACATCCGAAAAAGACATGTGCGTTCTCTATGTCGCAGTAGAAAGAATGTCCCTCCCTCACTCTTGCCCCCGAGCTTCCGGAGACGAGATCACCATTTTCCCCCCCTTAGACTGGTGAAAGCAACGAACGAGCGAGGCTTCTCTGGCTAAAGTCCCTCCACAGAAGTGCTTAACAGTAAAACAAAGCTCCCTACTAGTGTCTTTAAAATTCCCAAGCACAATACAGCCCCCTGTTCGACACTTGGCCACAAATTGCGCCCATGGGGGGGGGGGGGGTTACTTGAAGAGCATGTAAATGATTAAGCGCCAGCTCCTACGCCAGCAAAAAAGGTCTTTCTGAGACAATGAATGAATGAATATTCGTTGCAACTGGTGTGTTTGAGTTAAAAAAAACAGTTTTTAAAGAGAAAGGGGCTTTTTGGGAGCACGAACACAACAGTTCATTGGCTGTTTTGTTGAATTGACAGCCAGGGGCGGGGAGAAGCGTGGAAAAATATCGCTTCCTTTTTTGCGATTCCAGTGAGACCAGAAACATGTGGGGAATGAATAGGCCACTACTGGGACTTCAGTATTCCACTAGAATTAAAGGTATGCAGAATGACGAAATTTCACTATTAAATATAGCGTTTCTGCATACTGAAAACATTCAGCAAAATTGGTCCTTGTGCGAAAAGTCCCCTACAATGTTGTCCCCAACAATCCTCAGGAGGGGTCACATTCTGACATTAAAGGCAGTTGCTTACAAATCAGTTCTGCCTCAGTTCAACATTATTATTTTACAACAAAAAATGTAAAGAATATTTTGAGGATCAACAATCCATGTTACTAGAACCTCAGACCTTGACTGTTGTAACATATCATTGCTGGGGCTGCCCTTCAAGAGGTCTTGGAAACAGTACTGTAAGGGCACTCACTGTCTAATTTCCAAGAGGATTTGTTGTTCTTGTACAAAGGGGATCTTGTGGATAGGAGTTTATGTGTCTGAATTACATTTCCTAGTGTGAATTCTGCTATGTACATAAGACAACAAGTACATTGAAGAGGCATTCAACTACTAGCTTGTCACTGTTTCTAGGATTAGGTAGTCATTCTTAAGGTACTTTAAATAAAATTCCTATTGCATCAAAACCACAGTAATCCTTCAAGAACCTAAGGCCATTGCCCTGTGTTGTACTCATCCTTTTTGTCGCCTGGGGCAGGTGGGTGGGTGGGACCTGAACTCCATAGCTGCAGTGAAACACCTGTCCAGGCCCACCCCATTGCCTTCACTGAGGGCAGGGGCAGAGGGGCAGAGGCCTTGCAGGATGCCAGTCTCCAGTGGGGACCTGGGGATTTGCTGGAATTGCAGGTCATTTCCAGGCAACAGAGATCAGTCCCCCTGGAGAAAAGGGCAACTTGGGAGGCGGGACTCTCTGGCTTTGGATCCCATGGAGGTGCAGAGATGTCTAGTGATAGTGATGTGCTATAGTACAATAATGGAACTTTTAACATTTGAAATTGAAACAGTTAAGGAGCCACAGATAATTATAATGCTATGACAACACTTGGTGGCACAGCAGGAAGAGAGGCACCTGTGAGGAGCTGGTGGTGGAAACATAGCACCCATGTGTGGGGGACCTTGGTGGGGCAGAATAATGTGAGCCACTCCTTCCAGGTAGCATGCAACTGTGCTTGCTCTATGTTCTTTCTAGAAAGACTGGATTAACAGTGGTTTGGCAAAGAGCTTACTGAAGATGGGGGGAACCTGGAAGCAGGATTATTACAGCACAATGACAAATGGAAGCTTCCACCTCCCTAAAAAAAAAAAAGCCAAGGCAGTTTTATAAAACTGTCTTATAAAATAATTGCAGTCTGGAAATGAACTGCAGTCTTCCCGTGGACACCTGACGGACATGGGCATAAAATGCTGTCCATGATAAGTCAGGCGACATGTTCTCTCAGTCCCTGGGCCATGCATGAGGTTAGCAATTCTGTCACACTGAACATTGCCCTTTGGGAGGACAGTTGAAATAAAAATCAAGTGAAATCCTTCACTGGCAACTTGCATGCAGAACTAAACATCTAGTGAGTTTAAAAGAAACAAGTTACTTTTGAAATGATTTTTAAAATAGAAAGCAATAGTAAAACTATCTGCATGAGTGCCTAATTACATCTGTTACAAAAAGATTTTCACTGCTGATGAGACTGGAGGGTTCCTTGGAAATGGAACAAAGGGGCCTTTCCAAGAATTCTCCGAGAAGGGAAATGGAACAGCCAGCCAATGCCAAAGGGCAGAGAAAAGGTGAATCAGTTATTTACTTGAGAGTGATGATAACCACATGAGTGCTCATTCTCTCCCTTCTTCCCATTACTTGTGTGTTGGAAAGAATTTATAGCCAGCCTAAGAACTTATTCGAATCAGTCCTCGCCTGATTACAGGCTAGCCTCAAGTTTGTAGTACTTTTCTTCAGGGTACTGTACAGAGATTATTATATCTTTCAATGGCAGGAGACAGAAGTGGCATTTCTGAGGGACTGGTTCACTTGACTGTTGAAAAAAACAGCTTTGTATCTAAGGGAAAATGAGTTGGTTGTTGCTCCTTTGATGAATGTCCCCCTGAATTCAGGTGGCTGAGCTGCAGAGACACTTTGTTCTTAAGAGCACCCAAGCAGCTGCCTGTTTGAACTTGGGGTTAACTTACACTAGGATGATAGCCTAAACCGGGCATACATCACCAGCACATCAAAATACATATACCAAATGGTAAAGCTGGTTAAGGAAATTTTAATAAGTATGGTTTGTGCCACATAAAATGAGATGTAAAGGAATAGGAGGGAGAGGGCTGTCTCAGCTCCCTTGTAGCAAGCTTCCATCTGGGACCTATTGAAGCAGTGTCTTCACCCATCATCTGGAAAACATCTCTGCAGACTGATGCAACAATCAGGATGCAGCAGAACAAAATAACAAGAAGGGGAGAGCAAGAACCAATTACTAAGAAGGCGCTGTGCCAAAAGCCGCCCTAAGTGTGATCCTCTTCTTGGAGCACACTTGTAATGTTGGCTGCTGCGTTACTCTGTAATTGTAGAGGTTTTTTCAGTGCAAGGGAAAAGGAGATGAGTGTAAATCCTCTTAGAAGCCAGGGAATTAGCCATGAGAGCCTCAGCCCTTGCACCAAAGAAAGATGAAGTGAGTGCTATTCACTATCCTGATGCAGTAGAAGACTCACAACCAGGCAGTGAGCCAGAATCTGGATATTATGGCAAAGACACAAAAGAAGTGAGCACTTTGAGTTCTTGAGCTGTTGAGGAAAGCAGGCATCCAGCAAATGAAGGCATGCACTGCGAGTGAAGCTGTGAAGCAGACATTGCTTACTGCCACTGGTGGTCGGGCTCTCACATTTAGGCCATGGCATGCTTATCACAGCAGCAATGATCCATTGGAGATGAGCTTGTTCAAGGCCAAGCCACTAAAAAGACATTTAATGGCAGTGGGTCATCTGCTTCTAGGGTCCATCACCCCCTCAAAAGATATGGAACAGAGATTCTTGAATGCATGAGGAACCGAGAAAGTATGCAAATTAATGAGATTCTCCAGTTGCTCATTTCCCTAATGTTTGTATCCTGGATAATGGTGCTGATACTGACTAGGGCCTACCTCATCATTTCTTACAGGCTGTAGCTAGTGCTCGGCCTTGGAGACTGTATAACTAAGAGAGCATGCTGCAGGCAGTGTCTTTCTCTTCAGCAGCCTTGTTTTGTCTTTCCCCATTATACAATAGTTAGGAGTTGAAGACACTGGTTGAAACAAGGCAAAAAGGCATAAGGAAATTGGGCCTGAAAGATGTGGGGGGGGGGGCATTTACACTTGGACCTTTCCTGCATTGATTCCTGGAAATAGCAGTGCTCTTGTCCCTTTCTCTTGTGTTAGCTCCCAAATTTTCATATGGAGCCATCTCAGACATTGCCAGTGGAATTTACATTCCCCGTCTTGTCACAGAGGCAGCCAATGGCAAACCAGCTCTGAATGTCGCTTGACTTGAAAGCCTTATGGGGTGACCATAAATTTCCACCACCACCACCACCTTTTCAGTGTTGGTTCTTCATCCCCCCCCCAAACAACACACATAGTGTACTTTGTTTTTGTTTAAACAGCTGGCAAAAGCCAAGTCTTGGCAAACATGCTGCACACATTCCAGCCTTTACCAGCAACACTCCACTGTCAAAACTCTGCCAACTTTTTCAGCTATCAGTTCAACCTTGGGCTCGCCACAGCACTGATAAAGCTGTTCTGACCGAGCAGCGATATCAGGGCACTCTCAGCCTCTCCCACCCCACAGGGTGTCTGTTGTGGGGAGAGGAAAGGGAAGACAACTGTAAGCCGCTTTGAGACTCGTTCAGGTAGAGAAAAGTGGCGTATAAAATATTTAAGTTTTGGTTTTTACTGCCCCCATGGTGGCTCAAAACAGCTTACGATCAGCAAGTACCAAACAGGCATAACACACATGTTTGTTTGTTTTTTACAAGGTTATAATCCTAAAACATCCTTATGTAGAACTCTCCCTAAAATTCATCAATAGTGTGATACATCCATAAACAGGCCCATTCCGCACAAGGACCAATGTTGCCAATTGCTTTCACAAAGCAATAATGCTATTTTAAATAGTGGAATCTCGGTGTTCATTTGTAGTGGAATCCAGTAGCATTTCATTCGTTCCCCACAGGTTTCAGGTCTCGCAGGAAACGCTAGAAAGGAAGCGATTTTTTTCTGTGCTTGTTCCCACCCCTGGCCGTCAATCAAACAAACAGCCAATGGACAGTTGTTATCATACTCCCGAAAAGCCCCTTTCCCTTTAAGCACAGTTTAAAAAAAACACACACAAACACGTTTCAACGAATATGCCTTGATTCTTCCTAACGTAGAGACCCATCTAGCTGGGGTGTGACCTGGTGAGTCATCATTACCACACTCCCCCGAGTGGAAAAAAAACCTTGCTGGGTGAATGAAGCCTCTCTGGTTTGTTGCTTTCCCCACTCACTCCGAGGGGGAAAAAATGGTGATCGCTTTGCCGGAAGTTCGGAGGAGAGAGCCAGGGGGAGGGGCTTTGTTGCAACCACTATATTGAGAATGCACAGGTCTTTTTCGCTAGTGTTGCAGGTTGTTGGCAAAAGTGTAGCGATTTTCTGAGGGTGAATCAACTTTTCCCGATTCCCCAGAAATCGCTACAACGAAGCAATTTTGGCGCTAGTGTTGCAGGAGTGTTGCAGATTGCTCACGACATCATGCAGAACATAGTTTTAGTGGCGAAAACAAAATGCAAGACTTGTGCTGTATTAAAGTTGTGCGGAATGGACCACAGTATAATCAGACAAGGACTGCAGAAATTTGAAGTCCAGCTGTTGTCTGAGCAAACCATTAATATTAAATATGAAAAGTTAAGCAGTGCGGAACATGTTACTACATAAGTGGAAACATAATACAATTATGCTTTACAGAGCTTGTGAAATGGCTTCCTGCCCCCCTCAAGCAGGCCATCACACAGGGTGGGCCCACCTGTAGAGGAAGTGCATTTAATGGTAGCTGCTGATCTTGCCCATCTGCAGGGTGGTACCTGCAGAAGGCCCTGCTCAGATGAGTGAAGTTGTCATGGCAAGACATAGGTGGAGAGGCAGCTTGAAGACCCAAAGCCATGAAGGGCTTTGGATGTAATAGTCAGTGCCTTGGGCAGAGCACGACAGGGATAAGGATACCAATGTTAAAATCTGGTCACCTTACTCTAGTTCTGTGCCAAAGATCTTAGCTTTTAAAATATATCTGTATGTTAGTTAAATGGCTGCTGGTGTTTATTTCTTTAACATCTCAAAATGAAGTAGATTTGTGTGCTTTTGTTTATATAATGGAGAATGCAAAGGTGAGTCGCTGGCATAGCACAACAGTGGCTATATCTGTTCCCTATTTGCATGCCTGTGATTACAGCTGAAGTGTGATTAAACAAGTTGAAGAGTACATTTGGTGAGATTCCTGCACAGCTTTATTCTTGCATCGACTCAGTGCCCCCCTGAGGTTCAAGAAACATTAGGGAACAACGAGGGATATGAAATAAAACTGAGGCAGCTCTGAAATAATCTGATTAAGGGTACTCAAAGATCCAAACTGCAGCAATAACCGTTTCTGGTGACTAGCTGTGACCCATGCATCTCCAGCTGGATTGCAAGAAGAAATAGATTGCAAATGTCTAGGGGTGGAGATACTGTTAGCGTTACTGAGGATGCAGCGAGGGCCTAGTGAGATCAAAGGTCCATCCAGTTCAGCACTCTGCTGCCAACAATGGTCAACTAGATCAGTGGTCCCCAACCTGCGGGCCGCGGCTCAGTGCCGGGCCGCGAAGGCCATGGCGCCGGGCCGCGGCTCCCTCTCCCCGCCCCCCCCCTGCAGTAAAAAACTTCCCAGGCCGCAAGCTTGCGGCCCGGGAAGCTTCTTACTGCGGGAGGGTGGGGAGAGGGAATCAGGGCCGGGCCGCGCGGCCATGCGGGCGCGGCCAGATGCGTGGGTGTGGCCTGATACGTGGGAGCTGCCCGCAGGGGCGGCCCGATGTGCGGGCGTTGCCCGCGGGTGCGGCCCGATGCCCTGCCGGTCCCAAGCCTCAAAAAGGTTGGGGACCACTGAACTAGATGGTCTCAGAAACTCACAAGCAGGGCATGAAAACCTTCCCCTTTTCTCCCTCAGGAATATGCCTAATCCCCTCCTGACTTCCAGAATGAAAACAGATGGCTTTGAGAATTAAGCTGTTTAGAAGACCTTTACAATGAAGGGAAGTAGGATTGAAGGGAAAACACACTACATTTGAAGGAGTGAGAAATAATAGATTCACAAATATACTGAAGCAGAGATTCATACTACTATTACCCAGAAGAAATTGTGAAAGATACTTCCCGCTCTGTCTTTTTCAGGTTACTGTGGTATCCAGAAGGGAATCACGCCATAAGTGGAGTGCAGACTGAAGCAGATTTCTTTATGAACTGTGCCCAGTGGATCATGCAGCATCTTTCAGTGGAAACTGGCAGTGGAAGACAGGAGGCACCTGAAGAAGCAGAGACCTCAATTCTGTTTTGAGTAGAAATATATGGACTGTGGGGCTCTGCCTCCCGCTGAATGAAGATTCCTGAATAGACGTAATGACATCAATGAAGGTTCAGCCTGTAGTCAAGTTCGGGTCTTTAGACATCTGGTACATCTGGTAATTTTGTATGCAGGTTCTGTTGAGGAAACCTTCAGCAAACAGTACCTAAGCAAATTCACTTCTAGAGTTAAGGCAGGACAATAACTTAAATTTCTGCCAGCAAGCTCTACTGGACACTGTTTCCAGCGAAGAGTATTTAAATACTGGTAGGGAGCTGATTTCTTTTAAAGCTATTGTTTGGGCTAAGAAAATAGCCACATTAATGTCTTTTCTCAAAATAAATTCACAAGTATGACTTCAGGTTTGCTGGGGAATACTTTATTGCTGTGAACTAAGTGTATGGGCAGAGTTGAGCCCTAACAAAGTACCTGAAGCCACTTCCATTCTTCCCAAGAAACCAAGTAAAACGTTTGCCACTTATCCAACCTTCCTGGTCCCCTGGAACGTCATTGCCTATTGCTTTCGGCAAACATGAACAAACGTCATAATAAAGATGCTTAAACATTTCCTCAGTTCTTCAGAGAGATAGTCACTCTTATTAGAAATTCAGAATTAGCTATACTTTAATTCCTCCCTTTCCCACTCAACTCTGTTTTAAAGATGGCAGCAGTTTTCAGAACTTACTCAGAGATCCCCACATGAAACAGTTACACCCATAATGCAGCAAATGGAGGGAAGGAGCAATGCCCAAATAGATGCTTGGCATTTAGCTGATGTGCACATGGCCCTGACCTTACTTATGTTATATTAAAACATGCTCTCTGGGCTATATCCCCAAAACATAAGTGAATGCACTAGTGGCTTAAACATCAGCAGAAACTCATTGGGCGTGCAAGAGAGAAAAGAATAATGAGCTGAGACTTCTTTGTTTATTCAAAGTAATATAAGTCATTTATTATTGGAACTACATTTCTATATAGAAAAGGAGAGAGAAAAAGACCTAATCTAGGATGCAGAGAGATGCAGGAATCCATGCCTGCTCTCATGTTGCCAAAGATGGATTCTCCAGCATTGTGTGAGAGAGAGGGCTGTAAAAGAAGCTGGAAGCAAGTAAGATTCCCTGATCAAAAGGGAGAGCAAAAAAAGCAGAGACCAGGGTGTAAACTGCACAGAGCTTTTATTCCAACCCCAGATCGATTCAGTCCCTGCCCTCTACACAGAATGCGATTTCCATTTGAATTTGGGGCGATTTAAATTTTCCTTCTGCAGCAAGAAGGATTGATCCGGAGTGACCCTACCTTTATTGTGCAATACCTTAGAGTGCTTTTAATGCTCAATATTTAAAGGCTGTTTTGAATCTGGGCTCTCCTCCGTGGTAGAGGACCCGTGATTGGCCACAGGTCATGTGACAAACTTGCCTTAAAGGAGAAGCCCGTCTTGACATTCACATTTTCTGTAATTTTTTTTTATATATATAAGATTTTTATTTTTATTTTCCAGGATTAAAGATAATGAAATACAGGCAATCTACATTGTTAGTACAGAAGAAAAAAGGTTATGCTCTTCATTTGATACATTTAGTTCCCCGTTTCAATCCCCTTTTAAAATAATTAAAGATAATACAATGCAAGTAATCTACATTATTGATACAGAAAGAAAAGGATTATGCTCTTCGTTTGATACACTTGATACCCCGTTTCAATCCCCTTTTAGGTAAATCAGATAAAGGCCCCATTGTTCTTGAAAACCCTCTTCTCTTCATTTAAGATTATAAGACTCCACATGGCTACAATATTATGGACTTTTACCCAAAGCTTATAAAATTTTTCACATTTCCACCACATTTAAAAAGAAAAGTCTACTTTGTTACCATCGTTTCTACATTTGTTTGCATAGTTTTTAACAATTTTAGCAATCATAAACAATTTATACTTAGCGTGGTCTTAGAGCCATCTACATTTCCACTAGGGAAAAGAGAAAAGGAAAAAATAAAAGCCTACTTAGTTGTACGGAAAGAAAAAGGAAAAAAAATATATATATAGGTTGTTAAGGTTGTTAAGCTATATAGGTGTACATTATTGATACCAAAAATGATTAGTTACATTTACACCTCCTCAGTTAGGTGCCTCCTTTTAGTTATACTTTAAGTTTGAGCTAAGAGTCACTACAGAGATATGTTAAATAATTCAAATTCAGCTAACATAGGAAATCTAAGATCCCACACTTACGTATAAACCCATTCCATTAAGTGTCTCCTTTTAATTAAGCTTTAATTTTGGGCTGGTAGACACTACGAAGTTAGATCTGATAATACAAATTCAGCTTACTTAGAAGATCTTAGACCCCAGATTAACTTCTTAACTAGTTATATTGCCTATATGGCTACGAAAAAAGGGAAAAAGGAGGAAAAGAATTTCAACCACTGTGTCTTATTTCCGTTCCCTAAGCTTCTTAGGGGGGTCTCATATCGAGGCTTGTTGCATCTTGTTGTTCCCATTGACTTATGTTCTGTCCAATTGGCCTTAGAAAGTGCAGATGTGGTCTTTCCCTCGGAGTATACATCGGTAAATCTTGAAGCAGTTGTACCTCCTGGGCTCCAATATCAGTACAGTTTTTTTTTCCAAGAAGCTCCTTTCAATCGATTACTTTCACTGTAGATCGATATATCTTTTGATTGGTTCTTGTGTACTGTTGCTTTAGAGTGGCTGTATGTCTTCTTGGGTAGGGTAGATTAAAGTAAGAGCTGTGTAGATTGCAGAGTTATGAGGAAAGACGAAAGTTTTAAAATGGCGAACGGCACTTACTGGACCCTGTGCACACTGAGCTTGCGTTCCAGGGAATATTAATTTCCCTGCGGCACAGAGAGGCCCCAGAGATTCACAAGGAATTCCTGAGTAGATGGTAGGTAGGTTAGCGTACCCAAAACCTGATTCTGTCAATCTCAGCAGTGATTGACCCTCAGTGGAACAGGAGCTCGAAGTATTCGAGCTATCTAAGTGCCATGGCTCCGCCCTCCTCTCATTTTCTGTAATTTTTGTTCTTAAAAGAGACATCAAAGCAAATCTTGAGTAAATCTGATGCCATGTAGAAAAAAAAGAATCTCTAGTCTCAAATGGCAAGATGAAGGCAACTCCATATATCCCTTGTGGTAATTCTTTCCTTCAGCAAGCTCTGTGAGCTTGGGCTATGTACTGCTTCTGTGGGATCTGTTGGTTTTGCTGCATCCATAAAATCTCCTGCTATAATGAAATCTTTTCACAGAATCTCCATTGTGTCCATCGGTTCCCACTCTCGTCAGTAGGATAGTAAGACTGTGGCCTGGCTGTTTGAGGGGATAAACTGATTTATTATTGCCGCCATCTTTTAATTTAATAATTTTAACAATGTAATCAGGGTATTTTAGAGGTTTTATTGTATTTTTACTCTTTTATTGTGTGAACCGCCGTGAGCCCGAATGGGAACAGTGGTATATAAATTCAAGTAATAAATAATATAATATAATATAATATAATATAATATAATATAATATAATATAATATAATATAATATAATATAATATAATATAATATAATATAATATAATATAATATAATATAATATAATATAATATAATATAATATAATATAATATAATATAATATAATATAATATAATATAATATAATATAATATAATATAATATAATATGGTTTGTTTGTAATAGAATCCTACTCATACTGGTTCAAGCATATATAACATTCCAAGCAGAGGTATAGACTTATCAATTTTGGAGGGGGGGGGATGATGATGACCCAATCCACACAGTAATCTATATTAAATACATTCTATATGAAATAATTTATATTTCTGAAACACTTATGCCATCAACAGTTGCCCAAAAGTTCAATAGTGCCTTAAAGACCCAACAAAATTTGTGATAAGGTATGAACCGTAGTGAGTTGTTGATCACTTCTTTAGATACCCAAGATATATGGAGCAGTGATTCATGAACACTCATCCCCTGCCACAGATTATGATAATCTTTAAAGTACTACTGGAGTCTTGCTCCTTTCTACTGCTACAGACAAACAAAGGCATTTTATGCATTGGTGTTTCCATTCACATTTACTATGCATTCCCCTTGGATGTATTTTTGTCTTCTGCATTCCAGCTCACTTTCACTTCACAGGTGGAGCAAGCTTTAATTTTGCTTCTGCATGGATGTAGCTCTCTTCAGGGCTTAGTTTGTTTTCCATTTGCTGTATGTCTGGTTTGTGTAAAAATCCTGTTGCCCTGGGTTTTCTCCTTGCTTGGCTCCTGAGACAAAGGAAATTCACAAGCAGAATGATTCCATTGGATTGTCTTCCCCCATGGGAGGGCATGCCTCCACTACTGACAGTGTATCACGACCTCTGTTCTTTGGTCAGTTTCAGGTAAGGAGAGATTCTTAAAGCTGCTTTCACTTCTAGGTTGTCATCTTAGTAGAAGGTTTTCCTACCTTCATTTTCTTGTCTAAGCTCCAGCACTGCTTAAACTAAATAATTTTTATAAGCCCCCTTTAAGACTTGCAAGAATTGTTCAGTGCTAGAACTATAAACAAGCCTTTCTTGTGGATCTCACCCAGTTGCTCCCTCCCTCAAGCTGACATATGCATAACACAGTGCGAAGGGGGTGTTGGAAACATTTCCAAGGGCTGCTGGCTGCCCTTTCCCTCATTCACCTCCCATATTGTCAATTTCTTTCTTTTAATTAAGAGAGCTTGGTACAATTGGATTCCTTAAATAAAATAAATTATGGTGAGGCATTGCTGGTTGTGTGTTTTGTTTTTAAAGCCCATCAGGGAAACCTTTAGATGTTGTTTATCTGCTCTAGACCCCATCATAAGTTGTATAGAGCAATTAATAAGATGTTAGCCTGAAGATCAGAAATTTATGAGTTCTAAACATAGCTGTACGTGTTAATAGCTGTAGGTGTTTTGAAAACATAGTACAGCCATTTTTAAAGTATGAGCTTTTCAAAAGCAAAAACTGTAAACTGAATCGGCATGGCCAATTCTGTGAGAAAAAGCAATTTCAAAGCAGTTTCCAGTGAACTATCAACAGTACATCTTATATACATACGAATTCAGGAACAATAATTAAAACAGTTATCAGTGAAAATCCTCACTAAAGAGCCTCACAGTTCCAAGGAGAGCTTAAGGGAACAAACAAACTTATTCCAGGCTCAGAAGTGCCCACATCTCTTCTCATAAGCAGCTTGCTCTGTGTTTTATATGTTAGAATCAATGGGTGGAGTTCACCAAAGCATCTCATCGAGCAAGGTGCTTGCTGTGGCCGCTGCCACCCCCTCGCTCAGGTTGCTTTCCACTGATGCAGAGATGGCAGTTTTCCATAGAATGCCAAGAGTTAAAAAGACATTTCTAAGAAGATGGTGGAGACGGCATGTCCGATGAGTGATTCCACCAGTAGTAGGCCCGGTTCCAAGAGCAACCAGATTATGGACCTGCTCCTTCAAGGGGACTATAATCCATCAAGAATGGATCACACTTTAAATTCTGGTCAAAACAGTAGCACTTAGTCTTGTCAGAATTAAGCTTCAGTTTATCAGCCCTCATCACTCCAAAACTGCCTCCATTCCTGCTTCAGGGTTTCCTCAGCCTCCCTGGGATTAGGTGGAAGTGTAAGACAGAGCTGAGTGTTACCCGCTTATTGGTGGCTAGATTTAAAGTCCATTGTATTGGAAAATACAATGAGCGCTAGCATGCCCTCTACTGCCCCCGGCCCCCTTGCAGCTCTCCTGGCAGCCCACCCCCACTCCGCCGCCCCGGCCCCTCCCAATTGAGGCCCTGGCGCGAGGCCTGCTCCTTTCCCCGTGTCAAAGCCTCTCCCCCCTCCCCCCCGAGGCCCTGGCTTCGGTGCAGGAAAAGGAGCAGGCCCTTCTCCTTTCCCAGCAGCGAAGCCTCTCCCCCCGGGCCACTCACCGCCAAGTCTGGGACGTCTGGGATGGGCCAAGGGGTGCTGGACTGACATTCAGAGGGGCCAATTGGGAGTCACGAAGTTTTTATCCCAGACTCGCCCCGCTCCTTTCTCCTCCTACATAGCCCTTACCCTTTTATTTTTACCACTCCTGCAGAGCGGTTTACAGATGGTTGATACCCTGCCAAACTTGAATGAATGGAGATACAGAGTGCAAGTAGTAGAACATTGTTTAGTGGTAGAAACTGAAGCCGCACAAATTCTCTCGTTTCTTCTTTCCATTTAGTTGGCAACGGTAGTAGTTTATGGAGATCAGTGTCTACCTTGCAATATAGCAAAGAGAACTCTGCTTATTTATCTTTTATAGGAAATCATAGTATAGGAAGCAATTCTAGGAATGGCATGAAGGCTACAATCCTATGCAAATTTCTATGGGAATAAATTTCATTAATTTTAGTGAGAGAACGTAAAGAGAAGGAAGTACCTTCCTACATTTACCTCTGTAATCCTATGCAAAACCTAGGCTGACTGCTGTCCTTATCGTTTATAAAATTTAGTTACATGGTGACATGAGCACCATTTAGTAATGATCCTTGATATATTGATTTGTTATGCAACTTAATGTATGCATGTGGTTTTCATAGGTTTGATTTCTTAAAGAAAGTATAAGTAGGTCTGAAATTGCAAAGATTAATAGAATATGCTTCTGATTTCTTATGACAATTAGGCATTCTTTCAGCGTCCCGTGGTACAAAGGTAATATTATTGGGAGAACATATACTTAGCAAGTAGTATAAATAGCTTGTCTTCTGCCAAAATCTCCAAAGAAAGAAAAATGCAAGTACGGTAGTTGTTTTTGCTAAATTTCAAGTGTGATGAGGATCATTATACTTTGGATGGTGAGAAATCAGGCAGTTCAGTAGAGGTGTGATCTGTTAGCAAATTATGACATAGGAATGTACCAGATTAGCAAAACAGTTTCTCATTTCTTTAATAAATGCTCTGGGAAAGAGACTTAAAACACTAATTCATTCTTCCATTCAATTTAGACCAGGGGTGCATTTTCAATCACTTTTTATTGGGATTGTAATCAATTTTTATGGTATAGAATTGAGTATGTGTATGCATCTGTATCCCGTATTTTGAATCTCATCTGGGCTTTTAGGTTGAATTATGCTAACTAGTTATCTGATTTGTGGGACTACTTTGGCAGCAGGGTGATGATAAGCCTTCAATTTTGTCTTGTGACTTTGTCATATCTTAAAAGGATACAGGTTTGCTGTCAAAAAGGGAAATGCAAAATATGTCCATATCTGTATACTGCGCTTCGCAGTATAAATAAAAGGCTAAGGGGGGGGTTGGGGTGGGCTGAGTCCGAGATTGAAATCAGCTATTGCCCCCCCCCCCCGATTGTTAGTCTGGGGCCAATGGGCACACAGCATGCCTTCCAGTTGGCCTCTTGGCCATGGACTCAAGAGTCGGGAGGCGCGCCCACACCCCCTGACCGGGGTCAGGCCAGGTAGGCTGCCAGCTGGGGAGAGGGGACGGCCAGGGAAGGCTTCCCGTGGGCCTCAGAGCAGGCTTTGCACCTTCCAATTGGCCCCTCAGCTTGTCAGTCCGGGGACAATCGCTGATTTCGATCCCAGACTCAGCCCACCCGAGGCCTGCGCGGAAGCTGGGGGGGGGCTTCCTCGCGGCCCGCCAAGCACACCCACCACCTCAAAGAGGCGACAGGTACACTTTCCGGGACACGGGAAAAGCCTGGAGCTGGGGGGGAGCTTCCCTGTGGCCGCCCAAGCACCTCGTAGAGGCAGCAGTTGCGCTTGCTGGGCTACAGGGAATCCCCATCTCTCTCTTTCTCCCTTTCTCTATGCCTCCCTCCCTTCCTTCTACCCACTATTCTGGACATAACTCCTTCCTTCCTTCCTTCCTTCCTGCCTGCCTGCCTGCCTGCCTTCCTTCCTTCCTTCCTTCCTCCCTCCCTCCCTCCCTCCCTCCCTCCCTCCCTCCCGTTTGTCTCTCGCTGCCTCTATCTCTCCCTCCCTCTCTCCCTTCCTTCCTTCCTTCTATCCTTCCATCCATCCATCCCTTTATCTCCTTTCTCTCTCCCATCCATCCATGGATTCACAATGGTGCTATGGGGAAGAGAGGAGGAAACCCTCGTTCCCAATAGCATCCAAGCTGAATCCAACAATCACGTATGTCAGTTCAACACAAGCCCACTCAACATGGTACCCACTGACAGTTTTCCTGGCACCCAGCAAATATTTTTAGGAGGAGGGTGGGGCCAAATGAGGGCTTTGCATAGCAGGGCTTCTGATAGGCTGTGAAGATTAAAATTATGTTAACATCAGCCACTGTCACCAGTGTTGGCTTTGTTCTCTCTCACTCTTCTTTCCAGTGTAATTTAAAAAAACCTCCTTCCCCCTGTACTGGGGATTCCCATGTATGCATGGCTCCTTGTCCTCCTATCCCAGCCATTGTGGTTGGCTCCATTTCCTGCAGCAGTCTTTGTAGTTGTGTCCATCACTGTGTGTCAGAACTCCAAAGGTTTCCTCAGGTTCAAAAATACTGGAGACCCCTGTGCAACACCATTCTTGTGCTTAACATAAAACCAAGAGGTACTTTAAGGGAACATGAGATTTCTCAGATTTTTCTTCAGTCATAATTGTATTGATCAGACAATAGATATGCTTACATTTCAATGCCCTTTGTTCAAACATTTTGATAATACATGTGTTCTAAACTCTACGACAAACAAAACAGTGAACCCATCTTTAAATGAAATACATTTAAATAAGCGAATATTCTATCAGTGTGGGGGTAAGCTGATTTGTTGTTTCAGTGCTACAATGAGGGTAGCTCTTTAAGAAGTAGGAAACAAGTGTCAGTATTATTATAGCATTTGCAGGAAAGTATTACTCTAAGAGGGGCAGATGCTGCCTGTATAAACAGCCCCAAAGGCACATCCAGACTTCAGAAACTCGTTCCTGTTTGGTGACACTGATTTATAGAATGGGAAGTCCTTTGGCAAGTGGGGTGGGGGAGGATTGTTGCTGTCTAACACTCTGCCAAAGTTCATGAATTTGCGTGGGTGGGTTTGCATGGGTGTGCACTCACAAGTATGCATGCACTTATTGCACAAGAAAGAGAAGCCAGTGCACTGGGGTGCACGGAGGGTTTCTTGTCCAGGGGCTCTCAAAACCTGGAGTGGGGCCCAGCTTCAGGCTGGTTCCAGCAAACTCAGTTCAGCTTCATCACTTTGTTAATCCAGTCAATATAGAGAGAGACGCGGGAGAAGATGGCAGGCTTGTCTTTGTGAGCACATACACGGGATGGGGTGATCACGCCTTCCAGCACCCAGCAGTCGTGAGTCAGGCAGGCCAAGGGGCCTCCGAAGTCACCCTGGTCAGGAGAACAAGAGACAGTTCCAGTACCAGCAGCACAGCCAGCTTCTTCACCTCTCAAGGTATCCCTTGGACACTTCCCAAGTTCTTAGGCTGGGTTTTCCTGTTTCTGGAATTTCCTCAGACACATTTATGAGTTGCTTTATTTTCAGGTCCTGCCCCTTCTCTTATAAAGGGACAGTTTCCTGGTGCTTTCCCCCTTCTCCCCCCATTCCCTCAGCAACAACTCTTTTATCCTCCTCTTTCTGCTCACTGACAACCCCCACTCTCCTTTTTCCTTTCTTGCATCCTGCCACCAAGACTTTATATTTTGTGCCCTTGTCATGCACAGCTAAGTTTAGTCCCCCAGTCTTTGCCTTGCTTACCTCACAGGCCCCCACACCTATCCGTAGTGGCTGGGTACACAAGTCGCTCTCCTTCATGTGGCCCTGAAGTGCCACTTTGCACTCTTCATTGTTCATGACACGTAACTCAGCCACATGGAGCATATTTTCATTGCCAGTCCCTGTGGGTTGGTGGGGCAGGAAGCAGAAACAGAGGCTTAGGGGTATGCACTATCAGGCTTGCAGGACTTGCACTTAGGCTAGGCCAAGGCATCAGGGGTAACTTCCATACCCTCTGAGGCAGAGCCATTCAGCAGAGAAACTATGCATAAGTGAACTGTAGGACAAAAATGTACAAGAGAGAGACAAGCTGTGCTGCAGCTCTGCTACTGAAGCAGGGGGAGAAAGTGGTAAAAGGCAGTACTTCCTCATCCACTATCCAGTAGACTGATGATTGGAAGGTTGAAATCACAATTCTCCCCCTTCCCAGATCCTCCCCTTTCCTCTTCCTCAGCCTGTTTGGTACCTCTGGTGTCACCCCATCCTGCGATCTCACACTTGGTATTTGCAGGTACGATGTACTGCTCAGGCGGAAGACAGATCAGGGCCACACGTGGATTCAGAACAGCTGGTCTGCAGAGAGGGGGGGGAGGCATAAATCCATTCACAAAGTGCTGCCTGCATCAGAGTCCTGCTCACAGCCGGATGATGGGGGGCTACAGCCTCTGTGCAGAAGTAAGGTTTTTTGCAGGCTGCTGTAAATGCGTATTGGTGCACATGACAATAGATTTACATAAACAGCAAAAAAGAAGGAAAGGGAAGGAAAGGGCTGCACCTGTCACTGAGATGAAAGGCGGCAAAACAAATGCAAACAGTGCAGTGGGGAAAGAAATCATTTATTGATGGAATGCTAAAAAGCCCCCATGCATTCTGCTGTAGCTTCATCAGGGGATCTGAAACATGCTATATAAGAATATAAATAATATCAGATGGAAACAGTTAAACTATAAGTTATTGAAAAAACGTTAGAAGAAGCCTGGATGAATGAGCATCAATAAGAACATTCCATGTCAAAAATCCCTATAAAAATGCCCAGGAGGTACAACTGCTTCAAGATTCACCGATGTATACTCCGAGGGAAAGACTACAACTGCACTTTCTAAGCCAAAGGCCAACTAGACAGAACATGTCAATGGGAACAACAAGATGCAACAAGCCTCGATATGAGACCCCCTTAAGAAGTCTGGGGAACGGATATGAGAAACAGTGGGTGAAATTCTTTTCCTCCTTTTCCTTCTTTCTGTAGCCACATAGGCAATATAACTAGTTAAGAAATTAATCTGGGGTCTAAGATCTTCTAAGTAAGCTGAATCTGTATTATTAAATCTAACTTCATAGTGTCTCCTAGCCCAAAATTAAAGCTTAATTAAAAGGAGACACCTAATGGAATGGGTTTAAGAATAACAGATGAAGACTATACTTTACTGTTCATTGTAAGTCTATACTACCATGTAAGTGTGGGGTCTTAGATTTCCTATGTTAGCTGAATTTGAATTATTTAACATATCTCTGTAGTTTAAGCTCTCTGTAGTTTAAGCTCTGTAGTTTAAGCTCTCTCAGCTTAAAGCATAATTAAAAGGAGGCACCTAATTGAGGAGGTTTAAATGTAACTAACAAAGACTTTATTTTACTATTATTTTACTATTTTTGTATTAACAGCTTATATATATATAACTTATACTTATTTAACAACTCATATATTTTTCCTCTGTACAACTAAGTAACTAATGAAGACTCTATTTTACTATTTTTTGTATTAATAACTTACACTTATATAACTTTACAACCTTAACAACCTATATATATATATATTTTTCTTTCCGTACAACTAAGTAGGCTTTCTTTTTATTTTTTTCTTTTCTCTAGTAGAAATGTGGATGGCTCTAAGACTGCGTTAAGTATAAATTGTTTATGACTGCTAAAATTGTTAAAAACTATGTAAACAAATGTTGAAACGATGGTAACAAAGTAGGCTTCTCTTTTTAAATGTAGTGGAAATGTGAAAAAGTTTATAAGCTTTGGGTAAAAGTCCATAATATTGTAGCCATGTGGAGTCTTATATTCTTAAATGAAGAGAAGAGGCTTTTCAAGAACAATGGGGCCCTTATCTGATGTACCTAAGAAAATAAGTTAAAAGGGGATTGAAACGGGGTATCAAATGTATCAAACAAAGAGCATAATCTTTTTCTTTCTGTATCAATAATGTAGATTACTTGTACTGTACTATCTTTAATCTTGGAAAATAAAAAATAAAAGTGGGAAAAAAATCCCTATAAAAATAACCACAATGCAGACAACTGAATGTACACACCCAAACAAAGCAACATAGAGCTCTATCCACCAACAGAGAGTTAAAATCATGTCCCAAGCACAAAAGATCACATCTTAACCATTGTGGCTCTAAAGATTTGGGAAACAGCACTATGGGTGGTCCACTGTCCGGGACAGTATCAGCTGTCCAGACTCTGTTTCTGACACAGCGGGCCAATATGGGCGTCGCCAGCACAGCTGGCTGCACCTGGATTGGGCCGGCCCCCACAGCGCCCACCCCAAAATCTGTCCACAAGGTGTGCGCCACCTCGCACTCACAAACTCCCTGCCAGCCACCAAGCCCAGCACATGCTGCCGCTTCACCCAGCTGGTGTCCCTGGCGGAGGCTGTGAGGCGCCACTGTCACCCACGAGGAGGAGGCGGCGCTGCCCCTAAGAGGCGGCTGCAACCATGAGGACATGCCAGTGGCAGACCCAAGCCACCAGAGAACCAAAGGGAGCTGCAGTGCCTGAGAGGAGACAGCAGCACCCGTGAGCTGCCAACGACTGCAGCCGCCAAGAGCCAGCAGACTCTAGAATTAAAGCCCGTTGTAGCTGAGGGGAGAGGGGAGGAGGGAGGAAGATAGCAAAGAGACAGGGAGGTAGAAAGGAAGAGAGTGATTAAGATAGAGAGAGCTTGGCATTGGGAAGAGGAAGGGGAGGGGTTGTCCAGTCTGTAAGGGCATGGGGTTGAATGTGTGTATTGTGTGGGAGGTTGTGGTGGCGTGGTGGCAAATGAGGGTATGGGTGTGGAGATATGGGTGTCAAGAACCTGTGGTGTGAAATGTTTGTTGAGTGTGGGAGAGGACTGACCTTTGGGAACTGTGGCATAGTGGTTACAGATGAGCTTTCCAGAGCCATGTCCTCAGTTATGTGAAGGGAAAATCAGACTATTCTTAGGGGGAGATTACATGGCAACCAATTCCTCCCAGTTCTGTGGCCCTACACCTTCTGTCTCCATTTTTTTAATTGTTGATATAATGTTATAAGTCCACATGCTTCTTTCACTGTTGCCCCTAAGAAGAAAAAGAGATGGATTTTTGTACCCTGCTATTTACTACCAAAAGGAGTCACAAAGCGGTTTACAAACACCTTTCCCCTTCATCTCTCCACATTAAGCAGTTTAAAATCACCTTCCTTTCCTCTCCCCTTAATAGGGCCCCTGTGACGGAGGGGAGCATAGGGGCCGGCCCAATCAGGCTACAGCTAGCTGTGCTGGCCGCACACTGATTGGCCTGTTGTCAACTTGGACACGATCCTCCCACAGGGCTGTTTCACAAATATATAGAGGAACCATGGATAAGGATACTTATTGCTATAAAGGTATATTGATACAATGATCTGAAAATATATATTAAAAAAAAAAACCTGAAAAAGCCCCAGTGTCCCAAAAGATGGAAGAGGGCCATTCCTAGAGGACAGGGGCAGTGAAACTGTAAGGAAACTGGCCATGTGAAAACTCCACTGTCGCAGCATTGTAATCGCAGCCTACGTAGTAACAAGAGAAACCATACAAGCCAGTTTCATTGTGGCATCCATCTAGTGGAGCAAAATTGTCATTTGTGGCACTATGTTAGCTAGTTTAGAAGCCTTTTTTGGCTGAGACAGGGATGTGTGTGTGTGTGTGATCAATAATAACATGAGCATTTCTTTTGATTCATTTAGGGGGAATGATATGGTGATAAGAGAGTAATATAACTTTGTGGCAGAATTCCAACTATTGGTAGGAGCTGCCCTTGATGACTCCTGAGGTTTCTTCCAAGCTGCAGTTGTCATGCTATGGAATTGGTAAGGTCACCACCTACAACAACCAGCTTATGTGAATAGCAAATTTGGTCACCTTCCCAACAGTTCACAGATTGCAACATATCATATCACACAATCCTTACTGTCTATCAGCTCTCTTCTGCAGCATGCCACCACCCTGTCCAGCTGCTACCCAATCACCCAATCCTAACACAGACTGAGACATTGCATTGGCTGATCGGGAACTTCCTGACACTTCCAAACACTACTTGCTGCCTGGGCACCTCAACGCATCCTAAATTCCGTTCCACTGCAAGGGAGTGTTAAGTTTTCCCTCACCAAGCAAGATCTTAAAATATCCATATGGTTTCTTCAAGGTAATGACAGTCTCTCCAAACCAGGACATATTCACAGGTTCCAAATTTGAGGTGCAGTAGGCAGCTAGAACCCCCATGCAAGACAGCATCTGCTCCCCACATCATCATCATCATCATCATCATCATCATCATCATAGTACGTTAAATATAGAAGCCATATTCAGTCTGTAAGGGATACAAAATCCTCCCCAAAGCTACATACCTCTCTAATTTCAGCATCACCAGAAGAGATTCGGAGGGTCCACAGACAATCTTAAGGATAGGTATGGCCTGTTTGTCAGGGTCATTAGGACCAGGGTTCTTAAAGAGAGTACCAAGCCAGATTTCATACCCCGATAAGTCAGCATCACTGTCCAGGAGAGAAACAAAAGTTTCCATAGGACTGCCAAGGAATCCCACTCTCCATAGCAGCTTCCAAAATACAAGTGGGATTCTATCTTCCCTTCCAACCTCATCCACTGTGGTGCCTTCTTGCAGCTACATAATAACTTTTATTACTCCATCCTAGATGGAGTAAGGGATGTTGTACTATAATATTTGAAAACAACTATTCCCTGCAACTTACAAGTCCTGGGGCTCTTCTCTCCTGCTCTCATCCCCACCCTACCATTTCATTGATCATCATATACCATCTGCAGCATGTTCCTAGCCTTTGAAAGTCAGCTGGATGTGTATTTCCTGAAAAATCCTGTAAAACTGAAGATGGGGTATTTCAAAAGGTTGAGTCAGTCTGAAGCTGTTTTGAAGAGGGGAGGTATTTCATGTGTGATATTTTCCCTGATCAGCATCAGGTCTTTAGAGGGACCTAAAAGCTATAAAAGAGCCTCTTGTGGCACAGAGTGGTAAGGCAGCAGACATGCAGTTGGAAAGCTCTGCCCATGAGGCTGGGAGTTCAATCCAGCTCAAGGTTGACTCAGCCTTCCATCCTTCCAGGGTCGGTAAAATGAGTGCCCAGCTTGCTGAGGGGTAAACGGTAATGACTGGGGAAGGCACTGGCAAACCAGTCTGCCATGAAAACGCTAGAGGGTCAGACATGACTCGGTGCTTGCACAGGAGATACCTTTACATTTACCTTTTAAAAGCTATAAGGAAGCAATGTCACAGGGAAGCCTAAGAAAATGCTTACCAGGAGGCGAAACACTGGCGTGTGCTGATAACCCACTGCTGTTTTACCAATGATCCTCCGCAGAAATGGATTCCTTTCCTGGATAGTAGACATAGCAAAAGAGAAAGAGTCAGCTTCCTTTTAGTGAACCCATTTCCCAACTTGGTCTCCAACATCATCAAGTTATTATTCAGTCCTCCCATATTTCACAAGCAACATCTTCTCCTCTGCAGCCATGCAACAGCTGATGCAGCATCTGAGCTTAGGCAAACACCTTCATTTGGCCAGGCTAGCAATGGAACAGCTCATAAGAGTAATATTGAGCACTAGCTGCAAATGCTTTCCCATTCTGTGGTACTCCACTGCCTGGAAACTGAAGGTGCTTAGGCATGAGGAGACAGAATGTGTCACAGATGTGAAATCTCACTTTTAGGAACTCATCATCACCTGCTGGCTGGAATCCCTTAAGCCCCTTTCCCCATCATGTTGTTCAGGTCTTTTTGTGGTCCCTGCCATAATGCCTCCCTGTATTATGCTCACCGATTGCGGATGCTGACAGTCCAGGGGGAGTTTCCAACGTGCCCCCCTACAATACGACTCCGTCCACTGTACTTGCGCTCATCCCTTCTGCCACAGTGGTCAAAGGCTACATGGTCTGCAAAGTTAAGCATGATGTCCCTGGAGTGGCTTTAAAACCCACACACACTCATGCCTGAAGAGTACTGACACAACAATATGGAGATGGGGGGGGGGGTGGAGGTGGGGAAGCCCCAATTCTCCAGCCAGCCCTCTCACTGAAATTATTTAATTCCACAGAACTCCCGAGTTTGTGAACAGAAGGCTTACCTGGGTTCAGCAAGATGGGCTTCTTGTCAGCTGAAGAAACAAAACACAGGTTGCTTACATATGCAAGTGACTTCTAACTTAACTTCTCCGCATTGGCTAATCACAGGTGATGCCTGAAAAATGAACTGGAGCCACTGCAAAGGACTTCACTGAAAGTGATATGGAAGTTCTATAAGTGATGGGCATGCCTATGTCAATCAGGTCAAGGTAAGCTCTAAGCAAGTGGCTACCAGTGCTTCAAAGTAGGAGGGCCCAGCCACAGTAATAGTCTTTAGACAAGTTTTGAACAAGGGTAAGCAACTTGTCTGACATTTGGGTCCACATTTTGACAACCACATCATGATCCCTACACAACCAACCCACTTTTTTAGTCTAACTTACAGGGTTGTTATGTGGATAAAATGGAGGAAATAATTACATATATTTCCTAGAGCTTTGCCTGCATGATTCAATGCTTATTTGTTGATAAAAATACAAACCGTCCCCAGGAGAAAGGAGAGGGAAGCAGGTGCGAGGGCGGGACATTGGAGGCAGAGATTTCAGAGACTTCAGCCCCACATATTTCCTTGGCATGTGGCTTCCTAGTTGCTCTCCTCTAGCTTGTGCTACAGAGTTTGGAGAATCCACTTTATGCAATTCCCCACCTAGTGCTTTAAAATGGAGGATGTAGCTACCAGTTTGCTGCTTGGACGCTGAATGTTGGCGATGTCATGCAAAGTGCCAAAAATATGGCGTCTGCATAAGGTAATGGCCCACAGAATTTTGATCTAAACTAAGGTACCACATTTAAATTCAACATCTAAAATGTTCATGATTATTTGTAAAATGGGAATGTCAAACCAAAAACCTTATTTGCAACAGTGAAGAATACCCTGAAGGATGCATAAAACTTCTTGTGGGAGACAAGTTTCCCTTTCCTGGCAGAAAGGCTGCAGAATGGCCAGGACAGGGTAGGGCCTGCGTATGTCCTGCTCCTGACTGTCTGTGCCTCAAGGGAGACAACGTAGCTAGTGTAGCTGGCACAGAGGCCACCATGACAATGTCCTTCACTTCACCTTTGATGCAGAGACTCACCACATGGCTCAATAGCACAGTAATCAAACTGGGTTCTAGGGTCCATCGTGTAGCACCAGGGTCCATGGCTGTCATTGTCAGGGTTGCGACAATAATTGTCTTCAAGACGCACAGTGGGGAAGATGGTAGGGAAGATCCTAATGGAAAGACAGGACATCATCCCTTCTGTACATTCTAAGTTACTGTCCCATTACACCCTCTGGTCCTTCCCAAAATGTTGCTTTTTGAGGCTGCAGATATATCATTATTAGATATTTGTTGTGGATTATTCAGACATTTGGAAATGCTTTCATTGGAAGGAATTTTCAAACTCCTATAACTCAGAAATAAATATTTTATTGCTGGGAAAATAAAATTCTCCTCCTCAGCTCATGACACCAATGCAATTGTAAGTGCAGCTTGGAATGTACCTGCAGCCCTGTTTGGTTGGAGAGTGCTTGTGACATCATAGTAATGATCAACGCAATCTCATTCAGTCAATGGGAGTTTTTTGTGTTATTTATACACTTTTAAAATAGGGATAACTCATATTCATATCTCTGCTGTCTCTCCCAGCCATCTATAACCCAGCCATACACTATTATGTGACTCTTTTTCAGGAGGGGACAAAGGAGAGTTATAGCAGTTAGTCAACTTGCTTGGAGCTTAAGGGACTTGGAAAGGGGAACCACAGCAGTGAACTGAATACCAGCTTACTTTCTTTCTTCCAAGTTTCTTTAGAGTTTGCATGCAAGCCTTACTCAGCATCTGAGTTATCTATTAGCTATTTCTAGCTCTTCTAATGACTGGGACCTATTATGCATTCACTTTTACTGTGAATGTCCATTGGGTTTTCTTTATCATTCTGCATTAATTTTCCTTCCTTCAGCCCTCAGTTTGCTTTCTGGTTGCTGTTTCCACGGGTTTCATGGGAGTACTTTTGTGCCAAATTTCCCCTTGTTTCATTTTCAAGCCGAAGGTAATTCAAAAGCATACTGATTCCCTTAGATTCCCATAAATACACATACACAAACATTTGCCATCCTCTGAAGGTCACTTCTCGACCACACCGAAGTACCACCCACTCTGTACCTTATGCCATCCACCCCCCTTCATCAATATACAAGCTCCATTTCCCCCTCTTTAATTTTTTGACAAGTGGCATGAGATTAGCAATATGAATTTAGGCAGATTAGGAAGAGCAGAGGGGATTGTGGTGGTGCTTGGCTCTCGTGGCCATTTCCTGCATTCTGCAGGGGGTTGGACTAGATGACCCTGGAAGTGCCTTCCAACTCTATGATTCTATGATATGAGACTATTGCTAGTCTCAGATAGCTGAATTTTTATTTAAAATTTTAAAGGATGTGGGAAAGTTTAAAAAGAGCTGAGAGGGGTTTAGTTTCCTGCTGGTTTTGACTTGAAAGGGGGGTTAAGAGAGGAAGCAAACTACAGCATCCTTGGTACACAAAAAATTCAGTGCAGCATGCAAACAAGATGGAGAGGGATTGTCATTGAAAAATAGAATAGACATAAGATATAAAGAGAGAGAGAGAGAGAGAGAGAGAGAGACTGAGATAAGAAGCCTAAAGCTTTGAAAATATTTTTTTCTTTAATGCTTTAGTGACCAAAGTTTGGGAATAAGAACCATTTTGGCAGTTCCTGGAAGCATAACATTAAAATGATGACTGAGTCACATGGACCTTCTGCAAACTGTTGAATTTAAGAATTGCTTGGGATGAATCAGTTCAGAGGACAGTGTGCATTCCACAGAGCACAGGCTTTAAAAACTATTCAGATCATGACCAGTGAAGAGGATCAAATTAGAGAATCACAAACAGAAACCCATGCACATTTCCAAGGAAGGGCAGGAAGTTAGCATTATTAAGCAGCTATGCTAGGGCATCAGTAAACATACCCCTTCTTTTTTCTCAGTTTAGAGTTACAAGATTTTAAAAGCTTCTCCAGAGTTTCTGCCAAAGAATTCCTCCCCCATATAAATTGCAGCCCTGTGCAAAGCATGGTGGAGTTGCAACCTACTTTGCACAGGTGTGTACACATACATTCACATTGCCAGTGTCAGTGGGCTCCACCATGCATTCTGTACACTCAACATGTCCACCGTATTATGAGATTGTGTGACTCTTTCCTATTTTTCATACAGCGGAGAATCCCCTACAGATTTGCAGTGTGGAAAAGGGGGCTTTGCAGATGCTTGTTGATTTCAAAAATAAAGACTTGTCAATTTCAACATTGGGGGTTTCCCCCTTTGCCTTCCTTTCTGTTCCTTTTCATTCCACAAACTAATGCCTACACGCATGTGCAAACTTGAACCATGAGGAATTAAATGGAAGGTGCTCACTGTGATAGGTCATTTCCTAATTAAAAAAAAATTTGGACATCCCCCTCAAAGGTTCCACCCTCTTGAAGAAGAAGGAGGAGGAGGAGGATGAGTTGGTTCTTATATGCCGCTTTTCTCCAAAGGAGTCTTAAAGCGGCTTACATTCACCTTCCCTTTCCTCTCCCCACAACAGACACCCTGTGAGGGAGGTGAGGCTGAGAGAGCCCTGATATTCCTTCTCAGTCAGGTTTATCAGTGCCATGGTGAGCCCAAGGTCACCCAGATGGCTGCATGTGGGGGAGTGCAGAATCTAACCTGGCATGCCAGATTAGAAGTCTACACTCCTAGCTACTACATCAAGCTGGCTCTCTAGAAAAGTATGTGTTTTAAAAAGTAGAAAAGTGTGTGTTTTAACATTTTAGCTGCAAAATAAAAACACTGGAGGAAAAAGAATAGTGCATAGAGTGGGCACAGAATCCGAAGGCAAGATAAAACACTTATTGCCCTAAGCATCTGCAGTATAATGTGTGTGCATAATAGACCTGAGTCAGGCCAATGAGCAGCATTCTCTTTCAAGGTTCTTGTTGAGAGCTGCAAATTAAACCTAGTTCCTAGTTCCTACTGATGGTCTGACACTGGCCTCTTTCCTAGCGCCCAGCAGGGGGAGAAAAAAGACCTTCATCCCTAGCCTATCCATGCTGGCTTGAACACTCACTGGTGCTTGTCAGCCGACTGCTCTGACCACTTCTGACATGTGATTCCCTTCCGAGTCTTCCTGACAGTGCCTTGATATTCCTCTCCATTCCCATAGTAACAATCTGGAAAGAGGGGAGATAAGAGACTCACATGAGCACTGAAACAGATGTCCACCTTTCTCATCAACAGCATCTCCAGCATTCAAACCATCAATCCCTCTTTCCTATCCCAATATCACAGCTACAAGTGCGTTTTGTACTACCAAGAACTACCAATGATTCTTATGCAAGCATCTCCAAAGTCTAAGTCAGGGGTGGGGAGGACTCCATACTGGAAGAGGAAGCCAGCATTCCATCAACAAATTAGCCCAGCCAGCTCTTACCTTCCACCTCCACATCATCAGAACAGCGTTTAATCTGGAAACAGAAAGCCATCCTCAGGTTGGGAAGGGTAGTGAAGCACCAGGGGGCCTCTGAACCATCTGGATTCCGGCAGTAATTCTCTTTTAGGTCCCTAGGAGGCACAAGACAGTCCCTTCGCCATCACAGATGTACGTAAGCAGTGCAAAGAAATCCTGGGATAAACTTTCTAGCACTCCCCAGAATCCTTCAGCACTCTTACTGATGACTGTTTCTTATGTTGTTACCCGCCCTGAGCATTGGAAGGGTGGGATATAAATAAAAAATTGTTGTTGTTGTTATTGATGTGGGACACATCTTCTGGCGTGCCTCATCAAATGGAAATGTACATGGACATGACGTCCGTCGTCTCGCCCACAAAGCATGCCAGAAGATGGATGTCCCGGCCAGTAGACCTTGGAGCCTGGGCAGCCGTTGCATGACCCACTGGGGCCAAAGTAGTGGCTGCCTCGGCCCCAAGGTGTTTGAAACAGCTGTGCCGGCCCCTGACCAGCTGCTGCACAACCCACAAGCCTGAGGCAGTGGAGGAGGAGCACGTAAGTGCAAGCGGGGAAGGGAGTGAGTGAATGCATGCATGCACGTGTACAGGTGTGCGCATGACTGTGTGGGTCAAGGCAGCAGAGGAGGAGCAGGTAAACAGGAGGGTGGAAGGGAGTGAATGTGTATGCATGTGTGTTTGCTTGCTTGGAGGTAGGGAGGTTGGGAAACCCATGGGTAAAGGGGGAAACAGGAGGGGAAGGGGGGAGTCTCTGTGTACCTTTGCTTGTGAGAGAGGGGAGAGGGGGCAGGGAGGAGGTTGGGAAACCAACAGGTAAGGGGGAAAGCGGGGGAGGGAAAGGCATCTCTGTATGTCTCTGCGTGTGTTTGCGAGGGAGGGAGCGGGCCCTGACAAAGTCATACCAAAGAACGTGTGTGTCCCACATACCCTCTGAGAGTCAGACTGTCAGGACAAAAAGAAAACCCCACCTCTGCATCACAGTTGTGGCATTGAGGAGTGCTAATGCAGCCTGTTTAATCTGATTTTGGGACTTCTAGTAGCCATACTAGGAGACAATTTTGAAGCCAGAGGGAATGAGAATTTTGCAGCTTGGGTCTCTCTCTTTGAATTTTGGATTATTTTAGAACAGGAAACGAGGATTATTGCTTTGTTTCTCAGTCAGCAGTACTCAGTTCTTCACAGAACTTCCTGTTCACTACACCATGGCCATTAATAGGGTGGCTTCATATAGTCCTTGTTTGCTGGGGAAATGGTACGGTGTCAGTTGCGTAGACAGACAAGACTGCCAACCAGCCTGGAGAAAAATGCCCTGCCCCTTTAACGGAAGCCTAATGTGTGAAATGTGTGAAAGTGAGCAACTGAAGCTTTTCGTAGCATAGAGGTAAATAATGTCGGTTCATAACATCCCATTAAGCCTGTATTAAAGGGATGGGATGTTTTTTCTCCCAGCAGTTGGTAACCCACAGCCCAGATGCATGCAATATTTTGCACAGCCCCCAGACTCCTAGAAAACGGCAAAAAATCAGAACAAAAAACTTTCCCAGCAGCAGAGTTCATCACACATTAGGGACTTAAAGTTGACACAGTTCTAGGTGGCTTCTGCTGCGTAAGTCCTTTTTGGGCATTATGGCTTTGGTGCTCCTGTGAGCTACGTGTAATCCTCTCAGTACACGTGATCACCATTCTGTCTGAGGAGGTCAATGGGAATATTTTCCAACCATAGCATGTGGTACATGAAATCCACATTTTTGAGGGTCTGTGTTCATGTGCAGTGGTCCCCAACCCCTGGTCCGGGGACCGGTACTGGTCCATGGATCAGTCGGTACCGGGCCACAGCTCCTCCTCATCCTCCTCCCTGGCTGCTGCCTCTAGGGCTGCCCTGCCACTCTGCCTCCGGCTCACCTTTGGTGCTCTCCAGCGGCTGCTATGACTGGGACTCTCCCTCGGCATGGCACTGCGCAGCTGCTGCTGGCAGCACCCTCCCGTGGGCAGTGGAAAGTCAGGGGCCCTGGTGGGAAAGCAAGTGGAGCAGGGGCTCAGCTGCCGGCGACAACCCTCGGAAAAAGACTACCCCTCCACTGGGCCTCAGTAAAATTGTCAAGCCTTGACCGGTCCCCGGTGATAAAAAGGTTGGTGACCAGTGTCCATGTGTACCAGACAAAATGACTACAATGATAATTCTACAATGATAATACATAGAATGCTCTCCCAATACAAGATAGGAATAACAGAAACCTAATACCTGAAAATGACTGTAGTGATTGGAAATGTTATAGCATAGTACGGGAAAATAGTTGGACAAGCACTGAAGTAAGAAACACAGACATTCAAGTGGATGTTTACAATGTTAGTGCCAGAAATGTAGAGACTAGCTAAAATCAGTGCAAGCTTAATGTATGTAATTCAAAATAAATGGAAAGCAGTCAACAGGCAGCTGTGATAACAGGAAACCCTCAATTGAGGAATGTCCAGGCTTAATCCCTGACATCTCCTTTACAGTATCAGAGGGGCAAACGAAATGTGACAGCATCCTTGTGGCCATAAGAGATACCACCACAATTTTAAAGTTTTTTTTTTTAAGATAGCAAGGACTCAATGCTGTTCTGGCTCGCAGGATAGTGCTCTTGTCCCCCACCCCACGACCTTTCCAAGGGCTGAAATGGCTGTGAGAGACTGGACTTCTCAGCACCAGAAAAAGCTCAAGGCAAGGGGGGAGGGGGGATAAGAGTGCCTCAGGGAGCAGATATGAAAAAGACTCTTTATCTTTCTAAGACTCCTCCTCCCCACTCACCACTCATCAGAACAGCCACTACTGAGTTAGCTGTATCAGTGGTCTGATTCAGTATGCTTGTATTTCACCCACATTTCCAAACATACATGCCCCCAGCGTACTTGCACTCATATTTCTCAGGCAGGAAGCTGTGCTGGTGAGGTGCCTGAGAGTCCCAGCGCTGGCAAGTGGCACCTGTCGAAGTAGTGTTTGCTGTGCCTCGATAGTCTTCTCCTTTCAACCTGAAGCAGCTGGTTGTAGAAGCAAGGTCCGGGCGTTTCTCTACTTTCAGTGACACAAAAAACAAAAGGAGAGCCTGTACCCTGAAAGCCATTGTTTTCCTGACAGATGCTTTGTGCCATTATCAGCTATAGCTTTTTGCAAAATAGAGATCCAGTACTGAGGCAAATGGTTTAATTTCTGCATGCTAAAGGCACACAGTCTTGGTGGGTGGGGTGCAGGAGAAGGTGGCTGTCAACCCAGATGGTCTCTATGCTGAAAGCTCTTGATTTCATAGGCATTGCTATTTGCCTCTGAGCACATCCCTCTGCTTAGCAACCTACAATTATTAATGGACAAACCCAGGCACAAATAGCAGGGAGCCCAAGCCACAAGATACTCCTGAGTGTGTGCTAGCCCAGACCAAGGAAGTTTTCAGTCTAGACCAGGCCCTTTTGTGACCCAGACTTGGTAAAGTACACCCACTCTCTCATCAAACCTGAAGCCTGCTTCCATGTCTTTATTTTCTCCTTGTGTCATCTTTACTGGACCAGCTGATGAACAGCACAAGCCCAAAGCCTCAGAACAGATATCTCTCTCTAGTTACTGATAACAATGTCAGGGACAGTCACCGCCAGCAGTGACTAAGGAAGACCCAGCAGACTTCAAGGTGACACTATCCTTGCCTTGATAATGATCATTGGCAGGCTGCACAGATTTTCAAGTGTACCTTTTATCTCAGGACTTACTGCATTTCCGAATGTGACAGTATTCTCGTTCTGTGGCAGGATCAGTTGTGTAACACCAAGGACGCTCAGAACTGTCAGGATTACGGCAGTAATTGTCAGTCAGATCTTTATCGGGGTATCTTTAAGGAAAAGGAGAAAGAAAAGTAGCAACACAATATTTTCTGTGTTTTTTTCTGTTGTCATTTGCCCCTGGATCAAGCATTTATATTCCTTCAGGAACAGAAAATCACCACCAGTTCCCTCTCCTACTTTATGTAGTGGAAAATAGTTCTCTAGCTAACCCAGTAAGGGCTGCCATCAGTTTCATGATGACTACAGCCATGGCTATTCTTAAAAAATATAGGCCTAAAGTAATTGAAACACTTCTCAACTGAAAAGTGTCACCCAGGAGAAAAACTGAAAGTGTCATCCAGGAGATTTGACCAAAGAGCAAATAAGGTCATGCTAAGGTTCTCCCATGAAATCGGAGGGGAAATCCTGCGATATCACCTTATAGGCCAAACAACACTCCCCTAGACAGTTTCAGGTCTGAAAAATGTTGTAAGAAGGAAAGCTGAAGTCTACAAATGCACCCGAGGTGGCTTCCCATGTCTGTCGGAACACTCCACCCTGAACCAGGTTTCCCTTCCCCTTTAGTATTTTATTCAAGTACTTATTTGGGTGGAATGGATGTTCGTGAGGAAACTGCAGGTCCCAGCGCTGGCACTCCTTGCCAGACTCAGTGTGATCCACATAGCCCTGATAGTCTTCACCATTACATGACATGCATACAGCTGAAAGACAAGACAAGAGAGAATCACTGCCTGAGCTATAAAACTGATTTTGAGTTGACTTTTTCCTTGTGCATAAAGTTTCTATTTTCTTTGTCCCAGGCTGGCCACTCCCACCACCTTCAGGCCACTTCTCAATGGTTATATTGTCTTCATTGCCAAACCACTCCCTCGCCTCCCCCTGCCCTGTAGACAAGTGGCTTTGTTTTAATTTTATTAAAAGGAACTAAAATATTGATATACTAGGTCAGGGCACTTCTCTGAATTCCCAACTTCCTTTAACAACACACTAAATCTCTAGTCCAGTCTTTCTCAACCAGAGTTTCATGGAACCCTGGAGTTTCTTGATGGCACCGGAAGGGTATCCTGAATGGGTGGGAGTCAATTAATTTTATATATATCTTTTAATCTGTTAAACATTTATCAGGTGATATGACCATATATGGTCCCCCCAATGGCCAATGATGGGCCTGGAGGGGGTGGGAAGAGAAGGGGCCGCAGGTTTTGGTGTGTCCACAGCTATGCTTCCCAACTGTATTCTGCACAATTGTACCACTTCTGGGGCTTCTTGGAGCCTGAAGAACATTTCAGGGGTTTCTCAGTGGTAAAGGAGTTGAGAAAGGCTGCTCCAGTCCCTTCTTTTGTGGAATCATAAAGAAAAAGTCATATCTCTGCAAGGGAAAAGACTAGTCACTTACTTGTTTGTAAATGAAAGCTGGGAATTCAGAGAATCTGCTTCACCTATCATTACAGCAGTTTATCAATATATCAATACTTTGTTGCCATTTCTCTAAAAATGCAGCCATGACACTGATATATCGATATAAACATGCACAAAAAACAGCCCTAGTTTCCTTTTTTGACCAAGTAACAGGTTTGCTGGATTGGGGAAATTCGGTTGATGTCATTTACTTGGATTTTATTAAAGCTTTTGATAAGGATCCCCATGATGTTCTGGTGGATAAATTGAAGGACTGCAATCTGGATTTTCAGATAGTTAGGGGGATAGGGAATTGGTTAGAGAACCGCACTCAAAGAGTTGTTGTCAATGGTGTTTCATCAGACTGGAGAGAGGTGAGTAGCGGGGTACCTCAGGGCTCGGTGCTCGGCCCAGTACTTTTTAACATATTTATTAATGATCTAGATGAGGGGGTGGAGGGACTACTCATCAAGTTTGCAGATGACACCAAATTGGGAGGACTGGCAAATAATCCGGAAGATAGAGACAGAGTTCAACGAGATCTGAACACAATGGAAAAATGGGCAAATGAGAACAAGATGCAATTTAATAAAGATAAGTGTAAAGTTCTGCATCTGGGTCAGAAAAATGAAAAGCATGCCTACTGGATGGGGGATACCCTTCTAGGTAGCACTGTGTGTGAACGAGACCTTGGGGTACTTGTGGATTGTAAACTAAACATGAGCAGGCAGTGTGATGCAGCGGTAAAAAAGGCAATTGCCATTTTGGGCTGTATCAACAGAGGCATCACATCAAAATCACAAGATGTCATAGTCCCATTGTATACGGCACTGGTCAGACCACACCTGGAGTACTGTGTGCAGTTCTGGAGGCATCACTTCAAGAAGGACGTCGATAAAATTGAAAGGGTACAGAGGAGAGCGATGAAGATGATCTGGGGCCAAGGGACCAAGCCCTATGAAGATAGGTTGAGGGACTTGGGAATGTTCAGCCTGGAGAAAAGGAGGTTGAGAGGGGACATGATAGCCCTCTTTAAGTATTTGAAAGGTTGTCACTTGGAGGAGGGCAGGATGCTGTTTCTGCTGGCTGCAGAGGAGAGGACACGCAGTAATGGGTTTAAACTTCAAGTACAACGATATAGGCTAGATATCAGGAAAAAGTTTTTCACAGTCAGAGTAGTTCAGCAGTGGAATAGGCTGCCTAAGGAGGTGGTGAGCTCCCCCTCACTGGCAGTCTTCAAGCAAAGGTTGGATACACATTTTTCTTGGATGCTTTAGGATGCTTAGGGCTAATCCTGCGTTGAGCAGGGGGTTGGACTAGATGGCCTGTATGGCCCCTTCCAACTCTATGATTTGATGATTCTATGATTCTATGAACGGCACTTCAACAATAACTTGACAATCCCTCAGTAGGTTTTTTTTATCATCGGGGACCGGTCAATGCTTGACAATTTTACTGAGGCCTGGGGGGGGGAAGGGGTTAGTCTTTTGCTGAGGGACGTCGCCACCGCCGCCGCCTGAGCCCCTGCTCCACTTGCTTTCCCGCCGGCGAGCCTGACTTCCCGCTGCCCACTGGGGGGAGCTGCCAGCAGCGACTGTGTAGTGCCACACCGAGGGGGAGCCCCAGCCATGGCAGCCACTGGAGAGCATCAAAGGTGAGCTGGCAGCAGAGTGGCAGGGCAGCCCCCGAGGCAGCAGCCGGGGAGGAGGACAAGGTGGAGTTGCGGTCCGATACTGACTGATCCATAGACTGGTACCGGTCCCCGGACCAGGGGTTGGGGATTGCTGCCTTAATCCATCCGTCAGTTTCATTGGATGCCCTTGAGTTCTAGTATTTTGGGTGGAGGCAGGAATTCTCTTCATCAGCTCTCTCCGCCCCTTGCATAATTTTAGAAACCTCTATATCAGTTTCCCCTTCTCTATATTGAAAAGTCCCAGACTATTGCAGATGGGGCTGTACCACATATCTATACAGGAGCTTTGCAATATTGGTTGTTTTATTCTCAATAATACCTATCCTAATAATACCTAACACAGAGCTTGCCTTTTTCACTACTGCAGCACACTGGGTTGACATTTTCATTGACCTATCCACTGTGACTCCAAAATCATTTCCCCTCTCAGTCTTAGAAAGCTCAGACCCTATTAGCCTAAAAATGAATTGGGGGGGGGGGGGTGTTGCCCCCTCTCAGCAAGTTCAGACCTCATTAGCCTATACTTGAATTTGGAATTTTTTTTTGTCCCAATGTGCATCAGCTTACATTTACCAACAGTGAACTTCAGTTGTCACGCAGCTGCCCACTCACCCAGTTTGTGCAGGTTCTCTTGAACTCTTTACCATCAGTTTTGGTTTACACTATCCTGAATAATTTGATGTCATCTGTAAACTAGGCCACTACAGTAATCAGCCCTAGATCCATATCTTCTATGAATAAATTCAATTAAATATTACCAGCCCCAATCCCAATCCTTCTGGGACCCCACTGCTTGCTTCCCTCCATTGTGAGAACTGTCCATTGATTCCTATTCTTTGATTCCTGTCATTTTTAATCCATAAAATTAAATTATTTTATCTCATGACAGCTAAATTTACTCAGGAGACTTTGATGAGCTACCTCGTATAGTAAAATGGATAGCAAAGAGTTAACTGAAATCTGATTAGGATTGGAGGGAGACTCCACCCCCCTGAATTTGTTCTTTCTTCTTAGTTTTCAGTTCCTATGTTAGTTGGAATTGAGTTGCAATAAAGAAGTACCTTCTCAAAAGCCGGGTAACTGTTGTCTACATGCTTATTCACTAGCTTAGAGAACTCCAAAAGGTTGGTGAGGCAGAACCTTGGAAAAAGAAGTTTATTTGCACATGCAGTACAGAAAGGGAGACTAAAATGGACGTTTGTGCAGCCTTTGAACTGCAGATTGGTGTCTCCCTGCTCCATGACAAGAGAGTCAATTCAGCATCATCACAGATAGGAAGACATATCTTGGACTTCCTCCAGATGGAAATCTGGCTTTCATGGCTAGGAGGAACTCCAAAATGATTACATTTTGATGTCTATTGGCTGATCTTTCTTCAGTGAGGCTAACAGTCCAGAACGTTTGATTAATAAGAGCTAACTGGGCCTTATGTGCTTTTTAATGACTGGCTGAAGAGATACAGGAGCAGGGGACCTGGGCTGAATCTGCATGGAGGTTTCCCCCCTGCTTTTTCCCTGCTGAATACAGATCAATTTGAACCTGAGTCTTTGTGCTCCACCCCCCAACTTGAAACAGAAACCCATCTGCACAAGGCTGCGAGCGGGCAGGAGGGGGGGGCGAGATAAGTGGAGACGAGAACCCCTGATTTCATCCTCCAGAATTAAGAGAATTGCCTCCCGTGCTGATCTCTCAGCCTCTCCTACTTCACAGGGGCTGAATCTACTAGTGGGTGAGCAGGCAAGAGAGCGAACAAGGGATGGGGGGTGGACATTCGGGGGGGGGGAGCCAAGACGAACAGAGACGAGACAGCAGCAGCCTCTCACAGAAAGAGGCAAATCTCTGCTGCAAAAAGTGTGGATTCTGGAGCACAGTCACCTTAAACCTTTAAAAAAATTAATCAACCATGAACTAGGAATTCTTTGAACTGGCACCCAGCCAATCAAGGATAGACTGCCTTGTTACAGCGTTGGAGTCATGAGGCAACAAGTTATTTCAGGGAAAGCAGACAGCTGCACGCTTACTCATGCCGATTTTTCAAATATTGAGGGTTGTATCCACTCCAGGATATTGCGGGGGAAAGGTAGGATCACTCCGGATCAATCATGCTTGTTGCAGATGAAAAATTTAAATTGCCTAAAATCAAAATGGAAATCACATTCAGTGTAGATGGCAGGGATTTAATTGACCTGGGATTGGAATAAAAGCTCCGTGCAGATTCAGCTCTGGTGGGAAAGGTGAATATAAGAAGAAACCAGCAGGCTAAGATTTGGAGAGTCAGGGAGTTATGAGTTGTCTGATAAAGCAGTTTGAGAATCAAGGAAAGTGCCAAAAGTAGCAGCAGATCTGCTGCCTTATTTGTCAGAATACATTTGTAAATAAAACAAATATTCAAAGGCACTCTATAAGGTTCAACTCATCCATTACAGAGTACACAGGATGGGTCCATGGTCCCCACCCTGTTTTCTGCATAACAGTCACACAAATTTACATGGGGACAAACCTTTACAAAACTTGCCATCACTCTGTGATACACCAAACACTGTGAGGGGTAAAGTAGGTACTAAAGGAGGTGGTCGAGACTGGTGGTCGGGACCCCTCTGGGGGGGTCGAATGAGCCTTTCACAGGGGTCATGGCAGGGCAAGCAGCTTGGCTGGGGGGGGATGCCACTGTTGCCGCTCCTGTTGAAGACACCCGCCAATTTATATACAATTTATAACCAATTTATATACAAACATGAACAATGGATCTTCACACCATTGGGTCAGTTTTGGCTTCATTTCTGTGAAAGAACACTTGCATAATGTTATGGTTGGGGGTCATCACAATATGAGGAACTGTATTAAAGGGTCATGGCATTAGGAAGGTTGAGAACCACTGCTCTATAGTGATATTTCCCTGCATGAATGTGCAACTGAGAACTTGGTTAGGGTCCTGTGACTGATTTGTATCACATAACAGGTATTCTGGCCCTAAACTGAGCAGATCCATGTTTAAAACCCTGCTTCCCATGACATTCATTAAGTAACCTTAGCTCATACATTGTTTCTCAGCCTAACAAATCTCAGAGGGCTGTTTGAAGGATAAGAGAACTAGGTATGTCACCATGTGCATGCTCTTTGAAGAAAGGTGGGATAAAATTATTATTATTATTATTATTATTATTATTATTATTATTATTATTATTATTATTATTATTATTTCAATTTATTACCCACTACTCCCAAACAGCTTGTGGTAGGTTACGTATGTCTGAATGAAAAAAACCCATAAAACCCCCATTAAAACCCTAGACATAAAACAGCACACTGATCAAAAAAGAAGATTCGGTAGAAAAACAAGTCCCTCACTGATCTCAATTCTGCCAGTAAACATTTCCTAGAAAGGTGGGTGGGAAGAGGAGTGCAGATGGAACTCGCAACCGCCACTCATACCATTCTCCTGGAAGGGGGGCCCTGCAGATCTCCCTAGCCTCAACCATAGACCTGGCGGAAGAGCTCCGTTTTGCAGGCCCTACGGAATGCCGAAAGCTCCCGCAGGGCCCACAGCTCCTCCGGGAGCTCAATCCACCAGGTAGGAGCCAGGACCGAAAAGGCCCTGGCCCTGGTTGAGGCAAGTTGGGCTTCAACAACAAATTAGTTCCTGCAGACCATAAATGACTTTAAATGAAATGACTTTAAATAAACATTCTACACACCATCTTCACATTTCTTGATGCCACAACTTCGAAACCGAATCTCAGGGTCTGTTGTGTAGCACCAGGGACCATCTAATTCATTATTTGGATTCCGGCAGTAATTTTCTTCCAACCCATTACGTGGTGATGGAGAAAACCTTATCACACAAGCAGAAAATTGGAAAATAATGACAGGTTTAAGTAAAGGTTCCCACTGAAATTGTCAAATGGACTACAGAATGCTATATTTGACCAGAAACTCCAAACTCAGATTCTGAAACCAGAATTAATTATACATTATTCATATTTCATGAATTAAGTTTATTATTTTATTTGAGTAGATTTTTAACATTTATGCTCTTCTCTCCTCCTGCTCCCAATGACCCTCAAAACTTTTCTCAAATGCAGAAAAGCTGCTTTGTTTTGTGACCTTCCAAACCACAGCCTTTTAGGGAAAACAATCTTCACAATAACTATCTGGATATAATGACAAACATTTTGAGTAAGTCAATAACTTTTAGAGAGGTAATACTTTCACTGGCTGAGACACTATCCAGGAAAAACATTCTATTGAAGACAGGATAGGGGGATCCATGTGAACTTATTCACATCATGCATCAAGTACAAGTGATTTTCTATCCCCCTCCCTCCAAGAAATACAGAATATTATGTGAAGTCACTGGTTCATGATGGAAGACTACCTGAAATGAGAGAAATGCACATCTAGCCAAACTAACCTAATCTGTAACAGAAATAAAGCCGGACAGAGGTGATGGGAGGAGTTGGGACTCATGGCCAACCTGATTGGCCATCTGCCCAACAGCCAGCTAATCAGGTAGGCTGTCCCACCCCGGGCTACATTCCCCTCCAACGTCTTCCACCTGTGCCAGGTCTCTCTACTGCACTGACAGTGACAAGTAAGCCAGCCAGCCAGCCAGCATGAGCTGGGAGGGAAGCAGCCCTGTGATTGTGGTTGGGGGGAGGGCGGTTGCCCAGCCAGTGACTGGCTTAATTTAGGATAGGACAGCTTCATAGGTTTGCTCCAAGGGAGAGCTATCTCTGGATGAAGGTTCAGCTTCCTTAGATGTTTCAAAGATAGAACCCCATCCTCCCCCCTCAAGGTCATGAAGCTGAGCTGACACAGCAGAACCACATTATCCCCATCCCCATCATACCTATGATCATGAGGAATTTTCAAGCGCCAGTGCTGACAAGTTTCTCCATTTCCTGTCACTGACTGGGTCCCTCTGTAGCTTGACCCATCTCCCACAATGCAGTTCTTCATATAAGCTGTGAAAGGGGGAAAGGACGACTACAGTAATATTAGTACAGCCATGAAAAATGAAATAAGCTACATCAGTATAGTATGCGAGTGTTTTACAAGACTCATGTATGTTTTAGGCACTTTTAAAACGCTAGCTGGATTTTAAGGTATTTATATTTATGTTAAATATTCATCTAAACAAATTAAAAGGAACTGGTGGTTTGGATTGGGGTTTTTTGGTCTTCCAGAATGATGAGTGTCAGTCCTACCTTAAGAGAAAGAGAACGTAAAACTGCACAATATTTTTGCACCTCTGATTCAAACAGTATTTAGATTACCATGGCCTACTCTGTCTCAGGAACCAGACTGGAAAAGTAGAACAGCCTCCTGGCAACAGGATGAGACAGACACTCACCATAAAAGATCATATTGTCCTTTTATCTGATAATAGAACAAACTGTTCTGTTTAACCATGGATGATGTTTACAACCCGTGTATAACTGTCACAAATCTCCCAGGACTGGAACTGTAATCCAGTGAAATTTCCAAATAACTACATCTCTAACATTTCTATTACTTAACAATTCCAGAGCAGAGTCCTGACATAATGTTCTCAGGCTAATTTCAGGTGAGCACTGGATCTGATTCATATTAACCCTAACAGGCCTCATACTCTTAACCCTCATACTGGATTCAGGGTTGTGTATATGTGTGTGTGTTTTTGTTTTGACTGGAATGTTGACTAGTGGATTTCAGGGAAAGACAATTTTTCTCATGGATTGGGCTGGCAATTGTCTTTGCACTAATTAAGCACTAATGGTGAAATTGTCACTTCCATAGGTGATAACATGAAGTGGTTCAGATAATTTCACAATTTGCCCATAAATTTGCTCTAAAATTTAACTCGGATGTGGTTCCAGGTGGTAGCTGGGAGGCACAAGGTATGGCAGCCCTGAGGAAACTGGCCAGTGCTTCAGAGGGCTACTGCTTGGAAGCCCTTTGGATGCTACTTTGGGTTTAATGAGGGACTTTTTTCTGATGGGCATTGCTTAAGAATAAGCCACCGCTGCTACCATATTTTCAAATGAAAAATTCACCTTGACTCATTATATTGCTCCACCCAATGAAAAACCTTGGAGTTGTGTGCCTGTTTCCTCCTGTGAAATATTGGATGGTGTGGGTGCTTATAGTTGGGGCCATTCCGCACAACCGCCAGTGTAGCTAATTCTGAGTGCTATCGAAAAACGCTGCAATTAATAGCGGCAGGTCTTGGTAACGCATATAGATGTTTTTCTTGGAAAAAAGGCTCTCCCACTAGCACTGTTCTCATAACGCACAAGTTTCCAGTCTCGCCATAATCGCAACAAAGGAGGCGCTTCCTCCCACACCTGGCCGTCAACCAAACCTAGCAGCCAATGAACTGCTGTGTTCGTGCTTCCCTTTAAAAACTGTTTTTAAAAAAACCCAAATCACCTGTAGCCGTGCATATTTGTTCATTTGATGTATCAGAAAGACCTTTTTCGGTTGCTTAGGAGCTGGCGCTTAATCGTTTACACGCTCTTAAAGTTAACAAAAGAAAAATCCCCCCGGGTGCAATTTCTGGGTGAAATTACGGGCAGTGATGAACAGGGGGCTGTTTGTGGAGGGATTTCAACCCAAGAATCATCGCTTATTCGTTGCTTTTGCCGGTTTAAGGGGGGGGGGAAGGTGATTGCGATGCCGGAAGCTCGGGTGCGAGAGGTTAGGGAGGGACATTCTTGCTACCGTTATATTGAGAACACACATGTCTTTTTTGGATGTGTTACAGGTTGTTCTCAAGAGACTAGTGTTTTTTTTTTTAGGGGGAATCCACTTTTGTGGATTTTCCCCGAAAAGCTCTACAATGAAGCGATTTTTGCAGGAGTATTGCAGGTTGTGTACAACGTTGTGCATAATGTTAAAAGAATAGCGTTACACAATGGTAAGACTTCAGCAACATTAACGCTGTGCGGAATGGACCTTACACTTCAGAGTTCACACAAGCACACTGTGAACAGGCACCAGATTAAGTGTTAGTCTGAAGACCCAGTTTGTGAAAATATTAAGACAATTTATAAATCACAGAGCAAAGGTGTGGTCCCCTTGGGGCTTACTTCCACATATTCTCAGCTTCTGGCCAAGCTGCTCCTCCTAAATTTATTGAATGGACAGTTCATTTCACACCTGAGCTGTTCTTTCATCCATCAGATTCCACAACTGACAACACTCCCAGGTCATTTTCTATGCTGGCTTTCCCTCCAAGGTTCCCTCTTACTATGGCCCAACAGCTTAAAGATTTGGGTTCCGTAATTTGTCCTGCATCACTTCCTGCATCCCTGGTGTGTTGGCCAGGCTGTCTGGTAATAGGTCTGAAGATGGCCTCTGTATGAGAAGATTGGCCCCTTATGCAAATACCACCATTATTACTTACCCCTCTCTCAGGAGTCCCATGCTAATATCTCTGTTTAGGTTCCATGACACCATGCTAAGGAAGGCACTTACACACTGCTATTGTCTTGGAAGCAGTGCCCTGTCTTTCTTGTTTATTTATTGCTTTCTCCTTCTTTGCATAGCTCAAGTCAGCCATCCTACCTTTCTTCTGGTAAAGGTCATATTGGGCATTCCTCTGCAACTGAGTCTGTGGTGAATATTGGGTCAAAGGCAGCAGTTGGCAGCCATGGCTCTGCCAGTTGTAATGAAAGGCCCTGGAGAAACAACACACAAGAATAGTCCTCACTAACCCTTGCAATGTATATCCTCCAGCTTGGCCAGGAACACCCCCACTCCCTACATCCATGAATGAAAGCCTGGTTCCATTAGCAACTCTTTTAGGACCTACAGAAGGATTCACTACTTTCTACTTCACAGATACAACCTATGTTCAGCTGAGTCACAGAGCTCTGTTATTCGGGAACGGATATACAGAATGCTTAGACCACGGCAAGCATTTCTGCGGACACTACAGCTGTCATGTAAATTTAATGATATTCCCCATGCAGCATGGTGGAATACCCCCACACAGCATGCCTGGCAACTGTACACATGCACATATTGCTTGCAGTCACCTATAGTTGGGATGGAGCAAACACTGTGTGGGCAGCAGTCACAGGATCTATTCCTGGCATCTGAATGCTGGGCAGACTTAGGAGAAAGCTCCCTGCCTGAGCTGACTGGGTTAATAACCATCTGGAGAGCTCTATGTACATTTCACTCCTGCATCACCCTGATGCTCACTTCTGTGTGTCCAGTGCTGTTACATTCCCTCTCACCTGCAGAGTGGGTGAGTCATGCACAGCCTTGCACACTTCTCTATCCCAGCAGGCTTCTCTTTGTGTTCGGACACGGAAACCAGCTCAGTAGCTGGAAGCCTCTGGAAGTCATTAAGAGGGGAACGCTGACCTGCTGGAAAGACACAGACATTACACGTTGCAACAATCTCCTACAAAACAAAAAGCTGCAATCCAAAGATGCCAGAAACCAGTACAGTTTAGGAGTGCTTCTGACTTTTTTTTTTGCAGACTTTTCTTTTGCAAACCTTAGGACATGCTAACACTGTGTGATACTAAAGAAGAAGAAATAGGCAGTGCTGTAAAGAAAAATACCTTCCTGGGGACTTCTGAGCACTCAAGTTCTGGGCCTTTCTAAATGGAACACTCAATTTGCAAAATGTAAGGGCTCTGACACATTTTGGGGGGTCAGTTTTGGCTTCAATTTATCCCCCAGTTTCAACATAGGTTTGTGTGCCTGCAGTTTTCACCAGTATTTTTGTTTGTGTGTGTGCATGCGTGTGTGTTTTCCCCTCAGTTTTTTTCCTGCACTTTCTTTTTTCTGGAAACTGATTTTGAGTTGACTTTTTCCTTGTGCATAAAGTTTCTATTTTCTTTGTCCCAGGCTGGCCACTCCCACCACCTTCAGGCCACTTCTCAATGGTTATATTGTCTTCATTGCCAAACCACTCCCTTGCCTCCCCCTGCCCTGTAGACAAGTGGCTTTGTTTTAATTTTATTAAAAGGAACTAAAATATTGATATACTAGGTCAGGGCACTTCTCTGAATTCCCAACTTCCTTTAACAACACACTAAATCTCTAGTCCAGTCTTTCTCAACCAGGGTTTCATGGAACCCTGGAGTTTCTTGATGGCACTGGAAGGGTATCCTGAATGGGTGGGAGTTAATTAATTTTATATATATCTTTTAATCTGTTAAACATTTATCGGGTGATATGACCATATACGGTCCCCCCAATAGCCAATGATGGGCCTGGAGGGGGTGGGAAGAGGAGGGGCCGCAGGTTTTGGTGTGTCCACAGCTATGCTTCCCAACTGTATTCTGCACAATTGTACCACTTCTGGGGCTTCTTGGAGCCTGAAGAACATTTCAGGGGTTTCTCAGTGGTAAAGGAGTTGAGAAAGGCTGCTCCAGTCCCTTCTTTTGTGGAATCATAAAGAAAAAGTCATATCTCTGCAAGGGAAAAGACTAGTCACTTACTTGTTTGTAAATGAAAGCTGGGAATTCAGAGAATCTGCTTCACCTATCATTACAGCAGTTTATCAATATATCAATACTTTGTTGCCATTTCTCTAAAAATGCAGCCATGACACTGATATATCGATATAAACATGCACAAAAAATAAAAAGAGAGGGGCTATGACATCACCAATGAAGAAAGCACTCTCCGCTGAAAATGCTTATTACTAAAGGTATGTGCGGAAGTATATAAACTGACTCCACAACTGTGAAAACGCAGAGGGAGGGAAGACATGCAGAAGAGCCTTGTCCAAACTGATTGTGGAATGACTCTCAGGGAAATCAGGAGTAAGTCAAGCATGTAGAAGAGCCCTAAGTGAAAGCCTGACAAGCTATGGAAATGTCTTCTAAAGTTAGGGAACTGTCTTCTAAAGCACATCTAGATGGCTGTGATTTGTTTGTTTGTCAGTCTGCCTGTCTGTCTGTTTATATACCACCCTCCCTGAAGGCTCAGGGCGGTTCACATAAAATGGCAAAAATACAGGTAACTTATTTTTACAACTAGAATTTAAGCCCACTGTAGGCGAAATACAGCAGGCGCCAGAGGGCAGTGGTGCTTTGCCCTACCTGAAGTTTTTGCCCTCCCCCCCGTCCCCTCCCTGCCGTGTCCAAGCATCGGGGAAGGCAAAAGAGGACCCTGGCCCCCTGCCGGGCACATCCGAGGGTTCGGGGAAGGCAAAGGAGGCCAGGTGCCATGTCGCTGACGTGGCGGCCGGGCTCCTTTGCCCTCCCCGAAGCCTTTTCCCCCTGTCCCCCTCCCAGGGGCTTCTGAGGCTTCAGGGGAGGCAAAGGAACCCGAGCACCGCGTCTGTGATGCGGCGGCCAGGCTCCTCTGCCCTCCCTGAAGCCTTTTCCACCCAGCCCCCTCCCAGGTGCTTCCAAGGCTTTGGGAGAGGCAAAGGAGCCCGGGCGCTGCGTCTGCGAATCGGCGGCCGGGGTCCTTTGCTGTCCCCAAAGCCTTTTCCCCCACCCCGCTCCCAGGCGCTTTCAAGTCTTTGGGGGAGGCAAAGGAGGCCAGGCACTGCGTCAGCGATGCAACAGCCGGGCTCCTTTGCCCTCCCTGAAGCCTTTTCCCCCGGGGAGGCCCCTGCCCGGCCGACCACCTACCTGGCATCCGAAAAGGTTGGGGGGGGTGGGCGGGTCATCAGTTCGGGGCCACCAATCGGCCACCGCACTGGGTGCAGAGGCCCTTTGGCCCCTTGACCCCAGACTGACAAGCAGACGGGCCTTTTCAGCAGCTTTGCGACTGCTGCTTGGCCCCTCTGCTTGTCAGTCTTTCTGGGAACCGTAGTTTAGACTAAAGGAATGCACTCAGAGATCCCCAGCCCCTCCTGACAGCCACAGTTCCTAGGCTTCCTTGGTCAGAGCCACAGCAGTCAAACAAATCTACAGCTGTTTTAAATGTACTGTAAACCTACCATAAGAGCTGTCCTGAAAAGAAGGGGATATGACAGACTGCATACCTTTACACCAATGTCTCCTAAAGCAGCCACAACTCCACAAAAACGGAAGGCAGCAGAGCTCCCATTTGCACCTTATTTCTGCATTATCAAAAACCTACACTCCATCATCTTGGGCCAAACATAAAGCTTGTACATGCTGAGGAGATATTACAGGTATGCAGCAACATTTTTCTCTGACCTGCAGGACGGCCATAAATCAGTTGTGACTTGCTGGCATTTTCCTCCACCACCAGCAAAGCCATGCATGAAGCAACACGAGAACCCATAAAGCTGCTTTTGGCAGACTGAAACTTCTTAACAAATCTGACATCCCTAGCTTAACGTTTTCCTTGCTACTCACACTAACATGTTTTTTCTTCCTTTCAGCAGTTGCACAACAGCCAGACATATAGCAAGTGTAGTCTTCTCCAACATGGAAATGCAGTAATAGGAGAAAGCTGTAACTTCTGAGTTTCTGTCTGCCATGAAATGGACACAGACATGGATGCTTAGCAATGGGGTGGGGGTGACACTTCTTAGAAAAGGCTGTATCTGACTCTTGTGCTTTCAATAGCCATACAGAAAGAAAAACATTTTCCAGACTTTCCCACCACTGAGCAAGGAACCATTCCCCAACTGAATACCTGTTTTATTACTTGTTTTATTTAGATGCATCTACCTCACACACACACACCCTAATGGGCACCCAAAGCAATTTGCAACCTTGTTCACCAAGCCTCCGTTTTATTCTGTGTGAAGGGGTGGGGGGAGGACTGGTCTGAGAGCGAGTGACTGCCCCAAGGCCAGCCAACAAGTAAGGCAGGTGAGTGTCCTGACCTCACCAGACACAACCTCAGCACACTCTCACGGGCTTGTGTAAGGCAGGAGGAAGGTATCTGCTCTACACAGGAGCAACGCTGTGGTCTCTGATCAGTTGCTTCTTACTTTCTTATATGAGGCTCTGTAGGGAGCCATGGCAAAAAGTGTGACAAGGAAGGAGACAACTGCTACTCCAAACACCTCTTGGTTCAGAAGCAATTCTAGGCCAAAATGCCCTTATTCTCTTAGTCTCTGCACCCCCCCCCCATTTCAGGTGTCTCAGTGCAAAACAGAAAACACCCCTCAGCAGGCAGCAGGTCTGAGGGACAGGAGAAAGTATTGGGAGTGGTAACAACAGAAGAACCCTGTGACAGCTCCTGGAGAAAGGGAAGAGGAGAGGGATTCTCACCTGTGCTCAAGGTACAGGCCAGCACAAGGAACAGGACAGCCATGGCCTGCATGGCCCTCTCCAGCAGTATGAGCTCAGCCAAGCAGATGCGCCAGCTGGGCTAGATGTTCAAGAACAGACTATCGAGAGAGCGACACACAGACCTCCCTCATAGCACTAGCCAAATATTTGCTTATACCTCACATGCCAGTAATATTTCAGAGAAAGGAAGGGAAAAATTCAAAGGGCACGGGTTACAATTACTTACTGGGGACCTGTTATACTAGGCCCCCCCATAGCTAACTTTTCTTTCTTCAGTTGGTGGGTTGACCTCTACCCCAAGTTCCAGCCCCCACAAAAATGTCAACATTATGAAAGGTCAAGTTAATAAATTGTTCCAAACTCATCCCCCCATCTGGCCCTGGCTCAAGAACCATCCCTATTCCTGTAAGTGAGCTACCTCCAGGCAGAAACAATCTCAGCCCTTTCCTGAAAGCATGCCAGATGGGAAGGAACAGCTAATAAAAACCCAGCTGCTCCAGAGCCAGGATCCATGAGATGACAGCAGGACTCTGATTGGTGGAAACGTAAGGCCAACGGGAATGGCGAATAGGAAGCCCTGTGGGGAGGGGGAATGGCATAGAGCCATTATGCTTTCAATACCTGTACTACAAGCAGAAACCAACAGGTGAAGCTTTCCCATGCTACACTTGTTGATTTTGTCTTATGGTACAGCTGTTACAGAAATATCAGAATGCACCTATTTACACAGTCCAGAAATAGTATGGTTGAAACTGAGATTATTCATCTAAAACAGATACCCAAACCTCTAGCAGCTGTCACTTTCCCATCATGGAGCTCCTTTTAATAAGGAGGCAATCCGTTGAATTTCTTCCTACTGAAGCAATGTCACAAGCTCAGAACACCCCCCCCCCATCACATCACTTTAAAAGTATGTGTCAAAGCCAGTTTACCTGAGTTCCACTGAGCTGAATGGGATTCACTTCCTAGTTTTCATTCAGCATTGGGAATCACTCTATTCTCTAAGATACAAGGACAGATGGACTCACATTCTAGCTGTATCTGAAGAAGCAAGCAGTGACTCACCAAAGCCCATACACAGACCCAAATTTGAGTGCTTTAATAGGCTATCACACTCTTGCTCTTTTCATCAGCTAGTGATTGTGTTCAGGACTGAGCTCGACAGCCAGAACTTATGATCACCTACTTGAAATCATTCCCACAAATGAAGCTTACTTTCATGTACAAGACTGCAGTTGCAAAGCCCTGTTAGTCAAGAGGACCCATTTAGGATCTGGGAGACACTGATTTGACTCCCCACTACACCACATGTTAAATTTGATATTTTTTATTATTTTACTCATCAGAGGCTGAGTTGGGACTTGGGAGATCTGGGAAGACAGATGCTTTCAGGCCTTCTTGACAGGCAGCCACGAGTAGCAATTGTTCCTGTTCACCTGTTGTGTTCCATTGCAGAAGTGAAGTATGCAAAGAGTGTACATGTATGAGAGATGCGCCATAAAGTCACTTCTGATTTATAGTTTCCCTGGAGAAAATGGTTGACTTATCAAGTGGACTCTGTAGTGAAACTTGTTCTTAATTAATGGGTTGGAACAAGGCAGGAGCAACAAAAATGAAACAGGAACTAAAAAGGAAGCTGCAAAGCAGTCAGGGGGTGGGGGGAGACTGTTTTTTTCCTATCTGGATTGTTGTTGTTAGGTGCGAAGTCGTGGCCGATCCATCGCGACCCGTAATTCATAGCTTGTTATGCTAAACTACTGAAGGCGTTGGCAAGGGAGATTTTATTGCATTATAACCTGCTTAAATCCCTGCCCAAGTCCCTACCCTACCCTTTTCATGCCCCTGGAATTTCCCAGCCTGAAGTCGGCAACCCTAAAAAGGCCATAGCTGAACAGGACTACCCTCCCGTGCACTGGAAAGATCGTCCAGCCGTAAAATACCCACGGTCGCTTCGAGTTCATTTTTTCACTTTGGGAACGTGATGAAACGGAGGCCCAAAGAAAAATCCACGCCTCCCCAAGCACAAGAATAGCAAAACCAAAAAACGTTTGGGAGCCACTTCAACATTTTGAGACGGTCCTGGCGCCTGTAATGAAGCTGTCTCGTCACCAGGCGGCGCAAGCCACAATCTTTTCCAACGCAGAACTCGTGAGCCTCCACGGTGGGAAAGAGCTGAACCCGCCAAGGCGGTGACACCAGAGCCCTGGGCCTATGGGAACCGTAGTTCATTCGCCTCCCACGCGGCATTTCCACGAGCGCCGGATCCCTGCGACTACGTTTCCCGGCAAGGCACCCAGAGGTCGCGGAGCATCATGGGGCTCGTAGTCCAGCCTTCAGGTGTCACAAAGCGCTTTGGCTCGGCGTGGCGGGCGGAGGGGGACTCCAGCTCCCAGAGGGCACCACGATAACACCGGCACCCGCTGGAAGGGGGAAGCCGAGCGAGGGCTCCATCCAGGGAAGGAAGATGGTGGAACAAGCGGCGTGGGCTCCCCGTCAGGCAGTGTCCGACCCTGTCGTTAGTCCTCAGCAAAGAGACGCCGCCCGGCCCGAAGCCGCCTCCTGATAGCAGCCCGCGTCGGCCATGCCGCGGCCTCGCCCCCGGCGCGGCGACACAGCCCGCAAGGCCGGCCGAGGTGAGCCAGGCTGCCCTCCGTGTAGGGAGGCAGGCGCGAGCCGGAGCGCGCGGGGCGGGGGGGGGGGGGAGGGGTGCCGCGTCTCTTTCTCGCGCGCGCGCGCGCCCCGCAGAGCCGCTCTCCCCCTCGCGCCAGCCCGGCAGGAGCAGGGGTCGTTCACTTGGGCAGCCGCCGCCGCCTCCTGCCCTGGCAAGTGGGAGCGGGGCTTGCTCGGCAGTACGTCTCCTGGGCGCCACGTGGGCGGAGGACGGGCGAGAGGCGCCGGATTGGAACCGGAGGAGTGAGGCGCGCTGGGCGGCCGTGCGGCCTGGACACCCCCAGGAGCTGGCCTGGACACGCTGGTCCCGTTCGGAATGTGGCAAATCTGTGCATTGAAGATCACCTCTATGTATGCCTCTCCGTGTGTAGTTACACGAGACACTTGCATCCCAGCCCCCTGCTCTGAAAAACAGGTGTACGTGTGTACCCTTGCTTGCCATGTGGTATTCTACACACGGCATCCTAAGCTAGCCTGTACTCATCAGTAAGCCATGTCAGTCGGTTAGTCCGTGAATGGGAGATCACCATCTGTTGATGTACAGCAGAAGGTAATGGAAAACCACTTCAGCTTCATTGCTTGCCTTGGAAACTCCATGGTCAGTTGTGAATTTAATGACACACAGTTATTATATTACGGTGTATTCAGATTTCCTACACAAAGTGCTTTCAGAATGTGTGCTTGAAGGACTGAACAATCAAAGAGGCTATAAAATTCTTCCCAGATGAGGGACAAGTGGAAAACAGATACTATTATACAGCAGCAATTGTGTGGTTGTTTTACAACCATGTTCTGAAATTGTATTTCCCTGTGGTCAGGTAACCTTTTGTAACGTTTTCCCTTCTCTGTTGCCTCTGAGCGGTTCCTAACAGAAAACAGGAATGTTTTTGAATTTCCCATGTGGCAAGTTGTAGACAGATTGTTGATTCCCTAGGCCAGAAAATAAGCTGAGTGAAATGAGAAACAGCTATAGCTGAGATTTACTGGCCTTACTACTTATTAAGCAATAACTCCTCTGCCACATGTGCTTGCTTTTCTGTTATTTGAGTGTCATCAATGAATCTTGCTACATTTTTGGAACACATGCAGATTGAAATAAATGCAGGGTGAATTTCCAGTGCCACTTTCAAGACTGACAAAACCTCCAGCCTAAGTTTTTTATGCATCAGGCCTAATTTTTGTACACAACAGAAATGGATGAGTTACAAAAAGCCCCTGATCAAAAACATGATCCAATCCAAAGAGTAATCAGTCCTCTCAGCATAGGTGTGGAACTCTCCCCACAGTTGTTAGGCAAGGTGTAATACCTAGTGCAGAATAAATTGAGATTAACAGATACGATATGAAGTTACAGATATATAGCTGAAGTAATATGTGTCTTGAAGAGCCTCTTGTGGCGCAGGGTGGTAAGGCAGCAGAAATGCTGTCTGAAAGCTGTCTGCCCATGAGGCTGGGAGTTCAATCCCAGCAGCCGGCTCAAGGTTGACTCAGCCTTCCATCCTTCCGAGGTCGGTGAAATGAGTACCGAGCTTGCTGGGGGGTAAACGGTAATGACTGGGGAAGGCACTGGCAAACCACCCCGTATTGAGTCTGCCATGAAAACGCTGGAGGGCGTCACCCCAAGGGTCAGACATGACCCGGTGCTTGCACAGGGGATACCTTTACCTTTAATATGTGTCTTGATGAGGTGAGAAATACAAGATATTAGCACCCAGTATAAGAAATGACAGGCTCCTTTTACTTCAATAATTTCGTATACATCACTACACTAATTCCTAATGTGGGCCTAAATCTGCCTGAGATGGTAAACCTGTGTGGGCTGTCCCACCCCTTGCAGGGGTGGCCTTACACAACTGAACACTCCTCCATACAAGACAATCATGTGAACTGCTAGCAGCAGGAAGTAGCATCACCACAGACAAATTTTCCAGCTGTAGCTTTAGCAGGTAAGACATAAGGGATGATCAGATCTCCTAACCTTTTATAAACTGCTGCCTCTTTTTCCTAATGGGGCTGACAGCCAATTGGGCTGGAGCAGTTTCCGTCTAGGGACAGTGCTGGGAGGGAGGGAGGGCAATTAATGCCCATGCTCCATTGCTGTGGTTCTCATCCAAATCAGAGTGTGCACATGTCAACCCTCTGGCTGGTTTTAAATGAAGTTAAATATGTTACGTAATCTGGTCATGGATCTCTTGCATCTCATCTGTTTAAAATCCTAAACACCAGGGATTAAGGATTAACTCTTCTTTCTTTGCTGTTAAGTTTCTGCCAACACTCATGTGCAGAAAGAGTAGTCAGTTGCAGACTGCATGGTTGCTCTGTTTGTTCCTGTGCATGGAAGTGGGACAATTTGGGTAGTGTTGCCTCTTAGCTACTGGATGAAGCCGGTCTTCCGCAAGCAAGCTTGGAGTCCGAACTTCAGTTGTGAAGCTAGTATTGAGGCTCTTTTAGGTCAAGGAAGTGCAGTCTTTTTTTGTAAAAAGTCTGCACTCAAAGGCAGCTATAAAGGATATATCATGGCTTTAGTTCTTTAACATTCCTGGATATGGTAGATGATTATCTCACACACATCTAAGTTTACCTCTGTCTTAAATAACATTGCTGCAACCTACTTAGACAGTTCAGCCATGTATAGGGAATGTGCTGGTTGACATCCAAGAAAAACCTCTTGTTGTTTGTGGTGAGAAGAGGGGCTTTTTTTGTACCCTGCTTTTTAACTACCCAAAGGTGACTCCAAGCAGTTTACAATTGCCTCCTCCTCCTCTCTCTTGCAATAGACACCCGATGAGGCTGAGAGCACTCTGATAACTGTGACTGGTCCGAGGTCACCCAGCTGGTGGCATGTGGAGGAGGAGTAGGGACTCAAACTGGGCTCTCCAGATTAGAGGCCACCTCTCTTAACCCCTGCACCAAGCTGGCTCTCAAGTGAAACTGTGTAGACTGCTGTCTTTCTGTAGAAGTGGTGAAAATGACACTTGTTAACTGTGTCTTTGTACTGAGCTAAGTCAAAAATAGGCACTACAGTGTGGAATGAAAAATGTTACCGAAGTGTTCCTGTAATGAAGGAAAGTTTTTAAAAGCAAATATATTCATGACCTTTACAGGTGTACAAAGCAAATTGATTTGGCTTCAGGAACACACAGCTGCAAATGTACCAGTCCCTTTGTGTTTGCTTTTCTGATGTCAGCACTGGAATGAACTCCTGTTGGGTGCTCTGTGTGCTGTGGAACTCTCCAGGAGTGCTGATGGATCCTGCCGTGTGTGTTTCAGTGGGTTGCTGCTTGGATGTGGTGCCATCCAGAAAATGTGGAGCACAAAAGCTAGCTGATCCTGTTGGACTTCCAGAATGTTGTCACGAAGCTTCTACACATGTAGTCTGTGGGCTTCATAAAGGCTATTCATGCAAGGTTTTTTTATGAGTTTGGGAGGCAGAGCTCACATGTGGGGCAACTAAAATGTTGGGTTTTTAAAAATAATTCTAGAAATTTGATGAAAACTGCTAGTGGTAATGGTTTCTGGTGAAGAGATCAGTCATTACTAGGAAAGAGCCTTCCCCCTAGAACATGCCTCTGTTAGAAAATACAGGCAGGGGATGAGCAAGAAATTGCGTGGGGCATCTCATTTCCACCTCCCCCACTATTTCTTCATTCACATCCCTAAAAGCCCCCATACTCTCTCTCCTTTTCCTGTATCCTTCTCTCCCCTCCCCCCTATCAGCCAGCCTACCTTCATCTGTCCCATCCTTCGTTTTTGCCTCCTTCCTTCTCCCATTAGCCACTACCTGGAAAAAGCACAGCCCAGTTGCATGGTGCTGGCTACTGGGTTGGGCCCAACTAGAGAATCTGCAAGCACTCATGTTCCCTTGTATCTTCCCCACACTACTTCCTCATTCTGTTCTTCCTTCTGTCTTTCCCACCCACCAATGATTTAACCTTTTTCTACCCATCTTCAGCTATATTTCATTTATTTTCTGCCTTTCGCCACAATGGGTCCCCAAAGCAGCTTCCATTATTCTCTTCTCCATTTTATTCTTAAAACCTTGTGGGGTAAAACCGAGAGTATATAGAATCATAGAATCAAGAAGTTGGAAGGGGCCATACAGGCCATCTAGTCCAACCCCCTGCTCAACACAGGATCAGCCCTAAGCATCCTAAAGCATCCAAGAAAAGTATATATCTAACCTTTGCTTGAAGACTGCCAGTGAGGGGGAGCTCACCACCTCCTTAGGCAGCCTATTCCACTGCTGAACTACTCTGACTGTGAAAAAGTTTTTCCTGATATCTAGCCTATATCATTGTACTTGTAGTTTAAACCCATTACTGCGTGTCCTTTCCTCTGCAGCCAGCAGAAACAGCATCCTGCCCTCCTCCAAGTGACAACCTTTCAAATACTTAAAGAGGGCTATCATGTCCCCTCTCAACCTCCTTTTCTCCAGGCTGAACATATAGCTGGCCCAAGGTTACCAAGTGAACTTCTACAGCAGAGTAGTGGTTTGAACCTGGGTCTCCCAGATTATACTCTGAGACTCTTTAACTAATGCATCACTCTGGATTTTGTGGGGAGGCTTCTGTTGAATATCAAGCAGCCAGGTTGAGCCATGAGAGCAAGCTGCCCACTCATTGCTTCTGGGCCTGGCTCGGAGGGGTTCCTCCTGAAATGCCAGAACAGCCCTGCAAAGAGCCCTGCGTCTGTTTGCTGACCAAAATGAAGGCTGGAAGGCGTGCAGTAAAATGTGGTTGCCTCGCAACTGCCACTAAAGACATTTGTTTCCGGAAGCGACAGGTGTATGAGAAATGGATGTGTTGATGATTTCGGCTCCTCTTGCACTAGCGTGAAAGGCAGGCTGAATAGTGTCCCCACCCCCATCTAAGTTCACTCTTGTTCCCCAAATGTTTTGACTTTTTAACAAGCTCTCTTAGTACAGCTTATAGTTTAGTGTAGCTTAATACGCCTTGTTATAATGGTTGCCTCCCCCCTCAAAAAATGAGAGGAAGCCCTCTACAGGTGTAATCCAGACAGAGCTAATCACTTTTGGGTCCTGTTGATTTCTGTGTAGGAGTTAAGCATCTACTGAGTTGTGCCCTTTAGCCTCTCTTCTTTGTGTACATTATCTTTTATTTCCCCTTCTATAATAATTTGCTGCTGCTTAAGAACCCCTTAAGAGAATACTAGACTTGTTTCTACAGAAGTGTTTTCTTAGCAAGAGGAGACCATTGTAATGTTTTAGGCAATGCTACAGACATCCCTGGTGAGAAAGGGAAGGAGAAGCAACTCTGGCAAAGGCTGCCTGTTACCAGGATACTTTACTGGCGTGCCACGGTAAGTGATGTGTGATTGAGGGTGAAGATCACCCTGACATGCATTCATTCACCAGCCACATCCCACCCAGAGCTGCTCTCCCCCTGGCCCAGGCATAGTGTAGCACACAGTGTTCTCTCCTCTTGGCATCTGCGCAGCACACCCAGTTGAGGACACTCCAAATAAACACCCCCTCAGCTGATCTGGTGTGTTAAAGTTCACATATGCAGCTCGTCAGCCTCACAGCCAGATTATTGTCTTGCAAAGCAGACTGTCAGGGGAAACTGCCTTGTGCTCTAGGTTTGGATTGCCTGGGCCACCTTCTGATGACTTATCACAGATGCTGGGTTTGGACCAAGCCTGCCTTTGTAATAGATGGCATTGTACTTAGAGGTGGTGGATTGGGCATCTGGTTATTGGTAAATGGATCTAGCCCATGAACTTGGCCTCAAGTAGCATGGCCAGGACAGTTGGATGCTCTGAGAGAAGTTTGCTGATGTTTCTTAATGACCATGGTGGTTTCTAGTAGGCATCAGTTATAAGGAGATGGCTGTCTGATGGCGCTATTGAAGCACTAGACATTGGAGGTCGTCGCCCTCTAGAGTAGGGTCAGATGTCGCACTGTTGAAGGCTTAGCAGAAAACACACAGAGGGAAACAGACTGGCTATAGTGGAGTGGAGGTCTGACATGGGTTAATGTATCTGCTCTCCTAGAGAAGCGCTTCTGTGTGCTCTGCTTGGAGAATAACAAGTGGGGGCCCACAAGACTCGTGAGGGGGGATTCTGTCCTCCCCACTTCCTAGTCAAGCCTGCTGCAGCTCCTGAGCCCTCCTGTAGCTGTCAGCAGACAATGAGGCTCCCAAGCTACTTTGTCATTGCCTGGCCCATTGGGCCCAGCAGCAGTGAAATCTCCCAGGAGCCACGGAGGGCCAGGCAAAAAGGGGTGGGATTCCCTCATCCATGTACAATTCAGTCAGCCTGCCATCCTAAGTTCTAGGGCAGCTACTGCAGATCCAGGGCTTGCAAAGAACACTTCCACGCATATAGAAGATACATTTATTTCACTCAACGACCAGTACAAAATACAAAACAGTAAAACACTATATAAGATTGATTAAAAGATCCAAAATACTTAATGTGTTCAATAAATCCATCCTAACCCTTATGAAAATGCTAGAGGGCGTCACCCCAAGGGTCAGACATGACCCAGTGCTTGCACAGGGGATACCTTTACCTTTAACCCTTATACATATTTAGCCAGGCACTTCTACATTTAATTGCTAGTCTTGCATATTTCGCAATAATATGGGATAAATTCTTATTTTTATCCGAAAGGAGTTCCTTTAATTTGGCTTGTCTTGAAGTAGCCCTTATGTCAGTAAAGATGGAATACAGTAATTCCTGATGCAATTGGTTATAAATACAGCAATCAAAAATCACATGTTCGATGTTCTCAATGTTACCGTCCTGGCATAAGCAAGTTCGTTTCTGAGGTGGAAGCTTATTATATTTGCCCTCTACCCAAGTTTTTGAAACTTTTCAGAATTTTTCTACAGGCCTGTGGAGAGCCCCAAGTTTGCTGAAATATTTATCTAGCCTCTCTGTGGCCCCAATCCACTATGTTTGGGACACTAGTTTTAAGGGGAAAATTGAGATAATTTAAATGGAAAACCTCTTGAGCCTCTTGTGGCGCAGAGTGGTAAGGCAGCAGACACACTGTCTGAAGCTCTGCCCATGAGGCTGGGAGTTCTATCCCAGCAGCCGGCTTAAGGTCGACTCAGCCTTCCATCCTTCCGAGGCCGGTAAAATGAGTACCCAGCTTGCTGGGGGGTAAACGGTAATGACTGGGGAAGGCACTGGCAAACCACCCCGTATTGAGTCTGCCATGAAAACGCTAGAGGGCGTCATCCCAAGGGTCAGACATGACTCGGTGCTTGCACAGGGGATACCTTTACCTTTTTTAAAATGGAAAACATCATTTGGTTTTTTTGGCGCAGATTGGTAGCTGAGAAAGTGTTATGTTTAACTCAAAAGCTTGCCCATCCATTGTAGCGCATATTCTTTGTTGCTATTATAGCACCATCTTAATTACAGCAGAGTATTTTAAATACCTCATTGCTGTGTTTGAGCTGTTTGTAGCCTAGTTGTCACATTCTCTGAGAGTACAGCCGGCAAAGAGTGTGGCTGGCGCAGCTACTTGGCTTCCTTCCCAGGCACCTTCTCTTTTCCTTGAGGCTAGCTGAGGTGAAGCGCTCTCTTGGGCAGCTGAGCATGCTTGAGCTGCTTCAGTGTACACACTGGTTGTGCCCATCAGCCAGGGAGAATTGGTGAATGTTGCTGCTTAAGTCTACGACCTCATAGAATTATGTTTTGCCTCAAAAGCTTTGCAGGTTCTGCCGCTAGAATACATTGGGCAACTTAACAGAATTAAGCTTATTGTATCTGGCCAATGGACCATGTAACTACTAATAAAAATGTTTCATTTGAATCCGGGAAGCATAAATTCAAATTCTCTCTGGATTCAAGTGAATTAATAGATTCAGATGGGTAGCCATGTTGGTCTGAAGTAGCACAATAAAATCAGAGTCCAGTAGCACTTTTAAGACGAACAAAAATTTATTCAGGGCGTTACGTAGTCCAGTAATCAGAGTTACAGTGAGTTTGGTAACCATACATATTGACTACTAGCACAGGTAATCATCTCCTTTGCCTTGGTTTTTCCAAGGAATTTTAATGCCCATAATAACTGCTGGCAATTTTAAAATGGTAAGAACCACTATGAAGTTTGCACACCAAAACTCCTGTGTAAATTATAAGCAGCAATGACATTAGAGTGGATGAGGATTTTTTTGTGGAGGGGGGGGGAGTAAATTGGTAGAAACTGAGAAAGTTGGTAAAATGCAATATGGATCCTAATTCTATCAGGTGGATCAATAACTGGTTGACAAATCGTAGCTCTCAGAATAGGTGTTATCCGCCTCCTTGAAAGGCAGGCATTGGGAAAATATTGGAACTGAGCTAAGCCCAATTAGTTCTTGGTCCCTCCAGGAAGCGTAAGAACCTGCCTTTAGCTCTGAAGGAAATTGAAATCAGCACTGTTTGAACAACCAATTGACAATGGTGCATCCCTATGATTAGTATAGAGCTGTATCTCCTAGGATTTCTCCATGGAATGGCAGACGAGATCTCAGATTAGAAGGTGTGATATTTCATCCCACTTTGATCCACCTGGTAGCTGCAGTGTCCTCTAGTTAACAAAGACTGCTTAAAATTTATTTTGAGTTAGTCAGCTTGAGCCTTTGTCTCAGTAAATTCCTGTGGACTCAAATCATAAGGTGTATTAACACAATGCAGACCATAGAGGAGAATGTTCCATATTGTTAGAGGAAAGCATATATGGAGATCTTATGGTAGAAGCAGGCTTTATACCTTTCAGAAATGATCATCAACTTACTTTTCCTAATAGATGAATGCAACTATTTGGTGATATTTCTTTCCTGGTTTCAAGCAGGATCCTAGAATAAGGCTTTGTTTGTCAGAAATTGTTTGTCAGAAATTATAACAACAAAAAATCAGCTATTTCATCGGTCAGAATTTTACAAAAGAACAAGTTCATCCTTGTATATCAAATATTTTAGTCTATACTTGGATGTCCCAAACTTCTGGCAGTAACTTTTTGAAAAAAGTTGAATGATAAAATTCTACTTTCACGATTTGAGCCCTCCTTACACTTAAAATGATGTGTTAGCTGGGAGACTGATTAACCTTCTTCGCCCACAGTTGAAAGTGGAGTGTGAACAAATCATGCTGGACCTGGTAATTCAGCAGATGTAGGTTTTTAACTAGTGAAAATCAATATTCTTTCCATGAATTTTGAATATGATAAATGTATCTGTCAAGAATTCTGTGGCTGTGAATTCCAAGGGAAAGCCATAACTAGCAAAGTCAAACAAGTCTGTCACTGAAATGCAATGTCTTTGATAGACCAAATCAATCTGCCAGTCACATTGAATAAATGTTTTCTGTCTTAGCTGTTAAATATCTTACTAAAAACAGTTTCTATTTCTTTTGTATGCTAAAAAGCGCAGCTGTCAGAACCACATGTGATCCTGGCTGAAATTTATGAACAAGATAGATAACATGAACTTTTCAGAAATAGATTCAGGTAGGGAGCCATGTTGATCTGAAGCAGCAGAACAGAGTTTAATTCCAGTGGTACCTTTAAGACCAACAACCTTTTATTCAAGTACAAGCTTATACCATGAATAAAACTTTGTTGGTTTAAAAAGTATCAATGGGCTCAAGCACTAGTTAGAACTAGTTAGTCACGGTTGACATGATTCTAATGACTTCATATAAAGAAATACTAAATTTTCTACTGGAGCAACATTTCTTATACTTTAATAAAGATGTTGTACATCTTAAATTGTGTCAAATACTTACTTGAAAGCTGGGTGATCGCTGTCTATCATTTGTAGTGTTATCCTGCCCTAATTCCATGAAGCTCAGGATGGCGTGTGCCATATTGTGTCTCCTGTTTCAGTTGATACTCCTCCAACATTTATTGAGTTAGGCTGAGGAAACTTCATAGCCAAGTAAAGATTTAAACCTGGGTTTCCTTAGTCCTGGTCTGATTTTAGCCACTGTTCTATATTCACGGTATCTTCGTCAAGGGACAGATTGGTTTTAAATCAGGCTGCTGTGATGTATTTGCTCTTATCTTACATATGTGTAAAAGGAAAGAAGCTTGGCTTGATGTCATCAGTAGTAGCTTTGATAAAAGTCTGTGAGTACTAAACTGGAACAGCATCTTCTCCAGGTAGTTGAAACTACTTCCATGTTACGGTGCTTTCATAATGATTAGTCCTTTCAACCTGTGTATTCCAGTTAATGTTTTATATGTCCAGTAACTACATCTGGCCTGCCCTGAGCCAGTGGCACTGGCTTCCAGTTGAATTCCAAATCTGCTTTAAGGTATTGGTGCTAACACTTAAGGCCATACACAGTCAGGGTCTGGCATACTTGAGGGACTCCTTGGCTGTCTGTGCACCCCAAAAGACATTAAGGTGATCCAATAGGAACAAACTGGTGATCCCTGACCCAAAAGAAGTATGTCTTGGCCTCAACGGGCCAAGGCCTTTTCACTCCTGGCCCCAACCTGGTTGAATGTGCTTGGGTTGCTTTTTTGTCTGTATTATGGTGCTATGTAGCAAGAAATAACTTTTCTATACACCATGTCCAGATACGTGGTATTATGGTTATCTGTGTGAGTTCCAGGTACTGCCCTGGAAGACAGAGCGCTTCTGCCAGGCATTTTGTTGGAATTTGTGAACAGCAAGACGGTCCTGATTCAACTTTCTTTGGGCTCCCTCTATATAGATATCCACCACAAAAAAACCCCCAAAAGCACTTAAATGAAACAGCTTGGCTATGACAGTCTGACTATTTTTATATGGTTTTAAAGTTTTAATATTATACTAGATTTAAAGCCCATTGCATCTGTAAATATAACGGGTGCTAGCATCCCCTTTCCTCGCTCCCCCTCCCCAGGCAGCCCACCCACCAGCACTTCCCCATGCCCCCAAAAGGCCTGTCCAAATCTTGGCGGGCCTTTTCAGGGCGGGGGAGGGGAGGTATGGATTTCCCCCCAGGACTCCCCCCGGCCTCGAAAAGGCCCTCCGAGACTTGGAGAGGCCGCAGCAGGTGTTTTCAGGGCAGGGGGGAGTGCTGGCAGGAACTTGGTTCCTCTGCCCCTCCCCCTCCCCAGCATTCCCCCAGGAGGCTGCTGCTCAAATATTAAGAGCAACTAAGTGTTAAAGATGAGCCTCTTGTGGCGCAGAGTGGTAAGGCAGCCGTCTGAAAGCTTTGCCCATAAGGCTGGGAGTTCAATCCCAGCAGCCGGCTCAAGGTTGACTCAGCCTTCCATCCTTCCGAGGTCGGTAAAATGAGTACCCAGCTTGCTGGGGGGTAAACGGTAATGACTGGGGAAGGCACTGGCAAACCACCCCGTATTGAGTCTGCCATGAAAACGCTGGAGGGCGTCACCCCAAGGGTCAGACATGACTCGGTGCTTGCACAGGGGATACCTTTACCTTTACCTAAGTGTTAAAGATATGAAATTCTATTTATTAAAATTGTTTTATAAATAATGCTGGGAGTGGTGGGGTATATGTCAAAAATAAATTAAAAATACATAAACAAATGTACAGGATGATTCCCTCCAAATATTATTGTCTGTTCCCCCCTCCCCCCCTTTAAACCTGCAAGTGGTAACATAAAGGCTTTGGTACCAACTAAATGTCAAAATTTACTGTCACCTGTGCGCTTGAATGCCAGCTGGTTTGCTGGGCATCTGTTCAGAGATACTTTCTAAGAAGGGTTGTTTGTATGGGCTGTACATTGTGACAATGTCTTACTACATTTGAGTGGTTGTTACCACTTTGTTACAGCTGAAATTAACAGGTTGTATTTTTTTAAAGTTAAATACTAGAAGAACATAAGTCTTTCTCCTCTTCCTACTTCCTTGAAGGCTACTTGTCTTCCATTTCTTTCAACCCTGTGCCACGTGGTTCAACTACTTGTGCTCACTTTTTGCTGAACAAAACCAGCCATCCCAGCAGATTGAACCAAATGTCTTGATTATTGGTGCTGAGCAAAGTGAGGAGAGCTCTTGGCCTCCTGAGGACAGAAATGGTTAAAGAAGGGCTTTCCCCTTTGCCCCTCCTTCTTTACTTATTCCATATGGTGTTGATTATCTCCTGGTCCAGGTCTTGAAGAAGGGGTGTGCCCAACTTGACAGTGCTAATTTTACCAACATATATATGCTGTATGTTACGTACTAACCTTAGTTTTTTCTGCATTGGAGGGCAATTGCTGTCCGTTGCACCTCCAGGGATGCAGAGAGAATGGTTAACAAAACTTCATCCTTTAGGTGAGTGAGAACTTGTTTGCCACTCTACTCTGTTACTTAATTACATTTGTCTTCCACAAAACTGCCTCAGCTTGCTTGGTTTTTCCAATGCTTTGAATTGTGTCACAACTTTACAATATCACCTTAAACCAGGTAGTGACTATTCAGTGGGTCTGGGGAGAATGCCTTGGGAGTAAGACCTCCTGTAAAGGCCTTGATCTGATTCTTTAAGGTATGGAGAGACATATGGTAGGTCTGGAGAAGAGATTTTATTTATTTATTTATTTTTATTATTTTGTTTTATTTCTATACCGCCCTTCCATATGGCTCAGGGCAGTTTACATGCAACATCATAGGGGATACATGGAACGAGTCAACATACAACATAGTCAATATACAACAATAACAACCCAACAGAGGTTCTAAACAACAACTTCAGTGGTCCCAACAATAACAACATACAAGATAAACTCCCTAGAGAGGTCAGACTGCTTCAGGCCATCGAGGGGATGTCAGAGGTGGGGGGGACCTGTGGTTGGTCTCAGGCAAATGCCTAGTGGAGGAGCTCCCTTTTGCAGGCCCTGCGGAACTGTGGGAGTTCAGTCAGGGCCCTGATCTCTTCAGGGAGCTCATTCCGCCAGGTGGGGGCCAGGATGGAAAAAGCTCTGGCCCTCGTTGAGGACCGGCGTGCTTGTTTGGGGCCAGGGATCACCAGCCAGTTGGCAGTGGCAGAGCATACTGCTCTTTTGGGGGTATAGGCAGAGAGACGGTCTCAGGTACACTGGGCCCAGACCGCGTATGGCCTTGAGGCTAAGAACCAAAACCTTAACCCTGATCCGGAATTCAATTGGGAGCCAATTGAGTTGTTGAAGTGTAGGTTGGATATGAGATCTCCACGGTGTGTTGGTGAGAATCCTGGCCGCTGCGTTCTGTACCAATTGCAGTTTCCGGGTCAAGAATAAGGGTAGGCCTGCATAGAGTGAGTTGCAGAAGTCCAGTCTAGAGGTGACCATCGCATGGATCACTCTGGCTAGGTGTTCTGGTGCCAAGTAGGGCACTAGTAGTTTGGCTTGGCATAGATGGTAGAAAGCCAGCTGCGATACTCTTGTGACCTGCGCCTTCATGGATAGGGAGGCATTGAGGATCACCCCCCAGGTTTCTGGCAGAGTTGGCTACTGTTAGACGCACTCTGTCCAGGTTGGGTAGGCACTCTTCCTCTCTTGGTCCCTTCTTACCTAGCCACAGGACCTCCGTCTTTGTAGGGTTGAGCTTCAGACGACTCTGCTTGAGCCATTTTGCCAGTTCTTCCAGGCATCTGGCTAAGATTTCTGGGGAGGAAACGGGGCGGTCATCCATTAGGAGGAAGAGCTAGGTGTCATCTGCATATTGGTGGCAACCCAGCCCAAACCTCCATAACAGCTGAGCCAGAGGGTGCATGAAGATGTTAAATAGAATAGGAGAGAGGACTGCTCCCTGTGGGACTCCACATGTGAGCTAATGACGGTTGGATACTCTCTCTCTCCTATTTCAACCCTCTGTCCATGACCCTGGAGGAAGGAGATCAGCCACTTGAGAGCTGCCCCCCGTATCCCAGCATCGGCAAGGCGGTGAGCTAGGAGCTCATGGTCTACAGGAAGGGTCCTCAACCCCCGTTCCACGGCCCGGTACCAGGCCGCAAAGGCCATGGTACCAGTCCGCCAGCGGCTGCGCCTGCCTCCCCCCCGCAGCGAGAGGGGGGAAGAGGCAGGCGCAACCACCGACACGCCAGCGACGCACACGCGCACACACGGAGCTGCCGCGCATGCGTGTTTGCGCCCCCTGCTGGCGAATACGCGTACGCGCGGCAGCTCTGCACATGCGCGTTACCGCCACCTAATGGCGAAAATGTGCATGTGCGACAACTGCACATGCACGTTTACGTGCAACTGCGGCGGCCGGGCCGCCGGCTCTCTCCCACCCTCGGAGGCGGTCCCCGACTACAAGAAGGTTGGGGACTGCTAATCTACAGTGTCAAACGCTGCTGATAGATCTAATAGTATAAAGAGCGTGACCTGCCTCGGTCTAGCTGGCGACGGAGGTCATCCGTCATGGCGACTAGCACCGTTTCCACCCCATGGCCAGGCTGGAAACCCGACTGAAATGGGTCAAGGGCTGAAGTTTCCTCCAGGAATGCTGATATTTGGTACGCTGAGACAGATGAGAATGTCTGGACTTTGCTTAGAGGGAACTGAAGGCACCAACAGTACAGATGATCACTAGTGGTGCATTAGTTTACTACAGTGTGCCTATAAGTGCTTGAGCCTATATATCCAATCTCCTGGACTGACCTCTAACTTTTGGGTTGCTTGGTTGTCTGTATTAAGGAGCCATGTAGCAAGGAAGAGTTTTTCTGTATACCAGGTCCAGCTCTATGGTATTACGGTTGTCTCCATGGGTTCCAGATGCTGCCCTCCAAAGTGGCAAGTGGAACGTTGTCTTTCAGCTTTCGGATCAGGTACGGAGATCTGATAAAATTGCCAGCATTTCATTAGTTAATACAACTAAGCAGCTTGTCGGGTAGCTGCACTCAGATTATAATCGGTTACCTCTTGGTAAGCAGGCTGTATTCACTCAGCAGAACTGGTGCGGGGATCATGTGACTTAAATCTGAACTTTTGATGGACCATATTAAGCAAAGTGAACAGAAAAGCACAAAATTCAGCCGGGGGGGAGGGGTCTTGCTTTGGTAAACATGAATTTTCCCCTTGTGCAAATCTTCTAATTTGCTCTTCCAGGGACCCGAAGCAGTGCCAAGATGGATTCCCAGGCCAGTGATGACGAGGCAGCTAGTGAAGTGCTGAGTCACTACAGCAGTGCCAGTGAAACTACTAGTGTAGCAGAGGAAGTGACAGGTGAGTGTGGATGATGTTAGTAGCCAAAACGGTGGCCTTTTGTCGTTTGTAATTTTTTAAATAAGTTCTTCTAACTGAACTAGGTAGAGAGAAAGGTAGATGGATACAAAAGGAAAATCTGGCAGTTTCAGAAGTAGAAGAGAGTAGATCTGGTCTGTAAGGGCAGAGAGGCCCCAGATCTTTGGGAAATAATAGACAACTTCCTTTGCTATCAGTAATCAGTACATTACCTCACTCTATATGAATCTCAAAAGCTGCAAAACTGGGCCTTTAACAAACTGAAGGAATCTACACCCACTTGGGGAGTTATGGACAGTGATGGCTTTGTAAATGAGCCATAAGAGAAAGGTATGATGAGAACTGAATGTCTTTCAGAAGGGACAGAACGTTGAGAGCAGATGAGTGTCAGTTCAAAGGGGGAAACACCATCCTGCTCAAGGCCCTGACTGTTGAAAGAGTCTTGGCTGGAGGCATTGGGATTTTCAGATTGTCCCTTGATGAGTCTTTTTGGGCCTCTAGCTGGTTTCTCCATTAACTAAACTGCTGTAGAGACATTATTTAATCTTCCGCAGACTTGTGGTGGTGGCATATCTAAGAATTAAAATAGTTCCCTGGATGCTGTACTCCACTGTGTGACCACAGCTATCCAGATTTCCACAACCCTTAGGTTAATTGTATTCATGTATAGTGAAATGTGCATGCTGCTTTACCTTTAAGCCCTCACGTGACTTAGAACCAAATTATTAAGAGCTGAAAATGATAAACCGTTCATATTACTATATCATTCCATCTAGTTGGATTCAATTAAACTGACAGCTGCCAGGAATCATGCAAAACTAAAAAATCACCCTGCAGCAACCTTGTTGAAATTGCAGGAGGAAGGCTTCTGTTCCAGCCCTGCTGGTGCTGTGCTTCTTGCAGAAGGAGGCAGCCTCTGCAGGTGCTGGGTTGGGCTGGACTGGTGTGGTTCCCAGGTATTCTCCTGCTTTTCTCAGGTGGTGAGGCAGTGGACGAGCAAGCACAGCAAGAGGAAATGGAAGATAAGTTGAAGGAGTGCATCGACAACGTGATGGACAAGAGGTGAGGGGCACCTGCCATAGCAAGGACAACTTCTAACGTGCCAAAAGGTGGTTCAAGAATCTAAACTGTGGCTTAGTGTGATGTCTGAACTTGGATTTGTGATCCTCTGATAAACCATGGTTGTTGTTAACAGTGGCTTGGTCTGCACAGTGTCATTGGCTTTGTGCTTGCCATCCGTCACGCCCCTCTTCTTTGTTATCAGGTGAGCTTAAGGAGTGCCCCTGGAGCCCAGCACATCTGCCTTCCTGCCCTACAACAGTGGCCATTACCAGGGAGCTGAGCAGATGGGCAACCTGAGTGGAGTTTGACTTTCCAGAACTGTGGTTAACACAATTCTCAATCGGGCTTGGGGTCTCTTAAGCCCCAGAGTATTTGATCTTGCTGAGCTTGTGCCTTTTTGCAAGTAGCAGCAGCTCCATCTGCCTTGTGATGCTTGATCTCCACAAGTGGACAGCATTGGTTGCAGCCATTCCAAGCTCAGAGCTGAGGGATAGCAGGCTGGGGACAAAAGGAACAGAGAGGAAACCTTGGGCCCGATCTGACTGTCAGCATATTTTCCTAGTCAAAGAAGTTACTGAATTCTGTGCCTTTTTCTGGCCTGTGCTATGCATTGTTGGTAGAAATTGTTCTGGGAGCACTCTCATTGCTTGCTATATCCCTGTCTTGCTTTGCCCGCCCCTGGTATCTTTCAGTTGTTTTCTAGCTATGCCAGTAGCATCAAATTGCTAACCAAGGCAGACTGGACGCAGCTGCGTTGAAAAGAACTTGGCAGAAGTGCTGGCACTGCCTCTCTCCAGAATGTGAATTATAGTTGCCCTTTTGGCCCTGTAACCCTGATGATTCACAATAAACCTATGAACTGGTTGGGGTGTGTGGAAGGGAGTGTTAAAGCCTCAGGCCCTTTTTATGCCTTGAAAGCAAGTGGGATGAAGAAAGTTGATTTAGGAATCTTGATCAGGTGTGAAAAGGGTTCATTCAGTACTGCAATTTGGCCTCTTGTTCTTTAGTTACCCACATAGCTTCGTGGTGTGAATTCAGAAATCAGATGTATTTTGACATTAGCAGGTGCATGCTTACATTCAACAAGTACCTGTGGTACTTCTCATAGTCTCTGACCCCATATATATGGATAGATATAGATATTTTGTATGCCTGTGCCACTGAGAACTGCAAGTTGGTTCTAGATTCTTGGAGTATGCACATCCACTGAAAAATAGGATATTGGTTGTACGTAATAGCGTATGATTTATTTATTGGATTTTTAGGCCACTCCTCTCCAGCAATAGTCTCAGGGAGGCTGACAATATTAAAAGTGCCATACATAAAATCTATAAAATCTTTATAGTAGTCTGTTAAGTAGTCTGTTAAGAAACATACTCCAGCACTCCCCCAACAGCCGGGGATCCAAGGGGTCTAAAATTTAGATTCATGTATCCAGGAAGGGGAGCAGAGAACCGGGGGGGAGGGGGGGATTCAGATGTCCAAAGGCCTTGGCCTCAACTGGGGGAAGAGCACTGTTTTGTAGGCTCTACAGAACTTGTGCAATTCTGATAGGGCCCAGGTCTCTGCAGCAGCTCATTCCACCAGGCTGGAGCCAGGGCTGAAAAAGCTCTGGCTCTGGTCCAGGCTAAGCACACCTCTGTAGGGCTGGGAACCACCAACAGATTGGAATTAGCCAAGCACTATTTGGGGGTTGTACCTGCTGATTTTATAATGTGAGGAGGAGCGTTTCTGAGCTCAAAATCTGAGGCCAGGCATACAGTTTCCATCTTGCTTGCACTAAATCTGCTCCTGGGTCCTTACTTGCTGACAGCTGAGGTTGAGCAGGGTCTCTATGGTGGGAAAAGCTTCCGAACTTGCACTTACCTGAATCTATAAATCTTTGCTGCTTTTGATCTACAGTTTTATTGCAATCTCTTCCATCTACAATCTGAGTAAAATCTTAAATTTTTACAAGGAGGATGAAAACCTAAATAACTTGCACAATTTGTTTGGAGTACATTATGCTTCTTTAGTGTAAATCTTGGGTTTTGTGGGGACATCTCTCCAGGCATGGCTCCCAGACTGGCACTAGTTTTAACTCCCTCTCTCCTTGAACACTCTTCCAGCGCGAAGACACGACAAGTGGCTCTAGAGAGCCTGAGGCTCGCATTCTCCTCCAAGACACTCTTTGACTTCCTCTTAGAACGTAGGCTCACCCTGACAGACTCCTTGGAGAAGTGCCTGAAAAAAGGTTGGTCTTCAGTCGTGTTTTGCTTATATAATTGATGATATTTAGGCACAACCCAAAGTGCTTTAAATCCCACTGGTTTCAGTTTGGAAATTGGGACAGCTTGTGTTTCTCCCATTGAAATGCATCGGACTTGAAAGTACTTTATGTGGATTGTGTCAGCGCTATTTCTCAGCAATTACAGCAGCTTTTGGAAGGAAGGGAGGGCAGGATTGCTAACCCCATTTTCCAACAAGGAGCTGAAGGTTGTAGAGATTTGCTCAAGGCTGCTCAATAAACTTTGAGTCAAGAACTTCCTGGCTCACAGCTACTAAACTGGCATTACACTTTAGCTTACCTGGGGAAACTGGGCATCACCTGCATTTTCTGTTTCGTGGAGGATGCAGTTACTGTAGAAGCTTCAGACTGATAGATATGGCGGCTCCTGTGAATTGAGGTGATAAATAAATGGCGTGTTGGTGCTCTTTGAGGGAGGAGGGCTGAAGGAGAGGTCTTCCAAACTATGAAAGAACTTGGGGGACAAAGTGTGCAATCCTAAAGACATTTTTTTCCTGGAATTAAGCCCACTGAATACTTTGGAACTTATTTGTGAGGAGATGTGCTCAGGGTTACTCTGTAAAGGAGACATTTTGGGAAATGCAGACTTTATGGCTCTTCCTCCATCCTTACTGAACCGGTAAAGTCTGTGACAACAGTTCTGTGACATCTCCACAGTGTACGGTGTGTTTTATGCTGCTGGCTTTTAGGTGCCAATGCAACCCTACCTCAGCAGACACACGTTGCCATTGAAATTCCCTCTACAGAGCTATAACTCTGGTCTTGGAAATTGCCTTGAAGTACTGGGAGAAACTATAACGTTGCAAGAGAGAACGCTTAAGCCTTCTGGTCTGTCTCCCCCATTATAAATTAGCAGCGCTGTGGTGCTTACCTGTGTTACAGCCCTGTTAGCCGTTCAGTTTTTGGGTACAAGATGTGCTGTGTCTTTGCCTCCATTCAGGTAAAGGGGAGGAACAGTCCCTTGCTGCTACTGTTCTTACGCTACTGTGCCTTCAGATGGGCTCAGGGCCTGAGGGGGAGGAGGTGTTCCGCAGCCTGAAGCCCCTCCTCATCAGCATCCTGACAGACTCCACGGCTAGCCCGGTTGCTCGGCAAAGCGTGAGTGACTTTTTCTTCTGGCTCAAAGCACATTTTGCTGTGTGAGGAGAGCAATTTTGTAGGAGAGCAATTTTACCTGTGTTTTTTTTAAATAAATGTTCAAAATGATTCTTCAAAATAGCTTTGCCATTATCTCTTTTTTTCCCTCCTCCTCCCACCTCCTCTAGTGTGCCACAGCTCTTGGGATGTGCTGCTATATCGCTGCAGCGGATGTGGAGGTAAAATATGCTACAGTTTTAATTGACAGGTTTTTGGCTAATGAAAGAAATGGTTTTTTTCTCCTAAAAGCAGAGTCTAATGGCTCAAAGTAAATTTTTAGTGAACCCAAGTATTTCACTTGGGCTGGGAGGCTGCTTATCCAAACAAATGGGTACTAGCATTTTATGTCTCTTTTTACGGATAAAGAAGGAGTTAGATTATTATCAATATCATTATCCTTATCATTATTATTATTATTATTATTATTATTATTGGATTTCTAACCCGCCGCTCCCCTGAGGCTCGCGGCGGGTAACAACATGTAAAAACCCCATAAAACCCCTAATACAAAACACCTAAAAACAATCCCTAACCACCCCACCTGATGGCGGCGGAACTATCCGGGAAACCAGGGGTCACTGCTGATGTAGAGGGGGGGCCCAATCTAAAAAGGGGAGGCACTGGCCTCAACCATAGGTCCGTTTTGCAGGCCCTGCGGAAGGATGGAAAATCCCGCAGCTCCTCCAGGAGCTCATTCCACCAGGCGGGGGTTAGGACCGAAAAGGCCCTGGCCCTGGTTGAGGCCAGACACACCTCCCAGGGACCAGGAACCACCAATAAATTAGTCCCCACCAAGCATAACGCCCTGCGGGCGGCATAAAGCGCCAGGTGGTCCATCAAGTATGTGAGTCCCAGACCGCGGAGGGCCTTAAAGGTTAAAACTAAAACCTTGAACCTGATCCGGCTAGCAATCGGTAGCCAATGCAGCTGCCTCAGCACAGGCTGGACATGGGCCCTCCAAGCTGTTCCTGTGAGGACCCTAGCAGCCGCATTTTGTACCAGCTGTAATTTCCGGATCAGACGCAGGGGTAGGCCCGCGTAGAGCGAGTTACAGAAATCTATTCTGGAGGTGACCGTTGCTTGGATCGTGGTGGCTAGGTGGTCAGGAGACAGGTAGGTCGCTAGTAGCCGGGCCTGGTGAAGATGGAAAAAAGCCTGGCCCGCTACCTTCTTGACCTGGACCTCCAGTGTTAACGAGGCATCCAAGGTCAGAATTCAAAACTGTTTCTGAAAAGGGATTTGTTTTGCTTTCTGAAACTACAAGTCAGACTTCTAGAATGGATTAGGGCAAAAGCTACACAAAGGTTTATATGACATTTATATCCTGTCTTCCTTTGTGGAAGTCCATGGGGAAATGTCTCACCAACACTCAGATCTGCTTAGCTTCAGCAAGGCAGCTTCATTGTGTGTCTTCCATCCATTCCCCCTTGCCATATAACAGAGTCACCAATCTTTTTCACCCTGTGGACTCTTTTGGAAACCTGACACAAGGTGGTAGGTACAACCACAAAATGGCTGTCATGGGAGGAAGGCCAGCCACAAAATGACGAGGCCAACCACAAAAATTCAGGGGATGAGCCTATCGGTATCTCTGATAATGGGTCTTGAACATTTCAGGCAGAAGCTCTATCTAATGGGATACCTTTTAAAATCAACATACTGTATTTTCTTGTACATGCACAATATTAGTATACGTACTGGCTAATTAACCTCTGAAGCATCTCTCTTTCAAAGTTTCCTTCCTAGTAGCCATGACATCTGCAGGAAAGGGAGGGGAAATTACAGTACTTAGAGATGATTGCCTATTTATAAAATGCCATGTCCAGAGAGCATTTATTGCTAAGACCCAGCATTTGTTTCTTTACGTAAGGTAGTTTCCTTAGTCAATATATCTCACTTCTCACTTCATTTAAGGCAGAAAAGAAGTTACACACATTAGATGTGAAATGTGCTTTACTGTTTTATTTAAACAAACCAAGTGAATTTAGGAAGACCCCACAATTATTTGTCATTATAAATAGCATCTAGGTGGATTGTCTAGCGTCTAGGGGGCCTACGAACAGGCATCTGTCCAGGGCCCATTACATATATGACCATACTTGACAGGGTCTCAATCTGCAGCTTTTCAAAGAGACATACGGTTAGCTGAGGTGTGCAAGACAGCCACCTGGGAGAAGTGACAGCACTAGTCCAATGGGATCCTGTCTTCTCTACTTCAGTTGTTGTAGTCTGACATGGCTTAGCTTCATTCATCACTAAGAGCCAGCATAGTGTAGTGGGTAGGAGTGGTGGACTCTAATCTGGTGAATGGGGTTTGATTCCCCACTCTTCTACATGCAGCCAGCTGGGTGACCTTGGGCCTGTCATCGTTCTCTCAGAGCTCTCTCAGCCTCACCCGCCTCACAGGGTGTCTGTTGTGGGGAGAGGAAGGGCATGCAAATGGAAGATGCTTTGAGATTCCTCCAAGTAGTACGAAGTGGAGTACCTCCCAAAAAAAGTTCTTATTCTTCTTTGTGGATGTTAATACAAGAAGGGAGATGACAGTGGGGACTGTAGTCATGCAGTCTTGTTTTTCAGAGCATAGCTTACCCTAGAGTGAGCTGGCCAGTCTCCCATGTGGGACTGTACAGAAGGATAGTGAAAACTCTGTTGCACTTACCTGTAACTATTCTTCAAATCTTCCTCCTACCCTGCTGGGAGCTATTCCTCCATTGTGGAAATTTTTCTCTCTGACTTATAGTGGTGGCTCAGGAGAACTGAGGGAGAGTGTGGAGCCCTTCCCTGGAGTACGTGACTATTGGGTGGGAAAATGACTCCCAATGTCTCCAGTTAGGAGGGGCTCCTCCTGCTCTGTAACTAGGCTAGCTAAAAAATCTTCTAGGGGCTGGCCTGTGTAGTTCCCATGTGTGTCTACTCAGTGACATCTCGAAGAACAGTTACAGCTAAGTGCAACAATGTTTTCTTGGAGCTTGAGGAAATGAGTTGTGCCTTAGGGAAGGTGGGAAGGTGATAACTCTCAGGATTCACAGTCAGCATGACTGAGGAATAAATTATTCCCTGCAATTTCATCACTGTTTTTCTCAACAAGTTAACTGGTGTGTGACACCCTGAAGTTCTTCCTTTTGCTTCAGTGAGAACCGCTCACTTACCCTCTTTTTCAGGACCTGGTTTCCTGTCTTGCTTGCCTAGAGGGTATCTTCGGTGCCTCCTGCAGCAAGGAAGCTGGATCAGAGCCCTCCCACCACAGCCCGCTGCTCCAGGTCTTGCATTGCAATGCGCTCCAGTCCTGGTCCCTGCTCCTCACCATCTGCCCAGGCACCCAGATCAAGAAGATCCTGGACAAGTGAGTGGCCAGTCTTGCCCATGTGGCAGCATGCCTTCTTACCTGGTCAGCTCTCCTGTTCTGCCCTGGCTGTAAGATTTAACACACTTCAGGGGTGAGAGCTCACCAGGGCCTTTGCCAAACAAGTTTGCCTGGCTTGGGAGTGAGAGAAGGATGAATTCCCAAAGTAACTTCCCTGTAGGCCAACAGGTGCTTCCTTGCTTTGTGTCTCTTCCTCTGCAGTCACTTACCTACGTTGCCTCTGATGTTGTCCAGTGATAACGTCAACCTTCGGATTGTGTCGGGTGAAACGATTGCGCTACTCTTTGAGCTGGCCCGTGACATAGAGGTAAGTTCAATCCTCTTTCTGATTCAGATGCAAATAATCAGACTCCTCCTCTTTTATTATGAACCACAGGCTGCTGTCAGTAAGCAAGAATAAGCCAAGACAGAAGTGACAGCACTAGTCCAGTGGGATCCTGTCTTCTCTACTTCAGTTGTTGTAGTCTGACATGGCTTAGCTTGTAGTCACACAATCCTCTGAGTCTCAGAAGACTCAGCAAGTAGTAGAGCTCCACCTTGCCCCACCGTCTAAATTTGAACTGATGCTTTTGTACTGCATAGAGGAACAAGTGCATTTTCAACCATAGTGAATTGAAAACGGTCAAGGGAGTGAGGATTTTTGTGTTGTTGGAAATCCCTGTAGCCCTGTAGCCTTGAGGCTGGTCAAAGAGAACTGTGTCTTAGTCACATTAGGTGAATGTGGACCCCATCCAAGGACCTGGGTTGGGGGTCCCACTGTGTACCACCATGAGCTTTCTAAAGCAGGGGTCCCCAACCCCCGGTCTGCGGCCCGGTACTGGGCCGCAAAGGCCATTATACCGGTCCGCCAGCAGCTGCGCCTGCCTCCCCCCCTGCAGCGAGGGGGGGAAGAGGCCGGCGCGGCAGCTACGCAAACGCGGATGCGCGGCAACTCTGCGCATGCATGTTAGCGCCACCTGGTGGCCAAAACGCGCATGCGCAGCAATTGGGCATGTGCGTTTATGAGCAACTGCAGCAGCCGGGCCGCTGGCTCTCCCCCACCCCCGGAGGCAGTCCCCGACTAGAAGAAGGTTGGGGACCGCTTTTCTAAAGGAAACGTGGAGTAAGAGACACAAGAAGTGAAGCTTGGAAAGAGTTGCATTGCTTGTGTCATTTTGGTTTGGCCTCACACTGTGAGTTGCAGCTTCTAGCTGTCATCCCATCTCCTTTTTGCCACAGGATTTTTTCTATGATGAAACGGACCTGCTCTGCACAAAGCTGAAAGCCCTGGCCACCGACAGCAACAAGTACCGAGCCAAGACAGACCGGCGGAAGCAGCGCTCCATCTTTCGGGATGTGCTGCATTACATTGAGGTGCCTTGCCTGGTTCTGGCCACCGTGATGTAGCTCTGCAGAGCGCTCCATTTAGAGTCCTCAAAATTGGACTCAGGTCTGCTTTGAACCCTCCTGCTCCCTTGATCCCACATTTGTGAAGGGAAGGAGGTGATAGTGCATTGCTGAGCACTTATTCCTATTTCAATGCATGACTCTAGTATCGCTTCTCAGATTCCATGGGCCAGATCTGTCATTCAGAATACCCTGGCTGAAATTCAGAGGACTGGGCTAATTGCATGAAGGGCAGAGGGGAATCATATTAATGGAGGCATTCCCTTAGGGGCTGGTGCTTTGCAGCTGCATTGCAGCTGACTGCTTGGCAGATCAGTTCACCCTAGGTATTTCTGTGGAATTGGCTTATCCTGCAGTGCAGTTTGAAAGTCCCTGGAGTGGCTAACTTTACCAAAGATTTGGTGGTACATCACTGGGCTGAGTTGTCTCATCCACCAAGTGGGAAGAACTGTTGGGGCTTTTGTTCGGTTGTTCTCCATCAAGTCTCTGAATGCACTTCTCCCTTGTGACAGAATGGGGAGTGTCATGAGGAGACCATCAAGTTTGGACTGGAGTGCATGTATGTGGACAGCTGGGCAAGGAGAAGAACATACAATGCCTTCAAAGAAGCTCTTGGCTCAGGGGTCCGGCACCACCTGCAGGTAAAAGCCTTTCTACTGAGAACTCTATTTTTACAATTTTGGTGAGGAAAGGGATTTTGTTGGGGGTGGCAGACTTCAGAAGAGGAGGCAGCTGGCCTTCAAGAAAATGCATTGGCACACAGAACACTGCAGGCTAGAGCTCTGAGTCCGACCTTAATTGCATGTGTGGTGTCTCTGGGAACGTGTTTCTTTCTTGACTCCAAAATCCTACCCAGTGACTGTTGCCATTTCATCCTCAGAACAATGAGTTGCTGCGCGAGATATTTGAACTGGGCCCCCCACTTGTGCTAGACGCTGCAGCCATCAAAGCCAGCAAAATCTCACGCTTTGAGAAGGTAGGTCAGTGATGCTGCTGTGGTTTCTGCTGCCCTTGGCTTTCTTGCTTGCTTTGTTCAGGCTCTTGTTTTGCAATGAACTCTGAGGTTTCCCTTCTGTAAGGGCTTGCCATAGGTGCCTGACAGGGCCACTGGAAAATGTGCCTGTATATTCTCTGGGCCCTCTAACAGGAATGTGATGTGGGATGGCCAAGGCCAAAAGGAATGAGATTCAAGTCTGTGAGATGGGGGGAGATGGCCCATGAAAGCCAGGCAGGGGTGGCTCTTTCCTTCCTGTCCCCTATTGAAACAGAAATTGCTAGACTAGAAGGACCTTTGGTCTGACGCAGCAAGGCTCCCTGTGAGGTCAAGGATGAAATTATCCATGGTCTTGAGGCAGTTTTTGCCATAAGCATATACTTGTTTTTCTTTCCCTTTTGGCCTAGTGGATTAGATCCTGTCAGTGTCCTCCTAGGTCAGGGATCTCCAGTGTAGTGGCTGCCTACGTCTTCCCTAGCACCCCTCAAGCATTTTAGAAAGTGGGGGCGGCCAGTTGAGGGTTTTGTCTAGCAGGGCTTCTGACTGATCCCCACCAGCATCTGTACAACTGGCCATTGGAGACTGGATTGGCTGTGCAGATTTTTTAAAAATATTGCTTTTGCAAAAGCTTCCACCAAAGTGCAAGGACTTTCAATGCATAATAATAATGATGATAATTATGATAGTTTATTATTAATAATATTGAATATTAATAATGTTGTTCTTATAGCTCACCATTCCCAGTTGGCTCAGGGTGGGTAACAACAGGCATTTACATGCAGTGAAGTTATATTAATAACAGCTGATAATTTAACTTTCCAAAATAAATCTTATATTATGTTATGTTATGTTATATTATATTATATTATATTATATTATATTATATTATATTATATTATATTATATTATATTATATTATATTATATTATATTATATTATTAACTTATTAGGCCACCTCTGTTAGGGTTGTGAAGGGGGAGCTTCATTTCTGCTGTACAGTTAGTTTATGGTGTGTTTTGAGGAGGGAGGCCAATTGTTTCTTCAGTGGTAATTTCCTGGCCTCAACCAGAGGCCTGGTGGAATAGCTCTGTCTTGCATGCCCTCCGGAACTGTTGGAAGTTCCGGGGGGGGGCCTGATCTCATCAGGGGGAGCATTCCACCAAATTGGGGCCAAGTCTGAAAAAGTCCGGCTGTGATTGAGGCCAGTCCTATCTCTGGGGATCCTGAGCATGTGTTGGTCACTGGATCTTAGTGCTCTTGGGGGGGGGGGGTAGCGGAAGAGGCATTCCTGTAGGTATAAAGGTCCCAGACTGTTAAGGTCTTTAAAAGTTGGCACCAAAATCTTGAACCTGATCCGGTTTCTAATCTGGAGCCAATGGAATTGGAGAGCAGTGGTGTGATGTGGGCTCTCCATTGAGTCTCAGTAAGGACGTGCTCCCATGTTCTGGATCAGCTGGAGTTTCTGAATCAGCCTCAAGGACAATCCTGTGTAGAGTGAGTTACAGAAGTCTAGTCTGGAGGTGACCATTGCATGGATTGTGATGGCCAGGTTGGGTGCCAGTAGGTTCGGTGCAAGCTGTCTTGCCTGCTGAAGGTGGTGGCATGTTTGGCAAGTGACCTTTGTGATCTGGGCCTCCATGGATAGGGGGCATCCAGAATTATACCCAGGCTCTTGACAGAGAGTGTAGGTGATAGGCAAACTGCATCTAGCGGTTGGAGCTGCATCATTTCTCCTTCAGCATACCAGCCAAGCATGCCTGAAGGTAAGCTGTAGCAGCTGTTTGGTGGCTGGCTCTGGCTCTTAAGGCAGAAGTTTTGGGGCTGTATGTACCACACTGTGTCAGAATTCCCAAAGTGTGTGCAGGCTCAAAAAGGTTTGGGATCTTTGTCCTTGAGTTTCCCTAATCCGACTCCTTTATGGTGGTTGTTGTTGTTGATGATCTCTTCTTTTTCCATCCCCATCAGCATCTGTACAACTCAGCTGCTTTCAAGGCCAGGACAAAAGCAAGGAGCCGTGTTCGAGATAAGCGAGCGGACGTCCTTTGAGGGGGTGCTGCCTCCTCCTTTTGCCTTCCGTCAAGCCAATGAACTACAGACCCAGACCACTGTGAACACGAGGGGTGGGGGTGCCTGAGGCAAGGGACTCAATGCCTCAACTCGTTCAAAACCAGGGTTGTGCCATCCCCCTTCTCTTCCCCCACCACATTTGGGGGTGGGGGTGGGGGGCTTTTATATATGTGTACAGAATACTATTTAAATGTCGTGGATGTTTGAATACTGGTGGAATGGCAGTGGGCAGGTGCCATTTTTATTTTTTTAACCAAAAATCTAAGCGAGGTTGGGTGGTGAGACTTATTCCCCTCGTTGCTTTTTTAGCCAGTGATCATTTTAGCCGCCTTTCCCTGTCTCCATTGCTGAACACATTGTACAGCTGCTGTTGGCAGCACAAATAGGAATCCGTGATTGCTTTCCATCATCCTGTCTTGTTCCCTCATCCTGACTACACTGATCAGCTCAATGCAGATGGTGGGTTTCAGGGAAAGAACATAGGTCACAGTGTCCCAGGTGGAGTCAGTAAAGGAACTGGCTTGAGGATGGGTGCCTTGGTGTCTCCCCCCCAGAATTGAAGGTGTATTGTCTTGGGTTGGATGAAATGTAAATTAGAAATCAGTGTATTTGATTGAAGGCTGGGTCTGACAACCGTGTGAAAGGGGGGGGGGTATTCTCTGCTTGTGCAATTACTGATTTTTTATTGCTTTTTCTTTTTCTGATTTCCTTGTCCATTGCTGTCTGCAGATGAGTTCTCCTGCTTTTTAGCATTTGACTTCTCATTTGCATATGCCTTTTTAAAGCATCCCTGCAAAACTCCTCTTCCCCAACCCGGAGAAGCCGTCCCATGTGGCAGAGATGTTCCCTGGAACTGACACGAAAGAAACCAGTGTTGAAAGCTCATGGTGCTTTGCCTGCTTAGTAGCTCTTTATCAGTGCCAAGGAAACTCCACGTGGATTTGCTTGATGCGTAATTCACTTTACTTCAGTTACTCAGTGGGAAAAGCAAGGAGCTGTGCAGGGGACCTGATGCCCCATTTTTTGACACCTAGAACTGCTGATTTGACCTTTGAGGGATTGCCCGTCCTGCACGCTTTCAAGCTGGAGCAACTTCAGCCCTGTCTTACATGTGGAACTTCTTTTAAGGAGCCAAATTCTGTGCCACATGCTGTTTCTGCAGCAGTTGCATATAACTGCAGAATGTGGATGAGAACCGATAAATGAACCAGTGGAAGATTTTATGCAGCATGGTTGTTGCTTACCATTGTGCATGCTCTATGTTCTGGGCTTTACTTACTTGGCTTCTTTGTGTTTATATCATCCAAAGTTAGTTAAGGTGCAAAGTGTGTAAGCCTTCAAGCTACACAGAAGCCTCTAAAAAAGACAACACATTTTTAGCCACATGTAACTAGGCTGTTCTAGGTTCCATCTAATGTCAAGGTACTGTTATGAGCCATGCCTGCAGGGGTGGCCAGATTGTGGCTCTCCAGATGTCCATGGACTACAGTTCCCATGAGCCCCTGCCACCATGCTCATGGCAGGGGCTCATGGGAATTGTAATCCATGGACATCTGGAGAGCCACAGTTTGACCACTCCTGCCTTAGAGCATCAGAGCAGGGAATCTCTTTATTTGCAGAAAGCAATTGTTCATATTCTGTATTATGCCCCATATTCTGTATTATGCACCATCTAGGCTCCAATTATAGTTCTCACTTTATTATTATGTTTAAAAGTCTGCCTAGGCTTTGACAATGAAGGAAAAAGCTTGGAAGCATAAGGTATTTTTTCTGCTGAACTTTGCAAAAACCAGTAGGAGTTTTAGGATCAAATGAGACAATGATCCAAGTATACTTCTTCATCTGTCCTGTGTTTACAGGGAAGAGTCAGAGTGTATGGAGGATGGGAACAAAATCTGGCCCCTTTCTCTCTATGCTCCATTACTTAACTTAGCTTGGTCCAACCCCAGTGCCAGCAGTGAGCCAGGCTGGGGGAAAGAAATCCTGAAAGTGATGGTCCCCCCCCCCCTCACTCCATACTCTCCAGTCTTGATTAAAATACACTATTTAGCCCCCTGTTCACACCTGTACAAGAAGAAACATGGATTCTCCTTTTGCCATGTCTACTTTAAACCTTAGAAGTTAAAGACTGGGATTTCTGTACTGTACGTATACCATTCAGATCATCCACATATTCTCTGTTAAGCTGCAGTATTACCCCCCTCCCCCATCAGCCACCACTGGTTGGAGAGAGAAAAATAAATCTGTGGAAATGGCAACATTTGCGTTTGGCACAAATTGAAATTAAGGTGTGCCTGTGTGTTTACTTGGGGAATGGTTTAACAGAGTCAAGATGTTCTAATTGCAAAGTTTTTAATGTTGAAAACTATTGTTCCTCCTTTTAATATTATGATGCTCCTCAAGTACTTCTTTGTCCAGATTTTTTGAGGAAGTGAGCAGCATTCAATAATCAAAAAATAGTTGATCTGGCTTTAATTTCACTTTACTTGTTGTTTATCAGACAACTGTCCAAACGTGTCCTACAAGTAAGATCATAGCGGTGGGCATAAAGTAGAACATATTGGAGTAACTATGGTGCTAGCAGCATTTTTAAAATACGTTGTGTGAGATTTTTAAAAACAAGTTTGAGAAAGACTGCTCATAAGAATCACCATTAAGTCTCAGTACCATTTCTTCCCCTCGGATCTGTCTTCTTCGGACAGCTTCAAGTCAGTAGCCACTGATACCTGGGGGATATGGAACTCTCCACACCAGGGCTTCTAGAGAACTCTTGTTTTCCAGCTCCAGTCAAGTCTGTCTAAAATGTCAAGCAGTGAGTTGTTTTTCCCTCTTCGATAGGACTTGGGACCAAGCTTCCCACGGAGAAGGTAGAGGCGATTGACTCAGGTTTGAACTGCAGGCTCACTAGCATTTAGCTGGCTCCATAGCTGTAGGCTCATGGCCCTCATTTGCCGGATGGTCGCCTCCTGGGACTCCAGCCATCGGGCAAGCACACGGAGTGACTCACTCTGTAATACTTTGGGGGAGAGAAGAAGAAATTCATTGACACTCTGGCTTCGTTATACAGCCTCTGACCTGCACTTCTTCCTTTAAATGAGCACATTTCACTTTGCTATAGGCCAGAGACTTGAAGTTTTGTATTTCAGGCAATAGAATATAGGGAGCGAAGTGAAATGCTGTTCACATATCTCTTGCTGGAGCCCTTCAATTGATGTAGTACAAAACCAAAAGTTGCCTGTGTAAATAGTCTCATGAGTGCATGCCTGAGGGGGTTAGTACTTGTATAGTTAGTCGGTTAACTGTTATTTTAGCCCTCACTATGGAGCATTGCAATTTACTGGCTGCACAAAGCTCCAGGCCTATTAGGACACATAATCTGTTACTGCAGAAGTCATGCATCTTTCCAGACCTATTGAAGTACTAGTGTGACAAGAGGGAACATGAATCTAATCACAGAAGAGAAAGAACCTTGCTTTTGCTAAAAAGGAAACATCACTGCCACTAAGTGACCTTATCTTGCTGTCTCAGTGTGCATACAAAGGAAGGCAAAAAGTGTGGCCCCTGTGTTCTCTGCTTGAGTACTACCAGCAAATTGTCCCAAAAAACAGAAAACAAACGGTGGAGCTAGGGAACTTGCCAGGTACAGAAAGGGGAACTTTTTCTAAAATGTTGGAAGAATACCAAGGATTGGAGAAAAGATTTTAAAGTTATTTAAGATCTCCTCCCCAGTTCTCGCAGAAGTGAGGCCTGGTCCTCCACAAACATCACAGCAGACCACCAACCAATGCTCTTATGACTCAGAGGGAGGGAAACTGCCATAAAAGGGACAATATCGAGACAGCACACAGACACAATTGTCCAGGAAAGGGTAATGGCAGTGTTTTCTTTGACCCTAACAAATCTCTTGAGCAGCTAATTGAAACTGATTGACTCTTAAAGGACCCCTCTCTCCCAGCAATCAAGATCCTCTCCTGGAATGTTGCTGGTGGGGAAAGTAAGGTGAATGATCCAGATTTCATGTGTGTTTATCAAAGGATTTGATGTGGCTTTATTACAGGACACATGGTCACATTATGGAATTAGCTTAGAGGGATATGAATCCCATTCTGTATTAGTTTATAAGTACAAGTACAAGGGGCGCTACAGAGCAGGATTAACCCCCTTATGCTCCCAACAGGCAAGCATAGAACTCACTGCTCTGTTTGTAATCCCATTGCTCAGGCCTTCTTACTAAAATTCATAGAATCATAGAGTTGGAAGGGGCCATACAGGCCATCTAGTCCAACCCCCTGCTCAACGCAGGATCAGTCCTAAGTATCCTAAAGCATCCAAGAAAAGTATGTATCCAACCTTTGCTTGAAGACTGCCAGTGAGGGGGAGCTCACCACCTCCTTAGGCAGCCTAATTTTCCATCGTAGCTTTAATAATAATTAATGCTTATTTCCCTCCTTGCTTGGACCAGCAAAACTTGCACTTCCACTGGAGCCACTTCACAATATTTGTTGAGGAGCTTGAAGCAAAATCCCCCTTGATTGAAATACTGCTTGCAGGAGATTTCAATGCAAGGATAGGCAAAGATGGCTCTGCACTTTCAAGAGCATTGGGCTTGGACCCAGAAGAACCCCTACCCAATTGTCTTTTTGATACAAGGCATTCCAAAGACTCTCATATAAATAATGCCGGAATCTCATTGGCCAAATTTTGCATACGTTTCGACAGATTGATACTAAATGGCACATTCCCCCAAGATTATCCTGGGGAATTCACATTTGCCTCTGGGAGAGGTAGCAGTGTGATGGACTATATATTGTTTTCCCCTGCTTTGAAAGACCAATTAGAGATATTTTGTATTGAAGACTGCACTGATAGCGATCACCTCCCACTGATATTGACCATCAAGACGTCTTCTCCCCTAAGGTCATCACCAGTTATGGGCTCTGAAAATGTCCAAGGTACCCTATCTAAGATCCCGTGGTCACAAAGCACTGCTGGAAAGATCAAACATCTATTTACTGCCAGTACTCTAACAGCATTTAACTCCATACCCAACATCAATGATAATCCTTCTGAGGTTATAAAAAATTACAATAATATAATCACTCGCATTCATCAGCTATTTAGCCCCCAATCAAACTCACAGGAAATAACCCAAAGAAGAACCCTAAATCCCTGGTTTGATTATGAATGCTGCAAATTAAAATCTCAAATCTGTGACATTTATCGTGATTATAGGGAATCCAGTGCTAAGCTTATGCCTGCAGAATATTTCTATTTGAAAAATCAATTACCGTATTTGACGGCGTATAAGACGACTGGGCGTATAAGACGACCCCCCAACATTTCCACTCAAAATATAGAGTTTGTTACATTGCATTACAGTACTATGGGCCACTATGGGCAGCTATGTCTATCCCAACTGAAGTGCACCCGGCTTATAGGACGACCCCCCCACTTGGAGGCATGTTTTTCAGGGGGGGGGAGTAGTCTTATACGCCAGCAAATACTGTATATCAACTAACATAGAAAAAGCAAAGTGATTATATTAAAAAACAATGGGAACAACTTGTGCAGGCTACAATTACCAACAATACAAGACAATTCTGGGTCTTAGTTTCAGGAGCTTTTCATGAGAAATCTTTAACTTGCCTAAAGGTGACAGCAAAGCTGGGGCCACTTTGCAGCCATTCTGCACCATGATGGTTCCTCAGATTCCTATCCCCAAAGCTTCCTCTTTCATACTGTTACCCACTTATATCTATCTCGCATACTGTATTCAAGATGGCTGAGGTGGTAAAGTCTTTAGGGTCCACAGAGCCCTCCTTCCTTCGCTCGTCCCATTTCCTAGTGGTGGGCCCTGAGCCTGGTCCCAACACAGAGTCTTTGTGATTAACCCCAAACATACCACTCAGGTAGACGGCCAATGTGGCTAGAGCGAGGCTGGCCACTACGAGCACTCCAAAGAGAGCAAGGAAGCCTGTCGGGCAGCAGGTGGGGCCGAAACAGGGGCAGCAGGTGCAAGCAGGGATGAAGTGGACTGTCTGGACCGGTGGCAGGAAGGATGCGTCATCTTCATGAGGCAGGCTGAAATGCTTGGAGAAGGTGCCATGAGGAGTCTGAGGGGTGGTGGGTGGGGATTGGCTGCTACCTGAGGAGGAAAGGCGAGAGAACAAGGAGTTCAGGTCAGAGCTGTTGGAGGGAACTAGGGGGCCCATGGAACGGGGCAACTGATGTGATTTGTGTTCATATTTATCTTAACAGCATTAATATCCTGTCTTTCTGTCCTCACAAGGGTCAGCAAAGTGGCTAACATAGGAAACGTATAGTAAAATCACATTTTTAAATAATCAAAAACAAAAAATGAACAACTGTACTACATCATTAAAATTAACATGATGTTTAGATTGGGGGGGGGGTGTCACATGAAGGAGCCAGGGGAGTTTTTCGCAGTCCTGACTGAAGTGAAACTACCATTGTTCCTGCCCCACCCCCACCTGGGGTCACCATAGCCACAGGGTTATCTTTTCATGGTTACGAAGCATTACTGATCAAGTAAAGCAAACGTCCCTGTGGGAACTCCTGGAGACTAAGGATCCAGTTACTTATGTACCTTCTGGGTTCTTGGCATGGTCATGTCTGGTGGACGCACAGTGCAGGTCACTAATAGACTCCACTGCATGCAAGTTGATTTCTGCCATGTCATTTCTGCTGAGTTCAAAAGGAGTCCCTGTTGAAGGAGGGAAGCAGTAGTATTCACCATGGTGTCTGCACAGGGAAATGTAGGAGGGTAGAGATGAGATGCCCCCGTTTTCACTCGGTCCTCAATCGTGTCTGGGAGTTTTTGTTGAAGGAGTGTGCAAATCCCATCCCTCTTAGGCTGTGCTGAGGCTATATTTCTCTGCATCATTACAGTCCCCTTTTTGAGACCAACTGTACATAAATGGAATGTCAGCCTTCCTCTTTGTTCCCCTTCTCAGTCTTGTTGCTAAGAGCATGATTTAGCCCCTGCACTCCTGCTATTTTCCTATGCTTAGCCTATCCTAAACCACGTTCTTGTTGGTGTTTATCAAATTCCCTGGAACTGCAGGGGATGTGTGCCAAAGAAGAATGGAAATGAAATTCACTGCGGATTTATCAGGACACTCTGGAGTGTTAAAAAATGCATTTTAGTGTCAAGTAGCCTCTAGTTGCTATTTTAGTATTCTCCAGCCTCTCAAGCCACTCTAGTTGGAGACTTGCAACCTCTAAATCAGGGGTAGTCAAACTTCAGCCCTCCAGATGTCCATGGACTACAATTCCTATGAGCCCCTGCCTGCAAACACTGGCAGGGGCTCATGGGAATTGTAGTCCATGGACATCTGGAGGGCTGCAGTTTGACTACCCCTGCTCTAAATAATCTTGAGATAATTCAAGAGCTTGGAATACAAAAGAGGGCTGGTCGAATGGAATAATCCAAACTAGAAAAATTCGACCAATTGGCTGGTACAAAAATGTAATCTTTTTGTTATAATTGTTCCAATTTATTCTGTAGGTATTGCCTTCATATCTATGATGTACAAACATAAACCAAAACGAGTGCCGGATAAACACAATTTTTTCTTTTTATAAAGCCTGTTTTCAAAGTTGTTTTCTTCCTCAGTGGTTTTTATCATATAAGTAGTCCCTCAGGCTCAGTGTTTCATGGAGGTTTCTTTGCTGCTCTGTGGCTGCGAAAACCACCACTTGGGGGGAAGCACCAATTTCTGTGATGGGCCCCGGGCTCTGTTTATTCCCACACTGCCCTTCTGAAGTGATATCATCCTGGAAAGTCCATAGCATGTGCTCCATGAGCAACTGTATCCCTGTAGAGCAAGAATGTTTTTTTTATCTTAGTTCCTGTTAAGCAAGGCATCAAGTTCCATTGGACAAATGGTCACTCCCACATGGCTGATTCTGCCATTCATGCCTTGCAGTATTTATTGATTGATTTGCTGATTTGGTTTGACTTATAGCTCACCACCCATAGCAAGCCATCTCATGGCAGGTTACATAGTAAAACCTCCACATAAAATCCCCATTTAAAATCCCCATTAAAAAACCCATTAAAACTGTCCTCTGTTCAGTTTCTGGCGGCAACTAGCACCCTCTTCCCCCAACCTGTGCAGGTACCACTTGGTGTGCCGAGGATTTTTAAGCCATCAGCCACCACATAGAGCTTGATTCTCCTTTATCTGCCTGCCCGTGCTTCTTGCCCTCAGTGGCCCATGCAGCTCACTCCTCCTTCAATATCTATCCTCAAAGTTGTGTCAGACAATGTTTGGAACACCAATTTTCTCCAGTTATTTCAACAAATGATTCAATTATGTGTTTTTTAGTTCAGGGCTTAGAAGAGAGATTCTGGCACAGTTCTATAAGGAGGTTTACTCCCTCTCTGATCTTAACCAATAGATCTACTTAAATAAAATCCTTTCTGCATCTCTACTATGTTGACAACCCCTTTGTTAATAAGCGATGTTTCCCTCAGAGCCGGATGCATGAGCGGCCACTCATTAACACGAGAAGCCCCAATCAGTGGCAATCTGGGACCATGCAGGGGCTTGCACTGCCTATTTTAAGATTACAGCAGTTATATTCTGGTCAGGATGTGAACTGCTCATTAGGGGGGGAATTAGAGGGAACATTGTACATAAGGGTGCTGCTTGCTTCAGTAGTGCATTTCAGATATTACAATCTGTTTTGCCAGACACTGTCAGCATAATTCATGCTGCAATGTGCCAGGCTAAACAATAGAAACTGTCCAGTAATTGACTCATAAAGGAAATGCCTCTTTCTCGCCTTCGATTGAATTATTTCTTCGTAAAAGAGGGAAGAGCATGAATTTGGGGTTGCTTACCTGTACCCCCCCCCCCCAAGAGCAGGCAGCAATTCTGATCACTACAAGTAGCTTGAGCTGGGCTCCTGCACATGGCAGCAGGCACAGTTTGGTCCTCTAATTTGGATGAACAGAGAACTTCAAGAGGAACTACGAAAGAAAATGGAAATGTTCAGGAAATGGAGGGAAGGACAGAGCACTAAAGAAGAGTACCTACAGGTTACTAGGCACTGTAGATCAATCATCAGAAAGGCCAAAGCTGAGAGTGAGCTAAGATTGGCCAGGGAAGCCCACTGTAACAAGAAAAGATGTTTCAGTTATGTGAGGAGCAAACGTAAAGTAAAGGAGGCAATAGGCCCACTGTTGGGTGCAGATGGACAAATTCTAACGGAGGATGCAGAGAAAGCAGAAAGGCTCAGCGCCTGTTTTACATCTGTTTTTTCCCACAGGTCAAAGGGTTTAGGCACATCTAGAGATGGCAGTAGCCAAGGGATAGTGTCTGGGTGGCAGGTTGACATGGACAGAGAGGTTGTCGAGAGGAATTTAGCTGCACTGGATGAGTTCAAATCCCCTGGGCCGGATGAAATGCACCCGAGAGCGCTCAAACAACTTTCCAAAGAACTTGCACAGCCCTTGTCCATCATCTTCGGGACCTCTTTAAGGACTGGAGATGTCCCGGAGGGCTGGAAGAGAGCAAATGTTATTCCGATCTTCAAAAAAGGGAGGAAGGATGACCCGGGAAACTGCAGACCAGTGAGTCTGACCTCTGTTGTGGGGAAGATAATGGAGCAGATATTAAAGGGAGCAATCTGCAAACATCTGGAGGACAATTTGGTGATCCAAGGAAGTCAGCATAGATTTGTCTCCAACAGGCCCTGTCAGACCAACCTGGTTTCCTTTTTTGACCAAGTAACAGGTTTGCTGGATCGTGGAAATTCGGTTGATGTCGTTTACTTGGATTTTAGTAAAGCTTTTGATTAGGTTCCCCATAATGCTCTGATGGATAAATTGAAGGACTGCAATCTGGATTTTCAGATAGTTAAGTGGATAGGGAATTGGTTAGAGAACCACACTCAAAGAGTTGTTGTCAATGGTGTTCCATCAGACTGGAGAGAGGTGAGTATCGGGGTACCTCAGGGCCCGGTGTTCGGTCCAGTACTTTTTTAACATATTTATTAATGATCTAGATGAGGGGGTAGAGGGACTACTCATCAAGTTTGCAGATGACACCAAATTGGGAGGACTGGCAAATACTCCTGAAGATGGAGACAGAGTTCAACGAGATCTGAACACAATGGAAAAAATGGGCAAATGAGAACAAGATGCAATTTAATAAAGTTAAGTGTAAAGTTCTGCATCTGGGTCAGAAAAATGAAAAGCAGGAGACGACTGAAGATGGTGCTGTAACAGTTGGGCTTCTGTCCGGCTCTTAAGCCATGCTGAGGGTCAGGAGCAACCACACCTGGCAGACCTGAGCAGATACGCAAATCTCGCTCGCCGGTCGCCCCAGGAACCGGGAATGGCATCCTGAGGGTCCTACAGATCCGTAGAGAGGGAGGGAGACCAAGCTCTCTGGATCCAAACCGCGGCATGTGCTCAAGGTCATGATGGCGCCCTTGTCGTAAATAACTTTCTAAGCCTGAAACGACCAGCTGACCCTACATTCTTCCCAGATCATCTTTTACCAGACTGACAGGAGCCGAAGTCTACAACAGTAAAGACTGTGAGTTTTCTGGCTTTTCCTTTTCTTTCCCCACAAGCTCTCCCCCCCCCCTCCTCAACCAATTTACAAGTTAATTCTTTCGTTGAGTGAGAGGCTCCCAGCTAATTATACCCACTAACCAAACAAAGAGAGAGCTTAAAGAAAAGAGAGACTTTAAAGTTTTGTTGGAGAGAGTTCAGTGGGGGAAGCTGACTTGATACGGAGATCGAAAAACTGATAATTTTGGATTGCTCGTGCTCCCGCGAGACCTCACGAAACTTTCTGTTTATAGTTTGTGACTGCCTAGAACTATGGAAAAATTAAGTAAGGCACAGCTTTTCCATTTGTTATGTGAAGGGAACTCAAAGATACTGAAAGCAGTCAATAAGGTGGAAAAGGAAATCCGAAAGACTAAGAAAGAGCTTTTAGACAGAACCGACGGTCTGGAAAAAACAGCTGATGAAAACACAACTCAGCCAACAATACTTCAAACGAGAATTCAATGTCTGGAAGTTAATCAACTGGAGGGAGAGAGAGCTAGGGATGTAAAAATCCAAAGCACCTTGGAAGAACTTGGGAAAACAGATTTAAGGAAGGAAAGCACCGAAAACCTGGAAGTCTATTTAGAGCAGGAAGTGATTTGGATCAACAAAATAAAAAGAGTCTATTCAAAGGCGACAGCACGCAGGAAGCTATCAGGAGATATCTCTGTGCGACCAGAGGAAGAGATCCAGATTGATAAAGTATACAGAGCCTACTTAAAGGCGACTGCAAGCAAGAATCAAGCAAGAGACTTCTTTGGCCCTGACAGAAGGACAACTAGAAATACTCTATGTAGGAATCATCAGGCGTTACTATGGAAAAAAACACAATTTCATTTTCTGCGACCACCTGAAGGATGTGATGAACAGTGGAGCATTCTCCTGGTTTCCTGTGGGAAAGACAGCAGCAGTAACTTTTAGGTCAGGACCAAAATATGAAGGGAACTGACTTTATATCATCTAAGACAATAATAGAATATATTCTTATAATAGATTATACTCTTATATGTATCAACAATTACTCTGCTAAGAAAGATGGTAATAACTTCTAGATCAGGATCAATATGTGATGGGAACTGAATATGTATGTCAAAATGTATGCTAAAAGAGGATAGCAAACTATACTTCATATGTATTAACAAGACAGCAGCAGTAACTCTTAGGTCAGGGCCAATTTATGAAGGGGACTGACCTTATATCACTTAAGATAATAATAGAATATATTCTTATAACAGATCATACTCTCATATGTATTAACAATCATTTTGCTAAGAAAGATGGTAAAAACTTCTAGATTAGGATTAATATGTGATGGGAACTGAATATGTATGTTAAAAGAGGATGGCAAACCATATCAGCTGGTCGCTTTTTTCTCTTTACTTTTCTGTAAATGCTTCATATAATAATAAATAATAAAATTATAAAAATAAAGAAAAATGAAAAGCATGCCTTCTGGACGGGGGATACGCTTCTAGGTAACACTGTGTGAACGAGATCTTGGGGTACTTGTGGATTGTAAACTAAACATGAGCAGGCAGTGTGATGCAGCGGTAAAAAAGGCAAATGCCATTTTGGGCTGTATCAACAGAGGCATCACATCAAAATCACAAGATGTCATAGTCCCATTGTATATAGCACTGGTCAGACCACACCTGGAGTTCTGTGTGCAGTTCTGGAGGCCTCACTTCAAGAAGGACGTAGATAAAATTGAAAGGGTACAAAGGAGAGCGACAAGGATGATTTGGGGCCAAGGGCCCAAGCCCTATGAATATAGGTTGAGGGACCTGGGAATGTTCAGCCTGGAGAAAAGGAGGTTGGGAGGGGACATGATAGCCCTCTTTAAGTATTTGAAAGGTTGTCACTTGGAGGAGGGCAGGATGCTGTTCCCATTGGCTGCAGAGGAAAGGACACGCAGTAATGGGTTTAAACTACAAGTACAACGATATAGGCTAGATATCAGGAAAACAATTTTCACAGTCAGAGTAGTTCAGCAGTGGAATAGGCTGCCTAAGGAGATGGTGAGCTCCCCCTCACCGGCAGTCTTCAAGCAAAGGTTGGATACCCACTTTTCTTAGATGCTTTAGGATGCTTTGGGCTGATCCTGCGTTGGGCAGGGGGTTGGACTAGATGCCTGTATGGCCTCTTCCAACTCTATGATTCTATGATTCTAATCCTCTTCTTCCAGGCACTGGCTTGGGGAAGCAATAAGAACACCATTCTTCTAGCTAGCAAAAGACACCAGGGAGCAATCTTCCACCGCTGTCCCAAGGGAGAAAGGCAGGCAAGCCACTGGCAGCAGTTGCTCTAGCGGATTAGTCATGATGCTGCTTCCTCACTTTGCCGGCTCCCTCTGGGAGGCTGCAGCTGCTCCTAACTGCCATTGCCACAGGCAAGGAAGGCAACCTGCTGCAAGCAGGGGAAGGAAGAGGAGAAGCCATGCTGGAATGTGCTCAGAGGGAGAGAGGGAGGTCCAATCCTGTCTTTGCGGCTGCTGCTGTGTGTGGGAGGGCCCCAGAAGATGTGCAACAGTGCTGCTGACCCCTGGTGCAGTTCCTGGCAAAGTTGTAGTTGGTAATGTGACCCAGCATGAACAGTACCTCACTTCTTCCCCATGTTGTGAGGTCAAGCCCCTCCGAGATTCCTTGGGTGGACAACACAACCAGTGTTTTGATCCTGAGGCCATCTGTTATTACCAGTCCCCTGAAACAGCTGAAACACCCTGGCTTTGATGCCTCAGATTCTGCCATGTAAGAGAATAGGCTAGTATTACCCTTCCACCCCCACATTTAAGCTGCTTAGCTGCTGCCCAGTCACCCAGGGACAGAACCTTCAGAGGGGACAGAATCCAGAGCTGCATCCCACAGAAGCCCTCTTGCCTTATAGGTCTGCAGTCCTCTTCTCAGATGACGCCCAATGCAGGGGCTCATTTGTCAAGCTTCTAAACGGAGATCAATGTTGCTTTAATGGCATTGAGGCCATTTCTTTTTTTCTGAATCCATTTAGCTTTTTGCTATCCCATCTTGATAACTGCTTTAATAGCAACACAGCAGCAAAAATCTAACAGGTAAAGCTTTCTTTATCTCTCTCTTAGAGAGAAACAGAATAAAATCAGAGTCCAGTAGCACCTTTAAGACCAACAAAGATTTATTCAGGGCATGAGCTTTTGAGTGCAAGCACTCTTCTTAAAGTCTTAAAGGTGCTACTGGACTCTGATTTTATTGTGCTACTTCAGACCAACAGGGCTACCCTTTTGAATCTATTCTTAGAGATACAGAAATGGTAGAAGCTTCACCTCCTGGAGTTCTGCCTGTCTGATGCAGCTATTAAAGGGACAAGCATCCTGCTGGGTGGCATAAAAAGCAAGCAACCCTATCCCTTCAGTAGGAATCTTTTGCTAATTAAGCACTACCAACTATATCGTGGATCAACATTCCAGGCTTTGGGGATCATATTTTTCAAGGACATAAAGGACATAGACTTCATAGTTCCATTTTGAGGACCAATCAGAAGGCAATTACACAGGGCTGTGTGAAAAACATAATCAACAGAGGGAATGATTGTGGGGGAAGCTACATCTGAATCTCTGCTTTCTGTGCGCCTGTTAAAAGCACAGGAATAGCTACTTTGGAGATTACTGAAGAGGCAAACCTTTATCTGGGCTGTGCCACTTCAAGATAGAGGCTCACATGATTGAATGCTCCCCTTCCCAGTCCTGCACACACACAAAAACAAATGTGAAGGAGAAGGATAGGCTAGAAAAGCTCTTCTCTTTGACATCTGGTACTTCTATGTGACCCACACACACACTGAAGTGATGCTTTCTATACTTGCAAATCACCTCAGGGAGAAGTAGGCCCAATGACAACTAACATCCACTGAACTGTGCAGAAAAATTCTAGGATCTAGCAAATTCTCCTTTTCATAAGCGGACCAGATGGTCCCACTTTTGGAGGGACATCTAGGGGTACCTGGCAAATTGTACTTATGTTGAAATTACAAAATATATATTGCAATACTATTTTTGTGTTCTATGTGTCCTATGAAACTTTTTATTGCTCCATATAGACCAAATTTTTAATCAAGACCCCCCCCCCCTCAATGGTGTCCCGCTTTACCAATATTAAAATCTGGACACCTGGGAAAGTTTTAAAAATTATCCATTTGCTTTTAAAAATGTAATTAACATATTAGTCAATGTTAAAATGCTCCTCTCAGCACCCGTAAACTTAATGTAGCTGAGAGAGACATGGAAGTTTTCTGGGTGGCCCTGGATCAGTCATTATCTTAGCCTAACCTAACACAAAGGGTTGTTGTGAAAATAAAATTAAGCAGAGCAACTTTGGGTCCCCATGGGTGTGGAAGGTGAGGTATAAACAAATTAAATAAATACATATGGTTAATGTGACTGTCCAAACATTGGCCACTTCATTAAATGTATATGGTTATGTTATACTAGGATCATGATTCAAAGACTTTTAATCACATTCTTAACTGTGAAGTTGACTCATGTACCCAGGCAGACATCCTGGCTTGACCCTGGAACTGCCCTCACCATAATGTAGGCTGGAATCATAGAATCATAGAATCATAGAGTTGGAAGGGGCCATACAGGCCATCTAGTCCAACCCCCTGCTCAACGCAGGATTAGCCCTAAGCATCCTAAAGCATCCAAGAAAAGTGTGTATCCAACCTTTGCTTGAAGACTTCCAGTGAGGGGGAGCTCACCACCTCCTTAGGCAGCCTATTCCACTGCTGAACTACTCTGACTGTGAAAAACTTTTTCCTGATATCTAGCCTATATCGTTGTACTTGAAGTTTAAACCCATTACTGCGTGTCCTCTCCTCTGCAGCCAGCAGAAACAGCATCCTGCCCTCCTCCAAGTGACAACCTTTCAAATACTTAAAGAGGGCTATCATGTCCCCTCTCAACCTCCTTTTCTCCAGGCTGAACATTCCCAAGTCCCTCAACCTATCTTCATAGGGCTTGGTCCCTTGGCCCCAGATCATCTTCGTCGCTCTCCTCTGTACCCTTTCAATTTTATCTACGTCCTTCTTGAAGTGAGGCCTCCAGAACTGCACACAGTACTCCAGGTGTGGTCTGACCAGTGCCGTATACAATGGGACTATGACATCTTGTGATTTTGATGTGATGCCTCTGTTGATACAGCCCAAAATGGCATTTGCCTTTTTTACCGCTGCATCACACTGCCTGCATCACACTGGAATACCAGCTACGTCTCCATGGGAGAAGCAGAAGAAAGCTCAAAAGTAATGAGACCAGAATTTGAATGCCTGCCTGCAAACACGATCCCGTTTTACCAAACTAACTATGGTTAAAATAAGCCATGGTTTCTCATTTTGTCTAAACCAAACTAATTATTCAGACATTTTAATCCTAATGTGACACTGCATAAGACAAACAGGTCAAGAAATATCACTGTTAACTGTGACTCTGCAGCAACTGTGAAATTCAGGGCACAATGCAAATGGCCCTTGGGACTTCTGTTAAGCAGTCTTACAATTCTGTGCCCAAACAATTCTGTATTCAACTGCTCCCCACGCCTTGAAAACACCTTTTCTTGTGAAATATAATATTGCCATGATTGTTTTGAAAGGACTAGTTTTTTAGCCCAATAGGATATACATACTATAATATTAAGCTCTGCAGGTAGGACTGATGTGTCTGGTGCAGAAGCCTCCTGCTGTGTCTTCAGCGACATTGTTTGTGAACCATTGTCATCCCCACCTCTCCCTTACATGTTTCGTATAGAAGAAGAGTTGGTTCTTATATGCCGCTTTTCCCTACCCAAAGGAGTCTCAAAGCGGCTTACAGTCGCCTTCCCTTTCCTCTCCCCACAACATACGCCCTGTGAGGCGGGTGAGGCTGAGAGAGCCCTGATATTACTGCTCTGTCAGAACAGTTTTATCAGTGCCATGGCGAGCCCAAGGTCACCCAGCTGGTTGCATGTGGGGGAGTGCAGAATCGAACCCGGCTCGCCAGATTAGAAGTCCGCATTCCTAACCACTACACCAAATTGGCTCTCTGGTCAAAGCCCAAAACTGGCTCTTTAATCAAAGCCCAAAACATTCTACGGCAAAGTTGTCTCCCATCCTGGCTACAGCACTAGATAACTCCACTCACCCATCTTGCCTGATATAGGGCAAAATTGGAATCCTGCTGGCCACAGGTATATGGAAGTGTGGAAGCCAATAGACCCAGGGAGTGCTTGAATGCAGAACCCTGTTCTTGGACTCTGGTGACCATGAGGCAGGCACATCCGGCATGCATTCATCAGCTGGAGAGAAGTTGGCTTGACTCAACCATAGTATGAATCAACCACTGTGGTGTTCATTAAATGTAATTAAGATAGATCCACACCTTGTTCATGTCCTGTCTCTTAACTCTCATTCTTTTTAACCTGTCCAACTTCAGCAAGTCTTCCCTAAGCTCTGTTTTGCTCTGTGCCAACTAGAGCTGCCAGCATGTTTACCTGTCATTCCCCCCATCCCGTGTTGAGCAAAAGCATCTTTGTCCCCATCAAGCTATCTTCGTCATAGCTATGCTGACCATCCTGCCACATGATCACTATTTGAGGTGCCCATCACAGCAGGGAAGCACCTACCACTAGCCTGTCAAAAGAGAGAATCTTTGTACTCAAGATCTCATGGAGGTGCAACGGATCTACTAGCAGCACTCCCTTTCTCCACCATGAATAAGCCTTGCACGTCTCCCCTTAATGTACCTTTGCAATCCTGTCCCCAAACAGATGGTACCTTTTCCAGTCTCGCTGGGCATCACTATATCCAGGCTCTTCTTCCAGTGGCTTTTCCAGAGTCAACACAAGAAAAAAATGGGTGTGGAAAGATGCGATGAGGGGCCTATGCAGACACCTCCCCTCAGGGGAACTGATGAGAAAGTAAACATAGGTTTCTGCCTGCCACATCAGCTGCTTGGGCTGAGAATAGGAAATGAGGGGAGTCCAGTGGAGAGCTATAAATAGGGAACGAATAGAAGAGCCAGAGGAGATACTTCATGAGCTATATTGGGTGTGAGTGCTGGAGCACAGAAGACACAAAATGAAGAATGGATACATGCCACACGGCTGCTATGGGGAGGGGCTGCTACTGGGAGGGGAACAGGGCCTTCCTCCTTTGACTGGTGATGGTAAGCCACAGCCCTGGCACCTGGGAGGCAACATCCCTGTATTGCATGGGGCGAGGAAATCATTGGCCTAGATTGCTGAAAACCCTTCAGCTAGCCCTGGGAAAGTGTGATGTCCTTTATGGTGCCACAGCAGCAGAAGCTGAGGTCCTTTCTCCAATACCTGACAGTTTTTAAACAGATGTTGTTGTGACAGAAATGAATCCCAGGACACTGTCCAGCTGCAGCATTTTGCACCAGCAGATGTCTAAACACTCTTCAATGGCAGTCTACCCAATCACTCCACTGACTCCCCCACCATGGAGAGGAAATGGGCTATCCCCTGTTCTGGATGGGGTTGCAATCCCCTCATAGGGTTGTAGTTTGGTGCTCCTAGGCCCAGGCTTCCTATTGGATAGTCAGGGGGCCATAGTGGCCAGGGTGCCTTTCAGCAGTTTCCGTTGGTGAGAACCTGTGACTGTGGTACTTGCCGGTTGGAACCATCTAGACTAATTTACTGCAATGCACTCTGGGTGAGGCCACCTTTGAAAAGAGACCAGAAGCTACAGTTGGTACAGAATGCTGTGATCAGAGCGTTGACCAGAGTGGGTCATAGGGACTATATCACCCCAATCAGGTTCCATCGATACTGGCTCCCACTTTGTTTCCAGGCTCCATCCAGGGTGCTCGTGTTGACCTTTAAAGCCCTGTACAACCCTGGGACCAGCATACCTCAAGGATCTGTAATTACTATAATCATCACATCATGTTTGCCCTTATGTATTACATTTCACATCTTTAAACAGCCCGTGGCGCCACGGGCGCCACGGACTATATAATTCGTTAAGCCCCCTAGAGGTGGGCTTTGTCCGTGATGAGGAAGGGTCCGGGTTGGACCCTTCCTCACGACAGACAATCGGAGGGACCAATCGGCAGGCGCGAAGCGCCTGCCGATTGGTCCCTCCGATTCCCAGGCTGAGCAACTGCGAGCCACGCGCAGCGCGGCTCGCAGTTGCTCCCGGACTGACCCGGCGAGAGGCGCAAAGTGCCTCTCGCCGCATCAGACCGCCGCCCGAAGGAACCCCCAGCAGTCGCGCGAAGCGCGCCTGCTGGGGGTTCCCTCCCTGCCGGTCTGACGCTGCGGGAGGCGCGAAGCGCCTCGCGCAGCGTCAGACCGCCGCCCGAGGCAACCCCCAGCAGTCGCGCGAAGCGCGCCTGCTGGGGGTTCCCTCCCTGCCGGTCTGACGCCTTCTCCCCTTTCAAAACCCCTTTTTATAAAGGGGCTTTGAAACTAGTTCAAGGAATAATTATGGATAAAAAAGTAAATGTTGACTATATGTGTGTGTGTGTGTAGAGCCTCTTGTGGCGCAGAGTGGTAAGGCAGCAGAAATGCTGTCTGAAGCTGTCTGCCCATGAGGCTGGGAGTTTGATCCCAGCAGCCGGCTCAAGGTCGACTCAGCCTTCCATCCTTCCGAGGTCGGTAAAATGAGTACCCAGCTTGCTGGGGGGTAAACGGTAATGACTGGGGAAGGCACTGGCAAACCACCCTGTATTGAGTCTGCCATGAAAACGCTGGAGGGCGTCACCCCAAGGGTCAGACATGACTCGGCGCTTGCACAGGGGATACCTTTACCTTTTATGTGTATGTGTATGTATGTGTATATATACATACATACATACCCTACTACTCAGAGTCAATGTGGTGAAAGGAAAAATGTGAATCCCATTTGTGTTTGTCAGAAAACACACAAAGAATTTTTGAAGATGTTTTTATTTAAATAAAATCAATTATTAGACCATTCATTTATCATACTCTTCTGATTCATCCTTAACTGTCCAGGGACTGCTCTGCAATACAAATAAACCATGTGGAAATTGTGGTGTATTTTAATAGAGATGGCATTATTGGAACAGATGTGCTTCAGAGACTATTTGAAGATGTTGTTGGATTTACTGTTTCTGTGTTCATAGCTTCATATCTATTTTGGTCTCCTGTTTTCATATGGATATGATTGTAAGTTCAAATGTGTTCACATGTTACAAAATGCCCTCTTTCAACTGAATGATACCAAACCACCCTCACCCCACATAAAGCCAAGCCATAAAAATTGTGGTACACAGCACCTCCCAGTGGTGTTGCTTGTGAAAAGACAGTGTGCAGGACAAATTAATAAAATAAAATCACATTGCAAACCTAGCCCAGTGGTGCTGTTTCCTGATGCATTCTCAGGAGTCTAGAAGTATGCAGGAACTACATACAATCATGCAGCCAAGATGAAGAGAACCAACATAAAGATGAATTTGAACAAACAGGTGCATAGGACACATACAGGTACTTGTAATGGTACTCGGAGAAAATATAACATCTGATTAGACCCCAAGAAGCAATGCCATTGTGGGCTTGTGTCATGCCAGCTGCTGGTAACACCTATGGTAAGGCAGTTTTATATCTGCTATTATTTTTATTACTATATTACTGTGTTCGGATGAACTTATGGAATTAGTATCATTGCAAACTGGAATCTCTGTCCAACAGTTGTTCCAGTTGCCTAAACATCCACAGTCTACCCTGCACTCAAAATCTCAATCATGGCATTGATCAAGGATTAAAATGGCCTTTCCCAAGCTATAAAACACTGGGATTTGTAGCTGAAGAACAATGATATGGGCCAAGGTTGAACTTGGGTTACTTTTTGCTCAACTATTGTTCTAATAACACATCAGAAAGTGGCATTGAATCCCCTGTGGAGATGTGCTGTGCTGGGAGCTTTGATCCCTCTGCTTTTTTTATACCTACCAGGGACATTTTATAGAGGCAGAAGGGAAAGAAGTGGTTGTAATACATCAGATGAGACACCCTACAGCTGGGGTTGCCAGCTCTGGGTTGGGAAATACCTGGAGACTTTGGGAGTGGAGCAGGAGTGGTCGGAATTGGGGGCAGAGAGGGATTTCAGTGTTGTATAATGCCATGGTATCCCCCCTCCAAAACAGCCATTTTCTCCAGGGAACTGATCTATTTATTCTGGAGATGAGTTTTAATTTCAGGTGATCCCCAAGTCACACCTGGGGACTGGTATCCCCACCTACAGTTTCAAATCTCTTGCCACCTTCAAGGGTCTGGTTACACATTATGCTGAAGATCCATTACCAGAGTTTAGCCACTGTAGTGATGGCCACAAAGAGTGTGTGTGCACGGGGGGATTAATTTTTTTCACTGATATTGTCCCCTCATATTGAAACTGGGGCCTGAAGTTTGCATTTAACAACAGTAAGCAACTGTTGCTGCCTTCCCCAACTAAGGTGAAAATATATCAAGGATGGGCCATTTCAATGGGGAAAACTGCACAGAGTGAGCATGGTGTACTGGTCAGGAGTGCTGATTTCTAATCTTGCATGCCAGGGTTTGATTCTGCGCTCCCCCACCTGCAGCCAGCTGGGTGACCTTGGGCTCGCCACGGCACTGATAAAGCTGTTCTGACTGAGCAGGAATATCACCCACCTCACAGGGTGTTGTGGGGAGAGGAAATGGAAGGCAACTGTAAGCCATGTTGAGACTCCTTCAAGTAGAGAAAAGCAGCATATAAGAACCAACTCTTCTTCTTAACCTTCCCTGGTGCTGTGGTCCCAAGTCATATTTTACTTATCTGCAGTAGTTTTTGAACACACATTATAGGATCCAGTCACAGATGTTCAACATAACATGCAGTTGGTCCTATGCCATAGTATTAAGCCAAAAGGAAGAGCATGAATGAAGATCATGAGATAATGGGGAATATTTTAATTTCTTTCTGCCCTGTCATGTACAAGGTCTGAATACCCATTTAACCATGCAATGTCTACCCAATACTATAACTGTAAAAGAGTTTCCAAAAGGTTCACCTCTTTTTAGTATGCAAGATATGCTATAGTGCAGAGTTTCAAAACCCAACAGTGTCTTAAGCCCTCATTTTAGCACCAAAAGCTCCATGCAAATGTAAAAGAGTAAAGCCATTCTTAAAAATACTATCTGGCCTGTAATCACTTGAACTATCATTGTAAATACAATCGAGAGAAAGTGTGTGTGTGTGTGGGGAGGGGGTATCTTGCAATCTGTCCAAGACAGAATGTCCCTTAGCAGATCCATCACTTGGTTAGCAGGCCCACAAGCTTGTACTGTATGGAACATGGAGGCTGCCCTTGGTTAAATACTGGGGACTGCTGGACCTGTTTAGTTAGTTATCTGAACTCTGTCTTTTCATCATAAATGGAGGGAGGGCAGATATTTGACTTCACAACACTGTTGTCACGAGCTGTATCATAGATGTCGTGATATTGTGAAGCTAAGCTGAACGTCACTCCTTTGACAGGCTCAATCCACTCCGGCCTCTCGCACCAGGTACCAGTCCATGCAGGGTAGCAGTGACACTTGAAACGTTCCCATGCTGAAATGTCTTGGTCCACAAAGTCTGTCACAGTAGGTTCCCCTTCCCACTCCTGCGTACTGAGGTGAAGGAAAGCTCCCAGGTCATCAGGGTTCTGCCTCACACACCGTCCGTTCCCATGGCACAGCTCTTGGCTGCATCTGTGGGCAGCTGTGGTCACATTGACTACATATGGCCCCAGCGTGGTCACAATGTAATGGTGAAGGCTCTTGCAGCTCTCCTGGAGGACAGAAAGCCAGAATTACTGGTTGGAATATTCTAGTGGCTGGACCAACTGACTGAAAATGGCTGCTTCCTTTCCCTTCCTTCTCCAGTCGTTCCCAAACCTGGTTTGCCAGAACCTTAGGGAGAAAGTTCACTCCAAGAAAATTATTGCACTGTCTTGATGGGTAAGACCGCTAGCTGAGTACTGGCAACCAGAAGGAGGTAGAGGGGGCAAGGACACACAAAATATGCATTACAGCAATGCCATGACATCCCTTCCGGTGTGATCCCCAAAAAGACATGAGCACACTGGTGTGACACTCTAGGATTCCACCATAGTCTACAGTAAAGTCTATTCCCCACAACCATTTTCCATCATTATTCTAGTGAGTGGCACTGAGAGGCTCAGAGGTAGGAGGCCTGGACACCCTCCTATAGGGAGGGGCACATTTTCAAGGGTTTTATCTGCAGTGCTGCCATATTCCTTCCATTAGCTCCCTGTGGCAGCTATTTTCCTTGCTGCTGCACCCAAAAACTCTTCGTGGGCTTAAAAAACAACATTAATTACCAGAGTGCCATAAAGCTATAGTGAAAAATGCCCTTTGGTGGTACACTTCAGGAGAACTGCAGGGGAAATAGGATCTGATGGAGGAAAGTGCACAGAAAACTACTGTGTGAAAGGTTTGGTGTTACCTCTGCATTCACAGCAGCAGTGAATGCAAAACAGAATCTTTGCAGAGCCAGCAATCTCAGTTGTTAGTTAGGGACCAGGGCAGAGTCTGCACTTACTTTCTTTATTCCATTGTCAATCCTGTTGAATTCTGATTGCTTTGAACTCGGGTCTTCCTCTCTCCCCATTGTCCCATTGACTGTCCCATTGAAACAGGAAAGTCTTCTGCACGTGGTTAGGGAGGCTCAGAAGGGGGGGGGGAGGGAGGGAGGCAAGCCTCTTTCTTTCTTTTCTTGAAGGGGGGGGGGAAAGAGGAGCCAGGCAGAGAGCCTCTTTCTTTTCTTGGAGGGGGTGGGGGAGAGGATTGAAAAAGGCAGAGAAGGGAGAAAAAATCCAGGACCGACAGAAGTTGAGAGAAATTAGGGGCTTCTCCTTTAAGGCAAGCGTGTCACATGACCAGGTGTAGCCTATCAGAGGTTCTCTACCGCGGAGCTTTCTTTCCCAATCCGGATATTGAGGATTAAAAGCAGTCTAAGATATCGCACAATAAAGGTAGGGTCACTCCGGATCAATCCTTCTTGCTGCAGAAGGAAAATTAAAATCGCCCAAAATCCAAACGGAAATCGCATTCTGTGTAGAGGGCAGGGACTGAATCTATCTGGGGTTGGAATAAAAGCTCCGTGCAATTTACACCTAGGTGTCAGTAGTGAAGGACTATACAACATGTCTGCACCAAGCACATAAGAGGGGGCAGTAATATTGTGGACAGGTCGATCTGCATCTCTTCTCTTGCCCGTTTTTGGAATGCTAATCTAAATGGCTTCCTTTCAGCTGCTTCCTTCTCTTCCTGTTTTTGTGCTCAGACCTCCATGACAGCAATGTGTGCTCTCTGACTCCCTCTCCATCCTAGCCTAGACAGATAGCCAGAATGCCTATAATGCATTTCTTTCACAGTATGGGAATTCTTTAACAATCAGCAACATCCATTTCCTTTCTAAAGGAAGACGTCTTGTGTGGACCTTATTCCAAAAGCACCCCCCACAAACACACTTCTGCTAGTGCTAAGAACATTTAGGGGGCAGTAGAGTAGTTTGCCATCAAACTAAAATGGGTGGTGGTGGGGGAGAGAGAATGGGCTTCCAAGTAGCAACCAGACCCACTAATGTTATGCCAAAAGCTGTGCCTCTTTTCTGCCTGGGGTTATGTCTTTGGGAACATAAGAAATCTCTTAGGGATACTCACAGGTGACTGGGAATAGGAGAGGTCGCCCCAGAGTGCAACCCCAGCAGTTCCAAGTGCTGCACTCTCTCCAATGGTGTAGACCAGATCAGCCTGCATGAGAAAAGAAACGTCTTCAGGACTGCATTCTCTGCATTCAAGGCATGTTACTGTTTGGGCAATATTAACAGTGCATAAGTCTGACTTCCAGTTTGGTTACAGGTTACAGATTTTTGATGACTGCGATACAGCCACGGTTGCACATTCCATTCTCCTGTCTGCCCTCTGACGAAACATGTTTTGCAAGGCTTTGTAATGTTCCAAAAAACAGTCAGACTTGTCTGCCTGTTTCTTCTTTATCACTGCCCTATGGACCGGCGGCTCCTCTCCAACTCACAAGCTGTCAGTGTTCCAATGATCTCCACTTATTAATTAAATGAGATATTCTCTCTCGCGCGCATTCACACGGGATGTAAATAGACCAGTGGTGGACTGAGGAGGATAGCACTTCTGAACCATATGGGGGAGAGAACGAAGGCAATGGCCATGGAGTGTTCCCCTGGCCAGCTGTGGGAAAGCAGGGATCCACCAATCATCTTTCCCTAACCAGTTCTAGGAACTCCTTGTGGTGGCAGTCAGCATGGGCCCTGACCTCCATAGCCAAGGTCAGCATGATCATGTCAGATCTCAGAAGGGATGGATGGCCCTGTTAATAGTTGGATGGGAGACCACCAAGGAATACCAGGCTTGCCAGGAAGAGGCAGGCAATGGCAAACAACCTCTGAACGTCTCTTGACTTGGAAACCTCACCAGGGGTCAACGTAAGTCAGCTATAACTTGCATGTAGTATGAAGTAGCCCTAATAGCCTAGGCTATCTTGGAAGGGGAGCAGGATTGGTACTTGGATGGGAGACCACCGAATAACGGAGGGAGGCTGTTATGCCAAGGAAGGCAATGGTAATCTGTTGTTTCCCATGAGGGGAAACTCCATGCGTTCACCATGAGTGAGCTGCAACCTGACAGTACACTTTACCTTTAGACGGCATGTGCTTGGTCAAGACATTTGCGCAACCAAAATTACAGGAAACAGTTATATACCATTGACTCTAATGATATATACAGAATGCCAGCAGATTCTACCTTGACTTTTTTCATTAGCGTCAACCAGGGTGGGCTATAAAAATAAAATTATTATTATTATTATTATTATTATTATTATTGTTATTATTATTATTATTATTATTATATTCAGGGTGAATAACAGCTTGGGGGAGGCAGTTTCAGTCAGCACAATGGCACAGAGAGGAAGGTTTAAACATCTCTATACACTGCAGCACCAATCTGAATTGGGTTCCTCTGCAGCTGTTATTTTCGGGCGGGGGGGCATTAATGCCAGGAAAAAACAGTCACAAATATCCCACTACCAGGTTTAGTTTGGCCCAAGAATATCAGCTTTCCTTTAAAATCAGAAAACAAATTTTTAGTTTTCACCATCAGCATGTGGCAAAGGCTTGAAATCCAGGGGCGGGGGCTTCCACGAGGGAATTCGCTTTCCTTTGCCATAGCTGCCAGTTCTTTATCCCTTCCTCTATCTAATGCTTCAAAGAGAGCCAGCCTGGTGTAGTGGTTAAGAGTGGTGGCTTCTAATCTGGAGAGCCAGGTTTAAGACTCCACTTTCCCACATACAGCCAGCTGGGTGACCTTGGGTTAGTCACAATTGTTAGAGCCGTTGTCACAGAGCAGTTTCTTTCAGAGCTCTCTCTGCCGCACATATCTCACAGGGTGTCTGTTGTGCAGCCATATTGAAGCTATGAGTCCCTGATGGCAACTCCATGTGAAAGTATTGTAAACAGGGTTGCCAGGCTCCAGGTGGGGGCTGCAGAACTCCCAAAATCATATCTGATCTCCAGACTCCAGAGATGGATTTTCCTGGGGGGAAATGGCTGCTTTAGAGGATGGACTCTGTGGCACTGAACCCTCTCATTCCCAAACTTCACCTTGCCAGGATCTTCCCCCAAATCTCCAAGAATTTCCCAAACCAGAGTTGGCAACCATAGGGGTCTGATCAAGAGTGCAGCAGAGGGGGAATAGGAGCTCCTGCCCCCTCCCCACTGTTTTCAAGACATTATTAGTCCCGTTGAAGGCTCGTGAAACCTGAATGCTTATATGTGCATGGAGCACTAGAGGAGAGAAGCTGGCTTTTTGTACCCTACTTTTCTCTGCCCCAAGGAGTCTCAAAGTGGTTAACAGTCATAACAGACACCCTGTGAGGTAGGTGAGGTGGAGAGAACTCTGACTGGTCCAAGGTCACCCAGCTGCTTCATGTGGAAGAGGGGGGAAACAAGGCTGGTTCTCCAGACGAGAGGCCATCACTCTTAACCATGACACCAAGTTGGGAAAGGGGTGGGTGGGTAGCAGAGGCCAATCCAAATTTCATTTTCTTTAACCACCTGAGAGGATACACTGGAGGAGAGGAGCTATGTATCTCATCCTGAACTATTGTGTTTGAGAAAGAGCAGGATAAAAATAGAATAAATAATCTACCTACCAATGGACGGTAAGTTTACCAAGGAAGCAAGTGTTTGTTCCAGATAACAATGTTAGCTAGCATCCAGCTGCATGGACGAATCGCCACTTGCTGCATGCACACTTAGCATCTCTGATCAGTTCTTACCTCAGCAAGGTACCTCGGGGAGTGTCTGTAGGAGATCCGGGAATATGCAATCACAGGAATGGGTGGCTTCAGATCAGACTGTGCCACCTGGAAGGCCTCTCTTAGGCGGTAGTGAACATAGTGCTGGTGTTTAGATAATGGGAGCTTTGGAGGGAGATAGATGCTGGGAAAGAGGGCCGATGAAGCTTCCCAGAGCCACTGGAGTCGATCATTCCACTGGACCTCCTTGGGGTGGCAATGGCCAGAGTAATTCTTTTCTTTCTCCCAGTTGCCATTGAAGCAATCAGGGAAGTGATAGAAGCCCCAGAGTCCCCGTGGCCTCAGCTCCTTCCCCACAGTCAATGTTCTAGCCATGAACACTTTAGCAGCCTGTTCAAACTCTCTCTCTGCCAAGTAGGATCGTTCCTTAGCAGGCAGATCTGGGAATCTTTCCTGCACCCATTGTTCAGAGGCCTCCCTGTACACAGTCTTGGGCCCCCAGTTCCTTCTCCAGAGAGGCCGCCACTCTTCCCAGTCAACCACAGCCAGGCCTTGGAAATCAGGGTGCAAAAGTTCTGCAGCTTCTTTTGAGGCCCTCTCCAGGTGTTCCTTGAGATCTGCTTTCTGAGGTATTCCACCGTTATTCCATTCACCCGCAGAGGAGATGTAGGGATAGAGTCCAAACTTGTTTTTGTAAAAGATAGTCATATTCTGGCCACGAAATGCATTGCCTTTATTCTCAATAATACCATAATCTCCAAGAGGTAAGGCAATCCCAAAACGTTCTTCACATCTTGCTGTAGGCAAGTTCCATACCACAACAAATGGCTCGTTTTGGAAAATGGGACCAGCAGGGACCTGGCCCCAGCTATGTTCTTTCAAGTGCTGCGAGGCTCCAAGGCAGAAGATGATGGAAACCCAGGTGGCTCTTTTCAGGATCATGGTGGATGTAACAGTCCAAGATATCTTTGAAGGCCTTTCCTGCTTTGCTTATGAATGTATGTCCTACCAGGGAGAAAGGGAAGGAAGGAGAGACTAAAATGTATTGCTCCTTGATTTATTTACCCCCATTAACTAGTTGACACTCTCATCACACAGTTCCAAGGTAGTTTCCAAGCTGCATTTTTAACCTGGGGATCTCAGAATACCATGTATTTAAAACACCACTGCTTACCCTAGCACAGTGATCACCAACTGTGGCACTTGTGGGAACTATGGCATTCACCTGGTGGTTTCCTGGCACCCATTTGCTTCTTCAGCAAAGCCTTCTTTTCCCCAAAAGCAAAGAGTCAGTCCTGATTTCCCCCACCTCTAAGGAGCAATAAATGCTTCAGAAGAGGAGGCACAATCCTTTTGCTTTCAGAGACAATCACAGCAGAATGCCTGGCATGCAGACTCCACATATCTTGTGACTGGCCCCAGCACCTCATGGCAGCCATTTCATGATTGGCCCAATCCCACCTTCAAAATCCCAAAAGCGCCCAACAGGCTAAGGAACATTAGGGACCTCTGCCCTAGCATGTTGATGCTGTTATGCTGGGCTAAATGCCTCAGGGAAGATGGCTTTAAAGGATTTAACTTTGTGAATTAAATTTATGAAGGCAAAAACTGAACCCCCAGAAGATTGTAGCTGTGTAGCAAACAGGTGGTTGGTCTGTTAAAATTACACAAAGTTACCGAATTTGTGAGCAAAGGAGGTGTTTAAAATACTAGGAAGGATTGCTTTAAACAACCAAGTACTTTTCCACAATGGAGAGGCACAAATGTCCAGTCTGGGCTGCTTCCACTGTTGGTTTGGACTTGTTTGCTCTGTGTCATCCCTCCTTTGCTTCAATTTCCACTGTAGTCTGAAAGAACACTAAGCCTAAGAAACTGCATGCTAGGATCTGTCTTCTGTTTAACTGTTTGTTGCCAGTTGGCTCTATATTGGGCTTTTGAATGCTTTCCAAGTGTTCTTTGGGAAGAATTTTTTAAAAGGGTTTATTAGAAGATTCAGCCTATCCAACTGATGTTGGTTCATGATTAGGCTGTTTATCTTAAAGCTCCAGTTATCATCACACACACAATCCCTTGCAAGGGAAGGGCTGTTAGGATTCATGTTCAAGCTTTCTCAGATTGGGCAGTTCACAGATAGGCAGGAATTTGCTATCACAGAGGGATCCTTAATGCTAGCTCTAAACCAGTGCTTTTTCCCCCCTTTAGAATATTCCAGGCATCACCTGCCTGTATCACAGAATTTCCTATCTGTAGTTATATATCCTGTCTCCTAACATAAACAGAAGTCTTATGGCAGTGGTCCCAACCCCTGGTCCGGAGACCGGTACCGGTCCGTTGCTCAGTCGGTACCGGGCCGCAGCTCCTTATCATCCTCCTCCCTGGCTGCTGCCTCGGGGGCTGCCCTGCCACTCTGCCGCCGGCTCACTTTTGATGCTCTCCAGCTTCCGCCATGGCTGGGGTTCCTCCTTGGCGTGGCACTGTGCAGCTGCTGCTAGCAGCACCCCCCGGTGGGCAGCGGGAAGTCAGGGGCACTGGCGGGAAAGCAAGTGGAGCAGGGGCTCAGGCAGCGGCGGTGACATCCCTCAGCAAAAGACTACCCCCCCCCCCAGGCCTCAGTAAAATTGTCAAGTGTTGACCGGTCCCCGGTGATAAAAAGGTTGGGGACCACTGTCTTATGGCACCTTCAAATTTAACCTTTTATTTAAGATCAAACTCTTATGGACTACAGCCAATTGTTCCAGATGCAATGAATGGATTCTAACTGTGTACTCATTTTATTCAGGAAAACACAAACAAGATATTTGTTTTTCTTTCATACCTCTTACATAAAATGACCGCACAGTGAGGATCTGTTTATTACACAAAAGTTTATGCTGGAATAAAATATTGTTAGTTTTTAAGGTGCCAACAGGCCTTTATTTTTGCTGTAAAACGCCAAAATGGCTCACCTTCTGGAATCCTTACTCATAGCCTGTCTCTCTTATGCTGTATTGCAGACTCTGCTATTCACATCTGTTACTGCTACTGTAATGTTTTCTCATAGTAACAATCCTCTTTGTGTTTCCTGTGGGGTACAGACATCTCGAAGATTAACTGAGAATATTCTGCTAAAGTCTAGGTACTGAAGCAAAGGACTCTGCAAAGCTAGACCAGACTTTCTAAACCAGGGTTTCATGAAACCCTGGGGTTTCTTGATGGGTCTTGAAGGGTTTCCTGAATGAGTGGAAGTTAATTTTTATATAGTTTTAAAAATTGCTATATATTTATCAGGTGATATAACCACATATGGTCATGTCGACCCCCCCCCCCAATGGCCAATGATGAGACTGGAGGGAATGGGAAGGGGAAAGCCCCAGGTGTTTCCTGAACATATTCTGCATGGTAGTACCACTTCTGGGGTTTCTCGAAGCCTGAATAATGTTTCAGGGGTTTCTCAGTGGTAAAAAGACTGAGAAAGACTGTCCCAAGGTGAACTTTTTACATGCATTTTTGGTAACATATGGCATTGGGGCACCTCCACCAGAAAACACGAAAACTAATTTGTTCATTAGTCAACTTTACAACAACAAAGAGAAGGGATGCACGTTTTATTCAGTTTAATCAGTAGGTGAATTCACTGAAGCTTTCATTAGCGTGGAGGAGGGGGTTTATTAAGCAGTGATGGGACATTTTTTCTTTTTTCCAGCTTTTTTGATTCTGGTATGTCCTATAACTGGGAAAACAAATTAAATATTGAAAATATAGAATTATAATATAGTGCCTTTCACTACACTACCCAGCAGTTTTTATGTATTAAATTGTAAGCTATCTTACACATCCAGTAATTCAAAAAAAACTTCCACTGAAGTTTCCAGAACATGCAAATTTATTTAGATATTACTTCTCTACCTTTGAACTGATTAATCAACTAAAATTCCTTAAACATTGAGAGCATGAGAAGAAAGTGAGAAATATTTTCATCTCCCCAGAGGAAAAGATAATGGCGGTCAGTTTATTTCCCTGACATTTTAACAGAGACAACAATGCCGATTGCACTACAAGAAGCCAGTGTCCTATTTGCATGTCATGTGATATACTTCAAAAGACCCAAAGAACTGAAATGAACTGCCATTTTTAATTGGCACAGAACAGTCACAATTCTGTACGAGTCAATGACCTTAGATTCTGTTTACAGCGGAAATTTCAGAGTCAGGTAGGAAAGAGAAGAGCTGTTTAAGACTCTGTCCAGTCTTCTCATCAGGCTTACTGCCAAGACATTTCACTTTACACAACACAGCCTCATTAATCCACAGATGAAAACACATCGCTTCCCACCACTATTAAGTTTTAAGAGCAGACAGCTGGCAAAAGAGCTCATTTTACTGAAACCTGTTATTACAAAATAGGTTGCTCAGCTGTTGAATACCCACTGGGAAGTTTACAATACCTTAGCTTGCAAACCAGATAGCATAAGTATTTGGGAAGGAAATCCTTTGGCTTTTATGAAACCAGCATTCATCCACATAATTGCAAAATACACTCTGATTCAATGAAGGTTCACCCAGAAATGTAAACTTGAGAATGTGCCATATCCAAACTAGGTGACACAAGGTCTCGCAGGCCAGCTATATTTCCATAGCTCTGCCTACTAATTAAAGTAAGCGAGATGTGAGACTCAGGGTACAGATTGATGGTCTAAAACTGGATGCTAATAGAATATACTTCATTAAATCCTTGTGCTGGCTTCTAACTCTGCAAGACCAAGGCCCAAGTCTGTTGCAGTCTATACATTTAATAATAAATTTAAAAAATAAATAATCCCTGGACAATCCTGTGTATCCAGTAACTCTAGCTTTAAATTTTTAAACCAAAATTTAGAGGCAGAGCATTCTGGTAAGAATTAGTAAAATGTAAAAGGAGGTCAAAGACCAAGGACTCAACACTCTGGTCCTAGAACAGCTTGTTCCACTGCACATGATGTGCTTGAACCTCTCCATATAGCCTCTGCATCCTGCCTAGCCAGCACAGCAAACTAAAGAAGCAACAACCCTAAAACAGCCAAGGATGGTGAGAGTTGATGAGCTTGAGAAAGAACAACAAAGATATCCACAGGGAACATATGATATCAAGCGAGAACTTGGTGCACCCTCATTCTGGAGGATAAAGGGGAAGAATTAAAGAAGTGAAGAAGGAACAGACAAGGGCCAGAGATAGTTATGTCAGCAGTCTTACAAAGAAGAGGGCCAAAGATGGACCAGGTCAGAGTTCCACTGGCCACCAATAGAGTGCCTTACTTGACCAGTCCTGGCATACAACAAAGCTTGGCCAGATGGGCTGTGTAAGGAGCATAAGCAAAACTTTATTATTAGGATGCTTATGTGATTTCACTAAAAGCTTTATGTTTATTAAAATGTATTGGATTACTGTTGTATACAGGCCCACCACCCTTTTCTAGGAATGGATCAGCCCTAGGGCCTCCCTCTTGTAGTACTACAACAATCCAAATTTCTTCCTCCACCATGGGTGCTTTTTAAATTTTAAAAGACATTGGATGATCTTAGTGAATTTGACTGGACAATCCACATTTTGGCCCGGCTGTGGGACCCAGGTTAAAATGGTCATATGCCCACCCCTTCTGTGTAGTGAATTACAGCCACCCTGCACCAAATTGCTGCATTGGGTGTGGAGCTCAGACAGAGAGATTGCTGCTTCCTGCCTGGCAGTCAAAGCCATCCTGCTGTCCAGCTCTCAATGGCTATAATGGAAAATGAAAAATTATATACAGAAAGTAAGACCAGTATAAGTGATATCTAAGACACATGTGACTTGGCTGATTCAGATTGTTAAGGTTATTGTTCTCTTGGGTGACTGTCAGCCAGGACACCACCAAGAATTTCTGTGGGGAAGATAATGCTATGCTGAGGAGGGCTGCTTGATCTCCATCATCCAAAACCCTTAGATTCAATGGTTGATTATGCACAGCAGCGGCTGTACCGTTTACAGAGGATGCATGGGGGACACATTTCAATGACAGAACAGCTCTGCGCTGAAATGCATCCCCCCCCCCCCCAAGGAACACTGCAGCAAGACGGTTCTGCTGCGGGGGTGGGGTGGGTGTCCAGTGTACAGGAAGGTGGGATAGTGGGAAACTGCAATTCCACCTTCCTGCACAATAGCACACACCGCCCCAGTCACCCTCACAGCACCATGCAATGCCGCAGAGCCGGGTGAGGATGATCAGGTCTACCCCCAGCGACATTAGCACAGGCATGTGTACACGGGCCTGCCCTAGCCTAGCCTCAGATGGTGGCCATGGCAACAAAGGGAGAAGAATCAGCATTCCTTTGCCACAGGCCATCTAAGGCCCAGATTTGGGCAAGGACAGGGAGGAGGCCAGGTTGGTGCCGATGTCATGCATACACAGGGATTAGCCTCATTGTCATGCCACCACCAGCCCGGCCTTTCCACCTCATACATAATCGGTCAATGGGTGAAGCCTGATGATATCATGGGTGACTTCTAGTGAAGTCACATGGTGATACATGATGATATCACATTGAACACTAGTATTATTGATAAAAAGATCAATATGATCCAAACCAGATAGGTGGGGGGAAATGTAACATCTCAGCCAGTTCAGCAAACTTAATATAAGGGAAAATGGCCTGAAATTAATGTTTAGGTGGCATTATATTCCTATTTAAAAATTTTTAAAGGATTGGATCATGTCTCTGACTGATGCTGGTGATGCTCTCAGGAGAAAGGGTCATTCTGCCCAATACTGTGGACTCTGCCTGCAGTAAGCAATTCTGGAAAAGAATACGTAAAGCATGAAGTGAAATCATAGTTCATAGAATGGAATATTTGGCCAAGTTGAGTAATCTTCTTAAGAAATGTCGTGGCGTCTGCAAGGTTACTGACTGCAGGCCATTTGAAATCTGGCTCAGGAAATGTTGGTTAACTATGGTGACAGAGAAATTGCAGTATGTAAGAACTGACGGAAAGGAAACAGCAGCAGTTTTTATTTGTCCATAAGAGTATTGGAATACAATTGATTATGAAGACCAGACAAAGCTTGTGATATTTATAGTAATGTATATATGTGCATGTGCGTGTACATGTGTGTACTTCTACACACTGTGAGGTATTGCACCACATGGTCTCTGCAAATATATGCAGTCACAGAGGCTGCCTGTGGCTTCAAAGAGATTCATCACACTTTAAAAACCCCATAAACTATGTAAAAAAATGCAAAATGCAGTTCAGCTGTTGCTGTAAGATTGCCACTCATCCCTAATTTATATTTTCAGGAGTGACCACAAGAAGGCAGGCACAGCAATTTATAAGAAGCCATCAAATGTGAGGCCTGGTGATGGAGTTCAACTGGTTGGCTTGAGAATGAGCCACAAAACCTGCCTCAAGGCTCAATTGAGTTCTGGACTCCTAGTACCCTGGACATGATGCATGTCATAAATCAAGTTGAAACCGGGGGGGGGGGGGGATCGAGGATGCAAATCCAGTATGTTTAAATGTTACTTAATTTACCAGTTTGTACTGATCTGGATTTTAAGTTCCGACCCCCCAACACTCAGGCCCAATATTTAGGATGACAGCTAACTGACATTCGGTTTACAATGCTCACAGCAATATAGCTTAATTTGACAGGACAATGTTTGCATTGTTTTACAATAATAAAGTAATCCAACCATTTTTGAGGACTATAAAACCTCCATATTTGAGGGACCGCCTACCTCCTTATGCCCTCCGCAGGGCACTTCACTCTGCGGGTCAGAATCTGCTGATGATCCCAGGACACCGGGAGGCACGCCTGACCTCCACAAGGGCCAGGGCCTTTTTGGTGGAATGAGCTCCCTGAAGAGATGTGGGCCCTGTCAGAGCTCTCTGAGTTCCGCAGGGCCTGAAAAACGGGGCTCTTCCACCAGGTGTTTGTCTGAAGCCGGGTGGTGGCCCAGGGGCTAAGATCAGGCCTCCTCTCCCTTAGGGACAGAGGCCACTATTAGACTGGCCTGGATTCCCAGATTGATCCATCCTATGCCCAATTATCCATCTGCCTGCCTTTTTTTTTGCCCATCCAGTGAGCCTGCGTTGGAACTGTTGTTAATCATTATATCGCTATCTTTGTGAGTTATTGTTCTATGGGGATTTTAATGGTTTTAATGTATTGATTTGTACCTGAAATATGGTAAACCACCGTGAGCTGGTTCTCCAAGAGTGGTGGTCATACAAATCTAATAAATAATAAATAATAATAAATAGCTGGAGAAAGGATAATTCTGTAGAAGGGCATAACCCTCAATTCCTTTTCAAAAGAAGCCATCTGAAGACCTCAGGTGTCAGGTAAAGGGGATGGGAATTGTTGAGAACGACTAGTTTGGGCAACGCGGGGGGTCCAGAGAAGGAGCGTGAAGATAGGAACAGAAACCTAGGAAAGGAAGCTACAGAGGAAGAGATCCCGACAGACCCTCTTTGGATAAGAGACTTACCTAAGGAGACGTTGGGAATCAGTTCACCGGGGGTGGGGGAAAAGGAAGCACTGGGGTAGTCAGTACAAGCGGGGAGAGCAAGGGAGAAACCCAGGGCGGGGCGGTGGCGGAGAGACGCGGAGTCCCGGAAGGGTGAGGTCCTCCTGAGAAGCCCGGAGGGTGGAGACAGGGGCTAGAGAGGCTACTTAAGGAAGCGTCAATGAGGAGATGGGGTTGGAGGTGTAGTGAAGGAACTACCCTGAACCCAGGAGCGGGAGAGAGAAAACCGACTCCATTCTGAGACGCTGTTTCCTGCTGATAAAGCCTTCTAGTCCCGGGTCTCCCTCACCGAACAACGTGGTGGACCCGAAGCGTGGCAAAGACCCTGCGGACCCTGACAGGAATTAGTTACTAAAATGGGAGATTCCTGTTATGCCAGCAAATCACTGCTTCCAACCTAGAAATTCATCCCCTAATACCAGATGTGTTCTACCTGGGGAATGACATCCCTACAAGCAAACCATGGTTATTTATTCAGAAACTAGATTTAAAGCCCATTGTACTTGTGAATACAACAGGCGCTAGAAAGGATGGATGGGAGAGTGTCTTGCCTGGTAGTAGGTTTGCGGCAGGGGTATTGTAGGTTTTTTGGCCGAAGGGATGGGAGAGGTTTAGGAACGTATAAATAGGGGCCTATTCAATTCTGATTTAAGCACTTTCAGGCAGTGGGCATTACTAAATCTTATGGCGCAAGCACACTGTATGAAGCAGTACGTTTGTCTGTCTTGAATCTACTGTCAATTATTGCCACAGTATTAAGGGTGAACATTTCTCAGTCATCTCCCCCCCCCCTAAACTAAACAGTTCCAAATGCTTTAGCCTTGCCTCACAGGGCAGGGGTTTCCAATTTTGGTTGCCTTATCTGCCTTTTTCCCACCTCTTCCATATCCTTTGTGAGATTCAGCAAACAGAACTGTACACACAGCATTCTAAATGTGGTCGCACTTGTGGTATGCATAAAGGCAGAGCTGTGGCAGTCAAACAAGTTTATGAAACCATTGGGATTGAACTCTGAAGCAGATTTTAAGGAAGAAAAATAGGTTCGCTATCAAAATCGGGTAGTACTGGCAGTTTAATTCTCGTTCCTGAGGATCGGTAGGAAGAAATTTCCTTTTATGGCCACTGCACATTACCTACCACAAGTCCACAATTTTTTTCTTGCTCCATCTCCACCAGTTCAACCCCCATCACAATATATGTGAAACTAGATTTCTTCTCTGGACACTTTGCACTTCAGTGATTTTCATCTGCCATTCCATTGTCCATTCACACAATTGGAGAGGTTCTTTTAGAGCTGTTTTCAATATTGCGAATGACACAGGGTCAGTTATAACCTTTGCTGCTTCATTATTCATCCCCACTTCCAGGTCAATTATGAAGAAATTAAATAGCTGCAGTCCCAACTCAGATCCCCAGCAGACCTCACTTCCCCAATACAAAACTGTGCTTTAATTCCCTTTTTTAATTAGTTACTAATTCATTAAAGGACCTGCACCCTTATTCCATGACTGTTTATTCAAAGGTTTTTGGTGAGGCGCCTTTCGGGAAGCCCAATTATCTATTGTCTACTAGGTAATCCCTACCTATATTGTTTGTTGACACACTCAAGTCTAAGAGGTTGATGAGGCAGAATTTTTCTTTACAGAAGCTGTACTGATTCGTCTGCAACAAGTCTTGTTCTTCTAGGTGCAATAAACCTACGTTAAAAACAATTTTTTTAACATTATAGTAGTTTCAGCTTAGGAGTGGATAGATTTATGAAGGGCAGGCTTGTTTTAACAATATTCTAATATGCTGTGGACAGAGTTTCTCAATTTCAGTAAAGCTCTTGATTCTTGTTGACAAGTTTTTAAAATGTGGCATGGATCCTATTACTATTAGGTGGATCAATAAGTTTACAAAATGCATCCAATGGAGAGGGGTAACAAAATGCATCCTCTTGGAGAGGGGTAACAAGTGGAGTGCCTCAGGGATATGTCTTGAGCCCTGTGTTGTTCAACATATTTATAAATGATTTGGATGAAGCAATAGAGGGGGTACTTATTAAATTTGCAGATGATACTAAACTGGGCAGGGTAGCAAACACAGCAGAATACAGAATCAGGATACAGGATTACCTTGACAAGCTGGAAAACTAGGCTAAAACGAATAAAATGAATTTCAATAATGATAAAGTTCTGTATTTAGGTAGGAAACATCAGATGCATCACTATAGGATGGGGGAGGCTTGTCTTGGCAGTAATATGTGTGAAAAGGATCCAGGAGTCTTATTAGACCATACACTGAACATGAGTCAGCAGTGTGGAGGCTAAAAAGACAAACTGGATTTTGGGCTATATCAAAAGTATTCAGATCGTGTGAAGTTATAGTACCACTTTGCTCTAGTTACTCATTTAGAGTACCATGTTTAGTTTTGGGCACCACAATTAAAGAAGGATGTAGGCAAACTGGAGGGAGTCTAGAGGAGGGCAACCAAGATGGTGAGGAGTTTGGAGACCAAGTCCTATGAAAAAAGGTTGAGAGAGCTTGGTCTGTTTAGCCTGGAGAGAAAATGACTAAGAGGTGATACGATAGCCATCTTCGAGTACTTGAAGCCATCTTCAAGTACTCCATCACATAAAGGATGGAGTAGAGTTTTCTGTTGCCCCAGAGGGTTGGACCAGAACCAATGGGTTGAAATTAATTCAAAATAATTTTCAGCTAAACATTCAGAAGTTTCTGACAGAGCAGTTCCTCAGCAGAACAGGCTTCCTCGGGAGATGAAATCTTCTTTGGGAGTTTTTAAACAGAGGCTAGATAGCCATCTGACAGTAATGCTGACTCTGTGAACTTAGGCAGATTGCAAGTGGGTGGGCAGAAGGGATTGTATAAGTGCTTGGCTCTTGTGGCCTTCTTGTATGCCAGTCGCCACTTAGGGGTTGGGAGGCAAATGTACTCAGGCCAGACTGGCAAGAGATTCTGATTTTTTTTGGGGGGGGGATATCGTCTGGGCATGAAATTAGGGTCACTGTGGGTGGGCAGGTAGTTGTGAGTCTCCTGTATTCTGCAGGGGGTTGGACTAGATGACCTTTGAGGTCCCTTCCAACCCTGGAATGTGTATTTTGAGATGTTATTTATAGTTCTTTGACATTATTTACAGCCTTTCTCACTGAGATTCAAGGCAGATTACACAAGGCATGTTAATTCAATCAACAGAGTGAGATAAATAGGCAATGTAATGGGACGGAATTAGAGATCTGAAGCAAATGGAAATCTGAACCAAACATAAGTACAGAGTATGACACGTTAAACAAGAAGTAAATGGTATTAGGTAAGTAGAAATACAATGCACTGAGAACAAGAGGTGATTTGTTTATTGGTAGAAGGAAAACAGACATAGGCCAAGCAATCTGCAGTATACTGTTCATATAGCTCTTCCATTTGGCTATGGCAACAGCAGTTGAGGTACAATGGATATTGTATGATAAGCTTTCAAATATATTTCAGCTATATGGATCTGTGTCCTGACACTTTTCTCCCCTCATATGGCTTCACTTTGGGTTCTTCTCTAAAGAGATCAAATTTGTTGGCTTACTAGTACAGAAATAGCTCCTACTCATCAGATTTCATAAGATCCAAACCAGGCTTTCTTCCAAAGCATCTTCTCTCCTCCAGTTACCATCCATCTTCATCACAGTGGCACACAAAGCAAAGATTAAATATCTTTCTCCATCCAAAATATGGACTGCCCTTTGAGGTCGTGATATGGTGTTTCTAGAAACATCTGATTCTGGCTTTTGCCCTCTGATGGGCAGAAGGCAGCTGTTTTATAGGAACTTGTCAGGCCTGGCAAATGAGTCACAGGTGGAAGCTCAGAAGGGGGAGGGGGAGGCAACGGTGGAGGAGGGGGTGGGAGAGCTGTGGCACCACAGGAATTTGCAAAGACAGAGTGTGATTGGGATGGCCTAGCTGTAGCATTAATGGGCTGGGAAAGGGAACTGTGGGAAGAAGCTGCTAGTTGGGGATAGGAAGAAATGGTAACATCTACTAAGTCAGGTGAGCAAACAGGATACAGTGGAAGGGGAGGTGGTGGTGGAACTACTGAGGGTAAAGAGGAGGAGGGGTCAGAAAGGGACAATGGATGGAGATTTACTCCAGCTTTGCTACCATTGGATGCACCTGGATAATTTTTCCCAGATCCTGCAGAAAGTCCCCTTCCATGCTGAGGAGGAGAGAAGGTCTCTAAAAATTCCCAAGGGATGAGAGAACTCACAAACCCTGCACACTGAACAGGCTTAGATAACATGTAGCCTAGGTGGGCATAGAAATGCTGCTTGTCATGAGTAGTGAGGTGCAGACGATTGTAGCCACGGGCCTTGGCATAACTCTCAACAGCTTCCATCAGTTTCCTCCCGTAACCTTTTCCACGAATAGCTTTGGAGACCACAACTGTCTCCACAAATAAGCTTTTAGGGTGGCCAACCACACGGGATAGCCTGGCATGCCCCAGGAGCTGGCACTGGTTCTTGGCCAATTTCCCTTCAGCAACCTCCTCCTCTACCCTTGGAGTTCTGATGAGAACCAAGCACAAGGGAAAGTCATTGGTGGATCTCTGCAGGGAGTGGATGCGGGAAGTCCTGCTCCTTTTCCACTCTTCATTGATGAGGTCAGCACAGGATTCCAGAAGATCAGGCCTCTGGTGAAGGGGGACCACTGTGAGCATCTCTGAAACAGAGCCCATTCTTCTCACTATCAAGAGACCAAGCAGCAAAACTTTACAAGTGATGTTGAGAACTTGGCATGCTCCTAAAAGCACAAAGACAATGAGGTGCACTTGCATGCACTATCAGTTCTGAGAAAGCCAAATTTCTCAGTACTCCTTACCTGGGCTGGATTGGTCCCACATAGGAACAGCTGCAGTATCCTGCATAATCAGCCCAATGCATGGAACAGAGACCTCTTTCGCACAACTGCTGAGATACCTTTATGATGGTTGTTGCATCATGGGTTTAACAAAGGGCAGCACCAGTTCAAGCTACACGTAGCAGATATGTAGCCTGCATTATCAGCTCTGATGACATTTAGGGATCACTATGCAAACACATGCAATATTTTGGAGATTTGCTTGAAATTGAATTGTCTCGTTTTTTCTGAACAATCAAGTTAAATAATCGTGTAGTTTCTGGACAGGATGGGTCTAAACTACACAGAGGCACAGAATAACTTCTTGAGTAAACTCTACAAAAGTACTTAACAATGGTTATGTTCATGCACATGCAACAGGCTTGAAGGTGACTCCATCCATCCCCAATGTAAAGGTTAATAGAAGACAACCATGACCTAAATCCTTTTCCTAATCCTTTAGCAAAAGGTGGTTCTCCATAATCCTGAGAACTAGAAACATTTAGCCAATAGCAAAGAGAAAGTCAGAATACTTAGAATTCTGCCGAGGGCTTTATTCTACTCCACAGGTAATCCAACTCTGTAAAGTAGACTAATTTTATTATCCCCAAACTGATGTGAGAGGGGGTAGCATACTAAATAGATCTCAGGAGCACTCCAAATGAATGCTTAAATTTAGTTTTCTCCTCCTTCACCTTCCTACAACAGTCAGCTGGAAACCTGACCAAAATCACCTTTATTTAGAGTGAAATTTTAGATGTAGGGCATTCTGAAGTGACCAGATGGCTGGTGGCCCATTAATAGCTTTACACCTCCTTTTTGCCAGTTAAAAATGCTATACAAGAAGTTTCCTTTGTGTCTGCCTACAGCATGGATCACTTTCAGGGTATCTGTTGGAAAGTGCCTTAATCAACAGCATCGTAACTCTGTGAAAGGTAGCTCTCAGCAGAAATGCGGCAGAATTTCCTGCACAAGTATCAAGAAAGAAATACACATTCATTGCCCCCCATGCAGTTGACATCAACAGCCAACTTAAAGAACATTGTGTGTGTGCGAGGCAGACAGGGCGTGAGAGGGTGGATACATACAACAGGACTGGTCATGGCATTATTGCTTCAACATACCTCTTCATCAAAATTTCACTTCCTCAATAGGTGACCAAGTGAACTTTGACCCATGGAAGCTTATTCCCTGGAAAACAACGTTAATTTTTAAGGTGCTACTGAACTCAAATTTTGTTTTTTACTATAGACTTAACATGGTTACCCATCAGGAACCATAAATCACACAAATAAATAAATAACATTTGCCAGAAGAGGGTGTCACAGACTGAGCTGCAAACATTCATAACAATTAGGCCACAGGGTGATTTAATTCACATACTTCAGCAATCACATTCTATTCTCACTCCCAGGTTGTTTTGCTGATGACATACTGCGAACTGAGGGATTTGGAAGGTCCAAAATGACACCGACAAGTCCAGGCACCAGGCCTATCTTTCTCTGTATAGTCAATGAATTTCTGGGTGACAGCAAGTCGTATGAACAAGTGGCAGTAGGAGGGAGGCCACTCTCTTGTGAACATAATCCTCCCCACATATCTCAGCAGCCTACCCCTAGGCTGCTGCTGCTGCTGCTGCTTTGTGCTGCAATGAATATTGTATTCTTGTTATTCTCCTTCAAGCCTTCACAGACCAATCCCCTGCCATTCCCCCTTCAGCATTAACACACACCTTCTGCCTATCACTCCCTTTGCATTTTTAAAAACAGCAGGAAGAGAAAATCATCTTATTGTTTTTTTATTCAGATTTCCTGGAAGATAGACTACTTTTATTATCCCTTTGTCAGGATCCTCATATAAGCAAAAAAAAATTAACCGCACTGTCCTTCGATTTGATGAAGTCATCTTAGTAAATACAAGGAAAGTGGTCTGGATTTCAACTCAACCCTGAATTCACAAAGAGAGAACATCTATTACAATAATAGGTTCAGGTGAGCAGTCGTGTTGGTCTGAAGCAGCAGAACCAATGCTGAGTCCCGTGGCACCTTTAAGACCCAACAAAGTTTTATTCAAGGTATGAGCTTTTGGGTGCATGTACATTTTCGCAGGTACAATGTCATGGAAAGGAAGTAATCAGTTCATACTTGCAAGCAAAATGTGAAATTAACATACAGCATTATGAAAATGGTTAACACATTCCAGAGATAAATAGGAAAAACAGCAATTTGTTTGTATTCACTTGAGACTGAACTGCATGGATAAGATCTTGGGTTCAATAAAGGTGTCTATTGCAATGGTTCAGGAAGCATGGAGACCTTTCTCCCTGTCATTCAGAAGTTTGGGAGAAAAGTACTAGAGAGAAAGAAGAGCCCCCTCCCTTTCCTTGTCATTCTTGTCTCCATCTTTCCTTCCTTTTAGCCCCCCCCCCCCCCAAGACCATGGTGTATTCCATGTATCATTGCCCATCATGGGTTTTGAGGGTGGATTTGGGGAATTTCAAAAGGAGACCACACTAGAAAAACATCCAAGAGATGGGTGATGAGTTTCTTCTTTTCAGTGTTCCTCAACTTCCTCTAATAAGCTGTAACTTCTAACCTGTGACGCAAATTCAGTCACTGTATTTGGAGTATGAAAGAGGAACAAACCACTTCCTCCAAAACGGGCGTGATGAGCTGAGGAATTTCTCACAGCACAGATATTGTTCTGGGGCTTCATGACCTCAGTGCTGCAAGGTGAGCTCCAGGAGCACTTGCATCATTCCGTTGCCACTCATCATGGAGCATGGAGGGTGTTCTATTGACACCATGGGGCTCTCTCTGCAAACATCCACCCTAAAGCCCGCTCTTATCTGCCTATCTACCGCTAAAGCTGCTCCCCACAACTTACACAACACAGTCAGCGTGTTGGCTTCTCTAAAACATTGTGCAGCCGGACAAAATCCCTAACAGTTTGCTGTTGCAGGAAAACCCACACTTTTGTGGAAGGAAGTGTCAATGCAAAGAGTTTTCTCAATAGAGGTTGACAGCAGCTCAATACCTGTCATGCTCCCTTTTCAGTCTAGACTGGAGTCAGCAAGTCAGATCTGATATCCTCCGATCAGATATACCCATCAATAGCAATGAATGCATATCTTTTCAGAAAATGACGTTACTCCTGAGGAATAAGCTCTGGGACCAAGAATAATTCCAACCTTACAAAATATTTCAATTGCCTTTCATGAATGCCAGCTATTCATATCTATGATTCCTGAAGAGCACTGCTCTACAAATTCCAACTGGTTGGTGGTCCCTGTTCCCGAGGAAGTACGTTTCACCTCAACCAGGGCTGGGACATTTTCAGTTCTGGCTTCCACTTGTTGGACTGAGCTCCTGGAGGAGATCCAGGCCTTGTCAGAGCTGGCACAGTTCTGCAAAGCCTGTAAGACAGAGCTCTTCCACCAAGTTTTTGATTGGGAACAATAACTTAACATCTGTGGCCCTCCCTACAAAACACCCCTACTGTATGACACCTAGTCTGGAGACTTACGGTCAGCAAATTTCTAGCTGCTATTGCTTGATGCTGCTGATTTGATACTCATAGAATCATAGAGTTGGAAGAGCCCTCATGAGTCATCTAGTCCAGCCCCCTGCACTATGCAGGACACTCACATCCCAATCGCTCATCTACTATAACCTGCCACCCCTTTGCCTTCACAGAATCAGCCTCTCCGTCAGATGGCTATCTAGCCTCTGTTTAAAAATTTCCAAAGATGGAGAACCCACCACCTCCCGAGGAAGCCTGTTCCACTGAGAAACCGCTCTGTCAGGAACTTCTTCCAGATGTTTAGATGGAATTCCTTTTGAATTAATTTCATCCCATTTGTTCTGGTCTGTCCCTCTGGGGCAAGAAAGAACAATTCTGCTCCATCCTCCATATGGCACCATTTTAAATATTTGAAGATTGTTATCAGATCCCCTCTCAGTCATCTCCTCTCTAGGCTAAACAGACCAAGCTCCCCCAGCCTTTCTTCATACGTCTTGGTCTCCAAACCCCTCACCATCTTTATTGCCTTCCTCTGGACACATTCCAGTTTGTCAACATCCCTCTTCAACTGGGGTGCCCAAAACTGAACACATATTCCAAGTGAGGCCGAACCAGAGCAGAGTAAAGCGGTACCATCACCTCCCGTGATCTGGACACGATACTCCATTTGATACAGCCCAAAATCCCATTTGCCTTTTTAGCCACTGAGTCACACTGCTGACTCATGTTCGATGTATGGTCTACTAAGACTCCTAGATCCTTTTTGCACATGCTACTGCCAAGACAAGTTTCTCCACATCCTGCGGAGTGGATTAAATAAAAGGGTAAGGGCTGTTGGGGAGGAGTTAGGGCGGGCCCTGTCCGGGATAAAAACTAGGAGGAGGGAATCAGGAGCCGCAAAGCAACTCCTGATTCGCTCCTCCGAGTGGCACTCCAGGGCCAAGTGGCTAATTCACGCCTCCCTATTGGCCACTTGGCCCGTCTCCTGAACGCTGCGCCACAGATTCTCCAGTCCTCCCGAGCCGCCATCCTAGCCGGATGGCCGCCAGGGAGGAGGCTCGCCCCACGCCGTTGGGCTTGGGGAAAATTACTTTCCCTCCACCCAGCGACTGCCCTTCCCCGCAAATGGACCTCGCTTCTACTCTGGCTGCCTGGCCACCACCGCCCGCGCCCTCCCCACCCCGATCCCCAACGCCCAAGCGGAGCCATTCAGATGACACTACTGCGCCCAGGCCTTGCCGCCCACCCTGAGCCACATGGTCGCCTGCTGCAGACCTCGCCTCCTTCGCCGCTGCCGCCCACCTCCAACAAGCCTGGCCCAGGTAAGTGCGACCCGGCTAACCAGGCCCACGCCTGCAAACGTACCAGCCCGGCCCATTCCCATGTTCCGCCCATTTTTATATATGGGCTTTACGTCTAGTATTGGTATATTTGGTTTTTCCTACCTAAATGCAGAATGGCAGACAGTGAAGAGGAACTAAAGAGCCTGTTGATGCGGGTGAAGGAGGAGAGTGCAAAAGTTGGCTTGAAACTCAACATCAAGAAAACAAAGATCATGGCATCTGGCCCTCTCAATTCATGGCAAATAGATGGGGAAGAAATGGAGATAGTGACAGATTTTATTTTCCTGGGCTCCAAGATCACTGCAGATGGGGACTGCAGCAAAGAAATTAAAAGACGCTTGTTCCTCGGGAGGAAAGCTATGGCAAATCTAGACAGCATCCTAAAAAGCAGAGACATCACCCTGCCAACAAAAGTGCGTTTAGTCAAGGCTATGGTATTCCCAGTTGCAATGTATGGCTGCGAAAGTTGGACCATAAGGAAGACCGAGCGTCAAAGAATTGAGGCTTTTGAACTCTGGTGCTGGAGAAGACTCTTGCGAGTCCCTTGGACTGCAAGGCGAACAAACCGGTCAGTCCTAGAGATCAGCCCTGACTGCTCTTTAGAAGGCCAGATCCTGAAGATGAAACTCAAATACTTTGGCCACCTCATGAGAAGGAAGGACTCCCTGGAGAAGAGCCTAATGCTGGGAGCGATCGAGGACAAAAGAAGAAGGGGACGACAGAGAATGAGGTGGCTGGATGCAGTAACTGAAGCAGTAGGATTCCGGGGAATGGTAGAGGACAGGAAGGCCTGGAGGATAATTGTCCATGGAGTCGCGATGGGTTGGACACGACTTCGCACATAACAACAACAATCTAAATGCAGAACTTTACATTTGTCCCTATTGAACTTCATTTTATTCAGTTTAGCCCACTTCTCGAGCCTATCAAGATCATCCTGTATTCTATTGCTGTCTTCAGATGTGTTTCCTACCCCTCCCAGTTTAGTATCATCTGCAAATTTAATAAGCATCACCTCTAAAATCACCTCTAACTCTGCCTTGAGCTGTTTGTACCATAAATGAATACTAAAATAGGACAGAATGGAGAAAAGAGATTGAGATTGTTCTCACCAATGTAGGTTTCACATTTGCATTTAACACCCTCCCACACGCCCCGATTTAAAGCCTGCTTTAAGAACACTTATGTAAAGCGCTTACTGCTCTGACCTGCTTGGCCCAGGCTAGTACAATTCCCAGAAGCTAAGCAGAATCGGCCCTGGTTAGAATTTGGATGGGAAGTCCAGTTTGCTCTGCAGACAGAGGAAGGCAATGACCAACTCCCTCTGCTCATCTGTTGCCTTGAAAACTCTACAGAGTCTCCATACATTGGCTCCAACCTGACAACACTTTACACTCGCACACACAAAGTGCTTAGCATTATACACCCAAGGATACACCCAAGGCACCCCACCCAAGGATACACCCAAGGCACCCATGCACAAGCCCCAGTAAAATGAACAGTAGCTAGCTGCACCATGGACTTTGCCCAGAAATATACCCGCTTATACTAGAGTATATACAGTATACCCTGTCTTGTATGCACAATATAATACATGAGTGGCAGTTTTCACATCACACACAGATTCTTGAGAAAGCATTACAGTGGCAATTAGGACAAACAGAAAAACAAAACCGCCCCAGGAAAAAAGACCAACAATGCTAACTATTCATGGAATTCCAGGGACAAAGGCACAGGTTCAGATCCCCCAAAACTATTCTCACAGTATTTAACTAACCATTTGAACCCCAGATGCCTACCTGACTCTGGTCATAATCTGGCAAAACATACTCATCAGGTTAATAAGTGTTTATTATTTGTCTAAAAACCATACACTTACTTCCAGACATCCTGATGCCTAGCAGCAAACATGTCTAACATCCCATCATTAGGATCCACTTTCACAGTCACACAGAAGATGATGAAAATAATCTCTATTTGACCATATCTCCTCCACTAAAACAACAGTGGGGTGAAAAGATCCCTCTTTGTTCAATTGTAACCCATTCCTCTCAAATCAACCTCTCAATCAATACACATGTATCTGGTCCATTTCTCCTCTCCCAGTTCATTGTCCAGGTGAATTGTCCTACAGGTAGAGAATACATTTGATTTCCCTTGCAAGATCCCTCTGTAAGCCCACCTGTGGATGACAGAAGTATCAAATACCTGCAGTAAATGAGAGCAGCCAGCAATGTTGCTTCCCTTCTTGGAGGGCCTCTGCTTATGAGAAGAACCTGGGAGAAACTGTCCAGCTGCTTTCACAAGAACATGACAGGAAGCTGTCCATGCTCCTGCTGCTTGTTTCTTCTTTTAAAGAGTGCTCTCTGTGTTTATTTGAAGTTGGGTAAAACTGTAGCCTTGGAATGTAAACTAGGGCTGAAGAGCCCAGCCCTGACACCAGTCAAAGGCTGGCTCCCTTCCCTGCACCAACAGGGCTCTCTCCCAGGCAGAAGCCCTGGACCCCTCCAGACAGGTGCAAGCAACAAAGCCAGTCACTCTTCTAGAGAGACATGGGCCAATTTACATTCTCTACCACAGTTGAAAGAACCCAGGAAACAGGACAGAGAAGGCAGGTGAGCCAGAATGACTGCTCTTCTGTTTCTCAGCTCCTCCCTGAAACGTCCCACCCCAGGTTAGTCTTGTAAGAAAACAAGGCCACCTACACGAAAGGCCTGCTGCACACAGTTGGGTTAGTCCCTAATCTTCTACTCCTTCTTGCCTCCCCACTTTTAGAGTGCGTGTACCCTAATACTTTAGAGACCTGCTCCCAAGTTGCTATTCTACAGCAGTCATAGGAACCCAGAAGGGCTCTGTATCAGCAGTAGACAAATATGCACATCCAAAGGCAATGGCCATTGACCATTCTAAACAGGACGCAAGACATTGGGATGGTGGGGGGGGGGTCAAGCAGGTAGAATCAGGGTGTTGCCATGAAAGCATTCATCCTGCCAGGCCCTCCAGTCGGCTCAGGAAAGCTGTCGTTTATGAGGGCTCAGAGCACAGAGGCTTGTTCTTCTGGTACAGCCTGTGGCTGCGCTGCCTCCCAGTGTCAACACATGGTGGGGCACATGGAAGGAGCGGGGGAGTCCTGTTTTGTCACAGGCAATCTGGGGACACACCTGTCACCAGCAACCATTCCTTGGCAAAAGGACTCCCTTTCATTAGGCAATGGATGGTGTGTATCTTGCCACCATTATGTGCTCAACACAGCTTTTCTTAGTCGGAAATTAAAAATACCAGTTTGCCTCTGTCCCTTCCAACCATGCCTTCGCAGGTAGAGCCAGGATCAGGAGAATACAGAAACACATTTCTGCTATGTACACAGACAATATTTATATAAAGAGGGGCTTAAATAGCTGTGCTTGCTTTTTACTCATCACCATGTGGGGAACACAGTCCATCAGAAGTGAATTGTGACTGTGCCTTGATGGAACTAAGGGGACTAGTTAATCATAATTAAGTCCTAGGCCAGTGGTCCCCAACCCCCGGTCCGGGGACCGGTCCTGGTCCTTGGATCAGTTGGTACCAGGCCGCGGCTCCTCCTCACCCTCCTCCCCGACTGCTGCCTCGGGGGCTGCCCTGCCACTCTGCCACCGGCTCATCTTTGGTGCTCTCCGGCGGCCGCCATGGCTGGGGCTCCCCCTTGCCGTGGCACTGGGTAGCTGCTGCTGGCAGCGCCCACCAGTGGCCGGTGGGAAGTCAGGGGTGTGGTGGGAAAGCAAGTGGAGCAGGGGCTCAGGCGGCGGCAATGTCCCTGGGCAAAAGACTACCCCCCCCGGGGCCTCAGTAAAATTGTCAAGCGTTGACCGGTCCCCGGTGATAAAAAGATTGGGGACCACTGTCCTAGGCCACTGTCTTCTATGGGGCTGAATGAGAACTCATTGTATGCTTCTTATGGTGGGCAGTCTTAACAAGGGGAAATTTTCCTTCCACCTAACTATTACACATTCACTATCCCCTTGAAAAGCATCTGTGTTGACATGTGTACTACCTATGGTTGCAGTAGGGGGTAAAAAGACAGGTGATAGAACATTTTGCCACATCTCCTTGTTAGTGCCCTTTTTGTCTCACCTGTAACCCACTCTGAAATATCCCCCGTGTGCAAAGCAAACACACTAACATGCAAATTTAATAGGAATGGTTACGTTTCTACCCTGGACCACTGATTGCTCAAATCCCTCACATTGTCAGTATCAGCCCAAACAGAGGCTGCTGACTTCACCAGACTTAAAAGGGTGTAACTCTGCCTAGCATGGCACTTTTCATCTTCTATATAGATACAACTGGGTAGCATTTCATATGCCCAACACACAATGCATTGGGCAAGGCCAGAAATATTGATATGGTTTAAATATTAGGTTTTTGCACCTGTTGCATGTCCCTGTGCAGAGCTGAGCTCTCCCTGCAAGAGGCTCCCTTTAGAAACACCAGGATCTGCCAGCCAACAAATTTGGAACCACACAAATTTGGAACCACTGTTTTCTAGTGGTTTCTGAAATAAAGGTCCCCTTCTCCAGAGGATATTTAGGTCACAAGCCAAACGGCACAAACCACTGTCTAGACCCAAGAGAGAAGATGTCTGATAGATCTGAGCTATAATTACCACCACCCAGGGAAACCCTACTGAAGTGTTTTTAGCCACAGGAAGGGCAGGGCCAAAGGTCGCTTCTCTGAATAGCACCATGCTGAGGAATGGTCATCACAATGTTTCTGACATCCTTCCCATACCAAATAAATGCTTGGTCTACTTACATTAAGCTGAATGAGGGGCTTAATCTATATCAGCTGGATTTAGGATAAATCATACATGCAGTCCAGTCCTATGCACTATGCACAGTAACTCTGAAGTACATCTTATCACAGCTTACTCCCAAAGTATGAGGGTGTAGAAGTATAGCCTCAGAAATTTACATGTATCCAGCAAAGAGAAAATTAAATTGCAAATGAAATCTCAGAAATTCAACTAAAATATCACCTGTCTTGTCAGTACAATACGGGGATCTGCCATCTATATGGAGGTTTTTCTCTGTCATGCCTTCCAAAGATCAGAGGAATTTACTGGAGCATCTATATAATATTGACCTCTAATCATTCATTTTTCAAGTTATCCCTGTTCTTAGTATATTATTTTTTAAAATGTTATTTGATACAACCAGAATCTGGTCCAAGCTGTCTGGACAAAAAGGTGCACTTTATCTTTGTCAGTCCTTTGTGGCAGTGGTCCGCAACCTTTTTTAGGCTGCGGACCAGTGGGGGGGGATCCAGCAGCCGCAAATGCGAGGCCGCGCATGCGCAAATGTGCAGCATGTCCGTGCATGCGCGTCTGTGCCATGCGTGCCCGCAAACACGCATGCACGGCAGGTCCGCACATGTGTGTTTGCAGCCACGCATTGCGCAAACACACATGCGCGGACCTGCTGCGAATGTATGTTTGTGCCGGCGGCCGTGCTTCCCTCTCCCTTGCAGCCTGGGAAGTTTCTCACTGCAGGGGGGGCAGGGAGAGGGAGCTGTGGCCCCGTGCTGGGGCCTTCGCGGCCCGGCACGGGGCCACGGCCTGGTGGTTGGGGACCACTGCTTTGTGGTCATCATTTCCCCCAGGTACCAACTGACAACCTTTAAAAAAATAAATAGTAATTGCTAAGAGCTAGTTTGGTGTAGTGGTTAGGAGTGTGGACTTCTAATCTGGCATGCCAGGTTCGATTCTGCACTCCCCACATGCAACCAGCTGGGGGACCTTGGGCTCGCCATGGCACTGATAAAACTGTTCTGACCGGGCAGTGATATCAGCGCTCTCTCAGCCTCACCCACCCCACAGGGTGTCTGTTGTGGGGAGAGGAATGGGAAGGTGACTGTAAGCCGCTTTGAGCCTCCTTCGGGTAGGGAAAAGCGGCATATAAGAACCAACTCTTCTTCTATTTCACTATAGTCCTATAAAGTTACAATGATTTATTGCAATGATCTACGAGTTCCTCTGAATTCCCAGCTTTAAAAATAGTAAATCTTTTTGTTGCAGAGTTATAAAAGGAAAAGTGTATATTTTCCATTATGTCTCTGCATCAAAAAGACTAAAGACTTACCTTTTTAAAAATGAAAGCTAGGAATTCAATGGAACTATTAAATCATGGTTACAGATTGCTTTAATATTATTGTACTATAGCACAATAGCACTCAATTTTTTTTTGTGTGTGCTCAGTTTGAGTCCAGCAGCACCTTAGAAACTGACTGGATTTTTTGGGTATAAGCTTTCGAAAGACAAAGCTCCTTTCACAGAATCACAGAATCATAGAATTGGAAGGGGCCATACAGGCCATCTAGTACAACCCCCTGCTCAACGCATTAGATGTCTCTAAGGTGCTACTGGACTTGACTCTAGTGGTCCTTCTGCAGACCAATGTGGTCACCTTGTATAACATTCATTCATTCATTCATTCATTCATTCATTCATTCATTCATTCATTCATTCATTCATTCATTCATTCATTCATTCATTCATCTTTAAACCGCCCGTGGCGCCACGGACTTAATAATTCGCTAAGGCCTGCCGAGGCGGGATGTGTCCGTGATGAGGAAGGGTCCGGATTGGACCCTTCCTCACGACAGACAATCGGAGGGACCAATCGGCAGGCGCTTTGCGCCTGCCGATTGGTCCCTCCGATTCCCAGCTCCAGGAACTGCGAGCCGCGCGCAGCGCGGCTCGCAGTTCCTCCCGGCCTGACGCGGCGAGAGGCGCGAAGCGCCTCTCGCCGCGTCAGGCCGCCCCCCGAGGGAGCCCCCGGCAGTCGCGCAAAGCGCGGCTGCCGGGGGTTCCCTGCCTGGCGGGCTGGCGCGGCGCGCCTCTCGCCACGTCAGCCCGCCGCCAACGAGAGAAGCTCGCCGCCGCGGACCAGCCCGCCGCCGCCACGGACCAGCCCGCCGCCAACCAGCCCGCTGCCGCCACGGACCAGCCTGTAGCCGACCGGCCCGCGGCCGCCGCGGACCAGCCCGTCTGAGGTTAGGACCTAGCGCCCGCTGCATTCCCCTGCAGCGGGCTTGATTACTAGTTTATTATATTTATATACCGCCCTCCCTGAAGGCTCAAAGGCATCCCAGAGGCATGGCAGAAGAGAAATGCACACAAATCTGTGTGGATGTGCCACAGCCTTGCAGCTACAATGGCAAGGAGATGGAGAATCCTTGCTAGACAGGGGTATATTCCTGAAAAGCAAAGACTGGCAACACTGGTGAGGCCTACAGCAACATTCCCTTCCTTCCCCTCCAAGGATGCTAGATTGGCCCCCTAACATGCCAGTCAGATCACGACACCCTTCTTTCTTCCTTCCCTTTTCTCTTTCACAGATGATATGAAACAAGACACAAGACAGCTCTTTAGTTCAATGCACCAGTTTCATGTACAGATAAGAAAGTTGCCTAATTTGCTCACTGGTGGTCCCTTAAAGCAGCAAGCCATTCCTGAGACAAGAGTGGGCAAGGGGCACAACAATTGCACACTTCCATGCCTACTTGCTGGACTGCCCTGCTTCGGCTCCATGATGATGCCCTTTATCAGCCACTCTGATAGTGGCTGATAGTTTAAACTCTACTCCCTTCTGCCCACCAAGAAGTGGACACTCCTGCTGCTTCTGTTCCAGTGAACTGGCATCTTTTCCTCTGGATCACTCCTAAAACAGCAGTCAAAGAGGACTGTGATACAGGTAAATGAAGTTCTCCCATGGCTGTCACCGTCTGACTGCAGTCATCTTCAGAAAGGGCAGTCAGCAGCACTTCCCAGGATTCTCAGCATGCATGTAATGCAGCTCCTGCCATCTGGCCCATATTTCTCAAAGGGCAATTGAAGTCTTGTGCCCCTTAAGAGATTCTCCTAATCCTCTCCCAACTCCAATACAGTTCCTTTTTTGTGAGCCTCAGCTACAAGCAGTGCTTATTGGGAGAGAGTTCAACCCAAATTTCTTATAGCTATTCTCCTGCTCCCCTGCTGCATACCAAATACTTCGTAGGGCTTGGAAACCCTGATGCAGAAAGTGTAAGATCCATTGCTACGTGGCTCAAACTTAATAATAATTCCAAGTGTCAATCATCACTTATCCTAAAGCATATATTTTCAGTCTTCTTGGCTTAGATCAGTAAAAAGATCCAAGGCAGAAAGACTGTCAATGCAACTATTTCTTGAATTAAGCCCTGATGAGGCCCAGTCCACAATTAAGGATATTGGCCAGCTATGGGTCTTACTTAAGTAAATCCCCAGATTTGTTGCCTCTGTATAAAACAAAATATGTGTTAGTTGCAGCTACCTATCTAGAGAATAACAATCTGAGAAGAGCTTTCTCTTTGGCCAGATGCTCTGCCTGGTTTTCAGCTCTCTTAAAGGTAAAGGTATCCCCTGTGCAAGCACCGGGTAATGTCCGACCCTTGGGGTGACACCCTCTAGCGTTTTCATGGCAGAGTCAATACGGGGTGATTTGCCAGTGCCTTCCCCAGTCATTACCGTTTACCCCCAGCAATCTGCGCACTCATTTTACCGACCTCGGAAGGATGGAAGGCTGAGTCAACCTCGAGCCGGCTGCTGGGATCGAACTCCCAGCCTCATGGGCAGACCTTTCAGACTGCATTTCTGCTGCCTTACCACTCTGCACCACAAGAGGCTCTTTTCAGTTCTCTTAGAGGGCCATTATAAGACAACTCCTCTCTTGCAGAAACTCTGTCCCCGCACAAAGGGCCCGTTAGAAACAAGGGGACAATTTGTTTCCTTGTTCTACCTGCAACACTATCCGAGGCCGATTAATCCAGCCATTACTAAAGAGCTATCCGGGCCTCTCATCAGGGGAAAAGGTGAGGAAGCGCCTAAGTGACAAAAAGTCAAATTGCTGTCTGCATTGCCAAATTCTGTGCTGTTGCCATTAGGTGGTGTAGTTTTTTTAAATAGAGTAAAAACTTTAAAAATAAATTCTACAGCATCTCTACAGTTTATAATTACGATGAATTTTAAATAGTTATGAACTCATTTATATGCCATTAATTTAATTAGCCTCCAGAACTCACTTGGTATTTTAGAAGAAGAAGTTGGCTCTTATATGCCGCTTTTCCCTACTCGAAGGAGGCTCAAAGCGGCTTACAGTCGCCTTCCCATTCCTCTCCCCACAACAGACACCCTGTAGGGTGGGTGAGGCTGAGAGAGCCCTGATATCACTGCCCGGTCAGAACAGTTTTATCAGTGCCGTGGCGAGCCCAAGGTCACCCAGCTGGCTGCATGTAGGGGAACTCGGAATCGAACCTGGCATGCCAGATTAGAAGTCCACACTCCTAACCACTACACCAAACTGGCTCTAGACCAAAAGTAGTGTTTTGGTCTAAATGACCATAAAGATTCATTCATTCATTCACCTTGGAGACTAAGGGACTGACGCCAGCCGTGGCTTTGACAAGCTAAGGTAGGTCACCGTTCACCACACTGGCTTCCATAACAAATCGGTTCACCTTCGAGGCCCCTTCGTTGCTTCTGCTGCCCAATGCCGGGAACGACCTAGTCCAACAGCAGGGCCGCGCTTGCCTACTGACCCTCTGTGTGTGCTGTGGCCAGGGGCACCGTCAAGACGAGTATTTCTTTCAGCCGGAGCGGACTGACCAAGTGACCGAGACTAATCTTCCCGGTGCATTTTATTCCGGGCCCAAAAAGGACACAAGAGGGCGGCAGAGCGCTTGCGACATGCCTAGAGTTTGTAGTGGGCCACCAACCCACCGAAGTGTCAGGTTTCCCCTCTCTACCCCACCTGCGTTAAGCAAATCCCAAGTCTCCCGCACTCTCCGCGGGATAGACTACCGCTGCCCCGCCCAAGGATGCTGTTCGCTTGGAAGCGAAGCCGCCTCTCGAGAGCCCTGGGAGGATTCCCCATCGATGATGGGCCGAAGCGCCTCCCTTTTCAGCCAAGCTCAAGCCCTTGTAGGGAAGCGATCTGCAGCTGCCTCGCTCGCTCGAGAGGCGCCTGGAAACGCACCGCCGGAGAGACGCAGCTCCCCCCCCCCAGCCCAACCCCCCCCCCCGGAACGGCGCCCCCGAATGCTGGCGGTGGGCGCTTCCTCGGGGCCACCCCGTTAAGGAGCTCTCATCCGGGAGCAAAGCCAGGCGAGCCGGGCAGCGCCAGGGGTGCATCGGGGGAGAGAGTGCGAGAGATACCAACATGCTGCCCGGAGCGCAAGGACCTCCGACCCTCCACGCCGCCTTCGCAGCTGCCTCGGCTGCACAGCATTGCAAGCTGTTCCTCCCCCCCCCCCCACCCCCACCCCTCCGTTAAGGAGAGGGAAGGCAGGCAAGGCGCTCGGCGTCCTCTCCCGAAGCCTGCACCGCCGCCTAGAGGCCTGGAAGCCCCCGCGCACAGGGCTTCGCTTGGCTTTGGTACTTTGCCGGCCGAGACCTTTTAGACTCGAGCTCCTTTGCAGGAGGCGCGCGGCTTTGGGTGTAGCTGCCCGGCTCTGTCGCCCAGGGCGGCGATTCTGCTGCTGTTTGCATGTAAAAGGGAAGCCACCGCCCAGCCCAGCTAAACGGAGGCCAACGGCAGTGCTCGGAGGGGGAGGATGAATGCGTCCAGGGGGGTGAAATGTGCGTGGGAAATGGCAAAGGAGTAACCAAGATGATGCTGGAGACGGCCCAGGGCTCGAGGCCCAGGAAAATGAGAACAGCAGGGGGGTGAGCAACGCTGCAATGTCACTCTGTGGGTCTCCAGATGTCTCCAGAGTACAATTCCCATGAGCTCCTGCCATGACATCTGGAGAGCCATAGTTTGACCACCCCTGCTCGATGGGATCCTGTTCTGCAGGAAAAGAACGGATAGCTGCTGATTTCTATATCATTATTACTTTATTATTATTTTCTTAGATTTTTATACCACCCTTTCCATACGGCCCAGGGCAGTTTACATGTAACATCGTGGGAAACATAGAACATCATGTATTAAATAACAGCCACAACATATCAGTAACAGTTCTAATAAATATAACTTTAACAGAATACTATAATTAATTCATTGAACAATTTCAATAGAACAACCCCCAGGGAAGTCAGAATCCTTCAGATTATGGAGGGTATGGCTCGAGGGGGGCCGCCAGATGTTTTTTAGGTTAGATGTTTTGAGATCAGATTAACCTCAGTCAAATGCCTGGAGGAGCTCCGTTTTGCAGGCCCTGCAAAATTGTGGGAGTTCAGGCAGGCTCCTGATCTCTTCTGGGAGCTCATTCCACTAGGTGGGGCCAGGACAGAGAAAGCACTGGCCCTTTCTGAGGTCTGACGTATTTCTTTGGGGCCAGGGATTACTAGCCAGTTGGCAGTGGCAGAGCATAGTGCTCTTTTGGGGGTATAGGCAGAGAGACAGTCTCTCAGGTACACTGGGCCCTGACTGCATATGGCCTTGAAGGTAATTACCAGAACCTTAAGCCTCATCTGGAATTTCATTGGGAGCCAGTTGAGTTGTTGGAGTATAGGCCGGATGTGGGATCTCCATGGTGTATTTGTGAGGATCCTGACTGCAGCATTCTGAACCAATTGCAGTTTC